>NC_133011.1:6091250-7324375 GCF_048564905.1 Vicugna pacos
AGATGGAGTCTAACGGCCACTCGCTGAGTTGGGGTAGTCTTCACAGGTTTACCTGACTGACAGAATACAGTAACGATGAAGTTCTGAGCTTCTGAGGCTAGATCACAAGAAATCCTGCAGCTTTCTCCCAGACCTCTTGGAATATTCGTTTACTCTTGAAATAGAGCCGCCATGTTGTGAAGACCTCCGAGTCGCCCATGGAGAGCGCCCTGTGGAGGAGAACTGAGGTCTCCAGAGGACAGCCTGGGCTGAGCTCCCAGCTGACAGCCGTCGTCAACTTGCCAGGCATGTGGGTGCACCTTCTTGGAAGTAGATCTTGGTGACCCTCCCCAGCTGAAGCCTCATGGAGCAGAGATGAGCCCTCTCCACTAGGCTGGACCCCCAATTACAGCAGGTTCATAAGCAAAATAAGTGATTGTTTTTGTTTTAAGCCACTGCAGTTTTGGGTGGTTTTTATTAAGCAGCATATTACTAGGACACTTACAAGAGAAACCAAGACAGACCCAAGACTGCAATAGTTCTAGCTGGATGCTTTAGAAATGGATAGCCTTTAGTTCGATTCTTATTAATCACCCCATCCCCATTAAGGTGCTCAAAAATGCTTCTTGAACGAATGGTCATTTCTCTCCTGCTGCCTTCACAATAGTCAGGGAGTAAGAAGAAACTTCCAGGCTGTTCTTTTTTAGGAATATTATTTCAAGCTTTGGGCCTGTCTTTTTGGAACATCCAGAAAAATCCTAGAATCAAAGGTTTGAAAGGGAACATGTATGATTTGTCACTGTGCCCCGGGGTTACCTGGCACTTCATTCATACGCTTTCCAAGTTGGTTTTATTGCCTCTTTAACTTTTCTCTTGAAAATCTCAAGAGAAGGAAGGCATCAGCTTCAGCTTTGTGACAAGTGAGTCATTGATATTAGTCAAGAAAATGGAGAAAAGGAACATTTTCCCCTCAATGGAGCATAAAAAGGAATTTTTGTCTATTTTTTTCTAAATGTACTTATTTCCACATTTTATGTAACGAAGTCCACTGCATTTTGGAATGATTTCCCAACAGCTGACAGAATTCCCATTTCTTCCACGGACGTATTTACGACGGTCTGCGGAGCAGAGCTCGCACCATGTGTAGTGTGGCGGTGCACCTCAGTGGCCAGCAGATGCCGGCTCTCTATGACGAGGACATTCCCTGCGTAGCTGGGCTCATCAGGCACCACAGAAACAGATGTTTGGGTTGAATTTGCTACCTGCCTGGGCATCACCGTTAAGTGCTTAGACATACAGTGCTCACGGTAGAGCTCCCTGGATTCAGATGAATTTATATCTGGAGGGCATTTTTCTTTGGGGGGGAAGTTATGACCCATGAAGTCTGTGCTTAAGAGGTGATTTAGTGATTTCAGTCTATTGAATTATGTCTTCAGTTTCAACATCTGCCTCAAGGAGGCAGAGAGATACTACTGTGAGTGGTTGAGAATTAAAGTTGGAAAGAACTGGTAATTCACACAAACTGGCTTCATAAATCTTTCCGGTGGTGCATCCCATGTTCTCTACTTATTGCAAAAAAAGAAGCTAGAGAATGTGTTCTGTTCAGCCCTGAAACTGACAGCTTTATAGGACAGTCAACAGGAGAATTGCGTCCTAAACGCCAGTAGCACCCCTGTGGCTGTAATGCAAGGTTTTCAGAGGGTGGCCTGCAAACCATTTGTACCAAATTGCCTGGTGTGTGTGTGTGTGTGTTTGTGTGTGTGTGTCCTTGTTAAATATTCAAATACCTGGGCCTCACCATAAACACTGTGAATCTGAATGGGATTGGGGCAGGAATCTGATTTCCTAATAGGCATTTCCTGTTATTTAATAAATCTTGATGCTTCCTGCCCCTGCAGGAAGACAGGTGATTTGTGAGCAAGAGGAAACATTCCACCTTCTTCTGTCCCCAAAATGGCTTCTCAGAAAGTGGAGCTAGAGAGGCCGGAGGTACTTTCTAGGTGGTATCTGATAGAGTCTTAGAACAGGAATCTTCAAAATCTTGATTAGCCATTTTCTATTTTAAATTTCTGCCAGTGATGCTTTTATGCAGAAAGGCTGTTTAGTAGGGTTTTTGAACATTTTTCAAAATATTGCATCATCAGAGATGTTTCCTAACCCAAGGGTGAGAAATCTAAGGGGGTGGATATTTGCCTGTTTAAGAGAATACTTTGACATGTTAGAAGTGGGGGTTAGAATATTTTGTATGCTGTAGTATAATGAAAACTTCTAGTCACAAAAACATTGCCTTAAATGGTTAAATCTGAGCCTACGGACTTGCTTGGGTCAAAACAATTCAGTGGAAGTAACACCACACAAGCTCTGGGACAGTGTCTGCTTTCACTTTCCTTTTGCTGTCGTGTAAAGAAGCTCAGGCGAGCCTCCTTGAGGCTGAGAAGCCACGTGGAGAGAGGAGCCGTGGTGGACCACGAGCTGTCTCAGCTGAGCCGCCAGGCCTGTAAGTGGAGCCATCTTGGGGTCTCCAGCCTCAGTCCATCTGCCGACTGACTGAAAAGGCATGACTAAGCCTGAAGAACTCATGGAGCAGAGACATGCGACATGTCTGAGCCCAGCCCAGATTACAGAATTGTAAGCCAGTCAGTGGTGGCGGTTTTGTCACTAAGTTTGGGATGATTTGTTACACAGCACTAGATGACTTTAACAAACATGGTGGGCAATGTGTCCTGTGAGTCACACGACACTTAGGCAGGTAAGATGAAGGAAAGTATTATGGGAACCCTTGGAGCTGGCGACACTCTAATGGGGCTGTGGCTGCTTCCATTCTCTTGCAGGATTGCAGCACTGTGTCTTGTGGATGCTTCTATTTTGCACTAATCATTACAATGTGACTTGTTTCTATGCCTGTCTCTCCCACTGGAATACAAGTTCCTTACAGAAGGAGCCATATTTCAGTCATTCTATGGCTCCAGTGCCTAACACAGTGTTTACTACTTAGAGGTTAATCAAGATACGTTTATTTAAAAAAACAGCACCAAAAAGAAAAAAAAAACCTCCACCCTAAATGAAGTGCTGGCCTGTCTTATTAAGGAATAGGGAAGAAAGAGTGCACTTTTGAACAAACCAGCAAAGAGGATTCTAGAGGAAGGAACAATTGTTTCTTTTGAATTCATGGTTTCTTTTTTTCTTCGAGTTGCACTGTGTTTATCTTTCTTTTCTATGTCCTTTCCAGGATACTTGGTGCTTCCTACATTAATCCTTCACTTTGCAGTAATTACTATGCTACCTAGAAAAAGGGTGTTTAACTTCAGTGTTACATTTTTTTTTCCTCCCATGATTCAATTCTATCAGTCTTATTCGGCTGATACAAAGCGAGAATTTCATTTATGCCTATAGTTGGGAAGATACAAAAGAACTTTAAACATCTTTGGTGGCATTATCTTACAAGGTCACAAAATGAATCTGTTACACCATTCTTGAGAGTGGGTATGCCCACGTGAGTGTGTTTGTGTGTCCGTGGCGGCTTTCTGAGTACATTTGTAAGTTTCTCTTATTTGGTTTCCCTCCCTCTATTTCTCCTTGTCCCTGTTTCTGTCTCTGTCTTTTGATTTTATGTCTTTCTAAACATTTACTCTGTATCTTTATCTCATCTAGTGTTAAAGTCAAGCTGTAGTACATATTTTACTAACCATATTTATTACAAACCACTTGTATTTTTGTTCTTAATCTAAAAATTGAATAAATACAACATTATATATTATCTTTTTAAAAACACCCCAAATTATGAGGAAGTCTCTTAACGTAACTGATTACGTTCCTGAGGGTAGTGGCCCTTAATATTAAAAATGTCCTCTCCACTGGGCGAGATCCTGATATGCTGCTCTTAAGGGCATGTTTCCTCTTTCCAGTCATCTTGAACTTGAGTCACTGGGAAAGAGAACCAAAATGGTCTGTTCACAAGTGCTTGGAGGACTTCCTTCCCTCTGTTCAGGCCAGGATCCCAGCCGGAATGGAAGCCCAATGACAGTCAGCCCTGGCCTCAGTGGCCTTTCTTTCCTGCAGATCAGACAGCAGATTCTCGGAGGCTGCTCCTCAGCTTCCTTCTCGAGTCACCCCATATATGGAACTAAGTCTGACCACCCCTCCCTGGCCCCACCTCCCCCGGAAAAGATGAGGTGTGAGGTACTGTGATCCCTGGGCCCATGGCGAACCTGCCTAGTTTTCTAACTTTTCTCCCCTCCCTTGTGAACGCCATCAACCCAGAATCCCTGGTTCAGTCTGAGAGCCCGAACTCTAAGGTCATAATTTCTAAATACTGCCTGCCACGCAAGCATGGCAGAGACTGCTGCTGGCCACCGAGAGTCCTTCTCGCTTCCTTCTCAGACTCTCTCATGGTGATGTGTGTCCAAGCGACTGGCTTCCAGCCAATGGAATGTGAGTGAATCTGTCAGCCACTTCCAGCCAGCCGTAACCTTTCGTGTCTGCTCCTTCATGCTTTCCCCCTTCTGCCCAGCTGGAACAGCAAACCCACGATGACCTTGGAGGCGTCATGTCAGAGACGACAGAGCTGCCATCAGCTTGGTTCCCTGAGTAACTGCATGGAGCCGACCTTCCTCTTCCAAATCTTGAACCACCCAGGATTATTATGTGAATGAAAAATTAGCAGTAGGGTTGAACCTTTGCATTGGGGGTATTGATTTTAGCGTTTAGCCTATCTTACATAATGAACCAAGATAATCTAACACTTGTCTAAGGGTTCAGTGAACAATTTCAACCTAACATGTTGTAAGGGGCTTTTATAGCAGCGAGAATTCCAGACGAGCTTTTCAAAGCGTAATTTTGTGTGTGAGTGTGTGTGTACATTTCAGGTGGAAAGTGACATTTTAGACTCTCCTGACATACTAGAGTCTGTCAGTTACCTTGTGCTGTTCAACAAATCACTCCCAAATGTAAAGACTTATGACAGTAACATTTTAATTAGCCATGATGCTGTGGGGTGGCCATCAGCTGGGCAGTCTGCTCTTGCTGGGGCTCACTCATGCAGCTACAGGTCGGCAGGCAGCTTGCCTGGGGCTGTGGTCTAGGATGGCCTCTTGGCCAGGGTGTGTTTTTCAGTTTGATCATCTCTGATCCCTTTCAGTACTCTCATTTTCTCTTTCTTTCCAAGCAGAGGAGTCAGGTTCAAAGTATACATGGTGGGAACAAAACAGTTTTGTGCCTTGTTGACAGTGGTGCAGGGGCACCCTCTGCCCAGCCAAACCCTGAACAAGACTCAGAGCAAACCGGGTAGGTGCCAGGGCCAAGGGCAGCGCCAGGGCAGAGCTGTGCCAGCCCAGCTGTGGCCACTTCCATCTCCTTTCAAGTTGAACTTGGGTGAGTGGGAGGTGTGAATCCCTTTTTATTTCGGTCTGCTTCCTGCCGATTGTGACTCTTCCGTTCACGCCCTGTGCAAGTTGAATCTCACCTCCACTGTCCTCCTCGGGGCCAGCTTCTCCTTTTATAAGTGTTTTCTTTTGCGGGGGTGATAGGTTGATGCTGCCACATTTTCCAAATACAAATAAACGAGAGTGGAAGGTGTTCTTGAAAGTACCAGGGCTTGGAGCAAAGTCCTGGAACCCTGCGGAGCTGTCAGCCTCCTGGGGGTCTTGTCTGTGGGTCAGGGAGGGACAGGTGGCAGTGGAGGTCTTAAATCCTCTTCGTTAAGACAGCATCAGTCAAAAACCTTGAAACCTGCTGGAAATAACCCTCTTTTAATGCCTGGGGTGGGAGGAAACCTTTGCATCCTCAGGGGTTGGGGGTAAAATTGTGAATTTCGTCTTCCACCCAGGTACACAGCTGTAATGCCGAGAGATCCTGTGGCCTTCCTATTCCCCACACCTGTTCTCTGCAGGGATTCATTCCAGGGGTTGTATTCCAGGCCAGAATAGTGCCCTGTGTGCAGCCTATTTTCCTTCTGTAAAAGCATGCAGCTTTTACAAATAGAAAATTAGGTTAAACACAGGCAGAGAAAGTACCGCAAGGGAGATGGAGCCACCGAAGGCCAGCCTCCCGGCCTAAGGAGGGGAGAGGCGCTCCTGTGGTCAGAGTGGAGGGGCTGATGCACAGTGGGTTTCAGAGCCTCTTTGAGTCCTGCAGCAGTGAGCTTCCACCCCCCCAATCCCACAAACTACCGCCCTGAGAGCCTGCTGGGCTGGTGCCAGCAGGAAGCTCAGGGCACAGCTCAGGGGCAGAGCGCTTGATGGCAGTGGGAGAACTCAGAGGTGCAGAGCGGGGGCTCCAGAGCTGGGTGTAATTCTCTGAAAACAATGGTGAAGATGTAGGTGGTGGTGGTGGCCGTCGGGAAGAGGAAGATGAAAAGGAAGTGAAGGCAGGGGAATGGAGAAAGGTGAAAACTGATCTTTCATATGATCCAACAATCTCACTCCTGGGCATATATCTGGAGGGAATTCTAACTCGAAAAGACACATGCACGCCAGTGTTCACAGCAGCACTATTTACAATAGTCAAGACCTGGAAACAACCTTAATGTCCGTCGACAGATGACTGGATAAAAAGTTGTAGTATATTTATACAAGGGAATACTACTCAGTCATAAAAAAGAATAAAATAATGCCATTTGGAGCAACATGGATGGACCTGGAGATCGTCATTCTAAGTGAAGAAAGCCAATAAAGAGAAAGAAAAATACCATATGGTATCACTTATATGTGGAGTATTAAAAAAAAAAGGACACAAATGAACTTATTTACAAAACAGAAACAGACTCACAGACATAGAAGACAAACTTGTGGTTACCACGGGGAAGGGTGTGGGAAGGGATAAATTGGAAGTCTGAGATTTGAGGATACTAACTACTACATAAAAAAATAGATAAACAGCAAGTTTCTTCTGTAGAGCACAGGGAGCTATATTCAGTATCTTGTAGTAACCTGTAATGAAAAAGAATATGAAGAGGAATATATGTATGCATATGTATGACTGAAACATCATGCTGTACACCAGAAATTGACACAACATTGTAAACTGACTATACGTCAATAAAAAAAAAAAAAGGAAAAAAACCCTGATCTTCCCAAACTCGTCCAGCAAATGGAGATTTTGAATACACACGGTGACTCCTTGTATTGCTGCTTCTAGCAATTTCGATAGAAAATCCGGAAGAAAACACCAGCCCCCAACTGGCAGCCCTTTCCTGTGCTCTGTTAGCACAGTCCCGCCCTGGAGGAGATCCTCAGTAAGGGCCAGTTTCTTTGAGAATAAAAAACTAAACAGATTTCCACTTAAGTTTAGTATTTTAAACTCTTATCAACTGTTTAATGACTGTGCTGGGTCAATACTAGTGAAAGACAGATTGTAAATTGTGAGCTACGGTGACTACTATTGACAGCAGTTGGAGAGAGGGGAGTGTGTGTGAAGAGATCAGCCAAGAAAGAGCTTAGGATGTAAAGTAAAAAAGGAGAGGGAGTTGGAGAGTGTGGGGAAATACGGATTATTGGAAAAAGGAAAAGGAGGTGATGTACACACAGTCGAGCTTGCCAGGGGTATTTTGTGAGGTGCTTGGCAAAGAGAGGGAAGAATGACAAGATGCCTTTTGGCATAAAAGTGATACCATGGAGGGGCAGGGAGAGAAGAGACGACTGAGAGGCTAATCGGAGAAGACAGGGAACCTTGTGCAAGAGATTTGGATTTTTTATAAAAGAGCCATTAAATGAAACTTCTTAGAGGCATTTCATTCAACGACTGCTTAAGACGTTTGCTGATGCATTCTGTCCAGGGCTGGCCAAGATGAAAGTTTAGAAGTAACTAGTGTAACCAATAAATCTCCCGCCTTATTAGTTTGTGTCCTGCATATAAGAGTGCATTTTCTTTTAACCTCCCAATTAATTTTTTCAAGTACTCATTGGCCTAATTGCAGGAAATTTGTTTCTCCCAAAAGTTCCCCAGCTAATTCTAAGATAACTTCCTTACTGCATAATTCAAAGGGCTCAACCGAGTTACTGCTCTGAGAACAAAGGGAGAGACTGCTTCAAAGGCAAGTTCTGGGCTGCATCCAGAAGGCAGAAACCCTTTTGTTACTTTCAGAAGGAAGTTTGGTCAAACTTACCACGAAGCCAGAGGGCAAGGAGGCCTAAGGACTATAGAGGGGAGGGAAAGGTTGGGGATGAATTTAAGAGCAAACAGGGCGAGGACAGGCGCATCATCTGGAAGGCACCGTGGACTTGGTGTGGGAAGAATCCCTCTGTCCCAACAAAATGAAAACACTCATTTGACAGATACGTGCCAGAGAGAGACGGGCTGGAGTTAAAGGGCTTAAGGACAAAGAGGATTAGGATAGTTCTGAGTCTGAGTTTTCTAGTACAACGTCGAAAGGAAGATAATTTGCTAACTGTGTTTTCTGAAATCCCCGGTCCTTCTTGCCCAGGGTAGAGATGGAGACCTGTTCGTGAATATTTGCTAGAACATCAGATTGGGAGTAAATATAAACTAACACCGAATCAAATTTCTCTAGTGGTCTCACACAAACTTGAAATGATACTGGCACATCTTGGAAATAAAGATCTTCCTACACTCCATCCAACATTTGCTAGAATGGCTTTCAACTTCCCAGCTGTTACCCGGTCCCTCTTACCTCCTGGCCTCTGGCTGTGCTATTCCTTCTGACACTCCAGCCCCGTATCTCTATTCCCATCCCAGTCCTCTGAACCCCCTATCACTTTCTTTTGTTCAGCTAACCCTTTCTCATCCGTGATGTCTCAGGTGAGTGCCACTTTCTCATGAGGCTCGCCCCAAAGCTGGGTCAGACCTGTCTCCTATGCAGGTGGCGCTGCTACACTACTGCTACCAGGAATGAAATCAGATGATTAGTTACCATGAGCACTTGGCATCTGTCAGATCCTGTGCTAAGTGCTTTCTATGCCTCGTCTCATTTTAACAGCCCAATAAGGTGTGTTCTGTTATTCTCCATATTTTAGGCTGATGTAACAAATAACCACAGGCTTGGTGACTTAAAACAACAGAAATGTATTCTCTTATGGTTCTGGAGGCCAGAAGTCCAAAACCACGATGTGAGCAGGCTCTGAAGGGGAGAGTACTTTCTCACCCCTTTAGACTTCTGCTTTGGCTGCACCATTTCCATCTCTGTCCCGGTCTTCTCCTTTTGGTGTCTGTGTCTTGTCCCCTTTTGTCTCTTCTAAGGACACTTGTCACTGGATGTAGAGCCCACTTGGATAATCCAGGATTACCCCATCTCGAGATCCTTAATTACATCTGCAAAGACCCCCTTTAGCCAAACAAGATCACATTCACAGGTTCTGGGTTTAGAACATGGACATGTCTTTATGGGGTGGGGGGTCACCACTCAATCCTCTAGACTAAGTAACTCAGACACTTGCTCAGGGCTAGGATGTGAACTCGTGCAGTGAGACTTGAGGTTTTAAACTCGAGTTTAAAACCTCTGTGCTGTCCTTGGGGGCCGTCCTAAGCACCTGCTGCCTGTATCCTTTAGTTCCACACACTTCTGTAGTTTCTCGTGAGCTGGTCTGTTTCCCTCCCTAGACTTGAAGCAGCAGGAGTGACTGTCTTTGTTGATACTCACTGTTTTCCCAGCACAGCCCCTGGCTGGCGGTGCATTTTCAATAACTGAATACTGAATGAGTCGATCAATGCCAGTTACATCGTAAAGTTGTTTACAGTGAATTGTTTGATCTGAGTCACTGTATTGGCCACAAACTTTGACACCTCCTCATTGTCACCTTTTTTCTGGAGGTGCTGCCTACCTATGGGCTGTGCGGCTGTCTCTGGAGCCCTTGCCCAGCATCCTGAGTGGCGGGAGTCTAAGCTCAGAGCCCAGGCTGGCGGGTTCTCCCTCAGACCCCGCACCCCAACCTTCCCTGCACTGAGTGTCCCTCCACTTCAGGACTTGGATAGTGCCACACCATGAGGGTGGATTCCAGTTTTCTGAGCAGCCATGGAGAGTCTAGGTGATACAGCTGGGAAATACGGGGGGTCAACTCCTGATGGGGTAAACCTCCATCAGTGGGAAGCAGGGATATTTAGATGTACAGATCAGGTGGAAAAAGACACCACAACAGTGTCTGCTTCGTGGATGCCCCTTGACAGGATGTGAAATTCGTGTATCCCTTTCAGGTATTTCTATGCTATTTTCTACTAGGTCCACAAAATTCTTAGATGGTGATGGAGAATTGCCTTCATATCTACATGAATGATACAACCTCATAGTCTAGGGGAAGAAAGCCTACATCTTTTCCTTACTTACCTGTTGAAAAGCCACAGAGTGATCTTAGTGTCTACGTTTCTCATCCTGTATTCACGCAATCATGCCACTAATTCCTAATTCTGAGAAAATTAGAAATACAGATACGAAGAAATGATGAAGAGGGGGCAAGGAATGTGTGATGGGAGGCATGGCCGTAATTCAAGCAGGGTAATGAGCTATAGCTGGATTGGTCTTAGAGGTGGTAGCCAGTGAATAGGGGCTGGAGGATGAGAGGAC
This sequence comes from Vicugna pacos, assembly GCF_048564905.1. Taxonomy (NCBI): domain Eukaryota; kingdom Metazoa; phylum Chordata; class Mammalia; order Artiodactyla; family Camelidae; genus Vicugna; species Vicugna pacos. The sequence continues at coordinate 6,101,740 of NC_133011.1, forward strand.
GAGTAAGTCAGGAAGGCAGGAAGGAGGGGAGAGGGCACCCCGAGGGAGAAGGGGATGGCGTGGGCAAGGCACGGAAGCTGGGCCTCATGTTGTGACATTTCTTCCAAATGCTTCTTGCCTGGACTCCACAGTAGACCTTTTAGAATTGAGATAAACGTCACATCACATAAAATGTTCATGAAACATAAAATTGTTCATTTAAAAGTGACATTTAGTGGCATTTAGTGCATTCACAAATTGTGCAATCATCACCTCTATCTGACTTCAAAACATCTTCGTCACCCCAGAAGAAAACTCAGTCCCCATTCGTTAGGCACTCCCCAGCCTCCTTCTCCCAGCCCTTGGCAACTACCAGTCTGCTTTCTACCTCTATGAATTCGCCTGCTCTAGATGGATATTTCATATACATGGAATCGTATGATTCGTGACCTTTCGTGTTTGGCCTCCCCTAAGTCTGTTTTAACCTGGGTCCCCATCTTCCCTCATTGTCTTTTCCAGTCTATTCTCCATAAGTCGTCATGGTGCTCTTTCTAAACCACAAAGCTGAACCTGCCACTCCCTTTATGAAAATTCTTCAAATGCTTCCAAGTGTCCTTGAGATAATCTCCGTGTGATCGTGTCTGCCTCATTCCCCGACTTCAGCTTTCAGACTCTGGTCCCCATGCGCTGCTCTCACTGCTCATTGTGTCCAAACCCAAGTCCTTTCCGTTCTTGGCTCACGTCTAGGCTGCTGTAGCCGTGGCCCTTCCCTGGGCGCCTGCCCCCTCCCACCGCAGCATCCCCTGCCTCGTGTTAGGTGTGACTTCCTCCAGGAAACGTCCAGACTGGGTGGGTGCCCTCGTTCTCGGCTCCTGCTATTCCCTCTCTTGCCAGCCGCACAGCAACTGTCACAGTTTATTGCATCTTCTGGCTTAAACACCAGACTCTCCAGTGGAATACCAGCCTCCTGCAGGCAGACACGGTGTGGGTCTTGCTCATTCGTTAGCACATGGCAGCAGTCAGTAATGTTTGTTAAATGCAGAGAGATGGGAAAGGAGATATTTTTCAGGGATATCAGAGACGTTTTTGAAAGGAGAGTTCAGATACTGAGATGCAGCGTTATGACCAAATAGAGGGGAGCCTTGAACGCTAGGAGTTTACAATTCATCCTGTAGGTCAAGGGGTAACAAATTCTAAAAACTGCTGGGGCCAGCAGGAACCACGGTGGGTGAAGGGCCGGGCAGGGTGCAAAGGTCCTGGTGGGGACGTGGTGAATAGTGCAGAGCAGATGCCAGGGCCGGGGCAGCTGCTCTCAGCGCCGGCTGATTGCTGCCAGGTGGGAACATGGGCCCAGGGTTGCCAGACTTTCTGAGTTTTTAAGAGAAGCCAGAAATATGTGTGTGTTTGTGTGTGTGTGTGTGTGTGTGTGTGTGTGTGTGTGCATTCATGCGCGCACACACACACACGAAATCTCTATTTCAAAATGCTGTATCTGAATAAAGTTTTTGAAAAACACAGTGTGAGCCAAACAAAAGCCATCTGGGGCTGGATTCAGCTCAGAGGCTTCCAGTTTTCAGCCTCTGCTAGAGGCGTTAAAGGTGCTTGAGCCGGGAAGTCACAGATTGAAAGTGGCACTGTTGGACAATAACTGTGCGGGTGATACACTGTATATCTCGACAGAGGAATCGTCTGCAGGCAAGAAGCCCAGCTAGAGGGCTGGCGCGCCAGTTCCTGGTCCATGCAGTGCACACTGAGCACCGAGTATGTGCCATGCTCTGTGATAAGGGCTGTTCTAGAAAAGAACTAAGGTGGCACCTGCAGGAATAAAACCAAGACGTCCTTCCTCTCTCTCCCTCTACAGCTCCACCCCCTGCAGTGTCAGGACTCCCCAGAAGCCTCTGCCTTCTCGCCCTGAGCAGATGGGTGGCCTTCTGGTTACGTGACTGTTATTTTGGGCCTGACCTTGTCCCTGGGTCAAGGGCATCTCTGGGTTTCTGTCTTGTTCTTGAGTCTTACTTTCCACCCGAGGGCTAATGTCTTGCTTTCCTAGTTCAGACACCTTGTCTTGGTGACTCAGCCACTACCTCCTCCTCTCTGAGACTGGCTCCATGGCTTAGATGGTTTTTGCAGCTTTATTGAGATAGGATTGATATATAACATTGTGTAAGTTTGAGGTGTACAATGTGATACTTTGATATACTTACTGTATTGCAAACTGATCACCACCATAGCAGTAGTTAATATCTGTTATCACCTCACGTAATTACCATTTCTTTTTTGTGGTGAGAACATTGAAGATTCACTGTCTTAGCAACTTTCAAGTATATAATACAGAATTATTGACTATAATCACCATCCTGTACATTAAATCCCCAGAACTTGTTTGTCTTGTAACTGCAAGTTTTTGACCAACACCTCCTTGTTTCCCTCAGCCCCCCAGTCACTGGTAATGACCTACTTTACGTTTCTATGAGTTTGGCTTTTTTAGATTCTACATATAAGTATCATTGTACAGTATTTGTCTTTCTCTGTCTGACTTACTTCACTAAGCATAATGGCAGGATTTCCTTCTTTCTCATGGCTGAATAATACTCCATTGTCTATACCTCCATCCTGGGGGCTCCCCTCCATCTCCAGGAGAAATGCCTGCACTCAGGGACCTTCTGGAGAATGAGGAGGGGAAGGCAGACCTCTTGAGATGAGAGAAACAGTCCTAACATGGAGCTTAAGTTCTGAGTGTTTTTGATGGGTTACTTTAAATGTTTTTGCTTTTTCTGCCGTCAGATCAACAGGACTTGAGGGGAAGAAAAGAGTATATATTTACATCCCCCACCCCACCCAGCACACACTGTATATCAGGCTGCTGTGCAGAAATTGGAGAGAAAAGACCTTATGAGTGAAGGCTGTACAATCACATACGATGTTTCGTGTCTGGATATTGGGAACGAGGGAGAAGAGACGTGTAACCAGACTGCACCTCTATGGTCTAACCACCTCCTCTAATGGGCAAAAGTGAAGTCAAATAGTTTGTCTTATTACAAGTGGTGACTTCTGACCCTACGGCTGCAAAGGATCTTAGAAACTTTCCCAGTTAGCTTTGAAATGCTGCTGGTGTAAGTGAGAGTTGATTATATATGTGTGAGATAATTTGAGAAAATAAACTATAAATCTTTGATGTCAGTGTTAATTTGGTCTTAAACTTCACTGTAGAATTGATTAAGCTCATCTTAGGGTTTGAAGAAATCTTAGGGGTAATTTAATTCAACTTGACCCAATACAAAAATCCCCAGCAGTAACACTGTGATGTTTTATCAGTAAGGTGAGCGCCTTGTGGGCACGGACTGTGTCTGATTTATTTTTGAATTCTCAATGCCTTGCATGGTAAGTGCTGCTTAAACGTCTTAGTGGCTGTTCATATACTGATTAGTTGGTCAGAAGCAAAGCAACATATTTAAAAATATGTGGTCAAAGGAAGTTTCCAAGTCTAGATTTTTGTTCATTGTAGACAGAAGTTTATCAGGGCTAAACCACAGATTCTGGGGTAGGTGAGAGAAACAGCTAAATCAATGACTGAAATGGGGATGTTCAGACTACGCAGAGGTTAACATTCTTATTTTCTATGCTGACATATCAGGGTTAGAAATGAAAACACTTTGTTCAGAGAAAGTTCAAATGGTGGTAGACCTAAATCTTGTCTAGATCAAGAAACAGATTTAAAAAAAAAAAACTCTTCAAGACTTTGAGGCGACCTACCCTTATTTATTTATTTATTTATTTATTTATTTATTTATTTATCTATCTATCTATCTATCTATCTATCTATCTATCTATCTTTTGGACCTACCCCTTTTTTAAAAATAGCCAGGTGGACTACAGAATCCTGACTTTAAAATATGCTTTTAATATGAATACTTTTAAGATTGAAAAAAAGATTTCACACCTGGGAATAAGGGAAAAACAGTGACTCTTCTCTCGTAGGGATCAGTGCTATCCCATCTGAGAGGACAAATTAAGAATGCCACTTGGGTCGGCACGATCTGAGCAGCAGCAGGGCCTGGGGACCTTCTGATAGGAACAGTCACAGCAGGGAGTGAGCCCAAGTAATAAAATCAAAACACTTGCCAAAATGACGAGGCCCAAATTGTTGCATCTCCATAGTAACAGAAAACACAATGTTTATACCCTTATTTACCCTTCTGTTCAACCCAAAAAATGCATGGCTTTTGCCATGGTAACGCCCACATCATATATGCATGTATCGCTTCAGATATGCAGACTGCCGTTCTAAAAACAACAAACACATACCAAGACGTGCGCGTCATGTGAAACCTCTACTCATTTTACAATGTTTTGATGGAAAAATGTGTCCTGCCGGACCTTGACATCTCTTTCTCAAGAACTGTTTTCCAATTTCAGTGGCAGGAAACCCAGGTGTCTCTCTGCTGCTTTCTCTGCCTCTGAAGTCACGGTGAGAGTGATGGAGACGTGCCACCCGCTGGCGGGTGTGGGAGGAGGTTCAGGGTAAGTGTCAGTGATAGGACAGGTTGGAGGGGGATTGTGGCTCCGAAAGGAGAGGGGAGGATGGCTCTGTGGCCACCATGCCTGACCCTCCTGTATGGGTGAGTGGAGGAAGCGGTCATTTATGTCCCCAGAGTGGTATGAGAAGCCTGGGAAGGCCTCTTTTCCTCAGGCTTTTTCCCCCCTGCATTTACATCAAGGGTTGAAATTCAGACAGCCACATCTTCCATCGCATCAGCAATGATGCCTCTTGTAATGTGATTATCTAGGTGCATTAGGCACGAACCGCAAAGTAGCCAGTACCACCCTGGCCATCTAAGTGGATGCATCGGCTTGTCCAAGCCCAAAGAGGATTAGACTTCGGACTGATAAGAAGACAGGGCGGAGGAGATGGAGGGTGCTGGAGGGGCTGGGTGGCTTCAGAGTTTGGGGACTTCAGAAGAACTGGATTCTGGGTGGCTGAGGGATGGGGCTCAGGCTACTGAAAGGGGATGGGGGTCAGACGAATGATCAAATAATTTGAGAAATATTGATTGCATCAGCTGTGTGACAGATACCAAGCTCTGAAAAGAAACTTTACAGTTTTGTCTGGGGCTGCCCAGGCCTTCAGCTTTCTAGTTTACCCTGCTGTTGGCCTGACATAAAAGCCTGGGGTCTGGCTGAGAATCAAAGGCTCCACGCTGTACCTTGTGGCCTCCATCCCCATCCTCTCCAGAGCCCTTCGCGACAGCATCTTTCCCAGCTTCGCATCTTTGGGATGACCAGTACATCCACAAGAGAGGGCACTCTTCCATCACTCACCAACACTTCCTGTCCTTATTTTATTTGGCACTTTGCTTCTCTACTTTTATTTCTGGTTTTATGGCCACTATTTTTGGTAGCTTCTGACCCAGATAATCTTGAGGAAAGGTTATGAGTGCCCTTATCTGAGAGCAGGTCTGTTATGTTCAGTTCCCAGCTCTGAGTCCCATGGGCAGTAGGTGTTTCTGGCTGCCTGGTCACGTTAGTCAGGCTGTGCTCTGCCGGGGTGATGAACGCACTCCAAAATCTCAGTGGCTTAGCATGTGAAGGTTTATTTCTTGTTCAAGAAAAGTCTGGCAGTTCCCTAGGGCGTTTAATTCCTCCCTGGCGTTGAGTCAGAGATGGAGGCTGCTTGACATCCTATTAATGCTTTTAGAAGCAGAAGACAGAGTTGGAAGCTTGCGCACTGGCTCTTCAATATTTCAGTCCAGAGGTGACGGGATCACTTTCACTCACGGCTCATTGGCCAGAACCAGATGCATGGTCAGCCCCCAACCATTGGGGGTGGGGGGAGTGGCTGGGAAATGAGGCTGAGCTCATGAATATTCAGTGAGCAGTGAATGTGTCTGCCATACATGTGGTGCCTGAAAAGGTACCCCACCTTCTCAGACTTGTGGTTCCAACAACAGCGGTGACAGGGTGAAGTTAGGGCGAAGTGGTCAGTTGTTGAGAGATCCAAGTGAAATCTTCTGAAGACATCACATGAAAGTAGGAAAAAATATATGTGCTGCTTTCACTAGGAAGGTGCCTTTCTCTCGAGAATTGTCCTCAAACAGTTCAGACCAGCCAGAGACCTGCCGTGGGGCTGAAGAGGCCCCTCGGAGGCACCACATGTTCCTTATTTCTCTCCTAGTACGAGCTGGGAATGGCTCCGGGTGTGAAAAGGTTCTTGGCTGGAGCTTCTTGACCGTTCCAGGTGCAGTCCCCCAGGGCCGGCAATCTGCCTGTTGCTTTTGTGTCTCAGCAGTCTGACCCGGGTTCCCGGCACCACAACCCCCTGATTGTAACCATGTATTCTTTTGCCAAAGATATCGGAAGCTGGCACGTCAGAGAAACTGTGTCTCTGCTTTAGAGACACAGTTGTTCTGGAAAATTACTGAACTGTATCCAAATTATAAAAACCAACCTCTCAAACTCCAACAGTTGCTGACCGGGAATACTGTGATGATGAATCAAAAGAGGTGTAATGACACCAGCACAGCAGCGAGTGTCAGCTCTGAGGAGCAGTGTGAAGCGTCGGCCGAGGACCTGGGAAACACATCAAGAGCCTGGTGACGAAGTGCGCCCTCTGCGGTGCCGGCGAGGCAGCCGCCTGTGCCGTCGGTCTTGCCGACGGGAGAAGTGGTATGAGACCCGCTGAACAGCCCTTCCCGTGCGAGGCTGCCTCTTTCCACTCAGGCACCAGATCCATCCTGACATTGCTGTCAGTCTGTCCCACACAGTTTGGTTGAGCTAAATTAATTAAATTCAACATTTGATTAAATTAAACATAATGCCACATGTGAACCTGAACGTTTGCATGTTTGCCGTCATTGCTTCCAAAATAAGGTCATAAGTTAAAAGAAAGTAAGTCCTGTGTATGGAGGAATATATTGGTTAGATCTTATCTGAGATCTTAGACATTTGAGCCTGGAGATGACCTTACATCTAGGGCGGGAGAATTATTAAGAAAAATTCGTATTATGATCATAGTTGGGGACAGAAAAGCAAAGCAGGAAAGATGACCATGGTTTCCCGTCCATTAAAGCACCACGTTGTAACCAATATCCTTTCTTATCATGAATGTCTTTGTTTTCGAGTGACTGATTACTCAGTGTTAGTAACACCAGAGGCTCCCTTGTTTGGCCCTCATGACAGCTCTGAAGGGCCGGTGGGCCAGGTAGGGATGGAACCATGTGCAACCATGCAGGCTCTTTCCTGAAAGACTTACCATCTTTTACTGCGTACATGTGTGCCGGGGAGAAGGAAGTAAGCAGACTTCTCAGAGATTCCTAGACCCTGGCTCTGAACTGACACTAATTCCAGGAGATCCCAAATGCAGGGCGTGAAGGGCAGATGATCGATGGAATTTTAACTCAGTTCTGTCTCACAGTGGGCCCAGAGGGTCTCCAAACCCATCTTGTGCTTATTTCCCCAGTTCTGGAATGAATCATTGAAGTTGACATACTCAGCAACTGGCAGCATCCCCACATTGTGGGCGCCTTCCTCCAAGCCCACTCCCCTCCCTCACCTGCCCCTCCACCTCCTCCTCTCCCTCCCTAGGGAGGGCCAGGTGCCCCTTCTCTGTGCTCTTTTAGCATTGTTTATTTCCCCTGTCAACATAAACATTGCTCTGGTATCATTTTTCTTGTGATTGGTTTTTCCTACTTGAGGGAACCAGTGAATAAGTAACTAAGGCTCAGGGACATTATGACATTTGTCCCAGAAAACCCAGCTGAGAAGGGTAGAGCCAGGCCTTGAACCCAGATCTCAATTCCAAGTTCAGGGTTCCTTCCAAAACATCAGAGGCCCTTCCCCCAACTCGCAACTTCACCCCGACCTTCTTGTTCACATGGTCTAAACTGGTTTCTTGGTCAGCGCTTTGATGGCAGAGGGGCGGATGTTACCAGGACTGGACACACAGTTTGCAGGACCCAGTGCAAAACGAAAATGCAGGAGATCTTGCTCAAAAATTATTAGGACTTTCAAGACGGAAGTCTAGCAGAGCATTAAACCAAGGCTGGCCCTTCTAGGCATGGGGACTGCCCAGTTACACAGATGGTACACCCGGGAAGCTGGCCCTGCTAAGCATAGGAGCACATTCTGCCCTTCAGGAGGTGAAGGTCATTTTACCTCCTGAAGACTCCATGAGCTGTGGCACCTGGGGTTTGAGTACAGCTATTCCCGGGTGGGGCTTGATCAGTGACCTCCAGCAGGAAGGGCCTGGTGACTACAGACACACTGAAGAACTGCATTCCAGAGAGTAGACCCTGCTCAGCACAGGTGAGCCCCCACCCAGGACCTTCCCATCCTCACAGGGGACAGAGGGGTAGTGGGAGCATGATGGAGACGGGAGAGCCGTGTGGGCGTTCCTCCTCCAGTCCCAAGTGTGGTCTCCCCACTCTGTCTTCACTTTGCACCCCAAATCATCCACTTGCACAAAAACACGAGTGAACTCTGTTGACTTTTTGTAGATTTCATAGAGGAAAACCAGGGCATACCTTCCTCATCTCAAAAGAACTTCACATCTCTCACTAGACATTTGTTTTATCCCTGGTCCCCTGTGTCACCTGGTCCCCTGTGTCACCACTTTTCTCTGCTCCTTTCCTTCCCTACCCCCAGTTACCTTCGTCTCCTCCACATTCCACCTCCCCTTTATTTCAGGAACTCCAGACTCCTGACCTCTTTTTTGTATCATGCAGTTCAGCCCTGCCACAGCATCTAACTCCAAATGCAACAGAAAAACAAAGGGCCCTTCAGCCAGTGAGAACTCTCTTTTATAAGGTGATTTAGTGACCATCTCGGTGATTTGAGGGTGCTCCTTCGGGTCTCCCTCTTCACCTCAAGTGATGAATTGATGTTATTTAATGCGTTTGCCGTGAATGGGTACCATGTGCTCTGTCCTTGTTACTTTCTCATGACACTGTTTCCAGCCTGGCTTTCGCAAGGAACATCCCCACTACCGTTCAGCCATGAGGGTGGGAAGGAGGTGGGTGGCTGTGGCAGTGTGTCCTCCCTAAGTGAGATGGACGTCTTCCCCAAGTCCTTGGTGACAGGGGAGTGTCTTCCTGGAGTTCTGGGGCAGGTGGTGGTGCCGAGTTCAGTTCCAGATTGCTGGTACTCTCTGTGCACTCTCTGTGTAGTGACCCCTTCATTCACTGCCTACTTTTATTCTGTCTTCCTTATGGTTTTGATCCAGGCAAGTATCACCACCAGGAAGAAATGGTAAATAATTTAAGTATAGAATTCTGTGCATTTTGGTATCATCATGAGAGAATGCTTTATATTTGGCAGGCTTTTGTTTCAAATAAGAGAAATGCTTCTCTACCAGCACAAGATGTGAACTTGAAGGGAAAAGAACACCGGCTGGAAGTAAAAGCCATTTGAGGAAAGAGGCAGATGCTGTCTGCTCTCCCCTCGTGGGAAACATCACACCAGGATCAGCGTGGCTAGGTGTGGTCCAATGAAGTCAGCGAGCTCAAAGCTGGATGGAGTCCTGCTCCTTGGGAGAGGGATCTAGTATGGTAGTCAGTTTCTTTTTAGTGGAAGAAAAAGTCAAATAAAAATGCAAAACCTTAGCATCTTTCCTGACCAAGCTCAGGGACATGGTACGACTTGGACTGGGTTTGCATTCTCACCTCTGGGAGGGTGCCTTGCCGGGGTAGGTGCGTGTGTGATACTCCCAGAGGCTCTGTCTCTCCTTATTTCAGTGCCAGCCCCGACCCGTCTCTCTCCTCTCAGTTGAACTAAGCCAGAAGCTACCTTGTGCACAGCTCCACGGAGAGGACTTGTGTGTGCTGTTGGGATTCTCAGCCTCTTGAAGATGGGGACTGGTCTCGTTTACAGCAGTGTCCCAGGATCTAGCTTAACGCCTGACATTTAGTGCCTGGTAATAAATACTGGTCAAATAAATGAAGAAACAGACAAAAAGTTGAAAAGACTTTTTTCAAAGCAGTATCCGTGGAAAGCACTGGGCCTCCATTCTGGAACAATTTAGGAGACCGAGGAGAGTGCGACTGAGGAAGTTTTACTCAGAAGCTGGGAGGCTGCGGTGTTGGGTGTGGCCGGCGAAGGGGCCCATGCTTTTCTGTGCTGGAGTCTGCGGATGCTGCTTGTACCTAGACTGTCCGCGTCAAAGGTCCTCAGCTGGAAGAGAGTGACCAGTCGGAATGAACTAGAGGCTGTCAGCCCATGGGTGAAGCTTTCAGAGCTAGAATTTAAGGATTGGTGATGCTCATCATGAAGTAGGACTCAGTGAGTTGCAAGGGACCTCAGACTAATCTAACTCGTCCTCGCCATCTCCCTTGTCGTCTTTTCCCCTCTGCCTTCTTTTTTCAGAGGTTAGAGACTTGTTCAAATCACAGAGTTAGGTGGCCGCAGATTTAAGAACATATACCTGGTTGCTCCCATCTCAAGGGCTCATTCTGTTTCTCCTCTGTGACCTTATTCCCAGGCAGCAGTTCTTAAATATTTTGAGGCCACTCTTTGATAATCTGATGGAAGAAATGTGTATCACACAGTGCGTATCTTCTGAATGACACAAAGTTCTGTGTATTCTGGGGTTCCTGTAACTCACTGCGTGTTCCTCCCACTCCTGTTTATTTTCACCAGGGCCACTGGGCAATCATTGGAAATGCTTCTGGAGTTAAATGAAAACTTCATTCTCACTAAGTGTTTTAGGTTTGGGCCCCTTTAAGGGTTATAGAACCCGAAGGCAATTTTCCCATTCTATGGGGGAGTGGTAAAAAAAGCTGTAACTGCAACATGAGGTTAAAAAAGAAAAAATTATAGAAGGGTTGGTGAGACTGAATCCCAGGGGAAAGTCTTTCTGAGTGAAAGAACTGTGAGGATGTGAAGTCGTTGCCCAGGGTGGCAGCTTCACTGCTGGAAGTTTCGCCGATACGCCTGGATGCGGTCGGAGCCCACAGACCTGGGGGAACAATGTCTGACCTGCAGGGGGCAAGTTCAGGATGATTTAATAAATGTTTTCCATTGCTAATTTCTATGATTCTGTGAAATGAAAACGTTAGTTATAGACACCCTAAAAAGGAGGACATTTCAGTGCTGGCCTGGTCACAAAGATCAGAATTCAAGTTCATGTTCACACCTGGGATTTTAAATTTTCAGACTCTGGCATTCAGCAGGAAGACAGTAGGAGGGATGTTCTGCAACCAACTGATTTTCACACGGTTGCTTCCCAGCACTGAGCCTTCAGGAGGTGTAAGAGAACAACAAAACCAGTTAGGACCGATCCTTGAGGGCCATCCGACATCCTGTTCTGCCACGTGGGGCTGGAGCCGTGTCGTAGCCAGGAGACTGTGCTGCTGCTGTCTCGTGAGATTCAGCTTAACACCACCAGGGTGAGCCGGAGCCCATCCGTGCTGGCTTCTGTGAACCTTTGACATGTTCTTACCGTTCTTTGAGCATTTTCTTGCTTCCCAGCCTGACAGGATGTTCTAGGCTCATCTCTACTTGCCCCACCCGAGTCCTGGAATCATCTGTTTTTCTGGGAACTCTGATGTTGCAGTGGAAAAGGGTGTGTAGAAGCCAAGATCCAGGCATTAGGTGTGTGCTGTTTGTTCTTGTGGTGTCCCTGCCTCCAGGCCTTCTCAGTGTGCAGAACGGAGAGATGTACGTGTGTTTACACCTATGCGTAAATAACAGATGTAGGTGTGTGTGCGTGTGTAAGTGTGTGTGTACATACAGGCTGCGCCATGCAGCCTGCTTGGTTTCTGACTCCTTAGGCCAGGTTGCCCCCCTGCCTGCCTGGACACTCTTCTTATCGTGCTTGATCTTCTTTCTAAAAAATTTTTATTTTATTGAAGTACAGTTGATTACAATGTTGTGTTAGTTTTTATCTGCCTTATTTTTCATTTCACTCTCTCTTTGTTTCTAGTCTGGAGTTCATCACATCTTTTGAGTCTTTAAAAATATTTCAGTGACCGTATTTTTCATTTTCAAGGTTTTAAATAAGTTGCAAAAATCATGTATATCAGTTATTTTTTTTCCTTTTTTCCTTTTTGTGTTTAGTTTTATAAATTTTTGTTCATGTTAAATGTCATCTTTCACTTATTTCTCTGGGCATCCTAAGCATGTTTACTTTATTTTTTGTGTGTGTGTGAAATTCTTTCATACAGTTTATTTCATTTGGAGTGAGTTTATATTCAAGTTTCTTGGCTAACTTTCTTGGAATTAGATTTCTTGCATTTTAGAATTTTGGTTTGAAGATTTATTTTAAGTGGGAGATTTTGTTGTTGCTTTGTTTTTTCTCTTCCTCAATTCTTTTTTGTTGTTATTGTTTCATTTTTGCCTTTATCTCTAGGCTGCCAGGCCTTAACGTTCCGCTTTGATGATAAACTTAATTCCTTGTCTTAAAGATTTGTCTTTCTGCTCCCGTCTTCCTCGGCTCACGCTTTAATATGAAGCTATAGCCCTCGTGCTAGATTGATACCCTTTTGTATTCCTGCTCCTTCCACAGTCAAGAACCCCAGACCCACACAGAGAACCTGGCTCCACACCTGGTTGCAAATGGGGTTCCTTTAGTTCTTACGACCCTGCCTTACTTCTGGCGGCTCCTGGCTGCCACTGCTTCTGACTCTAGAACCCAGCAGACCCATAGTCTCAGCTCTGACTTTGTATTTTTAAAGACATTTTGAGCCTAGTTGTGTCTTATGATTTCATCTATTGTTTGGAAGAGAAGGGAGCCAAATCAGCAAGTTACGGAGCGAACTTGCCTGGAATCTTATTCTTATTTTTTAAATGTATGATTCTGTGAACCGTGGACTGTACTTAGTGTAATGGGACTTCCCTACAACTTTTGGCTGCATGGAACCTCTTAGTCATGCCCTTGACTTCTGGAAGGCAGGAATGTGCACTCCTTCACTTACTATTCTCAGTTTTTGGAGGTCTTATCATTGGAGGATCAAAGTGTTACTCCTGGAGGGTCAAAGTTTTCCCATTGGGGGATCAACCACATTGGGAGTTCAGAAGGTGGTGCAAATCAGTTCTCTTCTGTTCTGGATGCTTCCAGTCCATACTGAGTGCCCTGAGGTGGGCCCAGGAAGTCTCTCTTCCCTGCTCATCTCCTCCCTTCTTCCTGTCCCTCAGGGTCCTCTCTCCATGCTCCAACGTCCCCTCTGCCTCCGCCCAGCTTCTGTTTGTTCCGCTCAGTGGAGCTGGGTGCTAGTGGAGGTGGTGATGCTCTGAGTGCCTCGGGTCCTGCAGAGGGAGGGGAGGGCATGAAGAACTGGCTGTTTTCAGATATTCTGAGAGCATAAGTCTGGTATGTTATTTTGTTAAGTATCTCAGCCTCTTTTCCCTGCGTTTCAAAGACCCTCTTCTACCTCTGTGGCCAGATTCCCTGAAAGGAGATGATTTTGCTCCCAATCCCAGAAAGGGGGTGTGGGAAAATAAATCCTTCCTGCTATGTTTTTGCAGAGTTAAGTTGAACCCCACGGAATGTCACAAAATATATACCTTTTGGAGAATTTATTTTGCCCATTCTAAGTTTTTAGACCCAACAAACTTAATCTAAGCTTAATCTTGAAACTCCAAATCCACCCTATGAAATTGGATCAAAACAAGCAACTTTAACATTTCTGAGGAGTAAACTAGCAGAAACAAATAGGCAGCATCCAATTAAAACCATATTTTAAACATAAAAGGATTATGACAGCAGTAGGATCACCTGCTCATCCTGAGACAGCAGACTTCTGGTTTCATGGGAGTCAATTTCATTTCTCCAGTTATTTCAGAGCCTAATAATGTGGTAGATACATGAGGTTATTTTACTTTATTTGAAAACTAATTCATGTCAGACTTTTCGCTTCTCTCAAACAAAACCTGCTTGGTGCCTCCAGAGGCTAGAAACTCTTCTTTTGCGTTTCTTACCCAGTGCAGGTTTTCTGCCTCTCAGAAGAGTCAGTTTCCTCAAGATGTACAGTCCCTGGAATCAGGCAGTCTTATGTCAGAATTCTCTCCCGGTATTCTGGTTTTATTCCCTTTGCTCTGTAGAAGAGCCTCTTTTTAGACAAGAGGGGCAACCGTGGTAGAAGCCAAGGGCCATCTGTCCACCCTCACTTCCCAGTCCCCAGAGGAAAGAAGTTTTGTTAGAGGCATTAGTTTGTTGCTCTGAAGCATTTGGGGAGCTGTAGTGTCAGGTACCACGTTCTGGGGGATGTGCAGTAGATAAACAGCCTTTTTGACCCGTGACACTGGCAATTGATCATCTGCTGGAACGAACTGAGAAGGGAGGGCATCTGAGAGCAGGAGGGCCTCTTCCTCTGACCAGGAATTCGTAAATCCAAAGGGCTCAGTGACCTGCAAGACCCTGTCCTAGTTTGGGTGGCTCCTAAAAATAGACCATATTGTGATGACACACGGATGGTTTATAGTCCCATTTATCTAGGTATGACAATATTAATTGAACTGTCAGATTGCTGGAGACTGAGCTGCTCGGTCCAAATACTTGGAATTACAGAGAAAGAAATTCCCAGGGGGTCAAGGCAGCTGGACTCAACGTGGAATGCAAAGCTCACAGGGGCAGTGCCGCCTGCCCACCTTTATCTGGTCAGAGATTCCAAGGAGCTGCGGGGCTTATTCATGCTTGAATGATTACATTAAGGAGCCTGGATCTTGCTGAGGTGTCTCAGGCAAACATGTTGTGTGCACAGCTGGTTCTGTTACCTTAAAATGCCAGTTAGCCTTGAATTAAGGCTTTGATGAAAGATGTCAGTGTTGATCTTGGGAAACTCTCTACGCGCTAATTCAAGAAGTGTGTTAGCTAAAGAGTTTGGGGCATAAGTTTGGGGATGGACTAAGAGGAAAGGGAAACGAGGCATTATTTTCCATGTTATCTGCCTCTGGATGTGGAAAGGTGTCAGCCCTTGCCACCTTCTGAAGTTTGAGGTGGGGATTAAAACACAGATTACCATTGATTTCAAAATGTTTGGTCCGTTCCCCCATGAAAGCAGCATTCAGTGTTTTCTCCATGGGCATATGGCAGTGGCAACTCCGTAAGACACAAGCCGGGAATTAACTCTTGATCTTGTAAATAGCAACCTGGAATTCTAACTGCCCGCATCCTCTGAAGAATAAATTCATTGAGTCAGTCCAGTTTTTGAAACTGTCATGAAACCACTTAAACATTTTATGTTTGAAAGCCTCGCCTGAGTTTGTTATTTAAAAATGTGCTGTGGCGTGGAGTACATGTGCCTTAAGGAAACAGTCCTGGAAACTTGTCCGAGGCAGGTGAGTTCTAGCCTCTGCTGCGCTGGTCTAAGGGAAGTACAATTGTATGGAAATTTTAAGTCATGTCTAGCTGTCTTCTTCCATCCAGAAAGCTGTTGGGAAAGTGAATGTATCACTTCCCTGTTTTCCACTCACTGCCTTTAGCAGTTACCTCCCAACTGGGGCTCATTATTTCCACAGTATTGACTCTAGCCCTGCTCGCTATTGTCTCCTTCTAAATGAGATGCTAACATGTAAATTACTTTGTCAATTGTTGGCCTGTTTCCAACTAAGTTATTCCTTTTCTTACTTTCATATCTTTATTTACCCCATTCTCTCCATTTGGAGCCCCCTCCACTTCTCTGTGTTCATCCAGAACCTTCTCAGTTTTCTGAGGTTGGCACATAGCCGTGTGGAGCTAACTAGATATTCAGTAAACACCTAAGTTATAAAATTAAAGGGTCACCTCGAGACCCCGCCTTTCACGAAGCATCTCCAGGTCACCTCCCAGTGATGCAGCCGCTTGGTGGCTTCCTACGGTGAATATGGGCACAGTCACCATCTTGTGGTCACCATTATCTGGGGGCTGCTGACCTGAAGTCCCCAAGCTGCTCTGTGCTCCCTGGAACCCTCCATGTGCCAGTCACACTGTGTTCAGGGCAGGAGCAAAAGCATGGCTGTGTCCTCTTTTCTGCACCTCTGTGCGTTAAGGGCACTAAAATAGTTCTGCGTTGTCTCTTAATTTCTCCCTGAGAGTTCAGAGTAAACACAGCTGTATGGTCTTGACTAACATCTCCCAATCTCCCTGTAATTCAGATAAATCCAAGTTAGAGACCTCTTGCTGTGCTCCATTCATCCATTTATTCATCCCCGAAACTGTTCACTGAGCCTCCTACAGGTCAACCATTGGGCCAGATACTTGGGATAAATACTGACGTGCAGATACAGCTGGCACTCTCAGAAATGTAGAGGTACGTACTGAACAGGCTTCGTGTGTCTGCTTCTTTCATCTTTAGGTGTTTTCCGCATAAGACTCTGCAGACTCTCAACAAGTGGGCTCTTGGCAGGTCTGTCCCACTCTTCTGCCAGGTGAGGTCAGGCAGGTGTAGTGGGGCTGCATTTCACAGCTGTCCCGAAGGGAGGAGGTGGCAGGCAGAGAGGGAGGAGGGAGTCTCCGAGCCTTTTTTCACTCCCTTCAAAGATCACATGCTTGGGGCTTGCCTTTCCACTCTAACCTCTGCCTTGCTCAATGTCAGGACTCCCACACTTGGTTCCAGGAGATTTATAAAACTAATGAGCTATTGAATAGGTTTTGTTCACATGGGTCAGTTGGGATGGGCAAGGCAGATTCTTGGGTGACATGCAGCTGTTGGAGGAGGTGCTCACAGATGGAAACAGGGACCCCTGAGATAATGCTCTGCACAGGTGATAAAGGAGTTCACAGGAATGGTGACTGAGAGTCCGCCGCCCTGGGTTCAGAAAAAACCACGTGGATCCTCGGCGCCGGTGACTGGCCTCAGTTGGGCAAGAGCCTGGACCACCTCTCAAAGCTGACCCAGCTCCCTTTGGGTGGTCCCTCCAGGTCTGGCCTCTGCAACAGAGATTTGCAGGGCTCTGTCCAGCTCGAACTTCCCCCCTCCTAGTCTGGGCAGCTCTCCTCTGGTCTCTATACACACTCTGGCTCTTCATTGTATTTTTCCCTCAGTCCATTGATTTGTGCAGTTCCTCAATGAGAATACTATTGGCCTTGTGATAATTAAATAATAACCCCACCAACACTTCCAGCTTGCCCCCCTTCCCACCTCCACCTAGCCTGAGAGGGACGTGCTCCCTTCTCACAGATCCCGGCTCCTGGTTTATAGGTGTAAAGTCTAAGCTTTACCTCCTTCAGAGTTTGGCTTTTGATTTTCAAAAATCTTTTTTTCTCTCAAAAAGGCTGATTGCTACAACACAAAAATGTATGGCTTTCTGCATTCTTGCTTCTGTTATGAATTATAACCATCTATGTAGACGTTCAGGAGCCTAACATTAAAAAGTTCTTCTCTTTGCATCTCTGCTCTAATTGTGCCTGGGGCAGTGAATATGTCCTGGCAGCTCCAAAGAAAATCTTTGTGTAAAGATTTCAGACTCCATCCCAGTGCCCATGTCTGGGGCTCAGCAGACAAAATAAAAGCTTAGGCTCTAGCAGAGGTCCTCACCGCATCACCTCTAGTTCTAATTTGCTGACTCCTCCCACCTCACTTTTAATAAAGTTAGAAACACAGAGAGTCCAAAGCTAAAGCAGAAAACTGCTAGGAGAGAGGGGCATTGATTTACAAAAGAGATGACAGAAGTGGTTTGAGACTAACAGATCTGTAGCAGAAGAAAAGTACAGCTTTGGAGCAAATTCAGAGTACTTGAGGGTACCAGGCTCTTTGGTCAGAGTTAAGAAAATTATTCAGAAAAAGAGGAGCATATCAGGGGAGGGTATAGCTCAAGGGGTAGAGTGTATGCTTAGCATGCACGAGGCCCTGGGTTCAATCCCCAGTACCTCCTCTAAAAATAAATAAACCTAAACTCCCTACTACCCCCAAAAAATTTTTAAAAAAGAAGAGCATATCATTAGAAAATATGTGTGAAGTGGATAGATAAATCATAAAGGAAGAAATGTAAATGGCCAAGAACCCTTGTCTTGCTTTACCAGAAACTGAACAGCAATCAGAATGGGAAAAAGTGAAAAATCTGTTAATACTTAGAGTTGTCCAGGAGGGTGGGAGGGGTGAGCATTTGTCTGCTTTGCTGTTAGGATAGTGACCTTGGGTGTCCAGAGCATTCTGGAGTATAATTTGACAATGAATATTGAAATCTTTAGGAAATATACACCCACTGCTTTTTCAGTCTGGTATACACAAAGAATGTTTATCACAGAATTATTAAATTTTTTTTAAATTGAAATATAGTTGATTTACAATGTTGTGGTATTTTCTGGTGTACAGCAGAGTGGTTTAGTTTTACACATGTATATATATTCTTTTTCATATTGTTTTTCATTATAGGTTTTTACAAGGTGTTGAACGTAGTTTCTGTGTTCTACAGAAAGACCTTGTTATTCATCTATTTTATATACATCAGTTTGTATGTACTAATTCCAAACTCCTAATTTATCCCTCCCCCTCCTTTCCTTTTTGGTAACTGTAAGTTTGTTTTCTATGTCTGTGAGTTTCCTTCTGTTTTGTAAATAAGTTCATTTGTATCATTTTTTTAGATTCCACATATAACTGACATCATATGATATTTGCTCTTCTCTGACTTACTTCACTTAGTATAATAATCTCTAGGTCCAACCATGTTGCTGCAAAAAGCATTATTTCATTCTTTTTTATGGCTGAGTAGTATTCCACTGTGTGTGTGTGTATGTGTATATGTATATGTGTGTGTGTGTGTGTGTGTTTGTGTGTATATTTCTCACATCTTCTGTATCCAGTCATCTGCTGATAGACATTTAGGTTGCTTCTGTGTCTTGGCTATTATCACAGCATTATTTGTAATGGAGAAAAATTGAAAAATATCTAAACGTAGATCAATCAAGGATTGGTTAAATAAATTATGGTGTACATTCACCACGATAATGTTGATCTTTATTGATCAGGATATGTGGCCACCATATGTTCTTTAAGTAGGAAAAAATAAGACAGACTATAAAGCAGTATGGATGAAGTCACACTGTTTCAGTAAAGATTTTTAGATTATGTATGTGTGTCTAGGTATAGAAAAAATAAAAGGATATATACTAAAATGCAATCTCTGGACTGCAGGATTATTGGTGATTTTTATTTTCTTCCTTATATTTGTCTATTTTCTGAATGCTTAATAAAGGGAGTAATCGAAATAAAAGACAGCATTTCTTCTTAGGCGTACAGTTTAGGTTATCTGTTTTCCCTCCGATCAATAGCTGCAAAATGACTGGAAGAGGGGAGACAGAGAAATATGCAAAGGTCCCGAGACAGCCCTGGACACCTAAGATGATGACCTCCTTTCTGGTATGAATGAAAAAGAAGAGGATTCAATAAACAGTTAAATAGAGTTTGAGTTCCTTTTCATTTTTGTTCTGCCTGGTGTATAGCCCTGCTATAAGAAGGTATTTGTCATACCATACTGATTTTTTTTTGGATAGTATATACATTTTTATTGAAGCATCAAATTGCATCTGTGAAATTTCTGATATGCTCAGTATTTCACAACTTTGCCCAATCATTTTCCAATCTAACTTGCATTTACAAAATTTCTGTTTAGCTAGAACAGTTTGAAATGGATTATAAACTCATTAAGCCAAGATTAGTCTTCCAGCTCCACAAGGGTGATTTTTCTTTCCAGTGGGGCGAAAACATTTATTTGAAATATGACAAGAACTTGTAAAGATCGCTCAAATCTATGCTCCACTGGTTTTTTTTTTCTCCAATTCATGTGGAAGAAAACAAGACATCTAGAAGGAATATAAACTGAATTTCTAGTGATTTTGAAGGTCTGCAGTTTTTATCTCTTCTTCCATTTGACCATGGTCCTCATCCTCAAAGAATATTTATCTTGTAAGAGGGAAAAATAGTAAATAAACAACTACCATGCTGGGTATAATGTGACAAAAATTCTGTAAGAAGGATTGGGGTGTTCAGAAAAGAGAGTAGTTCATTTCAGTTTGCGATGACCAGGAAAGGCCATATTGCTGGCTTTTAATGTAGTAACTTTATTAACTATAATATTTTAAAAAATATGTACAAGTGGAACCATAAAATATGGATCATAACTTTTCACTTTCAAGGCATTTTATTCTCTTCAGGCTGTTACAGCGTTTAAACACTTAGAGATTAATTTCAAATACAGCTGAGATACTCATCCACTGATAACCAACTAATTAAACTTATCTAGTGCTGATTGCTCACAATTGCCTGGCAGATAATCGGTCCTCATTAAATATATGTTGATTTAGTCTTCCATGTTCAGCTCTGTCTTTTTTTAAATTAATTTTTTTAAATTGAAGTATGGTTGATATACAAAGTTATATAAATTACAGGTGTACAATATAGTGGTTTACAATTTTTAAAGGTTATGCTCCATTTATAGTTATTATAAAATATTTGCTATCTGATGCTTTATTTTCCTTAGGAGAGAATGATGTATTTTGAGGTCCTCACGGAGGTGGTAGAGCAGGCTTTTTTGGTCTCTGCAGGGCTGTTTGCACTTTTTATCTTTTCTAACATCATCAAAATGGAAACTGACCCCAGCGGTAACAAGATTGCCTTATGGTCATATTTTTAGAGATGATCTGAAGAGGCACTGAGGCTAAAATACAGGAGACTGACTCCCAGGATGGTTAACCTAGTGTGTTTAGAAGTCTAGTTTGATATTATCTATTGTTTAAACAACAGACGCAAGCACAGAAAGCATGGCCTTAGCTTGGTGGGTCCAGAGTCAAGTTTGAGCTGGAATCTGTCTCCTTTCTGTCTGCAGAGGAACCACACCTCACAGGCTCAGCAACAGGTGGCGTGTGTGCGGGAATGGTCAGGGACTGTAGGAGGCTTATTAGAGCTGCGGGAAGTCTCAGATTTGAACTGTATATAATGCGCCAGTATTTTATTATTTTTATGTCAGGAAGACTCTAAAGCTTGCGATGCTTGCATCCTTTACTGAATAGACAACTGCGCCACTAGCTTTTGTGAATGTATTTCCAAAAAGTGCAAGAAAATATTTTATTTGCCTCCATCAGCAAGCAGATTAAATATTCTTCCTGCAACTTCATTTAAGCGTTTTAAATTTATTTCCCAAACCCTCGTGAACGCCAAAGGGTAAGCCCACTCTCAGGACACAATTAGTGACTTTATATATACAATTCTCATTGATAGTCTCTGAGCTCCACAGCCCAGCTTCTCCCTTCCCTTGGCCCTGCCGGCCCTCATCTCACTCTAGCTTTGTGCAGTGACCTCCGCCCCTGCCAACCTTTCTGTCTGGACAGGCCCACATATGCGTAGCTGAAATATGAATTCCAGATGAGTGGGATCCAAATTTGTGATCTATACGCTTATTAAGTCCACTGCCCCACACAGGTGGAAATGTGGTTTTGAGAGACGTCGAATGCTGTGAATTTTCCCTCTGCATTTGCAAGGATGGAGAAAACATGTGCTGAATGACTGAGCTGACCGACTGAGAAAGCTCACAGCATGCAACAGCTCTTCAATTTGTTTAATGGCCGGGCTTAGCTTTGGTGGGCTTTTTACTGGGCTTCAGTGCCTGTACGCGGGGACTCTGTCTAATGGTGGAAGCCCGAGATAACACGACTTTAAGATTTCTTAAATGAATTAATACCTGGGACAGGCCCTTGCCCCTTTTCACCCATGAAACAGCACTTCTTTGTCTCTTAGCTTGTATGAAATGCATTTAAGAGGACAAAAGAAGTTCTAGAGGGAATAAAAATGTACCGGACAGAGATTTAAAAGTGTACCTAATAAATGCCAAATCCTGCACCCCCGCCTGTGGCAGGAATCTAGGTGGTGGTCTGCATCCTCCTGAGTTTGGAAGAACACCAGCTGCCGTGGATGAGAGCTGTGTGTGTATGTGGAAAATGAAGCGGAAAACCTGGGTCAACATGATGACAAATAGTAGGCCGAAGATGGCTTTCTTTTGAAAAGGGGAATTGAAGCAAAGTGCTTTAAAATTTCTCTTCTTTAATTTAAAGTCCCAATTATTCATTTATTTGAAGCTGCCTTTTCTTTCTAGGTTCATGGTTAAGACCCTTGGTTCTGGTATCAAACTTCCTGTCTTAAGCTCAGGTTTATTAACTCAGGTTGAGCATGGGGTGAGTTGTTGGCTGTTGCAAACCCTGGTTTCCTTATCTGGTTAATGGCAATAGCATTTGTTTCATAACGTTGTCTTGTATGTCAAATCAAACAATCCTTATAAAACATTTAAATAGCAGGATTCCTAGACTCAATAAACTTAATTTATGAGCATGTCCCCATCTACAGGTGCTGTTATTTCTGCTCTATACTTGAGGATGTGACATAATTTCAAAATGTTTTCACACAAAATATCTCATTTAATTCTTCCCACTGTACTTTGATGTAGGCCGGTCGGGTGTTATTAACACCCTGTATTAGTTAGGGTAAGGTAGACTGCAGTGACAGATAGGTCCCCTAAAACCATAGTGGCTTAACCTGATAAGTACTTATTCCTTGCTCGTGAAACAGCCCATGGAAGCTATTTTGGTTACAGGGCAGCTTTCTTTCACACTCATTCTGGGATGTTATTGTCTGGCTTTGCCATCTTCCATATGTGGCTATCTGGGCCTCCACCATTAACCAGATGCAATTGGTGGGAAGAGAAAAAGGGAGCATGTCAACTTCTTGGCCTGAAAATGGCACACGCCACTTCTGCTCACTGTTGGCCAGGAATGACAGTCACATGGTCACGTCCAACCACAAGGGAAAACGAGGATGTACGCTCCAGCTGTGTGCCTAGGAAGAAGATGAGACAGATTTATGGTGAACAGCTGGTAGTCTCTGCCACATACCCATTTCACAGGATGAAACTGAGGTCCAGGGAAGCTGAAGTGATTTGCCCAAAGTGGCTCAGATATTTGTAGCCATTGTCCAGCATGTTGGGATATAACATGAATCCCGGCTGGAATCATAACTGGGGGCAGTGAAGAGGGCATGGAAGGAAAAGAAGGGAGAGCTGAGGAAATACAGGGCTGGCCCTGACACGGGCACAGGGGTGACAATTAGCAAGTTCCCCCGGGACTCTCACAGCAGCTTTGTGTAGCGCCAACACGAACTTGAACTTCCAGTCTGCTCCAGTTTTCTTGCTGTTTCTTGTTCCCATTTGTAGATGCCTGGCGGGCTGCTAGTCCTGGGTGAGGGAGTCCCAGATGGCTGCTGAGATACAATAGCACCTCTCCAGCTGCTATTGTTACAGGCATCCTGGCTGCAGACTCAGGGAGAAAACCTTGAATCAATTTGTCTCCTGGAGGCCAAGGGGTTGGCTGCCTGCCCTTCACAACTTGTTAAAATGAACACTTAAACTCTGGGGGGGGGTGTGCAGCTAAATCTGTGGGGTGATTCTCACCCCGTGATCCTTTCTGTGGACTCTTTTAGGTTCTGGGATGTCAGTGTCACAGTGCTGGGACGGGGGCAGTGCCGAGCCTTCCCTCTCATTTCGTCCCCACCTGAAATGCTTTTAAAAGTGACGGTTCAAATTGGTTGGAATTTTGCCCAGATACCTTTTCTCTCCCAGCTGGACTCAAACTCTCTCCTAAACTTGTTCCTTTGGGGCCAGAGTCTCAAAAGTCCACGGCTCCTCCCTTTCTGAGGGGTGATTAATACCCCGGTCACATATGCTTCAGACACGTTCTGGAAGGGGCTCCCCCTCCACGCTGGCCGATGGCCGATTGGACCAGCCAACAAGTTTTGTTTTACTTGACATGAAAGCTGGTTGAAGTTAAGCAGGAGACATGTTTTTGTTTCTTTAATAAATAAAAGTAAGGACCCTGTACATGAATAAAAGTAAAAGTCACTCCCCTGAGGTTTTTAGGCTTCCAAAAATAGTCCCAAACTTAGCCAAGGCTAATGTGGCCAGAATTTCCATGGAAAGCGTCGCTGGTGAGGAAGAGGCAGTGCCAGTGGGCGTACAAACAGGCCGCCGTCCTCCCCCCCACCCCTTCCTGTCTCAGTCACTGGGAGTTTAGAAAACAGGTTTTGGAAAGCGTGTTCATTTTCTGGTTTGAGATAAAGTCAACAGAGGCAGCAGCAATATTTATTTATCATGGAATCCAATTTGGGAGCTGCAGAGGGATGCGACAGTGGGTGGTGAGGTGGATTTATGATGGGAAGGGGGAAATTTGTCCGTCAGCCAATGAGGGTATGTTTCTTAAAAGAAAAAAAAAAGAGAGAGAGAAAGTGCAAGAAAATTATACTAAGTAAACTGATGTTAAAAAAAAAGTGTTTTAAAGTAACTTTCTCTTCCTGGGAATAATTGATTATTCATGGCAAAGGTGAGCTGGTTAACAGCGTGAAACCATCTTCCTGTATTTTTAGCTGGAGAGCCCTCTTAGGAGTTGCTCCTCAGCGGCAGCTGCTCCCGCCAGCAGCACACCTGTGGGCCACTCACCTTGTCCACCCGCGGCTGTCACCAGCTTTTCCTCCTTGGGCAAAATGGTCCGAGGTATTCGCATTTGTCCACCTAGCAGACTTTACTGAAGGTCAGGGTTTCGGGGAAGCTGTTAAAAATGTGAGAGGAAAAGAACCACCCCAGCCAGGGTGGACGGCACCCCTTCTGCTGTTGGGCCCCTTAAAAGTTGCGGGGCCTTGGGGGAACCAGCCTAGAGATTTCAGGAACACAGATTTAAAAACAAGCACACTTTTTGTTGTTGTTGTGGAGGGTGGGGTGATGGTCATGTTTTAGCTCTGAAAAACTCAGCTGTGCTTGGGAAAGAGTGCTTAGCTGTTTTAAAACAGATTTTTAGAAATGAATCTGTTCTTCACGAAATCAAGCTGATTCTCAAAAAGGGATCAAAAAGCAAAATGAGAAAGGGTACCTAAAAGTGCAATAAAAGAGGCCAGTGCTCTTCCTTGCCGTTTCAGGATGTTACTTGATTTTTCTCCTGTGCGCTAATTTGGATGCTTGTGTATGGGGTGGTGGTGGTGGTGTGTATTCGTGTGTGTTCAGAGAACAGAGGGGGTTTTATCAGGTACATTCATTACCTGTCAGAAATTTGCCCAATACACCTCAGTTTGAAAGACAGGAAAAAAAAAAAACCGGAATCGACAATAATTATAAGAATTATTTTAATTTATACTTTGTTGTGGGCCAAATAATCATGACAATGAAGGAACTTTTAGGAGCAAGTCCCCCCAAAGTCATCTCCCTCTGCCTGTGCTTGTGGGGAGGGAACCTGGGTTCAGGAGGGGCTGGGATGAGGGGTTGTTCTTTCCCACAGCAGCGCGTGAGCTAAGTCAGGCTCTTCACATAGAGATGCTTGTTCAGAGAAACTGAAATTGCATCCCCGGTCTTTCTTCAGAAACTTAGTAGCCCTGCTTGGCGAGGTGGTTAAGAATTTGATTGCATAAGAGACAAAGATGTGTCATTTATTTGCTTTGAATACACTGGGGGGAATGTAGAAAATCCAGAACTGGAAAAGAATACAAGGCAGATTTTTATTCTCTAGTCTTCAAAGAAGGCGTTTTAACAGGAACTCCTTATCACTTAAAAGCTTTAAACAAAACTATAATCACCATTCAATTTTTTTCTTTTTTCTTTCCTTCCTTCCTCCCTCCCTCTTTCTTTCTTTCCTTTTCTTTCTTTCTTTCTTTCCTTTTCTTTCTTTCTTTCTTTCTTTCTTTCTTTCTTTCTTTCTTTCTTTCTTTCTTTCTTTCTTTCTTTCTTTCTTTCTTTCTTTCTTTCCTCCTTCCTTTCTTCCTTTCTTTTCTTTCTTCGTTTCTTTCATCATTTGTAGCTGAGAAAGAACTTCTGCATTGCAAAGGAAAACTCAGCTTGGGCCAGAAGGGTGTGTTCACCCTGGCATGCTGAAACTCTGAGATTCTGTGAAAATGTCCATTTTTCATGCTTCTAGGGTTGGTTGCCTTTCTTACTCAGTTTTAGCTACACATCTACGTAAAAGGGGGATCCTAGTCTGTGTGTTTTGATGCTCAAACCTTCAGATATTTGTTTTGCTTCAATGACACTACATAGTTTTAGTCTCGTGAAAGAAACATTTCGCTGTAAATGTTCAAGAACTCAAAATCCACTGGTGAATTCTTGTCTATGTAATGGGAAAACATCTGGGTAAAGGGCTCAAAAAAAACCCAGTTTCTAAAAGAGATTGTGTTTAACAGGACATCAGAATCTCAAATGTGACTGCACCCTGGCGGTGCACCTGTTGCATAAAGCAATGCTTCCTTGTATAGAATAACACCGTCCCCCTTCGAGCTTTCTGTCATAGAATTGTGAGTCTAGTAAAGAAGCTCACCTTTACCACACACTGTGCCTTTCACGACTTTACAGAATTCGACCTTCCCTCTGCTCCGCATCCATCTTTCTCACCTGTTTTCACTGGTCCCGTAAGGGACTTTCTCTCCCTTCTCAGTGACAGTTTCCATTGTCTTCAAGGCCAGTGTATGTGCATCTCCAGTAATTAGAACCATGGATGTTGCATGTCTTGGAGGAAGCCTAGATGTCATTCTTAATTTATCGTCGAAGAAATTGAGCCTAGAATGATAAAGGGACTTCTCTCATCTCAATGTGAAAATAAGCATCACCTACTTTGTTGCCTAAATATTTTTCAAGGCTGTTACCACCCCTTTCTCCTCACAGCCACTGCTCGGTTCAGCCTCCCTCACCTTTTCTTTGGGCTCTGTTGCAGCAGCCTCCTGTCTGGCCTTTCCCGGTCTTCCCCTGCCCACGTTACACTGGCTTTTCCTACCAGAGTTAGGTGAATCAGTCTCAAATATGAATGTGGCTAACGCCCTGACTGTGCTGGGGTACCCGTTATCTTTAGGATGAATTCTAAGTCTCTGAGCCCGGAGCACCAGGCTCTCTGTGGTGCGACCCCTGCCTGCCTCTCGGCCTTGCTCCCATTCTTTTTGCCTTACCCTGCACACTGTCTTAATGTTGAGCTGCCCGCTGTGCCCCGAGCCTGCGTCTGCATCACCAAACTGTCCCTCGCCTGTGAGGCGGCACCTGTGTTATTCTTTTATCAGTCTGAAGTTTTGGTTGCAAGTAAATGAAACCAATACTGGTTAATTTAGGCAGAAAAGAAATTTGTTAAAAGGACATTGGGTGGCTCACAGGCCTACCACAAAGGCTGAAGAACTAGGTCAGAGGCTGCCCAGCTGAACCCATAGCTCAGATCACACCCCAGGTCTCCTGAGGTTGCACTGCCATGGCCCCACGTTGCAGCCCGCCCTCCTGCACCCTGCCCCGGGGGCAGCCCTGGCTCCTTTGGCACCACTGTCTGTGTGAGCCAGACCTTGGTATGACTGCATATAGTGCCAGAAGTGACTTTTTTGTGGTCTGTGTTTCTTGTGTCACCAGCTCCCAATTTAATGCTTCTGTCACGTGTATCTGCTCGTACAAGCCCAAGTCACATGCCTGTCCCTAAATGCACAGCAAAGTGGAAAGAAAGTATCAGAAATGTTCCCTGTCTCTGCTGGGAAGCCCACAAAGCTTCAAAAGCAGGGAAATTCTCCAAAGGAAGTTCAGGTGCTGCACAGCCCAGGGAGGGACAGCTGTCCAGTGTGATTGATTCTTCAGCCTCTCTGAGCTGCCTAGTGTCTGTGGCTGGTTTACTTTCACAAACTGTCCCACCTTTATTCATCTAGCTAATTCTTGCTCCTGTTTTACCATAAGCACAGGTGTCTTTGCTTAAGGAAGTCTTCCTTGCACCCCGGTTGGCATTTGTTTCTCACTCAGCCTTTTGGGTCTATTTATGCCTTATTACTTGTGACATTTTATTATGTTCCTATGTAGGTATTTGTGTCCACCTCTCCCCGAAGGTAGGTACTGTGCCTTAGGTATCTTTGGATACCCAGTGCCAACCACAGTATTTGGCTCATGGACATGCCTGATGAAGCCACTCGTTCATTTGCTCACTGTTTGTTGATCTGAATGAAACAGAAATGCCCAAGATTACATAAGTAATTAGCAGCAGAGGTGGGAGTAAAACTCAAGGCTCTTGACTTCAGTGTTTCCAAAATAACAGAAGTAGGTGCATCCGATCCGTCCACCGCACCCCCTCCACTCTAATCCTTCTTGATTTTTCCCCGTGGTGTAGATTCTGCCAGTCTTCATCATTCCCAGTGGATTCCTTTCCCAGCCATTGTCATGGCAAATAGTTTAAGATCTGTTGATTTGTAAACTGTGGCCCTGTCCTGGATATGGAGAAGGCAAATACAGAGAACTCTGGGGAAAATCTGTGCAGCCACAATTTGGCCTTGACTATCTATACCTTGAATTGAATTAGGCTTCCTTGGAGCAGAAGTTCTAAAAGATCAGTGCTTTGGCCCGTGGGCTCTCTGGCCAAGAAGTGCATGCATTTTAAGAGGAACATAAACACAGCTCACGCTGGTCATATAGCAGCTTGGGGAGATGGATTTATCCTTCATCAGACAGTTGGTCCCTGGGTAGAAATGTGGGCCAAGGGCCAGGAGACCCTGGTTCAATTTCCAGTTTAGTCATCTCTGTTTATTTCTCACAAAATACATATTTAAAAAAATTTGAAATTAAAACGTCATGCTTAAAACAGTCTACATAAACAGAGGTCTTAAAAGAAGAGCTGTTGCCAGCACCACTTTTTGTTAAAGCTGCATCCAATTTAAAGTTTATTTTATACCCAGCGTACGGAATGGTGTGCAGAGTGCTACAGAAGTCACCGCACATCTGGGCAGAACCGATCAGACGTTTCGGCAGGCTTTTTCTCTGGACAGAATGCCCACAGGCTTGATGGATGCACATGGGTACTGGACACGAGGTATACGCATCTATAGCTCACTCCTTCCTGCTGCGCTCCATGAGTCCTGTTGACTTTACCTTTGAAGTATCTCCTTTTTCTCCATCTCCTCCCCTGTCCTGGTCCCATTTCTGCATCTCCTGTTTAGTCGCTTTGCATCCACTCTTGCCCCTACCCAATCACTCCTGAAAGTTTCACTTGCACTGCCCTCTCTCCTTCATAAACATCTGTGACCTCTTATTGCTCTTAGGATAATGGTAAAAATCCTTAATGCGGTCCAAGCCCTTAAATCTGGTGCCATCTGGCTCTCCAGCCTGGTCTGGCATCCGTCCGCGTAGCCTCGCTTTCTGTGGGGCGGCCATACTGAGCTGTCAGTCTCATGAGCTTGTACCATGTCCCTCCTGCCCCAAGGACATCCTTAGGCTGTTCTCTCTGCTTGGAAACATCTTCCCAATGTCCGCCCTCCCCCCA
This sequence comes from Vicugna pacos, assembly GCF_048564905.1. Taxonomy (NCBI): domain Eukaryota; kingdom Metazoa; phylum Chordata; class Mammalia; order Artiodactyla; family Camelidae; genus Vicugna; species Vicugna pacos. The sequence goes on from NC_133011.1 coordinate 6,130,907, forward strand.
CCCCATGATCTTTGCCTATTTAATGCCTACCCATTGTTCCAATTTCTGTTCAGAGGTCACTTCCTCAGGAAACTTCCCTACCCTTCTACCCACAGTGAGAACCCCTTGTTTATCCTCTTAAAACATGGCAAGAACATTCTTTTCCTTTTCAGCGTTTATCATCATTTGAACTTATACACTGATTTCTGTGATTATTTCAATAATCTTGGTATCTCTCCTAACACTAACAGAAACACTTGTCAAGCACTTACTGTATAATTGGCAATTTCTAAGTCCTGTCCATGCATTAACATATTTAATCCTCACAGAAACCGAAGAATTGTGTCCTTTCCTGAGGGCTTAAGTAACTTGCTTACAGCCACACAGCTAGTTAGCACAGAGATGGAATTTAAACCCATGCATTCTTGCCCCAAGATATCAAGATTTAATCAAGACACTACATTCCTTCTTACTAGACAAAGATTTCTCAACCTTAGTTTCATTATTGCCCTTTTAAAGAGCCCTTTGGCTGTGATCTGCTTACCCTACCCCCATGAAATTTTAATGCTACAGATGTACTGTTGTGGTGGGCAGAAGAGTGCCTCTCCCCCAAGACATCCACATCCTATAACCTGGAACTGGTGAATAAATCATATCGCGTGGGAAGGGGGAATTGCAGCTGCTGAAGAAATTAAGGTTAATGATCAGATGACCTTGAGTTGGGTAGATTATTCTGGGTTATCCTGGTGGGCCCAATGTAATCACAAGGATTTTTCTAAGTGAAAGAGTGAGGCAGACAGTCAGCGTGAGGGAGATGTGGTTAAGGAAGACCTGAGCGCCACTGCTGGCTTTGAAGATGGAAGGGGCAACGAGCCAAGGAATGTGGCTCTTGAAACTGGAAAATGCAAGAAAACAGATTCTCCTCTGGATCCTGCGGAATGAATGCAGCCCTGCCGACACCTTGATCTCAGCCCAGTGAGACCCATTTAAGACTTCTGACTCCCAGGAGTGGAAGATAACAGACTGTGTTATCTTAAGCTTTTTGGTAATTTGGTAAAACGGTAATATGGAAATTTGTTACAGCAGCAATAGGAAGCTAATACAACTGTATGTGTATGTATGTATATATATACACGCATGCATACATACAACTGTGTATATTTCATGCACTATATGCATGTCTATGATTTATACATGAAATGATTAAGGTTTTCTTCACTACTCAGGAACCAGTTTCCCTCCCTGGGGGCAATATCACCTCTGTTGAGAATGAATGTACTGGACCACAAGGACAGGAGTCATCTCTGGTTTTGATCACTACTCTAGCTCCTGTTCCAAGCATAATGCCTGGCACACAGTAGGCACTCCGTACATGCTTGTTGACTGAGTGAGTGGATGAATGACTATGAATGATGTGAATTAAGGACCACAGCTTGCTTATGAAAAGTTAAGAAAGGCTAGGGGGAGGCTGTAGCTCAGTGGTAGAGTGCATGCTTAGTACGCATGAGGTCCTGGGTTCAATCCCCAGTGCTGCCATTAAAAATAAATGAATAAATAAACCTAGTTACCCTCCCCCAAGAAAACGAAAACAAACAAACAATTATTAAAATAAAATAAAAACGATTACAACACGCCATGTTGGAAGTGAGTGAATCAGTGTTTTTAAATGATTGTGAGACTGCAGCGCTGTGAACGCTGTTCATCTCAACAGACTTAGTGTCTGAGGGCACCTGTAGCATTTGGCTACGGTGATCCAGGCACCAGCAGGAGGGCTTTGGGAATGCTGGCCCCGGGGTGTGCAGTGAGCACACTGGTAGACTCACGGCCTCAGTCTGCCTAGAGTCTGGGGGATAATTGGATGACGTAGCCTCACATCTTAGGAAAAGGAATCAAGTTTTACTGTGAACTGGGTGAAACTTGTGGGCTTATTAATAACCAAGCTTTCCACATGCCAGGCTCCTTTTCTGCACTATTTATACAAAACCCAGATAGAGCCAAGAGCTTCAGGGGCAGATACTCACCCTCTTCCCTCTCACCTGTCAGGTGTCCGTTTGGAAGGAGTTTCCCAGGGCTCAGGTTTTGTGGCCCTGCTTTTGCAGGAGAAGCCATTTGCCCACGTGGTTTTCTGGTCAGCTCCCTGGCTCCGGGGAAATGCGGGCTCTTCCCGGGGCCTGCTCTGTGTCTGTATCATGGTGACGACGGGAGCACTAAATTCCTTTGGATGACAGGCCATGCTGGCTTTGGTCCTGCCCCGGGCGCTGGTGAGTTCAGTACATTCCTCTCTGACTCTCCGAGAGATGCTGTGTGGGACAGTCAGGCAGAACCAGTGCATTGGGGTGAAACCAGGGGGATGAAATGCATGATGTGCTGAGCTCTGCACTTCCACACCAACGGGGACCGGGCACAGCCCGGAGGACTGTTGAAATGGGGCTGGGGGTCTTTGGGGAGGTGGCCAAGATGGGGCCCGTGCACAGCACAGCACAGAAATTACTCTGGGGGAGTAATTCCTCAGGCACATGTGAGGGATGGCCTCAGAGCCTCACTTGGCAGAGCCCGTCACTTCACTTCATCTCACCACGTGGCAGTGCTGGTCTCCAGGCCCTACGTATAGCTAACAAGGAACACTTGTCTGGCGTTCATGTTTACAAATAACTTTCCTGTGTAAGAGCTTGGGATGGTGAGTCTTGAGGGGGTCTGGCCTGCCCTCCCTGTGCTGCTTTGTTTGGCAGTCATTGATTCCAGTGCCCACTGAGCACGATGATAACAGCAAACACGAGCATTTGGATCGCATTTTCCATTCAACATGCTTTTTGACTTCCATTAGCTGATTCATCTCCAATCCCGTGAGACTGGATGTTATGCCTTCATTTTTCAGATGAGAAAACTGAAGCTGAGCAAAGCAGATGAACATGCACTGTCCATTAGGCTTTGGAAAATAATAGTACGACCTACCAAAGCATGTACGTGCAAGTATTTATGTTCCTTTAATTCCCAGAGCTTTGGGAGGAGGCATGATCGTTACACTCAGTTGACAATGTGAGAATTTAGGTGCAAGATGACTAACACCTTGCCCAAGCTCAGAGAGCTAAGAGGATGCAGGATTTGAACCCAGGCGGGCTGGCTTCATAAACTGTAGTCTCAACCACTGTGCCATTCTGCATACCTAAAAAGTGGTATTTCCAGAGCTGAATTCCACACCCTTCTTTCATCTCTACCATGGTACCTTTCTATGCTAAGCAATCCGAGAAGGAAAATGACATCGTTCCTGCTTACAGTCTGGTTGGGGGAGTAAGGTGTACACGAGATGACTTTCAAGGGTGGGAAGCCATACGTGCTAAGCAAAGGTCAAGGGGAGCTCTCAGGGACCACGAAGAATGGCCCAGGAGACTTATACGCTGTGCTATCCACAGCTCCTTCCCTGCTGATCTTGCCCATGCTGGCCCCCCAGTCCTAAATTCTCTCTTAAATTGAGTAGCCCTTGCAGTCGTCTTGGATTATTCATTTTGATCTTGTATTTAGGGGTTTGGGGACTGTGCCCCTGGGAAATTTCTCTTAGAAAATTCCCACCATATGCAGCATGACCAATTAACATAGAGGTCACTGGCAAGCACACTTCTCAAAAGAAGTATCCTAGACTGTCCCGTACCAGGTGCCTGAAGACAGACACCCTTTGGGCTCTGGCTTTCCTTGGCTGGTTTGTTGGAAACTTGGGAGGATCATCTGTTGCTGCCTCAACTAGGTATCACCTTTGCTTTCTTTTTTTGGATAGAAAAGTTGGATTATTGGTAGACATAAGTAAGGAGGGGACAGTGCCAAGGCTCCGAGCGCAGGGCCCACCATTTGTCCAGGGGGCCATAATTAGGGATATATCTGACACCACAGACATGCAGGCTGATACTGCTTTTCTGCCACCATGTTTTCAAATTCACCTGCATTGAACTTAGTAAATCCTCACTTCTTGGAGATGTGGATCTACTGGTGGCCAGGGAACTTGAACTTTGCCCTGCATAGGGCATCAATTACATGCTCCTTGTTCTGCAGCTTGGTGTGGACGGACATTATGACTCGGCCATTGTGGACCCTGGCCACTGTGTACTGGGACTCTCCAAAGACACCACGCATACCTGCCTGGAGCCTAGAGTGGGGACAGCATGCCCCCCACGAATGTCCTTTGGAAAGGGTTGTCTCCAAGGTCCCCTAGGGCAACCATAGAGGCAACAGATTTCATACACTCCTGAGGAGGCTGCTGTTTGCCGCCATTACACATCAGGCCCTGTGGGGAAAAGAGCATGGTCAGCTTAATTGGCTGCAAATAGGTGCTGCCTTTTCTAATCTCGGCCTGAACCTGGCATTCCGTGGCTACTTTCTCCCAGCCACAAGCCCAGTTGAGCCTTGACCATTACCTCCCCTTGAGCATCATATTCTACATTGAAATGCCATCTTTTTTCTATATTTTGCGAACTCCAAATCAGAATATGTAGGTTTGGCACATATTCGTATACTTCTGGGGGAAATGATTTAAAATATTTGAAATTAGAAGCGTCTTTAATTTCTTAAACATTGGTCACCACCACACTACCACCATAATTTTACCAACCTGGCAAATCCCTACAATCTGGCTGCTGTAATCATCTCTTTCATTAGCCATGCAAGAAACTCTCTTTCCTTAATTGGGGTTCTTTCCTTACCTTCCCTGAGTCTATGCCTTTGTCATCACAGCTTGAAACTCCTGGACGCCTGGCCAATCAAACCTTCATATGGGTATTTAGGGGAACTTTGTGTATTTAGTGTGGGCTTTAAATTAGTTAACACCCCCCCAACCAATTGGAATGTAATTTGTTTGGATATTTGATATTTGGGAAATAAGTTACACAGAAGTTTGTGTCTCACTCACTGGTAATAATCTAGGATAGTCTTGCTTTGTGTCTTATAGCAAGAAAGTGATAATTTGCATGGATGATTATATCACTAAGTGATATAAAACCATTTAATGTTATGTCTCCTTAGCATTTTATTCTCAACTTCCATGTAGGTTTTAGTACCCATGTTAGATTTATTTGTTTTCATGTCTGTTTCTCCCATAGATGATAAGTTTCTCACAATTAGGAACCCTTCCTCATTCATCTTTGCACTTTAAGTCCAAGTATGGTGCTAGGAACAAAATATGTGTCCAATAAATGGTGCAGAAAAAAAAATCAGATTGATGTCTTTGATTTGCTTCATAAATGATCCACTGTTATTACTCACTGAATCATAACTGTACAGATTATGTCTCCTTTACCATGCATTAAGTTTTTGACTTGCACCATTTAGTACAAACTATAGGTTAAAATGAACAATATATGCTGATAAGTTGGACAACCTAGAAGAAATGGATACATTCCTAGAATCGTACAACCTATCAAGACTGAATCATAATGAAATAGAAAATCTGAACAGACCAATTGTCAGAAGGATATTGAAGCATAATCAACCCCCCTCCCCCACCACATAAAAAGCAAAAGTCCAATACCAGATGTCCTCACTGGTGAATTCTACTAAATATTCAAAGAATTAATCCTTCTCAAACTCTTTCAAAAAATTGAAGAGGAAGGATGCTTCCAAACTCATTTTATGAGGCCAGCATTATCTTGATACCAAAACCAAACAACGACCCCACAAGAAAAGAAAATTACAGGCTAATATCCCTGATGGACATAGATGCAAAAATCCACAACAAAATATTTGCAAACTGAATTTAACAGTACATTGAAAAGATCATACACCACGATCAAGTGGAATTTATTTCAGGGATGCAAGGATAGTTCGACATCTGCAAATCAGTTACTATGACACACCACATTAGCAAAATGAAGGATAAAAATCATATGATCATATTGATAGATGCAGAGAAAGCACTTGACAAGTCAACATCCATTTATGATAAAAAACTCTCAACAAATGTGGATACAGAGGATACATGTCTCACATAATAGAGGCCACATATGACAACCCCGCAACTGACATCACACTCTGTGGCGAAAAGCTGAACGCTTTCCTTTAAGACCAGGAAAAAGACAAAGAAGCCCATTCTTACCTCTTATACTCAACATATTATTGGCAATTGTAGCCAGGGAAATTAGGCAAGAAAAAGAAATAAAAGCCGTCCAAGTTGGAAAGGAGGAAGTAAAACTGTCGCTATCCTCAGATATGATATTATATATTTAGAAAAACCAAAAGATTCCATCAAAAACTGTTAGAACTAATAGACAAATTCAGTGAAGTTACAGGATACAAAATCAATACACAAAAATTTAATAATGTTTCTAGACACTACTAATGAACTATCAGAAAGAGAAATTAAGAAAACAATCCCACTTACAATTGAATCAAGAAAAATAAAAAAACTAGGAATAAATTTAACCAAGGAGGTGAAAGATCTGTATATTGAACACTACAAGATATTAATGAAAGAAAGTGAATATGGTACATATAAATGTAAAGATACTCTGTACTCATGGATTGGAAGAATCAATATTATTAAAATGTCAATACTACACAAACCAATCTACAGATTCTATGAAATCCCTTTCAAAATTCCAATGGCATTATTCACAGAAATAGAACAAATAATCCTAAAATTTGTATGGAACCACAAAAGACCCGAAAAAGCCGAAACAATCTTGAGAAAGAAGAACAAAACTGGAAGTATCACACTCCCTGATTTCAAACTATATTATAAAACTATAATAATTAAAATAGTATATATTGGCATAAAAACAGACACATAGATCGACGGAACAGAATAGAAAGCTCAGAAGTAAACACATGCATATGTGATCAATTAATTTACAACAGAGGAACCAAGAATATACAATAGGGAAAGGGCAGTCTCTTTAATAAATGATGCTGGGAAAACTGGGCAACCACATGCAAAAGATTGAAATTGGACTCCTGTCTTACACCGTACACAAAAATTAATTCAAAATGGATTAAAGACTTGAGCATAAGACTGGAAACCAGAAAACCCCTAGAAGAAAATACAGGCAAGAATCTCCTTTGCAAAGGTCTTTAAAAAATTTTAATTTAATTAATTTTAACTATTAACTTTAATTGTTTATTTTTTGTTTAATTTTTTTAATTTTAATTTTTTTTAATTTAAATGTTTCCTCTGCATAGGTCTTGGCAATGAATTTTTTGAATTTGACACCAAAAATGAAAGGAACAAGTGCAAAAGTAAAATAAGCGGGTCTACATCAAACTACAAAGCTTTTGCACAGTAGCAGAAGCCATCAACAAGATGAAAAGGCAGTCTACTGAATGGGAGAAAAGACTTGCAAATCGTATCTGATAAGGGACTAATATTAAAAAAGTGTATATGGAAGCAACCTAAGTGTCCATCAGTGGACGAATGGATAACACACACACATACACATACACTTACACAGTGGAATATTACTGGCCATGAAAAAGTGGAATCTTGGTATTTGCGACTATATGGATGGACCTAGAGGGTATTATGCTAAGAGAAATAAGCCAGACAAAGACAAATACCATACGTTCTCTCTTATATGTAGAATCTAAACAAACAAACTAACTGAAAAATAAAAACCAAGCTCATAGACACAGAGAACAGATTGTTGGCTGCCAGAGGGTGGTGGCGGAGGGAGGGAATAGGGTGGGAGAAATGGGTGAAGAAGGTCAAAAAGTGAAAGGAAAAAAAAACACCTTTTCCTTAAAATGTAAAACTAGTTGATTTAACTGTATGTCCGTGGGCTAGTTGCTCAGCTGGACAAAGACAGAATTTTCTTATATGTAAAACGAAAGTCCTAACACTGTCTATCCCACTGTCTGTCAAGAGCATCAAATGAGAATCTGTTTTGTATGTGGAAGTCCATCAAGATTAGCTGGGTGTTTATTTGCATGTACTTTTGTATACACACATGCCATGAGAGTAATGGGGTTTCAGATGATCTTTGTAGATTGGGTAGGAGTTAAATTGGCAGAGAGAGATGAGATGACTCAGTACGTGGGGAAAAAATGGTATGATGTGATAAAGAGCAGTTAATCAAAACCAAATAAAATTAAAGGAGAAACATGAAAGGCGCTCCTTAAAAATAATAATGCCCACCATTAATAATATATGTATGTATATATGTTTTTTTTTTCTGTAGCAACCCTGTTCTTCCATTTCCTCCAAACATGGTAGTAAATCTACTTAGCATGCTCAAGAAATCAACCACTTTCACTCATATTCATAATAATTCTAGTAACAAGCATTCATGTGTTTATGCCGGGTACTGTTCTAAGACCTTGCACGGGTTACCATAACAGCTCCATTATTTTCCCCACTCTTCTAAGAACTAGAGTAATTTGCCCAAAGTGGTGGAGCTGGGATTTGAATCTCAGGATGAGCCCCGAGGCCAAGCACTTAGACACGATGCTGTATTTCTTTTTGAGAAACTTACTTAACCAATCAACATCTACTGAGCATCTACTATGAAAGATGCTTCCGCATTCATTTTCTCGCATCACTTTGACAACAAGACTAAGAGATCAGTGTAATTATTAGTTTCATTTTTCAATTAAGAGAACTGAAACTCAGGTCAAATGGCGAGTTCAAGGTCATAGCACTAGTAGGGGAAGAGTATGAGTTTAGAAGCAGATGCCCTGCTCTTTCTATCCTGTCACAACTGGGTGCAAATCAGTGAATGAATACTAAGTTCCTGGGGCCTCGTTTGTCACAATTCTCACTTTGCAAATCTGAGTCCTAAAAGAAGGGGCTTTGGAGTTTGACAGAACTCGGTTTGAGTCCTGGTTCTGCCACTTCCTAGTTCTGAGGCATTGGTCAAGTCAAATTAAGCCTCTTTGTGTCTTGGTTTCCTTATCATGAAAATGGATTGGCTCCTTAATGTATCAAGATTAAATGAGATTTGCATAGGAAGAGGTACACAATGAAGCTCTGTACAGATTAATTTCTACTCACAAGGCTGACAGATGGCTATACACAGGCAGAAGGAGGATAGGAACTTGCAAGTCTCTGCTTGACGCCATTAGACCCCTCTTTTCATCCATTTCCTCAGGACTCTTTGTCCTCCCATCATCACCTTACTTGCCGGTTAAATGGGGGGATGAATGACTCTTGCAGAAATAGCAAGTTTTTTTGATGGCTCTTTAATTGATTCTGAAGACAAATCATTTATTCCAGAACGAAATAGTTTTGGGTACAACGTCACCAAGTCCAAGAAGAAGGAACAATAGAATTAGGTCTGTTAGGACCTAATTAGGAACTTGTAGTCTGAAGGTCTATCATCAGTTAAACCTCTCCAGTTTTTCCGAAAATAGCTGCTTAGAGCAACACACAACTCCTGGAAGTTAACAAAACAAAACAAAACCAAACCCAGGAAGGTCAGACAACTTCTAGGACAAAACAACACAAATAAAGAGAACAAAATTAAAAAAGGGAAAAAATAGAAAGAACAAATATCTCCAACCGAGCAAACTCATCCCACTTAAAGGCCATCAAACAATGCCTGGTGTTTACACAATTCTTTTCACTCCATGAATTTCAAATGCCTTGAATTCACTAGTGGTTTATGACCAGTTCTCACCTTCCATAGAAGCGAGGTAGAGGCAGAATCAGCCTGCAAGGTGAATTTGGGTTTCTGGGGGAGGGAAAGGTAGGGATCTGGAAACTCTTCCCAGAGGCCTTTGCCCGCTGTTGGTCAAGGTCACCCGACAGCGGCTGTAGCTTGTGCTTGGCCGTGGATACCCCAGGGCTCTACTCTCTAACCTGCTCCCCACTAGCCTACTTTCCTTGCGCAGAATCATGATGTTCTTTCCCAAGTTAGAGAATAAGAATTTTCTTTTCCAGAACGGACCATGAAGCTAGGATACTATTACTCATATGGTTTAATTTGAAATGCAAAATCTTTTTGAAAAATAGGTATTTTCAAAATAAGCATTTTAGTCTAGAGCTCTGGTTCTCATTAACTTGGCTGAAGTCCTTGATGCTATGTTGGAACTGCTTAAACACCAACTCAAATGCCTGCTCTCAGGTGTTCATGAACCCGCTACCTTCCCGGGGGACCCTGGCCAGCAGCATCCTGACAGGCTCACACCGAGACCTGGCGTTTCCCTCCCTCCATCCGTGACTTTTGTGAAAGGGATCTGAACGGCTTCATGGGATGTTTTGGTAATCTCTGCCCACTCTGCTGAAGTGCATGGTGCAGAAATGACCATACTTGGGGACTGGTTCTGCCTTCAAACTCTGGCATGAATCCTGCGGTGTGTGTGGTCTCCCCTCTCCCTTCCTGACCAAAGAGGCTTACCTTTACTGGGTTCAATGCATGTGAGACTTTAAAGAAAAACTTTGGCTGAGGCTGAAGAGTCTTTCCAGCCTGATGGGAGTGTATTAAATATTATTAGAGCAAGCCAAGTATACGCTCCACACCTACTGTTAAAACTAAAATGCATGGTACAAAAAAGGCATTCCATATGCATGTAAAATTACATGTATACTTTAAGACATGTCTTTTATGTACGATGTTCCAAGAACATGAAAAGCATTAGTTTCTGGTTCTGAGGAATGACCTTCATTAGGGAGGAAGGCAAGAAACCTGGGAATCCTTTTTTCCACGGGTTCCCAAGTCAGGGACAGCAGAGCTCGAAGCCTGCAAACACGCAAATTTCATGGATGATGTGTGTGAGATGCATGGGCCTTCTTTTTCTCGAGCACATGAGGAGAGACCCTGCACTGTGAACATGAAGCCTTAAGCACCCTGGCCAACCCCAGAAGCCGTGACTCCACAGAGAAGGTGCATTTGGAAAGCCTTCCCCACCTCCTAGCCACTTTGGGAAGACTTCCTCTTAACAGACTCCAGAGGAACATCTCTGTAGTTTTCCATTTGGAAAGTAAGAGCTGATGTAGTCTTTCAATCTCATCGTCCTTCTGGTATCTCTTGGGACTCAACCTCCTCAAGCCACCGTCAATTCAGCTGAGCGCTGTTCCCTTGGCACCTTGGCCGTTGCCCCCAGGGCCAAGCCTCTACTCACAGTTCTCTTCTCCTCACACTGCCCAGGGCTTCCTCGCCCGTCTTCCCTAGTCAGCTGTCCCCGTTCCCAACATGTGCCATTTTGCCCTCCTGGATGCTTGCTCCTCTACCCTTATCTTCTTAGTGAATGTCCCTTTCACCATCTGCTCAGCAGAAACCTGTTGTAGATCCACTCTTGGCATTTCTCTGCTACAAGCCCACAATTTCTTTCCTGCAATTCTGAAATAAAGAGACTGAGAACCAAAAGCTTTTTGTACTTTATTTGGTGGTAATAACAGACGTGAACTGATGTGAATCTATTTCTCTACATTAGTACTCATACATTTGTCTGCAGAAATATGTGTGTGCTCGGTTATGAAGTGCTTCCGAGGTATTATGGATTCCATGTATGTGTTCCATTATTAATTTTCTAAAATCTGAAAAATTCTGAATCCAGAAACACATCTGGCCCCAAGGGTATTGGATTAAGGATTGTAGACTCGCAGCTTCTAAACCATTGCTTTTTCCCCACTGGTGAAGTCGTTTCCTCCATTGAGGATCATGCTTTCTGGCTATTCCCCCACCTCCTCTGTCATCATCTTCTGGCCGTTTCCCTCTGTGGTGGAGGCTACACCTCTCCAAATTTTTATTCCACTCTCATCTCTGTACCAAAGTCACCCTGACTGAATTCACCATTTGCCAACTCCAGGGGACCCTTTTCATCTTTTGTTTTATTATTGTTCTCTCTGTGTCCCTAGAAACTGTTCACCTCTCTCTTCTTGATACCATCTCCTCCCTTTCCTTCTTCATCACCATTCTCTTTGGTCCTCCTCTCCCTCTCTGATGCATTCTTACTTGTGAGTGTGATTTCCCAGTCACTCACCCTCTGCCCATTTCTGTTCTAGGAGATGGTTGCAGGTAGGAAGTCTGAGTCAGTCCAGGGGATCCCATGAGCCCTGCCTTCTATGTTGGCGTCCATTCATTCATCATGAAAAGGATAAATGTCCTCCCAAGGTCCTATCCCCAGTCATCATTCCTCCTCATTCTGTAATTCTCTAAGAGAAATCACATACACTCCTGTAGCATCACCATTAGACTGAACCTCCCCTGGTGAACTCCAGAGTGGGACGGACAGCTTCCTACTGGATATGGCCTCCTCCACTGGCTCCTCAAACTCAGTGTGCCCACCACATGTCTTCCCTATCTTGATGTGCCTCTCCTATTCAGAAACCAGAACCTGGGCGTTATGTATTATGTTCCAGGTCCTTTGGCGTGATCTTTGACAGCATCTTTTGCCTTCTAGTATAATCAGATATTCCAGACTCATTCATAATTCCTGCCCGAGACCTGTAGTCATCCATTTCTCCAAGGATTCCTGGGGCCTTTTAGTGGAAAATTTATGACCCAATCTGGGTGCACAGATGTTAATTTCTTGGGTTGGGCATGGTTTCTAGGCTTTTTCAGCAGACAAAGCTATGAGACAAGTCCTTTTTGGAAGATAAAAAACATTGAGTCTCTGGTGATGTTTCCAATTCAAGCTCAGGACTCCCAGGTTTTCACTTGCCCTTATTAGGCTTACAACTGTATCTGCTTCCTTCCTAGTGAAAAGTATGGTTTTCTGTTACAACAACACACTTGCTCAATTGCTTTGTGTCACGATAAGAGACATTAGAATAAAACCAACAGCTGCACACATGATTACCTAAATCAGTTTAAGTTGTTACTACTTGCAGGTTTTTTGGGTCCCTTATAGCATATCCTACTAGGAATGTACAGTCAAATTGTTCTAATTTAAAGCAACTTGGAATAATTCCTCTCTGGTTAATGCCATCAGCTAGACATAGGGTTTAATTTACTTGTTTGCTTTGCTTTTGATTTTCAAGGATTGCCTTTAAAAAAATTAATTTTGCTTTTTGTTTTATGTAAAATATATTTGTAGTTCAAAAGACCTATCTACAAACAAGGAATATTTTAAAAAGTTGGATTTATTCTCTATCTACATTCTACTCCAGGACCAAACTGATGCACATGTGAATAAATGAAATTATTTAAATCCATGAACACATGTAACTATTAGGTTTTTCTTTTGGCCTAGGGATTCTATGAAAAGTTATTGAGACACCAAGGGGGTTATGAATCGAGAAAATTTGAGAGTCTGTATAGTATACGTACATAGTATATAAAGAAGTCCTCATTTCTTTTTACTGCTGCCTTAGGGTGGATATACTATAGTTAATTTCACCAGCCCCTATTGGTGGACCTTTGGGTTGTTTCCAGCGTTTAGCTAGTTCAAATAACGCTGAGATGAATAGCCTTGTGCATGTGTCTTTTTGTATGTTTGCCAGTATTTCTGTGGGAGAGGTTCCTAGAAGTGGGATGGCTGGTCAAAGGGTAAATGTATATGACATTTTGCTGGATGCTGCCAAATTCCCCTGCATAGGGCTTGTACTGTTTTGCATTCCCACCATCAAATTATGAGAGTGTCTGTTCCCCAAAGTCTTGCCAACAAAGTATGATGTCAAAGTTTTGGGGCTTTGCCGATATGATAGGTGAGAAATTGTATCTAACTGCAGTTTTAATTTGCCTTTCTCTTATTATGAAAGAGGTTGAGCCTTTTTTCATATGAGTAGGAGTAATTTGCATTTATTTTTCAATGAATTGCCCGCTTGTATCTCTAGTGAAAATTTCTGTAGGGTTTTTGGTCTTTTCTTCTTCATTTTTAAAGGCTCTTTGTATACAAATTGCAAATATTTCCCCCAATTTGTCATTTATCTTTTAAAAAAATGTTAATACGTATTTCCAAATAGCCCTCCAGATTGCCATTGTCTTTTTAGCTGCATATTATGGCGGTGCATTTTTTCTTTGCTATGCAAACTCTTACACTTTCATTTTGGTGAAGCTTTTTGGTTGTTGAACCACACAGTAAGGAAAAATTTCCCTACTCTATTAACTTCTGTTTTCTTTTAATGCACTTTTGACTTTGCCATGCCTCTCTATGTCCAGAGACTGAAGAAGATAATCAAAGAAAAATCATGTGAAATTTAGAAAGGCCAAGATATAATTCCTTACCTTAAAGTGTCAGGACCTAGAATGACGTTGTGTATTTTTCCTATGGATCTGTAGTCATCTTTTGTATTTGGCTTCTAGTTCTGACTCTAAAAATTGCCTGTTTCTACCTGGAAAGTTGGCTTTAAAATATACTGACAACAGACAGTTGCTTTTTATTTTGTTCAAATGAAAGGGAAGTGAATTGATTGCCAGAACAGAGAAAGCATAGAAGTAAAGGAGTAGTGAAATTCTAGAGGCTGATTTGAGTAGATTTATTGGTGTTTTTGTTCATCTTTGGTGGAGTTCGTGTGGCTGTGCATGTATGATGATCCACAGAAGTGCCATGTAGCACCTTTTATTTCAAAGTGATACTGATATTTATGACCACTCAACACTGTGTTGCAGAGAAGCAAGGAAACTTCGCACTAGAACAAGGACGTGTTTCCACCACACTATTAGAAAACACTAACTTCAGCTCTAATTAAGCAAAATGTTATCCTAACCCCAAATTTCAATTCTCCTCATTAGTAGACTTGTATTACAAAAAATTGTATTCCATTGTGTTTTGAAAATTGTTAACAAATTTTACGTCAAAGTTTCTGAAAATTTGTTTTCTATCTTGTTATGTTGGTACCTACCTAAAATCCTTGACTATGCCTCTTGGTGTATAAACCCTAAAATATATTCTACCAGGTTCCACGTAGGAAAGATCTGCCAAGCCTACATTAAATGAACAGTAAGCTATGTGATGGATTATAAAGGAGAAGGTGCAGCGTGTTATGGAGATTTGACTAGCCGAAGACTTAGATTCGCGCACTTTAGAACATGGAAGAATTCTCACCCCACCCTACCACGGTAGTCTGGATTGGCAGCTCCTAGTGAAAACAAGGTATCTGCATTTTAAATAAGAATCCAGATGCCTCTGCTGGAGTTTAGACTGCCATGAGAAAGCTGGTGTGGGGTGGGACAAGGCCTCTCAAAGGAGGTAAAATCTAAACTGATACTTGAAGACTGAATGGAGCAAAAATGGGCAGTTTGGAGAAGAGCATTCTGAGGGGGAAGGACAGTGGATGAAGACAGGAGTTTCAGAGAAAGTGAAAGAAGTTTGGGGTTTCTGGAACAGAGAGAGAGAAGTGAAGGATGCAAGAGACAGAGGAGCGTGGGGAAGGAGACAGAGGCTCACTCCCAGAAGGAATATAAGCCATGTTATAGTTTGCACTTGATCCTAAGGACAATGACAAACCATTGAATATATACTTTTAAAATAATTATTTTATCTTTACATATTTATGTGTTTATTTACACACATGCCTGATTTTATGTAAGTGCCTATGTGTGCATGCCTTTTTGAGAAAAAGTGTGGTCCTTTTTTTTTATTTTATCGCATGGTCTCCCTTCTTCTCTCTCCCCAAGTCTCTCCAAGGAACCTATTGTTATGGACTGAATTGTGTCCCCTCCCCTCTCAAATTTACAGTTGAAGTCTTAAATCCCACTGCCTCAGAATGTGGCTGTATTTGGAGCTAGAGTTTTAAAGAGGGAATTAAGATTGAATAAGGGCATCATGGTAGGGCCCTAATCCAGCGTAACTGATGTCCTCATTAGAAGGGGAGTGACACCAGGGAACACACGCAGCGGGGAGGCCACGTGAGGACACAGTGGGAAGGAGGCGTCTACAAGCCAAGGAGAGAGGCCTCAGGAGAAACCAAGCCTGTTGACACCTTGATCTCTGGCTTCCAGAGAAAATAAATTTGCCTTGTTGTAGCCCCCCAGCGTGTGGTATTTTGTTGTGGCGGCCCTGGGAAACTAATACATTCACCTTACTGTCCTAGGTGGTGTTCATCCAGAATTTTCTCCTTACCACTATAGTCCTGTACAGCTGTCAATATACACATCTCTGTTCTGCATATTTCACTTAATTTAAGATGTCATAGTGTAAGACAAACCATTACGTTATATTCAACATAGAAAGAAAAAAATGCTGCAAATTAAACCATGACACAATGCTCTCCTAACTCTTGTAATTTTTATTTTAAGCTTCTTGAATTAGCTCTTTCAGGCCTATTTATTTTTTATTTTTTATTGACATATAGTTGATTTACAGTATTGTGATAGTTTCTGGTGTATAGCCAAGTGATTCAGTTATACATATATATTCATTTTCATATTCTTTTCCATTTTGGTTTATTACAGTTCCCTGTGCTATACAGCAGGACCTTGCTGTTTATCTATTTTATATATAGTAGTTTGTATCTGCTGATCCCAAACTGCTAATTTATCCCTCCCTGATGCCTTTTCCCTTTGGTAACCATAAATTTGTTTTCAATGTCTGTGAGTCTTTTAGACCAATTTAGGTATCACTCACTTGCATGCATGAAGGGAAAACTGTAAGTGAAATAAGGTGGGTTAAATATCCCTAAAACTTCTTCACATTCAGAGCCTGACTTTCTGGAAGTCCCTTCTCAATTTATAGACATTGGGTCTGTGCTTTTCCGATTACTACCATCTTGGTGCCGTCAAGGGGATCGGTGATGCAGCCTTACCTGCGACGCTGCTCCACAGTTGCCGTCGGGGTGATCCTTGAAGCCCCCGGTACCCATTACATGTGGTGCACATGCTTTGATGTGCATCTGTAGGTAAGGACAACACTGTAATCATCGCCAAATGGCATTTGGTGACTGAAAGATGCATCCTCATTTCAGAGACGTTGTAGTGTGAAAGAAATAGGCATTTCAGAATCCAGGAGACGCAGACGTGTATTTTATGCGCACATACGCACACACAGACATGTTCTGAGTGGTGTGGCAGCTTTGTTCTTTTTACCGAGGTAGCATCATATTATACACATTGTCCTGCTTTTTGCGTTTCTCACTCAGTACTGTGTAGCACCCCCTCCCAGTCACGTGGCGCAGCTCTTCTTTTATTCTTTTAGGTAGACGTGTACTATTTTACGATGTAGATGTATCACAGTATGTTTAGCCGGTTTCCCATTTAAGAACATTCACTTTGTTTATAAAGCTTTTTGCAACCACAAACAACGCTGCAATAAGTATCCTGTTCATCTGTCCTTAAGCATTAGTGTTTTACAGTCCAGGACTGGAATGACTGAGCCAAAGGATACTGTTTATCTTAACATATGTTGTGAGATTGCTTTCCACAAATGCTAGGCAACCTCCTGTTTCCACCGGCAGTGTATGAAAGTGCTCTGTTCCCACAGCCGGCATATTCATTTTGGAAGAATGGACACTTAATGAGAAAAGGTCTTCCCATCCAAGACAGTGGTTATCTTGTTTGTCTTTAATAATATTTCTAGTTTTCTTCAGATAGTTCTTGTGCATTTCTTATTAAATCTATTCCTATCTCATAGTTTTTGTTCCTCTTAAAATGAAATATTTTCCCCATTTCATTCCTAATAGTTTATTCTAGAAGAAAGCTATCAATTCTTAAAATATTTCACTTGTATTCAGCCCCTATCCAAACTGCCTTTTAATTACGCTTCAAGTATTTAGTCATATCATTGCCACTAAGAGATTTTTAAATCACTTTTTCCCCAGCCTCAGGAGGCTGTCAGCAAATTTCACTCCTCATGGCAGTTTTCTCTTGAAGAAAGATACGGCCTTTCCACGGCTGCCACCGCTACCATTCATTCGACTTTCCTTCTGTGGTATGTTTTAGTTTCTGCTGACCTTTCCTCCTTTTTCTACCCTCTCAAGAGCTCTTTTGCCTTCCTCCACTCTCTACCCTCCACCTCACTCCTGCATTTTGAGATAGTGACTCTTCTTAAAACATATCCCTTCTACTTCAACCATCGTTACTTATCACACATTGTACACTATACGCTGCACAGATAGACATTTCATTCAGATTCATGTTTACATACATATGCACATATATCAGGTGTTATTGCTCAATAATGTTTGTTCCTTTTTTGTCTTCTCCCATCTTGAAGTCTCCATTCTAATTAATTTATGAAGGTGTTGTTTTTCTCCCCAAGTATTTTCCTCATATAGGGAACTGGAGTCATATACTTTCTCTTGGTCCTTGCCTGTTTTCTAGTATTTTTCATTCATCTGACATGAGGATAGTATCTTGGCTGTGTATAGAATTCTTGATTCATTGACCTTCCATTCAGTTGTTTGTGAATGGTTTCCCTAGCTCCTAGCTTTCTAGGTTCTGAGTGAGAAGCTGGATTTTTTTCTCCCCTCAGGAGAGCAGGTAGGCTCATTTTTAACTATCTGTGCTTGTGAGATTTTTCTCTCTTTCCTTAAGGTTCAAGAATTCCAACCTGTCTGTCATTCTTCTTTCTTGCTAATCCAGCCTGAAATTCCGTTTACACCCTTCCAATCTGAGGATTCATATCTTTCTTCAGTTTTGGGAGATTTTCTCTGCTCTTTATTGAATGATTACCTTTCTTTCATCTATTCCTTTTCCTCTTTTAGAAACACCGATTATTTTTTATTAAGTCTCCTAATCCCTCCAGTTTGTTTGTTTTTTGTGGATTCTTGAATTTCTTCTATCTTTTTGCTCAGTACCTTGAAGCATATCTTGCATTTGCTCTTCCAGAGCACTAATTAGGGTCTTAATAATCATCTTCTCCTTTAACTTAACCAATAAAACTTCCACTGGGAGATCTTATTTTTATGCAAGAAAAGTCTTTAAGAACTGCTTTTAGAACTTATTTTCTATTCAGATTTCTGTCTGTTTTCTCCAGCAGTTCCGTTTCACTGAGAACTCATTTTGATTATTCTGTCTGATTGCAGCAACTCTCTCTGGTTGCTGGAATCTCTTAGATGGGTTGTTAGTTTTCGCCGTCTACTCTTTAGGACCCAGTCCTGGTTGGTGAAGTGTCCTAAATGGTGGGAATCCTACAGGAAGTGAAAAGCAAATGGACTTACAGTCCTGCAGGGCTGTAGTGTAAAGCAGATGTCAGCATTCTGCTGGGACACCTGGGAGAAACTTCCTTTACTCACTCAGCTCAGGAGAAGGGAAGGGTTTGTTCACCTATTCTTCCCTCTCTTGGCTTTGGAAGGGTCTGAAGGATCTACCTACTAGATTGATGTCAACTTTGAGGAAATGGAGTGCACCGTGGGACCCACAGATCCCTGACTGGCCAGCTCTTCCTCTTGTGCATCTACACCCAGGAGTCCCGGCTGCCCACTCTGCTCTGCCGTTGATTGCCCAGCCCAGTGGAGGAGGGGTTCCTACACCAGCTCTCTCTGAAGGGACTGTATGGAGCCCAAACTCTCACTTGCAGGTCTCAGCACCTGCCTGCTGGAGAAGCAAGGACTTCGTTCTGGGAGTGCTGAGATGGGCACTTCACTCAGGCCACGTGTTCCCAGAACCCCCAGTGTGCGTGTCTTACTGAGGGATTTTAAGCATAGGCGTGACATGGCCAGATTTGCATTTGAACAGGATTGTAACGCTGGAGGCAGGGGAACTAGTTAGGGATTGTTGCAAGGGTCGAGGAGAAAAATGAAAGCAGTTGGGACTCCGATGGTGGCACAGCAGATGGAAGAAGTGACAGATTTGAGACTTACTGAGAAGTCTTATTTGAGACTACAGGACAGATTGGTTAATTGGAGACGGTGGCTAAGGAAGAGGCAGGAGGTGGTAATAAACATACTAAATTAATTTAAACAGAAGTCAGAAGGCTATCAATACAATCAGATATGCAGGGAATCTGCATGAATCTGAGCAAAAGGAATATAAAAGTTTCAGCAAAACAGTGTCACCTCCATGTTAAACAGGATCTGAAGAAAAAAAAATTAAATAGAAAAAAAATAACATCTCATTAATTCATTTGCTGAATATTAATGCAGCACCTAATATGTGCCAGGGGCTAGAGATACAGCGATGTATACGATACTGCCTGTTGGCAAGAGGCAGCAGGATAGTCTGAGATGCATATGGCTGGTCTCCCCATCCTAGTTACTTGACCACATAGTTAGAAAAGGGAAGGGCGCAAAGCCTTTTATGGTAGGGTATTACCCTAGAATATGGGGGGGGGGGTCTCTCAGATATTAATTTTATTTTTTCCTTTCTTCAATGAGGGCAACTCCAGCTACTTCACAGTGTAGGACGCGATATCACCATGGAATGTCTAGTTATGCATTCTGACAGAAAAACAAATGACCTTGGAATCATGTCCAAGGGCTGGGGTAAGGCGCCTTAGCACTGCGTGAGGAGGGGCGGCTGGGTCTGATACCCTTGTTTGTGAACTGAAAGTTGCAGAGGGTAACCCTGGCCGAGCAGGGGTGACGATGGTGGTCTGGGGGAGGGGGGCTCCACTCCAGCTCCTGCTGTGGTAACAGTGCCGGGAGGCTTAGCACACCCCCCCCCCCCCGCCCACCCTCCACACCTGGCCCTCAGGAAAAGCACCGCAGGCACAGCCCTGAGCAGACCCACGCCGTCTGCCCCAGAGGCTTAGCTACCTGGTACCTCTGAGCTGAATTGTACCCAGTGGAGGGTGCCCAGCACAACTAAATCCTGTGAGCTGTGCTGAAAGAACAAAATGGCACTTGAGATTCCCAGGCCTGTTTTGATGAAAATCCCCTTCACTGAGGGCAAGAGCCAGCGTGGCCTGGAGCTCACGCCTAGATGGCCTACTTGGACAGCCACAGCCATTTCTTTACTTGAGGATCATATCCGGTTTCTAACATCCAGACACAACCTGCCAAGGTCAGCTTTACTTAGTCACAAGTAACCCAAGGGTGCAGTCAGTGCCTCAAGAAAGAGCTGAGCTACCCTGGGTACTGGTGGGCAGGCCCTTTGGCAAGGATCTGAGGGCCACGGGCTCAGTTCAGACCATTGGCTCTTACTGGCACGTCGCCGGCTTGAGCATGTACACTCCGAGGACGGAAAATGTGGACAGGGACCCAATGGTGACTCCTGGAAATGGAGACATGAATTTTCTGTATATCTGGGTTCTTTCAGGGAACTGCTAATGTGAATAAGAAAAGAACGACCAAGGTCATGTCATTGCATTTGGAACTCCACTCCCTCACATTACTGAAGAGGCTCCTTAGTCATTAAAGGGAATATTCCTGAGAATCCACTCACTAGTTCTGGAAAGATGTAGCAATTTTTCATTTGTGAGTTGCAATTTTTAATGCACAGATAAGTGAACACGAAACAGTCTCAAACTGAGGCACGCAGATGGCGAGTGACATGCAGCAGGGCCAGGCAGCTTGGCACCAGAGCCCACACACGTAACCCCTCTTCTGTGCTCTATAGCTCCTCCGGCCGTGCTGGGCCCAGGCAGAGAAGAGATTTATTACAAACCTATGTAGATCCTTGCATCCAGATGTAGCCAAGATATATTGCCACCAAACATGCTTCACGTACATATGATTTTAAACCTGTGGACCAATCCTGGATCGTTTATTTTTGTCTGTTGAGTAGTAACACCAAAACATGGGAACGTAGTTAATTCTAGAACAGTGTTTCTCCAAACATGTTCCAAGGAATGCTAGCGCTGCCAGTTGGTGGTGGCTGTACAGAGAATGGCGCGTAAGTGGATGTAAATGGGTATCCTTGTTGCAGGACTTTTCAGAGCCTTTGACCTGCACATAGGCACAGTGACTCTCCAAGAGGAAGATGGGGCAGGCATCTTCTCCCAAACTGATGGGACCATAGATTCCACCCCCTCCCTGCCTCAACACCCACTTACTTTATTTGTTGAGGACATCTCACCGGAAGAAAGGCAACTGTAGATTTAGAGTAGAATGCTAAAGGGGGTAGCACATTGCTCAAGAATAGGAACACTTTTCTGTTCTGTAAATCTACTTCTTGCATAAGCACTTGGGGATAATAGCATTATTGTCTTTAATCAATGTTTTAGGAATAACCTGGCCAACATCTTGAAATGTCCTTGTCTAGTTGGCAAGCACACCTGCTTTCTTCCCCCTTTGTCAGGTGCTCTTAACTGTCCATGGGAAGTCCTTGCATTTTTGTAGTTCTTTTCCAAGCAGCTCTTTCAACACTACCCCATTTTAACCTATTGGGTAATTTATTTTTAACCTCAAATCCAATTAATCCAAAGGTGTTAGGTGAACCTGATCTAAACATTTGTCTATTTAACCCTTTCTTTGAGGAAATACTGCACTTCCCCTATTCTGCACATAATTGCTGCTCTGTAACCATGGCTAATTAAGAAGGGAGGGACATAAAATTCATGTGACAGGGCTGTGGTCCCACAGAGGTCACGAGGTATTTTAGGGAAGACTAAAAGTTGGAGAGGCAAAGATAACAATAAAAAAATGTGTTTCTAATTTGACTTGTTCACAATAGTTTACGCATGAGGCTGCAACAAGACCATGTTGGAAACAGAATAAGTAAAATAAAAACTGGAAAAACAATCTCATCTTGTGGACTGAAACATTTTAGGGGAAATATTTGCTTTAAATTAATTCAAGGTCCCACAATGAAGTACTGATCTTTTCTTCATTTCTCTGTAGTGAGGGTGGGAGTGTACGGACCAGAGGAAATCAGATATTGAGAGAGCTTTGAAGTGTTTAGATTCAAACCACCCCCTCTGTGGAAAGGCTGAGGAGAGGGGTGTGAAAAAATTTGCTATTTGGCAAATTCTCCAAATGGTTTTCTTTCATCTTCTTTTCCCTTGTCTCCCAAGTTCTTAATTCTGAGACAGAAATGATAAAAGGGCCCCCATAGTGCCTGCTCTTAGAACCAAATTCTGAAAAGAGAGTGCTCAGAATCTTTAAAAAACACTTCATCTATTGGATCCATTTTAGAGGCTCAGGCAATGAGGAGAAGGCTGGGGGAGCCGTCTGACAGCTGTCACCAGAGACCAGAGCAGGTGCCACTCCTGCGTACAGACGAAGATAGAGACACTTTGGTGAGAAGATCGGTTAAGAAGGATGTGTACCAGGAAGACACCCTTTCTTCCCTTCTTCCCTCCCTCCCTCCTTCTTTCCTTTCTTTCTCATCTTTCCCTCCTTTTCCTTTCTTTCTTTCTTTCTTCCTCTTTTTCCCAGGACAAGGAAAGCAAACCACAATTCTTTATCTAAAACCCTGAGGCAAGTCCTGTTTTAGAATTCAGAATGCTTCAGATTTTACGGAGGTAATTTAGTGTACATATTGTGTGATATGTGTCGACTGAAATAAACACGCAGCCTAAAAGTTGAGAGTTATGCTTTGTTTGGCGGGAGGACTCGAGCCGGGATGACAGCCTCCCAGACGGCTCAGAGGGGCTGCTCCGAAGGGGTAGGGGAGGAGCTAGGATACACAGGAGCTTTACAACAAAGACCGGGTAGTTGAAACATTAAAAGATTACTTGTTAACTAAAGAAAACCAGGCATCTCAAGTTAAAGAATTCAGCGCTTTTCTGTGTATGGAAGGAAGCAAACATTCAGGCTCATTGAATTCATTCCTTTTGACGAGCACCCAGCTATCCAGGGCCAGCATCCTGTCCTTTCTCATTCTGAGTCCCCTCAGGGCGCACCACCGTGAGTGGCTGCAGAGGCCGGGCTGCAGGCTTGTCTTCCCTGAGGGGTGGGGCAGCGGCGGAGGACTTGATGGCTTCAGCAGTCTTTGTTTACTGATACGTTTGCAGTATTTTTCGTTCCCATATGTATACCCCTCTACAAGGTCAATTACATTAAGAACTCTGTGATTATTTTCAGTTTAATACGTGAGTATCATCACTCAGCAGGGTAAGCTGTTGCCTATGCTTGGACCATGAACGGCTTCATGTTTGGCTAGGTCGCATTTTGACTTTCAGAGCTTTTGGATTTTTGACATCTTGGAGAAGGTATGTGGACTTTTGAAAGTCAACTTTGTTGAGGTGTAATGTACATACTGGTAGGAAGTATCCATTTTACAGATAGAGTTTGATGAGTTTTGACAAGTATACTCACTGACAATCAAGATACAGAACATTTTGGTCATTCCCCAAATTTTCCTCATGTCCTCCCACCCCTGGCCCTAGGCGTCTGACCTGGATTTATTTTTCTCTAATACTCCCTGAGAACTCAGCTGCACTCATATTTATCCCTGTGTAGGATCTTACTCTGGTGAATTGTCCTACGGTGTCCTGTCTCTGTGGCTGAGACAGGAGGGAAGAGGGCAGGGCCAAACACTGAAGGAATGATGCAGCCAATGAGGAAGGACAAACTGGTGAGAACCAAGGTGGCGGAAGGTTCCACTTCCAGTAGACCTGGAGCCTCGTGGCACACACATAGGCGCCAGGACAGTTCCTGGGCTGACCATAAAAGGTCAAAAAGTGGGCAGGGGGTCCAATTCCTGTAAATCCCTGCCCCTTCCCCAGCATAGTTGGAACAATCCTCCTGCTTGTTAGCATATAAAATTACCCAGCCCATAAAAACGAACAACCCCGTACCTCATAGTTGCTCTCTCTCTCTCTCTCTCGCCTTCTGAGACGGCTGACACCCTGTCTATGGAAATGTGTATCTACTTTCACTTAAACTAAACACCCCCACACCTCTCAGTCTCTGTCCGTCTCATCTTTATGTGGTGCTCATTCTGTCTATGGAGTATGTATCTCCTAAGCAGCTCTCTCGAGTGAGATGGACCCCACTCTATCTATGGAGTGTGTCTCTCCAAATAAACTTGCTTTCACTTTACTATGCCTCGCTCTTAAATTCTCTCCTGTGTGAGACAAGAATCTGTTCTCCAGCAACATGGCCAAAGTAATAATAAGAAACATTGATTTTGGAGAAGACTCCTTTGAAGATCAATCAAAGCACCTCAGTTTGGTGGAACTTTCTGTCTTTCCCTGTTTTGTACATATTTCTGTTTGGAATGGGGCTAGATCTGTATCGGGATGTGCTGAGCTCAGGACACCCAAAATGCTCTACTTACTCATTCTGATTCTTCTAAATGTATATTTAATCTTTAAAAGGAATGTTTTCTGAAACTACTAAATTTTTCAAGATACATTTGCTAACATCCACAGATAAAAGTTATGCATAATTTCTTTTGGATGTGGTGTGTTACTGCATAAGGTAGTAAAAGCCTGTTTTATCACATAGTGTCATGAACTAGTTACTCTGATAACATTCAGTCTTCATCAATTTCAGCTTACAACATTTTTAAGATTTTCTATTTACTATTACAAATAGTATTCAAATGTGTGATGAAAATTTTAGATTTCAGCTTAAAAGATGTGAAGGAATACATAGGCTGTTGAAGTTACTGAAGAAGCTATGTGAGCTTATCTCCTAAAGCCTGAAAACTGCTGATGGAGAGACTATGACAGAATGGCCAGTGCTGCTTGACCTTGGGAGAGGTCCTTGGTGGCAGTGACTCACCTGATGTCTGCCATGCACTTGTATATGGACAGGTGATTCAGTGATTCAGTCGGTGGGAGGCACACGCCAGTGAGAAGGCAATAACTAATAATTCGGTAAGTCTTTGAGAAAGGAAGGACAGGGTGAGTGAGAGCACTAGACAGGCACCCCCTCCAGACATAGTTTGAAGTTCCAGGCAGCATTCTAGAGCAGATCATCAAAGGATTGATCTGGAAATAATGAGTAGTTCCCATAACTTCACCAAGTCAGCATTACTAACCCTATGTCTTTCCTTGCAAGGGGATAGATTGGAAGATCATTTATTCAACAAAACCAAATGAAAAAAATATATTTAAACACTTATTGTGTGCCAGGAACTGTTATACAGCAGTGAATAAAAGTAAAAATCCCTGCCCTCATGGAACTTACATTTTAGTGGTGGATAAAGACAACAGACAAGAGAAATAGGTAAAATATGTAGTATGTGAGAATATTGATAAGTTCTAAAACTTAAGCAGAATAGAGGGATTCAGGGTGTGTTTTAGAAGGAAGGTGCAATTTTGCTGGTGTGGCCAGGCACGTTCTCACTAACAAGGTGACTCTGAAGCAAAGACCAAAAAGTCATGAGGATGATCACCATGTGACCATCCAGGGGAAGAGGCAAGTGCATCAAGGAATAGCAAGTGCAAAGGCCCTGAGGCAGGGACACTAGAGAAACAGGGAGGCTGCTGGCTGGGCTGGAACAGAGCAAGAAAAGTTGAAAGTAGTAAGAGGTGAAGTAGAAACTATCCCCAAGGGCCAGACCATATCGGGTCTTTGATCACTGTAGAACTTTGCTTTTAACTCTGACTGGGGTGAGCTTTGAGTAACAAGGAGCAATGAGGAGGATCACTCTGACTGAGAGTCAGGTATAAACTGAGAGGGCAAAGGTGGGAATGGGTGAAAGACGTTGCTGCTTAGTACCTGCTTTGTGGCAGTGGAGATGCTAGAAAACGATCAGATTCTGAAAAACGATCAGATTCTGAATATGTATTGATGTTGGGTCAGCTAAGTGGCTGATTGGGTGCAGAATGTGAGATAAAGAGAGAAGTCGACTGTAATACCACAGATTTTAGCTTGAGGGATGGGAAGAATGAGTTTCCATTTCTTGAGATGGTAAGGCTGCAGGAAGAGCTAGTTCAAGGTAATAGTGATGGTAGGGCAGCTGTCAGAAGTGCAGTATTCAACACAGTAAGTTTGGAAACCATGTTAGACATTCAAATGGAGATGCCAAGTAGACAGAGATTCAGACCTGTGCTCAGGGGAGACCTGGGCTGCCAGCGTCAGCTGGTGCTGCCTGCACCATGCGTCTGGATGAGATCATGTTGGAGTAGGTGTGGTTAGAAAAGAAACGAGTCCAGGGACTAGGTTCTGGGATACTTCAAAATTCAGATGTCAAGGAAATGAAGAGGAGCTAGAGAAGAAGTAGCCAGAAATGTAAAGGGAAAACCCAAGTGAGTATGGTTTCCTGGAAACCAGATGAAGACAGTGTATAAAGGAGGCGTGAGAGACCAGGGAAAGGCAATAAACACAGAGTGCCTGGACTTTAGTACAGCGTGTGGCAAAGTCTAATGAAATCCCGTCAACAAGGAGAAAAACCAAAGTGGGTGGGAAAAAAGTAAACGGAATTTATAGCTAGCTGCCCAATTGTATTCAAGGCTCCTGATTAATGGAATATTATTAACTCAAGCCAGACGTCTTAAACTTTCAAAATCCTTGGCCCTAATTAGTAAACTTGAAAACACCTGACGTTCCTGCAGTTCGTTATAGGAGACCAATATTTTTCAACATTAAATTATATTATGGTGTGTAATATATTTTTTCAGTCCTACACATTCTCCAAACCCCCATCATATGGATTCTGATATACCACCTAGGGCGTCTCACTCTGCTCTTGAGTTGAAAGGGAGTCACAGAGGTCTTTAGGTGCCCGAGGATTCTGTTCTCAGCCCAGGATTTTCAAAATTCAAAGAATTAAATCAATGTTTCTGATGGAGGCATAGAGCATATCATTATATTTATGAGTGTTTTAAGCTTTAACTAACAGCACATGCATCGTACAATGAGATCTGAAATCAGAAGGAACCTTAGTGACTGTGAAAAATTAAACAGATCACTGAATGTGAATTCAAGTCTGGACAAGAATCTGGAGTGAATAATTAAAAGGATGGTTTGCAACCATTTGAAAAAGCAGCAGCATGACTCAGCAGGTCATGCTGCCCTCGTTCTGTCCCAGGATACAGTTTCTGCACTGCCAGAACAGGAAACTGTAATTTTGGAAGTTCTGCCTTTGACAGTGATCTATCATTATATCACTGAAGCATCATCAAAGAGTCGAAAGCAGAGTAATATGGTCACAAAGGCACGTGACTTATAGTCAGAGGACCTGGATTTGGGTCCTTGCTTTGCAGCTTATTTATGTGGTCCAGGGAGAATTCATCTACCCTGGGTACATCTTAGTTTCTTCATCTGAAAATAAGAAAATAATTCCTTTATTACAGATTGCTGTCGGGTTCAAATGAGATAGAGAGAAGAAACAATTTCTAAAGCATAAAGTACTAATTGAACATCAGCTATTCTATATTGGAGAACAGTTTCTCAAATGATAGCAGCTACCCAAATTGCCAATGAGATCTTGGCTGAATTAAAGAAGGAAAAGCACGTAGGACAAGAGAAGTGACAGCCAACTGTGTCTCTGCCCTGGGATAGTTACACACGGAACTCTGTGCTCAGGTCTGTATTTTTAGAGGGATGTAGGCAAATTGGATTGCAACCAGAGAGACTCATCAGAGTATCGAGAGGATGGGACAAATACCCTGTGAGGAATATTTTAAGGGATTGAGAAGACTTGGGGGTATGATGATACGGATGGGATAACCGTCTTCAAATAGCTGAGGAATGTTAGGAGGCAGAAGGGTTTGGCTTATTCTGTTTGGTCTTAAAGGTTAGCAATAGGACAGAATGTATGAAACCAGACCCCTACTCCAGAGAGAGAGGGCTTTCTGGCAGAGCTGCGCATGGCTACGGCGGGCCTGGATGAGTCGGCATCAAAGGAGGCTTTTCAGCTTTGGACTCGATGACTACCTGGCAGGAAAGAGGATTCATGAATCAGAAGGGTGGCCAGGCTCAATGACCTCTTGCTGCCTTCTGACTTCATGAGTCCATCATTCCATGACACAGTCTTATTTATCTTTCTATATATCCCTGAACCATGCAATATTCACAATAGTCGTGTGCCATACTATGTTATGACTGCATTTCCCACATGATTTAATCCTGGATTAAACAACATCATTTAAACTGATATGTACCCTTTAATTTTTTTGACACTCTGCCTTAGCTCCCTGGCACTTGGTATGAACATTCTTATGCCTTAGGAACAGCAAACCCCAGAGAGACTTCATATTATGTGAAAGGATTTTCCAAGGCCAAAGTACCTACATTTAGTCTTTATCCCAAATGAAGGAATGACTTTGATCTCTCAACTGTGAAAAGTAAACTGGGCATGACCTTCAGTCATCACCAGTCATCTCATCTAATGACTTTTGTTAACTTTATTCTGATATTAGATCATGGTCTTTGTTCTGTCAAGGTTTTATTCATCCAAAGTCTAATTATTTCCATTTATATGTGTAGGGAAAGCTTGGAATTCTGAGAAGTGAATATGAAGTTTATCTCTGTGCGGCTCAAATTTTGAAGACAGTTTGTTGTATTTGCTAATATTTGCCCAATAAAGGGCAGAAAATAAAGAGATAAGCTTTAAAGTCAAATACACTTTCAAGTATTCACTTCATTGCCCTCGAGACCTTCAGCATTTATTTTGCTGTGCAGATTATGTGTTCTAGCTCCTTTGGTTCTGTTGTGCCTTTTCACCCGGAAGGCCCCCAAATAACAATTATTGCTTCTTAGAGGATGCAACTTCAGAGAAGCTGTCACAGTGAATCAAGTTGAACCTGACTTGAAGAAACCTTCTGGGATCTGAAATGTTGCAAGTGTTTTGTGTGATTGAAACTCTTATTTGCTTAAAAGATATCAGAGCACCAAAAGCAGGCTAATGTTTGCACAGCATGGCAGGAGATAGGCTACTCAGTTTTCTCTGGAACATTCTGAAATGAGCTGAATATGATTAGTGTTGTAGCGCTTTATAGTAACTTGGTACGTCTTAAAACATTTCCCTTTAAATTGATATTTTAATTTTATAATTCAAACTGTTAGTTTAACTATTTAAACATGTTTATATAATACACAGATAAGAACTAGAATAAATTCATGAATCAGATGAAAGAAAATTGTGTCTACCATAAAATGGGAATTGACTCCTGACTTATTGGAACTGACTTTGCTAATTTTTGCCCTTGAACTCTGAGTCACATCAGTCAACCTCTGTCCCATCTCACATCTGAAGGCTAAAATAGCTTAGAGTACATGTGAAATTCCCCATGCATCTTTTTTCCTCCCAGACTTATATGAATGGGTAATGAAAAGGGAACAACAAGAGAAACATGTCTTAAATTTATTTTTAAACTAATATATATAAAACAGATAAACAGCAAGTTAATACTGTATAGCATAGGGAACTATATTCAATATTTTGTGGTAACTTATGGTAAAGGGGAATATGAAAATGAATATATATGTACACCAGATAGTGACACAACATTGTAAACTGACTACACTTGAATAAAATATATATATTCAATTTTTTTTTTGCTTCAGATATATAAGTGGACAGGTGATTCTTTTCATGGCTACATTTCTGTATATTGAATTAATTGAATCACTAAAGGATAATATAAATCAAGTTCAGGTTTCTAATCAAGTTGATGCCATTGAAGTATAAATTATATTAAAAAATTTAACAAAGAACTTGAAAGACCTGTACTCCGGAAACTATGAGACATTGATAAAAGAAACTGAAACGATGCATGTAAGTGGAAAATATACATTGTGCATTGGAAAAATTAATAAATGTCTATGCTACCCAAAGCAATCTGCAAATTCAGTGTAATCCCTATCAAAATTCCAATGGAATTTTTCATAGAACTAGAACAAATAATTTTCAAACTTGTATGTAACTGCAAAAGACCTGGAATAGCCAAAGCATTTAAGAAAGAAAAACAAAGCTTGAGATGCCACACTCCCTGATTTCAATCTATACTACAAAGCTGTGGTAATCAAAACTGTATGGAGAACCCTCCTCCACTGTTGGTGGGAATGTAGTTTGGTGAAGCCGTTATGGAAAACAGTATGGAGATTCCACAAAAAGCTAAAAATAGACTTACCATATGATCCAGCAATCCCACTCCTGGGCATATATCCAGAGGGATCTTTAATTCAAAAAGACACCTGTACCCCAATGTTCATAGCAGCACAATTTACAATAGCCAAGACATGGAAACAACCTAAATGTCCATCGACAGAGGACTGGATAAAGAAGTTGTGGTATCTTTATACAAGAGAATACTATTCAGCCATAAAAAAGAATAAAATAATGCCATATGTGGCAACTTGGATGAACCTGGAAATTGTCATTCTAAGTGAAGTAAGCTAGAAAGAGAAAGAAAAATACCACATGATATCACTTATATGTGGAATCTAAAAAAAAAAAAGACAAACTTATTTACAAAGCAGAAACAGACTCACAGATATAGAAAACAAACATATGGTTACTGGGGGAAAGAGGGATGGGAAGGGATAAATTAGGAGTTCAAGATTTGCAGATACTAACTAATATATATAAAATAGATAAACAATAAGTTTATACTATATAGCACAGGGAACCATATTTAATATTTTGTAGTAATCTATGATGAAGAAGAATATGAGAACAAACGTCTGTATGTTCCTATGTGACTGAAGTACTGTACACCAGAAATTGACACAACATTGTAAACTGACTATACTTTAATAAAAATATATTTTTAAAAAACTGTATGGTACTGGCACAAAAACAGACATGTATAGATCAATGGAACAGAATAGAGGGCCCAGAAACAAACTCACACATATATTGCCAATTAATTTATTACAAAGGAGACAATTACATACAATGGGGAAAGGATAGTCTCCTCAATAAATGATGTGGGGAAAAGTGGATAGCCACATCAGAAGGGTGAAATTGGACCACTGTCTTACAACATATATAAAAGCAAACTCAAAATAAATTAGAGACCTAGACATAAGACCTGAAACCATAAAACTCCTAGAAGAAAACATAGGTAGTACACTTTTTGACATTGGTCTTAGCACAATTTTTTTAAAACTGTATCTCAGGCAAAGGAAACAAAAGCAACAATAAACAAATGGGACTGCATCAAACTAAAAAGCTTTTGCACAGTGAAGGAAATCAGCAACAAAATGAAATGTAGCCTACTGAATGGGAGAAGATTTTTCAAACAATATATCTGATAAAGGGTTAATATCCAAAATATTTTAAGAACTCACAACTCAGTATCAAAAAAATTAAACAACCCAATTAAAAAATGGGCAGAGGAACTGAATAGACATTTTCCAAAGAAGACATAAGATGGCCAACAGACACGTGGAAAGATGCTTAGCATCACTAGCCATCGGAGAAATGCAAATCAAAACCACAATAAAATATCACTTCACACCTATGGGAATGGCTATTATCAAAGAGATAAGAAATAGCAAGTGTTGTTGAGGATATGGAGAAAAAGAAACCCTTGGTGCACTGTTGGTGGGGAGGTGAGTTGGTGCAGCCACTATGGAAAACAATATGGAGGTTCCTCAAAAAATTAAAAGTGGAACTACCATGTGATCTAAAAATTCCACTTCTGGGAAGTTGTCTGAAGAAATCAAAAACACTAACTCAGAAAGATATATTCACCCCCATGCTCACTGCAGCATTATTTACCATAGCCACGGAATGGAAACAACCTAAGTGTTCATCAGTGGATGAATGCATGAAAAATTACAGTGTATATATACAATGGAATATTACACAGCCATAAAAACAAAAGCTTTCCATTTGTGACAACATGAATGGACCTAGGGTGTTTTTATGCTAAGTGAAGTAAGTCAGAGAAAGACAAATACCATATGATTTCACTTATATGTAGAATCTAAAAACAATACAAAGGAACAAACAAAACAATTCATAGATATAGAGAACAAACTGATGGTCACTTAGAGGGGCTGGAGGTGGGGGGTTGTGTGAAATAGGTGAAGGGGATTAAGAAGTATAAACTTGCAGTTATAAAAAATAAGTCAGGGATGTAATATACAGCATAAAGAATGTAGTGAATAATACTGTAATAACTTTGTATGATGACAGATGGTTACTAGGCTTATGGTGATCATTTCATAATATATTTAAATATTGAATCACTATATTGTACACCTAAAATTAAAATAATATTGTGCTTCAACTATACTTCAGCAAAAAAGAAATGTAATGCCTATCAAATTGCTTTTGTTAGAATGTCCATGAGAGTAAGTCCCTTTTATTGAATAAACATAAATTCAAATAAACTGGTAGAATTATTATCAGTAACATGCTAGAAATAATGATCTTCAGGGCTGGGGTTAATAACCTGTGGAAGTGACTGGATTTGATACCTTAGTTCTTGAATCCTCCCAGCACGTCACCAAGAATGACAACCATTTTAGACATTTTGATTTGAAATTAGGCTTGAAAATAGCTAGTCTCTAGGGGTGAGTTAACATTTAATGTTGGACAAGTAGAAATGACTGCTGATTTTCATTCTTTATATTAATTCCATGGGGAGGGTGAGCTAGTAAAACATTTGTGTGAGCTGGTCATTATTTGAAATTTATTTACCAAAGTGGCTTACGTAATAATCATCCCTGTGCTAAATCAGTCAGTCAACAAGTTTTTATTGAGTCCCCACTGGATTAGAGTAATGTACAGTAATGATGTATTCAGTAGTGTACAGATGTATGCAGCAAAGATTAGACATGAGCTCGACCCCCAAGGCCTTACAAGCCATTAGAGGAGACAAACAGACACATATCATCAACTGAAATGTAACCAGATGACTTAACTCCCAGGGCGCGGAGGAGGAATGGCTGGGCTGGGATTGTTCTGGTGGGTGATGGGATGGGTTAAGTGTGGGAAACTTCCATGATGTTGGTGCCTTGGTCTGGGTTAGGTAAAAAGAATGCTAGTGGCTTGGTGGATGAGGAAAGCAATTTGGCTTAGTGAATATAATATAATTCAGACAAAGACTGAAGTAGAAAATGGAAGTTCTTTTATTTGTCTGGAGGTATAGCAGATAGACAAGCATATATATACTTATATACACACACACACACATATATATGACAGGCAATGTTATTGTCTTATATACATGAGATATATATATATATATATATCAGCTGCCCCTCTGGACAGCACAGGCTTCCGAGCACCCTTTATGGTAAAGTCACCCAACCAAGGGGGACAGGGTCAGCGACAAATACTAGTTGTGGGGAATGACACATTTGCACTGGTAACTGAACCAGGGAACTCTGACCTCAATCTCGTGTGCTAAGAAGGTTTAGCAATCACTGTGCCCCTTTTTTCTTTATTAAGTGCAAAGCAGATGTCAGTTTGGCTCATGACAATGTTAATAAAATATTCTCCAACTCCTTAATCTTCAGTTCAGACTCTTGTTCTGACTCTTCATTAGATCCATGATTTATGGGTCATTTAATACTAGTAGGCAGTTTTCTTGGGCTTTACTTTTTCTGTCTTATTTAAATTACACTGCAGACCTATGAAGTCCATACTGTTAGTTCTGTCTTAGGATGAGAAAATTGAGGCTCAAAAGAGATGTGTTATTTCTGTGGTCACAAGGCTGGGCTTCAAACCCAGGTTGGTCTGACTCCAGAGCCTACACTCTTCCTATAATGCCACACGAACTGCCCAGGTTTGTGTAAATGGTGGTCCTCATCCAACTCCACTTGACTATTCCAGCCCTGCTCTTGTTCATCTGAGTATGAGGCTCGAAGAACATCATGGTCCCTTCTTGCTTATGATATTTACTCTAGTCTAATAAGTAATTATTTAGTGACTGTTAAACCACATGTGCTGAGAAACATTCACTGGAAGAGTGTAAATGTTAAAGAAATAAGGCCTTGTTCAGGAAGTTCCTAATTGACATTGGTGTCCTTTAGTCACCTAGAACACACTCCCTTGGATCCTTATCTGTTCCTTGTGCTTGGAGCAGCCTTTCCCACTTCTGCACCTAGTTAGTTTCCAAAACCTCTCTGCAGATGCAGCTCAGGAGAAAACAAGTAAACCTCATCTCCTTGGGACATTTTCTCTGAGCACTTAGATTTGTTTGGATGTCTATCCTCCATGAGCCAGCAATGCTCAGTGCATAGTTCTGTTACACCAAGTATGTTAGCATTGTTTTTTTTTGTTTTCACTTCTCTGTCTTCCTCTCAAAAGTAAGTACTCCATAACTTAGTTTATATAACTTTGTATTCCTATCACTTATCAGAGCACTGAGTGTGAGAAGGAGCCAAGACAATGCTGTCATTTGGGGGAGGTTGTGAAGTTGAGCAGACGTTCCTAGAAGGGAGAAGCCATTAAAGGAAGGAGGTTGTGCCTTCCTCCTTCCTCACCCCCTCCCAATCCAGAGCATCTTTCAAAGTTCAGTGCAAGTTTCAACTCCTGGGAGAAGCTTCCTTCTCCAGCAAGACTGACCTTTATGGGAGAGATGGAGAGTGCCTGTTCTAACTCGGAACCTAAATGTGCCTCTCTGTGGCTTCTACCCACTGTTCCTAGCTTAATACCTTCAGATCACACATATCCTGTCTAATCTCCTTCCCTAAACGGCCCTGCAGTGTTTGAAAACCTTGGGTTTCCCCGAGTCTTCTTTTCCTACAGCAGGACTTCTCCGATACTTTAATCGTGACCTGAATCCTTTTCTGAGCTGCTCACTGTTCAGGTGCCCACAGCATTGTGCAACACAGCAGGTCAGGACTAATACTTCCATGGCTGAGCCAGCGTCCTCTGTAAACACAGGCTGCACTGCACCACCGCTGTTGGTGGTCACATCTCCTCACTTACTCGTGTCAACCTTAACGTCAGTGAGGACCACTGAGTCTTTTTCATACATGTGAAATCATGTCTGCCTGACCTATTAGTGTCACTTACTCAGCACTCATTCACCTTCCCCCTCAGTCATTCCACAAACATTCATTAAGCATTTACTACATGCTGGGGACATAAAGTCTAGCAGAGTGGCTGACGTAAATGTAGAAGCTTGCCTTTGTCTCTGGTTAATATTATCTTGTCACGTTGGGTCTGGAACGCCAGTCTTTTTTTTTCTCTTTAGATCTCTCTTTCTCCACCCCCTCTTACTCCTTATAGATAGATAGATAGATATATTGATAGATAATATATAGATAGATAGATATAAAATATTTGTAGTATATATATATAAATATATATATTTCGAGTGTTTGTGATGCTTTCCAGTTGTGTATTGATGGGGCTGATTATGGGATAGGGAAGAAAGTTTGCCATGGATGTAAACTGTGGATGATAATCTTAGATAATATTAAGAATCACAACTACTCCGAGATGCTGAGATGGCGGAAAACAGTGTATGTAGGCGGGAAGGGGGCTGGGCAACAAATATGTGAAAAGTGTCGGCTTTGTGTCAGACTCTGAGATCAAATGTGGACTCCATCACTTCCCAGCTGCATGACTGAGGGCAAAGCAGTTTAATTTCTCCACATCTCAGTTCCCTCTGCATGTGTCTTAGTATAGTCCGGGATAATAATAGCTTTGTTCAAAGGTTGTGAAAATTAAATAAGATGATGTATATAAAGTTGTGCCTGAAGCATATCAAAGATTCAATAGATAATTGAAAAAGTACAGAAGAAAAGTAGTTCTTTATATTGCCTGAAAAAAAAAGTCAACCTTCAAGGAAGTAAAACGAGACACAGTGATGTCAAAGTCCATTGTGACCAAGTTTAGAAGTCATTTGAACTAAAATTCTACTAGAGTTTGACATTGAATTTTGCTGGGCTTTAGCCAGTGTTGAGAAATATTTTTACCAGAGTGAAGTGTTTGTTGTAATGATACTTGCGGCCGTAAGATTTGACTTGTATTACTAAGTAGTTTGATTAATAGTGAAAAAAATTAAGAATCTCCTAGTCTTTACAGACATAGCAAACAAATTTATGGTTACCAGGGAAAAGGCGGTAGGGAAGGATGAAATGGGAGTTCAGGATTTACAGATACTAGCAACTATATGTAAAATAGATAAACAACAAAATCCTACTGTGTAGCACTGGGAACTACATTCAAGATGTTGTAATGGCCTATAAAGAAAAAGAATAGGAAAAGGAATATATATATAATACACACACACACACACACACACACACACACACACACACACACACATATATATAACTTAAACACTATGCTGTATACCAGAAATGAATACAGCATTGTAAATTGACTATAGTTCAATTAAAAAAAAGACTATCCAAGTCTTAAATGTATCTTCTTTACTTAATTTTTGCACATTTCATTTTCCACATCAATTCAAAGCTAAGGGCATCATTTTTCTACAACACCTAAGTGGCTTACACTTCGATATTAGTTTAACAGCTGTGCGTAACTTGTAGATTGTTGAAAATGGTTTGATTTGTTCTTACATGCTTATTTGAAGGAATTTTAAACTAAATCATGGGAACAAGAATTGTTGGAAAAGAACTGGCTGAGTGTCATCACTGGCCCAGGTGGTTCCAGAATTGTCAAATTCTAGTCTGTTTCAGCGGGAACCCAGGGAGGCGTCCATTGATGCAAGATTTAGGGATATTGCCAAACTTGGTTTTGAAGATACTTGGGATTTTACTCCTAATTTCTTAATGAATTCCAGCAGCTCTCCTTGATAATTAGGGAATAAGCAAAGCCCCCCGCAGCATGCCAGTACAGTGGAGTAATGGCCGTTAAAGACATGAGCTTTGGGACTATTTGGAAACAAATGGTCATTTCACCAGAAAAGTAAAACAAACTGAGCAGTTTTACTCAACTTTCCTTCTTGGGCTCCGTGCCATATTTATAGGTCAGCTCCAGCCAGTCAGGCCTGGTGAGTTTTTATTTGTCAGCTGTACGAACTTTCTCTGCGGCAGCACTCAGCTCTGTTCTCACTCTCTGCTCTGATATCAGGTACACATTTTTTTCCTTTATTTCAAGAAACTGCTCCACTATTTTTTTTTCATATAAGATAAAATTATGAAACAATTATGCAGAATTGAAGCCAATCAGCTCCAGCTCATCCAGGACGAAGACTGCAAATAAATTCATGTGAATTTGTGTCTCCCTGTTTTGCCTTTTAAGTTTTAGTAGCATTTGGATTTAACAGATTAATTTCATATTAATGGAAGCATTAATATGAAATGTAAGCAATTTTAATTTGATAGAGATTAGTTCCTCTGCCTCATTCAGGGCATAGCTTTCTATTTTGTAAAATTGTCTCATGATTGCATAAGAAAAAAATCTCACTTAGTATCCCTTATAATAACCTACAAGGTGTTAAAGTGTGATGACAATGAAACAAGAGGGGAAAACAAAATCTCAGTAAAAAGACCCTTTTTCTATTGGGCAATTAGAGTGAATCTTTTTGCCTTTGTTGAAAATATGCTGCATAATGAACTAATATAGCTTTGACTAAAGAACTGGTGTGTGAGAAGGCAGGGGACATAGAGAGCAAGTGGGCCATGTCTGTTAGGTTTCTACACCATGCTTGATGAATTTAGTTTTCTTTTTGTGTGTGTGTGTGAGCTGTCTTAAATTGCTGTTGCAATTTTTGGTTAAGTCTAGTCACTTTCAGTAACATACCTGCTCCTTTTGGCCACTAAAATGAAAGGGCAATCTAAGGTCAAGAAAGACTCATGGCAAAAAGAACAGAACATGAATGTGACTAGGTCCAAAGATTCAGGTCCCTGTGATGTCAGCACTCCAGGCACTGGTGCTAAGCATAAGTCAGAAGAAATCTAGAAAACGTGGCTGGAAGGAAGTCTAGAACTTGAATTAGGCATGGTTCCTTCATTAAATTTTCATAGAGACTCAGGCTCATGAGGCAGTCAAGAGACAGCATCTTAGACATACTCTTCATTTTGGAGATGAAGAAACTGAAGCTGCACATGAAAATGCTTGAGGCCAGAGGGGTGACATGAAGGCACCCAGAAATTTACGGAGGAAACTGGTGTTACACTGCAGGTCTGAGCCTGCCTTTCTCACCATCACAATGTTTTAGCTGACATTAGAACTCCCACCACTGTGGGACCCAGGAATACCTGTAGAGTTGCAGAGGCTGATGATAAAACACACAGAACACAGATCACTGAACTAGGCAACTGAACACCTAGGTCAAAATTTCCTTGAATCTTTGGACTAGTCATCAATGCTCAAAACATCAGTTTTCTCATTTGCAAACTGGGCACATGGCTATTTTTTCCCAGTTACCTCAATGGATCAAGTGAAATGTTGTTTGTCAAAGTGCTATGACAATTAACAGCAATTCCTATGTAGGGCATTACAGAATACTATTGGCCATCGTTTCCCTACGGACTTCTTGACAGCTCTCCAAGGCTACCAAAACATCCTAATTCACCACAACCCAGAGAACACAGGGGAGCACAAAAAATTATCTAACGTCTCAAATGAATGTGCAGCTTGCCCAGAGTAAAATCCTCGAGAAGCCTGCTTTTAGCTTAGGAAGTTGTGAACATTTATTTCATTTCTTTATTAATGAACTCATTTACAGGTTAAATGAGGTGTAAAAATATTAGACATAGTCCTTGCTCTTTTCTAAAGGGGTTAACAGACAGATTAAAAAAATGTGATTCAGTATAGAAAATGTATATTAAAGACTGGGGAAGACTAAAAGAAGTAAAGGGTTATGAAGAGGTTTTAAAATAGAAGTTGTCTGAAGGTTGAGTAATATTGAGACCTGCTGAGAACGTGAGGACATGCTGAGAAGATTTCTATCCAGGGAGGAGCCTCAATGAAGTCATAAGAATGTGACAAAATAGACATGTGTGGGAAACGTTGGGTTGTCCACTGAACCGAAGGGTAGGGAATATAGGGAGGCTGTTGAGAAATGGGTCTAGACAGGCAGGATGAGGTCAGATCATGTATGTCCTTGGTTAGCAGGGTAAGGAGATCAGTCATTGTGCAAAAGTCATGGGAAACACTAGCATTTATTTTATAACTATTCTTTTTTCAGTTAAAATGGGATAAGGTAATATTGAAATATTCAAACAATTTACTCATACACAAAGAAAGTTAAAAAAATCAATGAATCTGAATATCTGGAAATAACAATCATTACCATTAGGTTAACATTGTTCTAGACTTCTTTCTAGGCACATACACAAATAGATTAAAAGAGAGAACTACTTTTAAATTAACAAGCATCACCCATTCTTCAATTCCACAGTTATGAAACCATAGACATATTAGATAAAAAGGATAAAAATAAAATCTAAACATATTTGAAGAAAGATGATGACATTCCAGAAATAAAGGCAGCAGTAAGTTTGAGCAGTAAACTTGAGGAAATGCTGTGTTGGTTTTGGAAGATATTCAGTTGGATAAGGGGATTAGATGCTGAGGATTTAATGCCCATGTTAACATGGGAAATAAGGCACTGTGTCTGAATGCAGCAGAGATCAGATCTCTACTTAAAGCTGGGATCCTAGAAAGGAAAGATGCTTCCTTGGTAAAAAGAGCAAAAATCTACTTACTGGTTCAAGTAATGTGACTAGAAAGTTTGTTACTTTTTGGAATTCTGGATGGGAAGATATGAGAAAAATTAAAGCCCGTGGCCACCAAAAATCATGTGAAGTTGGAATTTACATCATTGATTCAATGCTGAAAAGTCCAAGCTGAGAAACTAATATCAAAATCAACTGCAGACCAAAAGCAAAAGTAAAATGACTCTGTAGCAAGATTTTTACACCACAGCGTACACAGGTATTTTGGAGGTAGAAGGAGAAATGTGGGGAAACAAAACTTATAAATTCCATGGGGGATATAATCTATCATGAGAGAGTCAGCAGGCACTATAAAGAGGAAAAGTACTGTTCCCATGAACTTAATGCAATAGAGCCATCTGAGAAAGACTATAAAATAACTACATTTCAAATGGCTGAAGGGATAAAAGAAAAACTGGACATTATAAGGAAAGAACAGTATGCTGTGAAGAGATGGATTTGAAGAACAAATATAGGTTCTAGAAATATGCATGTCATTGATATCTCTGTGGATGAGTTAAAAACTAAATTATATACAGCTGAAGAAAAAAATGAGTGACTTGGAAGACAGAACTGAGAAAATTACCTAGAATGGAGCAGAGAGAGAGATACAGAGATGGAAAAAATGGACAAGAGTCTAAGAGAATATAGAAGATAGAAGAGGAAGAGAGAATAGAAAAGGGAAAATGCTTGAAGAGATTATGGCTTCCAAACAGATTAAAAAAACAAAAACCCACCAGCTCTTAATTCAAAGAGCCATATACTTGGTGGTATACTGATAAGTTTACAACCAGCTTGCCAAAATAAAAAGTTAGCCCTGATTTGTAGTGTTTACTGGCTGTTGTGCTATAAATACTGTCATAGCTGATTTCAGGTTACCAGCTGAATTTAGGTGAATTACCAGCTGAATTCAGGTTACTTCATTCAATGCGGTTTTGGGAAGAGATATGCATAACTGGCTCTTGTGAGCTGATCTGAGCTGCCTCCAACACACAACTGCATATGCTGAATTCTTGTGAAACATAAATAAAAATAAATCAATACATAGGTTCATTGTACTGAAAATTTAGAACTCCCAAGACTAAGATTATATCTTAACTATGGACACAAAAGACAGATTCTATTCAAGGAAAAATTGTCTGACACAGACTTATTGGCAATGATAGTTGGAGAATAGTGGACCATCTTCAAAGTATGGAGTCAAATGGTAAGTCTATTCCTAGTCTTTTGAGGAATCTCCACACTGTTTTCCATAGTGGCTGCACCAAACTGCATTCCCACCAGCAGTGTAGGAGGGTTCCCCTTTCTCCACAGCCTCTCCAGCATTTGTCATTTGTGGATTTTTGAATGATGGCCATTCTGACTGGTGTGAGGTGATACCTCATTGTAGTTTTGATTTGCATTTCTCTGATAATTAGTGATATTGAGCATTTTTTCACATGCTTTTTGATCATTTGTATGTCTTCCTTGGAGAATTGCTTGGGCTTGTATCCAGAAAGAAATCTACTTCAGGATGACACCTGCACCCCAATGTTCATAGCAGCACTATTTACAATAGCCAAAACATGGAAACAGCCTAAATGTCCATCAACAGGTGACTGGATAAAGAAGATGTGGTATATTTATACAATGGAATACTACTCAGCCATAAAAACCGACAACATAATGCCATTTACATCAACATGGATGCTCCTGGAGAATGTCATTCTAAGTGAAGTAAGCCAGAAAGAGAAAGAAAAATACCATATGAGATCGCTCATATGTGGAATCTAAAAAACAAAAACAAAAACAAACAAACAAAAACAAAGCATAAATACAGGACAGAAATAGACTCACAGACAGAGAATAGAGACTTGTGGTTACCAGGGGGGTGGAGGGTGGGAAGGGATAGACTGGAATTTCAAAACTGTAGAATAGATAAACAAGATTACACTGTATAGCACAGGGACATATACACAAAATGTTATGATAACTCACAGAGAAAAAAATGTGACAATGAGTGTGCATATGTCCATGAATGACTGAAAAATTGTGCTGAACACTGGAATTTGACACAACATTGTAAAATGATTATAAATCAATAAAAAATGTTAAAAAAAAGTATGGAGTCAAAAAATCAATGTAAAATTCTACACTTAGTTTTATAATGTTTTGAGAAGTGAGATTAAAGTAAAGAAAAACTTCAGCAAATGGTACGAGAATTTTCTAAGTACTGATCCTTATTGAAATAATTTATTAAGAGATATATTTTAGAAAGAAAAGAATTAAACTCAGAAGGAAAGGTCTGGATTCCAGAACAATGATAAACAAAGAAATTAATAATCAGGGGTAAATATAAACAAGCCTTTTCTCACTTTATTATTTATAAAGTAAATAATCTATAATAAATACTAACAATGACTAATTTGGAAGGAGATTTAACAGCAAAAGTAGAATTTAAATATTATGTTACAATTAAATGAA
This sequence comes from Vicugna pacos, assembly GCF_048564905.1. Classification (NCBI taxonomy): domain Eukaryota; kingdom Metazoa; phylum Chordata; class Mammalia; order Artiodactyla; family Camelidae; genus Vicugna; species Vicugna pacos. The sequence goes on from NC_133011.1 coordinate 6,173,463, forward strand.
AGATGAGGAAATCGAGGAGATTATTGTAAAGCATTGCAATGATTGGTTGGAGTGCAGTCTAACAGATAGCAAGAAAGGAAAAATAAGTGAAACCACCAATTTAAAATAGAAAAAGAAAGTAAATATAAAACCAAATAAGATGGTAGAAATAAGTTCAAATGTATCAGTAATCCCCCAAAATGAAAACACTTTCAATCCATTTATTAAAAATCAGAGATTCTCACACTGGATTAAAAATTTCCAGCTATATGTAGCTTTCAGAAAAATACAAATATATGACATAGAGATCTGAAAGCAAAGGGATGGGGAAAGATATACTAACATCTAATACTAAATACTGAAAACAACATACTCTCTCACAAACACAAAGCAATATTATAGTAGCAATATTGCTGTCAGACAAAATAAATAATAAGACATAAAGAATTATTAAGGAAAAAGAGGTCTCTATACAATAGTAAAGGTATAAGTAGCAATTCACTAGGGAAATATAATAGTACTGAACTTGTAATCCCCTAATAACTTTATGTTGCATCATGCAAATTGAATGAACTATATTTACCATTAGTAGCTTAGATAAAAATTTTTAAAGATGAGTGAAAAAGACAGAGAATTATAATAATTGTGACATGATATTATATATATGTAAAAATATTTAAATGCACAAAATAATACTAAATTTTACTGTGGGTGATCAATTTATTGTCCCTCAGTTCCAAATTCATTCGTTTAGACTAGTCTGTGAAAATTGACTTGGACCCTTTAAATATTCTTCCTTTGCCAGCTGATCCTAAAGCTTTGTCAGTAGATGGTCTAGGCAGTCATTGGAGGAGGAAAAGGATTTTGCTTCCTGGTTCTGATTATCTCCTTTGGCAGGCTTTCTCTAGCACTGGGTTGTCACAGTGCTGGAAGCTTCTACAGGGCTCTACTCCTGCAGTGCTTGGTGGCAGCAGCAACCAGCTACCGGCAGCTATTTCCCGCACTCCCACCCTGCACACCCACCTTGAGAAGTCTTGCAGTGGAGTGCCTCTAATGTGACACCTACCTATGAATAGCTTTCTCCAGTATCCTAGAGGGTGGATTTCCAGCAAGTTCAAAAATATTTTGAAATATTAAGATTTAATTTAATATTTTGCAAATTTAACAGGCAACATAATAAGCTGGAATGAAAGAATTGCTGTACTAGTACATAGGTATATACGTATATTTATGGTAGGTCTCGGTACAAGAAATAGTTCTAAAAGTTCTCTCTAGAGTTCATATTTCCTGAAATAGAGTAAGTTTTCTTCAGTATTCCAAGCAAAAATCCTAAAGTTTACCTAATTAAATTACCCATTTAATTTCCATGCCCAGACCAGAATCAACATCTGTGGCCAGGGCATCAAAATTTGAAGACTGGTTTGAACCAATCAGAACTGACCCTTGGCATTCGGCATTCCCAAAGGATAGGAGGAGGGGTGGATATCTAAGTGAAAACTTCTTGTTCTTAAGAAGTGACTAGGGAAATGGATATCAGATGGACAAACTAGGTATATCTACAAGATTGTGTATATTTTTTAATCTACAGACTCAAGATTTTCTGCATTTGGGGGGAAATTTTTCCTCTAGTAATCTTTAAATTTTCTCTTCCATGTTTTGGATTCTATACCTAAGGGACATCAAAAACTTGTCTTTATTCTGGGTTATCTTTGTCATTCTTATATATTTTATTCCCATTGTTTTAATCTCTGCCCTTATCTTCTGCATTTCCTTGGATTATTCCGAGCTTTCTTCTTGTTTTGGAGCTAGTACCTTGATTTTCAGCTGAATTAGTCTTTCATTTATTTTCTTAACTTTGCAGTCTTACTTTCAGCGTATTGTTTTGTTGAATTATCACACCTTTGAAATTATTATATAGATTAAAGTATTCATGGGGAACGCTCTTCTTTGCCATGGCTATATTTTTGGGCAAACTAGGTTCTTCACCTATCTTGCCTATTGTGTTGCTTCCTTTCATTTCTTTCCTCTTTGTAGCATGTTTGGATGGTTACCACACCACGTTTTCATCTTACTTATATTCAACATAGGGAGCTTGGTTCAGGTTTCTGTTTTGTTTTGTTTGTTTGTTTGTTTGTTTGTTTTTTGCACTGATATATTATAGATGAATTATTTTGACTCATTCTTTTTTCGTCTTTCTGTTCATTGTGTCTAGTTGGAGGTGTATCCTCTTTTATTGAGGAAATACTTAGGCTTTGGAATATTTCCCCCAAAGTAGTGTAGAGTTCTAGAGTCTTCATGCCTATCAAAGTGAGCCAGCCCTGTCTACTCACTTCATACCATTATCTCCCCAACAATCACTTTCCCTCAAAAGAAGGAAATGATGTAGGAACTCCACTAAAGGCTTCCCCTCCCTCCATCAGGGCATCAGTAGAAATTTTCAAGAATTTATTAGATCACCAGCAGTGCTTCTGGGAGACTTGGGCATATTTTGTGTCAGAATATTGTTTCCTTAGCTGTCAGTTTTTGATAATTTTGGCAGTAGCTTTTCCCCCTTTGTTTGCTTGGTTGATGTTGATGTTTACCTTCCACACTGACCCTCATCTTGTTCATTTTTGTTAAGAGTTATAACAGAGAATCATGTGATCAGCTTTAGTTCCCCCATATTTAACTAGAAATCCATTGAAGTGTTTTAATCAGAGGAGAGTCATGTCTTAAATCATGATGGCAAGCACTTGGAGATGATTGAAAATGTTCGTGAAATAAATGAGTGAATGAACAAACGAAGCAGCAGACATACAAAAATGAAAATATGGGTAGAGTGGGAAGAGAAGACATGATGGGTGAGATGGGGGAGAATATTGGTAATTTGACTTCATAACTCTTTCCAGCTCGATGGCATCCATTTAATCTGGTCTCTACCTTTGGGTAGGCAATAGTGATTTGCATAAGCATGAATCTTAATCCACAGAGCCAGTTGTTAGAGAAGGAAACAACTGGGGATATAAGTGGAAGCTTACGGACCTAGTGACATGTTCATTTCATTAGCTGCATAACAGACCATGTCCTGGCTTTGAGCAGGGCCCTTGGTTATTCCTTGCTGCCTTTCTTCCCATCCCTCATTCTCTCCCGTCCAGCTGTCATCACATTGACCATGATTGACACATCCAGTCTGCACAGAAAATAACATGAGTTTCTAATAAATTGCTCCCATAAATTTGATACTGTGAATCTGACAAGCCATAAATAAATTAACTGGCTACAGTTAGGCTTCTTTGAATTGGAGAATCTGATTCCCTCTCATCCTCCTGGATACTATTTGAATTTGCTTGATGTCTAGCAGGTTGTAAAAATGCAGCCTTCAGAGTAGGAAGTGAATTGATAAGGACTCTTCTCCTTGAAAGTTTCAGAAATCCAATTTGAACTAGCATAAACAAAGTAGAAGATAAAAGAGAGATACTCTAGCTTATGCGCTGAAATGATGGGCTGAGCAAAGGAGAGGCTGGCTTCTGTGTGATTCGGTCCGTCAGACACTTCAGGGGTCCCTCATCATTCTCTCATTTCTGCTTCTCTCTGCTTTTAGCTCTATTCTCTCCAGCTGACTGACTTCAGGAGACTCCAGGAATCCAAGATCCTATATTCTTACAGTCCAGTGACCTGAGAAGAAGGAAAACTCTTTCCCTTCAGATCTTGTGAGACATCTGGAGGAAGATTCTGATTAGCTCATCCTGGTCACGTGTCCACCTGTGGGGTGAGATTGAGGGCTAGTAAGTTGGCAGCTCCCATCAGAAATAGATATTCCCTAAAAAGTCAGGGAAGGAGGTGATAGTCTGAGCACATAAAGTAACACATTTTCACTGAGGAAAGGAATAAAAGCCTCCATATGTTTTGCAGGAACTAAATTCACTCCTGCCGAGCTGTCAGGGGATATGACCCTTCCTTCACGTCCAAATATATGAGTGCCACTTGATACCTTTACATTGCTACCCTTTGCCAAGTCCAGAAAAATGGCACTTGTTGATTTTGTAACCTCAAATAAAAATGAACCCCAGGATGTTTCCAGGTTCAGCTTAATTCCAACCAGTTGTCACTTCCTCAGCCCAGGAGCTCGTATGGAAATAGGTGTTAGGCGTATGCTGCTTTCTGTTATGGATAATACATGAGAGAGATGCTTTTCTAGAACTGAAGAGCCCTAGTTACACCACTGAGGATGAAGAAAGACTGTAGGGGACCAACTGGTTTTCGTTTGGACCGTAATTAAGAGAAGGGTCACTTGCTCTAATGCTTTTAAAATCAGCTCCGCTCCACAGCACTTGGGTTACGTATTTGCCATCTTGCAGAAAGTCTCAGCATTTGAGATTTAAGCCAAATGCTTTTTAGCCTACTTGTAAAAGACACTGCTGCCCTGGGCCCTAGCTGCAGGGGCTGCCTGGGCTGGCAGCCAGCTCTGAGGCTGACCGTGATAGCTCACGTCATTTAGTACGAAGGGAAGAATGGTGACGTGGTTTATATTAGGATTAATGCTAACTGTTTACTGTATATCTTTCACATGGTCCAGGCCCTTTTTAAAAGCCAACTTTCATTATTAAACAGTAAAATCTGACATTTTAAAAGACACAATCGCTTGTATTATTTTGCTATTGACCAAGTTGGTATTGTTGCTCCAGATTCATAAACTAAAAATCAACGCCCTGGGAGAAAATGTAACACAATGATAAAAACTATAAATTGGAAGATAAGGATTGACCAATTTGGTGACTTTAGCTTTCATGAGGGAGGAACACTGCTTTCTTGTTTTGTTTAATTTTGTTTTTCTATTTTCTGTTTAGTGTTAAACACAATGCCTGGAATATAGCAGGCACTCATCAGTTGTTTATTGAATGAATGAATAAGTGAATGAATGAGTAAATGAATGAATATATAAAACCTTTTAGGAGGAAGGACTGACCAAAGATTAAAATGAAAACTCAGGTAAAATCAAGTTTAAATAAGAGTTTTCCTACAAAGACTGTTGATCACATGAGAGGAAAATCTATCTAGTTTTCTCTCCACCCTGTTCTTCCTGAAGTAGGAAGTGGATGTTCCAAACACTCAGACAAATTAATTCTTCTTCCAACATGTCTGTCTTAAAACCAAAAGTTTCTAGACATTGTATGAACCTGACTTGCCAGTTTTCTAGCTGTAGTTTCTTAATTAAAGTGTTTCAAGATAAATTTGGTTAGTTTTTAGTCAAATACATGACCCAATTGGCTATATGTAAAGAATAACTTAGAATCCTCATGACAGTTTTGTTATTTATCAAATTGGACCAGTTACATAATTGGTGGGAACCAGTACAAACTGTGGTATCAGTTATAATGTTTCCTCTTTCATTTAAAATTTTATTTATTTTGTCCTTTCCCTTTTTTCTTGGTTAGTCTTACAAAATTTTTTTTATTTTGTCATGAATCTTTTCAAAGAACCAGCTCTTCGTTTTGTTTATCTTTTCTACTGTTTTCATGTTCTCTCTTTGTTTCTGCTCTACCTTTATTATTTCCTTCCTTCTGCTCATTTGGGCTTAGGTGGTTCTTCTTTTTCTCGTACCCTGAGGTGTAAAGTTAGCTTATTTATTTGAAAACTCTCTTTTTCCTTGATGTATGTGTTTATCACTGTAAACTTTCCTATAGAACTGCTTTTGCTTCATCCAACAAGTTTTGGTATATTGTGTTTCCATTTTTGTCTATCTCAAGATATTTGAAAATTTTCCCTTGAATTTCTTCTTTGAGATATTGGTTGTTGAGGAGTGTGTGAATTTCCATTTTGCTATTTTTCCAGTTTTCCTTCCTACCACTGTGGTCAGAAAAGATTCTAGGTATGATTTCAGTCTCCTTAAATTTGCTAAGACTTGTTTGTGATCTAACATGATCCAGTCTAGAAAATAGTCCATGGTGACTTGAGAAGAATGTGAATTCATTCTGTTTTTGTAAGATGGAACGTTCTGGGTAGGTCCACTTGGTCTACAGCATTGATCAGATCTGCTGTTTCCTTTCTGATTCTCCATCAGAATAATCTATCCATTGTCGAGAGTGAGGTCTCCAACTATTACTGTATGGCTGTTTATGTCTTCTTTTAGTTCTGTTAGTATTTGCTTTGTGTATTTGGGTGCTCTGATGTTGAGTGCTTAAATACTTGCAATTGTCATGTATTCTTGATACATTGGCCCCTTTATCATTTTATAATGATCTTCTTCGTTTCTTTTCACCATTTTTAGCTTGAAATCTATTTTATCTAATATAAATATAGGTACTCCTGCTTTCTTTTGATTACCATTTGCTTGACATAGCTTTTCTAGCCCTTCATTCTCAGTCTGTGTGAGTCTTAAAGCTAAAGTGTGTTTCTAGTAGGGAACACATTGTTGAATTAAAAAACAATTATCCATTCTATGTCTTTTGATAAGATAATTTAGTCTGTTTACATTTAAAGTAATTATTGATAGCTAAAGACTTATCATTGCCATTTTGTTAATTGTTTTCTGACTATTTTGCAGCTCCTTTGCTCCTTTCTTCCTATTTGCTCTCTTTTGTGATTTGATGACTCCTTGTAGCAGTGTGCTTTGACACTTCTAACATAATCTTTTGTGTAACCACTACAGGTTTTTCCTTTGTGTTGTCATGAGGCTCACATAAAATATATAAAATCCTATTTTAAGCTGATAACAACTTAACTTTGATAGCATTTCTAAACTTTACACTTTCTTTCCCCATCCCACTCAAATTTTAGGTTATTGATGTTACAGTTTACATATTTTTTTATTTTGAATATCCGATGACAAATTTTTGTAGTTATGGTTATTTTTACAACATTTATTTTTAACTTTTAAACTAGAGTTTCAAGTGATGCACCATCATCATAGTATTAGAGAATCTGACTTTGAGTATATATTTACTATCACCAGTGAGTTTTACACCTGCATACATATGTTTTTATGATGTTAATTAGCATCCTTTCATTTCTGCTTGAAGAACTTCTTTCAGAATTTCTTGTGAGATAGGCAAAGAGGTGATAAAATTTCAGATTTATCTGTTTGGAAAGTCTTTCTCTCTCTTTAATTTCTGAAGGACAGCTTTACCAGGTATTGTATTCTTGGTTGACAGCTTTTTTTTCTTTCAATATTTTGAACATATCATCCCATTCTTTTCTGGCCTGAAAGTTTCTGTCGAGTATACATAGTCTTATGGGGGGGGTCCCTTATATGTGTCAGGTCGTTTGTCTCTTACTACTTTCACAATTCTCTTTGTCTTTGACTTTTGATAGTTTAATGATGATGTGTCTCAGTGGAGCCCTTTTCACGTTCAATCTGTTTGGGGTTCTCTGGACCTCATGAATCTGGATATCTATTTCTCTCCCCAAGTTTGGGAAGTTTTCAGCCACTGTTGATTTAAATATCTTTTTATGTCTCTTTCTCTTACTCTTCTCCTTCTGGGATTCCCATAAAGTTTATATTGTTTCCTTGATGGTGTCCCATAAGTTTCATAGGCTTGCATCTCTCCTTTTATTCTTTTTTCTTTTTTCTCCTCTGGATAATTTCAAATAATGTCTCTTCTAGTTCACTAATTCTTTCTTCTGCTTGGTCAAGTCTGTTGTTGAAGCTCTGTATTCAAGTCTTCAAATCAGTCATTGTATTTTTCAGCTCTTGTAGTTCACTAAACTTCTTTAGAGGATTTTCTGAATTCTTTGTCAGACAGTTTATAGATCTTCATTTCTTTATGGTCTGTTATTGGAGCTTTATCAGTTTCTTTTGGTGGTGTCATGTTTACCTGATTCTTTGTAATCCTTGGTTCCTTCCATTGATATCTGGACATTTGAATAAGTGGGCTCCTCCTCCAGGCCTTACAGGTTCACTTTTGCAGAGACAGTCCTTCATTAGTCAGCTCAGATTGGGGTTCTGGACAGGCCAGCCAGTAGTACCTTTGTGCAGGTGGGGCTTGCTTTTTTGGGTGGGGGTCTCTATTTGGTGAGGTTACTGCCCAAGCACTGAAGTCCAGGGGAGTGCTGCTGGCTGGGAATAGTTGGGTAGGACTGTTGGCTTGGTTCCCCATATGGTGGACTCTGTGGTTGCCTTGATTCTCTGTTCAGGCTTCCTAATCAGGCAGGACTGGATAGTATACTGGGCAGTTGGGCAGGGCTATGAACTTGCTTCAGTGACCAAGCAAGGACATAGAGTGGACTCCATGGCCATTACTGTGCAATGGCTGGGGTCTGAATCTGACAGGGCTGCCCACCAAACTTCTTGGCAAGATGGGACCATTGGCTTAGATTTGCCAAAGGGCAGGGCCATTAGTTGGCTCTCTGCTTGAGTAGCATTGTTGGTGGGTCTACAAATGGGCTGTGCAACTTTCCATGTGTTCTGGTCAGGTGGGGCTGGAGGATATATTTAGCCCTGGGAAGGGCTTAGAATTTACTTCCCAGCCTGGGTGGGGCTGTATAACAGTCTCCATGACTGGCATGACTCGCTGACTGGGGAGCAGAATCAGGTAGAACTGTCCACTGACCTCCCTGGCCAGATAGGGCCAAGAGTTCAGCTCTACAGATGGGCAGAGCTGCTGGCTGGGCTCTCTGCTTAGGTGACTCTGCAGGTGGGTTAGGGTGAGCCACATAGCCTCCCAGGTGCCTTCATAGGGCTTCCTGGTTGGGTGAGACTGAGGGCTATACTCGGCAGTAGGCAAGGCCACGAACCTACTTCCTTGTCTGGGCAGAACAGCCAAACATGCTCCAAAGCCAGCAAAGCCTGTTAGTCAGAAACCCAAATCATGCAGAACTGTGCACTGAGCTCCCTGGCCAGACGGGGCCCCCAGCTGAGCTCCGCAGACAGGCAGAGCTGCTGGCTGGGCTCTCTGCTCAGGTGCTGCTGGGCTACCGTGCTTCCCGGGTGCTCCTGCCAGGTCTCCTGGTTAAGCAGGGTGAGGTCTACACTTAGCAATGTGTGGGGCTATGGCTTAGCTTCCTCGCCTGGGTGGTGTGGCAGAACAGGCTCCAAGCCCAGTTAGACTCATTGTTCTGGATCCTGAATCAGACAGAACTGCACACCAATTTTCCTGGCCAAATGCGGCCACTGGCTTGGCTCTATAGATGGGCACAGCTGCTGGCTGGGATCTCTAGTTGGACACTGCTGTGAGAAAAAACTTGGTCTACCAATGTCTGAACGCTGATTGCTGTAAGTTCGTTCCCCCTTCTTCATCACAGTCTAATCTCCAGTGGTCAAGCCCCACAGACCTTCCCTGTGATCACTGTGAGGTGACACTCAAGTGGGTCTCCTGGGAAACGACTCACAGTGCTGAATGGGGAACTGAATGTCTGCCTTGGGCCCTCCCTTTCCCACTGGAGGAACCATAGGCCTGGGGTCCTCTCAGTGTGGTGCTGTTCTGGCCTGGGGGTCGGGCAATGCAGTCACAGTGATGTCTTCTCTATGGGCAGTGGCTAGCTGGTCTTCCTGTGAGAGGGACTCAAGTTGGGAGCAACCTATGTTGCCATCTTGATGACGGTACTCCTTTTTAAAAATAAAAAAGGGTTGTTTTCTTATTACATTCTTATATTCTTATTATTAGTTCTTTATCAGATAGATGTTTTGCAAATATTTTCCTCCCAGTTTATGGCATTGTTTTCATTTTGTTTATCTTTCAAAGAGAAGATGTTTTTAATTTTGCTGAAAGCCAGTCTATCAATTTTTTTCTCCTTTTATGGGTCATGGTTTTATCTATTTATTTTTTGATTCTATATAAGAAATCCTTGCATAAACCAAGGTCATAAATATTTTTCTTATGTTATCCTCTAGAAGTTGTATAGTTTCATGTTTTACACTTAAGCCTATGAGTTTTTAAAGTTCATTTTTGAATATGGAACAAAGTATGTGTCAAAGTTTATTTTTTTGCACTTGGATATCCAGTTGTACAAGCACTATTGAAGAAACTGCTGTTCGTCCACTGACACCTTGTAAAAACCAACCGTCCAATAGGTATGGATCTATGTGTGAACTCTCTATTTTGTTCCACTGACCTGTGTGTTCACTTTTTCACCAGTATCACTGTGTCTTGGCCACTGTACCTTTACAGTAAGCCTTGAAGTGAGGTCCTACAAGTATCCCAGCTTTGCTCTTCTTTTTCAAAATTACTTTCCCTGTACTAGATCCTTTTGCTTTCCTGTACACATTTTTTTTGAATTAGCTTTTTGATTTCTGAAGCATTCTGCTGGGATTTTGATTAGGTTTGCTAAAATCTTTATCAGAGAAATTGCCTTGGATCTCTTAAAAAGCATTTCTGCCATAATTCCCTAGTGTTTGTCTCATTTTCTCATTTACATTTACCCCTGCATCCTGAAGCTAATGTGCAGTTGATTCAGAATGGCATTCAGCCTATGAAAGTAGCCTTGCAGTTGGGGCTGAGGTCTCAGGCTGGGGTCTCAGGCTGCCTTTAAACAAGGGGAAGTTACCTCTGGACAGTAATTCTGGAGGCAGTCAGAGGTGGGAATGTGCAGGATGGAGACTGACTGTGTTGCTTCTTTGAGCCTTCAATAGATTGGAGCTAACTTCCCTGGCTTGAGCTACACTCCTCAGAGGAAAGGCATGACTGAAATGTGAGAAGCAGTACTGGTTTCTTTGATTATTTTAAAGTTTTCTCCTCTCCTTGTTTGTTGCTATTTTGGAAATCTCACTCATTCATCATTTACTCCAGTTGTCTCTTTTTCTACCCCCTTTATCTTTTCCTTCTCCCACTCCAAATTCTTCCTTAAACTTCTGATGCTCATTAAAAAGATGATCCTCTAAGGATTAGGGATGTAAAGTAAATATATTTTGGTAGAAGTTTTGAGATAAAAAAATTAAGCATTAAATTCATCAAAGTTATTGGAATGTGCTGATTATGATTAATTGTTGGATAAAATGTTCCGACAAGCTAGGAATGTTTCCCCTAGTCTGACTCCAGTGTTAATCCACAACTTCATCTCCAAATAGCAGTGTCTCTGTAGAGCATCTTTTACATCTTAGTGGAATTACTGAGTTTCACATTTCTTTCTTCTACATGCCTGGCGGCCATGGACCAATTAATCTGCAAATATGAATGTTTGACGAGGATATTTTTCAGTGACTCAGCAGGGCAACAGATGGCAAATGTTTAATGTTTATTTCAAATCCATTTCCGTATTGGAACCACTTCCAGAAGTGCTTAAAAACATTCTTATTTGGATAGAGACTGTTCACTTTCAGACAACAATCTCTTGAAATCTCCACTTGAATTACAGTTTATTTGACAGGTATAGAGTAGGCAGACATTGCAACCTCAGGGACCATGAATGTGGGTCTCTATCTTTCCTACCTCACAGTCTGTTTTACTTACTAAGGATGTATTTACAAACATTGGTTTTTAATAGCATTCATTAATTCATGTATTCATTAATTCACGTGTTCATACACAAAACTTGTATCTAGCACTTAGTGTGTTAAGTGGGTATTTATCTATAGATGAAGAGACATAATAAAATGAGCTACAATCAAGGACTCTAAAGTCTACTGGACCTAATAGCTTCATCAGTAGGTTTTAATTCTATTAAAACATTTATTGTGCTAGATAACCCTGCTTTTCTTTTTGTTAGGCATGCCTTTCATTCTCCAATGTCTTGAAGATTGTTTAGAGGAGCTGGTTTGGTGACTAACCACCAGAGGTAGATTTACCTAGAAGGGAATAAAACTTATATTTCAGAGTCCCTCTTGCTTGCACAGATTATGTCTAAGTCTCTGAGACAGGAACTATAAGTGTGTTTATTTGGTCATAGTTTTTGTAAAATTTGCAAAGTTAAGAAATTTTAACTGCAGTTGGTTGAGACTGCTGCCTCTGTCCAGTCTGAACTTCCTTCTGTCATTCTTCTCACACTACATGGTACTGGGGGGGGCTGTGGCCATTCTGGGGATCCAGCTAAGAGGAAGTTAAGGTTTACATAGTTTGGGTTTTGTAGGACATATTTTTGGTTTCTAGTCTATTCCATGAACAGTTTTCTAGCTGTCCTACGTAAGAATAATGTAGAAATACTGCTAACTAAAGTGATTCCCCAGTGTTTTAACATGAATTTGTAGAAATAAAGTCATAGTGCACAGCAGAGCCCAGCATGAAAAGCATGTGGCGTGGAGGAGGAACAGTTTAAAATGTGGACAGCTAGAAGCTAGCTGTGGAAAACTCTTTCACACTGTAGATGTGAAAAATTGCAAGCAACAGATTTAATTCTCATCAGTGCTTAAACAAAATGGAAGTTGCCTCTCTTGAAATTATCTTTCTTTTTTAAAAATTTTATTTTATTGAGTTATAGTCAGTTTACAATGTTGTGTCAATTTCCAGTGGAGTGCAATTTTTCAGTTATACATGAACATACATATATTCATTGTCACATTCTTTTTCACCGTGAGTTCGAAATTTGTAGATACTGACAGAAATTATATTTCTTATTACAGTACATGCAATTGTAAAAGCACTGTACAGCCTCTTTTTCCCATTTATGGGAACTACATGAAATAGAATCGATCAGAATTTCTGTATATTTAGGGCACAAACTGAAACTGTACTATAGACAATACATTGATGTAGTATTGTATGTGTTATGCATTCTAGCACATTGAATAGCATCTTAACCAGTAATGGTTATGAAGCCCAAATAAACAATTTTAAACTATCAAGTATAAAAAATAAATTTTGAACAGTTAGTCTAGAGGAATTAAAATTTTTTCTGAATTAAAAAAATTTCTATATAGAAAATAATATCACAATATTCTTGTCATATCAAGAGACAAACTAAAAGCCAAAAGATGTAGGACAAAAAGTAGTATACAGATGTGTCAGTTTCTTTTTCGGGGTGGAGTGGGGCGTCAGTGCCATTGTTTATTGCACAGAATGAGGATGTGGGGGTCAGTTTCTTAATTAATAAAAACATGTTGAATTTCTGGATTTGGTAATTTTTCTTAGCTTTTTACATTCAAAGTTTGTTGCATTTTTTCCCTCATTCTAAATAAATAATTACATGTCTGCTTAATTTTTGATTAGTAATTTTGCATTATTTTTCTTAAAAATATTTCTCAAAACACATAAGCTTCAGCCTCCCCAAACTTGGATCTGCTCTCTACCTGCCCCAGATTTCATTTTGTTTGTTCAAGGAAAAGTAAATTGTGGGGACCGTATTAGCCCTATGGAAGGCAATAAATAAAGGGGCTGGGGAGTGGCGCTGTGAAGGGTGAGGGTAGGATAAAAATGAAGATAAAAGAAAGTTAGTGCACTGAACACTTACGCGGTTGATTGAAGACTGGTAGTGCATTGAGAGAAGGGAAACACGGGAAGACGAATGGAAACAGGGATACAAAGGAAGACGAATGGGACTGCAAGTCTATTTAGTTTAGTAGAAAGAGCACAGAAACTGAAATGAAAAAAAAAAAAAGCAGTTTCTTTAATGTGTCCAGCTGTGGGTATGACCTTGATCAATTCACTGATTGTCTCTGGGCTTCCTGCTCCTTCTTTGTAAAATGAAGATAATGATACTTACCTTGTGGGTTGTGGGGATTAAAAACAGGTACATCAACCCCCCCAGCCCACAATGGGCTCTCATGGTTATTATCACTGTGATTGATTCAATCAAACATTGTGACGGATTAGGGGGAGATTCCCTGAAATCGCAGAATCCTAGATCTCAAGAAAAACCTGAGGGATGAATGTGCAGGCAGTGTCCAGTTCTCAGGGGAAGTATCAGGAAAGCTGAAGCACGAAAAGAGACACAGAGCAGAGGAGGCAGAAGAATGATTTGGGATATATAAAATAAAAAGAGGAGGACCGAAGAAACGGAGTCCTCATAATCTAACCCGATGGCAAGAGAAGAAAAACAGATACGTCTTTGATGGAAGCGACAGAAGAGGAACAGAAAGGAAATGGGCAAAGCTTTACAGGGCTCTTACCTTAAAAAGTTTGAAATCCGTAGTGCTGACAGGTGCATGGCCATTTAGCCGAAAGGGTGATGTCACTGTATCTGCATCGCTCAGGCTGATGACTGGCCAACTCTGGGGCTCTTGGATACATACTGGGAATACGTATGGACCCGGGTCTAAAGGAAAACCTATTCAGATAATGAAGGCTCTGCGTTACCATGAAATTTTCAATAAAATACTGGGGTCAGCAAATAAAAATTTCAGTTTGCATCTGATCAAGTGTCATTTTGCTGGGTTGGGGGAAATTATAATAGACTTTAAAACAGTGAAAAAGAAAAAGAAAGAGGTTCATTACAGAAAAGCAACACATTACCTTTAGGGCTTAAAAAAAAAAGGTGACTCCAAGTGGCTTCTGCTTTAAGGAAAGTGAAGTTTGAAATGTTGGCTTCTCAGTCTATAAGTTAAAACCTGCTGATTTCCATTCTCCATTGACACAGAGATGGAGGGCTGAGTTCCATCTTGCTTACAACGCTTACAATGTCATTCCAATTCTGAAATTCAACTCATGGTCGGCTCTCTGGGTGACATCTGTTGTCTAAACTGGGGCCCAGGAAGCAGATATAAATATTTTAGAAAAGGTGGGTGGTGAGAAGTAACATAAGTATGGCCAAAAATAGAGACTTGAGTAGAGCCACAGGCTAACAATGAGCATTACTTAGCAGTGGGACAAAGACGCTCTCCTTGACTGAGCGTTGGTCAGGCTCCTCTGAGCCCTGTTCTCTGTCAGGTCTCAGCCTCGGGCCCCGTCCCTGCCCCTATCCTGGCTGGGCCTGCATGACCAGTTTTGGCAAGATCCCTACTAAGTCAGCTTAAAGAGAATGCCCCTTCTTTGATACCTGATCGCCTGGCCTGCCTTCAGCAAGAATCCCGTTAGGTCAGTTAGGCAAGCAATCCCCCTGCTCTGATGTCTCCTTTCAGTAATTTTCCATCCGTCAACTCTCCCAACCCTCTCCTTGGCTATAAATCCCCACTCGTTCTCGTTGTATTGGGAATTGAGCCCAGTCCTGTACTGAGGTGTCTTTTCCTCTGTTGCAGTCATTCCTGAATGAAATCTGTTTTTACCGCTTTAACTACTGTCTGGCTCTGGCTTTCTTTAACCAGTGTAAGATTGTGACTGGAAACCATCATTCCGGGCTGGTAACCCCTGGGTTGGCAAGCAATCCGCTGTGTTCGGCACAAAATACACTCCACCTGAATAATTTTAGTAACATTCATAATTGCCATTTGCATGCAACTAAGAATTTCAAAGATGTCACATATATTATTTTATTTTTTCCTCACAATGACTCTTGTGAAGTAGACAGGGATTTACAGATGAGGAAACCGAGGCTCAGAGTAGTTGCCGGTCTTGGAGAGGGTCACTCAGCAAGCGGTAGCTGGTCTAGAATCGAAGCTTTCAGAATCCTCACTCAGGGCTTTGAGTTACAATTAGCATTTAAAACTTGAAAGAGAAACAGAGTACATTGTTCTAACACAAAGTGAATTGTTACGAAGATAAAGAATTTGTTGATATTTAAGCGGGAAAATTAAAGGAGGCAGTGAGTCAATAACGTGTCTTAGGAACTAACATTGTAAATCAACTACTCTTCCATAAAAAGTAAAATAAAAAACTTGTCTTAGGCATTAGGATGAATAATCGCTTCATGGATCTCTTTGAACGATTTACTTCTTTCACAGAGAGTCACAGCTTCAGTAGATTTAAATTACAGCTGAAGAGACTTAGACACATCAGGAACAAATCTTGGCTATAAGCAGATTACAGGCTAAATGCACGGCATCTCCATTAATCCAACAAACTCATCGAAGTGTCCACGATGCTCAGACCCTGGGTGAAATGCTAGAGGGAAAGTGATGGACAGGAAGGCAGTCCCTGCCGACCGAAGCCCTTGGCTGGTTTGTACAGGAGTGACGCGGTCAGACGTCTAGTTACAGGACAGCCAGGAGGGGTGAGCTGTCCCTGCGAGTGGCGGGAGCTGACTGACTGAAAGCAGCCCTTGGTCTGCTTAGCCGTGTACCTGTCTATGACAGGAGGCTGGACCCGCCGTTCTCTGAAGTTCATTTTCAGTTCTTTTCTTTCAGTGACTCGTGGATCCTGTTTTCACAAGGGCTGCTGTTTCCATTGCCATGGAAATGATGGCGAGGTATATCACCAATTCAAATATTATGACATGACAACAGGACTCAAGAGGAAGAAAAGATGAGCTGTAAAGGGGCACAGTTTTCCTCCCAGCCAGATTACCTTTGCTAATGAGCACGTACGTTAACAACAACAAATATGAAAAACATACAAGAAGGCAATTTACTAGGAGAACAGGCTATGTGAGTGAGGTCCTGGGTGAGCTCTGCAGATAAATCTTAGCACCTTCCACTGGAGCATTTCTCAGGCCAAAATGCTGCTCCCTAGACAGTCCACAGCTGCGGCCTCCTGTTCTGATGTAGGAGGAGGCTGACAGGTCTCTCCCTGGGTGAAGACAGAGATTAGTCACCCTTTGTCTCTGGGGCCATCTCCCCACCAGATGCGGGTGATGCCTAACTTGAGAAGCAGCTGAGCTGGCATCAAGACAAACACTGGGGTGATGAGAAAGCCCGCCCTCCCTCTGAAGCATTTTCAGAAGCATCGTCCTTGGCCTGAGTTTGGGAGGAAAATTGCCCCAGGACCACTGTGACTGCTCTATCCTTGCTTGTCCCTTGGGAGGGAGTTTCAGCCTCATTTTTGGAACTCCTCCTCCCCTGCATTTGCAGAGACATTCCCGTGTGGCTTGGCTTTCTGTCTGAGATAGGTTATTGGAGGGGGCCTCGGGGCTGGGACTCCAAGGTCAGAGGCAGAACACCACAGTGGAGCAGCAGCTTCTCTCTGGAGCAGAGCTGGCCGTGCGCTTTCATCTTCTCCACCCTCTGGCCTGGTCTTTGAGGATTTCACGGTGAAAGTAAAGGAAACTTTGTTTAGTCTGTGCCTTGAATAGGCCATAAAAACTCCCCAGGCTGTGACCGAGCAGACTTGGAACGCAGACCTCCGCTCATCACTTACGCACCTTCTTTGTCACTTCGTATTTTGTGTGTTGTCTCCCTCCACCCTGGTGGCCTGTAAACACACCATACCCGCCATCTGGAAGTTGCTGTGTTGATGCTGCGCTGCCCAAAGCCCCATGCGGGTGTTGATGAAATGATGGGATCTACGCTGTTGCTGTTAGCTTCAGGGATGGGATTAAATACGGACACTTGGAACTCAAGAAATAAGGTGAAACGTTTCTAAGATAAAATCCCCTTTTCTGAACCCTCCGCCCACCTTCAAGCACATGGCTTACACATCTTCATTATGATTCGAAGGACTATAACACAAGCTTTGATTAGAAACATTTTGATTTCTAATAGTTCTCTGAAAAAGAATCTCGATACTTGAGCGTTAATAAATGTGCATCAGAACAAAGTGGCTGGAGGACTCCCCACGTGCAGGTTCTCCTTTAATACAGTTAATCTAGAGCAATTTTTTTTTAAACATTTTCACCATGGAAAGAAGGAGGGAGAGGACGAGGATGAGGAAAAGGAGGAGGAGATGATCTTGGGGCAGACAGGAGAGGATGGAGAAGGGAAAGGAGGAGAAGGAAAAAACGGGGAAGAAAAGAGTGCCACTGAGCTGAGAATTCAACTAGAAGGCCAAGGCCCAGCTTGGAGCAGAGTTTTATGGCTGAGTTATAAACTCTGAAAACAGGGCTTTATAATGGAAATGTTGACAGACTCTCCGCTATAACTGGGCTAGCGGATGCCCGCTGTAATGTACTGTGTAATTTATAGGAGTCACCTGTTAAGCCATCTGGGAAAGAAAATTTCCCTTCTTTTAAAATGTTAATAACTTGATTAACCTTTTGAACTTCATCATTATTCCAAATGGAGTCCGTGCAAGCTAGTTGCTGCTAGCCAGCCAATTTGTATTTACAGATAAAATTTGGGATTAAAAGAAAAAAATCCCTACTGAGTGGCTTTCTTATTCTTACCCTGGAGGAAAATGAGTTGTTAAGGGAGAAGCTGAGCCTTGATGGGCTGGTTTCTATAAACCAAAGCCGCCTCTGAGTTAGAGCAAACATTGGGTCTCTTTGTACAGGAGTCGAATCCCTATGTGCGTTTCTCTTCTCTCCTTACCTTCCCTGCCACACTGGGTGATGGAGGAGGCAGGAAGCCAGGGGCTGAGATCCCTCCTGCCCTCCAGGTATTGTTCTCTCTGGGAACCTTGACTCCTTGACTGTTTAATGGATTGCTAAATGGCTGGTATGTATGGTAGAGTTGAAGGTCCCCATACACCAGCTCCTCTGTTTTTTTTGCCCCCTATATTCTTCTTTCATTTTTAGTACTGCTCTTTTTCCTTATCAAAACATTTGTATGGAGTCTCTCTGTTCTCAACATTCATTCCATAAGTGACCAGCTCCCAGGCTGGGCTCCACCAGCTTGTCTCTGTAAGTCTCAGGATCTATCCAAGGGGCATTTTGTCCCTTAATGGAGCAAATCTGTCTCACTGAACAAATCTAATTGGGTTAGAGTTCCTTCAAAGAGCAATGGGGCATTTTAATGAATGCTAGATCTGTCTCTGTAGAGGGAAGATTCAGTACTTTCTGAAGATCAAATTGCTCAGTTGGAATTTTCTGATTTGAGGATGTCATTTCAAACACAGACCAAGGCCTGGGTATATATATTTTTTCCTCTTTAATTTTTCCAGGCTGACTACTTTACTGTTAACCTGGATTTCAAGTGTTTCTGTGTGAGGGACACATCGTTATCTGTAACATGTGGTACGCCCATGCGGTTCTCACTGATTAAATCGGGAGACCTGTTTCTGTACTTCCCCCAGAACACTAAAGCTGTTGTGCCCAAAGTGAGTAAGGGAGAGGAGTCCTCCTTTGGCAGAAAGACTGGACTTCATGATCTCTAAGCGTCTTTCCAACTGTAAATTTTAAAAAAATTTTAGATAGCTCCAAAAGACAGAAACATGACAGCTCCAGGTGGACACCAGGAATCTTAAATACTGATGTCTTCATGTGCTCCGTGTAGGTTTTACATTTTTATGTTAACCTGGTTTTGTATTTCACCTGGAGCTCTGCTGTATGGGTGTGCATAGTGCTAGTCTATTTTGTAACACAGTGTACACCACTTTGATTCTAATGGTCTCGTCTGTGATTTTCAAACGTGCACCCATGGATGGAGCCTGGGCTCTTCACTGGAATATAATGTTCGTTAGTGCCTTGACCGTTTCTCTGCTGGAATCATGGTTTGATGTCATGCACCCTTCACACCCTCTGACACTCATATACATCTCACAGATGTGTCAAGAGAGGCCTCAAGATGTGGAGAGGAGAAGTTTTCCAAGGCTGCAGTAAGAGTGTGTGGCCCAGCCAAAAACAGAAAAGTCAACAGTCTGGCCCTGAGTACTGCTTTCTAATGACTGGACACCATTCCCCCATTGGAACACATTTTATGTTAATGCCTCAAAAGGTGGGCTTACAAAACCAAGATCTGCTGGTCGTTTAGTATGTTCACCCTGATGATAGGAACTTAACTACATAGTAGGTGAGCATGTTCAAGCTTATGTCTGCCTTTCAGTAAACTGGATCATCTGGAACACTTGTGCTGGACTGTATCAGTACTGGCTTTCTTTAGATCTGATTTCTGACCTTTGCTTTGGTGTAATGCCAAGAGCTTATATTTTGGGACATCATTTAAAAAATTCCTGCGAAACATGTCATTGTGTTTATTGTAATAAGGTATTTAAAAAAATACTCTCTATGGTGTTTTCTCTATCAGGGCTCATGGGACATATCTTTTTCCAGGCTCAGGATTAGGAATAGTTACATATTTTTGGAGGACTGATTTCTTTTTAGCTTGTGGAGATTTTGACCCTTTTAACTGACTGTTTTCCTTTTTGAGCTAGGTCTTGCGATAGTCATGCAGTTCAATCACTCCTATCCAATTATATCCCTTCAGCTAGGTGTCTTAGGCAATGTTTTTCAACTTTTAGACTATAGCCTACGATAAAAACACATTTTGCACTGTGACCTAGTACATACATACACAGAATTAAAAATAGAGTTTCATAAAACAATCCTAATTTCTATTGCAATGCCTTGTTTTTATTTGCTTCTGTTTTACCCTGTTGCATCCCATCCCATTCCATTCAGTTCCAAGTTTTTAAAAAATGCGGGTTACAGCTCAGTAAATTGATTTCATAACTTCAGTGAGTTGTAACCCACAGTTTAAGAAACACTGATTCATTCCTTTCCTTGAACACTTCTAGCTACAGAAAACAGTTCTTCCCAAGGAAGTCCATTATCTCATTGGAAAATTTGGAATACCTCCTTCAGCTGAGTTCAACCCTGCTTTGTTGGTAGATCTGGCCCACTATCCGACTAGTTCTGTCTTTCAGGTTCCTGTAGAAGAGTCCAATCCTTATTCCTGATGACCCTTCCAATGTTTGAAGAGACTGTTTCTCCCTGAGAACTCCTCAACCAGCAAGAGGCTTGGTGGCTAGACATCAACAGCTGAAGAAAATTGTTAGGCCAGGGCAATTAGCAATGTTCCCTGAAGCATTTGAATAATTTGAAGGAAAGTGTTGCTTTTTAAAAATGTGCTCAATTTAGCTGAACAATTGCCCCAATTCCTTACTTTACTTCAGCCTTGGAAAACCTGGCCCAACTTCTGCTGCATACTGATTTTGCTCAAAGGTGGCAAGTGACAACACAGCCATTACATAAATGACATGAGAAAACAGCCTTCTTTCCCTAAGGTATTTAGCACACTCCACAGATGGCGACAAGCTAATTCAGCCCAAAGAAGAAACAAGTGAAATCATTCACTCAATTACTTTCACTGGGTAGAAGCAATGTGGCTCTCTTGACTCTCCCAGAAGGAAAAAAAAAACCTTCCTGAAACTGCCATGCACGGGCAATTTCATTACAACAGAGTTCCAGTCACCTCTTGTTTTCTTAAACTTGTATTATTGAAAGATTAGTCTTCTGTTTATGGTTACATTGCCAAGTATCCAAAGCAGAACTCTCTCCTTCATTCGAAGTTAATCGAACTGAAATGGACATGGCATTACCAAAGCCCGTGGCCCTATGAGATCAGAAGAATTACTCAGTCTGTACCACTTAGGATAGAAATTTTTGAGAGACATTAGGATAAAGTGACAAAGATTACTTACCTCAGAATACAGAGTTCAAAATGCAGTTCAGAAAGGCTTTATTATAATTACATGCTGTAATGGGAAAGATTAAAATGGTGTGTGGCTGGATAATAGTACTTACTTGGGTGATGGCTAAACCCAATGTTGAGAGGTGATCAAGGGTGATCATTTTGTTCTTGATTCCTACACACAAAAGTAAAGAGCAAATCTGTGTCCGTGAAGGAAGGTCCTGGGGGGAATGATTCCCTAAACTGATGGCAAATTCCCTAAAATATATTCATTTTGAGAGGAACACCCTTGTCTTGTATGATTGTTCAGCTGGATCCCATAGCTGAAGTCTAAGAATAGACGTGAATATTTAACCAAGCTGATGAGGACAACCCAAGTTAAGAATTAACCTGAATTTTCTGTTTTCGTAGATTTCAATTCTGAGTTAGTTCTTTCGTATTTTCAGATGGCTCTATTTTAAGGTGGTTTCATTCAGAAAACGTACTGAGAGAAAGAGCAATCATCTCATAAACTATCTTTTCTTAGTAGTTCTCTGTTTCTCTTTGTCATTTCTAGTTTGTATCATATTTTAGTCTTTCTCAGTTTGGTCTATTCTTGGCTAAGGTTTCTTATATTTAATTTCTTTCTTCATTGAAATGTAGGCATTTCAACCTGGAGCTTTTGTGAAGAATGACAACTAAGGGCCTTACTGAAGTCTTGATTAAGGTCTAAGTCTTTTGACGACAGAAGGCCAAGGAAGTCAGGGAAAGGTCTAAGTGGAAAAAGAATCAAAATCTGTGTTCTTTCCCACGATATCATTTAACAGAAGGGAATGGTGTTTCTGGGATTGACAAGATATGACTACCTTAGAAGGGGAGACACTGCTGTTTGAACATTTTCATTTGGATGGAAAACAGTATGGATGTTCCTTAAAAAACTAAAAATAGACTTACCATGTGATCCAGCAATCCACTCCTGGGCATATATCCAGAAGGAACTCTAATTCAAAATGATACATGCACCCCAGTGTTCATAGCACCACTATTTACAATAGCCAAGACTTGGAGGCAACCTAAATGTCCTTCAACTGATGATTGGATAAAGAAGATATATATATATATATATAATATAATATAATACATATATATTACATGGAATAAAATATAGATCCCAGAAATAGACCCACATCATATTTATATATTTATACGCAGCGGAATACTACTCAGGCATAAAAAAGAATGAAATAATGCCATTTGTGGCAACATGGATGGACATAGAGACTATCATACTAAGTGAAGAAAGTCAGACAAAGAAAGACAACTATCATATGATATCACTTATATGTGGAATCTAAAAAATGAGACAAATGAACTTCTTTACAAAACAGAAACAGACTCACAGACCTAGAAAACTAACTTATGGCTACCAAAGAGAAAGGGTGAGAAGGGATAAATTATGAGCTTGGGATTAGAAGACACAAACTACTATATATAAAATAGATAAACAAGGTCCTACTATATAGCACAGGGAACTTTATCCAGTATCTTGTAATAATCTATAATGAAAAAGAATTTGGAAAAGAATATATATATATTCACACACACACGACACACACACATACACACACACACACGTATGTGTGTGTGTGTGTAACTGAATCACTATATTATACACCAGAAATTAATACAACATTGTAAATCAACTGTGCTTCAATTAAAAAATATTTTGTGGAAAGGTAAAATGACTAGAATAGCTAATATTCTTTGAAAAGAAGAATACAGTGGGAGGAATGAGTCTACCCAATTTCAAGACTTATTGTACAGTTGCAGTAATTAAGACTGTGTGCTCTTAGCAGTGGGATAGCTCTTAGCAGTGGGATACCAATAAATGGAATATAATGTAGATCCCAGAAATAGATCCGCATAAATATTCCCAAGTAATTTTTGACAAAGATGCAAAAACAGATGGTGCCAGAGCAAGTAGATATCCAGGCACACAGAATAAACCTCACCCTAAGTCTCACACTTTATACGAGAATTAACTGAAAAAGACTTAAATGTAAAACATAAACTCCAATAATCTTAGCAAAACTATAGAAGAAAATCTCTGGGAACTAGAGCTGGGCAAAAGTCCTTAGACTTGACATCAAAAGCATGGTCCTTAAAAGGTAAATTGGATAAACTGAACTTCGTCAAAACTAAGAACTTATGCTCTGTCAAGGACTATTAGGAGGATAAAAGATAAGCTAAAAACTGGCTGAAAAATACTTTCAAACTACACTTCCAACAAAAAACTAGTATCTAGAACATATTTTAAAAATCTCAAAACTCAGTAAAACAAAACAAAACCCCAAATAACCCAACTGGAAAGTGAGCAAAAGACATAAAGAGACATTTACCAAAGAGGACATACGGATAGCAAAGAAGCACACTGAAAGAAGCTCAGCATCATTAGCCATTAGGGAAAGGCAAATTAAAACTGCAAGGAGAGTCACCACTTACTTGCCAGAGTGGCTAGAATGAAAAATAGTGACATCAAGTGCTGACAAGATTACAGAGAAACTGGATCACTGAGACATTGCTGGGGGTAACATAAAATGGTACAGCCAATCTGGAAAATAGCCCGGCAGTCTCTTAAAAATGCAACAATGCAACTAATAGATAACTTGACAATTGCACTCCTGGGCAATCCCAGAGAAATAAAAAATGCTGATCATACAAAAACCTGTATGTGAATGTTTATGTCCGCTTTATCCATACTTTAAATCAATGAATGGTTAAGCAAACTGTAGTACATCTGTGTCATGGAATCCTACTGAGCAGTAGAAAGAGACAAAAATATTGACAAATGCAATAACCTGCATGACTCTCCTGGGAATAATCCAGAGTGAAAACAACCAATCCCCAAAAGCTTGTAAGTTGTGATTCTATTTCTATAGTATTTGTGACATGACAACAGCATAGAAATGGAGAACAAATTAAGAACTGCCAGGCATTCAGGAGAGGATGGGAACAGAAAGTGGGTGTGACTTAAAAAGGGTAACATGAGGGATCCTTGCAGGGATGGAAATGTTCTGTATTCTGACTATATCAACGAAAATATCCTGGTGGTGATGTGATACTATAGTTTTTCAAGATTTTACTTTTGTAGGAATCTAGGTAAAGGGTACGTGGAATCTTTGTATCATTTCTCACAACTGTATATGAATCTATAATTATCACAAAAGAAAAAGTGAAAAAAAGCCTTTAGACAGGATCTTCAGTTCACCAGAGCTTCCACTATTTTCAATTTAATCCATTAAATTAAATTAACCCCTACTAACTTCAATTTAATTTTAATTATTTTCAAATCTAATAGTTTATTGTCTGTCTGGCACCTATAGGCATGAGAGAGAAATAAAAAGAGAGTGGGATCTTGCTAACAAAATACACAGAAGAAATGTCATGGAGCGCTCCTCTATTGGGGACAAATTCTTTTTAGAAAATTGGGTGGGTTTTAACATTTGGAGACATTGTGTTCTCACACTAATTCAGAGACCCACAGTGGAGAATGGGACCCATTGTGCTGTAAGGGTCTCTACGTGTCTCTCTCCTCCATTAAATTCCTTGAAAGCAGGGACCATGACTTGTGTGTTCTTTTTACTCCCTTCCTCTCTCCCTCTTCCCTCCACCAAACACAGAAGCTTAATCTAGAATTTAATAGGGCACAGGACAAATTTCTAAGTTGATTAGTAATGCAGGCTGATCACAATACTAAACGCAAGTACTTATGATCTAGTAACTGCCTTTCTAACTTTAATTCACACAGCTTCCTTCCAGGTGCCTAATGATTTAGCCAGCCTGAACCTCTCTAGGCTGCACACATATTGGGGAGTTTTCACTGCCTCTGCCCACACCACTTCTTTTATCTGGTGTTCCCTCCTCCGTCCTCACAGGTCCAAATTCTACTGACCTTTTATTGTTCAGTCTAAAGGATGCCTCTTCCAAAAAGTCTTTGGTGCTGCAAATACTCTTTCACAGTTTGTCTGTATCTCTTGTCACTTTCAACCTTGTAGAAACATTGGACTCGCTCTGTGCTACTGCAAGCTACTTGGGGGCCGAGTCCTGGTCCTTCTAGAACTTCCCACAGAAATGGGTTCAGTGCACTGCTCACAGCAGACCCCATAAGTGTGCATTGAAAGAGGAAAGAAAAGAAGAGGGAAAAAGAAATTAGAATGCTCAGGCTAGTGTAAGGAGGCTCCTAGGGCAACCAAATGAAAATAGTAGGAAGCTAGAAGGAAAACCTGAGAGTAGATCAGAAGCAAAAGTAGACAATGCTAAAATGT
The DNA here is from genome assembly GCF_048564905.1 of Vicugna pacos. Classification (NCBI taxonomy): domain Eukaryota; kingdom Metazoa; phylum Chordata; class Mammalia; order Artiodactyla; family Camelidae; genus Vicugna; species Vicugna pacos. The sequence continues at coordinate 6,198,906 of NC_133011.1, forward strand.
AGCACGGCTGATTTTACATGGCACTGGTAGAGATCAGGCTGCCCACAACAGCCAGTTTCACTGTAAATCATGTGACAGACCTTGTAGAAATGCCAAGATAGTAGAAGTCTGCTTAAAATGCTGAGCTCTAAGACACGCTCGACTTGAAACATTGTTTACTTTCTTCATTAGGAGCTAAAGGGAAGCAAGTACAAGGCAGCGGGTAGCAATTACCTAATATCTTTGCAGAAAGAGATTTTTCAAAATGTGCTTTTCTCACTAATCCTTGAGGGGAAATGAGGTTTATTTATGGTGTCAGAAGAGAACAAGGCAGTAATAGTAAAAGATGTTGTATGACTTCATGTTTTTAGGAAAGTCATTTGTTTACAAACCAGACTCAGTCAAACCCAAAGGTATTTAATATAGTCCAGATTTGAATGCCACCTGATTTTGCACCCAAATTTCAGGCTAAAGGAAGTAATTATGATAGAGTGTATACATTGATGTAAGAAGCTATAGATTATAAATATTTCCTTACCGTTGATAAGAATCTTAGACCATCCCATAGTCCAGGGAATGAATGGACTAATTAAGTACATTTCTTTCCCCTCTAGCTTTAACTTAAATTGTATAGGAGTAAAGGAGATGTCTAAAGTTACTTAACTGTTTTGTTTGATAATTCACATAACAGTCTTTGACCAAGAAATACGTATGTAAATGAGACAAACAGATTGAAGTCCAGTTATATGAAAATAATTATGGTTAGTTTTATTCTCTTTCATTTGCCTACCAACTCTTAAAAAGGGCCTTTAGTCATTAAAAATGATATCTCATGTTTGGACAAAACTTTGTACTTTTAAAATACAAACAATCATAAGAGAATACTATGTACACCAACAAATTGGACAACCTAGAAGGACTGGATAAATTCCTAGAAACATACAGTCTTCCGAGGCTGAATCTGGAAGAAATAGATAATATGAACAGACTGATTACTAGTTATGAAATTGAATCAGTAATTTAAAAAAAAATCACCTAAAGAAAGTCCAGGACCAGACAGCTTCACAGGGGAATTCTACCAAACATTTAAAAAAAGAATTAATATCTACCCTTATCAAACTATTCAAAAAATTGAAGAGGAAGAAACACTTTCAAACTTATTCTATGCAGTCAGCATCACCCTGATACCAAAATCAGACAAAGACACAACAAAAGAGGAAAATTACAGGCCAATATTCCTGATGATTATAGTTGCAAAAATTCTCAACAAAATATTAGCAAACTGAATTCAACACATACATTAAAAGGATCATGATCAAATAGGATTTATTCTAGGGATACAAGGATGGTTCAATACCCACAAATAATCAACATGATACACCACATTAACCAAACAAAGAATAAAATATTACATGATCCTCTCAATGTATGCAGAAACAACATTTGACAAAATTCAATACCCATTCATGATAAAAACTCCACAGAGTGGGTAGAGTGGCAACATACCTCAACATAAAAAAAGCCATTTATGACAAATTCACAGCTAACATCATACTCAATGGTGAAAAGCACAAAGTTTTTCCTATAAGATCAAGAACAAGACAAAGATACCCACTCCCTCCACTTCTAAACATAGTATTGGAAGTCCTAGCCACAGCAATCAGACAGGAAAAAGAAATGAAAGGCATCCAAATTGGAAGGGGAGAAGTAAAACTGTCACTATTTGTAGATGACATAATTCTCTATATAGAAAACCCTAAAGACTCCACCAAAAAACTATTAGAACTAATAGATGAATTCAGTAAAGTTTCAAGATACAAGATTAATATACAGAAACCTGTTGCATTTCTATACACTAATGATGAACTATCAGAAAGAGAAATCAAGAAAACAATCCCATTTATAATAGAATCAAAAAGAATAAAATACCTAGGAATAGTATTAACCAGGGAAGTGGAAGACGTATACTTTGAAAACTGTAAGACATTGATGAAGGAAATTGAAGATGATACAAATTGATGGAAAGATATCACATGCTCAAGGACTGGAATAATTAAATATTAAAATGTCCATACTACTCAAACTGATCTACAGATTCAATGCAATCCCTATCAAAATACCTATGACTTTTTTTTCACAGAATTAGAATAAATAATCTTTTGTGGAACCACAAAAGACCCTGAATAGCCAAAGCAGTCTTGAGGAAAAAGAACAAACCTGGAGGAATCATGCTCCCTTATTTCAGACTATACTACAAAGCTACAGTAATCAAATGGTACCATACGGACAGAAAAACAGACATATAGATAGTGGAACAGAACAGAAATCCCAGAAATGAACTCACACTTGCACGGTCAATTAATCTATGAAAAAAGCCAAGAATATACAATGGGGAAAAGATAGCTTCTTCAATTAGTGGTGGTGGGAAAACTGGATAGCTACATGCAATAGAAAGAAACCAGAACATTTCTCGTACCATATCAAAAAATAAACTCAAAATGGATTAAAGACCTAATGTAACCTGAAACCATACAACTCCAAGAAGAAACCTGCATTCTCCTGGAGCAGAATTTCCTTCTTTGGAATGAGGAGTACCCAAGGCAGCAGATTTCTTCAGTGAATTTAGATCCTGTTTTGAGAACAGAATCATCATCTAGTCAGAATTGCATGAGGCATTTCTTTCTACCATGAGAACTGTAGCAAGAATGTTGGAAAGAGTTAGTTGCTTTTCTTTTTGAACTAGGTGAGTCTGCTCAAGGGTCCCTTTCAAATTCCTAGGCTGTGGTTTTGGGAGTCATTTAATAGAAAGCTTTCTTGGGAACTGTCGTCAGCTGGGTTAGAGGAGGCATCCTGTTATTCCTCTGCCCTGATGACTGTGTAATAATGAGAAGCTGGCAGACTCATTTCAAGGGAGGTTGAATGTTTGCCTTGTCCTTCTCTAGATCTTTGTGTTCCCTCATCTCAGGGGAATTAGAAGTCACTTGGAGACTGCTCTATGAGGAGATCATGCTGTGTTTGTTCACACAGCAAGGGAAACATTCTGGTGGGGTTGAGATGGTGGTCAACTTGAGAGAGGGGGGCCTATTTCCAAAGCTGTGAGCCTGCGAGTTTCTGAGCCGTGAACAGCATCCTGGCTGTTCCCAGAAGGAAAAGCTTCATGGTCCATGTGGGCAGCTTGGCCTCCAGATGCCAGGACTCCCATCTGGGGCAAAAGTGCATGTTCCAGCTTAGCCTGGAAGCACAGAGCCTCTTGCTTTCATAGGGACCCCCTGAGCTTGGACCTTAAGCATGGCCATAGTGAGATGTAATGGCTGAAGATGAGAGGGCCCTCTTTAAAATTTTTTTTATTGAAGCATGGTTGATTTACAATGCTGTGTTAGTTTCAGGTGTACAGCGAAATGATTCATCCATGCATATATGTATCTCTATTTTTTTTCAGATTCTTTTCCATTATAGGTTGTTACAAGATACCGACTATATTTCCTTGTGCTATACAGTAGGACCTTGTTGTTTATCTATTTGATACATAGTAGTGTGTATCTGTTAATCCCAAACTCCTAATTTACCTGTCACCCCTCTCTTTCCCCTTTGGTCACCATCCATTTGTTTTCTATGTCTGCAAGTCTCTTTCTGTTTTGTAAATAAGTTCATTTGTACCATTTTTAAAGATTCCACATATAAGTGATATCATATATTTGTCTTTCTCTGTTTGGCTTACTTCACTTAGTATGATGATCTCTAGGTCCAACCACGTTGCTGCAAATGGCATTATTTCATCTTCTTTATCCAGTCATCTGTCAGTGGACATGTAGGTGGCTTTCATGTCTTGGCTATTGCAAATAGTGCTGCTGTGAACACTGGGGTGCATGTGTCTTTTTGAATTAGAGTTTTTGTTTTCTTCAGATAAATATCCAGGAGTGGGGTTGCTGGATCACATGGTAACTCTATTTTTAGTTTTTTAAGGAACCTTCACAATGTTCTCCATAGTGGCTGCACCAAGTTACATTCCCACCAACAGTCCAGGAAAAGTTTCTTGGCACCTTTGAATGATCCTGGGGCCAGCGGAAGGAAACACCAATAATAATGGAAATTGAATTTCTTGCCATTCAGTGGCATCTGGTACAGATTAAATTTGATTTAGAGAAACAAATGTGTCATTAAGTCTATCTATCATTATAATAAAAATAACAATATTTGTACAGTTCTTCATGGTTTACAGTATACATTCACACCTGTTACCTCATTGGGTCATAATAACCCCATAAAGGGGTTAATGCTGTGATTTTATCTATTTGAGAAGTGATTTTCCCCAGGGTCCCAGAGCTTGTAACTGGCAAGACAGCTCTCATTGCTGCTTCTCTCAAGAGGGGATCCCCTACGCCAGCTCTAAGCCATTTCATTTCATACCCCTCCTCCCCCATCTGCAATTGAAGTAATCATTTAACAAACATTCCCTGAAGAACTGTAACATATTGGACACTGTAAAAGGCATGGGGACCCCAAATCTAACAAGACACGGTCCCTGCCCTCAAGGAATCTTAACCTTGAAGAGAGGAACTCCTGGGGAAGAATGGGAGGCCAGGGTGGGGGAACCCGGGAGATGAGGCTGCAGGGAAAGCCAGGAACCAGATGATGAATGAATGTGTTCCAAGCTTTCATTCTAGAAACTGTAAATAACCATTCTAGAAGTTTGGCTTTTTAATTTCCTTTTTAAATTACAGAAATCATTGAGTTATTAATTAATAAACCAATTCAATGAATATTTTTAAGGTCCAGGCCCTGTGTGGTGCTGAGGACGCAGTGATTACCGAGATGGGTAAGGGGCCCTGTCCTCTATTAGAAAGAGATAGACAAAGCGCACGTCAGAAATAAGCGTAAGAGATCATTTACGTCAGTGCTGATGGCACGCCATGAAGACAGTAAACAGGGCCCTGGAATTAGGAGAAATGAGTGTTAAAAAATCAGGGATATATTTAAAAAAATCTCTTCTTCCATCTCCCACCTTCATTCCTCTCGTGGTGTATGTTCTTTCATGTCTTTATTCTAAAATAAATGTATGCAAATATATGGCTGCTTAATTTTTCACCAATAGAGGATAAGGCTATACATATTACTTTGTAACCTGCCTTTTTTAACTTAACAATGCATTATGGATACCTTTCCATGTTAATACGTTTAGATCGGGTTCATTCTTTTAATTGGCTGCATAATATTGACGTATAATATGAATGTACTTTACTTAAATCTTTTTCTGTTGGGTCATTCAGATTGTTTCTGGTTTTCCTGCTGTTACAAACAATGTTGGAATAAACATTCAGTACAATATCCTTACATATTGGTGTTTTTTGTTGTCGGAAAGAGTTCTAGATGGGACAGCTGTCTCTGAAGTTCCATTCCTTTTTAAATTTTAACCTATTTTGACAGACTTCTCTTCACAAAGGTTGAGGCAATATATAAGAGTGTGTAAGTCCTCACACCTTCTCAGTCCTAAATGTTCCCAGTCTTCTTAAGTTTTGCTAATAGTTCAGGTAACAAATAGCATCTCACTGTTCTTTTGCTTTGCGTTTGCTTGATGACGAAAGCTCACACGTGTTTCATAGGTTTATCAATCATTTCCTTCCCGGTGGATGGAGGGCCTGTTTGTAACCTTCGTGTGGTTTTCCATTTGTCTTCTCACCACTACATGGGCACTCTCTCTCCACATTAGGGGTGCTAACTCTTTCTCATATGTGATGCATATATTTCCTCCCATTGTATCATTTGCCTTTGACTTGGTTATAAGCGTTGTCAAAGGGTTTTAAGCAGGGGAGCAATCAGATTGTATTTGCATTTTTGAGAGCTCGTTCTGCGAGCACCTGGAGAACTGACAAGAAGGAGCAAGGCTGGCATCAGGGTACCTGTTGGGAGTTTGGAGGTGGTGTTGTACCGGGGGAAGGGAATGGCGAGGGACTGAATTAATTCCGTGGCGGTGGGAAGGGAGAGAGAGCATAATAAATTTGAGACTACGAGGAAATGAAGTCTATACGACACTGTGACTGATCGGATGGGGCTACAGGGGAAGTTGAGGTTGACTTTCTGGTTTCTGAGGCAGGTGAGTGAGAGGGTGTTGGTGGCATATTCTGAGGGGACACGGGACATGTGTGAGAGTGGAGGTCTCTGGTTTGGATTCATGCAGGATTTTGGGGTGTCTAAAGGTTTAAGGAGGTGCCATGAACTGTTGGGCTTGCGGGTCGAGTCCACAGGAGAGTGATCTGGGCTGAGCTGTGGGTGAGAGGCTTGGGCGGCGCACAGATGGTGAGTGACCACAGACATGGCCGTGGAAGAAGCTAGTCTGAGGGAACGGGGGCTCTGAGGAGCAGAGGTCTGAGGGGAAAGCCTGTGGGACATCCACGTGCAAAGGCTTCACCAAGAAAAGGGGCTGATAATGGAGGCTCTTCCTTGCACTGAGGCCCCAGAAGCCAGCCTGTGCTCACCCCCGGCGACAGAGGGGCCCTCAGGGCTCCGGGTTCTTGGTGGGGCAGGTTTCCAGTCTGGGAAGAGGGCTGTAATGGTGGTCCCGCCTCCTCCTCCTGCAGACAGCCCTTCCTCTTGTCCTTCCCCCGCTGCAGCCCGGGCAGGACCCCGGGATTCTCACTTGCTCATCTCTCGCTGCAGGAAGCAGGCCTGCGCTCTCACTGGCCACTTGTTTGATTCTCCCTGGCTTCCAGCCAGGAAACCAACACACCCCATCGGGTCCCGCTTCCTTCACGTCCTCCAGAGGGCCCCGGGCTCTTTCTGACCTTCACTGTGGAGCTCAATTTACCACCTCAGTGAAAGCTGGTGGAATCTTTCACTCGCTCGCTACAGCTTAATTTATGCCAAGGAAGTGAAATGAATTCTCTTTAACAAAGTCCAGTGAATGAGCTCACCCCACATTTGGTTTTTGATTTAAAAGACCACTCTGAGATCTGGCCTGTCCTCCAAATACCAGAAAACTGGCTCCTGCCCATGTGGACATATTTGTTGTGTAAACTAGACTGATAGGCAGCAATTTTTAAAATGACTTATACTCAAATTTTTGTGCAGTGGGATTACAGGAGTTCCAGGTGACACAGAAAGAGAAAACTTCAGTGTTTGTCTCAGTTGATAGTGACACGGTTTACAGAAGGACTTGTGAACGTAGACATGATCTAAGAAGCCAAAGTTTATGGAAGAACAACACACACTATGTAAAACACCTGGCCCCTAAAACAGGAACCTGATACTTTCTCATTTATCCAAATGTGGCTTGGCGATTAACTCATAGTCTCTGGCTCAGTGGCTGTTTGTCTCCCCACTTTGATGCAATGTAAATTTGGCATAAATCTAGGGCCATCCATAGTTTAAGACTGCTACGCAAATGAGTCATGACCGTTGAATGTTATGGTTGGAAGGGGCCTTAGGGACCATCTTGGCCCACCCCTTCATTTTTCAGATGAGGAGACTGTGAGTAAAAACTCTTCCACACTCAGGGTTAGCTGACACACTGGATTTCACCTGGGTGTCCCCATCTCCAGACTTGTGGCGTTGGGACCCCTGCCTGCTGTCACTCACAGTAGTCAGGAAAGCTGGCTCTTGACTCCTCCTTCTCCCCACCTGCCCCGCCCAACCTCCAATGCCTCCAGATAAACATACGAGTTAAACCATTGCCCTTACAAAGCAAATTCGCCCTTGTGTAAGGTCTCTGACATCCCCTCCCAGCAGATGGACATTTCTAAGTGTCCTCTTATATAGAACCTCTAAGTTTGTATGTCAAGAAATTTTGGAGTCCTTGCTGACTTTGGCCATGAACGTTTGGATGATAAATCTGGCAGGAACGTAAAGGGTAGATAAGGAGTAAAGAGAAATAATTTTAAAAGGTGTAATCTATTATAATATGCTAAATGTTAGATAATAAAAAGGAACATTGACCACAGGGCTGCCCACAGTTCACTTCCACTTTCTTCTGCTCCCTGTTTGTATCTGGCTTCAGTGACATTTGTAGTATATTTAACACTCAGAGAGACTCATTTAAAAGCATATCTCCCTGCTCTATAATGAACTGATTAATGAGCTGAAGAATAATAATGGCCAGAAAAGAAACACAGTGCAGATTTTATTTTCTTGATGTATATATATGTGTGTGTGTGTATACATAATCATACTAGTAAAGATAAATAAGCATTACATACAAAAAGAAAAAGTAATGGAGTATTACCTTTAAACTATAAGAATGTATTTCTCTCGGGGAAAGGGAAAACTCTTATTCCTATACTGTTCTGCAAGTGCAATGAATAATACTACTACACTTTCTAGTTTTGAGCTTTACCTTCTGCAAATTTGCCAATGACACGTTTGTCTTCTTTGTACATTCACATTCCATAGATAGTACAGCCAGATTTGTCATCCTGTCCTAACTTGGAATTGATGGAAGAACACTTTTTAAAATTCAATTTCATTTTTTCTCATGTGAAGCAACAGGTAGACAAATAGAAAAGTCTCACACGTAAGGATCAGTTTGGTAGAAATTCATTAAAATCCCAGTCATATTATTCCAGAAATTGCAACGTGGTTCATACCTTTTATTCAGGCACGTTTCTAGTGATTTCAAATACCTCTCAGCAGAAACATTTCCACCAGAACACTTTCACTAGAAAATGTGTCGCCAGGTTCTGACTGGAACTTCCAAAGTTTTAATTTTTCTGCAAAAATCATTTAAAATGGCTAAATGACAGAGGACGTTGTTTTTTTTTGTCCCATGGTTTTAGAATAAGTGTCTAGTTCTTGGTGAAAATGATTGAAGAATTCAAAAGTTATTGTCTAATTGCGTCTGGAAATGTAGGACCAGCATTTTTTTTTTGGTGTGTTTTTTCCTGGCATTCTTCAAAATTTCATTCTTTTTTCTAGGAAATATCCATTTCCTTATAATTTTTTGTTGCATGGTTAATAGCCTGACAGGATCTGTGTAAACTGATCCAAAACAATCCATTTGAAAGCTTGATGTTTCAATATGCATCGTTCAAAGTTGATGTTGGCTGTTCACAAATATTTTTATGTTTGGCTAATCTGATCGACAGCTTTACATCAGAGAAAAAAAGTAACAGAAAAGAAAAAACTACATTAAGGAGAGAATAAAATTTGAGCCGATTCTCTTGTGCCATATTTTCTTTTGTGTCTTTGGGCATAGCTTCATCTTCCCTGGGAAAGCCTTTCCACTGTTGCACCTCCATTTGGCAGCATTTTCCAACAAGGAAGTCATGCTGGAGTGAATGAATTATTTTTTTCTTTCCCTGAAAGTTCCAAAAAAGTGAAAACTTCTAGTGCTTACACTGAATGTCAAGTTGAAGTGTTTCAAATTCTCTTTCTTTGCCTTTGTCTTTATAATCACCGTGCTATCATTGTTTATTTTTATTTACTGCGTAAACACAGGCATAGGTCCTACTATGGGGTCGGAGAGTTCAATTGTGCCTAAAGTGAGCTTGGAAGATTCATTCTGAACTATTACCAACTTCCTCTCAAATCAAACGTGTGCAGCTGAGTCTACATATGCTGAGAAGGCTGACTGTATAACTAGGAGTTTTCTGAATTAACTTTCACGCATAATACAACAACTACTAAAGAATAACTAATAAAAATGTACTAATTTGATGCTTGCACATTAATGTTAAAACTCAACAGAAGCTTTAATAATTGTTTAGCATTTAGACAACAGAGTTCGCGGTGGGGGGCAGTAGCTTCTCACTGACACTGTTTAGAGTTGTCAGCACGTGGTGATAATAAAAAGCAGATCAGTTTTTTGGTCAGCTTTATTACTGTTTTAAAATTCTCTACAAAAGCTGTGCCCACAAGGTAGAATATACTCATTTCTCTGCCCTTCACTTGCCACCACCCGGGTTCCTTCTGATTCTAACCCTGGACGCGACCTATGTGCCTGGCCCCTTTTATCCTCCTATTTCCATTTTTGACTTTCCCTTCAGAGACCATGCTTGTCCCCATATCTTGGATTTCCATGAGGACAGGGTGGGAAAGGAGAAAGAGAATCAAGTTGTCATGGTAGTTAAGGCAATCCCACCATCGCACCTTCCGCCCTTCTGCTCTTCTCTGTACCAACCAAAGAAGACGTGATGATTAGGTGAATTAATCCAAATTGAGTATTTAAAACTACATCTGGTACATAGAAAGTGCTCAATAAGTGCTTGCCATTACTTGGAGGTAATCAGAATGAGAAGCAGGCCATCGGGTTATGGACGGTCCTTGAATGGCAGCCTCATTAGAGTGAGATCCTTTCTGATACCTTCTCCTCACAGGACTCTTTTCAGTGTTAGAAGACGAGTCTTCAACAGAAGTTACTTTTCTACTATGTCTAAGGAGTCGTAACATTCTCTGTGTTGATATAAGGCATTTCGGAGGGGAGACAATGCAAGCCTTCACAGTGGACATTGTCATTCTGAAGGTGGTGTCATCTCTGGAGTTGGGTCATGGGTCACTAGGGTTTCTCTTCAGGAACCTTCATTATCAGCACATAGTTAAGAGAGCCCAGCCTGAAAACAGGACCTGTGCTTCTCTCAGTTTTGTCCTGGCATATGGCTGTTCCATCAAGGGAAATAAAATCATGCTCCCCAAAGAAAATTGCCTAATAAATATAAAAGCTGTTTGCTCGTTTGAAAAATTGAGATGTGATTTATATACAAAGAGAACATAGGTGTTAAGTATTCATTTCAACAAGTTTTGAAAATTCTATAAACTCTTCTATCTGCTGCTCAAAGCAAGGTATTGAATACTTCTATCGTGGCAGAAAGTTGCCTCAGTATTTGTTCATTTTAGAACTTGAATCCAGATCTCCAGACCTGGGCTGTGACACAAGGAGTCTGGGGCACAAGGGAGATGATGGAACCGGGGCTGTCAGGGGAGTGGCTGGGTGACATAGTGTGTCAGCCCACAGAAGGACACTGAGGGCTCCCTGGCAGGTGTGTTCCCAGATGGCCCTCATAATCAAGAGGAAGAGTTTGCTCCAAAAAGAAAACTCAACTGAATCAAAAAGTTAAAAAAAAAAGTTAATTAGGTGCAGATTTTCACTGGCGTTGAAGAAATATTTTCATAGTCTCTTGCTAGAATAAGTAGTTTGAGCTCTGAGTCTTCCAAATTATGTAAAGAAAGCGTATGTACATATCATTACTTCTTTGTCCCTGACTTGTACAATAGGACTCTTGACCTAGGTGCCAGGAAGCACGTGTTTGGGGTCAACCAGTTGACAAAACGAGCAGAGGCGGCTTCCAAGCAGAACTGGGGCTTCTTCAGTGATACTTGTTACTCAGTGAACAGCTAATGATCTTGGAACATTTGCAATTCACACTGATTATGATAAATCCTTATTGCCAAACTAATTAATGAGACACTGTTTCAAAGGAAAACATTCGAAAACTGCACTGCTTGCCACGTATCAGTGAACTGCTGCTCAGCACCTTCTTTTTCATGTCTTTTTAAAAATGTGTTGATGTTATACAGCTGTGAAATTGTGTCATCTGCATTTGTGTAACCTTTGTTACTTGAATCTGAACTAAGAAATGATTCTGTTTGACCAAAAAGTAACACTACACTTTTAACACCTTATGTGCTGTGAGAAACCTGATGGTCAGCAGCCCAAAGCTTAAGCCCCCAGCATAGGAGTCTCATGGCACGAATGTGTGTGTGTGTGTGTGTGTGTGTACAGTAACTAATCATTTATTTTAAGAGGGTGCTCACTTGAGAGTGAGGCAATCACTCTGGATTTACTGGAGCTTTTAAGAAGAAGAGTCAGCATGAACAAGTTAAGTCACTCCTTTGGTTTACCAGAAGGCTTATTAAGTGATTAACTAGAGGAAATTCAGACTGAGTAAGTTACGGTGGAGTAAAAGGGCTGGCAAGAAGGTCGGGGCTAGAGGATATTGCTCCTGGTGACCTTGTTTCAATTTAAGCTTAAATATGAAAGTAGTCTCAAAAATCTAGAATCAATTGTTCTGAAAGAGAAGCACAAACTCAGGGTTGGGTTTCTATCCAAGGTATCAACCCTGGAGAGCTGACGTCAGACCAATAACAAAGCAGGCAGAGAAGTCAAACAGAAAGTCGGTCACGATGCACCCCCATGTCCTGGGCAAGATTTGCAACCATCACATTTTATCCAGTAATTGAAAGAGGAAGAAAAGTACCAAAGTCAGCCTCTTGGGACAGGCAGGGACAGGCTTGGGATGCACAGGGCTGGACTGGATGCTAAACAAGGGGAACTTGGTGTGTCATATGGGACATCTCATTTTTTTCCCAAATAAATTCCATGTGTGCTCTCTCCCTTGACATGAGAATAAAGTGAGAGCCATTTAGGAGTGGCTTTGCAGATCATACAGAGAGTAAGTGTGCAGGGCCAGTTGGAAGCAACACTGTAAAGTGTTAAATACATTTTCAGGCATGATAAGGCTGCCTCAGACAGTGAGACAGAGCTCTGATGACTGGGTTTGAGACTGCTAGGAAGTGAAATTTGTATTGTTTGAGGGTCTTCATTTCCACTTGGCTGCTTTTTCTGCAATTAGAGGGTTCTAACACCAGATGGCACCTTTGTTATAATCAAAAGGTCTGAAGAGCTGGAATTCTCATCTGCTATACCAGTGTGTATGCATGTGTGTCTATGTGGTATAAGTATGTATGTATATATGTGTATTAAATGTATACATCTATTTATACATGTTATTAGGTGTATATTTCCATATGTATATATAACTCTTGACTGTCTAGAATCAAAGCCAAGCTCTGTTACCTACTTGCCCTGATTTTGGGCAAATTGTATGACCTATTTATGCCTCAGTATAAAATGAGGTTAATGATATTGCCTATTTTATGGTGGTGTTGTGAGTTAATATATTTAATGAGTTAATATGTTTATTTAAATACATAGAATAGTGTCTGGCATATGATGAGTATCTGATATAGAAGTGTTAGTTCTTCTTATTATGTAATTTGTAATTATTTGTTTGTAATTTGTAATCATTATTATGTAATTACTAAGTAATTTGATCTGTGATTGGCCCCCATCAGTGATGGCACCTCTCCCTCTGCCTGTTGTGTGGCAGTCACATTGTATGGCGAAGGATTTAACCCACCCCCCAGCTACAAGTGAGGAACTGACTTGTGTAATTTAATCAGATGATTCCTTTTGCTATAGTGCCTGGTCCAGGTAACCTAAACACAAGTCCATCAATATACAGCATTTTCATGAACACTGGGATTTGTGCAGGTATAATAAGGGGTGTTGACCCACGTTAAATCAACAAGACGTAAGTGGAAGTTTTGGGGGGGGAAATAATGTCTTCTGGGATGTATGGATGCAAACCCTAGAACCACTGCAGTTCTTGCTGTCACAGTGGAAGGCAAACTGAAGATGCTGCTAATCTTACTCAGTAGAAAGACTAGAAAGACCAAAAGGCCAGTCCTTGAGGACATCATGGAGCTCCTGGGTCAAACCAGCACTGAAGTTTGCCCTGGAGACCAACAAACCCCTTCATTTGAGCTGGTCTTTCTGGTAGAGTCCTAATTGATTTAAGATCACAATACATATTTTTATTAAAATAGCTGAACAAGGCCATTATTAGCCATTACTATTCCTGTGTGATGGTTTCTTATATGAAAATAGAAAATAATGCAAAATTAAGAAAAAGTTAGAACCTTTTCACTGCACTTGTCCTTTCTCATTAATCCTTAGCTTCTGTGTATGATTCATATCTCTTCCCTCCTTTTACTTCATTTTTTTCTCCTGAAAATCAGTTTGAACTTAATACTCAGATTTATCTAAGAATGGCTCAAACTACCATTTGGGGGCAATGGAGGGCACTTCCTTCTTTCAACACCCAGTGCCAAAGTCCTGTGTAGGTTCCAGCACCTCAGAGTCAGTATTGCTGTAGCTCTAAGTACTCAGACATGTCATAAATCACAGAAGAGCTGAATTCACCACTCTGCCCAGAAAAAGCAACATTCTAGGGATTTCTTCATAGATTATGAAATGAAATGGCCAGTCCACTTGGGTGATGGGAAGCATAGAATAAGCAGAAATTTCTGACAGGGTTCCTGCCACTGCCTCTGATCCTTTTTCACAGACCTTGATCGTTGCTTTTCGTAAGACCTTGGACACTTAAGATTTCTTGCAGTAACTGAGAGTTCACCCAGGTCAGCCCAGGGTGAGAGGATTCACCTGATTCCCATCTGCCTAAGCAGTTCACGCACCTCATACTTCTGCTCTAACTTGAACTTTGGAAAGAAGACGTCCATTTTTCTGGTTTTCATGTTTCTGAGCCACATGTCTGCCAGGTCTGTGGTCAGGTAGTCTTCAAGGGCGTCTTCTCCATGAGGACCACCAGCATGGTGGCATCGCCTCTGTAGGGCAGTTTGAGGATGTGGCAATGAAAATTTTTACCAAAAGTGGAGGCAAACTTCCCTGCCCTGCACATCATGGGCACCTTGACTGGCTTGTCCTTGTCTGGGTGGAAACTGTTCGTCTTGGTGAGGACAGGATCAAAAGGAGTCAGCCGGTTCCCTCTTGGAGAAATTGAGGAAGGTCTCCTTTGACATCAAAGTCCTCGAGGATGAAGGCGAAACTCCTTGGCTAGGCCCAGCTCCTGGATGTGGAAGAGGCTCTTTCAGAGCTGCTTCCTCAAAGAAAATGCCTGTGTTCTTTGCACTCACTTATTTAATTCTGTGTTGAAATATCTAACATAGCCCTCTGAGTGAGTTTATAACTGATGCTGTGCATCCTCATAGTTCTGGACATAGCCTGTTTCTTAGTTTTCCCTTCTTCCAGCTAGAATAAACTTCCAGAGGGCTAGACGGAGTAAAGGAAGGCATGATGGAGCCTTCCCAAAAGAAAAACATTGTTTTTTCCTAAACTAGAAAACCAGTAGTTCTACTAGCTAATAATTATTAAAGTAAAAACAAAGCCAGACCATAAAGGCTCTGTGGTCAGATCAGTGGAAAAAACTGGGTGTAATAAGAGTAAACATGATTTTTAAGTATGAAACCTTTCAGACATTCAAAATGCAAAGCATTTTATTAGTTAGGATAAATACCTAAAGCGATGTAATAGGAAAAAAACCCCTGAAATCTCAGAGGCTTAACATAGTAAAACATAAAAAGATGTATTTCTGGCTCATGACATGGTCCAGTGCTAGAATTCTTGATTAGGTGCCTGGGTCCAAGAGGTCATTCATAAAGCTGCTCACCGTCCATCAGTTTCATCATCCTCAAATCACCCTAGATTTACTCCATTCCAGACAGTTGGAAGGGGCAAGGAGCAAGGAAGATGGGGCATAGAAGACGGGCCACGCCAGAAAGTGGCACATGTGACTTCTACCCAGAAATCACATCCCATTGTCCAGAACCCAGTTACGTGGCCATACCTAAGTGCAAGTGAATGCTGGGAAATGTGATCTGGAGAACAAGTTAGTGGACTTTAGGGAACACAGAGCAGTCTCTTCCATACTCATGTTTTACCTCTCTAAGAGAGACCTATAGTATAAAGCTTTTTCTCAAACTTATCTACAGAACGCTCTCCCACTCATCATCTAGTATCTGTCCATTCAAGTATTCCATGCAACACACTTTGAGAAATACTTATGTTTCTTCCCTTGGATCCTCCTCTTAAAGAGTTGTTGGTGGGTTTCTTGCCTTCCTGCCACGTCGTAGGAACAGGAAAAGAAACGCCGTAGTTACAGATGTCTATAGATACTGACTCTGAGAATCAAATTTTCAAATCAAAAGAGGTCTGTTTTCTTAGCTATGTTATACTTTATCTTCTGTTTGAAATGACCTTACTTGTGTTATTTTTCTATGCATCTGCCTAACTCTTGGAAGCAGAGATCGAGCCCCATGTGGCTATGCCCCAGCACAATCATAACTCCATTCAAATAGAAGCTGTGGAGCTTTCCGTTGGCTTAACTGCCTTCCCTGTCTCCCAGTGCCTTCCCTTCCCTCCTGTGCCCTCTCACACTGCCAAGTGCGCCCGGCATCTCCCACGGCGTTTCCCCTTTACTATCATTTCCCTTCCCATTACAGAGGATTCTTTCAAACTATTCACCTCTTCTATTAAAAACTCATCACCATGAAGACAGAAATGACAGACAAGCTTCGTGTATTATTACATTCCGTAGTATTTACAATTTAACGCGGGACAAAACAGGAAAGGAGGAGCATAAACTTCTTTTTTTTTTCTAATTAAGTTATAGTCAGTTTACAATGTTGTGTCAACTTCCAGTGTAGAGCACAATTTTTCAGTTATACAGAACATACATAGATTCATTGTCACATTCTGAGGAGCATAAACTTCCAATGGGTGAATTTCAGCTGTCAGTAATAGACCTCGGGAAGATGCTTTGAGAAAGATAGCATCACTAGAGTTTTCAGGACACACAGATTTGGTAACTACCTGCTAGGCCCATTTGTGAGGTTAGCCCTTGACCAAAGGAGGCTGGTATTTCTCCCAGGGAAGGCGGATCAACCCTTAATCTGCCCCTCATGCCACTTCTCTGCACACACTGACTTTATTACAGGAGGTTGGAATTTTCTTCCTAGACAAGTTTATGAGATGTCACTTCCCATTACGACGATTACAAAAAATTTAACAAGTTTAATTTCCTTACCTGTTTTATTCCACTTTGGCCTCAAACCTAATTTATCAAAATGTAGGTGCAGTCTTAGATTATTGTCCTGAATAAAAATATGACACCCCTCGCCCTCCCCCACCCTGCGGTGTACTCTTCTTTTTCCAACCCATCTATTGTAGGTGTTCAGATATACTTGAACCTGAACATTTGGGGTATAACAGGAAATGAATTATGTCACACGGCTAATGAACTGCCGATCAAAGTCTCCTATTATCAATAAAAATGAATGTTTTGGCAAATAAGCATTAAATGTTACATTGTGAAGTGGAGAAGTCACTGCAGACTCCATTTCAGGAGAGGAAGTTATTTTTTGGAAGTGCTTTCCTATGGAAGGTTGCATTTGATTAATTTATTCCAGAAATTTTGCCAAGAAAAATTACAAAGGTGAAGTCATAATTTGTACACGAATTTTGGGGAAGCAACATTTTATAAAAAAGTTTTTGAATACTTTAAAAAATGAAAAGGAATTTTGATTTCATGATTGGCATGAATATATACTCTGGTAGAGTAACTGGGCAAAGTTTTTTTTTTATATCTATACTACTTGGTGCTGTATATGTTTATTTGAAGAAAATTTAATTTGAGATCAAGTCAAGATGATTTATAGTAAATATATACTTTTTTAAAAAAGATCAAATCATGTTTAACATTGTTTGATCTTAGAAAAACTAAGGGCTGTAGCAAAAAGATCACTAGTAGGTGGAGATCCCAAGTATGCATTTTTCTCTTTTTTTGTTATTGTAACAGCTACTTACTTTTAAATACCAAATTATTATCTTTGATTAGGAATGCAACTCCTGAGCAGTGAATGGCAAAAATGAAGAGAATAAACCTTTTTCCATTTAATTTACGGACAACAGAAGCTTCAAACCCAGAAGCAGCCTTCCCATAATGTATTGTGGTTTCAATAGCAAAATATCGAGGAGTCTGCAGTCCTCAGATTTTCAGGAAAAGCAGTAAATGTCTACACTTTGTTGAATACCCTCCTCTTTCCTAACACAGCCAACTATAGATTTTTAGTGTATACACAGATCCATTCAAACACCAGGGGTGATAATCCTGGAAGACTCATTGTATTTTTTTAAAACAGCATCGATGCAAGACTTTTGGTAAATAATATCATTTTTAATAAAATAATAAAGCCGACAAATTAAATTAGCTCCCAACTTCCTGCCTGCATAACACTCTTCTTGCAGGTACATACACATATAGCAGCCTCGATGTCACCCAAATCTTGGATTTACCTTTATTTTTCTATGTTTCACAGAACTTGTGTCCAGCAGATAGAGTACCCAACAACTCACATTGTGGGTGAAAGTTAGATTTTCCTCCTATCGTTTGTTCATTTTTTTGACGGCCATGGCATCAAGAGTTAAAGGCTCACTGTGAAACCTGTGAAATACATTTGTTGAACTGGGGTCATGTGGACCCTTCTCTGCTTCCCTTGGATTCATCTGAATCTCGGGGAACTTTAGGTGAGAATGCGACACATCAGTTCAACACAGCACTGGGGTGTGCTGAAGGTTGCATGGCTCTAATTTAAAAAGCCACCATGTTTTCATGGCAGAACTCTGGAGGGCCGCACTGATTTCCTGATGAATGTTGACAGGGCTGTTAAAGCTGTGAAACAACATCGCTTGAATACGGCATTGAATGAAAGCAGCAGCTTAGCCACACTGTCCTTGGGTGTTATTAGCTGATTAAACCAAAACCACAGAGAAAACCATCTTTAGGCTATGTATTCATTTGCTCAGCTCTTTGTTCGTTTCTTAGCAATTATTTCACAAGAGTGGTAGCCAGGTGTCTTTACTGTGGCCTTAAACTTTGCCCATGACGTGAAGGATGAGCCATTGTTTCCCTGGGTGCTTTAGTTGCCCAAGACACCCGGGGTGCTGCACGAAAGAGACTCCTTTCCCTTTCCTTTTTTGAGCCATAACTTTGACTAGCTGTTTGTGTGTGTGTATTTCTGTAGTGGAAGACTTGACTTTGGCCAAATCCATTTCAACTCTGATCACACCTTCTATTTTCCCATGATTTTTTAGTCTCTCTGAGACTCAGTTTTCCTCAGATATCAAAAGGGCATGAGACAACTCGCAAGTTTATTATGGGAGTTAGAGGTCATGTAAAGTGCCTCACATTGTTCCTGGCATAAATTAGGCACTCAATAAAAAGTAGCTTTGATTTTGTTATTGAAACAGTCTTGTGAGAGAAAAAGGTACTAGTTACTGCCTTTTTCTGTTACATAGAGAGGAATTTGCAAGAGAGGAGCAAAACGGTGTTTCCACAAATGGAAATGAAATGAAATCGGAACACTTGCTTGGAGCTATATTTTAGGCCTTTGATGAGAATTGGCATACCTCTTTGAAGAGTTAATTTAGATAGATTTAGGTAACTTGACTTTCATAGTACTCATGATAAAAGTCCTAAGGGAAGTTGGATAAGATTCTTTCAGTCATTACACAAAATGTGAGTGTCTGGGAGCTATTTAAACCAAGAACAGATAATGTTTACATCACAACAGGTGAGATGTAGGTTAGAGCTAAAGCATCACATGACTTTTCCAATGAGGTATTCAAATACCAAATTAGGAAGTTGAGAGACACCCCAAATAGTACTTTTCTGATATTTTAAATCTTCAAGTGGAAGTGTAATTTGCTGTTAGGTAATAAGATTCTTAAAAACTTCAATCTTCTGAATCCTCAATTTTGTTTCCATTTATCCATTCTAAGAGAAAATACGAAATTCAAAAAATTGCTTTATGTACAAAGATGTTCACTATTGTCTTAGTTATTTAAAAAACCCTGGAAATAATTTAAATGTCTGAAAGTAAGGAAATGATTGAAAAATTATGGTAAGTGTCACATATATAAGTATTATATAAGCAAGCTATTTGTGAGAAGTTTAATGGGGAAATGTTTCTGCAAAGAAAAAGATATAAGATTATATATATATAAATTATTATTTTGACTATATAAAGCAGTTATTGAAAAAAACTGGAAGGAAATATTTATTTGAATCATACAAAGTTAATTTTGACCTACAGGGGGACCATTTCATGTGGTTCAGCCTAGTACTAACACATGAATATCTTTGGAAAGTGGTAAAACTTTCAGCAATATCCTCTTTCTGTGAAGTTTTAAAAAGTTTATATTTTTACAGAAACATATTCTTACAATTATGAAGATTTTTTTTTCATAGAAAATAACTTAATCATCTAAAAAAGGAACTATTCTAATTTAGGCAAAATTTAAAAAGAATAAGTTAGATTTCCATTTCTGGCAGTATTATAAACTTGATATTCTGAGAAGCCTTTACACTATGGAATAATCCCAGATACTATATAAAGTGTTTGGAAAAACTTTTCATTGAATGGCTGAGCTGGCAACAGAGTAAGGAAATCCCCAGCAATCAAACATGAAGTAAAAGCATAAATCCTGGGAGTAAAGTCTATGAGTGCTCTCTGGGCACCTGCGGATTTCTGGTGATCCAGAGATTAGGTTCTAATGGCCTCATGGGGAGCTGGAAACAAATATTAGTCTCCGTATAATGTAGGGAGTCAGATCAAAGACCTGCGTGTGAAGCCAAGACCATACCTACCAAAGAGGGCTACACCTTCAGTGAACAGTGCACTAGAAGTAAATCCTAATTTACAAGGGAAACTTGCCTATTTTATCTTAAAAACAAAATTATTAGGAAAATAATAGGTTTAAAGGTGGATTCCAAAAGCAGGTATTAATCTTCCGTGGCTGAAAGAACTCTCAACTTCATGCCTCTAAGAATTTCTTCAGATAAAACTACATCAGATAAAGGACCCAACAGCCAAACATTACAAAACAGATGTGAGAGCAAGAAACACGGCTGAAAGTCAGCAGAAATAACCAACAGTTGAAACAAATATACAAATACTTACATCAAATATACAAAAACTTATGATATTCAAATAATCAAATATAGAATATAAAATGAGCGAGCATATTTTATAAGTTTAAAGAAATGTAAAACAATATTGAAAGTATGAATTCAGAGACTCTCAGTGATGATAAAGGCATATTTGAAAAAGAAATTATAGACCTGAAAAACGTAATTGAAATAAACTCAGTTGGTTTCAAAAGCAGATTCCACACAGCAAAAGAGAAGGACTAAAATGAAGGAATAATTAAGATTATCAGTCCATTAATTATTATAAAATATTTTAGTAAACTAGAAATACAAAAGAACATCTTTGATCTGCTAAGTGGTATCTATCAAAGAACCATATATTTATTTAAATCATGAAATGTCAAAACATTCCCTTTAAAATCAGAAACAAAACAGTAGTTCACTGTCAGTACCAACCAACACAATAAAAGAAGACAAATAAATAAACGGTATAACATTTGGAAAGGAAGCAACCAAACTGTCATCATTACAGTTGGCAGAATTATCTACATAGGAGATAAACTGACAATTTCTTTTGAATTAGTAAGAGATTTTGGCATGGTGCTGGATATACATCAATATATGAGTCAATTGCATATTTAACATCAGCAATAAGTAGTTAGAAATATCTATATTTAAAAGATGCTATTTACAATGGCAAAAATAAAGTACTAAAAGTAAATCTACATGTAGAAACTTTAGAAAGAAAATTACGGTAATCAATTAGAAGATATTAGTAAGACCTAAATTAATTAAAGATATTATGACAAGCTACTGAAAGATATTATGCAAAAGACACTTCATCGTTTCATAGAGACTCAATATCACAAAAATATAGATTCTCGAATCTCTAGATTCAAGGCAATTATAATTAAAAGTTCAGTAATATTTTTCATAGAACTTGACAAATGGAGTGAGTGTGACAGGGACTTCTTACTATATACCCTCTGGTACATTTTACATTTTTAACTATGAGAATGTATTTTCTATGTTTAAAATTTACATTTAAATTGAATAAACTGCAGGGGGCAGCTTCTACGATGGCCGCCAATGACCCCTGCTCCCTGGCGTTCATGACTGTGTAATCCCCTCCCCCTTGGGTGAGCTGGATTTACGACTTTTCTGAAGGATAGACCATGGAAGATGTGACCGGTGTCACTTCTGCGGCTTCTGTCTTGGGGGCTCTCTCTTTGGATTGCTGGCTGTGGAGGAAGCCAGCGTCTGTGTCTCCAGGCAGCCCTGTGGAGACTGAACTTGGAAATGGATCTTCTGATGCCGGCCAACAGCCACCTGAGGGTGAATCCTCACCAAGTCAAGCCTTGAGGTGACTATCCAGCTCTTGCCCACACCCTGAGCCAGAAGCCCCCAGCTAAGACACTCCTGAATTCCTGACCCACAAAAACTGTAAAATAATACCTTTGTGTTGTTTCCAGCCACTAATGGAATAATTTGTCTTATAGTAATAGATACCTAAAAAAAGTACATTGATAAACATAAAATATATATGTATATAAACAGAAGAACAAAGGGCCAGAATAGCTGAGACACTCCTGAAGAAAAGCAAAGAAGGAGGATTCAGCCCAGCTGATAATCAAGAATTAGTACAAACCTATAGTTAATTACAGCAGTGTGTTTTTGGCGAAGAGAATTAGGTCGACGGAACAGAACAGTGAACAGAAGCCGATTCATGCCTGTTTGGAAGCTTAAATCTTACAGAGCTGGCATTGCAGCTGGGATGGCCAGGATGATCAGGGTGGCACTTAGGGCTCTTGAGGGCAATAGTTATCTCCCAAGTGGTATAAAAATATTAATAGTTAATGAAGAGCGTGTCTCACTTGTGTGAACCATCTGGTTTCTTTCTTCTCACCTGTCTGATTTGGGGTAAGTGGGTCTGCTCATTCAGCTAGCTAAGGCAATGGCTCATTTCAGGGACCTCGGCTTTAGCACAGGAAAGGACTCAGAGCCTCCAAGAAACTTCTCCTGAATTTCAGTTCTGGGCTCAGTTCCTGTCTTTGTTTCGAGACAGTGCTCTATACATATCTCCACTAGTGCACCTGCCTTGCCCTGTTAAGCCATTGAGGTCATGAGCTGAGGAACAGGATTGCCTGGGTTCAAGTGTGACCTCGGGGAAATTAGTCATCTCACAGTAAAACAGGCATAATAAGAAGAATCGTCTTTTACCTCAAAGTTCTTGTGAGGATTGAAAGACAAAACGTTTGAAACGCCCTCTGCCCCTATAATAAGTTATACATGTATATGTTTTAAAATTTTTTTAGAATTTATGTCTTTGTTTCCCTTCCTGGACTACAAACTCCTTAAGGTCAGAGACTGTCTTAATTCTCTGCAGAGGTCTAGTGCCTGGAATGGTATCTGGTAATGGATGCCCAATAAATGTTTGTTGAACCAAACAGGGGCAAATACTGTTGGGAAAACTGTACCACTGGAAATAGTATTTTTCTATGGTCTTTTATGGCCTATTGATTCAATAGTTAATTAGTTATTCATTACACTGTGTAATGAACTATTAACTACTATTTAACTAATTAACAATAAATAGTTTAATCATTCATTCATGGTGCTTTGGGATAGGAGGGATGTTCAGTTCCGCGTTGGAGCCCTTACTTCAGGAAGGAAGTGATGATAACTAAGCGAGGCCCATGAAGCCCATGCGTCTGGACCATCTCCATCTCCATCCCTGCTCTCAGCACAAGGCCCAGTCCATTGCCTGGCCCAATAAATGTCAGATGAGAGAATGCAGGAATGGGAATTCAGAGAAAAGAGAAGATGGTGGTGAAGTATGGCAGTCCAGGTAGGAGAAACAGCACGTTCAGCATCTCAAGGGTTGATTTGGGGGCACCGTCTGAGAGTTCAGTACGATTAGAGAGTAAAGTGTGAGTTGGGAAAGGGGAGCGACAAAGCTGGATAGTAAGTGGAGCCACACTATGATCGTTCTTGCATGGCACACCAAGGGATCTGGACTTCTTCTTGAGACTAGGGCATCGAAGGCGTGTAAGCAGAGGTGTGATTTAGTCAGATCTGAAGTTCAGGGAGATCGCTGGTTACAGTGGGAGGAATCGTTTATAAGAGGGAAGTTGGAAGCAGGCAGATCACCTGGGAACGTCTCGGTCATTCCCTGCTTCACCCGCGTGGCTTGGGTTAGTTAGCCGTTGCCTCTGTGTGCCTTCTCCTATAGAGAAGGAACACCATCGTGCTTTATAACCCCTTTCAATATTTTCCCTTTCCCTCCCCACCTGGGGATTCTATGTGCTTTATGTGGGCACTCCATTATTTCCTTTCATTTTCAGAGTACGTACTTACTAAACTTTCCATAATTTACTCTAAGGTTCTTTCCATTAATGTCCAACCCAGTGTCTTTTGTTCAGGGGATCACATACGTTTTTCCAAATTTTGCCTCACTGAAGTTTAATGCTTTATTTTTTTCCGTTTCTGGGACACTCCTTGGACTTAATGGGAAAAATGAAGCAGCACATTCAAAGACCCATTTGGCTGCCATGCAACCCTGTTGATTTATCATCAATAGGTAAATAGAAACTCTGTTTTTTAAAAAACTCCATGCTTGAGTTCTTTCTTTTTAAAACAACTCTCAGACAAAAATTGTACCGTATGCTTTTGCAGATTCTTTTTGGAGCGGTTTGCTTCCGTTTATCTAACCTGGGTACCTCTAGTCCCAGCATGCAAACAAGAGGAGCTCAGAAGCACCAAGGCACTCCCCTTCCCATCAGACATGGCCCGCACCCCTCTCCATCCACACACCTGCTACTCCCTAAGCTAACATCCTCTAACTGCAGCCTTATTTGAGAAACCCTCTGTGTGAAACCAGTGGGTGTAGAAATAGCAGGTGACTCCATTTCAGCAGTTTTGGTGGCCAGAGAAGAATTATTGCTTCCTTCACTTTGTGGCTCTGGTAAGTGCCCAAGAGGTGTAGTCAAAAAATCAACACATTAGTAATCCAGCAGGACCGACTCCAGCTGTTTAACATGGCCCAGCTCAAATGTCACCTCCTCGGTGATGCCTTCCCTGACCCCTTTCGTCTCTAGTCACAGTGTCACTGTGCCCTTTGTGTTCCCACAGCCCTTTGTTCAAACTGCTACTGGTGTAGCATTTATCACCACCATTACTTTAACTTTTTGAAAATTGCATTTGAGTGTGGTAGAGGGAAGAGAGAATGGATTTTCAAGGAGAAAAAATATCCGGGTGCCCACTGTATTAGTCTGCACTCAGGTCTGAGACTTTGAGTAACTAAAAACCCCCTTTGAAACTGAGTTTTCTTATTTATAAAAGAGACTGTAGGATCAAATAACAGAGAGAAGATAATGCATATAGCACAGAACCTGGCCCCCAGCAGACATTGAACAAATCTCAGCTTCCTTTCTTTTCCCTTCCTGTTCAGATGTGGCACTGTCTGCCTCTCCCTCTAGACCATAAAGCCTTCTAGGAAGACACCTTGACTTGTTAATCTTTACAGCCCTCAGCCCTAGTACAGGGCCCAACACAGGTATTCAACGCAAGCGTGCTGGCTACTGGAGGAAAGGCATGCCCCGTTGAACCCTGGGAAACTTCGTGCAACTTACCGGCCAGCCTCCTCTGACAATGCATGTGGACCTCTGTTTTGGTGTACATTATCATTTTATCCAAGCCCTTGATTTGTGGGTGATGAAAGGAGACAGGGAGCTTAATCAAGTCCATATAGTCTTTAAACTTACGATAGGTAAATGCAGACTCCTTGTTAAAGTTACTACTCTTTGGAAAACTGTGAGCTATAAATTAGAGGATCTGCTTTACTTGGAGAAGAAATTTGGGGCTGAACCTTGAAGCCATTGGAACAATTTGGGAAAGTTTTTTTTTTTTTGACTATAATTGAGGTGTCCCCTCAGGAATGATCCTGCAATACAAAAATGGATTCATGATCAGGGCCCCTTGGCCTTCTTCTGTGGAAAAGCACATGCTTTTGGCTGAAGAGAAAAAAGTAACTTGGCAGGTACAGGGCTGCTTTAAAGTCCTTTCAATATCTGAATTAATTCCATGTCACCACACTTAGCTTCAAGCCAATGTTTCATGTGAACCATGTCCTGGTGTGCTTACCGCATGTGGAATGGCCAAGATAAGTTGATGGTAGTCCCCGTGTAGGGTATCAATCACACAGATACGTGGTGCTGATGACTTGTGAACACTTTGCACTTAATGGGCGTCTTTTTTTTTTTTTTTTGACCATCTCCTCCATGACACTTTCCAGATCATTGCTCTGTTTGGATCTATATAAAAATCTGGCATTCCCCATCATTCCAGTCAAGTCAACAGCCACTATGAGCCAGTCATTGTTCTGGGCACTGGGAACACAGTGAGAAGCAAGGTAGAGAAAGCCCCTGCCCTCAGGGAGCTCACCGCCTAGTGGACCTGTGGGCTCCTTGTACTGACTCCTAGTTTTGGTGTTTTGGCTTTCATTTTTTCACCTTCAGGTTGTCTATTTATGAATTCCGTTATGTGCATCTGGCACACTTCAGTTTGCTTTTGAAGGCTTTTGACTTTTCCTTCCCATTTGAGGTTTCCTTTATTTCTCAAAGCTATGATATGGGCATAAGCTTTCAGAGCTAGACGAGCTTTGCGTCCACCTAGTCCAACAAGAAGCCGAGGAGATGTGCTGACTTGTTCTCTCCAGGGGAGACACGCTGGTGGGGGGAGCCCAGCGCTGACGGTCAGCCCAGTGCTTTTCATTGTCCATTCCACTGCTTCCCTGATTCCGCACCTGATTTCCTCATGCTTATCCTGATGCAGATTTCCATTATTCAGCCAAATTTATGAATTCCAAATTCACGGCAGGCCCTGCTCGAGCTACTGGGGAGACAAATACAGATTCTTCTTATAAGATCATAGTATTTCTTCTTTTTCCTTATGCCTCTGACTTTATTTTAAATGTCTTCGTATTCTAAGAAGATTTGCCAGTTCCTTAAATATCCCTGCCAAATTTCTCAGTTTTTAAATTTCAGATATTTTTAAACTTTAAATTTCACCTTTATTTTTATTTACACAGAAATACGTCCTCAGTTGATTCTCTTTTAGATATGGTAAATAGCTTTTATATGGTAAATAGCTTTATATAAATACGCATTCCTCAGTTAGACTTATCTTACAGGTTGATCCTAAATTCTTAATTTCAAACAGCCACTTTCTTTCACCCTAGCTAACAGGAATGAACTTTTTTCTTACTGCCAAGTGACTTATGGGGTTTAGCAGTGATTTGAACCCTGACACCACAGTGGATTCCCCTGAGGGGGCTTTTAAAAATATTGATGCTGAGATCCCACCCCAAACAAGTCAATATCTGGAGCCAGGGTCTAGATGGTAGACCAGACTGGCACAGTTAAAAAAACTAGGATTCTAACACGCCACCAGGAAGAACCGCTGGTTTATAGGGTAATAATAATATAATTTATTTCCACAGTTTTCCTCTTTCCTATTTCTTTTGGGGAAATAATATTTTATATACTAGCTCTTGTCCTATAATTCAAAGCCATAATTGTATATCTTTGACCAGAGGTGACATAATTTTCAAACTTTCATTAACCACTATACCCCATACATCTGTTTTCCTAGACTGATCTGTATGAAGACCCCCTAAAGCAATATCTTTTCAGCTTTTTTTTTTATTGCTTTGAAATACTGACTCTTCTTTTCTCCTCTTAGGTTTTGTACATGTACACTATTTAAACCCCACATTCCAGCTTAAAGACACATTTTCTCTGTATTTGTGCTTTTCACGTTTTATTTAATATTTTTGGCTCCCCTCTGGGTGGCCCCCTTCCTTTTGCCCTTTGCTGTTTCAGGCTCAGCATCCCTGTTCTCTTTCTACAGATTTGGAATTTCTGTTTCCTACGGTGGGCCATTGTTTTTGTCATTTTCACTTCCCACCTCTTCATTCATTTTCCCAAAACTCTCCTGCACCATTATCTTTTCTTTTATTAAAATTCCTTCTTTTGAAGTCAACATTTTGATCTCCGGGCTTTTGATATCCAAAAGGAAGGAGCCTTCTGGTTTTCTTCTCTGTTCCTTTACTGCATGTTGTTTATTCCCAACAATGTTGTATTTTCTTCTCAATATTGAAACTCGAAATACACATTCATCTATCCTCTCCCTTTTGTCTCATCTGAAACCCATTCAGCTGTCACTCTCCAGTCCTACCTAACTACATGGCTCTCCCTGTGTGTTACATTTGTCTGACTTCCCCAGCTATGCATATCAAGCATAAGCCCTTTTTTTCCCCCTACATTCAAAATTTGGGAAAATATTTAACTCTCTCCCCTCCTTATCACAGTTCTCATTCACAATCATTTTTGTCATGCAAATCCCTAGTCTGTTACTTTCAGTGGGACTGTTAATGCATCATCCTATCTGTTTAATTATTACTTTTATTTACTCTCACTCATTCTTGAAGTAAGTGAGGCTGGGATTCAAAACTGGCTTCTCCACATAGTTATCTCTGTGAGTGCAGATCCTTTCTCTCCTTGGTCCAGTTTCTCTAAGCAAATCCTGAGTGTCTTTCTCTGGGAGGCACGGTGAGCCCTAACTGTGAGTGACTCGGCTCACTGAGGTGCTTGGGCACATCCTGAAGTCCTGTAACATCAGTTTTGAAATAGACACTACATTTCGTCTTGTCTACGCCATCTTGCCCTTTATTTGGACTCACCTGGGCTTCTCTCAGTCAGGTTCTGGCTTCACAGGGTATCTTTCTCCCGCCCTTGGTGTTTCTCTATTGATGATCGCTTCCTGTGTGAAATTGGTGGGCTGGCTGCCACTGACTCCCAGCTGCACAAACTAATTCATCCCTGAGCTTGGCATCCCTGGGCACTTACACATTGTGTTTCCTGTTCACTCTGCTCAGAGCTGCCAATAAACTGGTTGCCTCGGATTCCTTCTGCTTTTCCTCACTAGCATATGGTATGGTTTGACCTGGTGCAGCTGAGTTTCAGTTTCACTGAGAAAAGAGGCACTCTGATGGCAGCTGAACATGGAAAGTGGCAGAACAGAGACCTCCTCTCTCAGGTATTCAACAGCTTTGTGTTGAGCACTTGATCTAAGCCAGGAAATTTATTAGTGTGCGCTGAAGTCAGATTTCTGCTCTGACCTCAAGGAACTTTCAAATTAAAGGAAGAGCCAGGAAAGCATTCCCATAATTATAGTATATGAGCAAATGTACCTTAATTATTAGAAAAGTAGAATAACCTAGTGCTAAAGAAACCAGGCTTTGAAGTCAAAAAGACCTGCACTTGAATTTGGGCCTCATCACCAGCCTGGCCTGGGGCAAGTTCCTTAATGTTTCTAAATCTCTTCTTCTTGTCTAAGCAACAGTTCTTACAACATAAGATTGTCACGAAGATTAAATGAATTAATAGAGGTTATGTGCTTAACCCAATGCCTAGCTTTTAATAAATGCCCAGCAAGTATTGGTTTTATGTGATATTTAAAGCCTGCTATGGGAGCACAATGGAAGAGTCAGGATTTCTGAGAAGAAGTGACACAAGTTGGGTTTTGAGGGACAGGTGCTGATGAGAGCTAAATGAAGGGAGGAAAAGGGGTTCTAAGCAGAGGGAACAGCACGTGCAAAGGTATGGAGGTGTGAGGTAGTATGATGAAGGCATGGACCCCAAGAAGTTCATCGTGTATGGCTGTAGCCGAGTAATTCATGACGGGAAGAAGGGAACGATGATGACAGAGGCAAATAAAATATTAAAACTCATTTCAGCATAAGAAATTCTGCAACAGAAAACATATAGTGCTCTATACCTAAGTGCCAAGATATAGCAGAAAGATGCTATGTCAAACTTTCAAAGACATCTGAGAAGAACTCCCACTGAAAAAGGAGGCAGAAAGAACTGCAGAATGAAGAGGAGACGTGGTAGAAATGATGGCATCCTGACACTCAGCGAGACACATGTCACAAAATAGGTTCATTGGTGTCTTGTCCAGAGGATCAGAAACTTGCCACCTTTACTTTTGCTGAGGATCCATGACCCCAAAGCCTGTCTCCATCCACCGCTGCGTTCAACTGTGAGCCAGTCCCTCTCCCTGCTCTTTGTTATCAGACACATAAGTTTGCGGCTTAAGATCTGAATGAAGGAGCAGAGCAACGTGGTGCTACAGCACCTGAGCCCGGCAGCTGTGTGTGAATGACCTGCAGACAGAAAAGCAATACTCCTTGTCCAAGCAACCTAGACATGGCTGTGCTGTGTCCTGTAGACACTCAGGGTTGAATTTGTGCAGTCGTTGCCAGAAAAGCACACCACACCCACATGTCAAAACAAACATGATATCCAGAGGAGGCAAATCAAGGCTTCAGTTGTTTCTTTTCTTCCCTCTCCAAATCCCAAGAATCTAGTGAGTTTTAATAACACTTCTAAAATGTCAGGAGAAAAAACTCTTACTTTAGAAAAAGTTGGAACCACCAAGGGGGTCTTTTGCAGAGTCTAGTTTTACTCCAGGCCCCTCCGGGACGGTATGGGGTGCAGGTGTGACTTGCTTTAAGAAGATGGAATGAAAAAAAAAATCAAGCATAGAATAGAGACTTTAGGAGGTGATTATTCATACTGTAATATAGGTTTTTAATTTATCTGAACCATGGGTTTGCTTCAAAACAGCAGTCCTTCTCCTGTGAAGCAGTGCCCATATTCAAATTGCTAATTTGGTGGAGTTGGGAAGAGAGTGTTGAGAAAGTTAGTGTTCAAGGATTAAATAATTATTTTTATTTATGGAAGCTATATCAAAAATGAAGACTAAGCATTTATGAAATGTTTGGAGTCACTGAGAAAGGAAATAGTGTGTATTAAGTATTTATTATGTGTAAGGCACTTTACATATGTGATAGGGGTAAAATTTATTAAAGCATAATTCCAATTTTAGTTCCTTCTTCTCTTTTCTCTGCCTTAGTCTATGTAACTTCTCTCATCCTCTCTCTGGTAAAGAGATCTGAATTTGTGGCCATGTTCTTATGATTTTTAATTGCAGCATCAGGAAACATGATGGTTCAGGAGGAAGGGTAGAAAGGACTGTGAGAACAGAGCTGGCATGGGCTACAGTGCTGAGGGCAGCTTGGTGAAGGGCAGACCCCTGGGGAACTTGGATGGGGATTCTCAAGAAGCTCTGGGCTTGAAGTTATAAATTGAATTTCCTTTATATTCTTCAAGATACGCAAAGAAAGATTAAAGTTCTTTTTAAGTTGCTTTTGCATCCTGGACTGTGCCCCTTTGTGAAAATGTATTGACACCATGCAATACGAGGTTGTAGGATCTGTTTGATATCATTCAATTTTGAATAATCAGAGGAAGTAGGCATTTTATTTTCATCATACACATGAGAAAACCGAGTTACAGAGATGTCCAGAGGCCTGACTGAGTCACACCGCTAGGTTATGCAGACCCTGGATTTTTAAGATAGGCCTGTTTCTAGTATCAAAAAGACAAGAGGGGATAAATTGGGAGTTCCAGATTTGCAGATACTACATACTATACATAGAATAGATAAACAACAAGTTTATACTGTACAACACAGGGTACTATATTCAATATCTTGCAGTAACCTATAATGAAAAAGAATCTGAAAAGGAATCTATATGCGTATGTATGACTGAAACATTATGCTGTACACCAGAAACTGACATATTGTAACCTGACTATACTTCAGTTTAAAAAGGTTTTTAAAAAAGACAAGAGATAACAAGTGATGGCAAGGGTGTGAAGAAAAGGGAGCGCTGGTACACTTAGTGGGAATGTACATTGGAACAGCTGTTACAGAAAATGGGAGAGAGATTTCTCAAAAAACTAATAAGAGAACCTCCATACAGTCCATATGCTCTAGAAATCCCACTTCTGAAACCGGGATCTAGCTTCCATGTTCATGAAGCACTATTCTCAAGAACAGATATGGAAGCAACCTAAGTGTCTATGGATGGATGCACAGATAAGGAAAATGTGGCATATACATATGATTGAATATTATTTAACCACAAAAGAAGGAAATCTTGCTGTTTGGAACAACATGGATGAGCCTAGAGCATGTTATGCTAAATGATATTAGCCAGACACAGAAAGATACTGTATGACCTCATTTATATGTGACATCTAAAAATGAAAAACTCATAGAAGCAGAGAATAGGATGAAAACTGGTTATCAGGGCCTGGGAATGGGGGCTAAATGGGGACATATTGGTCAAAGGGCACAAACTTTCAGTTGAAGATGAATTTGCTGTGGGAAGCTGATGGACAGCATTCGACTGTAGTTAACAATACTGCATTATAACCTGAAATTTGCCAAGAGAGCAAATTTGTCAACTACCCTTCCTTATTTTCTGGAATTTCTTCTTTTTTTCTCTGATCATTTAGGAAATAATACGCCTAATTTAATTCTTCTCATGATTACCCTTAAGTTATTCAGAAGCATTTGTTATAAGCTATTTTTTTCTCTTAAAGTAGAAAATGATTTACTCTGATTCTTTTCTGTGCAAAATGAATATTTTGACATGTTTTTTCTCCTATCACCAACCCACATCTTCCTTTCCCTCTTCTTACATTGTATAATTTTGAGTGTATTCGTTTTATCTATATCCTCTTTTAATAATCATTTTTGATACTTACATTCAGATTTTATCAACTGCAGTTCTTAGTTCAGCGATGTAAACATAGAGCTGTTTCCTCCAGATTGTGCTAATAGGCTGCTTGACAGTCAAATCGCTGTCCTGCTGGTCAGGGCTGTAGCTTTGTCTTTTAGTGTATTTTCACAACATTTTTAGTGGAAGGGTGGACAGGAAAAGAGGGAAATGTAACAGAGCTAAAGATACATGTGTCATAAGAGAAAGATAATAGATAAACCAATCAATAGCAAATATAATCTTATTATAAAAGAAATGTTTGAAGTAATTTGAAGTAACAGCTTGAGGATGCTAAAAGAAAGACAAAAGCTACTGTTTTGCACTATATATGATGTATAAAGTAGCTATGGGCATACTTTTTTAGGGGTGGTATTTAGGTCTGTTTGTTTGTTTGTTTTGAGTGGAGGTACTGGGGGTTGAACCCAGGACCTCATGCATGCTAAATATGCATTCTACCATTGAGCTATGCCCTCCCCACTGGGCATACATTTAAAAAATAAACAGTGATGTATATACCAAAGTCTCTGTGTGTAAATATGGAATAAATGTGGACGAATATGTGGTTTATCTGGGCCGCTCTTTCCCCTCCTCTCTGAGACGTGAACAGTCTGCCAGTCTGGGGGTGGGGAGGTGTCAGAAAACACTAGGATCCGGGGAATGTCCTCAAGAGCCAAGCCTTGCAAAGTGCCCCTCTCCTACACTGGACTGCATCCCAGGGACGGCCACAGACATCCCAGACAGATTTGGGGATCCAAATATCGAGGAATCCACTTCTTGTCAGGGTCTTGGGAGGCAGCAAGACCCTCTAGTTCTTCGTGCCATTATGGACTAGACAAACAGAAGCTCCCGTGTCAGGTACCAGGCCGACTGACTTCAGGCCCAGCACAGGTGCTCCTTGCGTCCTAGTGGGTGCAGGGGCAGCAGATTCTTTCTATGGGACTGACAGTGTCCAGCATACAAGACCAGGGCTGGAAGACTTGCAGGATGGAGGTGCCATAGTAGACGTGGTGTGAACCGTAAGACTAGGGGCCAGGTGGGAGGAAGGACCTCTCAGGGGTGGCTGGTGTGGAGAGGGGATGATGACCGAGGACTAGACAGAACCACAGACATCTCTGAATATGCCTGTGTGGAGCAGTTCGTGACCGATGTCCAGGAGACCCCTTTGGATGAGCTGCTACCGTGTAAAGCCCCGTGGAGACTGAGTGCCTCGCCCCACCACCTTCTCAGGGAGATTCCAGGAGAAATTCTTAAGTGCGTTGTTAGCATCCTTGGGCAGATACTAACTACTGCATATAGAATAGACAAACAACAAGTTTCTACTGTACAGCACAGGGAACTATATTCAATATCTTGCAGTGACCTGTAATGAAAAGAATATGAAAGGAATGTATGTATGCATATGTATGACTAAAACATTGTGCTGTACACCAGAAATTGAAACAACATTTAAACTGATTGTACTTCAATTAAAAATAAAAGCTTTAGTAAATCACAAAAAAAAAAAAAGAAAAAGAAAGAGAGAGAAGAAACAAAGAAGCAACTCTGGTTCACATAGGCAGAAAGGGAACTTACGAGAAGGATACTCAGAATCAGCGGGCTCAGAAAGAGGGTGAAGTCTGTCCAGCCAAAACCACAGCCCAGGACATTTCTGGTAAGATGTGGATGACACCACCACTGCCTCGCCCCTGTCAGAAATGGACAAGGACCTCACGGCGGTCACCCTCTGCCCCTCCCAGAACAGGACTCTGGACGCTGCTGCTCCTGCTGCTGCCGCTGCCAGAATAAATTCTCCAGCGTCCCTCGCTTCCTGCTCACGGCTGATTTGACGCCCTGGGTGAGGCCAATGCCAGCTGAGCGCCCACTCTCCAGCTGCGGGGAAGCAGGCCTGTCTTTGGCTTTGATCTGGAGGAAGTGGTCCCCACTCCCACACAGTGTGGCATCCTCGACTTCTCGACCCACTCAGAGGAAGAAGGTTCACACTCATCCAGTCAAACATGACAACGTCCAGCCTCTTGACTGAGATTATTTTGAATCAACCAGACTTACCTGAAACTGACTAGATTTAATTTCTACCACTGGAAGGATTGGGGGGCTTAAGATATTATCTAAATTCAACCAGGCAGGGAGTGGGTATAGCTCAGTGGTAAAGCACATGCTTGGCAGGCATGAGGTCCTGGGTTCAATCCCCAGTATCTCCATTAAATAAAAATAAAAATAAATTCAATCATAGAAAAAGGTAAACTTCCATTTTCACACACTGGAGCTTTGGTCTGAGGAATTCATACTTACTTCATTCAGTCAGATGAGTAACATCTCGCCTGTGCACGTGAATACCCCCATTTAACCATCATAACCACCCCGGACTACGTCAGTCGCCCACGAGCCTGACTCAAAAGTCAGGAAGCTAAGGGTCAAAAAAGTTAAGAGACTTTGTCACACTGGTGATTGGAGGAGCCGATATTCAGTCTTGGGTCTTAGGTTCGTCTCAAGCCCTGAATCCTTTCGAAACATTACCCTGCGATTTGTTCTCAGGATGCTGGGGCCAGGTGGCTGCTAAATCAGACTTTCTAGATCGTTTGTTCTGGGTTCTGTCCTTAGCATGGTGTCGTCTTCCTCTTCTATTAGACCCAAGAGTCTGTGCGCATGCCTGAAGTGCTGCATGCCTCCTCCAGACCCGACACTGAAAGTTAACGCACTCTGTAGAACTCCCCTGTGTTGAGTCACAGTCCTGTGCCACCAGGGAAACAGAATTCGTCAGACACAAAGAACGAGGTGTTCTTGCCCCCCCCCCCCATCAGCTCCTTTCTTTCCCTTGCGCCGCCTGCGTGGGAGGGGAGGTGCGGAGAGAAGGGCGCTGGCCAGGTAATCTCGCCTCCTGCGCTTCGTCCTGACGGCACCTGGAGACGTCGTGGATCCCCACGCCTTTACCTCCTCTTAGCTGAGCAGAGCGCTCAGGGGGCAGGAGACGTTTAAGAGCAGAACTGTAATAGTTGTGAGTAAGAGACATATCTGGTTTCCATTAAGGAGATTAACTTCTCTGCTGGGGTTGTTGTTACAGGACTAGGTCAGGGGGCCGCCTGGGGCCGTCTGGTGTCCCTTTCCTGACTGGGTGGGCATTGTCCCCCCGGATTCCCCAGCCCCGCTCCCTCTCTGAAGCAAGAGGTCTCTTCTTCCAAACCTGCCTTCCTCCCATGGAGTCAGAGAGATCAGAGGCCCGGCTTTAAGTAGCGACACAATAGAGTAATAATGGTGGATTTTTACTTTCAGGACATTGGAAGGTGGAGAAGGGAGCATTGTGCTGTGTATTTTACAGCTGTTCAGTGAGGCTGTTTCCATGTTGAATTGTGGAGTAATTATATTTTATGACAAAAATAACATCTTTGTTTCCAACAAAACACGTTTATCTGTTGCTTTTATCAACCTGACACTAGCATAGAGTTTCGCACAGGGTCATCATGTAGTAAACATTTGATGAATAGAAGGAGGAAAACTCTAAAGGCTTAGAAACAGATGTCAACCCCTGTAGTCCAACAAATTGGATTTAGAGGAGACTAAGAGGGTGCAGTGGGGAATGTCAAGGAAAAATGGTTGGCAACTTGTTACAACTCTTGTTTTCTGAGCGGCCTGCCTTCCTTCCCTCCTTCCCTCTTTCCCTCCTTCCCTCCTTCACTCCTTTCCTCCTTCTCTCCCTCCTTCTGTCCTTCCCTCCCTGCCTCTCTCCTTCCTTCTTTCCTTCTTTCCTTCCCTTTCATTACAGCAATTTTCAAGCACACAAGTAAAGAGAATCATCTATTGCACACCCATGCACCTGTCACCCAGCTTTAGTAACTGTTCAATTTTCTGCTTCATTATTCTTAACTCCCCCCTTTCTTCACACTTTTTCTTTGGGAGTATTTTAAATCAAAACCAAGACATTCCACCCACGATTATTCCACCCACAATTATTTTAGTAAATATTTCAAACAGAAGATGACTTTTAAAAATCTACAGCTGCATTCACACCCACCCCACCCCCAATTAACAATCAGTCTGTAATACCATCTAATAGTTAACTTGTCTTTGATCTCTTCTAGGCTTCCTGTAAGATTTTTTTTAAATGTTAATTTGTGACTTAAGACTAATGCTTTCCTACTTTTTACAGTAACCTCTAACATCTTTCCCTTTAAATCCCAATTGAGTACTTATAATTGTCAAATGAATCATTTATGTCTCTATTAATCACTCAAGGAAGGAGCACTTAAAATGCATTCACTGTTATGAAAGAGTCTGGAGCTACCATGGTGAATAAGATAGATGATGTCCTTGGCCTCAGGGAACTTACTGTTCCACAGGGGAGATGGCCAGCTTGGATGTCCCTTGGACACATCACACTCGGTGTGATAAAAATCAGTCTCATCCTAAAAGGCCAGCTCTAAGTGTCTGAAGTCTGGCAGAGACCTCACCTCACCTCTTCACGCCTCCTGACCCCAGTGACTTTTTTCCTTCATCCTGTCAGTTCCAAACTTGGCTATTTTTCTTTGGAAAATTTTCTATATTCATCCTGTTTTTTTTTTCTCCAGGAAGACGTCTTTCTGTGATGAAGGAAGATAATTGAACTGCGTTAGAATTTACAAAGGTCCTGCCTTCCATGTTGGGGCAAACTGGGAGGGAGTTCACAGAGCTCCAACGCTCTGGAGTCCAGTGTTGTGCTGGGAGCGGCTTCATATGAAGTGGGTCCAAGGATTCAATGTCAGGATGGAGATAACAGGAACACGGGGGAAGGAGCCTGAAAAACAGCACCACGTATGCCATACGACAGGTGTGGCAAGTAGGGAATGGGCAAGAAGGAAGTAAAGCTGCGACCAGGAACGTTGAAAGTAAGTTAGGGCAGGTATGAGGCATGACTCTTGGACCATTGGAGTTTCATTTGGAAGCAGAAAATTGGTGTTTGATTACCTCCTTTACCTATATACCATGTGTCATACTACAAATTAAGCCACTTCAAACAAAACTCTGTTACTATCTTACAGTTTTGTAGGCCAGAAATCCAGAGCAACTAGGTTCTCTGCTCAGGGTCTGACAAGGCTAATGTCCAGGTGTTGGCCAACAAGGGTCTTATTTGGAGGCTGGGGAAATGAGCTTTTATTTCTACAACTCCCCACCCCAGGCTATCAAATAGGGAAAACGTCCATCTTCAAATGATGGGCGTGATTTCTACATTGTCTCCATCGTGGTACTGATTCTAACAACGGACATGATCTTTCTACCTGTTTCCTCAACTTGAACAATGGTTTAACTTCTTAAGAGCCCATGCTCTGTTTATGAAAACACACACACATACATACACAATTCTTTAACAGATTTGAAAAGACTAATGCTTTGTGTGCAGACGCACATTTTTACTCAAATTAAATACTTGTAACTTCATGACCTCACCCCATTGAAAACTGAGATGCTAATATCCGTTGCCTTTTCTCATTGATCTCACGGTCCTCTGTAATATCGAGTGTATTTCATACATGACCACATCAACAATAAACTTTCTAATTGCTTTTCAAGAAGCCTTTTCTTTTTTTTTTTTACTTTTTTTATTGATTCATATTCATTTTACAGTGTTGTGTCAAATTCCAGTGTTCAGCACAATTTTTCAGTCATTCATGGACATATACACACTCATTGTCACATTTTTTTCTCTGTGATTTATCATAACATTTTGTGTATATTTCCCTGTGCTATACAGTGTAATCTTGTTTATCTATTCTACAATTTTGAAATCCCAGTCTATCCCTTCCCACCCTCTACCCCCCCCCCCGGTAACCACAAGTCTGTATTCTCTGTCCATGAGTCTATTTCTGTCCTGTATTTATGCTTTGTTTTTGTTTGTTTTTGTTTTTTAGATTCCACATATGAGCGATCTCATATGGTATTTTTCTTTCTCTTTCTGGCTTACTTCACTTAGAATGACATTCTCTAGGAGCATCCATGTTGCTGCAAATGGCATTATGTTGTCGGTTTTTATGGCTGAGTAGTATTCCATTGTATAAATATACCACACCTTCTTTATCCAGTCACCTGTTGATGGACATTTAGGTTGTTTCCATGTTTTGGCTATTGTAAATAGTGCTGCTATGAACATTGGGGTGCAGGTGTCATCCTGAAGTAGATTTCCTTCTGGGTACAAGCCCAGGAGTGGGATTCCTGGGTCATATGGTAAGTCTATTCCTAGTCTTTTGAGGAATCTCCACACTGTTTTCCATAGTGGCTGCACCAAACTGCATTCCCACCAGCAGTGTAGGAGGGTTCCCCTTTCTCCACAGCCTCTCCAGCATTTGTTATTTGTGGATTTTTGAATGACGGCCATTCTGACTGGTGTGAAGCTATATATGACAAACCTATAGCCAGCATAGTTCTCAACGGTGAAAAACTCAAAAGCTTCCCACTAAAATCTGGGACAAGACAAGGATGCCCACTATCACCACTCCTATTCAATATAGTCCTGGAAGTCCTAGCCACAGCAATCAGGCAAGAGAAAGAAATAAAAGGGATCCAAATTGGAAAAGAAGAGGTAAAAGTGTCATTATATGCTGACGACATGTTACTATATATAGAAAACCCTAAAAAGTCCACAAAAAAGCTACTAGAGCTGATCGAAGAATTCAGCAAGGTAGCAGGTTACAAAATTAATGTTCAAAAATCAGTTGCCTTTCTTTACACTAACGATAAATCAACAGAAAAAGAAAGTAAAGAAACAATCCCCTTTAAAATAGCACCCAAAGTAATAAAATATCTGGGAATAAATCTAACCAAGGAGGCGAAAGTATTATACACAGAAAACTATAAACCATTGATGAAGGAAATTAAAGAAGACTTTAAAAAATGGAAAGATATCCCATGCTCTTGGATTGGAAGAATCAATATTGTTAAAATGGTCACACTGCCCAAGGCAATCTACAGATTTAATGCAATCCCTATCCAATTACCCAGGACATATTTCACAAAACTAGAACAAACCATAATAAAATTTATATGGAACCATCAAAGACCTAGAATTGCTAAAGCATTACTGAAGAGAAAGAAAGAGGCTGGAGGAATAACTCTCCCAGACTTCAGACAATACTATAGAGCTACAGTCATCAAGACAGCATGGTATTGGTACCAAAACAGACAGATAGACCAATGGAACAGAATAGAGAGCCCAGAAATGAACCCACAAACTTTTGGTCAACTCATCTTCAACAAAGGAGGCAAGAGTATACAATGGAATAAAGACAGTCTCTTCAGCAGATGGCATTGGGAAAACTGGACAGCAGCATGTAAATCAATGAAGCTAGAACACTCCCTTACACCATACACAAAAATCAACTCAAAATGGATTAAAGACTTAAACATAAGACAAGATACAATAAACCTCCTAGAGGAAAACATAGGCAAAACATTATCTGACATACATGTCAAAAATTTTCTCCTAGAAGAAATAAAAGCAAGAATAAACAAATGGGACCTAATGAAACTTACAAGCTTCTGCAGAGCAAAGGAAACCAGAAATAAAACAAGAAGAAAACCTACGGAATGGGAGAAAATTTTTGCAAGTGAAACTGACAAAGGCTTGATCTCCAAAATATATAAGCAGCTCATACGACTCAATAAGGAAAAAATAAACAACCCAATCCAAAAATGGGCAGAAGACCTAAACAAGCAACTCTCCAAGGAAGACATACAAATGATCAAAAAGCACATGAAAAAATGTTCAGTATCACTAATTATCAGAGAAATGCAAATCAAGAAGCCTTTTCTTATGTAGTTAACAAAAATTATTAATAATAAATCTCCTACTATTAGACTCATAATACACTTCCCAGGCTCTCTTACTGACCACTTTCCTCAAAAGAGTCAGGAACTTGCTAACTGTAAGGTTCATTTCAGAGGTCAGCATGTGAAAAGAACTGAGGTTTTAACTAGGCTACATGATACACCAAACATGGAGGTGAGCATTCTTAAACATACTGCTCAGAAGAAGAAAACAACCCTTAAGTTTCTTTCAAACTGATGGGGACACTATTATCTTTTCTTAATATGGGATTGCAATCAGTACCTACTTATTTTTTTAGTGTTTTAGGAAAATTTCCCCTCAACCTCTTTTAGGACCCAGTGGTTTTCCTGTATAAGACTTGAAAATAATGCATTTGAAATTAGACTCTGATCCTAAAATTGCCTTGAAAATCAATGGCATTCTTGGAGAAAGAGTTCTTAGAAATGCCACAGCAAATACTTACACATGTTTAAAGATAACATTCACTTGGTAAATACTATTATCTGATCAAAGGGAGATGACAGAGTTGACTTCAGTCTTTTCAAGTTTATTTCCTAACTCCAAATCCATCTGACCTAGTGTTGACTTACACAGATCGTGCCCTAAAGAAAACTCTTCGCTCTAAAAAGTATCTCTACTAAATTTTATGATATTTTGCAATTTCTTTTCCGTTTTCTCCAGCACTTGAACTGGCTGAGAGGGAGGGTGGGATGGTTTGGGTACACCTGTGTTCCCATCACTCCTCTCTTCCTCT
Source organism: Vicugna pacos (assembly GCF_048564905.1). NCBI lineage: Eukaryota > Metazoa > Chordata > Mammalia > Artiodactyla > Camelidae > Vicugna > Vicugna pacos. Next base: position 6,239,675 of record NC_133011.1, read on the forward strand.
TTCCCTTAGCAGGTCCAGGCAGGATAAAACCAGCATGGTAGTGATGTCTGGCTCATAGCTTGTGCTCACTAGGTCGGTTTTGAATACATAAGTGAGTGGAGGAATGAATGAAGGTAGCACAAAGCTAGGAGGCTGAGTTCTTCTGGAGTGGCTTTTCTCCTCCATAAGGCAGCAGGTGATCCTCAGGAACCAAGAACAGAATGGCTGCTTTGCATCACCTTCCCCCAGACTCCAGCGGAGGGTGTTGCTGTGACCTCAGTCTTGCTGGCACTTACTGCACAGGGAGGACGTGCAAGTTCAGAAATCTTGTGAAATAAAGTCAAGAAAATTTACAGGATGCCTGCAGGGCAGGGGGTACCAAAAAGACCAAATGGGAGTTTATGTAGTGACTGTACCGGTAAAAACTTCCCCTGGTGGCTGGCTGTGAAGTCTAGAATTTGGCTCCTAATGTCATCAAGAGTGACACATGTTATTAATGGCACTGCTTCCTGGAATCTACTTGAATCTTGCAAAATTCTCTCTCTCTCTCTCTGCCCCCTCCCCCAACTTCCCTCCCCCCATCTCTACCACATACTCTCCATCTTTCCATGGTGGTGATGGACGGGTGTAGAGAAGGCTGCCTCACTGAGGGTCTGCTGGGGCAGAGGGCCCGTTACTCCTGTGATAGGCACATTCGTGAACTCAGGGTCGTACTCCAAGAACATCTAAAGATGAATCAGCATCAGCATGAGGCACTTTGGGTTTTTTGGCAATTTCTAAGCTACCGGGGAGGGGGGACAAGAAGGTGGAAATGAATCACTTCATGTAAATAAAACTTCAATAGTGCTTTTCTGGGAAAAAAACAGAAACAGCCCATCACAGAAACGACAGTCTCTGTGCCAAGAGGGAAGTGAGCAGGGAGCAGTTTGAACATGCACCAGCTTACCTCCTGGAGTAGCCTGGTCTTGCCCGTGGGCAAGCAGCGGGAGTATTCATGCAGAAAAAGTGAGGAAGACACGTGTGAATGAATACCATGATGAGGATCAAGATCAAAAGTTGTCGGAAGGGACGATAAAGCAACTAGGCAAGGGGATGTTAAGAAATTTCCTTCCTCCTAAAACTTTAAGATAAAGTGGTGGGATTATCATTGTTAATATTATTATTTGCAGAGAAAACTTGCGGTGGCAAGGGTGTGTTCCTGGTCCTGATGGGGCTAGTTGGGGTCCTGATTTGTTCAAGCTGTTTCCCCACGTGAGTTGCCTTGGAAGACAATGTTTCAGGTGTTTCTTGACATATTTGAAACTGGCGAGGCCCCAGAGGCCCCACCGTGCGTTCTCCTGCTCTCACCGGCTACGCTCCCCACCCAATGGAAGAGGCTCCCCACTAGCCAGTTCTCCCATCAGCCCTAAGAGTTGCACTCCACTCGGTCCTCAACCTAACAGGCTTCACTTCCCTGCAAGTTTGCAAAATTAATTCCAACAGGCCATGAGAAGCAGGGCGCACCTCACCTCCTGGACGCTACAAAGCCAGTCTCCCGCAGGCCCTGGTAGTTTAGTCTATTCCCACGTGCAACTCTTGCGTGGCCCCGCCTGGCATGCGGTGTCTCCCTCCTCCAGGCTATGAGAACATGGGGCTGATAAGCTGCTGTGGATCGCATCTGTCCAAGGTCAAGGATTGTTGTGTGTTCAGCCACCTCATACCATTTAGAGTGGGGTACACATTTTGTGATTTGTTAACTTGTGATTTGTGATATTGTGATATGCAAGAAATACATATATCAGGTCATCATCCATAATTCCTGGCTCACAGCTCCCCAGATCCTTGGAATTTCCTGAGCAGTAAGAGCAATAAGAACATTTCTTTATTATAGTATTTGGTCTCTTGTCCTCAATTCCTGAAATTGCTTCAGAACCATAAAGGTGAAATGAGTGTCTTGCATTCATAACAAGCCCTTTTCCACTACAACTGAGTTTATGTTAATGCGATGACTTTTGGAAAGCACCTAAGGATGGGGGATGGTCACCAGAGGAACCAATCATAAATAGAGGGTTGGAACTTTCAGTCCCATCCTGTCCCCTAACTTCCGGGGTGAGTAGGGGAAGGGCAAGGGCAAGGAGTTGAATCAAGCACCAAAGGCCAATGACTTAAATCAGTTACACCTGTGTAACGAAGCCTCCATACAAACCCAAAAGGAGGGGATATGTAGAGCTTCCAGGTTGGGGAGCCAGAATGCCTTCATATGCCACCCTGATGGGTTCCAAACTCTATCCTCAAGACCTCACCCTGCGTATCTCTTTATCTGGCAATTGATTTGTATCCTTTAATGTCCTTTGTAGTAAATTGGTAATCTAGTGAGTAAATGGGTTTCCTGAGTTCTCTGAGCCACTCTAGCAAATTAATTGAACCCAAGGAGGGAGTAGTGAGAACCTCCAATTTATAGTTAGTCCATCAGAAGTACAGGTGAAACCTAGACTCGTGACTGGCATTACCTACTGGCATCTGAAGTTCAAGGAGAAGGTCACAGGAGCCTCCAATATGTGGCCAGTTGGGCAGAAGCACAAGTAACAACCTGGATTTGTGAATGACATCTGAAGCAGAGGGTAGTCTGTGGGACAGCCCTTCATCTGTGGAATCTGATACTATTTTGGGGTAAATAGTGTCAGAATTGAGTTGAATTGTAGGCCACTCGGCTGGTGTTGGAGCACTGCTTGCTAATGGTGGGGAAATCCCCACCCACACATTGAAATTGGGTACAACACCCTTTTTAAAGATGGATAAGAGGTTATCAGAACATGTATGTTCATACCTTTTGAGTATTGGCCAGTGCTTGGCTCATCCAGTGGCCAAAGATTTATTCAAATTTCTGGGGATGCCCACCTGCAGATGCGTGGGAAGGCAAAACACAGAATAAGGAATCGGCAAGCACAGAACTGACCTGACCCTTTGATTCTTGGAGCAAACTTCGTGATCCAGATACCAGGCAAAGATCAAGTATCTGAACTTACCCAGTGAAAACTTGACTCTGTGTTACTTTGTCTTCACACACCTATCTTTCTCCACGTGTGAAGCATAATGTTTAAGAAGCATAGTGTTCTGAATTCAGCTCTTTATTTTATGTCTGGGATCTGTAGTTCTTGAAATCTCTTGACTGCATTGCTTAAGATGAATTTGATGTAGAAGCATCAACATGGAAAAACAATGAAAACAGTAGTTAAACTACAATTCAGAAACAAGGTACTGGTTTATATGTTCTCATCTTAGTAAAAACAGCCACAATACTAAGCAGAGGTCAAGTCGCACTGACTGCAATTACTGCTTTCCATTTAGCTGTGTTATTCTCAGTGTCAAAGAATATTTGGTTCTCTTTTCTCCCATATAGACCCTCAAACACCATCAGCCCATGGAATATTTCCTTTAAACTGGTCAATTTGGTGGAGTAATTAATTTAAAATAAGTTTCTTTAAAAATATAGTTTTCTCTTTATTTCACAAAATGAGTAATGCAAGCTGGGATGTGGAGCTATTAAGTCGTTGCAAAAAAAATTACACAGCAAAACTGCTATTTTTGGCTTTTAATCCCTACCAGTTTGCCAACTTGTTGCAAGTTATACTTATCAAGGGATTGTACACTTTTTCCATCTTGTTTCATCTTGAAACCTAAAATGCTAACAGAGACCACGGATGGCATTGGATTTAATTAGCTAATGTTGCTATTGCTTGCTGCATCTCCTAGCTCTAAATATCTCTTTAAAAAGCTTCCTTTGATTTCAGCTTTTTAAGTGACATAAATTGTATTCACAGGAGAGGAAAGCATTACCTATCTATAATACATCTCTTTGTATTTCTAACTGGTGTGCTTTATCACACAGTCCTTGGTTTATGTTATAAAAGGATGGATTTATAATAAGTTAGCAGAAACCACAGCCATTCCTTTTAAATAACTCTTAAAAGGAAGTGTTTTTTTTAAAGAATGAACTTTACAAAAATGAATTTTTAAAGAAGTCATTTTATTTTATTCACTCTCTGTGAAATCTGAGACATTGAAATTAAATGTAATATATAGTACACAGGTGCAGCTGCGGTTTTTTTTTTAAACAGGAGGTATTTAGTGAATATCATTTGGTCATGATAACAAATTTGTTACATGAAACAATTTTAACCTCTTTTATACAGAGAAAGACCTCCTCCAAACAAAGGGTTGATTTATGTAAAGAATGTTATTTAATAGCCAAGAGTCTTTATTGGCCAGAATTCAAAGGAAACAATTGCCAAATTCAGATATGAAATTCAGCAGAGCATGTGGTAGGCAGAATTCTAAGCCTTGAAGATTCCCTCCTCCCTGTGGAGGACGCGGCCACATAATCCCTACATGTGTGAATATGACGGGTTTTCACCTGTGACTAGGTTATATTACACGGCATAGTTGCCCGTAATGTAGGGAGATTATCCATGTGGGTCTAACATAACCACATGACACAGGTCACAGAAGAGGAAGTCAGGAATCTGAAGCAAGAGAAGGATTCGTGTATTGTTACTAGCTTAAAGATGAAGGAGGTTAAGTGGCAAAAAATTACGGGTAGGGTCTCAGAGCTGGGACGAGGATCTGGCTGACAGCCAGTAAGGAAACAGGGACCTCAGTCTTGCCATTGCGAAGGGCTTGAATTCTGCTAACAAGAATGAGCTTGAGAGAGGGCTTTCCCCTTTAACCTCCAGCCAAGAACTCAGTCCAGCCAACACCTGATTTTGGCCATGGGATACCCTAAGTAAAGGACTCAGCCATGCTGTGCCAGACTTCTGACCTAAAGAACTATGAGCGATAAATGGGTATTGTCTAAAACTGCTAAGCTTGTGGCAATTTGTTACACAGAGATGCAAAATTGATGCAGAGCATAAAATTATACTTTATGGAAGATGTAAATGGGAAACTTACATTTATTACCTATCATCAGTCTTCGAAGGAGAATTGGCGGGAAGACAGGAGAGGGCATAGAATTGTGCTATCTCAGAATATTTGTGGTGAAGCACTGGGTTTGTTTACTTACAATCTGTCATGGACTGATACTTTTGCCAAGTATGATGAAACCGAACACATATAAGAATGAAACAAAAGCTCAAAGACATACAAACACCAATCCCAAATTTGCTATTATTAGATTCAGATAAAGCTGCCTTGTCAAATTGCTATAAATGTTTACAAGCATTTATTCTCAATATTTGTGCTTCTCACAGATCTGTAACAAAGAGTCCACAGGCCAGGTCTCATCGGCAGACCACTTGAGTAACACTGATTTAGAACACATTAAATTTGAAGGTTTCCAAGGCTAAAACACTGATCTGTTCTAAGCCTCAGAAGAGTGAAAATTTTGCCATTTGTGTGTTCTCATCTGCTTTTAAGTCAGAATAACTAGAAAAACTAGGAAATAGAATAAGTAACAATGAACAGGTCCTCAGGGAAATGAGTGCACCTATATATGCATAATGGGAGTACCAGAAAGAGATTTTAAAAAGGAGCAGAAAAATATTTAAAAATATAATGTCTGCAAATATCCCAATTTGATGAAAAACATTAATCTATATATTGAGGAACATATCCATAGAATAAATTCAAAGAGAGCCACGCACTTCATAGTAATAATGTTGAAAGCCACAGACAGAGAAAAAATTTGAAATTGGCAATAAATAAAAGATTCAACATGTACAAGGAACTCCTGATAAGATAAACGTCTAACTTCTCATCAAACACAGTGGAGGCCAGAAGGCAGTTGGATAACATGTGCAAAGCATTGAAAGAAAACATTGTCAGCCTAGAACCTTATATCTAACAAAACTATGTCTTTTAGAAATGAAGATGAAATAATGATATTACCAGATAAACAGAAACTGAGAGAATTTATTGCTAGCAGATCACAGAAGTTAAGTAGATTTTCTTCACTTTTCTTTGATTAACTGATTAAAAAAAATAAATTGTATAAAATAGTATGTATATAATTGTATTTTTGGACCTATAGCATATAGAAATGTAATATATTTGATGATAGCAGCAAAAAGAGGTATACTTGAGCCAAGTTGTAGTGGAGTAAGGGGATGATACCAGATGGTCCTTGAATCTGCAAATAGTCTGAGTATAAAGTGTGTAAAAATATGTATCATGCAAACAACAACCCTAAGAAAGCTGGAGTAGCTATATTAATATCAGACAAAAAAGACTAAAATAAAAAAAGTTATTAGACATAAAAGGGGTATTGTATTTTATTTTTTTAATTTTTCTGTTGAAGTATAGTCAGTTTATAGTGTTGTGTCAATTTCTGGTGTACAGCACAATGCTTCAGTCATACATGAACATACATATATTCATTTTCATATTCTTTTTCACTGTAAGCTGCTACAAGATATCAAATATAGTTCCTTATGCTGTACGGTATAAACGTGTGTAACTATTTTATATATACCAGTCATTATCTGTGAATCTCGAACTCCCAATTTATACCTTCCCACCCTCTTCCTCCCTGGTAACCATAAGTTTGTTTTCTATGTCTGTGAGCCTGTGTCTGTTTTACTTATTTATTTATTTATTTTTAAACATTTTTTATTGATTTATAATAATTTTACAATGTTGTGTCAAATTCCAGTGTTCAGCACAATTTTTCAGTCATACATGGACATATACACACTGTCACATTTTTTTCTCTGTGAGCTACCATAAGATTTTGTGTATATTTCCCTGTGCTATACAGTATAATCTTGTATATCTATTCTACAATTTTGAAATCTCAGTCTATCCCTTCCCACCCTCTGCCCCCCTGGCAACCACAAGTCTGTATTCTATGTCTAGGAGTCTATTTCTGTCCTGTATTTATGCTTTGTTTTTTCTTTTGTTTGTTTGTTTTTGTTTTTGTTTTTTAGATTCCACATATGAGTGATCTCATATGGTACTTTTCTTTCTCTTTCTGGCTTACTTCACTTAGAATGACATTCTCTAGGAGCATCCATGTTGCTGCAAATGGTATTATGTTGTTGGTTTTTATGGCTGAGTAGTATTCCATTGCATAAATATACCACACCTTCTTTATCCAGTCACCTGTTGATGGACATTTAGGCTGTTTCCATGTTTTGGCTATTGTAAATAGTGCTGCTATGAACATTGGGGTGCAGGGCAGGTGTCATCCTGAAGTAGGGTTCCTTCTGGATACAAGCCCAGGAGTGGGATTCCTGGGTCATATGGTAAGTCTATTCCTAGTCTTTTTAGGAATCTCCACACTGTTTTCCATAGTGGCTGCACCAAACTGCATTCCCACCAGCAGTGTAGGAGGGTTCCCCTTTTGTCTGTTTCTGTTTTAAAAGAGGGTTATTTTATAATGATGAAAGAGTCAATCCATCAAGGAGATGTAACAATTATAAACATATATGCACCTAACTTCACAGAGTCCCAGCATGCATGAAGCAAAAAGTGATAGAATTGAAGAAAGAAAGAAGCGATTCATCAGTATTATTTGGATTCTCCCATGCCCCACTTTCAGGAATAGATACAACAAATGAGCAGAGGATCAATACTATAAACCAACTATAACAAACATCTGCAGAACACCCTGTCCAACCACAGCAGGATACATATGTGTTCTTTGCAAATGCATATGGAACATTCTCTAAGATAGACCACATAGTAAGCCATAAAACTCATCTCAATAAATTTAAGTTATACAAAGCATACTCTCCAACCGAAATGGAACAGGAAGTCAATAACAGAAAGAAATTTGGGAAATTCAAAGATGTGTGGAAGTTAACCAGCACACTTCTAAATAACCAATAGGTCAAGACAAAATTATAAGGTAAATTAGAAAATACTTTGAGATAAATAGAAATAAAGATACAGCATACCAAAACATATTGAAGGCATCTACAGAGTACTTACCGGGAAATTTATAGCTTTCAATGCGTATATTAAAAAAGAGTGATCTCAAATCAATTACCTAACCTTCTATCTTAAGACACTGGAAAAAGAAGAGACAACTAAATCTAAAGCAAGCAGAAGGAAGTAAATAATAAAGATTAGGATGAAAATGAACAAAATAGAGAATAGAAAACAATAGAGAAAATCAATGATACCAAAAAAAACTGAATAATCAGATTAGAAAGATCAGGAATGGAAGAGTGGACATCACTACTGATCTTGCAGGAATAAAAATAATTTTAAGGGAATACCATGAACATTGGTGTGCCAAAAATTACATTTCTAGAAACCCACAATTTCTGGAACCGACTAAAAAGGAAATAGCATAATTGAGAAAAGAAAAAAACAGATAAATCGATATTCATCAAAATTAGAAACATCTGTGCTTCAAAGGACACCATACAGAAGGTCAAAGAACAATCCACAGAATGAGAGAAAGTGTTTTCAAATCATGTATCTGCTTAGCAACCTGTACACAGAATATATAAAGAGCTTGTACAACTCAAGAATAAAAAGGCAACCCAATTAAAAATGGTAAGAGGATCTTAATAGACATTTCTCCAGGGAAGATATACAAATGGGTGATAAGCATATGAAAGGATTCTCAACATCATTAGCTACAAAGAAATATAAATCAAAGCCACAAGGAGATGATAACTTCACACCCACCAGGAAAGCTATGGTCCAAAGACAGAATAACAAGTGTTGCTGAGGGGATGGAGAAATCAGAACCTCATGCATTGCTGGTGGGAACATAGAATGGTGCAGCCACTTTGCAGGTGGTTTAACTTCCACAAAAGTTTAAACGTAGAGTTGCCGTAAGACCCAGAAGTTCCATTCCTAGGTATATACGCTCAAGAGAAATGAAAACATGCAAAAATGTGGAAACAACTCAAATATACATCAACTCATGAATGAATAAAGTATGATATACTCATACAAGAAAATATTTTTTGGCCAGACAAAGGAAGGATGCACTGATAAGTGTTATAACATGGACAAACCTTGAAAATATTATACTAAATGAAAGAGGCCAGTTACAGAGAGCACATATTTTATGACTCTATTGATATGAAATGCCCAGAAAAGAAAGATTTATTGAGACCAAAAGTTGATTAGTGTTGGCCCAGGGCTGAGGGTAGGAGGTGGATGGAGAGTGATTGCTAATGGGTTTGAGGCTTTTTTGAGAAGAATAAAAAAATGTTCTAAAATTAGATTGTGGTAATGGTTTTATAGCTAATGTGAATACACTAAAAACCATTGAACTGTTCACTTTAAATGGGTGAATGGCATAGTGTGTAAAATATAACTCAAACTTTTAAAAAGTAAATAAAAATAAAGGTGCACTTAGAATATTTTAGTTGAGCAAATCTTAGTGACAGTGTTGGTTTGGGAAAACAAGAAAACCTATGGATCAATTGAAAAGGTGAAGATAATCAGAGGAAGTTCAGTGGAATGGTAGTCCTTGATCTGGTTATATTTCATTTAATGAAGATTTAAAGAAATATTCATTCATTCATCATTCATTCATTTAATTCATCCATTCATCATGCATTCATTTAATTCATCCATTCATAATTTATTCATTCATTCAACCAACATTCATTAAGCATCTGCCATGTAGTAATATGCTTAGGTCCAGAGACCGTACCTGGGCACAATTCTGCCTATTTGTCTTATACTGACTGAATCACAGAATTTGTGATTTGCAAGCACTTTGGGGATCTTATTGCTCCCAAATGCCTCATTTCATGGGTGGTAAAAATGACACCAGTGACTATCTAAAGGCATGTTGTGACTGAGTAAAAGAGCTATTTTTCCAACTTCAGTTTGAGGAGTAGCATATTTTTATTGAATACATTGGTAGTTTATTTACTTAGCTAGGACTTCGGGTAAATGGATTCACAGTGGGCAAGTGGGCTTGTTGCTGAGTCTGGGGTGAGATCAGCTCTTAAGAATTGCTGTTACATCCCCTAAGTATGTGAATGAAGATGTTTCTGAAGATTTTTGGTGGCAGGAGAGAAGGATATTTGCCTTCCTTTTAGCCTTCCTTTTTCTATGCGGTCGTTAATGAAGAAATAACTTTCTAATTGGTGTGAAGTGGATGAACACATCTGGCTTTTCAAATAGTGGCTGTGGTTTCAGTGCAGGGGAATGAATGGGACTGTGGATGTTTGGCCAAACAGTAGATCAAAGCCACATGTGTGTACACTACAATGATCACTTGTATTTCTGTACTGAATTTCATTGCCTAAAATAGACATTTGCCATTTATTTATTTTGGGTCTTCATTTATTCTGGTTCAGCATCTAAACCCTGAGCAAAAGGCCAAGGGAATATTTATTTAATTCCCCACCCTACATATCTTGGTGTGGATCAAAGACTGTCGTTAACTATAGTTGCTGAAAATGCTAGATTTTTGCTTCTCCAGCCTTCTTTGCAATAAAACTTAAGCACCCAGCGTATCAGGCAGGGATGCCTACATCAGAATTTTATTCGGGAGTTCATAACTCAAGAAGTAAAGAATAAGAACCTTCTCTTCATGGCTGCAGGGCCAATCAGCTGGAGCTCTTAACTCACTGAACAAGGTTCTAGACTTGGGGGATTTTCCATGGCTGCTTAGCTTCAAGCTCTTCCAATGGTTCTGCGAATTACTTGATGTCTTCTTAATTAATTCTTTTGCCTTCTTAACTCAGCCGGAATCTACCTCTATTGCTTGCAATTAAAAGCCCTGACTGATGCAATGGTCAAAACACATAATGTAGTTAATCATAGGGCTGGTCAGTCACCAGAATGGGCTGCTTTTCTGGAATATGAAGGGAAATGATATTAAATGGAGGATATGTAACAGTATTAAAAGGAGGAAAGCCACTTACAATTCCAACACATTTAAAAATTTAAAAAATAATTCTTAATAAATTAATTAAAATAAATTGTATATATACATTATTTATATCAATTTGTTTCCCAGTGGGAAGATTAAAAGATACTATATCATAGTGAAATGGAGAAAAATTAAATACATTGGGAACGGGGGGAAAGTAAAAAAAAATAAAGTTAGAAAAATAAAATGGAAGCTTCTATTGAGGTTTATGTGCAAGATGCATACTGTGAAGTCTCGTACATTTACGAGAAGCATCAGTCGTCCTGCCATGACTATATAATTTGCTGTGTAAACTGAGACACTCCTGATAGTGAAAGGTAACTTATGTCATTAATTACTCCTGGGCAATAGGTGTTAAATGAGCTGTGGGACAAGCAGGAACATAAATTGTACTTAATAGTGCTTAAGGACCCACTTAATAAACTTCACACACACACACACACACACACAGAGTAAACTCAGATAAACTTAGATTTCCCCGTTCTATCTAAAGTACTGGCATGTTGCATCAGTACATGCTCAATTATGGGGGAAAAAGCAGCCCTCAAATCCAGTGGCTTGAAAAATGAAGGTTCATAACTCAGTTTCACTGCATGTCGACTGATGGCCAGACGGGACTTTGCTCTGCTTCTCCATCATCATTACTACAAGACCCAGGTGGTGGAACATTCCCTAACTAGAACATTGTCAATCACTGTGGCAGGAAGAAAGCAGTGTCTTACAGTAGTACTTAACTGCAATTCCAGGAAATACTTCCAGCCCCAATTCATTGACAAGAGGTGGTCACAGGGCCCTGTGTAACTTCAGGGGGCCAGGAAGCACAATCCTACCATGTGCCTGGAGCTTGAAGAACTGCAAATATTTGTTTAGCAGCATTAGTGCTAACACACAGAGTGTTTTAAATTAAAAAACATTACACTCCAATTTACTTTAGAATAGTTTCAGATTTACAGAAAAGTTGCAAAGATAGTACGACCCTGACTTTTTAAAGACGTGTCTTTATAACTAAGGAAATGGTGATACTTAGTCCAAAGATACCAGGAAGGAAAACAAAATTGAAGTGTGTTGTGGCTTAAGCCCTCTATTTTATATTTCAAGTCCCTACCTTCTGCCAACCAGTGTTGAAAATGGCATTAGTCAATCCCAGGCTTGCCCTGCTACTTGAAGCTCTGTTAATAGCTGCCTGTACTACCTTCTAGCAACCAGAGGAAGAATTATATCATATCCTTACACTGAGCAGAGATTAAGTCGCCAGGTGCCCCTTGGAGTGACAGCTATCTGTGGCTGCAGAACTGACCTAAATAAAAAAACAGGAGGGAGACACTAGTTACAGGAATAAACTGCGCAGTCAACTCTTCATCATAACATAACTGTTGGTTTCCTTTCTTGACTGTACTCTGGGAGTGTATCATTAATGCAGCGAATGTTAAGACACGAGCTGTTTGAAGGGTGACCTGACAGATAAAATTTACGCTTGCTGACACCTATAGCCTTCTTATAATGAAATGTATCTTTTGGAGAACAGAAATCATATTGTTAATGGTGGGTGGTTGGAGTGATGCTTCTGCTATGTTTAAACCCTTAAGATGGAAAACAAGTATTTGCAGTTTGAACGACAGGTCCAAATGATAGGTTATAGGTCAAATAATTTGTCTCCCAGAACTCGAGGGCCATGATTGGGCTAAAGGTGAATATCACAGTTGGCCCCAGGCATCTAGCAATGGCTGAATGCAAAGTGGGAAAGAGGACCATTTCTGCAGTTGAGTCCAGGAGACAAAACTACACCAGATACTCAGGAGAAACACAGCCACACCGTCAATGAGACCAGAGGAAAATGCCTCTCAGGAGTTCTCCAAGAGAAGAACGACAGGGCATAAGGGACAGCACTCATAGCAAACACTGTAATGAGTTACTCTGAGCTGTTCCATTTGATGCTCTTCAGTACGTTCCATTGCGTCAAAACATCATTTAATTAAAATGAGTGGAATTTATTTAATTAAAATAAATGGATCATTAGGGAGACATATAATTTATCGTCCAAATAATGGGGCATTTTTGAGAGTAAAAGGAGACACCATTAACCATTTATACCCAGACAGTAAGAGTCAACCAGGACTGTCTCAGGCAGAGTGGGAAGAAGGCTCGCCCTAGTTTCAATGGGCTACAGGCACACACTTCTTTGTGAACCCAGAAGGTCAATGCCTCCTTGGCTGTGAATGTCTACCAGTCTTTCCAGTCAGTCAGGGTTTCTGTGGAGCCAGTCAGGCGTACTGAAGTCTCAGAGACCTGGAACTGACGTGATCTTAATGTGAAGTTTTTCTCATTGATCGTTTTTAAATCTTAATCTCTTAATTGTGCTTTTGTACAATGGCCCTCAATCAGGGCCTTCCTTGAAACGTAAGACATTTTTAACAACTTTGAATGTTTGGCCCAAGTCACTTCTGGAGTGAGTGGCAGAGTTGGATGCAGAACCTAGATCTCCATTGCTCAATTTACCATATCATCCTGTGCCCCATAATGGCTAAAAGACAGAATGGAGCATAAAGATAAAAAAATAGCACACATTATTTGTAAAACATTTAAATAAACGTGATTTCCTAATGGCTTAGCAAAATGTAAGTTAAAATATCTTTTTTTTTTTTTTTAAAAAAAGAGCTAAAGTTATGTGTTTTGACCATTGCATCAGTCAGGGCTTTTAATTGCAAGCAATAGAGGTAGATTCCGGCTGAGTTAAGAAGGCAAAAGAATTAATTAAGAAGACATCAAGTAATTCGCAGAACCATTGGAAGAGCTTGAAGCTAAGCAGCCATGGAAAGTCCCCCAAGTCTAGAACCTTGTTCAGTGAGTTAAGAGCTCCAGCTGATTGGCCCTGCAGCCATGAAGAGAAGGTTCTTATTCTTTACTTCTTGAGTTATGAACTCCCGAATAAAATTCTGATGTAGGCATCCCTGCCTGATTAAAAAAAAAAAAGAGCTAAAGTTACTTCCAGGCAGCATCAATTTATTCCTCTCTCAGTTTCCATCATAGAAAAATGAGGAAGTCAGGGTGAGGCGTTCCCTTTTCTCAAAAATTACCTAGAAAGAAATTCTATATTATCTGCAATCTCTAACACTGTTTTTTTTTAATAAGAAAATTAATTCTTCTTTGCAATCAAACATTACAAAGAAAGTATGTTATTTTTTGAATTCTGGGTGAACTTATGAGTCTTGCCTTCTTGCATTCAAGAATACATGAGGGTACAAACAGACTAATGTCCTGCAGAACTTAGACGGACAAGCAAAGCAGGTATCAGGAACATCTTGTTTGGGAGGGATTCCCATGAACTTATACTTCCTAGACTCCCCCCACCCTTTGTAGTTTTGGATCAAACAAACGATCCTGAATAAAATGATTTTCTCATGTCTCCTACCTGACGTTCCACACAGCCCAGGTCTATTCAGAATTTGGCTCAGATTTCCTGGAAATTCAGCGGAAATTCAATCTTGGTTTGTGAATCTTGGCGAAGGCTTCTGCTGGCTGCGCCAGGCTCCCCTCAGCCAGCAGCACACACTCTCTTCCCAATGTGGAGGACCCAGGGGATGCAGCTGTACTGTGTGTTTGCGCTGGTTAGCCTCCCCAAGTCCAGGGTGACGTCTCCTTTCCTGAGTTCCAGGTCTACCATTCCCTGATGTTTATCACCACATCCCAGAGGGAAAATAAAAACCCTGGGGCCATACTAACAGTGAAAATTTCTACAGCATCCTCCTCTGACACAGCCAGTTTCGTCTTGGTCTCCCTTCCTTGCCAGCCGCTCTGGACAGCAGTCTTACACATGGTTCTACATCCCTTGACCCAATTGTCCTAAATGCCCTTTTAACTACTCTTCCCTTTACCCTGTGCCTCACAACAACATGGGGTGAGAGAGTCTATAAAGTGCATCACTCCTATTTTATCATCTGGGGATTCTTGTGATAAGTTTAAATGGTTTTCTCTATAGTATCTCTCCTTGTATCAAGAATTTCAATAAGGGAAATTTCAAAACTTAAACCTAATTCTCTTTTCAAAACATAATCTGCTGTCTTCTCAAATTAATAGTTACATTTAGAGCAATTGTAACTGTAATTTTGTGATTGCATCAAATCCCAAAATGTCTTTCTAAATGTAATGATTCTAAAATCCATGGAAAATTAAGCAAGTGAAAACTTTCAATAAAATTTGGGATAAGGGAAAGGCTGCTATAACTTAAAAATCATAAAAAAGCTGTAACAAGTAGAATATTTCTATCCTAACATAGAACTCAGTAGATGGACTATGAAATTTTAAAAAAATCCAAGAAGACATGAGAATGTATTAAATATTAAGGGTTAAAATTCAAAATTGAGTTATTTGTTTATTCAGAGAAAAAGTTCTCTATCTCTCTGCATGCACTAAATGCCTTATAGAGTTAAGTTTTTAAAAGAATAAAAGGGATTTTTTTTTGCTTAACTCAATCTTTATAAACATAAAGCATAAAAAAAGATGAGCTGGTTATATATGACTTCAGGAGGCTGAGAATCAACAAATTTATGGATGTTAAAATTACCACAAACAAAATACAATGACAAAGGACAAATTGACTGAAAAACAGAAGTAGCTATAGCATGTATAACAATGGATAATATGTACAGGTATGTATATATTGGACCAGAGAGCTGGACCATCAGCTTTAAATTTCTAAGATTAAATATGCCCGCTTAGAGGTAGGACAAAGGTGTCTGCAAATAGAAGAAAAGAGTTACTGTATTTATGCTGTAAAATATGAGTGTTGCTATTGTTTATGTACACTGTTTATTAAATAACATCCCAGTTAGCTTGTGCTCATTGTTTTATTATCAATGCCAATAATTTTTGTCCTTCTTACAAGATGTCTAAACGCAGAATTGTGTCAACTCACATTGAGACCTTACAGACATTAGCTGAGAGTGTCCTGAGTATGCGTTCGTGTGTGCATGTTTCTGGTTTCCTCTCTTCCATGATAAGACTGAATTCTTGGTCCCTGGTGTTGGGGTCATGTGATCAATTCTTATCAATGAGTTGTGAATCAAAGTCTTCTGGGCCACTTCCAGGACAGGCAATTTAATAGAACCCTACTTCTCTCTGCTGCGGTGACTTGGTAGTGTTCCAGAAAGTAATTATGGACCTCAATCTGAGGGTTAATTGACTGGGCGACTTTGTGAGCCCTTATGTCTACCACCCATGGATATATGTTACTTAGGGATATTGTAAATAGTGACTATCAGTGGTTCAAGGATCTTGTCTTAGTGTGTTCAGGCTACTGTAATAAATATCATGGACTGGGTGACTTAAAAAACAAACATTATTTCCCATGGTTCTGGAGTGTGGAAGTCCAAGATCAAGGTGTTGGCAGATTTGATGTCTAGTGGGGAACTACTTCCTGGTTCGCAGATGACTGTCTTCTCACTGTGTCCTCACGTGGGGGGATGGGTGAGGGAGCTCTCTGGGATCTCTTTTATAAAAACGCTAAGCCTATTCATGAGGAATTCATCTTCATGACCTAATTGCCTCCCCAAAGTCCCACCTCCTAATACCATCACTTTGGGGATTAGTTTTCAACCTATGTATTGGGTGGGGCACAAACATTCAGTTCATAAGAGACCTTATAGAACATCTGGGATCCCATTATTTTGGCCTTTCCCTTTATTCTTCGTTAAGCTGGAGCATGTGAGAGAGCATGGAGGCATCACACAGCATTGGTTGAGAGCACAGGCTGAGACTTGAGTTCAAAGCTCAGTCCCACCATTTATTGGCTGTGTATCCATAGTTATGTTACTTAAGCTCTCTAAATCTCTATTTTCTTATCCTTAAAATGAGGAAGAGATTTTCTATTTCAAAGGATTGTGGTGAGAATCAAATTAGATAATGTGTGACTCTCTGTTAGTACACTGCTGGCATCTAACAGTACTATGTGTGGTAATCATGGAGGACCTCCTGCATCCATGGCACCATCTTGCCTGAGGGACTTTGCTTTCTGAAGCCACGCATCAGATACATAACTCTATCGTCCAATTCTAATACTTCTGGCTCAATTGGGTAGTTTTTCCAAACAGACAAATGCAATTACTTAAATCATATGGAGGAAAACAAAATCAAAATGATGCAATTTATATAAAACTGAGAGCTAAAAAAATGGCCTAAACCATTATTTATTTTTATTTTTTTATTTTTAAAATTTTATTTACATATTTTTAAAAATTTTATTTTATTGAGTTATAGTCACTTTACAATGTTGTGTCAAATTCCAGTGTAGAGCACAATTTTTCTGTTATACATGAACATGCATATATTCATTGTCACATTCTTTTTTGCCGTGAGCTACCACAAGATCTTGTATATATTTCTCTGTGCAGTATAATCTTGTTTATCTATTCTTCATATGCCTGTCAGTATCTACAAATTTTGAATAGCCTAAACCATTATTTAACCAATTTTTATGTTTTAAATACGAAACATTACAATTTCTCTTAACAGACACAGAGAATCAGTGCTACAAAAACCTCTCTATACTAAGTATACACTATATACTATTTATTGTTGTTATTTTACTAGCATTCTCACTAAAATATAAAGCTTAGTCCTAAAATCAAAGTCATTTATAATTCAAAATGGCTTCAGGAATAATCTCATTCACTGCTTTCATTTCACAGGTGAAGAAAATCTGGTGCATATTAGTTACTGTTTACTAAGACCTGTATTCTTTTTTAAAAACTTAATTAAGTAATTTTTCATTTTTAATTAAAATATAATTGATGTGCAATATTATACAAGTTACACAACATAGTGAGTCACAATTTTTAAGGGTTATATTCCATTTATAGTTATTATAAACTTTGTTCCTTATGTTGTACAATCTATCCTTGTAGCTTATTTATTTTGTACATAATAATTTGTACTTCTTAATTCCCCTACCCCTCTTTTCCCCTCCCCCTTTCCTTCTCCCCAGTGGTAAACACTAGTTTGTTTTCTTTGTCTGTGGGTCTGTTTCTTTTTTTATTGCAATCACTAGATTATTTTTCAGGTTCCACACTTAAGTGATATCGTACAGTATTTGTCTTTTCTCTGTCTGACTTATTTCACTTAGCATAATGCCCTCAAACCCATCCATGCTATTGCAAATGGCAAAATTTCATTCTTTTTAAAAGGCTGAGTAGTGTTTCAGTGCGTCTGTGTGCATGTGTGTATCTCACAGCTTCTTTATCCATTCATCTGTTTATGGACACTTAGGTTGCTTCTATATCTTGGCTATAATAAATAATATTTATAATATTCTTAATATTGTATTCTTAATAGGAATTTGCTATATTTTTAACAGAAATTTACTCTTCACAAGAACTCCTTAGAAGTGTAAGAAAGTACTACATTATGGATGAATACCAAAATAGTTGGTGTTTATCTTCATTGAGTCTCACATCATGTCAGTTAACTCATTCAGGTGATTCCTTCCTCTCAGTGCTCAGAATTCAAATCTTATGCATGGTAAGTTGATATCCCCCATGAACTCCTGTTTTTCAAAAGTTTTACACTACTTTTTACATTATTTAAAAATAACTCTATCTGGATCAAATTATACTATTTAGACATTAAGTACTTTGATTATTACTTAAAATTACATGACATTCCTTAATCTCCTCCCTTCTTTGCCCTCTTCCTTCCTACTTTCCTTCCTGCACCCTCCCTCCAAAAACATTTATTTGGCACTTACAGTGCTCAACAAAGTTCCAGAGGACAGAAATACAGTGGTGAACAAAACCAGCAAGTGTTTTGACTTCATAGAGCATAGCTCCTAGCAAAGAAGAAAGACATTAAGCCTGCAAATTGAATAAAGTGTGACCAGTGTTACAGGGAGGGGGTCCCAAAATGGGCAAACTTTTCAGGGAGGGCTATCACAGTTCGTGATTTTTTTTTTCAAATACAATTGTACACAGTGACTTTTAACAGAACAACTGAAGTAGCAGTGACTAATAATATGTTTACATTTCCTCCTCCTGTTTCTGACCTCAGAGATGCCATTATTACGTTCTGTCTCCTTTTTGTCCTTCCTTCGTTTTTCTGTCAACACTGTTCTCTGCTGCTGCTCGTCTGCGCACAACCTGCTGTTGTTTCTCATCAGCCTCTCAGACTCACCACTGACGTTTCATCACATGGAGTGCTTTTTATAAAAATAGTTTATACATTATAGTGAAGGGCAGTATTTATACCTTGAAAAATTCTGAAAGCATCTCTCCTGACATTCTTGCCTTTTTCTTTCTTTTTAAATTCTAATATAGTCAGTTTACAATGTTGTGTCAATTTCTGGCATACAGCATAATGTCTCCATCACACCTACATTCGTTTTCACACTATTTCTCGTTATGGGTTACTACAAGATACTGAGTATAGTTCCCTGTGCTGTACAGAAGAAACCTGTTGTTTATCTATTTCATATATAGCGGCTAGTATCTGCAAACCTCAAACTCCCAGTTTATCCCTTTCTATCCTCTTTCCCCCCTGGTAACCACAAGTTTGTTTTCTAAGTCTGAGATTCTATTTCTATTTTGTAAATAAATTCATTTATGACTTTTTTTTGCCTTTTCCCACTCAATCATTTTTATGTAACTTTTTGTGTCCAAGCAAGTGGAAGCACTGATGCTAATTTATGTGAGCTCATGTGTGTCTACATCATTCTGAAAAAAAAAAGATGTTATGAACTTTAACAATATGTACTAGCCTCTGAAATTTTTGCTTGACCTCAGAAACCACTGTTTTGATTCTATTTCTCTTCCGTCTCCCACTTGGTAGCTGAAAGCATTGTTTCTTTATTAGGTAAACTGATTGTGAATTATTAGAGAAGAGCTGTGGATCCTATATTGGGAGCCCACTGACAGGAATAAAACATTCAGTAAAATTTTCTGGTCCACTATTCTTTCCATATTCTGTATCAGATCACCCCACTGACTTCACATTCAACTCTTCCTTTGCATTTAAGAGTCACGCCTTCTTCTGAAGGTTCTCAAGGGCCCCTCGTGTGCATGTCCATTGTGGGACCAGTGGTCAGCCCAGCATGCCTCATCCCACCTCATCTGGTATCTGCTTCCCTTTATCCACCTGGTCTGTCCCTGTGTCTGTTACACCAGGTTCCATCACAGCTCCCACCACCAAAAAGAGGCAGCTCCTTTTGGCTGCCTCCCTTCCCCCACTGCGTTCAAGATTCAGATAAGTGAACATCACTGTCTCTTAATTACTTGCCTCACCTGCTTAGATCTGCCGAAAATAACATCCAAGTGTGAAACTCATAGCCCGAGCTGCACTTTGATCCAGGAAGGTAGAGTCTTCACTTAGTTGATGTTGGACAGTAAACTTAATTTTGGCTGTTTTTTTAATCAGCCACACGATTCTAAGTTCTTTCATCTGCCTTTCCCTTTGCTTCTTGGTTAAGTGCTCTGCACAACAATTTTACACATAGTTATCTCTTTACATCTTGATAATGTGTACAGGCTAGAATAAAATGTGGCTCAGGTGGGATATGATGTTTTCTTATATGTTTAGCTAGGCAAGGCTTCAAGTAAGAAAGCAGTGCCACTCTTCTGCATGAGAATGTTTAGATAAATAATTGCTCAGATTCTTACTTGTGGCAAGGCCGGCTTGTTCTTGACAGTTCATGAAAGCCCTTTTTTCTTTCCCCTTTGGTCACAGTCAATTTAACCTGACCTGGCAAATGACCAGATTGCTTCCATGAGGATTACGAGTTATTGGTGTCACTGCCTCTTCAACTGTACAAATGGTTGCTATGTTTCAAACAGCAACCAGACGGCACTTAGACCCAACCAGCCTTTCTAAATATCCTGTAAAGAAGAGGACCACAGGGACATTTGACTTCAAGATCTGAATCTCCTTCCAGAGTTTGCAGAGTGAACTAACTTTACTTTTGCCCTTAAATTTCCAAATCAATAGAGAAGGAACTGCCAAAGAAAACCTAGCTCAGAGACAACTCTGTGTGCAAGTTCAGACAGCATTCCCAGGAGCTTCAGCACGATGGGCATTCTCTCCCGGCACTGGAGTCGTAGGGGGGTTGGAAGCTCTGCTGGATTTTAGTTGGGCTTTTCCCAACTGGTACTAAGACCCAGTGAAAATAACCCCCTACTTGGACCGACACTGCACGGTCTTCAGCTTTCCAGCTGCCTTCTTCTAGCAAACTTGGTGTCTTCTGCCGCTTAACTTTTCCCTCTTAGATATAATAGGTTATTGGAAAGAACTCGTGGGGCCAACTGAATTTTTGTATTCTATGCAAAGTGATTTTAAGTAGTAAAAAGCCAGTGATTATCCAATAACTGGTGATTGGGGCAGCCCATTTGAGTTGGGGATATTATAGACTGGAAATGTATCTTGACATGCCTGCTTAATAATGATTCCTGAATATGGTCTCTGAAAAAGATACAGCTCTTCATGCCTGAGGTTGTTTTCTGAAACAGAGAGACCTGGAAATAAGTGGTCTCACCAGAAAGTAAGTCAAAATCATGCATTCAAGGAATGCCACTTCTCTGACCACTACTAGTTATTATAAAAGTATTGCAAAGATTTCAGGATATTCTGAGGTGAATAAGAACTTGCTGTCTGAGAAACTATCCTTGCTTCTTCTCTAGGATTGGTGGAGTATCCCAAGTGGGTGGGATAAGAGACTTCCTTTAGAACACATGTGCCTCAGTGTTAGTCAGGAGAGCTCTTGGTTTCATGGTTGACAGTTTATGCAACTTGAGGTTGATGACCCAACTTTCCTCTTCCTTATTTCCTTTTCTTGTAAAATGGACAAAATAATCCTTGCACCTATGAGAAAGTATGGAAATTGACTGCAGTATTGCACTTTTTACAACTTATCCAAAATTTTTACCAAAAAGATTTCCCTCAATTAAAATGGACAGCAGTGTAACAATTGTAGGATACTTGTGGAGTTATTTAATTCTTTAGTGGGGTGGGTTTTGTTACAAACACCTAAATCAAACAAGGATTTAAAAGAAAGTTCTACTTCTTTTTATAATAACAGGTCTATTTAAAGTTCACCATTACTAATGTGTTGCGATATTGTGTGTGTGTGTGATCTGGAATCCCTCAGCCAAGGACTGGGAAATATCATTAGTGATTAAGTGAGAATGAATCTCACTTTGGGAATAAAAGAAATAAGCATGCTTGAGAATACCTTCAACGTTTGTGCGTGGGCTCGGTACAGGACGGCTTTGATGTTGTAATCCTTTAAAAAGGTTCTAAATGAAGTAGATAACTAATTTGTCTTGCAAAAAGCCTTCTCGGATGACTTTCTGTGCGCACAGGAGGGTTCCAACCAAATTGAGGACTTGATTGTTCAACACTATGCTTATCATCCGCCTGGGACTGAGCTGAGTGGAATGAGGGAAGGTTAAATGGGAGAGGTTTTGTTTTCAGACAGTCCTTATATTTCTAAGAAAGTTAATTAGGAAGTGAAACCTTCAGCGGTTGGCAGTGTGCATTGTTGGCTACCAGGGCATGGTGACAAATAGCCCCGAAAGGGCTTCACTTTCTTTTGTAAACACAAAGGTAAGGAATTTGCACAAAAATGCACTGGTGAAGATCTGCTTTTCATCATGGTCTAACCACATAGTAAACAACAGAAATAACTTGTTTTAATAAAGCATGGTGTTGAAACATTTATCAGCAAGTCCTTTCTACTGGCTTCAAAAGGTATATTTGGGTAAGAGAAACCTTTGCCCAGAAGAACACCATCTGAAATTTAAGTTACAACATTTTCTTCGTGTCAAGGTCAGGAAACATAAGGGAAAAGTTTGACTTTTGTGTAATCATGAATTTATCTCTTACTAGGCTGAGATAGTACAATTAAGTACTTATTATTTGGGGGTAGATGTGGTTGGCAGAGAGGAAAAGACTGCAAAATGTTTGCTCTGGAATGGATTTTATTATTTTAAGTGTCCACTTTCTTTCTTTTCCTCTGGATAGCGGTGTACTGGATTTCATGGGAAGAACCTTTCCAAAAGAAAAAAAAAATAATCTTGTTATGATGAGACAGTATAACAAGATCTGGACTGATCTGATAGGAAGTGTAGGAAATGCTGTGAGGCAGGACTGAACCGGGCCCAGGAGAAGTGGTGAAGTGCGATGCCAGGCTTAAAGAAGTGGGACTGAGCAGTACAGGTAGCCAAATTCTAGCTGAAAGAAAAAGAGAACAAGGGAGGGAGTTAAGATGTGTCCAATTTGGGGATGAGTACTGAAAGCTTCCAGGAATTATGGAGAAGGAAATATGACTGTCTTTTTTTTTTAAAACAAAGTTTTATAGAAGTGTAGCTGCTTTACACAGTTAGTTTCAGGTGTAAAGCAAAGTGATTCAGTTATACATGTACATACGTATATTTTTTCTTTTCAGATTCTTTTCCATTATTAGTTATTACAGGACATTGAATATAGCTCCCTATGCTGTGCGATAGGTCCTTGCTGTTTAAGGGCTTGTGAAACTTCATGGGTTATGCTGAGGAAGGACAACTTCTTGTCTTAAATCTGTGACTATACCAAGCCCCTCAGTTTGCACTAATGTGAATATTCCCTAGTTGTAAATATTTCCTACCTGTTCACCCAGTTTGTGTACTCAGGACTGGTGGTGGACAAAGCGCACACTTGCCTGGACTGGCTGCATGGGCCAAAGGAAGAGAAAGAGGGAATGCTACAGCAGAGCATTAAAGGACATGCTTTTCAACTACATTAGATGGAACCTCAAGAGTGTCTACCCATTTTGACCTTTGAATAACTGCTGAATTATTCAGATTCCACAAAAAGTAGAATTTGTTGAATATAAAAAAAGGGCTTTTTTTTTTTGCTGCAGGACTGTTAGAAATTTGTTACAGTATATTATTTTGGTTGACTTTCAGCATTGATTTTTTGTTGTTGTCCTTAGAATGCCTTCTCTGGTTCCTGGACGATCCACAAAATACAGCCCTTCTGTATGATTAAATATACTGACAAGCTACTATGCCTAGGTAAAGCAAAATTTTAGTAAAGGGACAACATAGATAGAAGGACAAGAGAGGAACAAGATGGAAGCGTGTGGACTAAAGTCTTTGTACAAATATTGAGTAGCTTCTAAGGATTCTCTCTAAGTGTTTGTTACAAAAAATTGCATAATCAGACTTGAAGAATCATTAAATTGCCATCCAGTGTGGAACCCAGTAACATACTGAACCAGGATGAAAGAATTATTTTTAGTAGATACCTAGATATTTGAAAGGTTTTTCCTACCATCGGTGTAGTTCATTCTACCTTGACAAAAAAATCTACCAACTCTAGCAATTAACCATCCAACTCTTCATTTTTTCACTCTCCTTTCCTTTGATTTTTGCTTCAGGAATGTTGGGCATAAGAAATTGACAGATTATAGCAGAGAATCAGTGAGGAAAATCTTAGTTTCCATTTTACCCCATTTTCTTTAGCCCCGGTCACTTAAGCAATATTAATTGCTTTAATAATGGATTTACAATTTACAATTTACAACTGTGATTATTGTTGTTAATTTATGAAACAAAATGTCATTGAAAACAAGAAAAGTTGTTCTGATCTCATTACTTTTTTCCCGGTACAATTCCATCCCCTCTAACCCCTGCTTGAAACTCTCTTCATACTTTTTTATTATCAGCTTCTTACTCTATGAAAGCACATGGTATATGTGCCTTTTTCAGTGTGGTATCCCCAGTACCCAGACCATGACTGAAAACAATTATTGCTAAGTAGATGTTTATTAAATATTGTTTCTGTAAAGTGTGAATATCTTTCTTTTTTTCTTTAATATTTTGTAACTGTGTTGTTTGGTCGAGTGACCGACTCATTTCTGTCTGCTCATGAATTTCTCTCTACTCAGACTTCACATTTTATATAAATTCCTAATGAAGCATTATTTAGTATTTTATACAGAATCTAAAAAAATCTCTGGGGTTCTAAAAGGGCATCTTAAACTACATCTTTGCAAGGAGTTTTAAGAAATATGACTTTCAGTATTGTTCATGGCATGATTATGTCCCATACTGTCTAAGAGTCTCTGATACTCTTTTTTTTTATCTCTAGTGTTAGATTTTTATTCTCAAAAGATTTATATGAGCAAGAGTAATCACCAGCCAACAGCCAGGTTAATCACATCATGTTGTGAGGTATCACGTTGTACTCAGGAAGGAGTAATGCTAAAAAACCGAAAAACGTGAAGTCAGGTATTCAAAGACAAACAATTCTAGAACTAATTCAAATCATAAAGAATGTGCAATGTCAATTTGAATTAGCAAAGTAACAGATGTATATAATTTATAACTATGTCTTTTGAAAGATAAGAGTCTCTGGTATTCTTAATCCCTTCCTAATTTCCATAGAACTCTTCAAAGGAAGCAAGCCAAACTTGGTACATTAACCAACTAATCGATCAGCCTTCAACAGGCCTTGAGTCCCCCATATGTGCAAGGGACTATTTGAAGTGATTGACATTGGTACTCCTGCCTTTGAACCAAAGGCCATGTTACTGTGCAAGTGTAAATCCCTGTGCCTCCTTTTTTCAACACACCTGTTTGGCTTAAAAACAAACATTATATCTGCAGTCTACAGAGAACACAAAATTTCTCCACTTTTTAATGGTTTCCCAAATGTCTGGAGAATTTCATAGTATTAGTGAATATCATGAAAGAGAATAGGAAGTTTAAAAAAAAAAGCGAGGAAAAGAAACTTTTACTGCTTCAAAAACAATGGCAAGTCCCCTGAAGTGGTAAATGGACCATCTGTGTGTTCTGGCACCAGAAAATGTGTAATTTATTTTAAAGCAACAGGTATATATCTGTTCTTCTAAATGTCTATCTGAAATAATGTGTGTATTGTATGTGAAAACGAAGCAGGGCAACAGAATGGACTTTTTAAGCACAATGTGCTTATTTACTTCAAAGCTATTATTGTTTCTGTCAACAAGAGTAAAATTTATTAACTCGAGTAAGTATAGTCAGGCATTTTCTTGCAAAAAAGAGGGTAAGTAGATCACACCTCGAAAACCTGTCTGCTCCCATTTGGAAAAGCACTGGCTTGAATCCTAAACATTTCATTTGAAAATCTACAAACATTGCAGCGGGAAAGGGAAAGCTTAGGTTCTGATAGAAACCACTTACCCTCTCGGTGGGCTTAGGGTTTGTATCCCTGGGAACACCCAAGCGCACCAATGGTTTATCTAGATGTTCAGCCTTAAACACAGAGTCAAGGGAAAGGATTTGCTATTTCCTCCAGCAAGGTCCAATCTCTTCCTTCTTTTCAGTATAGTTTACTAATTATGAGGCTTATAGAAACATAGAAATTAGAGATGGAAACTCTCAATGGCGTTACACTACTTTTCCTCGTGAATGCAAATCTCCTGTTTATCTCAAAACTCTGTGTGTAGGGCAGGTGGGGGAGCAGGGGACAGTTACCTAAACTGATGGAACACAGAGATTTACCCAGCAACATTGTAGCAAACCCAGGTTTCCGGAATCTCTTTTCTCCCACCCTTACTCTTCAGTCTTCCTTCAGTGCATGCCTTTATTTCTGCCAAGATGGGTTCCTTTCAGTTCTTGGAATGAGTTAGGGCCTTTTGCACTTCTGGGCTTTCCGATTTGCTGTTCCCTTAGCCTGGAACACCTTTCCGTAGGCTCATGTCTGGTTATCTTCAGGTCACAGCTTAACTAGCTCCTCCTGGCGGGAACTGTTGGTCTTTTGACTTGCTCTCTGAGGTGTGTGATTTACTTCTAAAAGGTATTTGCAAGAGTTGGAATTTTGAAGTTGGACCAAAGAGAAATTATTGTCACTTATGACTAAACCCAAAAGTTAACTGTTTATTGTTGATTTTTAAAAAAATCATCTCTCTGCTACTGAATGTTATTTAAGACATTATAATATTTTCATTTTCAATAATGACTCTTTTTTTTTAATCACTGGTATTGAATTTCTTTTTATTTTGTGGTGAGTTTTACTCTCAGTTCCCCAGAGTTTTCATAATTTTAACTTGTTTGCTAGATGAATTATCTTTTAAATTGATCATTTTTCTCCTTTTCACATTTCTATTGTATATGTAATAAATTATAAATAACTATTACATATAATAAAATTTCTATTATACATAAATATAATTTATATGCTAAAAAGAGCATGAAATATACAGTTTAACAACTCATTATAAAACAAACATCTGTGTAGCCACCAGTCACTTCTTGAAGTAACCATTATCCTGACTTTTTTATGATTTCCTTGCTTTTTAAAAACTATTTATTCGTACTTAAACAATATAATTCAGTTTTGCTTATCTTTGAAATTTACTTACGAAGGACAGACAATACTGCATGTATTTTTGTGGCTTGCTTCTTTCATTCAGTGTTATGTTTGTGAGTCTTATCAACATTTTTGCATGTAGTTGTAGGTCATTTCCAAAATTTATTTATCCATTCTACTATTACTGAGTAAAATTTGTATTGCTTCCCAGGGCATATTTTGGAGGTATGTATCCCGGTATATCCAAGTTCTTCTTGGATATATGTACTTAATTTTGTTAGATTCTTGAGTATTGATATCTTCATTTTGTTAGGTAATGACAAACTGTTTTGCAAAGTGGCTGTACCAATGTACACTGTCACCAGAAACATGAGTTCCCATTTATCTGCATTTTTTGCCAATGTTTAATGTTATTAGACTTTGACACTGTTGCCCATCTGGTGAGTACGAGACATGACTTTAATTTGTATATACCTGATTACTAAAGAGGTTTCATGCCTTTTAATCTGATTATTTACCATTTGGTTGTCTTCTTGGGTTTAACTGGTTGTCCATTTTTCCTTTCGGTTACCTAGGTTTTTGTACTGATTTGTATGGAATCTTTATAGTGTGTTGGGAGTGGGGAGATGCTCTATGCTATGCAGTCACTTAAAGACCCAGGCTCCACCACCTCCTTGGGCCTTGGAGTCTTCCACGTGTCCTCTGCATTTGCCCAAAAGATGAGAGAAGAGAGACTTCATGTGGGAGAGGAGGATTGTGTGGGTAGTTTTATCTGAGTCAGTCCTGGGTACGCTGATTATTGTTCATTTCTGCCTACATTCCACTTGTCAGATGCCAGTTATGTGGTTCCCTAGGAAGTACAAGTGAGGCTAGGAAATGTGCTCTTAGAATGTTCACAATGAAAAGGGTACAGGATTTGATTAACCCAAAGCACTGTCTCTGCCATATATCCCACAGTCATGATGACTTTCTTCTAAATTATATTCTAAAATTTTTATAGTTTTTTTCATTTCACATTCAAATGTTTAACCAGTTTGGAGTTGACTTTTGTGTACAACATGAAGTAGGCATCTAATTAAATTTTTAAAAAGTAATATGGATGCCCAGTTGTTCCAGCAACATCTTTAAAAGTCCATCCTTTTCCTGATCTGTAGTGGCACTTTTCATAGACCAAGAATCAGTGTATGGATGGGTCTATTTCTGGGCTCTGTATTTGAACATTTTGTTACTCTGTCTCTTGTAGTGTTAATACCACACACTTCACATTGCAGTCATACAATTTGTATACAATTTTTAAAAATGAAGTATAGTTGATTTACATTTGTTATATTACATTTGTTATATTTCAGGTGTACTACACAGTGATTCAATACTTTTATAGATTATATTCCATTTAAAGTTATTGTAAAATATCAGTTATATTCCCTGTGCTGCACATTGTATCTTTGTATCCTCTTCATTTTATACCTAATAATTTGTACCTCTTAATCCTCTTTGCTTATCTTGCCCCTCTCTCCACTGGTAAACACTAGTTTGTTCTCCGTATCTATTAGTCTGTTTCTGTTTTGTTATACTCACTTGTTTGTTTTATTTTTTAAATTCCCAATGTAACTGAAAATATGCAGTTTTTGTCTTTCTCTGTCTGACTGACTTCATCAAGCATACTAACCTTCAGGTCCATCCATATTGTTGCAAACAGCAGAATTTCATTCTTTATTGTAGCTGAGTTATGTGTGTGTGTGTGTGTGTGTGTGTGTGTGTGTGTATTCCACAACTTCTTTATTCATCTGTTGACACTTAGATTGCTTCCATATCTTGGTTATTATAAAAAATGCTGCTGTGAACACTGGGGTGCATATATCTTTTTGAATTAGTGTTTTAGTTTTCTTTGGATATATGTCGAGGAGTGGAATTGCTGGATCATATAATAATTCTGTTCGCTTTCCATAGTGGCTGCACCAATTTACATTCCCACAAACAGTAAACTAAGGTTTCCTTCTCTCCATATCCTCTCCAACATTTATTATTTGTTGTCTCTTTCATGACAGCCATTCTGACAGGTGTGAGGTGATATCTTTCTTACTATGGTTTTGATTTGCTTTTCCCAAATGATTACTGATTTTGAGCATCTTTTCATGTGCCTATTGGCCATCTGTATGTCTTATTTGGAAAAATGTCTATTCAGGTCTTCTGCTCATTTTTCAAATGGATTTTTTATATTGAATTGTATGAGCTCTTTACATATTTTGGAGATTAACCCATAATCAGACATGACATTTGCAAATATCTTCTCCCATTCAGTAGGTTGTCTTTTTGTTTTGTTGATGGTTTTGCTATGCAAAATCTTTTACATTTAATCAAGTCCCATTTGTTTATTTTTGCTTTTGTTTCCATTGCCTGAGGAGACACATCCAAAAAAATATTGCTAAGACTTACATCAAAGAGTGTACTGCCTATGTTTTCTTCTAGAAGTTTTATGGTTTCAGGTATTACATTTAGGTTTTGAATCCATTTTGAGTTAATTTTTGTATATGGTGTGAGAAAATGTTATAATGTCATCCTTTCATATGTAGCTGCCTAGTTTTACCAACACCACTTATTAAAGAGACACTTTTCCCCATTGCATATTTTTGCCTCCTTTGTCATAGATTAATTGACCATATGTGGATCAATTTATTTCTGGTCTCTATTCTGTAGCATTGATCTATGTGTCTGTTTTTACGCCAGTACTATACCATTTGATTATTGTGGCTTTGTAGTATAGTGTGAAGTCAGGGACCATGATACCTCCGGCTCTGTTCTTTTTTCTCAAGATTTCTGTGGCTGTTCATTGTCTGTTGTCATTCCGTACAAATTTAAAAATTATTTGTTCTAGTTCTGTGAAAAATGTCCTGGGTATTTTGGTAGAGATTGAATTTACTCTGTAGATTGCTTTGGGTAGTATGGACATTTTAACAATATTAGTTCTTCCAATCCTTGAACATGGGCTGTCTTTCCATTTCTTTGTATCATCTTCAATTTCCTTCATCAATGTCTTATACTTTTCAGAGTATAGTTCTTTCACCTCCTTAGTTCAGTTTATTCCTAGACATTTTACTCCTTTTGATACAATTGCAAATGAATTGTTTTCTTGCTTTCTCTTCCTGCTAGTTCATTATTAATGTATAGAAATGCAACAGGTTTCTGTACATTAACCTTGTATCCTGCAACTTTATTAGTTATAATAGTTTTTTTGGTGGAGACTTTAGGGTTTTCTATACCCATATATCTATCATGTTATCTTCAAATAGTGACAGTTTTACTTCTTGCATTCCGATTTGGATATCTTTTATTTCTTTTTCTTATTGATTGCTGTGGCTAGGGTTTCCAATACTATGTTAATAGAAATAGTGAGATTGGACATCCTTGTCTTATTCCTGGTTTTAGAAGAAAAGCTTTTAGTTTTTCACCATTAAGTATGATGCTAGCTGTGGATTTGTCATAAATGGCCTTAATAATGTTGAGATATGTTCCTTCTATATCAACTTTGTTAAGAGTTCTTATCATGAATGGTGTTGAATTTTGTCCAGTGCTTTTTCTGCATCTGTTGAGATGATCATGTGATTTTTATCCTTCATTTTGTTAATGTGATGTATCACTCTTGCATCTCTGGAATAAATCCCACTTGATCATGGCGTGTTGATTCTTTTTATATATTGTTGAATTTGGTTTGCTAATATTTTATTAAGAATTTTTGCATCTATATTCATCACAGATATTGGCCTGTAATTTTCTCTCTCTCTCTCTTTTTTTTTTTGTAGTGTCTTTTGTCGGTTTTGGTATCAGCGTAATGGTGGCCTTGTCAAATAAATTTGTAAGTGATCCTTCTTTAATTTTTTGGAGTAGTTTGAGAAAGATAGGTATTAACTCTTCTTTAAATGTTTTGGTGAAATTCCCTTCTGGAACTGTTTGGTCCTGGACTTTTGTTTGTTTGGAATTTTTTGTTTACTGACCCACTTTCAGTGTTAATAATTGGTTTGTTCAGATTATTTATTTCTTCCTTATTCAGTCTTGGAAGATTGAATGTTTCAAGGAATTTATCTATTTATTTGGATTTTCCAACTTGTTTGTCTGTAACTTTTTCTAGTATTCTCTTATGATTGTATTTATTTCCATGATTTTGATTGTAATTTCTCACTTTGATTTCTTATTTTATTTGACCTTCTCTCTGTTTTCTTAATGAGCCTGGCTAAAGTCTCATCAGTTTTTTAATCTTTTCCAAAAAAAAAAAAAAACACCAAACCAGTTCTTGGTTTCATTGATCTTTCCTATTTTTCAGTCTCTATTTTATTTATTTCCACTTTGATCTTTGTTATTTTCTTCCTTCTGCTGACTTTGGTCTTTGTTTGTTCTTCTCTTTCTATTTTTTAAAATTTTAGGTTAGGTTGTTTATTTGAAATTCTTCTTGTTTTTTGAGGTAAGCCTGTATCTCCATAAACTTCCCTGAAACTGCTTTTGCTGTGTCCCATAAATTTTGGAAAGTTGTGCTTTGATTTTTTTGGTCTCAAGGTATTTCCTGATTTTCTTTTTGGTTTCTTTGTTGACCCACTGGTTTTTTAGTAGCATGTGGTTTACTCTCCACATGTTTGTATTTTTCCCATTTTATTTCCTGTAATTGATTTCTAGTTTCATACCACTGCGGTCAGAAAAGTTGCTTGATGTAATTTCTGTTTTCTTAAGTTCTTTGAGACTTGTTTTGTGCATAGCATGTGATCTATACTAGAGAATGTTCCATGTGCACTTGATAAGGATGTGTATCCTACTATTTTCACATGGAATGTCCTATAGATATTTATTAAGTTCAACTGGCCTAATGTGTCATTTAAGGCCATAGTTTCCTTATTGATTTTCTGTCTGGATGATCTGTCCATTGATGTAAGTGGGGAGTTAAAGTCACCTACTATCATTGCATTATTGTCAATTTCTCCCTTTTTGTCTGTTAATAATTGCTTTATATATTTAGGCGCTCCTCTATTAGGTGCATATATGTTTGCTAAAGTTATATCCTCTCCTTGTATTGATCCCCTTATCATTATATAATGCCCTTCTTTGTCTTTTATTATAGACTTCTTTTTAAAGTCTACTCTGTCTGTTGTGGGTATTGCTACCCTTGCTTTCTTTTTTTATTTAAAATATTTACTGAAATATAGTTGATTTACACTTTATATTAGTTTCAGGTGTACCGGAGCTGTACTAAGCTCTACTAAGCTGGCCCCGTGTGCTCTGGCAGTGGCAATCTCCTCCATGGAGCTAACCTCGCTCCCTTCCAAGTGTGCACAGGGATAGTCCCTCTGGTGTTCGTAGCCTCCACTCTGCATTTAGCCTCACTCCTTTCTGAGTATGTGCAGTGACTCCCTCCCTCCTGGTCAGAGGCAGGACTGAAGTCCATGCTGGCTCCATTCTCTCTAAGTATTCACACGCTTATTGGCAACAGAGGTCTCCACCTTAATGAGGAGCATCCCTGAGCCTGTGATATTCCTCTCCTCTTCTGTATCTGCAGCTAGGGGTGTGGGTGCCAGTCAGATTGCTTCTCCTGCCTTCCTACCAGACTCTCTGTGGATCTTTCTCTCCAGCCTTTGTTGTAAAAGAGCTGCTCTGCTAGTCTCTGGGTCAATTTCAGTGAGAGTCATTCTACATGTCGTAGTTCTGATGTATTCTTTTTTTTTTTAACATTTTTTTATTGATTTATAATCATTTTACAATGTTGTGTCAAATTCCAGTGCTCAGCACAATTTTTCAGTCATTCATGGACATATACACACTCATTGTCACATTTTTTTCTCTGTGAGTTATCATAACATTTTGTGTATATTTCCCTGTGCTATACAGTGTAATCTTGTTTATCTATTCTACAATTTTGAAATCCCAGTCTATCCCTTCCCACCCTCCACCCCCCTGGTAACCACAAGTCTGTATTCTCTGTCTGTGGGTCTATTTCTGTCCTGTATTTACACTTTGTTTTTTGTTTGTTTGTTTGTTTTTGTTTTTTAGATTCCACATATGAGCGATCTCATATGGTATTTTTCTTTCTCTTTCTGGCTTACTTCACTTAGAATGACATTCTCCAGGAGCATCCATGTTGCTGCAAATGGCATTATGTTGTCGGTTTTTATGGCTGAGTAGTATTCCATTGTATAAATATACCACACCTTCTTTATCCAGTCATCTGTTGATGGACATTTAGGCTGTTTCCATGTTTTGGCTATTGTAAATAGTGCTGCTATGAACATTGGGGTGCAGGTGTCATCCTGAAGTAGGGTTCCTTCTGGATACAAGCCCAGGAGTGGGATTCCTGGGTCATATGGTAAGTCTATTCCTAGTCTTTTGAGGAATCTGCACACTGTTTTCCATAGTGGCTGCACCAAACTGCATTCCCACCAGCAGTGTAGGAGGGTTCCCCTTTCTCCACAGCCTCTCCAGCATTTGTCATTTGTGGATTTTTGAATGACGGTCATTCTGACTGGTGTGAGGTGATAACCTCATTGTAGTTTTGATTTGCATTTCTCTGATAATTAGTGATATTGAGCATTTTTTCACGTGCTTTTTGATCATTTGTATGTCTTCCTTGGAGAATTGCTTGTTTAGGTCTTCTGCCCATTTTTGGATTCGGTTGTTTATTTTTTTCTTATTGAGTCGTATGAGCTGCTTATATATTCTGGAGATCAAGCCTTTGTCGGTTTCACTTGCAAAGCTAGAACACTTGCAAAGCTAGAACACTCCCTTACACCATATACAAAAATCAACTCAAAATGGATTAAAGACTTAAACATAAGACAAGATACAATAAACCTCCTAGAGGAAAATATAGGCAAAACATTATCTGACATACATTTCAAAAATTTTCTCCTAGAAGAAATAAAAGCAAGAATAAACAAATGGGACCTAATGAAACTTACAAGCTTCTGCACAGCAAAGGAAACCAGAAGTAAAACAAGAAGAAAACCTACGGAATCTGATGTATTCTTGAGGGGAGGTGAGCCTAGCACACTCTTGCCCTGTCATCTTGATCTCCTAACTCACAATGACTACAATTTCTTTTCTAAAATGAGAAACTGATGGATAAACCTCTGTCTAAAACTGCCTCATTTGGGCCTTGATCAATGTGTTTAACTATAGTCTGTCTCATGTCAGACAATGGAGAGAATAAATAGACAAGTCAAATGGTTGATGAATTAGCTTTAATTTATAAAAGGTACTATTTTATATTAAAAGAATTCACATTATTTGGGCCCACAGAGTATTTATATTTTAGATGAGCATTTAAATTTTTTCTTCTAAACATTAAAACAATTTTAATGAACAGTTTAGTATGTCTGACTTATGACAGTCATCTCTAAGCCTCTTTCTGCTGCACTAATGATTATATTTTCTTGGGGAAATTGTTTAACATGAGACACTCCCTCTTACAAGAATTTTTGGTTTGTTCATATTCCTACCCATTTTATATCTTTCTTTTTTTTTCACCCCATGTTTAATTTCCGGAAGTCTTAATTTCTCTCAAGAATTTGAATAGTGTTAATTTATTTAGTATAATCTTTAGCCCTCTTTGCTAAAAGCCCCATTCCACTGTTTTCTCAGTTGGTTTCCTTTCCTTTTCCTATTTAATTAAAAAAAATTGGGTTCTTTTTCCTTTCACATCTTTGAAGAGCCCCCTATGAATCCATAATATCTACTTCTGGGTGCTTATATGTTTTTTCCTTTTCAGTTAAACTGTAGCTTAGTTTGTCTTTTTGCTATTTCAACTCTCTTCTACACTCACGCATTTTTATTGCTTCCTCCCCCACATTAGTGGTCCCCACCTGGTCCCTCATGAGCCATGAGTGGCTCACAAAGCTGTTTCAGGTTGCCCATAAGCTTCCCGTCAGCTCATTGCTCCTGCCTGCACAAGCAAAGTGGTCACCAATGAGGCCTTCTTATGCTTCCTAGCCACTGTCAGAGCTGATGCCCACCTGTTCCAGATTCTCCCTCCACCACAAAAATAAATCTCTTTTTAAGTTAATGACTCATAACGCTGTAACTGGTGCATATCAGCGTACTTTGAATAACAAAAAAGAATTCCCTAACAGGTCACACCATACCAACAGGAAGTTCACATTTCCTTAGGACTTGTGAACTGAGTATGAATTTTACCCAGACACAAACTCAGGTATCACAAAAAAAAGTAACAGATTTTCTTCTGTCTACAACTAAACTCATACTAAATTTAAAAAGCCATGTTGGCTTGGTAGTAGAAAACTTAATCTTGTCAGTTCTAGAAAATTCACTCACTTCAAGTGTAACACTTAATCCCTTAGTGGGGAGGGAGTGGTAATCAATCAGCCAAATCAAGATTCTCCCCTCTGCCTAGATTTTTTCACTTCTTCCTAGGTTGGAGGGGGCGAATATCACAGATGGCACACACTGGGTGGTGTGGGGAGGTTGGCGTGCGTTCCTGATCACCTCCCTTGGCCTCTTCCAGATGTAACCATACCTTCAGGCTTTGGGCATTGCTGTCCAAGTCTGCATCACTCACTGCTGGTGTC
The DNA here is from genome assembly GCF_048564905.1 of Vicugna pacos. NCBI lineage: Eukaryota > Metazoa > Chordata > Mammalia > Artiodactyla > Camelidae > Vicugna > Vicugna pacos. The sequence goes on from NC_133011.1 coordinate 6,275,354, forward strand.
GGCAGTTCCTTGTGGTCCCAGGCATTGGCTTCTCTCACTCTGTTCTCTCCTGAGGCTGTGCTGTCCTCACACCAACCAGGAGGCCTCTTCTGGTCTATTTCAGATTTCTCAGTCCCTCCAGCCAGACTTGTAGGCATGCTTGGGTGAAGGCTGGGAGGTGTCAAGGAAGAGGGTGGAGCTGGAGGTTTTCCCAACAGCACTTTGGAGTTTTCATCACTCTGTGAGTGTTCTTGGAGGGCTGTCTTCCTAGAAATCTTCTTCAGCCCTTGCTTATTCAGCACTTGGGGACCACGTGGGAGGCAGAGATTCCTTATGTGGCTTGTAGTCTTCTAGCTTATTCTCTGGGAAGCAGCCAGGAAGTAGTCTATTCTGCGAGGGACCCCTCAGACATCTCTGAAGTTCCTGTGACCCAGGTGCTGCTTCTGGGGTCCCGCTTGGGGTGGTGGCTCTGCTGCTCTCTTTCTGCCCTCTTTTCCTTTTGGGTGAGGGGATGGCATTACATCATTCTGCATTTGTCCCCACTTTATGGTATAAATTATACATTATGGGTCCCCCAGGATTTTGCTCTTGGTACTGAAATCAACCTTTTGAATTTCAAAAAAATTTTTTTCTTTCAATGAGCGGACTTATAATTGAAATGTACGGCTTTTAAGACTGTTGTTTCTGCCATGGGTTTACAAAAATTGATTCCAGAACAAAAAAGCCAACAGTGTAATGTTTAATTCTCTCTCTATAGTCTCTTTCCTAAGGGAAATGCATATTGAGAGACCTTATTGCCACTTGAATGGGGGGGGAGTATGAAGAATAGAACCACCCCCACGTTAAATATTGTTTAATATTAAAATATTACCCCTGTAAATTCGCCATTCTTTGTATAAAGTATGTGCTAATCACCCCAGAAAGCTCTTTCCCCCTCGTCATTTTCTCTGGTAGTGCTATGGTATTGGGAAAGCCTGTGACTTGTAAGTACATGAAAAGACTAAATAATTGTAATGAGCCTATAAAAATCATGACATTCAAATATTTCAAAATTTTTAATTTCATTTGTAATTTTAATTTTTGCCTTACAGACATTTTAATGAAGGAAATATGATGGAGTAGCTTCGGAGTTAGACACGTAAAGTTTTAAATCCTGGATGTGGCACATGTTAGCTGTGTAACCTTGGATAACTGACTTAAACCCTCTGAGCCTTTATTTCCTTATCTGTAAAATTCAGGGAACATCTTTTCCATACTATTCTATGGCACACTGCTTAGGAAGAGCATATCGCAAAAAAAAAAAAAAAAAAAGAGAGAGAGAGAGAGCGAGAGCGAGAGAGAGATGTGATCAAATAAAATTGGGAAGCACTGGAAAAAAAGCACAGTTAAGTAAATATCTTTACTCTGATACCTCCAGAATCCTGTGTGCAGCTAATTTGCCTTTTGATTATGCAGGAAGGAACACTAAATAGTGATTCTTAGTTCAAGCAACACAAATTCATTCTGATTGATTGAAGTAGAAAAATAAGGTATTGGAAGGATATTGAGTGGCTTAGAGAAATGGCAGAAATATCATAGAGCCAGGTTTGGAGAAAGGGCAGAAACAATGAAGGCTGAGGGGCACCAGGACCACCCGGAGAGACTCTGGTCTGGGGAAGACGCAGTGCCCCGTCACTGAGTCCTTGATGCACCTGCTTGGGTGGCTCTATTGTGGGTGCAGGCACTGGGTGCAGCTGCCACTCTTGGGAACTAGATGGAGTCACCTTCTGCTGCCACCATGGATTCTCCACAGCTCTGGTTCTTTGTCTTATTGTCCTCCAATTCAAAATCATGGGGTCTGTAGCGATCTGAATAGTGGCTCCCAAAGATATCCATGTCCTAGTCCCTGGAGCCTGGGAATGAATACATTATCTTGCCTGTTAAAAGAGATTCTGAAAATGTGATTAAGTTAAGAATTTAAAGATGGGAAGATTATCATGGAGTTTCTGGCTGGGTCCAGTGTAATCATAAAGGTTCTTATAAAAGGAAGGTATGAAGATCAGTGAATAGCAAGAGATATGATGAAGAGTGTGAAGTGACACAGGATAGAGGCCAGGAGCCAAGGAGGCAGGCAGCCTCTAGGATCCACAAAAGACAAGGATACGGGTTCTCTCTCAGAGCCTTCGGAAGGAATCAGCACTGCTAATGCCTTGACTTCAGTCCAGTGAAACATGCTTTGGACTTCTGATCACCAGAAAAGGAAACAAAAATTCAAATTGTTCTAAGACACTAAGTTTGTTGTATTTATTACAGGAGCAATGGAAAACTAATACAGAATTCTTAAATCAGTTGGCACAGTCTAGGCCATGTGTCCACACTCCAAATGGGAAGACTGGGAGAATTGGTGTGAGGAGTTTTCAGTTTCTCTAGTGGGACGTGGCCTCTACTGTCACAAAGATGCTTAAGAACGAAAGCAATGTGTTCTGATGCTGGTAGCTTACCCCACCCATCCAAAGGCAAAAGCTACTACTTACAAGATTGTTACATACTGTTTGCCAAATGTATTAGATAGCAGAGCCTCTATTTTCTGTTTTTTTCTTGGAGCATTTCCAGATCATCATCAGGGCTGGATTGGAAATAATGATGACACAGCACATGGTGCATAGCAGTCTCTCAAAAAAAAAAAAATGCAATCTTTTTGTGGTTACTTACTGGTAGCTACATTAGGCTAAAAACCAACATATTTGATGATGGCAGAAAACTGCCATTCAATTAGTCTTCTTTGGTAAGAAAAAAAAAACATGCTAGTGCAAACAGTGGGAAGGTTGAGGCCATGGAGCTTCGGTAGAGGATAAGGAAGGAAATGAGGAAAGATGCAGAGTTGCTTGGCAGTGACGCTCATTTCTTCATGTGGGGAGGGAATGGAGTCACAGAGGGAAGAGTGATGGCTATGGAAACACTCTTGAAGCAGTGAAGGCCTGTGCACCGATGGTGGCAGTGCATGAAGAAGCAGCACCAGACGGAGGGATTCTGTGAAGGAGGGACTCACAAGTTTGGTAACTGACAATCTTAGGGGATAAATTTGGAAAGAAAGACAAGATGGCTGCAAGGTTTGAAGACTAGAGGCCACTCAGAAAATGGTGTGCTAAAATGGAAGCTTTGAAAAAGGAGCTATTAGGGTGAAACTTTGGTTTATTTTAGATTTGCTTTGGGAAACTTGGAATTGGGGTTCGAATCAGTTAAAGCACTGGACTTGCAGATGTAGCTTTGGGTGACACCAGTTGAACAGGTGCACTCAAGCCCCAAGCACCTGTGATCCAGGAGAGGAACCAGACAGGAAAGAAGATGTGTAAGAACCAGAATTTTGAGATCGTTTGCTCCAACCCACTCTACCTATAGATAAGGAAGTCAGACCCAGAAGTTTTAAGTGAAGAGGAAAAATAATCAGTAAAAGAGACTGAAAATGAGTGATGAGAGGTGTGGCAAAACAGACAGGTTCAGTATTACAGAAGCAAGGGAAGAGGGACACTGGTGCATCAGAGAGGAACTTGAAAGAAGCTGACACAGTCTGAACCCAGCCCCACAGGTTCCAGGTGAGGTGTTAGACACTTTTTAAAACGTGTATTAGCCCGTTTAATTCTTACAGCGTCCCCACAGCGTAAGATATTACTGCCATTTGACCATCGGTGAAAGCGGGACTGAGAGAAATGAAGTACCCCGCCTGAGATTATGCGGGTTATGAGCTGTAGAGCTGGCATTTGACTTCATTTGCCTGAATCCAAAGTCTTCCTCAATTTGGGAAACTTTCAGAGTAGGAAGCATATGAGAGAGCCATCGGGAGGGGCAAGGTTTAGTTTAGGAAATGTTTCTGGGATGCCCTAAAATTAACTTTCATGGGCAGATTATTCCATGGTCTGTACGCCTGACCTAGTCCAGAATATTTTACCACTGGTTGAAAATTCTCAAGATGCAAACTCTAAATACAGATGTGCAAATCTCAGGTTCACAGTGGAATTAAACAGCTGCTTAGTCGAGTTGGAGGAAGGTAGCACTGGTGGTTGATCCTTTTGGTCTAATTCCCTGAAAACTTTGTTTACTAACCCAGATCTTTCCAGATCTGCTTTCTCTTTTAGATCTCCAGACCAGACCTGGAGCATTCCATCTTCCATCTCTTGAATGTTCAAAGAGCCATGTCCCACCTGCGTGAAATCCCCAGGTCTACCAAGATCCCCCTACTGACAAAAGTCCTCTTGAGCTAATTTCCTCTTGATTCTTCTATTTTCCAAACTACCCTTTAGTTCACTTCCCTACTTACACAGGAGCTAATCTTCAGTTTCTTACCTACTTTACATTTACTTGTTTGAGAATCCAATTCATAGCTCAGTTTACACTGTGTTCCAGAAAAGGCGTGGATGCAATCTGGGCACAAATAAGGCCATGGCTATTTTTCACGGAGCAATTAATGACAGAAAGAGACAGCATAGTTAGAGAAGTCATAGGTATGGAAATGAGATTTCAGAGTGGCAATAACGTGGGCAGCATGGAAACACCAGGACCAGGTATAAACTATAGGTTTGAAAAACTTGACTTTGGGGAAGTAGTGGGGTGGTAGCTGTCAGGGCTGTTAAGAACCTGTCTTTCTGTTGTTGTTGCTGTTGTTGTCTTTTAAGTAGAGGCCGTTGTGGTGTGTACGATGGGCTTGGGAGATAGGAGAGCATAGGAGCTCTAGCGTCAGGCAGTCATGGGCTGGAAACACAGGCTCTTCTTAGCAGTTGGGTGTTTGGGGGCGGCCATGTTTCTTAACCATTAAAGTGTGGTCTGTGGACTTGCATCCATCCACATCACCTGGAGCTTATTAGAAATGCAAACGCTTGGTTCTTGCCCCAAGGCTTGTAGTTTGAAAAGATCTCTGAATGGTTCATGTACACATTATGGTTTGAGAAGCACTGTTCTAAACCAAAGTTCCCTCCTCAGTAAAATAAAGATCATAGCGATATAGAGCAGTGTTGAGGGTGAAATGGCATGATGCATGTTAGGCACATAGTAGGTGCTCAAGAAATGTTTGATTATTATTGTTGTTGTTATGACTGAGGCTAAAGACACTGAAGAGGAGAGAAAGAGTTTGAGAAGGCTAGGGATAAGCTCGGGGTATAGCTGCAGGGGTTAGCTAGGGCGACGCAAAATTGACTTTCCCACAGGAGCACCAGGGAAGGGTGCTTCTCCCCTGACCACGCTTTATTCTCCAAGAGGGGCACTCTCCGAGCCCCAGCTTCACTTCCTCAGGATCTGCAGGCCTTCCTGATTCTCTACAAGGTATTAAAATTCCAAACTATGCAGGTTCTCTTTAAACACCCTTTGTAGAAAGTAAATTGATTCGCTAAAGACATTTTAGTGAATCCAATCATCAGGCTTTAGTATTAAAAGTGGGTAGAGGCACCCATTTTTGACCGGGTACCTAAGTATTCCTTTGAATTGTGCAACTCTTAAATGAATGGTTTTGTGAAGGAATAGACAGTAAAGATAATGTTATTTCGGTTGTTCCCATGACAACGGACATGCTTCATGGAATATATCCATCATGCATAGTCTTGAACCATCTGGTTTCTAAGTCCTTGGTGAAAACCCTCTAGGAATGAAGTGTAGGTAAACTTTAATCAGTTTTATAATTACTGTAGTCCTTGCAGAAATTATTTAACTTGGTTTTGCAGCTGCTTCGGCATAAGGCCCAGAGGTCTTATTAGGGTTTTTATTGCCACTTTTAAGGAGCAGTTTAAGAGTCATTATTGTACTTTCGCTGCAGATGCCACCGTTTCTGTTTTAGGTTCTGAGACCAGGTCGTAGTGACATCACACAAAGCCGGAGAGAGGTCAGAGTTATTTTTTTCCAAGTGGTTCTGTCAAATATAAAAATTAACCATACTTTGAGCTGGGTTTTAGGTATTGGTAATGTATGTTTATGTTAGAGTTCCTGTCAAAACAGGGATTAAAGATAAATGTAGCTAATTAAAAGAACATTTGCTTAGAGCTCCTGGTAATAGATACCTCTTTGTGAGGTCCTGAGGTATGGCTTTCTTTAAGGACTGATGCAATTAGTGTGACTGAGTCTGAAGAGGAGAGGAGATTTTCGATTTTCTGAAAACAGTGCACGGGTCTAAGAACTACCCAGCGTGAGCTCTAAGGAAATAACACAAGCAACGATTCGATGCAGTTTACTTACGTGCTGAGCTGTATGAAGTGCACGTGTCTAACCTGCCTCTGACCTCTCACCGCAGCAAAGCCTTCGAAGCAAATCTGCTCCATCAGGAGGTGATACCCCTTCACTGGTCCTGGATGAGTCAACATATTTCAAACTGAGCCCTAGGTGACTACAAAACACAAAGACTTTCAGGATCCAATTAGGCAATTGTTGACTTTTTCTATTCCTTGTTTCTACCAGGCAGTCAGACCTTTACTGCTAATGATTATATTCCTGTCATCAGTGTTTTCTTGTTTTCCTGTAGTGAGAGGAAAAAGTGAAGGAGCCAGAGGGTAGGGTTTTTTTTTTTTTTTTTTTTTTTTTGGAGATGGGGCCGTCAACCAGCAAAGTCAGTTGGGTTTATGGTCCAAAAGATGCAGGTCAAGTCCTAGGAATTAGAAGGCTTCTTATAAAACTGATAGCATTATTGTGTGTCCGTGTGTAGTTCTATGCAATTTTATACCATGTGAGAATTCATTTTTGAGGGATATTTTTGCAGCGTATAGAATTCTGGGTTAACAGTTTCTTCAGCACTTTGGAGATGTTAGTTGGTTTTTTTCTGTTTGCGTGGTTTCTGATAAGATGTCTTCTGTAATTCTTACTTGTGTCCCTCTGTATGCATTATGTATCTGTTTTCCCCCCTCTGGATGTATGATGGCTAATTTTATGTGTTAACTTGATTGGACCACTGAGTCCCAGATATTTGGTCAAACATTATTTTGGGTGTTTCTATGAAGGTGTTTTTGGATGAAATTAACTTTTAAATTAGGAGCCCAAGTAAAGCGGATTGCCCTGCCTAATGTGGATGGGTTTCATCCAATTGGCTGAAGGCCTGAATAGGACACAAAAAGGCTGCCTTTTCCCTAAATAAGAGAGAATGCTTCCTGCTTGATGGCCTTTGAACTGAGATGTTGGTCTTTTGCATCCTGACTTCAAACTTGAACCGAATCGTCTGCTTTTTCTGGTTCTCAATCCCGCTGGCCTTTAGACGGGAGCTACACCACTTGCTTACCTAGTTCTGAAGCCTTCAGACCCAGACCGGGACTAAACCATTGGCTCTCCTGGATCTGCAGTTTGCCAGTCCTCTCTGCAAACCTGGGACTTGCTTGTCTCCAGAACTGCGTGTGCCAATTCCTTATAACGAATCTCTCTTTCTCTTTCTCTGCCTCAAAAGAAGAAAAGTGATAGCATTGTTTATGTCAAGAGACCCCCTGCATCTTAGAAGCTACGTGTTATATAGTGTTACCCATCTTAGAAGCTACGTGTTATATAGTATTACCCAAAACAACAGTTTCATCTACCAAGGAAGAAATTTAAATGTTGGGTATAAGATGCAGCAAAATTTGTAAACAAACCACGATGGTTGCAAAAGGTTTTGATACTTGAAGCTGTTTTACATTTAAGGGTGTTAGGGACTATCAGAGTGACCACCTAATCATCTGAGTGACTCTGGAGCTCATCTCTAACCTCTAACTTTACTCTGACATAATTTAGGAAGTGCTATTCTGTGGACTTAAATATTTATTAGCTTCAAACTCCTTGCCAAGAAAACACACACATGCCACAAAGAGCTATATAAAGTAAAAACCTGCACTCACTTTTAATAAAAGCCTCCTTTGGAAGTTAAAAACTGTCAAGTTTCTGGATGTGAAATATAAGTTTTTGCCATTAGATTACTAAGAGAGGTTTATTAGGAAACATAATTGTGAGTATAGTAATTCTACCACCAGAGGGCTCCATTTTTTTTCTTGAACAAAAGAGAAAAAGAGATGAGTCTTGGTATTTAAGAAAAGTTTCTTTCTCGTCGTTTATGTCCAAGTCACATACCACAGCTTAAAAGCAAAAAATATGGATTTCCCTTCATCTACCCCAAGTTTTAAAAATGTAGAGGGAAAATATGCTTTCAGCTTTCTAAGGCAGTTTTATTCCCTGTATGGAGATTAAAAAAGAAGAATCAAAGCGAGCTCCTTTTTGTGCATTTGAAGCTGAGATTCTTATTTCCTGGACAAGTCTTGAGGTCTTCCTGGAGTCAGAAAAAGTGAGAAGGAAGATGGCGCTCTTTGTTAAGCTGGTGGGCAGATTAGGAATTCCAGTAAACTGCAGAGAGTAAAGAGCTGAATGGAGAGCGTAGTGGAGCTGACCGCATGGGAAGCTGCACAGGTCTGAGTGCTCACGGAAGCAGTGCTCTGTGCGCAGCAACAGGCGCCGCACAGAGGTCGCCATGACCTACGATGACAGAGAGCTTCAGTGTCAGTTGGGAGATTGGGCTTCTACACACGCAGCCAGAATGGACCACTCTGAGTAAGAGCGTAGATATTTCAGAACATAAATATCTTGTAATCAAATTTACATTTAAATATTAGCAACTTGAATTCATTGATGTTAAATGTCTAAAATTTATGTCTCTTTATCTGCTCATGTTTCTATTCATTTGCCACAATTTATACCTCACATTTTTTTCCCCCAAAATAATTTAAAACAGTAATTTCATTGATTTTTTTTTCAATTGGCCTGTGAACTTTAGACCCTTTATAGTGAAAGTCCATTGACTGGGAATTCTTATTTCTGGTTCTGACTCTCATGGAACTAGTCCCGTGATCTGAAGTAAATTACTTTCCCCTCTTGGTCTTCAGCTTCTTGTGCATGTATGGATTGATTGAGATATCACTCATGTACCATGAATTTCACCCAGTGTAAGTGTAAAATTCAATTATTTTTAGAAAAAATAAAGAGTTATGCAACCATCATCACAATCCAGTTTTAGGACATTTTCACCGGTCCACAAAGTTCTTCCCTGCCTGATTTTATTCAATCTGTGCTCCCACCCAAGGTCTAAGGGAATCAGTAATCTACTTTCTGTCTCTACAAATTTGTCTTTTCTGGAAATGTCATGTTAATAGAATCATACATTATGTAGTTTTGCTGTGACTGGCTCCCTTCACTTAGCACAATAATTTTGAGGTTCACCTTCAATGTGGTGCGTATCAGTTGCTTTGCTCCTTTTTTATTGTTGAGTAATATTCCACTGTATGGATATGCCACATTTTATTTAAAAATATTTGTTTCCATTTTGGGGCTATTATGAATCATGCTCCTATGAACATTCGTGTGCAGTGCTTTTTGTGAATACATGGACCACAAAACACAATACATGTTTTTATTTGTCTTGGGTATATATCTAAGAATGGAATTGCCTGGCCATGTGGAAGTTCACATTTCCCTAGTGACTAATTATGTTGAGTACTTTTGCACATTTAATAGGTACTTATATAGCTCCTGAGGTGAATATCTGTTCAGATATTTTGTCCATTTTTAATTGTGGTATTTTCTTATCATTAAGTTGTAAGCATTTTTATATATTCTAAATATGTTTTTAACTAATAAAGTTTCTTTTTTACAGCAGATTTAGGTTTACAGAAAACTGAGCAGAAAATACAGAGTGTGCCACACACCCCTGTCCCCACACATGTACAAATCCTCCCACTATTCACATTTCACACCATAGTAGTGTGTTTCAACTGATGAACATGTCATGACCCACCGTTATCATGTAAAGTCCATGGTTTACATTAGGGTTCACTCTCGGTGTTATATATTCTGTGGGTTTTGACAAATGTATAATGACATGTAGCCACCATTGTAGCATTATGCAAAGAAGTTTTATGCCCTAAAAAAGACAGCATGAACATCACAGATGTCCAGTGCTCCTATTCAAACCTCTAGTAGCTTGTCATGAATTAATGCATCCCAATATGTTGTTTCATTTTGGTCAATTTCCAGAACCTTTGAATGCCTATTTTTGACAGTTTTGTCCACTTTAAACTTATTTTCTGGGGGGGATGATTTTTCAACAACTGAACTCTTCTGTAGCTGGAAGCCCTGTCCTGAATTCATTTTAAATTAATAGTTTTTGATGTCTATGCTTTTTCCCACAAATTATTCCTTTGTACCATTGGAAGCATTAATGATGCAATATTAAAATAATGTCCTGCCATAGTATCTAGGATTTCCTTCCAGCCATTAATGTTTACTCTGCAAACTTTGTTACTGGAACTTTCTTCATCTGACAATAAGGTATCCACAAAAGATGGTCAGACAACAACCAGTGCTCATATTCATTCTTCAAATAGTTTCTTTTGTTTTTCTTTTTTGTTTTGTTTTGTTTTTTGGGGGGGATAATTAGGTTTATTTAATTTTAGAGGAGGAACTGGGGCTTGAACCCAGGACCCTGTGCATGCCAAGCATGTGCTTTACTACTTGAGCTATATCCTTTCCCCCCAAAATAGTTCTTAAGTAGTTTGTTAACTAAACTGTGAAGAAGTTTCCATTGTTCAGTCATTCCACCAGGATTAACAATTAAGCTTGTTCATGTGGCTAAGAGCACAACTGTCAACTAGAGAACAGTAATTGTGAGAGTCACCTCAGTTTTGGAGATTTAAAATGTGAAAAAATATACCTCTTGGAATTAATGAATTATATTATAATCCAGTTTACTCTAGAGAAGACTCTTGGATTAGATAATTTTTATTGCATTTTATCCAGTCTAAAGAGCATAAAGAAAACAAGAAGTCTTTACTGATAAAAGGATTGTATGTGTGATCTTTCAGAATAGGCTCAGGAAATACTTGTAAAGATAGTCTTGTTTATTTCTTCTTTGTGTTCATTTCTACTGAGACTATGATTTTGTTAAAAGACAAGAAAAATGTTTCACTATGATTTGAGTCAAGGAAAAGGGCAAAACCATTAGAACAACTTGAACTGGGTCAAAATCCTACCCTGTGGTGCACTTTCAGATTGAAATTTGGCTTTAAGCTGTGGAATTAATCTATTTTTGTCTTTGAGTATTAATACTTTAAAAATTATCTGACATTCAAAGAGCTTAAGTAGGGTTCATCGTCATCTTTCCCTCTGTCCTGTACTTCGTAAGCAAACCCTTATAAAAATTAGGCTGTAGCAGAGGAAACAAAAGTAGGAGAAACAAGCATGTTCATCCTTATCAGTCGCTTCTGCACATAAAAAGTACTGTTTTGCCCCTTTCCCAAATGGCTTGTCTTATACATCTGTTCTAATCTCAAAACACATGACCTTTGGGAAGGTTTGGTGATTAATAAGAGAAATGAGGAGGCCACAGTGCCCAAGGGTCTGACTTCTGGCCACATTGATAACGGTCATCAGGCTATAAATTTAGAGAGTTGGAAGGAATTGTAGAGATCACTTAGGTTTGGTGATATAAATACAGAGGCCAGAGAGGTAACGCAGCTGAGTGGAGAAGGGCAATTTTATGATCTTGCCTATTTTTCTTGAAACACATGGTCCTTTCAGTGTATACGTATATATCTTTTCCCCACTGTTGACAGTGACATGAGCAGGGAGAAATATTACTCTGAGAAAAACAGCAGCACAGGTGAAAAGATACATGGCAGGGATCAATAAACTACAGCCCAGTGGCCAAATTCTGCCTCCTCCATATTTTTGTACATGAAGTTTTATTAGAACTTAACCATACTCATTGTTATATATGTATTGTCTATGGCTGCTTCCATGTTATGACGATAGAGAATGAATGCCTGCAAAGCCTAAAATATTTTACTATATGGGCCTTATTCAAAGAGTTTGCCAATCCCTCAGTGATGGGAAGATAGAGAGGGATGGGGACTGTGGCAAACTAGAGAATGTAAACTCCGTCTTAGCGAATCGTTACCTTGTGTGAATTGGCCTAGTGTTGCCATATCTTGCCTATAAGAGAAGCTCAAAATTTGAATTTTATGTGAAATCCTATTTTTAAAGACTGGTCCAAGATTTGATTTCAATACTGGGGCCAAACCCTCAGAATCCTTCATTAGTATTTAGGCTACTTCTGGCCCTCAGACTGCCACTTTATAGCTTAAGATCTTATTTTTCAAATTTTGCTCTTCCATTTTTTCTTTCTTGAAGGTATATTGAGTTTAGAACAAGCTGCAACACTATATTTTACAGGTTCCCTGCTCCTTGTGTATATTTTCAAGCTTACCGTTTAAGTTCGGTTGCTTTGTAGTGTGCAACTGATAATTTTAGCATCTGACGTCTTTGTGGAGATTATTTCTGCTGCTGGTCACCCATGGTGCTTTCTTTCCTTACATGTTTGGTTATCTCTGACTGCAATATTTCACCATACTTGAAAATTTTACTCCTAGGACTACTTGAGGCATAAGATTAAGGCACTTTTTTCCTGAGAGTATTTTATTTGCTTCTCTCTGGCACATGAAGGAACCAAAGTCCAAGGCTACCTTCATCCAAGTTTGAGACTTCAGATTTCCTGATCTATGAAAAGTGGATTATAAGAGCATGAGAGAATAGGTTTATTTTAAAGTTCCAGTTTACTGTGGAGAAATTAGCTTATTAAATACTTTACATTATATGGGTTGAGGCATTTAAATTTTTATCTCCCACGGAGACCAGTAAAATAAAAATCAAATTTTGTTGAAATTGGCAAATGCCCTCAATGCACAACCAACTTTTTCTTGCTTACTGCCCTGGTGGCATGTTTTCTTTCAGTTTTATCCTGAAAACTACTCATTCTTCTATTAGGTCTTTGATATTTTTAAGAATATATGTATTTTTCATATATTTTATTCAACATTTTTAGGTTTTAGTAGGAGGGTTACCCAAATAGCAACCAATCATTATCAGAAACTGGAACCCGATCTATTTCAACCCTTTATTTTATAGATGAGGAAACCATAGGTCTGGAATGTGAATTATTCAAAACCATACAAATAGCAATTTCCAAAGCTTGGATTAGCACTTTGTCAAGTACTCTTGACCCCACCCCCCCAAACCAGAATTCTTTCTAACCATCCACATTTTCATTTAGGATGTTAGTCAGTCGTATGCTGACAAATGTTTAACAATTGTATTTCTGGAAAAAAATCCATCCACCCATCCATCCATCCATCTGTCCATCCATCCACCCATCCATCCATCCATCCATCCATCCACCCATCCAAGCATCCATCCACCCATCCAAGCATCCATCCACCCATCCAAGCATCCATCCATCCATCCATCCATCCACCCATCCAACCATCCATCCATCCATCCATCCATCCATCCACCCATCCATCCATCCATCCATCCATCCACCCATCCAACCATCCATCCACCCATCCATCCATCCATCCATCCACCCATCCAACCATCCATCCACCCATCCACCCATCCATCCATCCATCCATCCATCCATCCACCCATCCAACCATCCATCCATCCATCCACCCATCCATCCATCCATCCATCCATCCATCCATCCATCCACCCATCCAACCACCCATCCACCCATCCATCCATCCATCCATCCACCCATCCACCCATCCATCCATCCACCCATCCAACCATCCATCCACCCATCCATCCATCCAACCATCCATCCACCCATCCACCCATCCATCCATCCATCCATCCATCCATCCATTCATCCATCCATCCACCCATCCATCCATCCATAAATGTGCCAGACATTGTGCGAGGTTCTGGGATACAGAAATTAATCTTGGAGGTTAATAGTCTCTGCCCTAAAGAACTTCCTTATCTAACAGCCAAAGAATGTCAAGAATGTTGATACTTTTTTCCTCCAGAGGAATTAAAAAAAATGACATTGTGTTACAAAATCCGTGGAGTTTCTTAAAGCTAAGAAATTAAAGTTACCCTGCTAGGAAGCTAGTTGTGCTCTCCTCGCCTTTTCCTAAGTTCTCTAGTTTGCACAAGGCTCCTCCACTACAGGGGAAGGAGCATATTTTAAAGTGACAGGTAGACAAGCTAGCGTTCTCCAGCCGCCCTCCCACGTCCAGCTGCAGAGGATGCCCTCTTTGACCTACTTGGAGACCCATTTAACACATTCATTTCAAAGGACAGGGACTAAGTTCCCTTTGCCCTACTCCCAGCTGCAAATTCCTGGTCTGGTTTCCCATTTTCGGCAATGATTTAATATAAAGATATTTAAAATAATAATCATGTCCCTCTTCTTCCCTCCCTTTCACAGCTGTGGCTTCCTACCTTGAATTGCATCTGAACTGTGATGAATACATGTGTTTAAAGAAACAATCATTTCTCCCTCCCCCTTTTTTTTCCCTCCCTTGCAGCTGTATTTTTCACACCATAGCAATTCCTCTCCTATACCTATTACCTATTCGTATTTTCGTTCCAGTGTCACAGAAACATTTTTTTAAAGTGGATCTTGTAACTGTTCTCTCTTTATGCTGCACCAGTGCCCTCCTACTGTGACTCTATCCTGAGACCCAGAAGCTGCTTGAAATAGATGAGTTCATACGTCTCAAGTGAGTAACCAGAGTTCTGATGCCAAATGCCTCGTGATCACAGCTCTTCTTTGCCTTAGCAAAGCCAATTTTCCCACTTCATTTTTGTCACTGAAGTGCGGCAGAATCAGTGCCACAGTTCAGGATCCTGAGAATTTTGGTTGCATGAGTTTGTGTTCACTGCCAGGGGGGCATTCTCCTTTTTGTGTCTTCTAGTGCCATTTTTTTACTTACGGTGAAATTCACATAGCATACAATTGACCATTGTAAAGTGTATAACTCAGTTGCATTTAGTACATTCACAATGTTGTGCAACCATCACCTCTATCTAGTTCCAAAATATTTTCTTCACCCCCAAAGGAGATCCTTATATTTACTGAGAAGTCCCTCCCAAATTCCCCCTCCCCTCAGCCCCTGGAAACCTTTCATCTGCTTTCTGAATTTATGGAAGGGCCATAATTTTTGGATAGAAATGTCAACCATACTACTTATTTTAACAAACTTCTGAATGAGGTTTGTTCCACAGCTGAATGATGAAGGTCTCAAAGCCACAACTGTCATGCAACAGGGTGGCACTAGCACTTAATGCTCTTACAATGGGAGAATATCTTGGTGACTAATTCAGTGCATGATGGATTGGACCTGGATCTGATATGGTCCAGCCTCCTTGAAACCCAGAGTTAACATGTGAAAATTTGAGCATTGTGAGAAAGAAAATTGTTAAATCCCACTCGACAATGACTGAAGACCTAAAAACAGCCATCAAGGGTGGTTTAAATGAAGTCCAGCATCAGAATGGAAGAAGACAGCACAAGAGGATCAGGGAAGCATAAAAACTGGAGGCAGAGTGTGAGGGTGGAGTGCATGCAAAAAATGTGAAGTGCCAAGCGTGGGGACTTTGCAGCATCTCTCTACAAGAGCAGACTAGAAGGAGGAAGACGTCTTTAGCTTCATCCCTCTCCCCTAGCTCTTAGCTGTGGCGCTGGTGTCTCCCTCCTAATCAGCTGGTTCTGGAATTGCATGAATTGTGGTGAGGTCTGGGTCTTGGTTTTCCTTCCATTGCAGCGTCTCCTCAGTGCCCACCCCACCATGTATTCCCAGGGCATTAGCTCTAGAGGGTTTAACAGGTGTTGTGTAAAGATGGTTCCATGATTTGTTCATTTAATTATTTTCTTACTCATCCATTCAATGACTATTTTCTTGTCATATACTCAGCACTGTTCTAGGTTCTGAGGACAAAGGTGTGAACAAAACAGACAAACCAAGTTTCTTCGTTAATGCAGTATCCCTTACTACAGGCCCTATAAGACACTGTGAATTGCAAAGCTTCAAGAGGAATTTCACGGAACTCCTCTAAGATGGATCTGAACCATGTGGAACTTGTGGTTCTTCAAAAACGCCTTGGCAAATGCATTATTATCGTGAAGAAGAGTTTCTTTTTCTGGATTCTTCCACTGCTGTTATAACCTAGCTCCCCAAGTAGGTTCCCCTGTTATTCTCTGTAATAGAGAGAACTTTTTTTTTCCTCTTTAAAGCACTTAACAGCTTGATGTTGTATGTTTATCTGGGGTTCACTTGTTCAGGCCCATCTCTGCTGCTGGACTGTTAGTTCCATGAAGATGATACGTGGCACCTCGTAGGCACCCAGTGAGTAACTTGAATTTGCTGGATGAGTAACTGAAATAAGAGATTCACTTATCTATCACTTTTATCAGTTTTACCCAATGAGCCTCTCTCCCCGATATTTTTCATTTCTCCAAGGTACAGGGTCCTCTAGAACAACACTGGGCAGATTGACCACCCCAAGTAAGGGATGCGCATAAGGTCATGGTTTTCATCGGGCTTGGGGATTGCTGTGGGAGATGACATTGGAGAAAAAGCCCTTGTTCCTAGTCGGCTATCATATTAAAATAACAACTGATGTTTTTGACATTATTGTGTTTTGCAGTATGTAAGAATTTTACAAAGAAGAGTTCATTTAATCATTTAAATAATTTTTCCCATAGACATTATTATTCTCTCTCTCTCTCTCTCTTTTTTTTTTTTTTTTTGCCAATGAGAATAATTAACAGTGAGGTTAAGTTAGTTGCTCAAAGCTACATGGCTGGTGTGTGGCAGAGCTGGGACTCCGCCCCGAGCGTGGAGCCCAGGCTGTAAGCCACCGCACTCTAACATTTGTGTCTTTGATGCTCTCATTCTCGGGGATGTAATATTCTCAAATTCTTGGAGCAGAATCAGCTTTCACGGCATCGTGATATTAGCTGGGAAAGCATTTGCCTCTTTGAATGTTCCAATGACCAGATATTTCACAAGATACTCCTGTGCTAAGGCAGGCGTTTTTAGGAATTAGTTATTTTTCAATAATGATTCTGAGGTGTATCAGGAATTGAACTCAGGTGGTCGGACTTTGGTCTCCCACATTCATTAACCATTACATCATACTGCCTCAGGACATGTGTACCCAGTGCTGTGCAGGACACATTAATATGTGTTCCCTCCCTTGATACAGTTTGTCTATTTTCTTTTGAATTTTCCTTTGTGGTTTTGGTTTTTTCGCTTGTTTGTTTAGTTGGCTGTAAGTGTGCACACATGAAGACGTTTAAATTTTAACTCTAATTGTGAAAATATTTCAAGAAATGAAAGCTTTACCTCCTCTTTCCTTGGGAAGAGTTTCTGCTGGAGTTGATTTGAGAAAAAAGCCTAGTAAAGTGGAAAGAGGGAGAGGTTGCAGATCAGAAGGTTTGGGGTCTAAGGGACAGTGTAGCAGCTGGCCTAGATCTCAGGTGAGGAAGGAATCCAGAGCTCCTTTAAGTAGAGGGAGGAGACCATGTCTCAGAATAGATGGAGGAGGACCCAGGCGGATGGATTAGGAGATTGTGTTTTTGGCTCAGTGTTCCTGAGAGGAGGCAGAAGACACTACATGACAGCACAACAACATCTGGCAAGGAGAGTGAAATTTACAGGAGCAAGACCACTTGGAGAGGACAGGATGGAGTGGAAGATGATTTGAGTGGTTGTTTCCATTTTTAAGGAAGTTGGAGCTGAGTCTCATTGTGATGCTTCCTGGGTCATGGCCACAGGGCTGACTGATTATTTTAATATCGGTAGGGCAGAACTTCTCAAACTCTGCTGCACACATAAATCAGCCTATAGAGTCCTTAGATTCTGCATGTCTAACAGCTTGTCAAGTGAAGCTGCTGCTGGTGGCCTGCAGACCACACATTAAGTAGCAAGGGAGTGCTGTATTCAGTCTTCAGATGAGAAGTAAGGTTGTCAGTTATAGACATTTCATACAAATGGGTCTATTTGTCTACACTTGTCTCTGAATGAGATCTTGATGGAAGTGACAGAGAGAATACAGAGAGAAAGGATCATTGCATCTCAGAAGAGGGACCTCAAGAAAAGCTTCAGTGCAGCCACACAGCAGCTTGAGAGCACTGGACTTTTTGAGGATGGCTTTGCAGAGGAAGCCAGACACCAGAATAGATCCACAGAGGGCCCTGAGAAAACAAGACAAATAACTGGCCCTTCTCAAATTAGAGAACCAGTCTGGGTTACGACAGAGGACACACGTTAAAGCACGACTCTGAATAAGTTAACACCGTGTGGCTTGTGAATGTGCGTGTGATGTGCCTAGTATATTGCCTAGGCTGCTTACAGCTGCCATTAGAACATGCCACAGACTGGGTGACTTAAACAACGGAAATTTGTTCTTCACAGTTCTACAGGCCAGGGAGCTCAGGATCAAGGCGCTTGCTAGCAAAGTGGGTTTCATGTTGAGGCCTCGTCTCTTCCTTGGAGGCAGCTGCCATTTTGCTTTAAGTTCACATGACTTCGCTCTGTGTGCAGGTGGAGAGAGATCTCCAGAGTCTGTTCCTCTTCTCATAAGGACACCAGTTCTATTGGATTGGGACCCCACCCTCATGACCTCATTTACCCTTAATTGTCTCTTGGAAGGCCCTATGTCCAAATACAGTCACTCTGAAGGACAGGGTTTCAACATATGAACTTGTGGGGGGTGGGGCACAATTTAGTCTACAACACGGAACATACAGTAGATATTTAATACATTTTAAGTGGGCTAGTAACTTCCAAAGTGAAGACTGTACCTCGTGCATGCTTGCATTAGCACACAGTGGGATCTACAGAGTAGGTATCTGGTAAATATTTGATAAATAAATGAATGGCACCCTGAGAAGGCTGGTGTCCCAGAAACAGAGATAACACATAGTATAGTTTGACTGCTCAGTACCTGTACCTTTAAAACCAAGAGCTACTTTCTTGAAGCACAATGTGGAAAGGACTTCTGGTTGGTCACGCTTACATCTAGTGGTAAATGCCCTGTCCACAAGGTTATCTTTGAATAGGAGGAACAATAATTAATCATCCTTTCCTAAAGAGGTGTCACCTCCCCTTTACTTTCACTAGTTTATCTGTAATACGTTCCTTCAGTCCTTAGCAATCTGTCATCTTTGAAGATGCTTTCAATATGTGAAAATAAAAATGTACATCTTGGTTGGCTGGTTCTTGATTGAACCATTATACCAAGGTTAAACATCTTCTGAATTTCTTTTCATGCTCTCTGGCCCCATATCATTCCAGACACAATGATATAGTAGTTCATTTGCACAGAGAGAGTGCTCTTGAATACCATCTTCTGGAAAACGTGACTGGTATAGATAAAGAAAGAGATGGAAAAGGTGGCCTGGTTCCTGACATCAATGTAACCTCCTCAGCCACGGGAGCAGCCAGGATTGAGTTTTTGACCCAACTGAGGCTGATCTCTGGAGTAACTCTGGATATGCCATGTTTTTCTTCCTTGTAGGAGATTGGACACCCTTTAGCAACTGCCCTTTTGCTGATTCAACGGAAAGGTGATAGACTCCAACCCACCCACAAATACTTAAGCTGATTCCTGGAATGTGAAGGCGGGTGGTGGTGGTGGGATGGGCTGCTGTGCCCAGACCTTCTCCAAAGAAGACTCAAGATTTAGGAAAGGATTCTGAGTCTTTGTGGGAGGAAGGAACAAGAATGGGGGAAATTCCATATTTTTTTTCTTGCTAACTTTCAACTGTCTCTCTAGATATATTTATTAGCACGACAAGCTTTTAGTTATGCAGGATAATTTGGGGCACAAGGGAAGTAGGATTTTCAGATTATATGTACCGTACCAGTACAATTTCAGAAACTTGGCGGGGGTGGGGAGGTAGAGCAGAGTATTGCCATAATTTTAGTTTGCCAAGGCATGGAAACACACACACACAGAGTTAACATCTGCTACAATTAGCACTTCATAAGAGAAAGGGCATTTTAATATAATAAAATGGACAGTTCTTTTTAAGAAACAAAACTTGGCAAACATATCACACAGACGCACACACATATATGGATGCACACATGAACTTCATCCTTATTTTTCTCATTTTGCCATGGGTCTGTTAGGATTTAGTCTTAGGCAGCTGTAGTCAGTGCGTGGTTGTTCTGAAACCAAAAGGCTAGATAACTTCTAAGGCTGCTTGAGAACTAAGATTTTACAATTCATTGAGTTATCCCAACGTCTTATCACCCTCCTTCTAGTACTGGTCATGAATATCTTGGGCAAGAGAGTTACAACATACACAACAAAAACATATAGACATGACCGAACATGACACAAGGAGGGAAAAAATGGAAAACATGTGCAGAAATTGCATTGCTCTTGGCCTTTGTTTTTATTTTTTGCCAGGACACAAATTCATTCATTCAACAAAGCATGTAATTGACCGTTTTCCAGTTCCAGTGGTTGTGCAGTTTCGTACAAATTGCTTCAAGTTAAAAGCTTTGCTCAAGGCTGTAACGTGGCCAGAGCCAGAACAAGTTTCATCTAAAGAAATTTCATGAGGAATTTGCAACACAGTGCGTTTATCATAGAGGTAGAACTTTTTCCTACTTATAAGATATTTTAAAATTCACTACCTCTGACCTAGCTCCCCTTCAAACTCTTTCTAAGTGCTTTTTCTTTACTCTGTTCACAAAAATGCATTAATACTCTTCCAGTGGCCCTAATATGGCATTGGAGTTTCATTATTGTCATCCATTTCTTCAGCTAGGTTGGAATGCTGACTAACTTTTGGTCAGGAATTCTGCTGTGTTATCATCCACAGCTACTTTCCCAGTTAGTCCTCACCATGAAATACCAGGAATCGTGTTGTGGTTCTCCCTGGAAGAACTCTTGAAATCCTCCTGCTCTGTTTGTGTCCTTGGCCATGACATTCTTGAGCTTATTGTCATAGTTATGTAGTGAGGTTTCTGGTAATGGACATTTCCTGTGTATGCAATGTGTATTAAATGACCAGCTGGCTCGGCAGTGCAAAAACTCAAAGTCTCAGCTAAACCAAGTGGTGAAATGATTACCCCTTTGAATGGGAGATTTCACTCTTGAAGTTTTATAATTTCTCAGATTCCATGTGGTCAAATTTTCCTGACCAGTCCAATCCTTTGGAGGTCATAAATTGCATAGAAGATGCTCAGTGAAAGGAAGGTAAAAGGTGATGACTAGTGACATTTTGTCCTCGACTAGGGTGGATTGTCAGCTAATGTGGTGACAAGATGCAGGAAATCAAGTCCCAGCAATTAATAATGACGTGGTTTAGACTCACAGGAATATAATGAAATTGAATTAAATTCTTCTGGTCGTTATACTCATCAGCATGTTGACTTGAAAGAGATTCCCAAATATCTCTACAGAAGTATCTCCTCAGGACTTCTTAGAATGCACTAATACTTAAAATGCACCAATATTTTTGAGCAATTGTGAAACAGAGTCAAGGAACTTTGACAAATAAGAATCAGAGAATTTCAGTATCTCCTTCGAATAGCACACTCCTCCAAAAGCAGTATGTGCAAAAAGTGGAAATGTGGCGTGGGATGAGATATTAAAAAAGAGAGAGAGAATTTCAAGGGAAAAGAGAGAAGAGGGCGAACTGTTAGAGAGTAGTAAGTAACAGAAAGGTAAAAGTAGTTGGAGAAGTCAGGATTATTTTAGTTTATTTGTTTATTTTTTAGTTGATGCATAGTCAGTTTACAATGTTGTACCAATTTCTGGTATACAGCATAATATTTCAGTCATACATACATATCTCCCTTTCCATATTCTTTTTCATTATAGGTTACTACAAGATATTGAATATACTTCCCTGTGCTATACAATAGAAATTTGCTGTTTATCTATTTTATATATATTAGTTAGTATCTGCAAATCTCGAACTCCCAATTTATCCCTTCTCACCCTCTTCCCCTCCTGGTAACTATAAGTTTATTTTCTATATCTGTGAGTCTGTTTCTGTTTTGTAAATTAGTTTGTCTTTTTGTTTTTTTAGATTCCACGTGTAAGTGATATATTGTATTTTTCTTTCTCTTTCTGGCTTACTTCACTTAGAATGATGATCTCCAAATCCATCCATGTTATTCTTTTTTATGGCTGAGTAGTATTCTATTATATATATTTACACATATATATGTGTATGTGTATGTATGTGTGTGTATATGTATATGTGTGTGTGTATATATATATATGTATATATATACCATAACTTCTTTATCAAGTCATCTATCAATGGACATTTAGGTTGTTTCTGTCTTCACTTATTGTAAATAGTGCTGCTATGAACACTGGAGTTCATGTAACTTTTTTGTGCATGTAACTCTTTGAACTAGAGTTCCCTTGGATATTTGCCCAGGAATGAGATTGCTGGATCATATAGTAAATCGGTTTTTAGTTTTTTAAGGAATCTCCATACTGTTTTCCATAATAGCTGCACCAAACTACATTGCCACCAACAGTGTAGGATGGGTAACTTTTCTTCACACCCTCTCCTGAATTTATCATTTGGGAGAGAAGTCAGGATTTTTAATGAGTAGTTTATAGTGTCTTAAAGCAAGGAAGGACCAAAGATCAGAGAATGATGATTGTGATCAAAATAGGAAAATATGTGCTCATTTAAAGTTATAAGAGAAATAAACAATGTCCTGAGTGTAAAAATAGAGATGAGATGAAAGCCTTATTTGAGAGGAAATAGAGTCAAGATGACAGCATACATGTTTAACATTTCACAGTGTATGAAGCCTTTGCTCATTTATCATCTTACTTGATTCACAGCATAATCCTGGGCAGTAGAAAAAGGACAACTAAGATTTTTCTTCAGGACAGGAAACTAAGATTTGGAGAAGTGAAGTAAATTCCTCAAGGTCACGAGGCTAGCAAGTGGTTGGCCAATGATTTCATTTTCCTGAATTAGAAGCCTTGTGCATTCCTCTCTGCTGTGCTGGAAAGCTGGGACTTCCCTTCCTGGCTCTAGTTCTCGCTCATCTGTGTGGATGACAATATTCTACACCAGAGTTAGACAATTTTTTTTTCTGTAAAGATCCAGATAGTAAATATATTTGGCTTTGTGAACCATATGTTCTCTGTCCAAATTTCCCTTTGTAGCATAACTTAGCCATAGTCAATATGTAAATGAATGGATACGGCTGTAGTCCAATAAGACTTTATTTGCAAAAACAGGTGGTAGGCTGGATTTGGACTGTGAGCTGCAGTTTGCCAACCCCTGTTCTACAGTGTAAAATCCCATGAATCTTGTTGTCCTTGTATAAGAACTCCTAAATCTGGCCACTCTGTGTTTTATATGTAACTTTCCCACCTAGCCAATTTTGGCTGCTTTAGTTCAAGAATCATGTTTAGCTTACCATAATTCTTAGCAGTGTCTAGCACACGCAGGGTGTGTGACAATTTCTTGTTGAATGAAGTTCCTCTGTATGAGTTGTACGCATTTTGCCCTCCTCTTCAGCATCTGTTCTTTCCTCCCTGTCCAAGTCCTCCTTGTCCAGCATATTTTATTTTGCAAAGATGGCTGCAGCAGTTTCTCTGGTCCTACACACTCTTCTTACAATGTAATGTTTATACTCTTCTCATCCAGAACTGGGAGCCTGTGTTCCTTCCCCTTGAATATGAGCGGGCTTGTGACTACAGCAGCTGTGATGCTGTGTAAGTTCGGAGGCTAGACCATAAAAGGCAATACAGCTTTCACCTGGTTCTCCTGGAAACTTGGGCCACCATAAAAGCAGTCTGACGTCCCTGAAACTTCCATGCTATGAGGAAGACCAGTCTGGTTTGCAGCAGTTTGTAACTGGAGCACCTCTCCCCTCCTTTCCTTTCTTCTCTTCCTGGGGAGGTGGTATCCATAGCAGTTAAATGTGATGACTTCAAATTTAGTCTTCTTTATTTTAGCCTCAGCTTTTACACTTTCTATGGGGCATTGTGGAAGTTGCTTAACCTATAAGCATCTCCATTTCCTTATCTGTAAAATGGAGCTAATGAAGGCAATATTTTTCATCTCAGACGGGAGGTGCTGTAAGTATCAAACAAGTTAATGCATATGGAGCATCTAGAATAGTGGCTGATGAAAAGTAAAGCCTTAGGACTCAGTATTATTATCATTCCATTTTCTTCATAGTTTCCAATTCTTTCAAGATAGGATGATGAAGGGACTATAGATAAGGCTGTTAATGAGGTACCAACCTGATGGCTCCTGAGCAGAAATTTCCAGCATTGACCATGTACCATTGACTATGTACCACTGACATAACATGTAACATGACCATGTACCATTGACATGACCAGGCACTCCAGATGTATATATCCATTGACCTACTTGCCTTATGGAAATGTCTCACAGGATTCCAACTTTAATGTTCCAGAAAGAATGATTAATTTCTCATCTCACTCCAAAGGTATATGCCTAGTTTTTCACTTCAACAGTATTGTTACATAAATAGTTCTACCATCCATCCATTAAGTAGGAGTCATCCATGATCCTAATTCCTACACCCTCTGCTTTGAAGCCGTCAGGAGAGATGATCGGCCCTGTCACCAGTATATCTCTGAATGGTATATATGCTTACTTCTCTCCATTTTCAGTATGAATATCTGAGTCCAAATAACCATCATTCTTCACCTGGACTGCCGGAGTTGTTTTGTAACAGGTCTTCTCATTTTTTCCCATTTCCTCTACCTTTGATTCTCTTTACAGCAGAGTGAACTTAAAAAAAAAATAGAATAGAACATAGTACCGAACTGAATAAATTGTAAATATACAGTTCACTAAATGGTAACAGAATGAATACAATCCCAACAAACACATAAGTCAAGAGATGAAACATTACTGGAACCCCAGAAACCTTTCACCCTTAATACCTGCCTATCATTATCCTTTTCTTCTTCCCCAAAGGAAAACACTTTCCTGACTTCCAATGCTGTAAATTAGCTTTTCCTTTCTTTGATATTTACATGAATGAAATAATAAATCATACAGATATGTAAATGCCATTGTATCTGACTTCCTTTCTTCAACATTATGTTTATGAAATTCTGCCATGTTGTACACAGCGGAAGCCTGATTAGTTCTATTGTTCTGTAGTGTTCCAGTGTGTGAATATACATCAATTCATTGATCTAATTCACTGATAATGGACCTTTTGGTCTGTTTCCATTTGGCTGCTGTTATGAAAGATGCTACTATAAATATCCATGCGTGTGTGTGTGTGTGTGTGCGTGTGTGTGTGTGTGCATGTGCACACATGCACGCAGACTTGTGTTTGTGTATGTGTATGCATTTCTGTTGGCTGTATACCTGGAAGTGGACCATAGGTTCTGGGTCATAGGTTGACCACTTTAGATTTCTACCAGCAGGGTACAAGGGCCCTATTTGCTTCACATTTTTGTCAGTACTTTGTCCTGTCTGTCATTTTCATTTTATTCATGCTGGCAGATGCGCATTATGACTAAAATGCAATTTTTATTTGCTTTGCTCGCAACTACCGAGGTTTATCACTTTTGCAACTGCTTATTGGCTACTTGAATATCCTTTCTTGGTGAAGTACATGTTGGAATCCCTTGTTCATTTTTAACTGGGCTGTCTATCTTACTAATTAGTAGGTATTCTTTCATACTCTAGGTATGTGTCCTTTGTCAGTTACAGCTGTTACAAACATGCTCTTCATTCTGTAGCTTGACTTTTCACCTCTTTCAAGAGGTACCAAAGTTCCTATTTTATCATGGTCTGATTGAGCAAATTTTGTCTTTTCTTTCAGTTATTGTCTTCATGAGTAGAACTTTTGGGTCTATTAGAAATTTTTTTCCTATATCAAATTTGTGAAGATACTCTATGTTCTATATTTGTTGTTTTATCTTTCAACATTGGATATACAATCCATCTGGAAATGGATTTCCATGCATAGTATGAGATAGAGGCCAGTTTCACGTTTTCTCTATGGATAGTCTGCAATCTTTTTTTCTTTTTTTTGGCCTGAACAATATCTTTTAGCTTTTTAAAAATGCTCAGTTGGTGACAAATTATCTCTGTATTTGCTTGTTTTAAATGTCTGTTTTCCCCTCATTGTTGGATTTTATGTGCACGGAGTCCAACCATGTTGTTGTGTATAGCAGGCATTTATTCAGTCCCACTGTTCTATAGTGTTTCAATGTATGAATATACCTTGATTGTTTAATTTAATCCACTAATAATGGATCTTTGGTTGTTTCCAGTTTGGGTTATTAGGATTGATACTACTATGGACATCTGTGTGTGTGTGTGTGTGTGTGTGTGTGTGTGTGTGTGTGTGTGTGTGCGTGTGTGTGTGTGTGTACATTTCTATCTATACCTAGCTGATACATAACCACATCTAAGATGGCAGTTATTTTTAATTGGTGTTTTAAAGGTATCATTCAACCGTGTTCTGGATTTCATGTGTCTGTTGAGAAGTCAGCCGTCTATCTTATTGTTCCTTTTCTGATTCTGAGTGAGAAGACTGATCCTAAACAGCCTAGTCAGTCATGGCCAAAAGGGGAACCGAAGTGACCTTTCAAAAGCATAAATCAGATGGTATCACTCTGCTTCTAATGCTCAGTGCCTTTCCAATGCTTTTATATATAATTCAAGCCCCATATTCTGATTGACTAGATCTTATTCCACCTGGTGGCTGCATAACTCTCTGAAACCCTTCTCAGAACAGTCTTCCTCCCGTTTACTAGATCTCAGTCTTACTAGCACTTCTATCTTCCAGAACAGTAAGCTCATTCTCACCACTGATGACTCCTTTTTAACATTCAAGTCTCACCTCATTGATACCTTGTCAGAGAGGCTTTCCCTGAATAACTAAGCCAATGTAGTTCATTTCACTCATCCCTTCTTATAGCACCCTGTTTGGTGTTCTTACAACTCCTAACACTCTTTTAGCCCAACAGATCTATGTTGGTTTTCTTGTTTAGTTCTCTCTCCTCTTCGACACACCTAATGCAAGAGCAGAAGCCTTGTCATTTATTCATTGCTGCATTCCCTGTATTCCCAGGACTGAGAACAATAGCTGGAATATAGTCACTGCCCAGCAAATGTCACGGAATTGTCGAAGGTTGGAACAAGCACTTCCAGACATGTTTTATGAGACTGATAACAAGAAACTAAATTTAGACTGGTCAACCTGACCAAAAATGATTAAAACAACTATTTCACATGAGGAGTAATTCAGACTTTGGAAATTACTTTAATATATATTAATAATTCTCATTTGTTTCTGACAAAAAAGAGACTGGAGCCAGAATATGGCAATGTAATTGGCTTTTTTAAAAAACTGAACACTTTTTTCCCCCAAATTTTAAGTCATTTTTAATTATGGGTTTTATCTCCAGTAGATTGCCTTTATTTTCAGTTGGGTAAAGACCTCTAAAATTGTACTCTGATTTAAAAATTTCAAGTTACAATATTACTTTTGACTATTACATCAATCTAATTTTTAACAATATTGTTTTCCTTTCGAATTTTGTCCGAGAAGATTTTATGAAACACTTACTGCAAGGCCCAAGACATCAGGTTTGCTCCTCAGGACCACACTTTCTGTGTTTCACTCCCAGTCTTTCCTGTCTTCTCTCAAGAAGCGATGACCTGACTCGAGGGCAGGGATGAGAGGCACCCACATAATCAAAATCCATGAGATGCTGACCACATCTGGTCTGTCAGTCTTTCCTGAAATATTTCTATTTCTCCCTTCCCTCTCTGTCACCAAGGAGTTTTGTGACCCTTTTAAGTGGCTTAGCTCAGAAGGGAAGTGGGGAAGTGGGAATGATCATCTCAGAAAGGCAGCCAAACCACAACAAAACCTTGTTCTTTTGGAGTCTTGCCTGTCCTCTTCAAAATTCTGTATGTTATTCCTGCTCCCCTTAGAGCTTCGCCTCGTAAAGTGAAGCCTGAAACTTTACCAAACGTCTTCTTCTTAAGATGAATACATTACTTGTGAGGTCAGCCTGTTCCTGAGGGATACGACCGCCAGTCAACGCCGCGGATGTTTCCTCGGCAGCGCACAGAAGCATCGCCCCTACGCAGCCCGGCCCCGCCCCAGCAGCACCGCGGAGTCCTGTTCCCGGATGGCCCGGTCTGGTCTTTATTCACTTGGTAATAATCCTTCGTAATAACACATGCGACAACAGGGTGCCTTCTCTTGTTCGGAAGAAATCTGACTCAAGCTCGCCAACACCAGAACTCTAACTCTAGGGAGTGTTTTTTTGCTTCTCCATTTTCTGAAAACAGACCACACAATTGCAGTGGATGAAGAGAAGCCAAAAACTAGGTGACCAGGTCCAGGCAAATTGCTCCTCCCATGGAATGTTTTTCCACAACCTTCCTACTTTTCCTTGTCACTGCACAGGACTCTGTTTATGAAAACATCCCTTATAGGGGTGAGAGTTGGGGGTGAGGTAGGGCAGAAAAAAAAAAGTTACTTTATTATTATTCTGTTTGAGACCCAATACCCTCTTTCAAAGCCAGAGAATGTTAATTTTACAGAAGGGAGCTGTAGATGTGAGCCCTTTAACATGCAAATGTTGGTCCTGATTAGATTCTAACAGTTTCACTGGATCATTCTTTCTGGCACAAAATGACTTCAGTTATCACTAGAGAACTCTGATTCCTCTCTTGCTTTTCTTTCTTAAGGTGGTTTTATCGGATTGCCTCATTGTGGAGTTCATTGAAACCCTTGAAATTTAATCAGTTTATTTTAGATCAAACAAAAATCTGTAAACCTGGATTCTTTCAGTAGCTTCAGAGCTGAGCCAGGTTTGCTGATCCTTATACCTGGCTTGTGTCAAACAATTGGCTGAATTGTACAGTGCACATTAGAGTAAAATGTTAGACCTGAAATGCCATCAAGAAGATTCTGTTTCCCAAAAGCCTTGGTGTGAAACAGTCAGATCTGAAACTTTGGAGAGTGACGTGCAGAAGAAACTGAAGACCAAGGTTTACTGCTAATCTGATATATACAAGCAACGTTTCAGGCCCTGACCGTGCTGCCAAAATGGAATTTGTTTCCTATGTCCCAATTGTTGGTTCAGTTTTACCTGGAGTATTGCTGCAGGCCAACAATATCCTTTTGGGGCTCCTCTTGCTTTTCTTACTTTCTTCATTCTTCTATTTTTGGACAGTTTTTATTAGAAGTTGACTGATGATGGCTTGATACAGTTATGGCTTGCCACCGTATCAGTCTTGATGAAAATTCTAAAGTCTTCATTGTCAACTGCTGAATGCAGATGACTTTCACTAATTCCATGTGGCCCACGTTGTCTTTCTGCATGACATGCTCTACCATAGTTGTACTTTGGTCATGGAATATTCAAGAAAATAGCATAAAATGCACTTTAACTCACAGGGGTCCAACTTCTTTCTCAAGAGAAATGACTAAATAATTGTTTCTTTGAATCTTTGAAGCTCTGTCATCTAACACACAACTGGAAAAAGGCTGTGATATAGTAAGTACCAATTAACTTGGTGTCATGACACATATGTGCTGGTAAGCATTATTCTTTTGGGGTTCAAGTACTGTTTCTCTAACTTATGGGTGATTGAAGGGGTTTTCAAATATAATTCTATCCATAGGCAATTTTTACCTTGAAGGCTAGAGCTATAGAGTGACCACCACTTTTAGAATATCCATGACCATTCACCCATCTCTACATGGTCCACTTACTTTATTTACATTGCTTCTCTAGGTTCCTGAACCTTATTCTAGAGATCATCTCCTCTATAAGACATCTCAGATTCTAACCGCATGACACTGGTATCTTCTTTATCTAAACCCTACTCCTTCCCTGATACAAACTTCTATTATGGCACTTAAAACTTTCCATCTTTAAGAACATGTCTCAGCCCTCTTTATTCATAATTATTTTTGTATTCTTATGACTCCAGATGGACATTAGATGCAAGAAAATCGTGGGTAGAATAGGGAATCAAGATCTAAGGGTGAAGAGGAAGAATTAAAAAGGAAGTTTGCAGGCCACAGGATCTGATATATTTATCAAAGGTTAATTCAAATGTCCCTGTGGTCAAAGAAAAGTAAATAATTGCATGACTCCTATAGATGCCCATAAAGAAAAAGCACGTGAGTTCCCTAGGGAAAGCAAACATTGTCTCTAACAGCTGTAGGTCTCTCGAGTGCTAGGAAAGTCATTTTTTTCCTATTATTATTGCCCCACATCTCCCATCACAGGGCCATACTCTGGATAAGGATCTGGTAAATACATGTTGAATATTTTCCTCAGAGATTCCACTGACGTGGGGAATGGCTGGTGTGCTCCCTGGCCTTTGGAACTTACAAGGGCTGCTCATCCAACATACCATCAGCTGGTCAACCTGGAAGTTCTTGAATAATAATAGCCTTGAATAACAACAGCCAGTAACTGACCCCTTGTGGCTCTTGCCCCAACCTCACTCCTTGATGATTGAAATAGCTTTTTATCTCGTTGTACTTGTTGACTTGAATATGAATTCAAATTTTCCTTCTATTCTTTCACTCTTTATTTTTTCCTGGTCACAACTTCTACAAATGTTTCAAATCACCTTGTCACAGATGTGCGCTTTAGTTAACAGACAGTGGTGGTGGGGTATCAAATGCTTCAAATGTATTGGCCCAGAGCCTTGGTTTTGTGTGTTCATATGCAAGTCCATTTAGTGAGAGGCCCGAAGAGGCCGTGAAGAACTAATTGTAGTGAAGACAAAGGCAGAGTAATACAGATAGCCAAAACCCAGCCTCTTTGTTCAGGCTTTTTATTTCCCTGGGCTGTTCTCAGGGTTGTCTCTGTGAAACAGAAGAAGAGTTTGGCCAGCAGCTGTAGCTGGGAAAGTGCCCGCCATTTTGTGTCCCCGTCTCCCCGCCGTTCCCTGCCAGGTAGCTGCGATAGACCTGGCTCCCTGCCTCGGCATCTTTGTTCACAGCTCCCAGGGATCTACCTCTGTATCTCTCCCTTTCCTTCCTTCTCCACACAGCCTGTGGCCCACGATCCCAGCCTGAGAGCTTGTCCTGGCTGCCAATAGGTAGTGCCCGTGCCAGCCTGCTCTTTCTCACCCAGTGGCTAGAGGCCAGTTTCAACATGAAACGTTTCCCAGAGACACAGAGCACCTTAGCACCTGTCAGAGCCTTTGTGGTCTGAGTTGCTGAGGTGGGGAGAGCCTCCAGGTATACAGAAGGTACTACAATGGAAAGCATTCTTTGCACCTAGTTATTAGCTCCAAGAATTCTGGCCTATCAAGAAGATATGAGTGGAATTCTATAACTTTCTTTCTAATCTCCCCACCTCTTGCATCTACATGTTTATACTCAACTGCTGAATAATTCTTTTCAGAGAGTTTATCACGGCCCTGTTCAAGAGCTGGCCCCCTACTGCCTACTCTGTGAGATGTAAACACGTCAGCTCAGCGTTTATATCCCTCAGCTTTGCTATATCAAAAACACAAAGGATATAACAACTTGAAAGAAATTTACAATCAGCAGGTCTATTCCCCTGGAAAGATAACAGATGGAAACCCAGAGAGGTCAAGCAACCCAAGGACTTGCTCAAGACCACACAGCCATAAATGAGAAGCTTTTGGGGTAGTGAAGGGAAGAGGTCAGGCTTCTGGCCGAAGATTCTTTTCCCTAAAGCACATGTTATGCCTCCTTAATCATAAACCTAGTGAGCAGAATATGGAAGGATATACATTTATTATTGAGCTCTGTGTGCATATTTGAGAATCTGATGGTTGGAAGCTTGAGGCTTTGGAGCTTGTATCTGCACTGACGGTATTACCAAGTGATTACATCTACGGACTTTGGGGTCAGAAAGGCTAAGCTTAGTCCTAGTGATGCAGGAACACAGATATGGGGCATGAGGAGGGTTGTGTCCCAGGTCTCAATTGAGCCCCTGGGATGTACTCCACCAGGTGTGGGTCCTTGGCTTCATGCAGGAAAGAATTTAAATGCAAGCCACAGTTGAGTAAAGGTAGATTTATTTAGAGGGATACATACTGCACAGAGTATAAGACAAGAGAAAGGCAAGGAAAGAGGTGCTGGAACCGGGTGCTCAGGTTAAAGTAAAAGCAGGTACACACTCCATAGACAGAGTGCGGGCCGTCTCCAAAGGGGTGGGAGTGAAAAAGGGCTCCTAGGTGTGGTGGTGCCAGTTTTTATGGGCTCAGTATCTTCACACGCCTACAAGTGGGACCATTCCAACTACCCTGGGGAAGGGGCTGGGATTTCCAGGAATTGGGACACTGCCCTTTCTTTAGCTCTTTGCAGTTAGCCTTGGGACTGTTACGGCACCTGTGGGCATGTCATTTATCACACTGTTACAATGAGCATATAATGAAGCTCAAGGTCTACTAGAAGTCAAATCTCCCGCCAACTTAATCCTCAAGGCCAACTGGGAGTTGAATCTTCCACCATTTTGGTGTTAAATTGCTGTCATTCCTTGCATGGCCGTGCCCTGCCCCCTTCTCTCCTGTCTCACTGGCTGTCATTCACTGACTGCCTGTATTACTGGACAAATTGCCTAACCTCTCTGATCATCAAAGTTCTCATTAGTGAGGTAGAGTTATGGCATTCTTAAAAATGTGATGACATTCCTAAGGAATAAGGAATTGCTAAAAAGTATAATGATCATTAAAATATTCTACAGTGCTTACAGAGCTCTCCTGTCATCCAGGATGACGTGTTATCACCTGTCACATATCCTTTCTCTCCCACCTTCTTGCTATCTGTCTCCTCTTTGCCTTTGAATATACCACCCCTTCTTTCTCTTTCTACACGTTGAGTTCCTCACCTTCTCAGTGTGTCTGCCGTTCCCCCAGTATGGCACCATTGTCTCACTTACCTCCTACATCATTCAGTAAACCCTTGTTTAACCAGAATCTCTGAAAGTACATCAAAGTAGGTCAGTGGGAGAACAGACCTATGGTAGGTAGTTTGTTTGTTATCTGTAAATAAATTTTTAGCAGTATATCAATTAAGATTCTTGTAGTTTAGTGACAGCAAACTGGACTTCGTTTCTTAAATGTCTTTATTTTTATTAGTTTACTATTTCTGCCGTAACAAATTTACAACAAACTTCAGTGGTTTAAAACAGTCCAAAGTTATTCTTTTATGGTTTTGGAGGTCAGAAGTCAGAGATAGGTCTTACTGGGCTAGACTTAAGCAGTTGGCAAGGGTGGGTACTTTCTGTAGGATCTAGGAGAGAATTTGATTTTCTTGCCTTTTCTGGCTTCTAAAGGCTTTCTCTGTGTCCTGGCTCATGGCCCCCCATTCCTCTGTCTTCAGAGCCAGCACAGTAGGCTGAGTCATTCTCATGTGACCATCTTCTGGTTTCCTCTTGTCTGTCTCCCATTCCACTTATAAAGGACACATGTGAGCACATTGGGCCTACGCAGATAAGACGCTTCTCCCCATCTCAAGGTCAGCTTCATTCCCCTTTGCCTCATAACCTAACACAGTCACAGGTTTTGGAGTTTGGGGACATGGACATTTTCAGGGCCATCATTCTGCCTATCACATCACATAGAACTCTTGACTTAACTTCTCAGGTGCTGATTCTATTTTCAGGCCTGCCCTTCTGGTTGCAAGATGTCTGCCAGTAGCTCCCAGGTATGCGTCTCTCCAGCTTCATGGCCAGCAGATCGTAACGAACATCTTTGTCTTACCATTCTCGGCAAAGATATTGACATTTGCTTTGATTACGCACCCAAACGTCATACACCCACACATCAGGGCAGCCAGTGAATGATGTGCTGTTTGGCGTAGGCTCCTGATTGGAACTGAGAACATAGGCAAGATGGATCAGTCATAACTGAATTGAGGAGTCTGATGAGAATTTTAAAACAGAGATTATTTACAAATGTGTGAGCAAGTATAGAAAACCAAAAGGAAGAGTGCAGGGTCTTGTGGCCAGTAGAAGCAGGGGCCGTTAAGACCCCTGGGCCTGAATGTGTGATGGAAGGGAGTGTTCACCAAGACCTGGAGACAGAGGGGTCACGTGGAGAGGGCCACCTGCCAGGAGCTGAGACCTGTAGTGCAGAGACACAGCCAGCTTATGGTGGCCCTGCAGAGGGGAAGCCAGAGAGGTGGGGATCCTGGCATCTCCCCCCACTCTCCTGTCTGCTGTGCGCTCCCAGTGAGGGAGAGCAGGAGGGGAGTTGCTCTAGGACCATGTAGGCATGCACAGCAGGGTGGGAAGGTCGGAGAGAGGACCTGGAGAAGCAATGGCGATTCAGCCTAACCATCATACAAAAACCAGTTGTATGTTGGAATGAGAGGGAATGGTTGTTAGGGAGGCAAGTAAACACCCATGGACAGAGGAATTTGAAAGCCTTTGAATTCTTTAAAGGTGCCAGTGAACCACAGAGCCATTTTACATCATGCTGATTCAGCCTTGCTGATGGAGTTTGCGGTAGAAATGGTCTTTGGCCAGGAGGAGTGACAATTCTTTGGACCATTTCACCTGTTCACTGAGTTCCACAGGTAGCATGTGAAATGTACTCTTTATGGACTGAATGTATGTTCAGAATTTTCTAGAACAGGCCTGACAAGAATAAAGGAGACTTCTTCAATTAAATGCAGTAAGTCCATTCAGCACCTGCTCTGTTCAAAGCAATGTCGTGGCATTGGTGGGGCGTTGTGGGAGGTTGTCAGGGACACCACCACTGTCTCACATCAAAGCTGTGATTACAGTACAATGCGAATTCATCCATACCTCCAAGGCCTTTCTTCACTCTTTCTGCTTCTTTCCAGATGACCTTGACCTTTCTGTTCTTCATTCTTCCAGGCCAACCTCTACTGTCCCCTGCGCAGTTAAGACTTTCATAAATGACCCACCACTCTAGCAGAGTAAAATAGTTCCTAAGTATGCACTCCATAATGTGATAGAATCATGAAAATGACACCACTTAACACATGATCGTAACCTTGCTTAGGTGTTTGTCTTCTAGCTGGACTTACAGCTCTCTAGAGCCAAAGTCTGTGATGTATTCTTCTCTCAGAGAGGTTTTGTGGTGCACAGGAGCCCTGGAGGGCCTTCTGAAGGGATTCCTGCTAGGTGTGATGGAATAAAGTTTGTTAATAATAACAGAGAAATGTGATGGGATAATTTGCAAAAGTGTCAATCAGCACTGCCCATACTCCATACACATTTCTTCTCTTTGTCTTTCCTTTCAAGAAGCACTTGATGTTTCTGTGCTCACTGGCTTAGCAGTGGGGTCTGGGGAAATGTCACAGGCAAGAAATAAGAGTTGGAAAGAAATGGAAGCCCGTGGGTGAGAGGCTGAAACCTTCAGTGAGATGGAGGATGATCAGAAATAAGGTGAGGTGGAGAGTGGGATAGCGGACACCATTGGCCTCAGAGGCACCGTGATATTGCTTGAAAGTGGAGGAGTGACAGCTCTGAGGTGGCACTGGCAGTGAAAAGAAAGCCAAGTCTCACCTTTCAGGTCATGAGCCTCTTTTCTACACTGACATGGGAACAGCTTTCAACCTCCACTTGTGTTCCTGCTCTTCTCCTCTGTTCTGATACGCGCTGTGGGTGTTGGGGCCCATAGAGATCTCTTCGCCTGTAAATTCTCCAGTGGGCACTTACACATTGCCCCGTCCCAGCCTCCTCCTGTACTTGGCTCACTGGAAGTGCACACGAACACGAGACAGTCAGTTGGCTGCTCACTCTTCTATTTTGCTATTATCTGCAGTCAGTCCTGCAGGGAGGAGGAGAGAAGAGAGGAAAGCATCCTTATTCCTCATTCTGGCAGTTCTCCTCCAAGAGACAGATGAAAAAGCTGGGCTACCCATGCCTGGCTTCTCCTTCCAAACTCATCAATCAATTGAGTTCTCCCTTCCAATCCAGAACAATGAAGCGTAAAAGAAAACATGGAGAGAGGCCAAGAGTGTCACCTTAACTCAGCTCCTTCCATAGGAAAGAAGAGTTCCTTCCTGTAGTGGATGCTATGATGTGACACCCAGGACTCCTGCGGGATGGAGGCACTATGTCCCCAGCTTCCAGCACTGCTGCCTGTGGAAGGACCATGGCTGGATGCCTCCCCAGGAACTGCCTTTCCCTACCTAGGGAGCAGCTTTGTCCAGGGTTATGTTT
The DNA here is from genome assembly GCF_048564905.1 of Vicugna pacos. Classification (NCBI taxonomy): domain Eukaryota; kingdom Metazoa; phylum Chordata; class Mammalia; order Artiodactyla; family Camelidae; genus Vicugna; species Vicugna pacos. The sequence goes on from NC_133011.1 coordinate 6,311,303, forward strand.
CCTTTCCAGGGCCAGCACCCATCCAGCGAATGTTCGATGTATAAGACAAAGACCTCCCCAGCACCAGAGCTTCCTCTGGGGTGGCTGGTGGCTTTGTTGCAACCTTATCCCAGTTCAATTTCTGTCATTCGATGCCGCCCTCGTTCCTTCAGAGCTGTTGCCGAGAACCCTCCCCAGATAGCTTTCTGCTGTCAAATCTGTCTCTGAATTCATTTCTCAGGGAACCCAATCTATGAAATTTTCTACATCAATATCAGAAAGTGCTATGATCCTCTCTGTCTCTCTATATCTGTCTGTCTCTGTCTCTCTGTCAGAGTTCATTCAATCCATCCTTGGATTTCGCACCCTGAATGCAACCAAGGCACTTCCATAAAGGAAGAAAATGTTTTGAGCCCTAGTTTCTCTTTCTCCTCCTTCGATGTCAAGAAACATCCCAAATCAAAGCCCTAACGTTTTAAAGTTGGGGAAGGGTGTTCCATAAGTACATCCTTGGGAAGAAGACAAGGAGTATTGGTAAACAGACTTCTCTTCAGCTTTCATTTTTCTGTAGATATTGGCGCACAGACATTGATTGATAAGTACATCATGGTATCTGGTGTCTGTAAACTGCTGTGAGTCCTGAGTGATCATTTTTCATAGTTTGGACTTATTCAGACAGCAGTGACTCTCACAGCGTGCCCCAGGAGTTTAGCTTCCAGCACAGGTGTGGCTGCATCCCTGATTACCACGTTACCACACAGGAAATTCCATTTTCATCTTGCATAATGAAAGTGTATCTTACACTTCAATATGTAAGACACATGAAACCTAACATTCCCTAAACCCTCGATCAGAGGTGGTTAACAGGTTTGCCCTTAAAAAAATGATGTGAACATAAAATAACTTGCCACCCACTATGTAGATATTAACTCTCTAAACTTCTTGCATTTTTGCCACCAACCCCTCTCAGGGTCCCATCAGTACAAGGAAAGGAAAATAGTGGGGTGATCTGACATGGGGCCACCCTGTTTCTTCCATATGTATCCCCAGGATCCCAAACTCATCTCAGTTCTCTCAGCTCCCTGGGTCGTCACAATAGCTGATCAAGGTGGGGTTTATTCACCTAGGCAAGCAGCTCTTAGAGGAATCAAAAAAAAAAAAAAAAAGACCCAACCCCAAACCCTAGCCTTTCCAAAGGCCTGTGAAGCTGCCTTTGAACACCACCCCCAAGCTGCCACGATGGTGCCTCATGTGCACGGACTGCGAGGACCTTGGCTGGAGCCTCCCCCTTCTCGCTTTAAAGCGTGCCTCCCTCAGTGTCAGGGGTGAGCCTGGCCTTCCCCTCCTTCCCCGTCCTTGGCTGGCTCTGGTAACTGAGAGAAGTAGGGATGAGGGCCAGATTCCACCTGCTAAGACTTAGAAAAGAAGGCTGCCCTCAGAGTAGCCCCAGTCTGCTCTGTCTGTATCTGCACTGCATTTTCTTCCATTTCTCTCTAGCAGTGATCTCTGCATCTCTAAACACACAACTGGCCCCTTGCCCTTGCAGTAAGTCCTTACGAAGCAAGTCGATTCTGCCTCTGCCTCTCAATCTTCTGAAGCCTGTTCCAGAGCTGAGAGAGTGCTCACCGCCGTGAGGGCTGGGCGGCTTGGAGCCCGACTCTGCTCCCGCACGGCTCCCGGGGGCTCTAACCAGCCCTCGACAACAGCCTTTTGCTAAAACAATGCTTCTGCTCTCCTCACCTCCTTGTCTGTTTCATCCTCTACCTCTTTGTTTCATTTGGGGACAGATTTGTCTAATGGTCAGAAAGTGTCCTGCTCTCTCTTTCCCTCTCTCTCCTGATGTTTTCCTCAAACCTTTTATCTTTTCCCAGAAACCTTTTTCTTTCTCCTGAGGCTTTTGCAGAGCGCCGGGAGGAACCCGCTCACTTTCTTCCTTGCCGCACGTTCCCCCTGACTCCTTGAGCCCAGAATGGCCTAGCAGCTTGTGCAGGGAGAAGATAAAGTGGGAAACTGCTGGGGGGAAATAGCCATTCGATTTTCCAAAAATATTCTATCACAGTGAAAGTATTCTAAAAACTCTTTTTATAATTAACCCACAATTTTCAAATATTGTTTCCCAGACCCATGAAATACCCTCCAGATCGATGTAGGAGTGACTATATTGACTACAATTCTATACACTGTGATGAGATTCTAGGTGTGACCTCTTCAAGGCAGAAGTGACACCCGTGTCACAAACTTGGGCCAACACCTAGCACATACACGTTCTTTAAAGTGCTTCCTGGTGCCTCTGGATTCCCTGGCCCTGGGTCCACAGCCCTGTAAACCTTGTCTGGAACAGGGGTCTATTTCTTTTTTCATGAATGGTAAGTAACAGTTTGGGGCCAGCCACAGCATTCTGAGCAGACTGGGAAAATCAGCAGGAGATAAAGATAAAGATGAGTGATACCCAGCTCACAGCTTCTAAGAAGGGAAAATCCCCTATGCTGTGACAATCTCATCTGCTTATCCGCACCTGATCTTACTCCCTGATCCCGACGTGAGGCATCTGTCTCTGAGCCTCCAGGGGTGCTGCCCTCCTGTCCTCCCCGCTGGGAGGTGGGGTGTCTCTGGCACGTGGATTGTGCAGTCATTATACATGGCTGCCTGGCCGTGCAGCTGGGTAAAGCTTTCAGTCCTTTTCCCAACATGCAGAGAGCCTCCAGCAACCTTCCCATGTGTTGCTTCCTCCTCCCTATAACTATTACCTTCCTTTTTCTTTTAGATCAAACGGCAGCAATCTTTCTTCTTGGCTTCCTTGGTCTGTTCCTGCTAACCCATGTCAGCCGCTGAGGTCCACACAGGCAAAAAGTCTGGGCAGAGATGGCCCCAGCTCTGTTCAGGCCACGCGTGGCTCATTTTCCTACACACGTAAGTCCTGTCCTAGCGCACAGGGAAAACTGCTGAAACTCTGCAGCTGGGGGAAAGAACCGTCTTTTACAACCTCCTGCGAACGTATCTGTATTTTGGAGAACAGGGCTTTTGACCGACAGAGTAAATACATGAGCGTAAAAGAGTAGATCGCGCTGGAGCTCTCCGTCACTGAAGTCATTCTGCCCCAGGTTTATGTGGCAAGTGTGTTACATTCGAATCAGATCCTAGACTCTTACTATCAAAGGCAATTTATATTTAAAAAAATCAGCAGCCTCTCTTTATAAATCGTGTAGTCCGGCTCGGACAGCCGTCATCTCACTGGTCCTTCTCAGAGTTCTTATCTCACCTTCGAGGAGCAGTGCTTCAGTGGTAAATCTGAGGAGGGTCTCTGTTTGATGTCTGACACATCCCTGCTAACACAGACGTAGGAAAAATGTAAGAGCTGTTTTCGTGCCCCGCCCCCTTCAAGTTACTAATCCTCCAACTATTCTCTTTTCTGACTTAGACACTAAATTCAGTTTTCAAATCTTTAAATTTTTCCTTTTGGGTTAATACTATCATTTTTTTCCAGTGTAAAACCATTTTATTATACACAAACCTTCCCACTTAAAACAAAAATTCAACATTCTTACGAGGCAACCAGAGAGCATGTGTCTCTGTTATGATGCAATACATCACCTATGGTGTGTTCAAGCCAAAAATGTTTAACTTGAATCCTTTAAGCCTTTAGCTGCGGAAAAACAGCTCTGTGAGTCAGTGTCATAAAACATAGTTGGATGGGGTGATGTGCTAGATGAAAGAGGAGGTAACAGACAGAACAGCCAGATGCAGCGGGTGCTGGGCTGGACCTGGTCTGAGCCGCTTAACCGCTACAGGACTTTTTGGCACAACTGGGCAAACTCAAAACCAGATTAGGAATTAGGTAAAATAAGCATTTGCTGGTGTGGAAAGGTAGAGATCGGTAAATGAAAAAGTAGATTATAATACAGCATGTGTGATATGCTCTGATTTTGAATTTAAAATACAGAACTATTTTAATACACATATATTATATACAATGTATGCATTTGCATATAATATACATAAAAAGATCTCTAGGCTTAGGCTAGTGTTAGTGCAGATGTCTTGTGTTTTTATTTTATTATTCTTATTGATCTATATTTTCTAACTTTCTACAAGAGATTTTCTTGCAATAAATACTTTAATCGACTGATTAATTAATTAAGAAAGGAAGACATCACAATAATGATGTGATGACTTGCACTTTTTGGTGAGACATCGAAGAGTTGTAATAATTTTAATAAATGTGATAAATTAATTAATTATTATGATTCTTAATCATCAGGGGAAGATAATTCTTCTGGGACCTGGTTCTTCATTTATTGCTACTCTTGGGCCCCTTAATTAATTTTTTGAAACATTTACCCCACTTACAAAAAAGGAGTGAAAAAGATAATCGCTGGTGAAAAATAACCTAAATCCTACTGTCTGAAGCTTTATTGTCCGTCACACATCTTCTGTTAAAACAATTCAGAGCAAACGGCTCTAGGAAGGCTGTCTGGCTACCTGAGAAAAAGTTTGGGAAGTACATGACGTCTAAATGACAAGAAGGGACAACTCTCAATTTTCGAATTTGAGCTCTGCTTTCTTTAGGTTCCAAGGAACAGAGGAATGGGTGGGTACTGTGGTCTCAGCGTTGACTGCTGAGTTGCAGTCAACAGAGATCTCATCTCTCTCATTCAGTGGACTTCTTTGGAGTACAGAATCACACCCACGTGCCTATGAGCTGTGCCACCTTCAGTGCATCATGCTTTTTGCATTCCTTACAAAATCCATGCAATGTTATGACCTTGTCTTAGTTACCAGTCATTCACACTTGTGATCAGTATGTCATTAGGAAAATGCTTAGTGGGATGTGGTTGAAGAAGGAGCCCTACCATGTGGCAGGAGGAGCCTCCATTCAGGAAGACAGCAGACGCAGTCATCAACCACCTGCTCTGGTTTTGACTTCAAGGATGCCCTGAGATTCTGCTGAGAAACTCGCTAAAACTCAGATGCACAGTGCTATGTGTTCCCTTGACTAATTACTCTAGAAACCCTGTTAAAAATGACGTGAGGCTTTTCAGTAAGGCTTTCCCTAAGAAAACTTACACTAGCTCCTTTTAATGATATCTTTTAGAATGCTGCCTCATACCAACTTCACACTCGTTGATCTATGCGTTGCCAAATCAATATTCTGAAAATATTTGAATTCTACTAAGTACTCTCCCACTCTCAGTGATGCCACAGTGATGACTGACAGGAGTTAGCTGATCTCCTGTTAGTCTCTGGGATGCAGCTGTTTTTAAGTATGATCCCTGAACTCTTTAGACCCCGTAGGTTTGTTCTTACAAGTACCAGGCCTGCCCTGAGCTTCAGTCCCACTCTCTTTTTCCGATATTTGTTTCAGCCTTTTCAGTTGAAAGATCAATTGTTTTGGCAGAGGGGATGGAAGTCTCACAAGTTTTGCTATCTTCCTGTCACCTATAAAATTCACAGTTCTATCCTTTCTTTATTATTCTTGCCCCGATACTAAAAAATCCTTTCCATGCTCTTTCCAGGTTTGCAAAGTTTCCCAGCTCATTCCCAGCATTAACATTTTGGACATCACTCCTGCTGCATTCTTTTGTTGATCCTGGGTTATGTGCCTTTCTTTCTATCTTCTGCGCATTCCTTTTCAGCTTTAAGCTTCGTAAAAAGTTCTCTGCATAGCCATTAATTTTTAGGCTGCTTCGTCATTTCTTCCTCATTGGAATCACTACTCAGAATTACGGTTTGGAGAACAGCCTGACCCCCTGGAACTACTTCTACAGCATTTCACTGCATTCAGTTATCTATTGTCTGGTATTCATGAAGTCCACTGGCCGCAGGACCTATGGCTATGGTAGCAGACAACTGATTTTGGCACTTCCGTGCGTCCCTTTTGAACCCATGGGCAGCGTCACTAGTTGATCAAGGTACCCTTTCCCATACCTGCATTCTTCCTCCAGTTCTTAATTTGCTATTCTTGGTCTTGGGCATCTGATTCTTACAACATTCCAAGGTTCTTTTTATTTCCATTTCAAGAGTCAAGTCCTCTAAATGAATCAGACTTAAGAGATATGAAAGTATTAGAAACATAACTCAAGAAGGTAACTACATAAATAATAAACAGTGCAAATTAGGCTAACAATCCAAGTAAGTCTACTCCTTTAAATATCTAATCAGCTTCTTAATCAACTTAGAAAACATTTCAGATGACTTCTTACTCTTATGATCTCCCCAGCCAGGTTCCTTTACGGAGGGAATTACAATTACACCTCTCACACGTTTCTCCTAGTCTGGTCTACTACTGTGAACCCCGAATTCTCACTTCCAGGAGCCGAGCCTAGGAATATACCAATATAAATGATTTGGAGCGGCCATCTGTGTCTCCAGTAGCTCTTCTGTTTACCCACTGCTGCATAGCAAATCATCCCAAAACTTATGCCTAAAAACTCCACTAGTCATTCATTTTTCTCATGAATCTGTAATTCATGTAGGACTTGCAGGGACAGTGCATCTCTGCTCCATGCAGCACTAGCTGGTGCAGCTCTAGGAGGGGCTGGGAGATCCATCTCAAGATGGTTCATTTACATGACTGGCGATCCTGTGCTGACTCTCAGCTGGGAGCTCCGCTAGGTCTTGTGCCGAGAGTCCTCAGATCTTCTCCTTATGGGTCTTTGTGCAAGTTGCTTGGATTTCCCCACAACACAGTGTCTTGGTTTTGAGCATGTCCCCAAAAGAATGAAGTGCATGGCATTTTTTGACCTAGCCTTGGCAATCATCCAGCAGCCATTCTGCTGTATTCTAATGGTCAGGGCTATCAACAAATCTCACCCAGGTTTGAGGACAGGAGACACAGAATTTACCTTTGGATGGGGGGATGGTAAGGGTCTAGAAGAACATGTGGGCAAGGAGATATTGTTGAAGACATCTTTGGAAAATATTATCTGCCACAATAGAAAACTAAGTCTGTCCAGTACCTGCTGTTTCTTAGTAAATCAAAAGATGTTGAGTGACATGGCTACCTTCCATGGCATTAACATTGTGATTTGGAGAACATCTCTTGAGTTCCTCTCACTGATTCAACCAACAGATATTAACAGCCAACAATGTGCTGGCACTGTGTTAGGCATTCTAGAGACTCCTAAATTCATATCTGAATTTAAAGAAGTCCATTTTCATTATATCCCCTGCCTTAAATATGTCATAGGCATTGGTCCTTTCTTTCTTATATTCTCATATAGCAAGTTTTTTTTTTTTCAATCTACAGTCCTTGGCCTGGAGCTAAGAGGATATTTTCTGCAACTGTAGTGTAACTACTGCTCCTTTATTAAAGACTGAGATTCAAGATATTTGCCAACTGTTTTGGCTCAGGCACTGACCGCTCAGCATGAGCGCTGACCAATCAGATCAGAAGCCGACCTTAAACAACTGCTGTAGTCATACTAGTGATAACAGATGTGGCAGCTGGGTACCTGCCTTCTTGTTTACCTTTCCTTCTCCATTCAAGTAAATGAAAAAATGCTGAGCATGGACTACACTCAAGTGCCTGGGGTTGGCATTGAGGAAACAAAAATGAATAAGCAGATTCTGTATGTCTGCTTTCCTTGGGATTTAAAAAGCCTTTGCAATCACTGTGTCCTCTGCCTAGAATGCTCCTTCCCCAGGTGCCCACGTGGCTTGCTTCTAACTTCCTTCACTTCTCTGTTCATGTGTTACCATATCAGAGTTTTTCCCTGTTCACCCTAAATAAAGTAGCACTCTCCTATTATTTTCTGTCCTTAATTGTATTTTTTCATAGTGCGTATAACTATGCAAATTATTGTAAATTTATTATTTGCTTCCTTCACAAGAACTAAGTTACGTAAAATCATCTCCTTAGCATTAGAAAATACTTGGAACCCTGTAGATGCTCAGCCCATACGTGTTGAATTGAACTGAATACTTGTTGAGACGCAGAAATGGAGGGAGATGGCAGAGAAAGGGAACTGAAATTCAAGCTAGGGTGTCAGGAGGAATAGTCATGCCATGAATAGAAGTAGGTAGGACATGGGGTGGAAGTTTTCATTGTGATCACTGCTTTCATGCCATAACCAAAGATTCGTCTGTTTAGATTTGATTGCATTCTGGAATGTCCCATAGATATAAAAACAAGCAGCTAAATGTCCCAGAATATTTCCTGACAAGCATAACACTTTGTTAGCCATTTGGCCTGTTGCCTCTTTGCTGTCTGACATCTTCTGGGACATCTTTACTACAGGAAATGCTACTCTGACTATCTCAGGATGACCAGTCTCCATGGTTAGTTATTCATCAAAGAAAAATGATAATGACTCATGTTAGCTTTTTATCCTTGGCAAGACTGTTTCCTAGAAGTAATAACCAAACGTGATGAGGTGTGGAATCTCAGTTGCCTAGCCTAGAGAAGGTTAATGTTGGTCTCAGTTCCCACACAGGTGCATGGGGTCGGGGAGATAATGGAAAAGGGCTGGGAACCCCAGACACAAACAGGACCTCAGGGTCAAGGAGGGCTTCCCCAAAATAACAACTTTTCAAGAGCCAGAGCCTGCCTGGGTGCGAGCCAGTGGACATCAGCAGCGCACACAGCACTCAAGTGAAAGCAGAGGCAAGTGATTTGGCAGTTGTTTCCAGACCATATAAAACTATGAAAAAAAAAAAGTTCTATTAACATAAACCTAGTAGATTTTTGCAGCTGTAATGTGACTACATTTCACATATTAATTCTTGGAGCCTAGAAATCGTGGATTCTAGGTGGCTTCATTATGCAAGAAGCCCTAGAAAGAAGCTATACCCAGGGTTCCAACTTTGGTGATCCTGAAGAAATCAGTCAATATCCAGGAGTGTCCGCTGGGGGAGAGCAAAGGGGGAAGACAATAAACTGTGATGAGTTTTCTCTACCAGCGGCAGCCTAGATCCCCTGAACAGTGCTGCTCAAACTTGCTGCACCTCACCTGGCAAAACTTGAAAAATGCCTATTCTTAGACTGTTTCTGAGATAAAATAAATCAGAATGTCTGGGGCTAATGCCTGACACGTGTATTTTTAAAATATTGTCACATATATTAGTTTTTATGGCTTCTGTACAAAAAAATACCATAGACTGGATGGCTTAAACATAAAATTATTGTCTCAGTCCTCGATATTAGAAGTCTGCGATCAAGATGCCAACATGGTTGGTTGCTCCTGAGGGGTATGAAAGAGTATTCCATATCTCTCTCCTGGCTTCTGATAGCCTCAGGAGTTCTTTGGTTCATAGATGGCTTTTTTCCTGTGTCTTTGCATCATCTTTACTCTGCAAGGTCTGTCTCTATGTCCAAATTTCCTCTTTTAATAAGAACACCAGCCATACTGGATTAAGGTTCACCCTAATGTGGATCATCTGCAAAGATTCTATTTCCAGATAAGGTCACATTCGCAGGTGCTGGAGTTTGGGACTGTAACACCTTTTTTGGAGATACAGTTTGACTCATTCACAGGTTTTCCACTATGCAGCCAAGGAGAGTCTCCTGTTAATTCTTATTTGGGTGTCCCTCCACCCAGCCACTCTGAGAAGAAGAAAAAGGGGAGGGAAAAAGAAGAAAAGGGAAGCTTAAAGGAGGTGTATAGAACAGCTCATGTGTAATCATGCTTGAGGAGGCAGTAGGATTGCTCTTCTTCACGCCTCTCACAACTCCCCATCCCCAAGAGATGACCTGTTCCTGAAGATGAGCCTTCTCTGATTTCAGCCTCTTTCACTTATTCTCATTACATGAACCTGATCTGTCCTACAAGCCCAGTACAGGGATTTCCTCTGGTCAGCAGCTCTTGGTCCAGAATAAACATTAGGGTAACCTGGGGAACTTTTAAATGAAACACCAAAGCTCAGACCTCCATCTCCAGCAAGTAAGTTAGAACCTCTGTGGGTGTAGCCTGGTCATAGAGATATTTTAGTAGTACCCTAAGTTTCTGTCTGTTATGTAGTAACTGGAACTGGAGTTTCTCTTCTGCTGTAAACAATTGGAAAACCTGACAAAATATATAAAGTAAGACAACATGAAGCACGGAGTTGTGATTCCAGAGAGAAAGGAAGCGGATCTCCCAGTTTTCTTCCTGAAGACACCTTTGACTTGGGCAGGAAGGAAGGGTCTGAAGCATAGCACACCAACTTAAGCACACCAGAGGTCAGGAAAGCTGACGTAGCCAGAATCTGTAGGCCAAAGTCTCAGAGAAGAGGGAGCTATACAGAGAAATCTGCATAAGGTGTCTCTTGAGTGTTGCTGGATATGAAGCCATGTGTATGTAGGTAGAAACTCTGTAAGTCCAAGCACGACCTGTCAGGTAGCTGTGAGCTGAAAAGTCCCTAGGGCTCCCACAAGGTTGGAAGACATTCAGTTCTGACCAGCCAGAACGTGGAGTCCTTAGTGAACACTCAGGACATTCAGCAGACACTCCAGATGGAGCATGCTTTAGAAATAGTGCTAGACTAGCCCCCAAGTAAGAGAGTCTGCATTGACCATAACAGATCTTAGAAACCAGCCTCAAGAGGATCAGGCTGACCCACAAATCACTGCCTCTGAGAACAAAGCCCAAAACTTAAAGGAAGGCAACTGAATTAATTACTCAGCAATTTAAAATACACAATGATTTCATCCAATCAAAAATTTCTAGACATGTGATGTAGCATGAACATTTTTCTCCCAAAACAAGGAGAAAAATCAGTCAATAGAGACATCCTCAGAAATGACAGATAAGAACTTTAAGATGGTTATTATAAATATGCTCAAGGAGTTAAAGAAGCATAAGAATATAATAAAGAGAGAAATTAAAAGCAGAAGTTCACCCCAGTTGATTACAATAGGCGGCTAAGGTTGGAGGAGATGTTAACTGTTCTTTCCTAAGGCAAAGTAGGTGGAAGCAAATTTTATTTTGGGAGGAGCTTATGGGGAGAAATTGAAGGGGGTGGATAATAGAAACTGCCATGGTTCGTGTTATGAGTCCATTTCCTAGAAAGTAATTTATATCCCCCAGCTCAAGCATAGTGCACTTTGCATATACAAGCAAAGTGCAAAATAAATTTTGTTCAGCCCATGAGTTGATAACTATCATGCATCAATGCTCTCAAATTGCTGTGTGTGTGTGTGTGTGTGTGTGTGTGTGTGTGTGTTCTCAGCTAACAATGCATTGTGTCTAGCATGGAAGGATGACTTAATGGATTTCAATTCTTAAAAAAATTATCCATTTTTACATTTGTCATAGTATTATGGCCATGTTTTAGATCCAGTTACAAAGAAATGAAATGTGAGCATCTGAAGATCCCATTCATGAGTGCTCTTCCACATCCTTATAGATACATGAAAGTTGGATTTCTGATAAGAACATTACAATAAATACCAAGTGCTCTCAATAGAAAAAAAACCTAACAGTATCCATTCTCTAGGAAAGAAGATGTTCTTAGTAGACACTTAAATCCTTATCTGAGTACAGAAAAGGGAAAGGTGGCTGTTTGAGAGTATATTTCCTATAGAATATTGTGGTCAAGTCACTAGCTTTAGAAATGAGAACACTATTCAGTTGCTTTTCAGAATGCAGTGGCTCTGCAGGCAAATGGCTAGAAGTGTTATTTCAGAATCAATCAAATCATGGGATGTGTGCTTAATGTACTTCAGATTTGTTCTTGAGGTTCCCAGACTCACCGCTGAAGCATTATGTGACAAACTCAAAAATTCTCCCAATATATGAGCAGCTGTTTCTTTTGAAGGCTGTGGTTTTTATAGGGATCAAGAATTGTGCCTGCATAGTTGATTATAGTTACAATTTTGTATCACTCGATAAGCAACAATGGTGAGGATATTTTTAATTCAGGTAAAACCAACATTAGCTGTATTGACAACCTGAAGTTAAAAACCCAGGGACTCATGTAAAGAAGTATTAATCACACACAGCAGAGTGATTTTTATGCTTTTTAATGGTTTCATACGACATCAGACCTGATTTCATGCAGCATCTTGCTTGGAATGTTGCAAAAGATCTCGTGATATTTCACAGACGCCAAAGAAAAATGCTGAATTGGAAAACATTCAATGAATGACACTGAGGTTAATCCCAAAAGGAAAAGTCATGCTGTAGAGAATATTTGTATCTGAATATTGAAGAGCAAATTCTTGCCTTAAAAGTAATATTATGCAAGATCTGCTGAAGTCCACTGGAGTCCAAGCTCCATCTGAAATACCCTGGGGCCATGATTTTATTTATTTATTTATATTAGGGTGGATAGCATTTTATTTTGAATTGGGCAGGTGATGAGGGGAAGTGATGAGAAAACTGAGACTCAGGTGGTGAATTCTTTTCATGGGAAAAATGTGAACCCCAGTAATATTTTTATCTGATACAGATAATGAGACAAATAGGTATTCAGAAACAGACTAGACAGTTCAAAGCAGGTATCAGGAAGTAGTATTAAACCGACAAATCATGAGTATGTGAGAAAGATTATTGTAGAAGAGGGCTGAGGGATGCAGTGAGGAGAGAAGGGGAGAGAGAGAGAGAGAGAGGTGTGGTTGTGCAGGCATCATGGAAGCTACCCAAAGCTATCACCGGGGAAACACCACAGAGTACGTGAGACACACACGTACTTTTATAGTGTCGGTTCTGATTGCTAAATCTTTCATGTCTCAAGCTCTTACCTTCAATAGTCCTTTGATGAAAATAATTATTGTCCTTCTCTGTTTATCTCTTTTCTCGTCACTGCAGCAGAGTGTCCCTTCAAGGCCTGCGAGGTTTACTGATAGAAAAGCTATCTGTGATGAGCAAAGATAATCTGCACCCCCTACTTGCAAAGAAACAAAGGAGGGTCTAACTAAGACTATGACTAGGCAGATTCCATATTTTCTCCATTAAGCCTGATTTCCGGTGCACTGAAATCAATCCCTGAACATAGTAGAGAAGCTTCAGTACTGCAGATCTAAGTTTTATTAGGTCCATCCATTAATCAAAACTCACAAGAATGATTGTCTTACCCCTGATAATGAATGAAGTCTGTCCCCAGACAAACATCATGGGAATGCTGCGTGTGAATGTTCACATCTCTGGCTCTTTAGTTTGTTCCCCAGTGTTGCTGCCTGACCCTGCATCTGTGTGAACTGGCCGAATTCGTGGCTTCATGTGATCACAGCACAGGCATTAGCTGCTCCACTGTGCTGGGCATGACTCAAACCTTGGTAAAGGGAGGATCTTCCGGACTCTCAAAGGCTGTAGAGAGGGGGTGGCTGAGCAGGGCTTATGTGACAAGTTCACCTTGACGTTCCAATCTCTCCAAGCCCTGATACTTCCTCTGCAAAGCACCAAGGAAGTGTGGACACTTTAAATCCACAGCCTCTCCATGAATTTTTGTATTTGAGCCATTTTGTAGACTCAGAGCTATGTGAGCAAAGAGGAACCTGGGTCCCCTTTAGGAGGGGCCCTGCCACACTGCCAAAAATGTATTCCATCCATGGTTCTCCTAACTTCCTCCAAAGGAACCTCTCTTTCTCCAGTTACCGAGGTGACTGTACATTAGGGAAGGGGAAATAATCAGATTTGGGAAGGATGACTGGATACTTGCTTTAAACTGGCACCAATTTCTAGGGACCCAAAATGCTACTGTGGTCCTTTAATGCCTACCAGTCGTAATAGGGGCTTATGAAAGATCTAGTGATCAATGTAATTTTGTTCAAGAACATCATGCAGTAGGATCAGTGGATGCTTGGATCCATTCTGTGATTATTTCCTTAGTTTTTAAAATATATATATTTTTATTGGAGTGTAGTTGATTCACAATGTGTTAATTTCTGGTGTACAGCATAGTGATTCAGATATATATTGTCCTTTTCATATATATATACATATATGCCTTTTCTTATTCTTTTCATTATAGGCTATTACAAGTTATTGAATATAGTTCCCTGTGCTGTACAGTAGGACCTTGTTATCTATTTCCTATATAGTAGTCAGTATCTGCAAATCCCGAACTCCCAATTTGTCCCTCCCCATCCCCATGCCCCTGGTAACCATAGGTTTATATTCTATGTCCATGAGTCTGTTTCTGTTTTGGAAATAAGTTCATTTGTGTCATTTATCATACCACATGATAAGTGATAACATATGATATTTTTCTTTCTCTCTCTGGCTTACTTCACTCAGTATGATGATCTGATCTCCAGGTCCATCCGTGTTGCTGCAAATGGCATTGTTTTATTCTTTTTTATGGCTGAGTAGTAACCCGTTACTTCCTTATCCAGTCATCTGCTGACGGACATTTAGGTTGCTTCCATGTCTTGGCTACTGTAAATGGTGCTGCTATTGACACTGGGGTGCACGTACCTTTTCAAATTAGTTTCTTCCTGATGTATGCCCAGGAATGGGATTGCTTTGTCTATTTTTAGTTTTTTATATTTCTTTAGTTTTTGATGCATAATTGGAATAGAAATACTCAGAAATTGGCATATCCCCATATCTAACCTGTGGAATGAGAGATACTATGGTAGGAAAGGCCAAGTGGAAGCCACTAGAACTGTTTCTACCTGCAAAAACAGTAAGCCAAAACTAGGACTGCATTCCTTGAACAACTTCAGAAATTAGTGCCACCATCAAGGACTTGAAAGATGTAGTGGTGGTCATGCCCGCCACATGCAGTTCACATATTTGGCCTGTGCAGAAGACAGATGTGCTTGTACATTTCTTCTAGTGGTTCTGTTTCTTTGGTTGCAACTTGATTGATACATAACCATAGCCCTACATCCCCAGGGACAAGCCAAAGGAGCTTGGGAACTGGGGAGCTCACCTGGGTCAAAGATAAAGCTGATGCTAAGTTCAGATTTCATCATTAACTAACAAGGAAATAATCTCTTACATGTTATGGATTTGGGATATATGACGGTTCTACTTCTTCCTTAATTCCTGTCCTGTTGAACTTATAAGGATTTCCTAAGGAACTGTGTGAATTTGTATTGACTTAAATGCTTAAGCACATGGAAGGGGTAGCCCAGTTTATAAGCTAACTGTAAACATAGATTGGTTCGCTACACTGATAGGCAGGGTGACAGCTTCTGCTGTGACATATCTTATAATGTTAAGTGGCTCAGACTCACGTGTGTGTGTGTGTGTGTGTGTGTGTGTATAATATCTAGGATTCAGAGCTATAAAAGCTTTTTCCTCTTTTAACTATTTTGTAAAGAAACGGTATTTTGTAATCAGAGAAGTCATATTAAAAAGAAAAACTGTTATCCTCTGTGATCTAAACAGAAAGTGGGTCCCCAGTGCATGGTCAACACAGGCCGTTTGGTTTGGCAGGGCTGGAGATGTTGGATGGAATATGGAGACTTTTCTGTACCCAAGTAAGGCACAGGATACCAGTGGCAGGAAGCTGAGGGAAGTTGCTTCAGTGGGAAGAGAACAGTTGGGAGGTAAGAGAGAGAGTGCTGTTAATCACACAGACTCTGGGGCCGGCTTACTTCCTGTCCCGGTGCCAGCCCTCATCTGTTGTGTTCTCTACCTCAACTTCCTTGTCTGTGAAATGGAGATAATAAGACTAGCTATCTCCTAGGTTGTTGTAAGGATTAAATGAGTTACTATACATACTTGCTCAATAGTGAGAGCTATTATTATTGTTCCCAAGTTTGGCCTTGAAGTTGTACTGAGTGAGCAGTGGCAGGAATGTGCATTAGAGGGAAATGGTGCCAAGACACACCCCTTCCCTAGCCCCCTTCTAACCTGTCCTGACTGCGGCATGTGTGATGCATCCAGGCAATCTGAGCTAAACTTGGTGGGTAAGTTATAGTCATTCTCTTGAATTCAGTATCAATCTTTCTGTTGCTCTCATGGAATAAAATGGTCTCTGACCACTGTTGATTTTATCACTGTTGTTACTGCTACTAGCTCTTATTAAGTGCAGAGTTGTAGATAATGTCGTAAAAAACAAAGAAATTGCCAACTCAGGGGTCTAACCCTCTATATCCAAAACTAAACCACTGAAGAAAGGTCACAATGTGATTTTTCTTTTCTGTTTTTTCTTTTCCATGTCTTAAAAATGTTAATTTAAAATGTCATTTATAGTTAAATTTTTATTTTGAGGAATGTTAAACAAGACCAGACCTTGCTATTTTTAACACTGGCACTTACTCTGGTTCAATATGAGAATAAGAATGTAAATTCCATGAGGACCTTATCTGTCTTCTACTTTGCTGTGTCCCTAGCTCTTCAAGGGCATTACATGCTTAACAGATGATTTTTTTAAATGAAAGAGTATAGCTAGTTCTACTTTTTATTTATGCAATTCTAAATAAAACTGTGAAAACAATCCCATTTACAATTGCCTCAAAAAGAATTAAATACCGAGGAATAAATTTAACCAAGGAGGTGAAAAACTTATACACTGGAAACTACAAGATATTGATGAAGGAAATTGAAGAAGACACAAATAAATAGAAAAGATACTCTGTGCTCATGGGTTAGAAAAATTAATATTGTTAAAATGTCCATATTACCCAAAGCAACCTACAGATTCAGCTCAATCCCTAACGAAATTCCAATGGCATTTTTTCACAGAAATAGAACAAACAATTCTAAAATTTGTATGGAGCCACGAAAGATCCCAAAAATGCCACAGCAATACTGAGGAAAAGGAACAAAGATGGAGGCATCACACTTCTTGATTTCAAACTGTATTACAAAGCTATAGTAATCAAAACAGTATGACAGTAGCATAAAAACAGACATTTAGATGAATAAAACAGAATAGAAAGGCCAGAAATAAACCCACATGTATATGGTCAATCAATTTATGACAAAGGAGCCAAGAATATACAATAGGGAAAGGAAAGTCTCTTCAGTAAATGGTGTTGGAAAAACTGAATAGCCACATGCAGAAGAATGAAACTAGACTCCTGTCTCACACCATACACAAAAATCAACTCAAAATGGACTAAAGACATAATTTTAAGACTTGAAACCATAACACTTCTAGAAAAAAGCATAGGTGCTAATAAGATCCTTGACATAGGTCTCAGCAAAAATTTTTTTGGATTTCACAACAACAGCAAAACCAACAAAAGCAAAAATAAGCAAGGGGGACCACATCAAGCTAAAAAGCTTTTGCAAAGCATAGAAAGCCATCAACAAAATGAGAGGGTAACCTACCAGATGGGAGAAAATATTTGCAAATTATGTATCTGGTAAGAAGTTAACATCCAAAATATATCTATGATTCATACAACTTAATTGATTAAAAATGGGCAGGGGAACTGAATAGACAATTTCCAAAGAAGACATACAAATGGCCAACAGGTATATTAAAAGGTGCTCAGCATCACTAATCATCTGGGTAATGCAAATCAAAGCCACAATGAGATGGGGGTGGAAAGGGATAAATTGAGAGTTTGAAATTTGCAGATACTAACTCCTATACATAAGATAGATAAACAATAAGTTTATACTGTGGAGCACAGGGAACTATTGTCAATATCTTGCACTAACCTATAGTGAAAAAGACTATGAAAACAAGTATATGCATGTATATGTATGACTGTATATATATATATATATATGTATACACACACACACACATACATATACATACATATGTGTGTATATATATATACAATGGAATATTATTCAGCCCTAAAAAGGAAGAAATCCTGCCATTTGCAGCAATATGGATGGACCTTGAGGGCATTATGCTAAGTGAAATAAGTTAGAGAAAGATAAATACTGTATGATCTCACTTATACATGAATAGTTTGATTTCTCATGTTTGATGGCAGGAATCTCAGTTTTTTCTACAGTCTTCTTCCCAAGGTCCATAGCTCATCTTGGTTGTCCTGCATTCCCTCAGGCCTAGCTCCTGACCACTGTTGCACTTCACTGGATGTCTTCTTTCTCACCCAGAAACCAGCTTTCCTTATGCTGTTCTTCGCCTTTCTGCCTCTGTTCCAAGTGTGCACACACACCTGACTTTTCATTTCCCAGAGCAAAACAACTCTGACCAAGCTGTGTTTAAGAACAATGTATTGAAACCTTGCCAATAATAGTGTGGGAAACAATGTCAATGACAATAACATAAAATAACATGGACACCAGATACCAAATGCTATTGCTCCCCAGATGCATGGATCAGTTTCTTCTCTAGAAGTTTCCCTTTTGGTTTATTAGCCTTAGCCAATTGCCGGGTTGCAAGGGACAAGCTACCCCCCTTTTCTCTGGGAGTGCCCTCCAGCTGGTTTCCCCTATCTGGAATCTAAATGATCACAATTGTGAGATTCCCAGAGGGAACTCCCAAATTTCCTATAAATGGACAATAAGCTTCAGAAATGCAACTCTGCCCATAATGATGACAATATTTAAACCTAAAATGCAAATATCTTAGCTACTTACTGCCTTCAATTTTTTTCATCTCAGAATAAGAGTCTTACTTTATCATTGCATAAAGATATCAGCCTCAAAGGGGTCACTTCCAGAACCAAAAGACAGGCAGCCCTAGGGGCAAATTCCAGTCTCTTGTCTCTAAAGAAAAAAATGATTCATAATTTTTAAAATTATAGCCTCTCTTAAATGGATTTTGACCATTCCAACTATCTGAACTATCTTTCTTAAACATTTATTAGGCCACTGAATTTTCCAGGCAACTCCTATAAAATGATCTCCCTTGGCACGGAGGAGAATATATATTTGACTTCCCAGATCTAGTTGAAACCCTGCCTCTTTCAGAACAGGCTTTGCTCAACAGAGAAAAAAACAAGGCTCTTCTGCTATGTAGCTGATGACAGAGCTGGCAGAGTGAGCAGATACAAACACACAGCTTGCCACATAGTAGGCACATTAAATGATGGCTTCCTTCTTTAATACTCGCATTTTTATAGGATGAAGTTTATTAACTCCTTTTCCCTCTGATTTCTTTGAAAAAGAAGAGTGCTTACATATGAATAAAGGTAGAAGTTGGTGTTACATATTCAAGCATTTCTTGCTTTCTACGCTATTCCATTGAGATTTTTCTCTTTAGTCTGCCCCAGGTTTCTCTGGAACCTGTCAAGGGAGCTAACTTACATATTCTAGGTTGGTGAGTGTTCTCTGTGTATAAATTCAGCCCAGGACAAAGTACAGAATTCACTTCCAGGATGAAGATCAACCTGCCAGAAGAATTTCTTAACTGTTTAATATGTCTTATGTGTCCAAATATGTGAACACCAGTGCGTAAACCATTGTTAGGAAATTGCTTTTTCCATTATCTTTTCCATTATCTGTAAGAAGCTGTTTTCCCATTCTTAACACTAAGGAAAAAGACTTTTCAAGTCTAAGGCCTGAACACCTAACTTTCATTTTGCTCATTGGCATTTTAAATGACAGATGAAGAGTTTGTGGACGGCACCATGATCACGGGACAGATGTTGCTCCCACTCATTCTGTAGAAAACTAACAGAAGCACTCTCAAAAAGGGGAAGATGTCTAGATCACAAAGTAGAGATGCAACGAGCTGTGTGCAAAGTTCAAGGTCAAGAAAGCCTGCAAGTATCATTTCATAAACAGGTCCTAAGCTACTGCCATGTCCTAAGCTAGTTTATTTAACTAGAATGGTACAGATAGTTACAAAGCAACAGAAACTGAGTTCTATTCTGTTTGCTGGCCAACACAGCGAGCCCCAGCTCTACCTTATTTTGAATATCAGAAGGGAGTATTGCTACTGAATTTCTGAAGACCTCCCAAAGTTGTGTAATAGTCATACAAAGAACTCTCTGTTCCACAATGAGTTCCTTTTAGACCTTCACGTAGGAACTATGTGACAACTTCCAGGGTTCAAGAACAATATTTTAGTTGGAAAATTAAACAGATACCGCCATCAACAGATGAGGGTCAATTGAAGCATTAAAGAGTAAATGAACATATTGAGCTTGAAGAGTGATGGATACAGGGTCCTCCAATAACAATCCAGTGTCTGAGACCTGCTGCTCAATTAAATATATCAGTCATAACTTAGAGTAGCAATGACCATGAGCTGTTTCTAGTTCTTGCTTTTAAAAAGTACTAAAGTTAGTTTCATTGGGGACCTCAAATATTTAGGGACAAACCAACCATCCACTTAGACAACACTTACTGTAATTCTTATATTTTTCCTCTGTAAGTAAGGAGGTTTTTTTTCCCCACTCTGGTTTGTCTTCAAGATTTTATCTTTTTTTCCTGGGTTTTTGGCAGTTTGCCTACATGCGTGTGCATGTGTGTTTGGTATTTATCCTACTAGGTGTTCTTTGAGTTTCTTGGATCTGTTGTTTGGTATCTTTCACTAATTTTGGGAAATTTTTGGTCCTTATTTCTTCAAATAGTTCTCTTCTGTTGTCCTTTTATTCTCCTTCTGGTATCTCAGTTATGCATATGTTAACACCATTTGATATTGCTTCATGATTCTTGAATGTTCAGTTCTGGTTTTTATTTTAATTCTTTATTCTTCTTGCAGTTTAGGTGATTTCTATTGACCTATCTTCAAGTTCACTAATTTTTTCCCTCGGCTATATTGAATATACTGATGAGTCCACAAAAGGTATTCCTTGTATCTGTTGCTTTCTTTTAGATTTCTGCCACTTCCTTTTAATTCTTTGCTCTAGTTTCCCTGTCTCTGCTGACTTCACCCATCTGACAATTCTAAAATCTGTGTCATATCTGAGTCTAATTGCGATGATTGCTTTGCCTCTTCAGACTGTGATTTTGGCATGTTTTCTAATTTTTGGTTGATAGCTTGACATATTGTATATGACAATAGTTAGTGAGGATTAATGTCGCCCTGACAAGGATTTGGGCTGTGTTTGATGTTTATTGTGTCCATGGATGCCAGAGGGTTCAGATGCCTATAGCAGCCTATTTTGTCTCCCTTCTTGGCTTTGGGGCTCCTTTCTGTGCCATTCCCCAGGGAGAGTCTGTCTCCTGCATCTCGCTCAGCTGTAGTCTGTTGCTGTTGTTACTAAGGGTTTATCTGCGTGGTAGTAGGGCATGTGTTGGGGGGTGAAGGCGCGCTCTCTAATCTTGTGATTAAGTCTCAGTCTTTGGAATGCACAGTGGACCTGTGTCCCAAGGGCATGGCCTTTGCAAGTGTTTCTGACCTTCCTCTGGGGATGGAAATTTCTTCCTTTTGCCCATAATTCCTTCTCTGACTGCAGTGCGTGTTCTTAGTCCTTCCAGTATATGCCCTTGAAGCCTTTCACCCTGGGGACTATAGATCTGTTTTCTTAGGTGAACTAGAGTGGAATTAAGTTTTCAGCCCCCACTGTGATGGGGTTTCGCGGTTACTCTCTGGAAATCTCCTCCCTGGAGTTGAAGCCTAAAGCAGAAAGGTCTACTGGATTTCATCTTGACGAATCTTCCACTCTCCCAGCCATGGCCCCAAGGGGAATTTTCTCCAGATTCTCCCTCATCCACCCTGACAGCATTCCTGGAAGAAAAGTTTTCTTAGGAATGGAGACCCTCAGGCACTTCTCGCTCTAAAGCTTGGCTTCCAGCAATTCCTCAAAATTTCTAGTTTACTGTTCCAGAGGCTTCTGCTTTAGGTAAGCAAATGCTCAGGCCCTCGGTCTCCCTGGAGGTACCTCTCCAGATTTTGGGAGGTAGTTTGCTCTGTGACCTCAGTTCTCTGATGACTCTAAGAGAAGTCATTGGTTTTTGTTGACCCAGGCTTTTCTTGTTATAAAGATAGGAATGATGGGTTCTAAACGTTTTCTGTATCTCCACACACCTTTGTTTTTAATTCTCTTTGGGAGCTAATTTTAGTGATTCCACTGAGTTTGGGTCCAGCTGCAGGTGACACAAAAACCAAAATAACAGTGGCTTGGACAAGAGAGAAATTTATTTTTATTTGAATAAAAGGCCACCCGTGGAAGCTCTGGTGTCCACGGGTCAGAGATTCAGACATCTGCCACTCTTTGTTCCACCATGCTTTGTAAGTAAAGTCTATGTTAATGATCCAAAACAGTGCTAACCTCCAGCCATCACACCTGCATTCAAACCAACAGAAAGCAAGAATGGATAGAAGAAGGCATTCCTTTTAAGATACATCCTGGAAGCATGTGACACCATTACTTACATCCCGTCGGCTAGAATTTGTTGACATGGCCATACCTAGCTGCAAAGACACTAGGAAATGTAGTCTTTATTCTCAGTGACTTCTCTGTCCAGCTAAAAACTAGGAGTTTTCTTAATAAGGGACGAGGAGAATGGGTATTGAAAGACAATTAGCAATTTGAGTGAATGTTCGTGTGTATCTGTGTACGTGTGTATGTGTGTGTACACATTATCAATATGCTGGAGCAAACTGAATCTTGGGTGTATTTCCAATTTACTGATTCTCAATTTGCTTTTTTTACCCCCAGCATTTGACCAAGTCTGTCAATACATTTCTGCCTTTTTGGAAAGCAGAAGCTGAGACACAGGGTTTCTGATAAAGGGCATGCAGCTGTTTATCAATCAAACCTAAAGTGAGAGTTGTGATAACAAAGGCAGGTAAGCAATGGGGCAAAGCAAATGGCTTGTGGATTAGGAGGGACAGAGCTGCGGACCAGGTTGTTATTTCACGGAACACTCAGCCTATTGGTTGCTTCTACATCATCTTAGACTCAGTTGAATCAAATGACCAGTGGGAAGTTAATCGAGGATTTACTGTGTTCTCAGTTAAGAGTTGGATATAAATAAGAAATGAAATAGATGGTCCTTTTTCTCAAGGAACAAAGACTCACAGGTAAAACACTTTGATGCGGTAAACTGCATTAATCTGTGTGTACAGAGAATAACTTCGAGTAGAGGGTAGTTGTGAGACTGGGGCAATCAGCGCAGGTAGGAGAGTTGGGAATGTGTGGCTTGTGCCCCTCCTGGGCTGGAAATGACCTGTGATGTTGGAATGAAGATACTCTCCATCAGGCAGGGTAAAATAAACAATTATACCAGGTGTAGAATAGTTTTATAAAATGCAAAATAAAATGTAAATATGAAGGCAGTATCATTATTATCTAAAAGCCACAGAGGCCATTGTTTGCTTGATGTCTGTTCTGAATTCCGGAACCTGCAAAGAGTTAACATGCACTCCCTGGCCACGCGGCAATTAATGTATGTCTAAAAATAGTTACTAATTATAATAGGCTTTTATTCAGAAAAGAAAAATATAAAGGCAATCACTCAGAAGGAAAATTACTATCTTAGTTTCCATTAACTAATTTTTTTTTTCCCCAAAAAAACACTTAGAGTCGGGTATGGGCTTCCTGCCTTGGTAGGCTCCACTTCTTTGAGTCACTTCACTGTTTCTAACATCTCTTACTAATCATAGTCACAGAAACGACAGGTCCAAACTAGACAGCTGTTTCTTGAAAATAAAATGTCTAACAGCAAAAACGATTGCCCTTGCCAATGAAAAACCAAGGCATCTGTACTTCTCAACTAAAAGGGGCTGTTTCTTGGTTTTCCGGTTCCTTTGTAGTTTCAAGCCACATTGAGATGAATCTGTTTTGCTAAAATCTTGAATTTTCCAGTGAAATCGGTTAGGTAATAGCCTTCTGTCAGGCATGACAGAATCACGACATGGGTAAAGCTCTAAGATGCGTAATGTAACAATAATGTAGTTTTATTCATTTTCCTTAAATTTTGAGAGAAACAAGATGTCACAGCCTGATTGTTTGGGGGTCACATTTGGAGCTGAAAAATAATCTCTATTACAACCCATTTGTCTCCGCGGTGAAGTCTGATGTGCTTCGGGAGATGTGTTGGTGCAAAGGAACTCGACTACAGTGGCCAAATACCAGGGTTGAGAGCACACCCACGAGCAGTCACGGGCCACACATCTAAAGAGGGGTGTGGTTGCAGTTTTCCAAAAGAGAAAATTTAGACTATACTGCTTTTTTGTTTGTTAGTTTAAGGGTAACATTTTTTGTATTTAGACTACTCCACTTTTTAATTAAGATGAAGAAACCAATCTAAAAGTACTGTAATATAATAATGATAATAATAATAAATGGTCTAGTTTCCCATTTGAGGGGAAAAAGGATGATAGGGAGAGAGAGAGAGAGAGAGATAGAATACAAAGAAGAAACATCGAAGATTTTTTTAGAAAGTCGCCAAAAAAAAAAAAAACTCACAACCCATTAATGCAGGTCTAGAGAGACACTTTCATGGAGTAAGTGCCCCAAGATTTGACTTTTTAGAATGTATGTTGCTAAAAACTTTTATAACTACATGTGTTTGTTGTTACTATTGCTTTCATGACAGCAATAGTATTATCTTTTTATATTTGTCTCTTCTCCAAGAAGTCCTTCGAGGGTCTGATTTGAGCCATCACAAGTTCCTCATCCTGGCCTGCTGGTTCTAGTTCCTTCTATCTTACAGACTGCTTCAAACTACGTGAATAATACACAGGACTTAGCGTCAAGCTGTTCAGGCTGTTATAGAAATGTCTTTTTGTCCTTAGGGTCTCCCAAACACATCAATCAAATAACAAAGCACAAAAAACAAGTAGACTATACAACCAGCAAACAACAACAGTGCTTTAAGGATGATGGTCTTTAATGTTATTCTAACACAACACATTCACTTTACAGATGAAAATATCAGATAGCAAACAACTGAAATGACTCATTCAAGGATCATAAAAGTCAGTGGTGCTGTGGCTCTCCCATGACTGTTCTCCTGCCTCTGCAAATATAATAAACTAGAGCATGGAGATACTGCCGCAGAGTTTTCTGCAGCATTCCACACTCTCCTCAAAAAGGACCCCCTGAATGATGGAGCCAGGTGCCTGGTAGATGACAAAATTATACTTGCTTTTCCGAAAACCTGCATTCAAGACATTAATAACCTTTGAAAATGAATGTATGTGTGTGTGCATGACTGGGACACTGTGCCGTACACCAGAAATTGATACATTGTAACTGAGTGTATTTTAATAAAAACATTTTTTTAAGATATTAATAACATTTGGATACAGGTTCTCTTTAAATGGCTAGTAATAACTGGAATTTCTCCTCATTCCTTCTTATGTCAAAACACGAACAGTATTTCTTTTTTTTTTTTTGCCTTTTGAAATCTAAAGTATTGGATGAGAAAAAGAATGTGTCATTATAATAGAACTAATGATTTCTCTTTTCCCTCTTCTCTGGGACCCGTGACAATTGCTCATACCTAGGCCACCCCCAGAGAAAATGAGGAATAACTGTCAGATCGCTGAGACTCACGGGTCAGCCTGGCCTCATGCATATACTGCAGCCGAAGACTTTGCGATCCAGTTGCAAACATTCTCTCATTGGAACATTCAGAACATGTAATCAAAAGTGTCATTATTCAATGAGACCACTTCCAGGTAGCCGAGAAATATATTTTTAAATTTGATACTGAACAGTTGTAGGACTCTTAGCAAGACATTTCAGCACTGGATGAGTCAGTTTCCCCATCAGAGAGATGAGTAGGACCTGATTTTACCTCACCTGGATACTAGAGCAATGAATGATAAATTCACTGTTCTGAACAGCTCTGTCCACATTAAAGTAACATGCTAAATATTCTGATAAACGGAAGTGTGAGCCACTCTTTAGTGCATTACATTTTAATTCCATTAAGGACATCTAAATTGAATGCTAAGCTTCCCCTGAATTGAATCCCATGTTGTCACTTTTGTACAATTGAGATATTTATTAGAAGGCAAATTTGTAAATATCCTTGTACTCAACACAGTCTGGTGTTCCCAAAGTCCAAAATAGTTAGGAAATGAAATGCCCTAAATGATACTATTATCTAGAGAAATTTATAAAAAGCAGTTCCCTCTTTAAATTTAAGTTACCTAACAAGAATACATTAGATTATTCATAAATCTTGGAAAATCATAGAATCAAGTAAAACACCATCTGAAATCACTTTAAGTTAGCATTAGTCACTGTGAAATGCATTTTGAAGGATGACAGGCAATATTATTGGCAGGACATTGAACACCACCGTCAGAATGCCCTTGTTTTCCATTTTTGATTGCTTTTTTTTTTCCAAAACAGAAGTTAGAATTTATCCATGGAAAGAGAAATTACAAAGTATTTTCAATTTGCAAAATTATCAAGGCAGAGAAAATGAAACCCATACATTTCTAACTGTGAGAAACCTGAAAAAAGTTTGACAGGAACGATTTCTCTCTAGCTTTCCATGAAAGGTATCTAACGCTGCTAACGAGCTGACATTTCTCCTGCACATTTTGGACCTTTGGACCTTTGTATTATTTATTACAATTTGCATTAGCAATTATCCTAATGTGCAAAAAGAAATTTAGAGTTAGCAGTTAGAGTTTAGCTCAATCAATTTAGGCCAATTGGATAATTCACTTAGTTCTCAAATTGATTATTTAGTTTGACCGTGTATATTTATTGATACTTATGGACCAAAACCATGCTTCCTTTTTTGCTTTAGAGACATGATGTTGATAAATCCACCTTGGTGAGACTGTGGGACCCATTAAAATGCGACTAATTTCACTTAAATGTATTTTCTTTTTGGCGTTCTTTATGGTATAAGACAGATACCATGTGAAAATTTTGTCTGCAATTGCTTACAGTATGAGTATTTACATTTGTTAACACATGTCTAAAATACAAAGTCAGGTTTGACTGAATCCACTTGATATTGTATCAAATAATATTTTCCACCAAAACACATTGGGATAGTAAAAGCCAAAGATAAGATTATTCTAGAAAGAAAAAACTAAAACTTCATTAACGTCTACTAATACTAAAATACAAAGACAATTCTTCATCTTTCTATTAATTCCTAGATTATTTTAATCTGGGATGAATAAAAACCTATCAGCTCTAATGCTGGACAGTGTTCTCAGTAGAAATTCAATTAATTTATGCTCTTCATTTTTTTCCACCATGCATCCATCTATCCATCTATTCCACACAGTGTTTGGAAGATCTACACTTGCCATGCTGAAAACTTGCTCAGATCCACCTCTGATGGATAGGGTTTAATTCTTAGAGGCAATAGACTCTAAACAAATAGGAAGAGAAATAGTTTCCTAACTGCCTTACAGTTTACGAGTCTGTCCGTCTGAAGTGGAAATGTTTCATGTTACTATGAATAACGTGCTATTTCATCTCCTTCATCCCCACTCCCTAGTTTTGAATTTCATTCCTACTCACTCCTACTTTTCAGTTGTAGTCCCTTGGGCCCTACAGTTATAAAAATAGACCCTTTGCCAAGTCAGTTACCTATTAATAGATAATCCCTTAGTTATATGAAGGTCAGAAAAGCTTCAAAATGATCAATCCTGGAGATTTCATCAAGTTGCACCCAAGACCCAGCACTCCTTAGCTGGGGGATGGATGAGGTTAGGGGCATTAAAAATGGCAAAACAAAGCCATGGTTTTATTCTTTCACTTTCTAGTAGTTCATTGAGTAAAGACTTGACTGTCCAACATGTGCCCAAGAGCTCTGTAGGACCCAGTCGTCTCCAACAGCTCCTTGTCCTCCATTCAGCCCTTAAAAAATGGATGAATTCCTCCAGACTTCTGCTTTGGGTCCTCTTGTTCTCATTGCATGTGGACTCTCTAAGCCTCCTTCCTGGGTCTAACGACACTGTCCTCTCTCTCTGTCTCTGATCTGTTAGCCCAGAGTTGGAAAAGATCAGCTAAAAAATTAATATAAAGAGGTAACTAATTGAAACAATTTGATATATTTCTTGCTTGGGAGCATTAGAAGTTTTAATAATAGATAAATATATGTGACAGGTATGTGTATATATGTTATGCTATGTGTACACATAATGGATATATGTGTATATATTAGATTAGATGTACACACATGTATATATATATATAACATGGTGTCTTTTCAGGTCCTGGCTGTGTGGCTGAGGGAAGGGAGCCTTCTGCAGCAGGGGCTGCCCCCGTCCCTGCAGCCCACACCGCTTAGACCATCAGGTCTAGAAGCTGAACCTCCTTCCTTCATCCGGCAGCGGAAAGCAGGCCTGTTTCCCCAAACCGTGGTTGCAACGGGGTTCACTTCACCCCTGGAGAAGGAGTAGTTTGGAAGGAGAGAGATTCATTTTTTTTCTTTTTTTTTTTAAACAGGAAAACAGTCTCACCAGCCTCTGAACAGTAGCTCCAGCACTGCCTGGAAACATTAGCTACCTGTTTATTTAAGAAAGTCACAGCGAGGGCTCCTATTTATAACAATATCCTCCCATTGCATAAGCCTTTCTCCCTGCCATTTCCTGTGGTAAATTTGTTGTTGGATTCCAAAAAAAAAGAATAACTTGAGAGAAACTAAGATTTCTAGATAAGGTTGGGAAAACTCAGACTAAGAAAATGCCTCTTTGGAGCCGAGGGGAGGAACCCGGCCCAGTTTGTAAAGGCTCCTGGCCCGCAGGGAGGGACGCGCCGCCCTGCGAGGCTGGGTCAGGGCCGTTGTCTCTCAGGCACCTTGTAGCCTGGGCCTCCCGAGGCTGCAGGTGGAAACCTGTGGCTGGCGACGTGACTCAGAAGCGGCGGCCAAAATTCCATGAATCTGTTCTTTCTGGCAGGTGGTCGAGGTATCGAAAGGGCTGGGCCTTGGCGGCAGGAGGACCTGGGCCAAAACCTGAGGGAGTCTCAGCATGGAAAAGCTGACACTTGGCCTGGAAATCAAATTCCAGGCACATGTGGCAATACGGTTGCTTTTTTTTTTTTTTTTTTTTACAAGAATGCTCAGGAAAAAAATCTCCGAAGCTGCCAGACCCGGGTCATCTGCTTCCTGCCCTGGCTCGGCTGAGGGTCAGGGGCAGGAGAGCGCTGGGCTCCTTGCCCCAGAACGCCTTGTGCACCGGGCTGATAGCGCCCGCTGAGGCCCACCCCACCTCTGCCCAAGCCCCTTCCCTGAGGGAGCTCGTTTTGTGCCATTACCTTCTATTGCAGTTGGTGAAGTCCAGGGACTTCTCAAAATAATGTTTTTAGATACAACAAATAAAAGACATAGGATTCCAGAGGAAACCAATTCTGTTGAAATTGAAATAGCAAAATATTTTTTAATTTATGAGAGATTAAAAACATCTAGAACACTGAGAAAGTAAGACTATGTGTGTGCACGCTTCTGTTGATTCGCTGAATAACTGGGCTTTGTGACAGGTATCTGATAATTGATGTGATTTCAAAGTAGCGATGAAGGTTAGAAAGCATTTCAAGATACCTGCATTAACTGAAATATGATGTGAAAATGATTTCTACAGGTGGCCAGAGGCACAGTTTGCTGCTTATGGCCAAAACAAAAACACCTGCTAAATTTCAGTTAGAGGTTTGTAAAGACCATGCTGTAACTTTATGTTTGGAACCCTTACCTCACGTGCTGGTTTTCTACATTGCTTATTAGCAATCAGAGACCACTCTTTCTTGACTTCCGCAGTCACACGGTCTGGAATGTCTACTTCACCGAGGCCTTGCTGTTTGACAAAAGACAGGAGAGAGGTCTGACAATTTTGAGGGTTGTCTGTGTGCTGCAAGCTTTACGTTGTCTCATTTAACTCAATCTTCACTTTTTCCGAAGAGACATGGCCTCCCTTGTTGTAGAGATGAGGAAACTGAGCCTCAGAGGGCTGGAGGAGCTTAGCCAAGTACGCAGCTGGTAAGCGTCAGAATCAGGATTTGAACCCAGAGCTCTACTAAGTCATGTCTCCCCTTCACATGTATCTGGTCTCATTGGGAAAATTACATGCACCTAAGGTCAGGCTAACATAATAAGCATTATGGTGTGATGGTTAAGCACACAATCTCTAGAAACAGACTACCTGAGTTCCGATCCCAGCTGTGGACTAACTGTATAACTCTGGGCAGCTTACACAACCTTTGTAAGTCTTGATTTCCTCATGTGTTAAATATCTTACCAGGCTGTTGTGATGATCTCATGAGTTAATTCAGGTAAACGTTACCTATTAGCATTTAAAAAGTCACCGGGAAATCACCTCATTACTTTATAGCCATGTCTTGTGTTTCTTTATACTCCCCTGTCATCAATCTTGTCCCATCTGTCCATTCTTCATCATAAAGCCAGATTTATTTCCAAATTAAAAATCTTTTCCCTGCTTAGGATGCTTCCATAGTTCAACAGCTTCCCATAGCCTTCAGGAGGAAATCTAAACTCAGAATGTAACTTAAAGAGTCCATCATGATCTGGCCTGTCCCCACTTTTTTACTTACCTCACTCTCAACCATGTCCTTTGTATTCTAAACATACTGGATTATTTGAATTTCCTGAGCATCTCAGTAGCAAACACTACAGAGTATGTAATAACCATTCTCCCATTCTTCCTTGCTGAAAAAAAAAAAGCTTTTAATATATTTACTGGTTCTGTAGAGGAGATGTAATTTGAAAAGTTGGACCTCTCCTGAGTTCTTAGGGATAAATCTGATTTGCTCTAAGAAATAATGGTCAGCTTATTATGTTTTCAAAATGGTTGGTTTAGGCCATTTGTTGACACTCATCATGTGACACTATTCTGAGAGGAAGGCTGTTGGGGGCTCTCGGGATTCAAGACAGGAATAGCTCCTATTCTTACATCTGGAATTTGATATGTAAAGATATGGTGCCTGGAGCTGCTGTAGACGATAAATGGTCATGAGTGGAGCTGCTAACAGCTGGGAACGGCAGAACAGGAAGATAATATAGATCCTTAATGATCTTGTGGAACCTTTACTCCATCCTTCCTCCAGACGTCTTATTATGTGAGATAATAAATGACCTTATTGTTCAAAATATACTCAGTTCTCTGTTTCTTGCTCCTGAAAGTCTATAATATTCTCCCACCTTTTGATTATTCCTTTGCACTGATTTTTCCTTTGCCTACATCATTCTTTATCTGTCACATTTGCTCTTTACCTGATCACCTCCTACCTAGGTAAGTACTCAGTTTCTCACCCTTTCTTACTGCTGGTGGTGCCTACATGACACAGCCTGGTCTGTCAGATAAATCTAGAATTAGTTGAGAGGTTTTGGAGAGCAGTGGGTTTCCCAGTAAAAAGCACAGTTGACTATCATGGCCTTTCCTTCTGTGTTCTTTTTGCCTTGAATGTGGAAATACTATTTGAAGATGTAGCCATCTGGTGACTTTGAGATGAGATGCATTTGAGAAATGCCAAGAGAATTTCAGAGACATCATCAACACTGACATCACTGAGGTGTTGAAACAATATTAGTTATTGCCTAACTCTTGAGTTCTAATTGAATGAGCAGGAGAAAGACTTGTTTCTTTAAGCTACTACAGTCAGATTTTCTATTACTCACAGCCAAATGTATTCTTTACTAATATGAAGTTGTTCAGTAAATATTTATTGAGCACCAGATTAAACACAATGCATTAATCTTTTTCTCACTAACAAAGAATAATCTTTCAAGAGACTTCCACTTTCAAACAAAATAAAGTCAGTTGTGAAAGGTCGATTTAACAACTGAGAAAGGTCAGATAAATTATGAGCATTATATTTGAAACGCATCACAGAGCTGTGAAAACCACCAAGAACAGATGAACTAAAATTCTAGGGAGTGGAGAACTGCTCAGAGGTGAGATGACAGTCACACGCCTCTTTTTTTTTTTTTTTTTTCCTGGAGGACATTTGTTGATATTGGGTACAGACTGAGGATCAGAGCCTCCTGTTAGAGAAAAACCTCACAAAGTTTTTTTGGTTGATCAGTAACAAGTTGAAATTTTGAAGGTTTTTCTTATGGGCCATTCTCGGGCTCTGGAGCTGGGCAAAATGTTGTAAGCTAGACCAAAAGCTTCTAAAAATCTCTTGAATAACATCTATTGCAGTCTTTCAGAGTTTAGGAAATAAAGATTCTCCATTCGGATGAGATCTCCTTTAAGCACACTTCTGGTCTTCCCTTTAAAATACTCGGAAGATTTTGAGTCTGTTTAGGGTAAGAGGTTGGAGAGCTAGGACAGAAGCCTCTGAAAGCCAGAACCGAATCCCCTGCAGTCATTTAGATGTGAAGTAATAGAAATCTGCTAGGCTCTCAATCAAAAGTCAGAATCACGCTGTTGAAACAAGGGCAAGTCAAAGGAAGACAGACTTACCAAAATATAATCTCAACCACGTTTAGCTCACCCCTTTATCGTGTCTGCTTAACTGAGGAAAGGGACACTCATCTTATGTATGGGGACATTCAGCATACATAAGGCAATAGATAGAATAAAAGGTCCATGGACAAACCCACAATCATAGGGGGACTGTGATGAATGCAGGTAAATATTGTCAGCCCTAGAGCAGGACTTGGCAAAATTTTTCTGTCAAGGGCCAAATAGAAAATATGTTTGTTTTTGCGGGCCATGTGGTTTCTGTCACAACTGCTCATTTCAGCTGGTATAGTGTAAAAGCAGCCGTTGACATAGATAAATGAATGAGTATGGCTGTATTCCAATAAAACTTTATTTATAAAAACAGGCAGTGGTATGGATTTGGACTGCAGGGCTGTTGTTTGCTGTTTTTCCATTGTCCTAAGGCAACCACTTAATGCAAATTTAAAAAACACAAAAATTGATAAGCCAATATTAGAGATACAATAGTATCTAAAAGAAGACAGAAAAAGAAAACACACATGACTAAAAAGAAGAGAAAAGAAAACATTACAAAACAACTAGCTTATCACTAATGTGATCTTCTGAGCTCCATTTCCATGTTTCTTTCATCTATCTCTCTATTATTTCTGACACTTGATAGGGAGAAAAGTGTTCTTTATTGAGTTTCTAAATTATCAAAACTTACCAACCTCCAAACTGAACTCTATCCTTTTATTTTCACACGCACACACATACAAACACACACACAAATCCTGCTCCCAGAAGCCTCTGTGTATACAGCAAGAGTCTGCTGGAAGTTTGGAGAAACGGAGAGAAGGTTTCACAGCATAACTACCCAAGAACTTCAAGTTGCAAGTTAGCCATGCATGGTCTTAAAAGTCCTATGACAGGGTTCTGCTTCAAGCTAAGATGGGCCAGGTCACGTGGGCCACTTAATCTCATTGAAGAACTAGGGATATTAAGTAAATTACAACAGGTATGCATTGGAGGGGTTGGCAAACTATTGTCCACACACCAAATCGGCCATGCCTATTTTAGGGGCATAGTTTTATGTTATGACAGCATAATTAAGTCATTGTGACAAAGACCGCATGGCCTGCAAAGCCAAAGATATTTACTATCTAGACTTGACAGGAAAGTTTGCTGACTCCCGATATATTTAAAAGCACCAGAGGGGAGTAAAAGTTCAGACAGAGAAGAAATTTTCAGAGAAAAGTTGAGGAAGTTCAGCTGTCACTGGGGGCACAGGCTGATGCGCGATAATGCCTGAAGACTGAGAACCGAGGTTTGGCCTGGGCAGAGGGCCATCATGGGGGACAGAGAAAGCAGCAGAGATTTCTGTGGGCACTTGTCACAAAAGACACACAACTGGAGACTTGCAGGGCCTTTTCCCTGGGTTCCAAAGCTGTACGGGGCGGAAGGATGAAGACTAAGCCGAAAACTTGGCCAAGCGGTTTCGCCTTGCGTGGGAGGCAAGGCCCCGCTGACGGAAGCTGGTGAGACTCTGAAGCCCTCGATTTCCAGCCCATTGACATTGAAGATCCACAGCCCTTTGCCCAAGGCCAGGGACATGCTTGTCAGGGACTCATGAGTGAAGAAACTGGGCTTGGACCACAGTGGAGGGTCATTGCTCAGGGACAGAGAAACATCTGCCATCATCAGTGCCTCCTGTGATGGGGGTGAGTGACCAGAGGGGACAGAAACATCTGCCATCATCAGTGTCTCCTGTGATGGGGGTGAGTGACCAGAGGGGACAGAAACATCTGCCATCATCAGTGTCTCCTGTGATGGGGGTGAACGACCAGAGGGGACAAGACAGGGGGTAGTTATTGATAACGTTTCTATTTCATGGTCTGGGTGTGTTCCTTTCCTAAAAATTCATTGAGCAATATATATACTTTGGCTTCATCACTTTAATGTTATGTATGTTTTATTTCAGTTAAATTTTCCAAAAAATGAAGTCTAACCATCTTCAACTCTTCCCCAGTCTACAATTTCTATTAGTTTCCAAGATAGAACAGTTGAATCTTTGGCATACTTGACTGCCACTAACTTATGCCTTCAAAATCTCACCATCTACCTCAAGCCACTTACGGATTTATTTGATTTCCTAAATACAGTTTATTTTTTAAAAATGATGCTGACATTAGCTATGAAATGATTTGATTTCACCCCTCTTCAGAAGTCATGGCCACATTGCATTCTGTATGGGTCAGATTAGCAGAGTGTCACATTTAAAGAAGAACACAGAGGCTAGAACACATGCAGAGGAGGGCAAGCAGGATGATGCAGTGAATGCAGATTATGTTGTCTGTGAGACAACTGAAGGGACTGGGGCTCTTCCAGCTGAAAAATAACAGATTGGAGTCAGAAGGGCAGTGCAACCCCTGCTTTCATATTTTGCGGAAGAAAGAGCCATTTTCTTCTAAGTATTTTGAAGGCAGAACAAGAAAAAGGGTAGACCCTTATGGGGAGCAAGTTTCCTTTGAATGCTCAATTATCCATTCATGCAAAAAAAATCATTGTGTTCTCCATTAACTCATTAACAAACATTTATTGAATGATAAACATATTACAGGCTCGCTGCCGAGATGCTCGTAGTCTAGTGCTGAAGACAGGTATACATGACTGAGAGACAAATGAAGATCCAAATCATGGCATTTCAAGGTGATACTGGGGCTCAGAGGGGAGAAGGATGGGAGAGGAGTGGGAAGTGAGGAAGTGAGTTGCAAAGCAGAACTCAGTCTTCTTACCCACTGTTCTCCATCCCATACTCTTCAAGGAAGCGAGCTGCACTGAGCATCCACGCAGTTACTCAGCTGACAGCCTGAGAACCCACCACGACCTCACCCTCTCCCTCACCCGACACCCAAACCCCGTCAGCCTCTCAATTCGATCAATCCCAGCACAAAGCATTTCTCAAACAGATCTCTTCATTCTTACCAACACAGCTGATTTTAGGCTCCCACATCCCTTGGCTGAATAGTTCTGTTACCATCCTAACTGTTTTCCAGTCTCCAGTCCTGGTCCCTTCAAGTCTAACATCACCCAGGCCTCAAGGTTAATTTTCTAAAATAAAAATTGGGCCACGCAAATGTCCTGTGTAAAGTCCTTCATAGGCTTTTGGCATGTAGAAAAATCACCACTCTGCGGCAGAGAAACATGAAGTCCTTTCCTCTCGGGCTGCTGCCCACCCAGCCAGCTCATCTCAGACCAGTTTCCCATTGGCCTGAGCCCTCCCTTCCAATAGTCACCGACTCACTGCAGTGACTCCATCACTCCGCGCTGCCACACACACCCACATCTGTGCTGGCCATGCTTCTTTTATCTGAAATGCCTTTCCTCGCCTCATCCATCTGGAAATGCTACTAGCCCTCCAAGTATCAGGTTTAACATCAATTCTGTGATGTCCTCACTGACCCCCACACCTGGAAAATGGCCATCTTCCTCCTTTGTGTATCTACCTTCTTTCTGCAGGTCTCTAAGATGATCTGGATTTGCCTCTCTCCTTGTCAGGCTGTGGGCACCCAAGGGGCATCAACAAAGTTGTATAACATAGTGGGCTCAGGAGTCAGGCTGCCAGGGCTGAAACTGTGGCTCTGTTTCTTATTAGCTGCATATTTTTGGTTTCTTTGCCATTTTGAACTTCAGTTCTTCATCTGCCCTGTGGGGATAATGGTACCTACTTCATAGGGTTGTTGCAAATATCAAATGAGGTATCACCAGTAAAGTGCTTTGAACAGAGCCTGGCCCATTGTAGCTCCTCAGTAAATGTGATTTATTTTTATTATTGTTACTACTATCTTTGCATGGGAGGTGCAATAACTCACAAGATGGTATACAGTAGATTCTTAATAAATATTTAATGTGTTTTTCCCAACTCAACACATTGCAAGAAAACTTAACATTGGAAAACACACACACACGCGCGCACGCACGCACACACACACACACACACACACACACACACACACACTGCCCTGAGAACTAGAATCTGGGAAATTTACACATCACAGATCACAGGTATTACTTCTATCATAGTGGTCCATTTTTGACCCTCAAGAAGGAAATTTTTCCTCGCAGTCTACTGTCTTAGTTCTACAAGCTTCTTATTGCCCTCCACAGAGCATTTCCGGAGAAATTCGGTGCTTTAAGCTAAAGAAGTAGCTACAGAGGTCCCTCAGTGACCTCTGGCAGGTGTGGGGGAACTTGGAGATGAAAATCCTAAACCACGGGCGGCCATTTGACTGCTCTCCTTGGAAGTAAGTTTTCATGTAACACACACTAAATTATTTCTGTTCTCCAATCCGAAGTATAAATACTGTCTTTCAAGCAAAAACCAGTAACTACGAGCTTTCATAACATTAGAATTTGATGGAAAAGTCGTGTAGTGCCGCCTTTGTAGTGGCGCTGTTCCTTGCTGGTCTTTGTTACCGCTCCACACCGAGACCTTCTAAGACTAATTGGTAAGTTTCTGTTTTTTTCCTTTTTTAACCTTGGATTCTGAAAATTTTTGTTTGAGGTGCAGAGTGCTTCTTTCTTTATGTTTCTGAGGAAGCTTTCATAACATGATGGCCAAATTATTTGAAAAATGTTTCCCTGTGGTGATGTCGTTTTGAAGGGAAAACATACTTGGGATATGAAGTATTCCCATCAGAAATCTTCGAGATCTTACATCTGTGCTCTTAACCCCAAGAGGTTATCAAATGATAGTAGATGATTGTAAAAGGCATGGCTTCTAATGGGGTGTTGGCAGGCAGGCTAGCCAGCAGTCATAGGTCACTGCACAAATATTTATAGAGGAAGTGAAGGCTTCATTTTTGCTTTCACTATCAGACAGTTTTCACAAATGCACAAAGAAAGACTAATGCTCAGGATTAAGATACCCTTGTACGTGAGAAAAATCCAGAAACCAATAGCCCTGTTGGCAGATTCTTACCTGGTGTCAAATGCCAACCTATAATGATAAAGTGTGAGCTGCCTAAAGGGTTCCTACAATGAAAGGGAAAATTTCCCAGATAAATAAGCAGAGCCAGGCCAGGAAATCTGAGGGAAAATGCATCATCTGCCCAAATAGAACACGGAGAAACCTTTTAGAATGTATAAACATTAATTACAAAAGCTGTGTGAAAACATTTATTCATTGATGGTTTTGAGACAGTTGCCAATATCAGACTCAGTAGAGAAACATTTTTATTCTCTCCAGGCCAAAGTATATCATGGCAAGTCTTCTGACTGGCTGTTCATTCACAGAGCAAGACCTGCATGATCATAAGCACAGGTAGCTGACAAAAATGGAAGGGAAAAAACCCCAGCTATTTTGGTTCCAGGTGGTCCTTTAATTGGCTCATTGGGGAAGCAGCATGGAGTAGACTTGAAAAAAGGAAAGACTCAAACCAGAAGCCCTTTCCTGGTCCTTGTTAGCTCTGCCTTGAGCTCAAGTTCCCTAACGTCGTTTGTTTCCATTTTCCACTTCTGTGAAATGGGGACAGTCCGTAGGGTCATTGTGAAGATTAAATGAGATCATGACAATTAAATCTTTGGCGTGTTTCCTGGTGTTCAAACCCTCTATTCCATTCAGTTCATAGAGTGATACCTGATTTTTCTAGTAGTGTTGACAAGTCTTCTCAGGGACTGGTGTCAATGTTTTTAAGCCTAGTAAAAGAGCCAGAAGAACCCAGACACCAGATTTCCTAGCTATAAAGGAGAGAGAGCTAATGAGGTCAGGAACTGCCAACAGCAAAGGCTGTGTGGGTCTGACTTACCAAACAGTTTATGTTGATTCTTTGATTCATTGCTATGGGTGATGACTGCTGCGTAAAGGACAGGACCATGGTGATGGCAGCACGAACGAGAGTTCTGGGATGAGTCACACAATAATCATAACAGACCACGTAGACTTGCATCTCCCTACCAGACAGCTGACTTCTTTCATTGTAAAGAAAGACTACATATGAGGATTTATTAATCCACTTCCAAGAATCAAAGAGAACACAACCAAAGAATGGCACAGCTTAGAACTGATTGGCAGCCCATGAACCTCAGGGTTTGGTAGTGCTGGAAGAATCACAAAATATCAATTTCATGCAGCCAACTTGTTTACACTCATCCACAGGGAGAATTTATGGCAAAAACTTGCTTTGTATGTATCACCAACTAGCTGACAACAGCAGAAGTAAAATGTTAACTGGGTCCTCTCTAAGTTAAGAAAACTCCAATCTGTCATATAATCAGTTATTCCTAATAATCAATTCTGCTTGCTGATTTTATTTTGAATTGGGCATTTTTACAAAAGAAATCATGACAGCTTAAACAGGTGTTATTAATTAAAAGATATGTTATATGCATCAGTCATCGCATAAGTACACTCTGCACTCATAGAGCACTGACTATCTGAAGTTTTCAAAAGACTAGACCAAAACCAGGTTCTGTTCTTTATGCCAAATATGTAAAATTAGGTATCTTCACCTGGTCATAATCCAAAGGGTGCAGTAAGCGCACAGCAAACCCAGACAGGCTGTTATCTCCGAGTATTCTTTAAGAGCAGTCCATCCTGACAGGATCGTGGCTGTGAGTACATGCATGCATCAGATACGCGCATGCCTATATTTATGTATAACTGGAAGGAAATTTGCACGATAGCCTAGTTACAATGAGTAGTGGCATCATAGCAGATTCAACTGTCCACATCCCTACTTTACTACATTGTTATTATGTTGCTTTTTCAGTTAAACTAGTAAAAGTGATGAAATGCATCTGTCCAATGTTCTGCCTCAGTAAAGAGAATATAGTGACATCTCTTTGAGATGATTTAGAATTATGTTGGGACACACAGTTAACAACTTGTACGTGCACATTCATATGGAAAGTGGAAAAGAAAGGGAATGAACTGTGACGATCCCAGAATATGATGTCCCCATGTATTCGTTTTTATGGCTGCTGTAACAAATTACCATGAACAGGGAGGCTTAAAGGAACAGAAATGTATTGTCTCATCTATCCAGAGGCCAGAAGCTCAAAATCAAGGTGTCAGCAGAGTTGGTCCCTTCTGGAGGCCTTGAAGGAGAATCTGTCTCATCGCGCTCTCCTAGCTGCGGGTGGCTGCCAGCAATCCTTGGTGCTCCTTGTCTTGTAAATGCATCACTCCAATCTCTGCCTCTATCTGCACACAAAACTCTCCTCCATGTCTGTTCTTCCTTTCTCTTCTCTTTTGTTGGCAGTTGTCATTGTTCCATCCTAATCACTGATGATCTCATCTCAAGATCTTTAACTTAATCACATCTGCAAAGACCTTTTTATCCAAATATCATCACATTCTGAGGTTCTGAGTGAACATTGTGGTCGTTCACAGTTTAACCCACTATGCTGAGAGATTTGGGAATAAATCCATTATACCACCCCTCAACACTATATTCTGAATGGCTGTCACAAATAAAACAGCCGTGTTATTGGCCCACTATCTCTTTTTGTGTTGACTATCTGGAAACTTTTAGATAATTTGGAGGGCCGCTTGATGTTGCCACGGAAATTGTGATGGAGTGCTTTTATTGACCTCACTTCTGGTTTCACTTTGTGCCCCTGGTTTTGTTTATCTTCTTCTCTTTCTCATGTTTCTAATCTTTGCTGGACTCTTGGCAGTCATCTTAATACCTTTCTGGAAAAAGGCAGAGTATAAATATCATATATGCCTATTATGAGTTGAATTGTATCCCCCAAAATTCATATTTTGAAGTCCTAAACCCCTGTTCCTCAAAAGGTAACCATATTTGGAGATAAGACCTTTAAAGAAATAAGTTAAAATGGCCCTAATCCAGTATGACTGGTGTCCTTATCAGAAGTGGGGATCAGGGCACAGACAGAGGGACAACCATGCGAGGACAAAGTGGGAAGTGGTCATCAGTAAGCAAAGGAGAAAGGCCTCAGAAGAAACCAAGCCTGCTGACACTTGAGATTAAACCTCTGTGCCCCCGAAGTGTGAAAAGATGAATTTCTGTTGTTTGAGTCACTCAGTCTGAAGTACTTGTTATGGCAGGTCTAGCAAGCTAACAGGATGCCTAAATGTAAGGCAGGTTTCCTCTCAAAGTTAGCACTCAGGCAGAAGGAAGTGACCACATAGTCAAGATCTGAGAATATTGCAGGGCCCTCTGTCAAGTATTTTATATTAGATAATGCGATGTCGTTCAGGTGAAAAACATTACCTTGAAATAACTGTAATTTGTGATAGTTGGATGACAAAATTGGTAAAAAGGATCATAATAACAAAAAGGAATGAATTATTTCACAATTACTTCTTAGTCTATGATCTCACAATTGCAAATGTTAAGTGTTACTTTAAGCCATATTTTTAAAGGATACTTCAAAAACCAATACATTAAGTGGCTGTGTTATAGAGAGAAGAATTAATAGGTTGTGTATCTGTTATAGCATTATGCGAATGGGTTGAGAGTCTTCTGGTTTGGGATAAAATTTTCAGTGGCATTATTACATAAAATCCAAAAAGTTCTAGTGCTCTGTCTCAAACGACCTATATGGAAGTGAAGATGGAGATTCTGCTTCAGAAAACTGTTAAGTGATCTTCAGAGTGACTGTGTTCATCATTGTAGGTGTAGATCATGGGGTAATCGTCAGCGCTGTCTTGCACCGTAGTGACCAGTGTCTACGATGGCCCCCAGTGATTCATGCCTTCTGGAATGCTGGTGTAGTTTTCCTTTACATTGAATGGGATTGACTTGGGTAATCAATAAAACATTGTGGGGATGTTAGAAAGTGGCTTCTAAGGCTAGGTCATGCAAAAATTGCAACTTTCACCCTGCTGTCTCTTCGATCACTTCCCTCTGGAGGAAGCCATCCTCCATGTCCTGAGAACACTCTACAAGCCCACTGGAGAGGTCCGTGTGATGAGGAAATGAAGCCTCTCGCCAAGATCCCACACCCATATGTGAATGAATCAAGCTGGAGGTAGATCCCCCAGCCCCAGACAAGCCTTCGGATGACAGCAATTCCAGGTGACATCCTGCCGGCAACTTCATGAGAGACCGTGAGCTAGAATTACTTAGTGAAGCAGCTTCCAGATTTCTAGCCCACAGAAACTGTGGGGAGAATGTTTTATTATTTTAAGCCACTAAGTTTATAGTAAATTGTTATGTAGCAATAGAGTACGTGTTAGAGATTTTGTTGCAATTCTGTGAACACTGTTGGGTTCTGGTGAGAGTTGACTTTCTGGTTTGCTATCTTCTTGCTGTTTCCTTTCACGGTGGAGAGAGGAAGAATGAGAAACAACTTCTCTCCTGTTTTTTCTTTTAAGGTCACGAATCCCATCATGGGGGTTCTAGCTTTATGATGTGATTATCTCCAAAGGTCCACCTCCATAATACCATCTTATTGGGAATTAGAGATTCACTATATAAATTTGGGGGTGAAGGGGACACAAAACACTCAGCTCCTAGTAGATAGCTAATACAGGTTTTGATCCCTGGAAATGGGATGCTACCATAAACAATCAAAAAGAAAAAAAGTAACTAAGACTACGGGAGAGTAGCTTTGGAGCCAGCGAGTGTAAACTTTTCAAGGACTTTGAGAATAGTGTTAGTGAAAGCCTAAAGTTTCTTGCAAAGGCTTTTATTAGGAGCTTCATGGTCTTTGAGGAGGCTGCTGGTTAAAGTTTAAAGAAATGTGGGATAAATGCTATTGGGAATATTTAAAAACTGGAGAAAAAAAAAGGTGATTCTTCCATGCTGGCAGAGAGTTTGGCCACACTGTCACCAGTAGTAATATGAAAAGAAAATATAACTAAAGAACCAGAAGATCTCGATAAAGAGTTTTCCACATAGAGTGATAAAGGTGCTACCTAGTTTCTTCCTGTTGCTAAAAGCAAAATGCAAGAGAAGGGTGATAAGATAAAGGAAAGAATGTTAAACAACAAGAAGCCGTGACTTGCTGGGTATGAAATTTTCCAGCCTTTCAGATGAACAACAATGTTAAAATTAAGAGGTAGCTTCTAGGAAAAGATAAAATCCAGGGCATTGCTGGGAAAACATGTTTTAATAACAAAGCTTGGGATATGACTGTAAAAATTAAGTCTTCAGAAAGATTTAAGTTAGGACTTCAGAGAACTGCTCAAGCAGTTTCTTCTCAGAAGATCAGCAATTTTATAAGAAATCAAAGTACAGAAAGGCTTATCTTCAAGAGATCTGTGGATATGGTTTTCGTTTAATGAGTTGACAAAAGTAAGGCTTATAGAAGACCCACAAAGATTTAAAGAAACGCATTGACAGAAGCAGCACTAGCTTACGTAGAAAGGGGTGGAAATAGTGTGAAATAAAAAGAAGTATTTGGACCACCAAATTTCTACAGGTAGCAGACAAGTTGGGGAAAGTACTCAACTGAAAACACAGACTTCGTTTCGTGGAAAAATGATTCCGAGGATGGAACCAATAGCTCAGAAGACAGAGACAGAGCCATGAAGAATCATTCCTAGACAGAAGTAGGACAGAATTCGAATTAAGGACTTCCAACATATATGCCCAGCTGTATTTCAGACTTCAGTGGAACGGTGGCCCCTGTGTGGTTCCTTTATTCCCACTTTTTGAACAGGTGCATCTGTGGCAGTTATCCTGTGTCTGCAACAACATTGGTGTGTAAGGAGAAAACCTTTCTCTTTAGTTCATAGTTATTCCAATTGAGAGAAACTGTGTTTGAAGAGCTATACTTGAGGAAGTATACCCGAGGAGATGCACCGCCCCTGGACCTGGTTTAGATTACGGGAATCTGGACTGTGAGATGATGCCGTAAGAAGGGACAAGACTCACATTTGTAAGAGTCCTGGTAAGTGCTTGCTGATGGGGGTTTTTCTCCACAGCATTACTCAGGGAATCAGGTTGATAGAGGCTCTGTCATCTTCGACAAGTTACTTCTAGGGCCCTTTAGCATATTAAAATCTCACTGTCAGAGAGGTGAATGTTAAAGATGCATATACAAATTTTGAATAAAATTGTTTTGTTATGTATGAGTGGAATAGAGCACTACATTGCTCATTTCACAGGTACATATGCAAATTAAGAAGTTAAAATAGTAAATTCCTAGTTGATTATTTCAATTATATAGTCTCTAAAAATTGATATTTTAGAGTTGGTCAAAATAAATATTTTTAAAATTGTATCATTGGGAAAACGAGAGATTTACCATATGTGTCATATCATTTTCTGTTCAGACATACACAGAAAAAAATTTTAAAGTCATTACCTCACTGCTATGTTACAGCGCTTCCCGAAGCGTGTTCTGAAGAATACTGGTTCCGTGATACACTCTAAAAAGACAAGCTTCTGAGTCAGGCATGTTTGGGGAGAGCTGTATAAACTGGTCTCTCCTGTAGAAAATCCAGTGCATATCAGCATATTAAAGGCTCTGAAATATGCTTCAGTAAAGAAACTAGTTCAATTTTGTTTGAGCCAGCATGTCTCAAATATGATTTATTCAAGATACAATCCTCTCCATTAAAAAAATAAATAAATAAGCTATACTTTTTAGAGGAATTTCAGATTTGCAGAAATACTGCTTAAAAAGTACAGAGTTCCCATATAAGCCTCCCTGCTTTTTCCTATTTTCAGCACGCTACATTATTGTGGTGCATTGGTTACACTTGGTAAGAAGGGACCTCCTTGTCTTCTTCTTCAGTTGAGGGGGGAAACGTCTGGTTTTTCACCCCTAAGTGTGATGTTAACTGTGGGGGTTTTGTAGATATTCCTTATCAAGTTGTGGAAATTTCCTATTTCCAGTTTGCTGAGAGTCTTATCTTGAATCGGTGTTAAGTGTTTTCAAATAGTTTTTCTGCATCTTTTGATATGATTATATGATTTTTTTCCTTTAGCATGTTGATGTGATAAAACATTAATTAATTTTCATATGTTGAACCAACCTTGCATACCTAGAATAAATGTCACTTACTCATGGTAT
This sequence comes from Vicugna pacos, assembly GCF_048564905.1. Lineage (NCBI taxonomy): Eukaryota > Metazoa > Chordata > Mammalia > Artiodactyla > Camelidae > Vicugna > Vicugna pacos. The sequence goes on from NC_133011.1 coordinate 6,355,280, forward strand.
ACAATTCTTTTTATATATTTTTGGATTCAACTTGCTAACATTTTGTTGAGGTTTTTACATCTATCTTCATGAGAAATATTAGTCTGTATAAATGCTGGAGAGGCTGTGGAGAAAAAGGAACCCTCCTACACTATTGGTGGGAATGCAGTTTGGTGCAGCCACTGTGGAAAACAGTATGGAGATTCCTCTAAAGACTAAGAATAGACTTACCATACGACCCAGGAATCTTGCTCCTGGACATATATCCAGAAGGAACCCTACTTCAGGATGACACCTGTACCCCAATGTTCATAGCAGCACTGTTTACAATAGCCAAGACATGGAAACAGCCTAAATGTCCATCAGCAGATGACTGGATAAAAAAGATGTGGTATATTTATTCAATGGAATACTATTCAGCCATAAAAAGCAACAACATAATGCCATTTGCAGCAACATGGATGTTCCTGGAGAATGTCATTCTAAGTGAAGTAAGACAGAAAGAGAAAGAAAAATACCATATGAGAGCCCTCATATGTGGCATCTTAAAAAAAAACATAAATACAAAACAGAAACAGACTCATAGACATAGAATACAGACTTGTAGTTGCCAAGGTCGGGGGTGGGAAGGGACAGACTGGGAGTTCAAAATCTGTAGATACTGACAGGCATATGCAGAATAGATAAACAAGATTATTCTGTAGAGCACAGGGAAATATACACAAGATCTTGTGGTAGCTCACGGTGAAAACAAAATGTGACAATGAATACATGTATGTTCATGTATAACTGAAAAATTGTGCTCTCCACTGGAATTTGACACAACATTGTAAAATGACTGTAACTCAATAAAAAAATGTTCAAAAAAAAAGAAATATTAGTTTGCAATTTCCCTCCTTGTAATCATTTTGCATGGTTTGGTATTAGGATAACACTGGCCTCATAAAATAAATTAGAAAGTGCTCCTTCTGCTTCTAGTTTTTGGAAGAGATGATAGGGAATTGGTATAATTTTCTTTATTTTCCCATGCAAAAGTTGTTTTCAAACTCAAACAATCAAAATACTTTTTCCTTTAATTAATTAATTGAAAATTACAGTTTTCAAATTCTATTTATTGCCTTAATCAAAGATTTTTGTACTTTTGTCTTTTTGTTTCAACTTGAAGAGGCCCTTTTAAATTTCTTGTAAGGTTGGTCTAGCAGTGGTGAACTCCCTCAGCTTTTATTTGTCTGGGGTAGCCTTTATTTCTCCTTCATACCAGAAGGATAACATTGCCAGACAGAGCATTCGTGGCTTGTACTTTTTAATCTTTCAATATTTTGAATATGTCATTCCACTCTCTCCTGGCCTGTAGAGTTTCTGCTGAGAAATCTGCTGATAGTCTAATAGAGGCTCCTTTGTAGGTGACTGTCTTTTCCCCCCAGCTGCTTTTAAAATTCTTTATCATTGACTTTGACAGTTTTAATGTAATGTATCTTGGAGGAGGTATTTTTGTGCTGGGATAAGATGTTTGAGATTTGTATACCCAGTTCCTCTCCTAGATTTGGGAAGTTTTCAGCTAATATTTCTTTAAATAAACTCTCTGCTTCCTGCTTACTCTCTTCCCTTTCTGGAATACCCATTATTCTTATGAAGTCTGATAACTCTCATAGGGCTTCTTTATTTTTTTAAAAATCTTAGTTCTCTCTCCTTGTCTACCTAAATCATTTCTACATTCCTATTTTCCAGCTTACCAATTCTCTCTTCCACCTTATCTGTTCTCTTTCCAGTGCATTCTAATGCATTTGTCATCTCATTTACTGAGTCCTTCAGCTCCAGAATTTCTGTTGGGCTCTTTTTCAGAATTTCAGTCTCTTTGGTAGAGAACTCCTTCTGTTCATCAATTTTATTCCTGATATCATTGTATTGCTTTATAATTTTTCTTGTAGCTTATTGAATTTCTTCATAACAGCTTATTTTGAATTCTTTCTTTGTTAGATAGCAGTATTCCTTGTCTTTGGGTTCAGCTGCTAGAAAATTGTCATTTTTCTTTTTGTGATGCTGTATTACTGTGATTTTTTATGGTGTTTGATGAAAAGTTCATCTGAAGTAGTAAACACCTTTCTTATTCAGGCAAGCCTTTGCTTATTTTGATTCTAACAACTTTATGGGTTGCTAATTAGGGACCCTTCTTTTATTTTCCAAAAGGTGGAGCTATAGCACAAATTTTTGGTCTTTCTTACCAGTGCTGATTTGCCAGTTAAGGTTGGGAGCACAGGTATTTAAAAAAAAAAAAATGGTGGCAAAGGGAAAAAAATGGATGATGGCAGAGTCGGGGGAAATATGTACTTAGTACCTGTGGCTTTGGTTGTGCCCATGGCCCAGCAGAGGAAACTCCAAGTGGGGGGTCTCAGAGGTCAGTGGGTACTTCTTTTGCCAGAACCCCAGGGCAGAAAGCAGGAGACATTTTCCTTCAGTTCTCTTTGTCCACCTACTTCCCTTTCCTTTCCTCACCTTTAATCACTATGGTCTTTCCTCAGAGAGAGCAATGGATCCCTCCAGCTGTAGAATGTGTGGTTGGGCAGACCCTCACTCATCACTTTCACCCTGATCTCCTCTGCCAGAAAGGTCACGCTGACTGCTGGACCTGCCTCTGCCAGCTCTACCTCTGCCAGCTCCACCACCACTCCCCTCTCTCTGCAGCCTCCTCTTCACTCCAACCCGCCCACTTTTGGATCTGTCAGGCATCCTGGTATGCTGTGCAGAGGTGCTATTTTTGGTTATGGATGTCTGATTAGTTGTAAACCAAGGAGGAGAGAAAAAAAGGAATGATTCAAGCCGCCATGATGTTGACCTCACTCCCAGTTTAGGCCTTTTTATTACTGAGTGTTCTATCACATTTTGTTTATCCATTTTCCTGTTTAGGGACATTTGGGCCATTTCCAGTTTGGAACAATCTTGAATAAAGCTAAAAGGAACATTCATCTACAAATGCTTTCTTGGACATATGTTTTCATTGGGGATTGTGTGGGAGAGGGGGCGGGGGGTGGCGCAGATTACCTAGGAGTACAACTTCTGGGTAATAGGTAGATGTGTGTTAAGGTTTATAAAACAGTTTTCCAAGATGATTGTACAACTTAACATTTCCATCAGCAGTGTATGAGCATCTCAGGCATCCTGCATCATTACCAACATTTGGTATTATTCATCTTTTAAAATGTTTTATCAATTCTAGTGAAATAAAATTTTATTGTGGTTTAATTTGAATTTTCCTGATGACTAATGATGATTGCTCGTATATTGTCTTTTGTCTTCTGGCCTCTGTGACTTCTGGTGAGAACTTGGCTATTCTTGTCACTGTTCCTTTACATAATCTCTTTTATTTTCCTTTGGCTGCTTTTAAGATTTTTCTTTATATCTTTGATTTTTAGCCATCTTATCGTGATATATCAAATTTTATTTTTCTCTGTGTTTACCCTGTAACTTCCTGGATCAGTGGATTTTTGTTTTTCATCCAATTTGAGGATTTTCAAATATGTCTTTGCCCCATTTTCCCTCTGCCCTCCTTCTGAGATTCTAATTACACAAAAAGTTGTTTGACTTTGTCTGACAAGTCATTTGGCTCTTTTCCTTTATTTTTCAATCATTTTTCCTCTCTGTGCTTTGGTTTGAATATTTCCGTACCTGACTTCAAGCCCATTGCTCTTTTATAGTGAAGTTTCTGATCTGCTACTCAGCCCATTAGTGAGGTTCTGTTTTCTGGTATTCTATTTGTCAGTTCTGAAATGTTTAATTATTTTTTTCAGAAGTTTCATATCTCTTCTGAAATTCCCTATCTTTTAATTCATTATAGCCATCTTTTCTTGTAAATTCCTTAGCATATTTATCATAATTATTTTAAAGTTTTTATCTGTTAATTTCAACATCTGTCTCATTCATAGGTCTCCTTCTGTAGACTCTATTTTCTCTTGAATTATAGGTCACTTTTTCCATCTTCTTTTCCTGTCTAATAGTTTCTGTTTTTTTTCTTTGTTATATTGAAATATAATAAACACTGTATAAGTTTAAGGTGTACAGCATAATAATTTGACTTGTATATGTCATGAAATGTCTATCACAAGTTTAGTGAACACCCATCATCTCATAGATACAAAATTAACGAAACAAAAAAATTTTCCACGTCATGAGGACTCTTAGGAGTTACTCTTAACAACTTTCATATATAAAATACAACAGTGTTAATTATATTTATCATGCTGTACAGCACATCCCTCCTACTTATTTATCTTATAACTGGAAGCAATCATTTCTTGTTTTAAATTTGATAGTATGTTTTATTGCTCAAGGCGCACCGGAGAGATTCTGGAGATTGTGATTTTTGTTTCAAAAGTGTTGAATTTAGTTTTAGCAAATATTAAACTACTGGAAGATTGTTTTGTCTGCAGAGGCTTGGCTTTAGGGCTTTATTCAGGAAGGGCTTATTTTGGTTCTGCCTTTGGTCACAAAGATACATCCCTTAATCCTGGGGTATGATTCCTACTTTGAAGGCATGGTCTTTCTGGGATTTTAATGGATGTTTTAATGGGTCTGAAGTGTTTTTTAATTCCCTCTAACTTGGTAGGACTTGAACTCCAGATTCTGTCTTCCCTGCATTTCACCTGCTGGCATCTCTGCTCAGCTCTTTGGCTTCTAGCTGTGCATTCTACTGTCTTCTGCTTGGAGTCACATGCTTATAGTTTTAGTGTAAGCAAAGAATTTGAGAGAAATTTTTATGCAAATACAGGCTCCTTTCTCCATAACTACCTCCTTTCCAAGATACCCCTCCCTCAAAGCCCCTGAATTCCCAGCTCTGCTGGCAGCCTGAAATCCAGCTTCCAGCTCCTCAGTCCAATAAGGTCAGTTCTTTCTGTTCTCTCTGTTCCTTATTCTCATGCAAACTAGGGAGGGCCCTTAGGGAAAAAGTTGGGTAAAAAGTTGAATCTCACCTGGTTTGCATCCCATCTTTCAAAGATCGTATCTCCTTCAGTGTCTGCTTGCTTTTGTTTTATCTCCAGTGCTTTTCCAAGAGACTTTTTTTTTTTTGTGGTCTAGAATTTATAGTTGTCATCAGTTAAAAGGTTAATTCAATACAAACTGCTCTACCATTACCAGAACTGGAACTCCTCTAATTACCTGGCTGTTATTTAAGACACACTTTGTAAATAAACAAATGAGAAGGCTTATTCAGGAGTTACCTCTAACACTACAATTGTGGTTCCTGGTTTATTTTCTAGCACATGTCTCCATAAACATTACATAACTTCCTTCGAGTCATTTTAAACCATTAAAAAAACAAAGGTCTCACAATGAAGTGAAAACACAAACCCGTTTTGAAGTAGTGCAGAACCTCAATCAATACGTCAGCCCTGGCTGCCCTGGCTTCAGTTACGTTTCAAGGGAAGCGAGCAGTTCTCGCACTGACTGTGAGTTCTCCACCTCTGTGTTCCTCAGTAATACCGTGCAGAGCATGGAAACCAGTTTATCACACACCTACAGCACTCATTAGCGTTTCCACAAAGCACCAACAGGTGATGTTAACAGGTTTCCAGAAAATTCCATTTTCTACATTGCTCTATTCTAAAACCAAAGAACAAATTTGCCTTTCGAAGTTTAGTTGGCCCACAGCTCAAGTCCATGCCATCCAAAGAGAACAAACAGAAAAGATCCAGTTTGGGACTGAGGTGACTGAACTTTGTGCCTCAGGCTGGATGCTGCTTCCCACCTTGGCCACTTCGGATTTTAGAATTTCACTGATGCAGTAAGTTGTGAATTTGTGTATCTCCAAGCCAGGAACTATTTAAAATATTTATGCCTGTTAAATAATACATTTCATCCTCACAGCAGGTACATTTTACAATTGAGAAAGTGGGGACAGAAATTCATTTACTTCTCCAAGATTACACCCAAGTGTGATCACACCCAAGTGTGTGATTTCATTCAAGGTCAGGGAGCCAGGGTGTGATTTGAACCCATGATCTGTTCTTCTTCTCACCAACAGGATTCTGCTGCTACTTAGGTCCTGTTAATGCCCTTACCCTGTTTGTAATCTGTAGAGGGTACAAACGGCCCTGCCAAAACCTACCACCTCTTTGATTTTACACTTTCATTCTCAGTGGTTCCGTGGTCATCCTGCCAAACTTCAGTCATACCTACGTGTTTGTTTCAGGATCATTCCTTTCATCTTAAGAGCTGAGGTAGCACGAAGCCATCTTCTCTGGAATGGCCAAGATCTGAATGCTTTTTAATGTAGCTCACCTAACATGTCTCTGTGAAGTGTCTCTTCCATGCTAGGCATTACCTAGGTACTGGGGCTAGAATAAGATCACTGCTGCCCTTGAGAATCTCAGGGACTAGAGGGAAAGGAATGCACGTAAACATACACAGACAGATGATAAAACTCTGTGGTGGACACAGAAGAGGAAGCAACTAACTCTGCAAGCCATCCTATTTGGGGAGTTTGGGGAAGGTCCCATGACAAACACATTTTAGAAACAAGTCTGGGGGCATGCAAAGAAATGGGCTCGGTAGAGAAGGTTGGGAAGAGCATTTCTCACAGAGGAACTACATGCTGAAAGGTGCGAGGCAGAGATGAGCATGCCTTCCGGAGAGCGCAATGAGAAAAGCAGCCGACGTGCATGAGAAAGAAAACAGAGGATGAGGCTGTGTCCGCCAGCAAGGGGCAGACTGTGAAGGGGCGTGAACTCCATCTTAAAGGGAATGGTGCTGAGATTATCCCTAATCTACTTCTTTATCGCATTCCAATCCATTGACCAAACCCCCCCCCCGTCTGTTCACATCTTGAACACACACACACGTGCACACGCACACACACGGATCTTGCAGTCCTCACCTTCCCTCCAGGTGAGTGTACAACTTGACAAGAGAGTGTTCCTTTTAGCCCTGCTGGATTTAAGAATGACGCTTACTTCAAAAATGCTTCATAATGTTGCCATTGTCCATCCAATTGAACTTCCCAAAGATCTCAGAGAGCGATCAAAACGGACCAAAAACTAAAGCTTCAGAGAAATACACTTTATTATTTTCCTCTCCCCTTCTCTTTCGCCTTCTTACACCCATCTTCCTAAGAGGAAAAAAAAAAAAGGGAAGAATCTTTTGAGAGCACATGATTAGGGTTATGCCAAGTAACTGTGGCTCATGCTTATTCAGTCTGGGTATAATTTATCTCCATATTTTATTTAATGTTTATTTCTGCTAAGGAACAGGGTGTCAGGTTCAACTAACTATTGTCTTTATTCTCTGTGCTATTTATAAAGCCGTCTGCCCTTTGTCACCACTGAGAGGCTGAGCGGGGCCTTCTGACTTCTCTGCCTTCCCAGACGTGCGGCTTCAGATTAGACTGAGGTCCAGAGTCAATGTTGTTACAGGCTCCCTCTTCACGTCGCATCCTTTTTTTCCAGAAGCTAATAAATTCTGAGAGTGTTGCCATAGCTGCTACTGAAGTCAGTCTCTGAAAAAAGACCTGGTGTGCATGACTTCCCATTTGACCACTGTAATCCCAGAGCAGAGAAATAAAATGAGGACAGAAAGGGCAATTTCTGACTCATTCCGTCTCTCCTCTTTCTTTCTAATTCCTGTTTCCTTCCTTCCTTCCTCCCACATTTCCTCCCATCTCCCTCATTTCCTCATTCTCTTTCTTTCTTATCTTTTCCTCCAATCTCTTCTATTCACCCTTCAACATTTTTTCCTTCCATTTCAAAAGATGATTTATTCATTTGAAAGTGACTTGATCATAGGGTAAGTCTATTTCTAGTGTTTTAAGGACTCCCCATCCTGTCCTCCATAGTGACTGCACCAAACTACATTCCCACCAAGAGTGTAGGAGGGTTCCCTTTGCCCCACAGCCTCTCCAGCATTTAACTATTGCTGCACACCAGAGACTAACATAACATTGTAAGCTGACTATACTTCAGTTTAAATAAATAAATAAATAACAATAAAAATAAATTGAGTGCTCACAATGTATCAAGCTCTGTAATTAGTACTGGGTTCAGAACAAAACAAAGCAAAACAAAACAACAACAACAAAATGCAACCATGAAGCAAAAGGGAGCAAAACAGACAGAACTCCTGCCTTCAGGGAGCTTCCAATCTAGTCCAGCGTAGTGACAGGCCAATTAATAAGACTGTCAATTTGGAAGCAGCTTGATGCTCTATATTTCTCTGTGGTAGATTTGACAAGATTTTAGTTAACTCTGTAAGATTTCCTCAGTTTTCCAAAAGTAGATTCTGTGATTCCTTCCTCTCTGCATTTCAATTTGAACTCTGTCTGAACAACATTAAATTAGAATTGTGACTGAGATGAACATTATCTTTAAATGCCAAAATTTTTTTCCTAAATTTAATACACTTTCTACCTTTCAGTTTTTAAATTCATTTTCTGTGATTTCCCAAATGTATACAAGAAACTTCTACAAGTTTAGTAATAAAGTTCTTTTCTGATTGTAAAACCAATAGTGAATGTTCTTATGGTAAAATGATAGGAAGTGCATTTTATTCCTCTTTGAGCATTTACTTCTTAGAATACTTAAACATGGAAAATGTTTTGTAAAATGTGAAATATTTTCAAACAACAGCATTAGAGTAAAACCAAAATGGGAAAGTGACAATACAACACAACTAACCTAAAATATTATCTCTGTCCCCACATTTTTCTCTGGGTTCTGCCTCCAAGCATGCACATTCTTACATGGCTCTGATCATAGCAGCAGTTAGATTTTTATAGCCCTGATATGGAAATATCTTTTGACATTACTTGATTAAAGAATTCCAAATAATAAAAAAATCTAAAAACAAAAGAAAATCTACTTTCTTCTCATAATTCTCCTCCTAAGAGAAAAGCAGTCAGCAGTTTATTGTATTTGCTTCTGACTTTTTAATGTACATGTAAACACTTAATGCTTTGGGTATTTTTCTTAAATTTATTTATGCATTCATTCACTTAATAAAGTTTTAAGGAGTGGCTGTTATTTTTCTGGGCTCAGAGGATACCGTGGAGAACAAGGCAGACATGATCCACAGCCTTATGGTTTTGTGAACTGATGGGGTTGGGCGTGAGGGAGAGGGTGAGGAAGAGAGTTAATGTCGGTTCCTGGTGTGTTTTATGGGACTAGGGATCTTTCTATGCCAACACACGCTGAATTAGCTCATCATTTTTGTTTGTTTGGTTTGTGGGGGTAGTAATTAGGTTTGTTTATTTATTTATTTTAATAGAAATACTGGGGTCTACAGCCATACCACCCTGAAGGCGCCCGATCTCGCCAGATCTTGGAAGCTAAGCAGGGTCGGGCCTGGTTAGTACTTGGAGACCACATGGGAATACTGGACACTGTAGGCTTTGGGAAAAAAAAAAAGGAAGTACTGGAGCTTGAACCCAGGACCTCGTGCATGCTGAGCAGGCACTCTACTACTCAGTTATAACCTCCCCCAGCTCATCATTTTTAAAAGCCGCGTAGTCATCTGTATGGTTATATGGTTCTAATAATCAAAAGTAAAAGAATCATAACACGTATGGAGTGCTCCCTGCGTGTCTGGTGTTGCGCTAAGTGATTTATGTGGTGTATCTTACTGAAGTCTCAATCACAGCCACGCTGATGGCTAGGCTGTATTATTTTCCCTCTTTTATGGGTGAAAAAACAGGTTTATGCAAATGAAGGATCTTGATCAAGTTCTCACAGCTAGGTGGAACCAAAATCCAAACTGAGTCTTCTGACTCCAGAGCCTGTCCTTCTAACATCTCTGCTGGGAATGTTCCATAATTTACTTCTAAAAATGCTTACTGATAAACAGTTATGTCCAGTCTTCCCATTTGTAAAGAATGCAGCAATGAGTATCTATGCACAAATTACTGTGCAAACTTGTATTGGAAGTTTCGAATTGGACTGGAATTTTTAGTTTAGAAGAATGCATATCATTTTCATACATACTGTCAAATCATCCTCAAAACCGTAGCCCCGAGAGTTCAAGTGGACAAATTACCCTCTCCAAACAACCATTTTTGAGAATTTCTAATTAAATTTTAATCAATATATGTTTCTTAATTTTTTTATTTTTAAATACTTATAGATTCACAGTAGGTTTAAAAGAAGTACAGAGAGGTCCAGTGTACTCTTCACCCATTTTCCCCCAATGGTAACGTCTTAATGACTATAACAAAACAAGGAAATTGACATTGATACAATCCACAAATCTTGCTCACATTTTGCCAGTTATATATGCACTTGTGTGTGTCTAAAAGTCTATGCAATTTTATCATGTGTAGATGTGTAATCAAGATACAGTCCTGCTCCAACACCACAAATATCCCCCTAAGCAATATATGTTTATTCAGAATGAAACAGTTAGGATTAATTAGACAATAAATGTAAAAGGTACAAAAGCATTTAATAAATGTTACCTGTCATCATCATCACAGAAAACCAACAGCTGCTGTTCTCATTACGTTCATTATATTCAAGGGGCTGGACACGTTGCTACCAAAGCTCAGTACGTTTAGATTATAGCATTAGGGTCAGTTTTGTGGTCCATGGTCAATCTTCCTCTTTCAAATATTTCAAAAGTTCAGATTTTAAGTGAGAGGACTCATGATCCACAATCCTACAGATGGTCGCTTGTCCCAGTACGCGCAGCAGGATGGGGCCGTGTGCTGGTTAACTGGGAGTGGCTTCTCTCGCTCTTCTCAAAGCTGTGACGCTTTCTGCTCCCTTTATATTCTCCCTGACTACAGCCTCTGGGTTTTAGCCTTTTCTCATTGCAGCCTGAAGGGAATTTTGTAACTCCGACTTGCAACAAGACATTGGACAGCAATAGTGAAGGCAGTGAAACTCCCCATGAAAAGCTAATAAAGGTCTCAAGTCTGCAAAGCTAAGGAGCTCCCTCCTACTTACTCATTTCATGATCACTATAGTGTAAGCTACATAAACTACGAGAAGGAGAACTGGGGTCTGGAAGTTCTTTTACAACATGTATATAACCTCAGTTATTATTAGCGCCTGGAAGGCATCTCAGTCAGTATCCATTCCTTTGAAACCTTTAGGCTGAGAAAGGCAAATTAAGTTCCCTGCTTGATCTTGAATTTTCTCAACGAATCTTTTAAAATGTTTCTAAATTTAAAACTTATTCAAATTTTAAAAATTAATTTTTTTGAGGCTGTGGACTTGGTATTAACCTTGTGAGCTTCAGATTTCTCCTTCATGAAAGAGATCACTTGAATATGAAAAGGAATACATATGTGCAAATGAATTATTATGCTGTACACCAGAAATTAACACAACATTGTAAACTGACCCAACTTCAATACAAAAAGAGAACATTTTATGGAAGATCAATAATTCCCCTGCTAACGTGCATAACACAGAGATAATAGTGTCGGAAGCTTATGGGCAACAAAGTGAAGAGAATAGCTCTGGAGCAAGACAGATCTCCTTCAGTGAGGAAATTCTTGTCCCCAGCAATGAAAGGGAAAGGCAGAGTGCTTACTGCCGAAAGGGGAGAGTGTCCTGAAAAGTAGTCTGTCTACTTACGGCAGCGCTGTTTATAGAAGTCAAGACAAGGAAGCAACCTAGCTGTCCATCGACAGTTGAATAATGGATAAAGATGTGAGATACACACACACACACACACATATACACACACACAGGAATATTACTCAGCCATAAAAAGGGATGAAATAATGCTATTTGTAGCAACACGAATGGACCTAGAGATTATCATACTAAGCAAAATAAGTCTGATAGAGAAAGACAAATACTATACGATATCACTTATTTGTGGAATATGAAATAATGGTACAAATGAACTTGTGTGCAAAACAGACTCACAGACATAGAAAACAAATATACAATTACCAAACAGGAAGAGGGAGGGAGAGGTAAATTGGGAGTCTGGGACTGACAGTTGCACACATCCATATATAAACTAGACAAACAAGGATTCACTGTATAGCATAGGGAACTATATACAACGTCTTGTTATAAACTATAATGGAAAGGAGTTAAAAGATAGACATACACATGCGTACATGTATAACTGAATTGCTTTGCTGTATACCTGAAGCTAACATGATATTTTTAATCAACTATACTTCAATTTTTTTTAAAAAAGGAGTCTGCTAAAGGCTTGGGGGTACTTTTTGCCGTCATCCGTGACTCTCTCTGACCTTCCCCCTCCCTCCTTTAGGGCCCCAAACTCAGTGATTTGATGAACTGTTTCACTTTTTAACAGGTTATGTTGGTGTTACGTAGAGGCGGCCTTAATTAAAGTTTGCATGTGGTGAGTGAGAAAGAGAAGGGCGTTTAAACTCACTGAGTCAGGCCCTGTTGAAAAAACGAAAGAAAGAAAGAAAAAAAAGAGTGTCAGAATAACACAGGGAGAGAAGGGAGGTGCAAAAAGCCATTTGGTTTGAGCTGCGTTGACTCAGGCCAGGGAAGCAGCGACGCTCAGGCCCGAGGGGGTGAGCTAAGGACAGGCTTTCCGCCTTCACTCTGGATATGCTGGGTTTTATTAGTTTAGGCCAGGCTGCTGCTAACATTATTTTAGTATCTATTTTGTGAGTGATTATGTTGTATGCATGGGCGGGAGGTCAGGCGGGTCAAGTCTTTCTGCTCCAGACCATCTCTGCGTGAGCCTTTTGCCTTTAGATCTCGCTGAAACTTGCCACCTGTAAAAGCAGACAACCTAATGGGAAAAAGAGCAGCACTTAAAATGCTGTTTTTTCTCCACCGCGCTCGAGTGTAAAGAACGTTGTAAAAATATTTCAAACTGGATTTTTTTATTTGGGTTGTGTTAACTCTTTGTTTGACCACCGTCACCATTTTCCCACAAAATTTGCTTTCAGTAACCAGAGATGTTTTGGAGAAACAGAATATTACGTCTGCAAATAGAGGGAAGGAGTCGGAGGAGCCCGAAGGGAGGCTTGCTAAGGCTCTGATTGCTTAAACTCATCCGTCATATCACACGCGATGACCACGACTTGGGGGAATTCACCAATGAGGCTGCGTTTTACGGCTCTCTTTCATTTCTGTTCCAATGAAGCATCCATGAAATTTGGATGAGCTCCAAGCACAATGTTTCGGACAGCCAACACTCAAAAGAAGAAGGGAAGGCGTCTAGATGCTAATCCTAATTGCTGATGTGACCTTGGGCTCATCATTATGCTTCAGTGACTCAATTTAACTTTTTTTTTTCTTACTAGAGGTACTAGGGATTGAACCTGGGACTTCAGTCAAGCTAAGCGTGCACTCTACCACTGAGCTACACCCTCCTCCCGCAGACTGACTTTTAACAGAGCCTACTTGCTTCTCTGTTGGGGAGATTGAGCCCATTTAAAAGCCATTATTGAGAGTTGTTGGTTATTAAGCAGGAATCACGGGCCCACGACAAGGTGAGGGGGCAGCAGTACAGATGGCCCCCGGGTTTCTACTCTCCCAAACCTTGGTTTTGCCCAGCTAAGTCTTCACTGTAACCAGCAGGGGCTTGGGCTGGTATAGAACCCCAGAGTAGGGGTGCATATTTAGTAAGAAGAGCCACTGGCCTGGGTGGATCTGGGCCCTGATGCTCTGAAACCACTCCGACCTTCCGTCTCACCCCTCTGCAGAGCTCTCTGGGTGTTCACTGCTTTCCTCACTCAACCATTACGCATTAGACACCAGCTCTGCTCCAGGCGTTGTGCTCAGGTGATCTGGTGCCCCCACCCAGCTCTTATGAACCTTCCACCCAATGAAGATCATGAGTATTCAATAGGTAGACACATACAATGTGGAGGAAAGCTTAGCAGGGAAAGAATGTCACCTCTGATGAAGCGACAACAAGCAGAGACTTGGATTCAGTGAAAGACTAAGCTACTCAGATCTCTGGGGAACAACATTCCAGACCAGGAGATGAGCAGGCGCAAAGACCCTGGGGTGAGAAGTATTTAGAATGTCCACAGATGACATCAAAGGCATTCAAGGATATTCACTGTGTGATGGGATGTGTGATGGAAGAGCGAAGTGAGTGAGGCAGACAGTGGGAGGGGATGAGGTTGGGGAGGTAAACAGGATCCAGCTCATCTGTGGTCTGTAGGACCAGTTAAGCAGTTTGGGTTTTATTTTGAGTGAGATGGGGGGAAACCAATGGACCGTTTTGACCAGAGAAGTGTTACAATCTGACTTAGTCTTAAAAAGGACCACCTGCTGCTCTGTAGTGAGTGGACTGAAGACGTCAAGAGTGGAACCTATGGTCTAGTTAGGACTAATTCAGTGGGACAGGTGAATGGGAACAGTCATGTGGATTAGGTTAAACATGGTGAAAAGCGGTCTGATTTGGCGTGCATTTCCAACATGGAGGTGACAAGACTGATGATGGCATGGGTGTGGGATACTGGAGAGAGAAGTCAAGAATGATATCTGAGCAGTAGGAGAGTGGTGGTACCATTACAGGGGAAGAGCGTCATGGAGGAAAGAACACAGAGGGCAACTAGCCTGGGGGCTTCAGAGGCTAATGGGAAACCCAGAATCATAGTCCAGGTGTGACTTACAGTAATCAGTCTGAAAGCATGTGCCTGCTTTTTAAGGCAAAGCTAATTCATAGATGATAAAGGGTTAAGGATGATCTCACGTGGGCCAGAGGGGAATGGCCTGTTTGATAGGGAGGAAGCCACATCTAGGCTGTGGCTCCTGGATAGAACAGGATCACAGTGAGGCTGATGCCTCCCTTTGGCCACTGTAGCCAGTACTGACCTCTGGACCTCAATGGCTATTGGGTCTGGATAGAGGTGGACCTCTGGTTAGGGTCTTTAGCTTCTGGGGTTCCAGATGCTTTTCTAACAACAGCTGGATCAGAGGTGAGAAAGGCCAATCTGACCCAGAATCTGGAGGTGCTGCCTCCAACCATCTTCCCCACCCCCAGCTTACGCCTGATTGCTCCCTCCCCAGAAAAGTGTGGAAATAATAATGACACCTGATTCATGGTCCTGTCAGAGACATTAAATAAGATGGAGTAGATGAAATTTTGGGTACATAATTAACACTCAGTAAATGGCTCCCCTGAGTTATTAAATAACAAATCCACAATGCGGGGTCTTCTTGTGCCTCCATGTCAATTATCTCTCCAAGTGTTAATTTAATATCAGTTGCTCAATAAACACATGATGAGTGCCCAAACTGTCTTGTATCTTGCCTCACAGAATAATCTTCAGGGGAAAAAATGCAAGATGAAATGAAGGGAACCTACATAAGCGTGGAATTAGTTGCACAAGTTGATCTCAATTACAGGGGCCCGATCAAGAACAGCGATTCGGGGAACACTGTGATCATTGCCCCCCCGTGGGAAGAAACTGCCCAACATACATTAATGTAAGAGTTAGGTGCTGGCAAATAGAGTCACTTAAGAACAAACATCCTCAAAATTTTCACTGGAAGCTTAAAAAACTGTTTGCATCACACATTTTGGTACTGTTGAACTAAAAATGCTTTAATAGATTTGCAATGGCAAATGGATTTCTTAACATGTGCCAATTCCAACTGATGAGCTGCGGCTGCTGGGAGAGCTGTGATGAAGGCCTCTGAGCCTTCACCTTGGATCCATGATAAAGGATGCTGTGACCCACCGGTAACATCGTGCACAGGCGTAAGCACGTGGAATGTTGGTACCGGTGAGCTGGGGTTGTCATTCCTAGTGTACCCTCTGTTAACCTGGGTATGTTGTCAGTTTTAGTGATGCTTGATCTGAGACAAATGTACCTACTTATCCTAAACTCTTGTTAAGTTTTATTTTAGGTCATTGTTTTTTGGAGGGGGTTTTGTTTTAGTTTTGCATAGATTTATCCCGTTAATAGTAAATACTTTGGAATCTGCATTCCGATGTAATCTGGAATTAATCCAATTCAGAAAGGCATAGAAGTACATTTATAAGTACATTTGAGACACGGGCAGAAGGAGCAAGGCAGGAATGAAAGACAGTTACTCTAAAGGAGAAGGTGAACTGGTAATCCAGTGGAGAGAAACCTGAAGTGGAGACTAGAGATTGAAATGATTCAAAAGAATATACTCAGTATGGAGGAAAGAAAACAGGGCTCAGCTCAGAGCTACAGGCGTCTTCAGAGAAGAAACTGGAACAGTTGAAAGGAAGACATCATCAGAAATTTCACAACAGAGAAACTTCTTATGCTGAAAAGGAAAAGAAAAAAATTTGCATCTCAAGGTCAAAGTATATTGCTTTGGGAAAAATACTCATTTTAATGGTTAGGTACAAAATCATGATCTTCTTTATAGTTTTATAAGGGTGAGCCAGTGACATGATAGCAAATATCCCCTTAAATATATTGGTCAAAGCAGAATTATTAAAGCACTTGAACAACCAATCTTTACAAAAAGAAGGAAGAATTCTTTGCCAATGTCAAATAAGAACAAAAAGTAATTTAGAAAACATGTTTTGTTTCCTTGTTTTGTTTTTAACTTTCCCATTGACAATTTACCATAAGCTGTATATTCACTTGATTGAAGTATTATCCAATGAACTCTTAAGACCAGAATCTCTACCATTCCTGAGAATTTATATAAATATAAATGATGATAAAAAGTAAATATAATAAACTAATGATACTGGGATGCCGTGCATTGAGTGCTTACTCCTACCAGCTTCTGTATCTTCTATACCGACAACTCCCCTCATTTGTCCTTGACAGTAAGCCAGTCAAGTTAGTGTTATAATTTCCATTCTAAGATAAAGGCACAAGGGCTTTGAGAGGGTGAGAGTGAGAGCCAAGATTCAAACTTCAGTTTGATTCCAAAGCCTGTGTCGTTTTAACCCCAATAACAGTCTACTGTCCCTCCAGCTGGAGAGTCCCTACAGCTAAGGATGAGCCCTGGTGGCATGAACCATAGGAAAACCAGCTGGTTATCCTTTTATCCTTTAGGACCGCATTGCATCCTGGGAGCTCTTCTCATTGAAACCGACCACTCTGCCAGCACTGAACTAACAAATTAGCATGGCCAATTGAGCATGCTGGGGGAAGGGACTTGGGAAATATTACCTTATTGTTTAGATTCTGGAAACATAAACACTCTTTACCTGCAACTTTGTTGAAGGTACTGCTATACAGGGCAACCCTGTTCCTCTATTTTCCATCTCTGGGTTTACTTAGTGGGAGGACGAGAGAATGTCTTCAAAACTCCCACGAGTACAGAACTCTCCAGGCTGTGGAAGGATGCTCAGGTTGAAGCCACCCATTTAGCCAGTCATTTAGGAATTTATTTCCTGCTAAATCCACCTTTTCTGTGCGAAGGAAGAATCGAGTCAACTCTTAGCCTCCTTCGTATTTTATCTTCTCAAATTGTTCTGGATCTGTGGAATTACAAAATTGCAGTACAAAACTTCTGTTTAACTCTGTGATTTACACATATATATATGCTTTTATCTTCAGCGCCCGACAGAACAATCCTTTAATTTGTTAGAACATGTAGCTCAATAAAATACAATAGCATCTTATATGGAGAATGTTTTAAAGGGTGTTGACTGAGGGAAGAAAAGAGACTGGGAAATACTCTTATATACAGTTTTAATAACATTCAACTTTCTGTAAGGCACCCCTCCCCCACCTTGATTTCACAGTGGCTTTGGAAAGAATTTAAATCTGATACCAAATCATGGTATTAAATTTCCAAAGTCCCCAAATTCACCTTTAAATTCCTTTCATCCTTCTCCGCTGGATTGTGACTTTCATCCAAGTGTTCCCCCACAGCGCTGTGGTCCCAGAATCAAGAAAATTCCTCTTTACATCGAGCTGATCTTTTGGCCAGTAAAATAAAACTTGCCTGGCTATTCCTCTCCAATCATACTGTTGTGATTAGTTTGAAATGGAAAGGACCACCCTTCATTTGGACTACAAGAGAATCATTCTCTTTAAAAAAAAAAATTAATGAAAGCAAACAAAATGTAAGGAAATAATGGGGACACTGGCCCCAGGCCTGTGTTTATAGAACACAAAAGCAAGCACTGAAAACTGGGGCTGAGGGCCAATTGGGGACCACATAGTCCATCAATGTGGCTTAAGGTGTTGCCAAAAAATTGGTTTGAATAATTTTTTTAATGTGGTTTTGGCTTTTTACAGATACAGTTCTGGTGATATTTTCTGAGTACTTGAAGTATTTACTCAGAGCCAACTGAGTATGCTGTCAGCAGTCTACACCAATCACCTATTTGACAAATATTTACTGAACTTTTTGTATACATCAGAAGGATATTATGCTAAGCCCTGGGGAATACCTTGATGAAGATGGACCCACTGTATACCATGATGGGCACTTTCTATCGTGCTTTTAAGTAACTTATTGTGTTATACTTTGTAGAGAAAGAAAAACCTAGATCTGTTTCATAAATGGTCATAGTAGTTTAATACACTTGATTTATAGCAAAGAGGTGGCTAGTGTCATGGTGGGCTCTGATACTGAAATACCAAACTGCTGAATAAGAATAAGTTTTCAAGGCACAACTCATCTCCAGCATGCTCCTTGAAACATAGGTAACTCCCACTGCTTTGCACAAGAGGTGAGAAACTGAGATGTGGCCCATGCAATGTAAAACAACGGCCACCGGAGAGCCGAGTTTTCTGCCTTTGTGCTTGCGTTTATATACCGTCGTTTTTAAAAAGTGTTGGGGAACTCGTTTCAGATGGAATCCTGTAGTCACGCTGTGAAGACGACTCAGGAGAGGCAGGCAGGAGAGTTTTCCAGTTTCCTGCTCCCGCCTCTGCTGGGCAGCCCGTCCGACCACATCCACCCCAGACAAGTCCATCTCCTCTCTGATTAAGACCGAGTGCCCATGTACAAATCTTTCCTGGAGTAGGAAGTCACTTAAAAGTCTCATTTTTCAAAGGCTTGTTGAGCAAGCCAAGTAAACAGGGAAGGTTATTGGATTAGTAAGGTTGAAATTAAGCAAATTAGTTCCCAACTCTTAATAGTAGCTACCCAAGATGTCAATCAAGCAAGGATCAGGGTCAGTAATATTAAAGGAAGGCTAGCAGTGCTCGCTACAACATGAATAAGCCAGTGGCAGAGAGGAAGTCGCTCCTAAGCTCCTGGATTCGAAAGGTCACCAAGAAATGAAGTGATTTTTTTTTATCTTTCTTTCTCTGAGTATTCCAGACCGGGAACTGGGGAAAGTATTGCTATGAAATAATATTAATAAGAACATCAATCATGATATTGAGAATGATTTCTCTGTCCTGGTTCAGTGTCAAGTGGAGAAACACCCTCCAAGTGTTTGCTTTGCTTACTTCACCGGTCCCATGTACGTCCTTCCACTCACACTTTTGCTGTAAACTAATAGGTATTATATACAAAAAAATGATTCTTACTCACAAAGTGTGTAATTCCATCCATAAAGAAGCCCAGCTCCCTACAGGAGCCTGGGTTTGCCGATGGTTGAGAGGGACTGATGACGCCTCAGATTGTACCCTCTCTCTTGATTGAAAGCAGAAGGACCTCCCCTCCCGCCTGGCCTCCTTACTTATGAACAGTGTCGATCCATTTCCTGTTCCCCTCGGTTAATTCATACCAGGACAGACACAAGATCAGAATGAGGGACCCTGCATTTCGGCACCTCCTTGGAGCAGTGTTGATGGGAGTAAGTGTTTGCAGACTGCAGGTTCCTGTTCAGGCTACCAGGGAATGACTTTCCAATTCTCAGTTAACCAGTTCCATCCCAGAAAACAGCCACTGCACACCAGCCCTGCTCACCATTGGGTTGTTTTATTTCCCCGACTTGACGTCGTGACCACCCAACCATTATCACTCCCAATTTAGAACGAAATAAAGAGCACCTCATCTGGGTTTCAAATGAGATGCAATTGTCCCTTTGTTCTGCTGAAATCAATCAGAATCTTGCCCAAATGGGGGGTTTCAGGTTACCACAAGGAATGTGTTTCCAGGGGTGTTTGCTCTGAAATAAAAAATGTGATAATCATTACATGGAGGGCCAATAATTATAAGCATTTCCTCTTGGCATCACAGAGAAAAAAAATATAAGGAACATGTCAACCTCAGGAAGAAAAAAAGTATCACTGAATTTCCCTCTGGTATATTAAGGCACCTGGTTGGGGCCCGTAGCCACACTTCCTTTGAATGCTGCTGCATTTTAACATCATTGTAACCCTGATTGAATCTGCCACACTGTTTTGCTACAAGTAGTACTGAATTTGTTGAGACTTTTTTTTTCTTAAAGTGAAACCCTCTTTAGGAGAAACGTAGTTAAAATTATGTCAAGAATGCAATATTCTATTTTGTTTATCAAGGATATTCTAACTTGTAAGTGACAATGGATGTGAGTTCTAGGGAAAAGTCAAGACTCAGTAGAAAATCAAATCCCGGAAGGCAATTACAGGCACCATCATATGGATGGTTGTACGTATTACACGATCTGTACTTAGAAGGGGCACACCTGGTGCTTCAGAGACAAATATTTCAAAGCTTCATAGGTTATTTTCCACTACACATTCCTGTCTTCCTCACTAGGTCAAAGCAAGTGGCCCCAAGGGTCAGGCGCTTCTACCTGCTCAAGTCAAAAAGGTTTACCGTCTCCGTTTTCCTTCTGTGGCTTTGTGCCTCAGTGTTATTTTAAAGACCAAGTGAAACTGACCTTTCAGGCTATTTGCCTGGCAAATTGGGATGCTCTAAAACTCTGATGGAATCTACCCTCAGGTTTTACTCCCTGGATCTCTGGTTCCCTTCATATCCAAAGGGGTTAATCAAGCAAAATGGATCAGGGTGGAAGCCTGAGTTGCCCTGGCTAAGAGGATAGCAGAAGACCAAAGGTTGTTTGCCAAGCGATTAACTTCCACGGCTGGCTCCTGGCTGTTTGACCAAAGGTTCAAGCTTCTGAGTGAAACCTGTAAAGGTTACATAATTCTGCTCTCGAGAAATTCGGGACGTTGTTTTGGACACTCAGATTAAATTCAGATCTATTTTTCTCTAGTTGCTGGGCTTTTTTTTTTTTTCTGTATATATATATAGAAGAATAGTCAGTTTACAATGCAATGCCAGTTTCTGGTGTACAGTACAGTGCTTCAGCCATACATGAACACACATATATTCATTTTCATATTCTTTTTCACCATAAGTTACTACAGGATATTGAATATAGTTCCCTGTGCTCGACAGTATTTTACCTCATCCTTGACTACACACAGGTGAATCCCACATAGGCTTCCTGGTGAGCACCTCCAAGCCTAGGGGAGGAAAGAGGAGAATGAATATTTACTAAGCGTTTTCTCTGTGTGCTTGGCCCTTTGTGGGCTATGTCATTATATCAGGAAAAATTCAAGACAGGTGTTTTCATCCCCATTTTGAAGATGTGAAAAGCAAGATTAGGGAAAGAAGGTACTTTCTCCAGGCCCTCTGTTAGTGGCAAAGCGGGAATGCACATTTGACTCTGAGCCGCTTCAGAGACGTGCCCTTTCTCTAAACCTCGCAGCCACTCGGTTCATGGCATCCACAGACGTCCAAGGAGAAGGCGGCTTAGGTAACACCTAGGAGAGCCCATGGTTTTAGGCCTGGAGAGCTAGGTTTCGGTGACTCACCCATGGCCAGCAGACTTCAGACTAACTGCCGTTAACCTTGCCATGATGTCTGAGCAGACAGTACCGCCGAGGGACAAAGCTGGTTTTAAGAAACGTGTCCTGCTAACCCCAAATGAACTCACTCATGTACATTTCTGAATATGGTTCCTGCTGAAACTTCTCAACTGCCTTCTGTATAAACCTATACAGAGATTTATTTCTCCTTTATGAATGTACTTGATAGCTTGTCGTCAATGAGAACTTCCTCAACACTTCAGAGTTAAGAACTGAGCTTTTGAAAAGGAAGCCTGTGCCTACAGTAACAGTCTCCTTTAACATACGGTCATGATGATGGTGATGACTCATGTGGCATCTTTGTAGTAATCCAGTTGACTTTCTGAAGAATCTGTAAATCTTCCTTATGTGTCTCTTCCTAAAACTCTTTCACATACACTGATTTTCCTTCCCTCAAAAGAACCTATGAGGAAAAAAAAATTCCAACAAAACAAGACAAACTTTTGAATTTTACACCATTTTGTAGATTGAAAATTTCTCTTTTTAATTTGATAATATCATGCAGAACCTGGTAAAAGCAAGAGAGTAGGTGAAAAAGCATGCTTAGGACAGGGCGGGAGGGGAAAGATGGACATCAGATCTACGCAGATATTTGCATACAGGAGAACTGTACCCCAGATTCATTCCTGATAAATATCAGAATTTAGTGAAACTATGTAAGGAGAACTCAGGGCCAAATGGAGATTAAATATGGCTCAGTAAGCAAGACGCAGGGAGGTGGGATGTCAGAACCTTTATCGTAACTAACAGACCACAAAAACTTTAGCTCCAGGGAAACCATACGCCGTGGTGGCTCCCACCAGGGTCTCTCGGGACCCTTTAGATGCACACATGCCAGGAGTGCCCTCTGTTGTCTCCCAGGAATACTCGGGAGCTTCGGAAAACCCATGTCTGTTACAGTTTTTAATTCTTTGCCCACAGAGGTTTTTCCACACCTGGCCAAGGGTCTGAAATATGAGTTATGCCCTAGAATGTATTGGTTTATTAAGTCCATTGCAGAATATTAGAGTTTGAAGAATCCTTAACAATTCTCATAATAATTCTCCTTTTATAGTGGGAGAGGGGGAGTCTCCAAAAGGGAAAGTATCACACGTAAGAGCGTGTTGAGCAGGTGACCGACCTTGGTCTTGAACCCAGGACTCCAAGTCTAGTGCCACCACTTACCCAGTCTCCTCACCCTTCATTTGGCCTCCTTCATCCTCTTTCAGCTTGGATGATAACCTGTGAAACAGAATAACAGGCTCATGGAGTGCTTGAATAGAAGGAAGCTCAGAGATAGTATCTGATACGTCTGTATTTTACTAATAGGAAACTGGAATCTGTGTAACTTACCGAGGCCACTTAAGGAGAAAGGTAGACCAGAACCCCAAGTTCAATCATGTTCCAGTGAAACTGTTAAGGGAAAACGAGGGGAAGAATGGACTCATTTCTTATTTAAACATGAGATTGTCTCTTTCACTTTCACGTGTACACTCCCTACTCTGCCCCTTCATTCTTGATTCTTAGGCTCACAAACTCAGGCCTTGCCACTGAAAAACCAAATGGGAATTCAGGCGGAAACCAAGGGATGATGGCTTGGAACACTGGGATGAGGACTGGTGGGGGCTTGGAGTGGGGATGGTGGCTGTCACTCAGGATAGGATGGCAACAGTTGATGGCGTATGGATACTGTGTTTAAGACTGAGGCCCAGGCAGGTACCGCGTGGGGCTCCTGCCCAGATGAAGATCAGAGCATCTCTCTCTGCAGCTGTGCAAAGTGCGGCAGGGAAGCAGAAAGATCAGTCCTGGTTGCCCTGCATATCCTCCCAAGCAACGATGCTCCTGTCGTGGCTGCATCACACCTTGCGTCTGAACTCCTCATCCCAACCAACCATTACTTATCTTTGTATACGAGGTCACAGGGTCCAAATCGAGTGTCACTGTAGAGCTGGCTCTTCCTAAACAAGATGAAGGAAGACAGGGAGGGGCCTAAGCTTTCTGAGGGCTTGCTGTATTCCAGGCACTGGGCTGCGTGTTTTCTGTGCAGTATTCCTTTTAATCTTCACTTTTCCTCCATCGGGTGGCGCTGCTAGCCTGAATACACAGATGAGGAGCCTGGCACTCAGCAGGTGCATCCCCCTGTCCCAAGCCCATGGTTACACTTGGCGCAGTGCTCTTATTTGAAGCTGGTTCTTCCGAAATCTAAGTCATCTCTCTCCCTTACAGACAAGTAGAGATTGGGTAGCAAGCTGGCATGGTCTGTTCGACCCTAGGACAGTGTTTCTGCCTCCTGCCCTTCCCCTCACCCCGGCTTCTGACCATCCATCTGGGGGGTAGATCCGGTGACCACCCGGTCAGGGTTGCCCCCCTCTGGTTCAGGGCTGCATAGCTGGGCTTTGATCTACGGTTTTCCCAGCCGTCCAGCTCGGGTTGTCCTCCACTTCTTCCATTCCTTCCTGACCTGGCTGACACCTGGAGCCAGTGTCTTTTACTAAATGGCAAAAAATCCCAGAGTGTCCTCAAAGGTCAGAGAAGGGGGCAGTGGGCATGACAAGTGGGTGGCCCTGGACGATGCATTTAAGGGGGAAGTCGGAGGCTGACAGTCACCCTGGTGGGCAGTCCTAATGCATAGGACAGAGTGGGTCCAAATGCCACTGTTAACACGGGCTAAATGCCGTGGATCAAACGCTGGCTGCCTATGCCCGCCATGAGCTCGGTAACACGGGCAAAACGATTTCTGTGTTCAGTGCTGTCCTGGGATTAAATGAGGTGATGGTCGCAGACTGCACAGTGCACACAGTAGGGACTCAGTCAGTGATGCCTCCTTCTCCTCTGTGTTCCTGGGAGGCAGAGCCAGGAGCTCAATGAACTGACCAGGAGAGCTGCTTTTCTTAGGTCATGCAGATCACCCAAATCTATTTTCTCCATGTTTTGTTGTCCTCGTGGACCTCTCTGGAGATGTCTGCAATGGACAGATATTAGATGCACAGACCTTTTTTGTTCCAGAGAGTCTGTGCGAACGGGTTACCACTGAAGCGGATCCCAGACCCCGAGTTTCTCATGTGAGCCTCGGAGTGCCCAGATGACAATAGGAAATCCACTTGAGTAATCGGAGCTGCCCACGTCTCCAGCAGGTCCCGCACTGACTTCCATCCCTGTGCCATTTACTAAAAGTGATACAGGCGGGTGGAAACGGGGTGAGGCTGGCCTCAGAAGTAACCAAAGACGCCCGCACACCTCCGTGGATCCCTCGGCCCATTCTTCCCGGGGAGGCCAAATGCAGTCAGGTGTGAGGCCTGGCCTTGTAGGGACACCCAAATATTTTCACGGCAAGTCATCTCGGTTTATTAGTGTTCCTTGTCTCAATTCAGAGTCTAGATTTCTGAATGCGTTTGCTGACAGATTGACCTGGACTATGTTTTCCCCTTATTCAGGGAGCGATCGATCTTTATCAAGAGGATTTGTTGACTGACGGGCTTTCACGGTTCTAATGTGCTGTTTGATACTCTTAAGAGACATATGCCCCTTTGTATAATGAAATTATCTGATAAAAGAGGGAATGAAGCTCAGGTTTTCAGAAGCATCTCAGCCCTCGGCTGCCTTGGTGACTGCTGGGGAATTTTGTTTTTATTTGCCTGTGATGGAAACCTTACAACCCTTGGAGAAATTGTTTTCGAATATTCAGGTTTCTGGACCATATACTGTGTTTCTCGGCCCAAGGGCCTGAACTAAACCAAGATTGTGTTTCCCTCAGGTAAGTACTTCCAGACACTCTATCCCCTGTCTTTACAGCCCTCTTCTCCGCGTTACTGTACCGTGTAACACTAGACGCGCATTATATTCCACATAAAAAGCCATTTCTGTAGCATCTTGTCATCGTTTCATCGACGCCGCT
This sequence comes from Vicugna pacos, assembly GCF_048564905.1. NCBI lineage: Eukaryota > Metazoa > Chordata > Mammalia > Artiodactyla > Camelidae > Vicugna > Vicugna pacos. Next base: position 6,380,776 of record NC_133011.1, read on the forward strand.
TTGAAGCCGTGTTGAGTTCTGAACTCAGAGCCTAACAGCAATGGCTCGAGTGCCCCGCGCCGTATTATTTACCCAGATGGGGTTAATTGTTGAATAAAAGAATGGTCCCTTTCAGTTTACCTTTTCGCAATCGCTCTCATACTGGTTATGGAAGACAGGGAAGTCTATGATAAATATCAAACCCTCTAATCAGAAACGAGTCCAGTTGTATTTGAAATCTTGAACTTAATCCAGAATCAGGAAATGTAGCCACTTGTGTTACTGTTGCTGAAAGAAGAAAATGACCTTTTTATTGTAGCTGACATTCACTATTGTACTTGGGAGCTGCGGTGAACGGAGCAAGTCGATGTAAAGGCTTAAGGAGATTTTTCCCTTTCACAGGAAGGGTCCGACTCGATGTGCTGGAACCAGCGCTGCCTTATATGTTTCAGAGATTTTTTTTTCCCCTAAAGTAAAGCCTGCGCTGAATCCTAAAAAACAATTTTTCCCCCTAAAACTTTAAAACAAGTCCCTTCAGGCTTCTGATTTCCTCATGGCTAAATGGCTACACTCCTGGCTTTAGTGATTGGTTCATAGAGGTGTCAATTGCGGAGGAAATTTCAAAACTCTGAAGTGTCTAGGTTGACGAATTCTGAATACATGTACACACCCATAAAACCAACTGTCTAGCTGAGAACATTTCTGCTCTCCCAAAGGATTTCCCAGTCCTCTCCCAGTCAGTGCACTCAGAGGCAACTACTATTCTGATTTCTGTCACCATGGATTGATTTTGCCCATTGTTAAATTTTATGTCGATGAAATCCAATAATACATACTTTTTTCCCCAACTGCCTTATTTTACTCAGAACGTTTTTTCATACGGGTTGTTGCATTATGATCACACTAGCTTTTCACACGTCTTATTATTTTGCAGAGTCATGGCTGAACTGCGTTAGATTTTCTGAAGAGGCGCTTTTAAGGCAATTGAAGAATGAGGATTTTCCTTCTCAGACTCCAGTCCCTGGGAGCTGCAGGTCTCACTGTGGTGATATCATGGAGAGGCTCACGGACATGCTTTTCCATGTCTGCATGCACGTATCTAAAATCTACATCCAAATCTCTTTATAAATGTAAATAGATACACAGATAGAAGGAAAGAGAGAGAGAGAGAGTCCCTTTTCTCAAGGGGCTTACATTCTGGTTGGGGGAACAGGCAATAATAAAGTAAATGAGTAAATAAGTTAATGAACAAAATTCATTTCAGATAGTGATGAGTGGTGAGTATCACATGAAGAAAAGAGAATGGGGAAAAGGGTCGAGGTGGGTTGGGACTATTTTAGGTGGGTGGTCAGAGAAGACCACTCCGAGGAGGAGATGGCTGAGCAGAGACTGGGGATGAGAAGCAGGTGGTGCAAAGATCTGGGGGCAAGTGTGTTACAGGCCAAGGCATCATCGCAAGTGCATGGGGCCAAGGCAGAAACAGGCGAGTCTGGTTCAAGGGACAGAGAGAAAGTCAGGGTGGCCAGATCCTGGTGGAAGAAGAAGATGGTGGTGAAGATCAGGTCAGGGAAGTAGGCAGCAGGGTCCTGTAGGTCCTGGCAGGGGACATAGCACATTTTAATTTCCAGTGTGATGGGACGCCCTTGGGGGATTTTAAACAAAGATATTGACGTGATATGATTCAGTTACAAGTTTGCTCTGGCTGTGGTGTGGAGAATGGGTGATAAAGGGATTAAGAATGGAAACAGGGAAACCAGTTAGGAGCCTGTTGCTGAAAGATGACTTTGATTTACACTTGGAGAGTAGCTGTGATAAAGGACAGAAATGGTAGGATACAGCGTGGTTTATTATTATTTAGGGAAACAGTAAAGCCAAGAGGATTAGCCAATGAATTGGATGTAGGGCATGAGAGACACAGTGGTTATGACTTCAGCTGTTGGTCAAAGCAAGTGAGTCAAAGATGGGACCACTAAATGCAACGGGGAAGACTGGGAGAGTAACAGCTTGGGAAGGGAATACTCCAGAGTTCTGTTCTGCTGTGTTAGGGCCCAGGTGCCAACTAGCTTCACACTTGAAGACATTAAGGCAACAGTTGGATATATTCATCTGAGCTTAAGGGAGAAGTCAAGCCTGGAGACGAAAATTTTGGAGTCACCAATATAAAAGGAAGTCTGAAAAGCCATGGGCTTGGCTAGGATGATTGAAGAGGAGCTTAAAGAAAGGCCAGCTTGAGTCCTGAGTCAGACATCTCCCTACTGGCTCTATCACCACCAGCCTTGTCTTCATCTCCATCACCCTGAAAATCTCCATCATCATTTATGGAGTACAAAGTGTGCCAGCATAAGGGGAAGAGAGGGAAAAGAAAAATGAATTTCTGCTTTAAGAAAGAAAGGGGAGACAGTGAAAAGGTAGAATAATAAATGCTATGATCGTGGTTAGCTCAGGGGGCAGTGGAAGTAACCAACTTGGGAGGCCAGATGGGCTTCGATGAAGAGGTGACATCTGAATATTTGAATCGAATGTTTGGATCCAAAGTTGTGTGATCCATGGAGAAAGACCTTTCCAGGTAAGGAACAGCATTTACAAAAGCAAGAGACACAAGTGGGCAGGGGATGATCCTGAAGCTGAAAGCAGTTCTGAATGAACGGGGTGCAGGGGGAGGACCGGGTAGAAGCTGAAGGTGCAAGCAGCAGCGGCTGGATGGTCGTGGCCCGTGTATACCAGGCGAGAATACTGAAACCCTGCCTTGAAGGCAATGGGGAGGGACAGGTGGTAGGACAAGAAGGGGATGAAAACAGAACAGGATCTGAAGTTAGAGAGAGCAGAATTCAAATCCTGCCTCCACTACCTACCAGCTCGGTGACAGTGGAGGTATTGCTCAGCCTTAGTTTCTACATCTGTTAAATGGGTGAAACAGTTAGGGTTGTTTTGAGAATCAAAGACAAGAAGTACAAAACACTTTCACCCAGTGGAGAAAAATAAGGTGTAGTGATTACTTTTGCTATTGGTGTCACTGTCATGAACAGGCTTGTAATTTAAGGAAGTTTCTTTTATAGTGGAGGGATTGGAGGGTGCCAGAATTCTGATTTAATGTGGATAAAAATGATGAAAACTTGTTGATGGGGACAAGGTGACAGAAGTGAGAGGATTTTCTAACTGGTAGCTGAGGGAGGAGGGGGTGGGCAGGGTGAGGGAAGACATTAAGTGACTCTCAGCATTTGAACTAGGCCGCTAGCTGGGGTGGTGATGCAGCTCTTTGAAACTGGGGATATTGGAAAATGAGCACATTTTATGGGGAAAGGGATGAATTTCTTTGTAGATATAGGAGGTTTGTGGAGGCTTCTTTGTGGATCTGGAGCTCAACAGGAAGAACTGGGCTGGAGACACAGATTTGTGTGGACAAGATAGACAAAGGAGAGTGTACTGAGTGAGAAGAAAAGCGTGTGGATTGCAGAACCCTGGGGAACCCTGAGATGAAGGGGATGGAGCAAGAATGTCAGGATGGAGGCTAAGAGGAAGCAGGCAGAGAGGCAGAGGGAGAACCTAGAAAGGCAGCACTGAGGTGTGTCCCTCACCCTCTCAGCAATGGGAGGCTCACACACACCCGCTCTCCAAGGGCTTGTCACACTCAGAGGAAGGGAGATCTGCTCCCTATTCCTTCCAAGAAGCAAAAATAGGGAAAAATGGGAGACGAGGCTGGCCTCCAAACAAATGCACCACTAAACTAAGCACAGGGACACTTGATGGGGTGGCAAGTGCAGGGAGGAGAACCGTGATTTCCTTCCCGAGGTCACTGAGAGGAAGGCGGCCCTGCCGAGGCCCTGCACGGGGGGTTGAACAAGGGCGAGGGAAGGCAGCGTGCGATTTTTGTTGCTTCTGAGAGCCACAGAGTCAGAGACCGTGTCCTGCACCATTGAAGGACTTTCTACTGGGAGATGAGCCCGAAAGAGGGGGATGGCGTAAATTGCCTAGTGCATTAGCAGATTTGTAGATTTTTCTAGACATTAGTTCTTATGGCAGAGATGGTGAGTTGCCTACCCCAAATCTGTTCTCTTCTTCCTCCTAAGGAACCAAGGTTTTTAGCTGGACATACTCCCACATAACCAAAAGACTCCATTTTCTAGGACCCTGCTATAATAATGGATATAAATAGAAATAAAGTCTTATTAATGGGAAAGATATCCACTTTTTTTTTCTTTCTCCATCCAAATGTCTCCACTGTGGATGTGATGAACCTAATCCTAGGAGCCATCTTAGCCCATGAAAATGAGAGCCACCAAGGAAGTCCCCCTCCCAGCCCTGGGCTCCCCACTTCTGGACTGCCCTTCATGAGAGAGAGTCTAAGCCATGCAGCTGGCCCCATTAATGCAGCCTAACCGAATCCTTGCCAATGAATTTATTTTCTTTTATTGGGTTTTGAGCACTTATGAGTTAAAAAAAAGCCATAAGTGGTTCTAACTTAAAGAAGATGAAGTAATATATAACCAAATTAATGAAAAGTTTGCTACATGAAAAAAGAGTACCTTAAATTGGTAGAGTGATTTACATTTCACAAAGCACTCTTCTTACTTTACTCTCCAAATAACTCTTTGCATTCAAGCTGAATTATTTAAAATTAGACCCTTAAAAATAACTAATATATATTAATATATAATATATAATTAATATATATTAATGTTGTCATGGTGATTTTCAGTTTAGTCATTTTTTACCTGCATCATTGACAAAGATCTTTCATCTTTAAGACTCTTTTTTCTCATTGGTCAGTCATGGGTAATAATTTCTTATTTATAGAATTGGAGTAAGTGAAGAGATAATATAGCACAGCACTTAAAAGTATGAATCCCAATTGACTCCCAAATGGCTGTGTGACCTCAAGCAAATGACTTCTCTGGGCCTTGATTTTCTAGTCGGCAAAGTGGGCGGAATAAAGCATCAGCCACTGAAGGATCCTGTGAAGAGGCTGTGAAGTCATGGGTATGAATCAGATTCCTGGACACACAGTAAGGGCTCCAGAAGTGTTAGGGTTTTGTTGGGTTTTGTTTTTTTTTTTTTTTTTCCCAAAACTGTCTACGACAGATCCTTGATCTGTCAGGGCCACTCAAACTGTATCATTCTTGCTGTGCACCCTCTGTAACTATAAGGAATCTCAGGAAAAGTCTTACATTATGGCGAGCACTGAGCGCTTGGAGTAAGCGGCGGTCCTGGCTCCGTGACACGGTTCCTGAGGGAAGGAGCGGCGGCGCAGGGCTGGAGTTGGCGGAGGAACCCCGGCCGCCCGCCACGCCCCTGTTCTGGCCGCAGAGGACATCTCAGGTCCCCAGCCCCACAAAGAGCTTTGCATAATAGCAAATGAAACCCATTTTCCTCCATATCCTTCAAGCTAGAGTCGCAGGCTCAAGACTACTGTTTGGGATTGAGCCTCCGGGGTCACCCAGGGAACGATAAAGACTTTGCAGGAGTCTCCAGCCAGGACAGATGGTGACGGCAGACAGGGAAGCCCAGCCAGCCCCACGAGGACAGAGCTGACACTGTGAGATCGGGAGATGGGCTCCCGCAGAGGCCAGAGATGCATTTGCCCCCGACCAGTGGAGGCAAACATCCCGGGGCATCTGATAACTTCAGGAGTGAAACCAGATCAAGGAAATGCCAGCAAAGAGGGTCGCACGCCTAGCACCAGAGATAAGGCTTGTTGGAAAGGGTCTGCTGTGAGGCCGCAAGAGCTGTCCCTGAGCTCTCAAGGCGGCCTCAGCCCAGGAGCCGCACATCACTGGTGGCATGTCCTCAGGTAAGTCCCTGAGTGCACAGCACAGAGCTGTAGTGAAGAGCAAGGCCCCTGGGACTGGATTCAGTCCTGGACCTAATACACATGCTCTGTTATTTTTATTCAGCAAGATGCATGATCATTCTACGCCTCCCTTTTCCCACCCACAGTACGTGTAGCACGGTGCCTGGCCCCACCGAGACCGCTGCTCCAGGGCAGCCCTGGTCAGGAGGACTTGGGGAGGGTAGTGTCCTACACCTGCGTCGTCAAGACAGTAGCTACCGGCCACATGTAGCAACTGAGTACTTGAAATGTGGCTGGCGTGACTGAGAAGTCAAACTTGAAATTTTATTTTATTTGAATTCACTTGAATGTCAATAGCCACATGTGCCTAGGTGGCCTTATTGGACAGTGCAGCTAGTCTAGGGACTGAGATCATGTCTTATGTAACTGCGTCTGGTATCAGGACATGATAACTACTAGCAGATTGTTATAAAATTTCTTAGCGCCTCACTTTCCTCACAATACAGGATCAAAGAGAGGACCCACCTTATGAGTTTGTTGGGAGGATGAAATAAAATGTCACGGGCGAGGCAGGGAGCACAGAGCTTGGGAGGTGCAGGTGCTTAGCAAATGTGAGCTCCTTTCCTCTTGTATTTGGAGTTTTGGGCATTCCCTCAATGACTGTCCAGCAGTGGAGAAGGACATTGAGAACCTACAGTGAGATTCTCAACAAGCCACTGGATTGTGCAGGATTCACTTGAACATCTCTAACACTGGCTTTGGCTGGAAAAAAAAGAAAAAGTCTGCTCGAGCAAGCAAGAAAAACATACTGGCAGTGATACGCACACTACAAGAGCTCCACAAAAATGCGTTTGGCAGAAGCCTGACTGTCCAGACAGATCACAAACCACCAGGCAACGCACCTGCTAGACGGCAGGGAATGTTACTGCTTTTATAAAGATATGATTTATGAGTAATCTATACCCCAGGCGAAGACTCGCTTATAGCAGACCTATTGTCCAGAATGGTCATCAACCCTCCGACTGGGGAAATGACAGCACTGATTGAAGAGACAGCAGGGTAGGCCGTGGAATCAAGCAAAACACTTGACCCTGTGGTCAGTGGGAGGCTGAGACTCGAGGCAGGAAAAGATGCTGAGTTGTAGCTACTTATCCAGATGTTGCAAAGTGGCTGGTGTGACAGAAGAGAACAGAGCAACTGCAGGTGTGTTAGTCTCCAAAGGAGTGGCTGCTTCGGCCTTCTAACAGCAAGGGGGATTTTAAGCAATGTCTTGTCAGTGAGAGGTCAGAAGAAGAGAAAAGATGTAATCAGATGTGGTCCTGGGAGGAGCAGCTTTGCTATTTCCTCCAGATTATTACCGGGTCTGCTCATTGGTGCTTGAAATTGCAGCTCGAGACTGGTTTCTTTCACTTAAGGATGCCGTCTCAAGGGTAAGCTGATGCTAGATTTGATTGCAATTATAATTTTTAAATTTTGGGCTGTGGTACCTTCAAGTTTTTTACTTATAGAGGTAAGTAAGGTAGTAGGCTAAGTGCATGGAGTTGCCAAAGAGATTTGAGTCCAATCTCTTCACATATCCTATGTGAGGGATGCTGTGTATCATGGACTTGGTGGCAACCTGCTGAAAAGGGAGGTTTCCCACCATGGCTGTTCGTACACAGTTATTTCGTGGGAGTGACCAAACGCTGTACAATCACAGCAGAAGCTTTCTGAGGCTAGAATTTGAATCCCCTCATCCTTCTCCTCTATCATCCTCTGCTATGCTGCAGGCAGTCTGCTCAGTGACCTACGAGCTTGTCATTTATGATCCTCATAGCAATTGTACAGTATAGGTGTTGTGAGTCCCATTTTACAGATGAGGAGGCTGAGGCTTAGAGGATATAACCTGAGTAAGTCAAGATCACAGAGCAAATAAGTGACCAGGATTAACATCCTGGTATCTCCCACGTGAGCTGTGATCTCTGGCATTCAGTCCGTTCCTGCACTGGGTACCTAATATGGCTAATGTGAGTGAGGAATTGAATTTTTAATGTTATTTAAAGTTAATTAATCAAAATTAAAATTGAAATAGCCACATGTGGATCGTGGCTCTCTTACCTAGCATCACTCCAGGGACCAGACAAGATGATGTCCTGCGTCACTGTGCAGGCACCTAGTCAGTGCTTGTCTAGGCTGAAGCTGCCGGACCGTCATTATGTTCTGATTTCTAGAATTTGCTGAATACAATTGTGGACAGTTTCACTCCAGCTAACCTGTTATTTCAACAAGTCAATCAAAACCAGATAATTAAGTGGGGGGTATAGCTCAAGTGGTAGAGTGCATGCTTAGCATGCACAAGGTCCTGGGTTCAATCCCCAGTACCTCCTCTAAAAGTAAAATGAAAAATAAACCTAGTTATCTTCCCTCAACCCCTCAAAAAACCCAGATAATTAATAATAAGAAGCTCCTTCTCTCTGATTTTTCTTTCCCTCATCCTGTCTTATCTGTCCTCTTTCTGATCTGAATTCATAACCAATTACAACTAACTGCTTGAAGCAGTTATAAACTCTGCGGTGTTAAAGCCAAAAATATTCTCTCAAATAAAAAATGGTATTAGGCAAAGTATGAAAAATGATATGAAGACACATTAACCCAAAATGGAAAACTGTAGCTATTTATCAACAGCAGTACTGGCATAATGTTTTACGACTTTGCTACTTGCAGATACTTTAAACAATCTAGTAACATTCCTTGCATTCCGTACCCATCTCCATGTACACTAATACATTTTGCCTTTCTTTCAATGGTCTCTTCTTGCTATAGACTAAATCTTTGTGTCCCCCTACATTTATATGTTAAATTCTAATACCCAATGTGATGGTGTTTGGAGGTAAGGTCTTTGGAAGGTGATTAGATCATGAAGGTGGAGCCCTCCTGAATGGCATTAGTGCCTTTATGAAAGAGATCTCGCAGGGCCCCCTTGCCCCTTCCCCACTTCTCTTATGCCTCAAGTGGTTCATTCCAAACCATTTATTCTGCTTAATATTATCAATAATATGAGCACATAGGGCTCTTGCTTGTGTTATCTCATTTGGTCTCTCAAAAATCTGTCAAACATGTACAACTATTATACATTATTCAGATGAGGAAACTGAGATTAGGGCTAAAACAACTTGCACTCATTTGTTTGATTGAACACATGCCCTGTACCTATTGTATGCCAGGCACTGAAGTCACCGCTTACCCTACAGTAGCTCCTTTGAGCTTCAGACCCATCCTAGGAGGTGGGTTTTATACTCTCTTTAGTTTAGAAGCTGATGCTGAGGGAATTTATATAGCATTTCCAACTATCAGCCATAGTAAGCTAGAATTCTAGAATTCCTGGAATTCGTGTCTGTCTAACTCCAAAGGCCATCGTCCATTTATGTTGCCAGATGTGAGGTGGAAGAAATAGAGCTGAATTTTTAAAAATCCATTCCTTTACTTAAATAAATATTATTCCTAAAAACTTCTGCGATAGAAGAAAGGGGCTTCTCTTTCGACTATCTAGCCATGTTCTGATCTTATTTTATGATCATTCTAATGTAACAAATTATTTCTTTAGAATTGCTTTAATTCAGTTTAATATTTCAATAAACATTAGACATCGATTTCCAGTGTGGAAACTGAACCAGAGTGAGGCTAAGGATGGCCGTAGGGTCCATTATTTCAGATGGCATAGCTCAAATCATGCAAAATAAAGATGAAGGCCAAACTACACCATCCAGATGCTAAGGAGGCCCTCCAGCTGAGTGATAAAGACCAGAAGTCCTTTCAAACCTCTGAGAGCAACTGGACGCAGATAACAAATTTGGCTGCCAGCCTGTCCTTCAAAGTAACTGACAGCGTTGTCCTTTCCCTGCCCTTTCCTCCGCCAGATCAAGCCCTCTTCCCCTCGCCTCTGGGCCGCTGCAGGAGCCTGGGAGATCACTCGGCTCCTAGTCTGGGCCCCCAGGAACTCTGACCTTGCCAGTCTCTGGTGAAAACCTTTCTCTTATCCTATACTCTTCGGATCATGAACTCCCAAAACAAAAGCTCTGCGTAACACAGCTCCAGGGGGCACCACCACTTTGTAGGGGGGGAAAGGAGGTTTCCATGGCCTTGACCCTTGCTTATACCAGGTTGTGGATTGGGGTTCCCTGTGACATTCAGTTTGCAAAAAGAAATGTTTGCAAGCCACCCACCTTCATGTGCAACACTTGCCCTTGGCCCCCAGGGCCTTCCCTTCTTAGGGCCTGTTCCTACAGCCGGCAGTTAGACACGGTGTCAAGACTGATGTCCCTTTGTGGCTCAGGGGGACTAGTTTTCATGTTTTGGGGCTACATCTAATCACCTCGTCTCCCACTGCCTTAGCCCAAAGGCCATTTCCCTGGCGGCCAAGCAGGTCCTTAATGGTCCACAAACGATCACAGTCAGTGCCGTGTCCAAGTCTTTGCTGATGCAATTCCCCAACTTGTGTGTTTGCCAAAGCGCCAGCTCCAGCCTTTCTCTGAAGGACCTACCTCTACTGCGTCCTTTAGTTCAAACTCCCTGTAAGAGTTCATCGGCGGTTTATATCCATTGCATTGGGAGGGTGCAGACCTTGTAGTCACTCTGGGCCAGTCATCTGCGGCCAGCAAGTAGTCATGTGTTATAAACAGGCACCTTTATGGGAGCGACGGGAAAGGGAAACTCCCAGCGTACGACATTGCTGGCCAGGCAAACATCCAAGACACGTCTACGATGAAACCGTGAAAGCCTTTTGCCTCTACACGTGTTTGTTCACTCCACTCTTCCAAAACTGTCTTCATTTTAGAGCTTGTATGTTGCTCGGGGTTACACCCCCAGTATCTAGCATGAGCCTGGCGTATAGGTATGTAATAAGCGTGTGTAGAACAAGTGAAGAGATGGAGTGATGGATAGAGAGGTGGACAGAGGACTGATTAATGGCTAGATGGAGACAATCTAAAGTAGCTGTATGTCAGTGTGAGCTCTGTAGCCGGACTGCTCAAGCTTGCATCTTGGCTCCACTGCTCACTAGCTGTGTGCCCTTGGCAAATTAGTTACCTTTTCTTGGCTCAGATAGCACATCTTAAACCAGGAATAATAATAATAATACCAGCCTCATAAGGCTTCTGTGATCATTAAAATGAGTTACTCCGTAGGGAACACAGAGAGCAGCGCCTGCACCTGGCATGTGGTAACTTCTCAGTCATTTTTTTTGTCATTATTATTATTACTATCATTACTGATGGATGAAGTCTTAAGACAGCAGGCGTGTTTAAAGGCTGAATGAAAAAGATTTGGTGCAGTGGCTTTTAAAAATCAGAAACAATCGCAAACTAATGGCAAAAGAAAACAGGACAGAAAATTGTTCCCAGTATCAGGAAAAATATGAATTTGAACCTGCAGCTCATTCCTCAGGTGGAAAGAAAATGCAAGAAAGAAGATCGTGGGGGGAAAAGAGTGTCCAGGCAAGAATTTGTATTGAAAATCTGCCTCCAAAAAGCCAGTCATCACCTCACAGAACGAGACAGTGCAACTAAAGTCAATGTTATTCTGTGTGTTCATTGGCTCCACTTTATGTTCATCAGTATCTCCGAGGGGATTTTGAGCGTTCAGTGTTTGTTAAGGGTAGAGTATTAAGAATGCAGATATCGGGGTGGGGAGGGCATATCTCAGTGGTAGAGTGTGTGCTTAGCATGCACATGGTCCTGGGTTCCATCTCCAGTACCTCCATTAAAAATAAACAAACAAACAAACATAATTACCTCCCCTAACCCCCCCACCTTCAAAATAAGGCAGGCATCTATCAGCAAGCGCGTTCCAGCCCGGGAGACTAGTTAGTGACAACCTTGTGAGTCACAGAAGAGGCTTTGTACTGTGGCCAGTGGGCATCGTGGGGTCCAGCTGGGGGAGCACGTGGGGGCCTGAAATCCAGCCTGTGTTCCAACTGCCCGCACAGGCCTGAGTCAGCCTGGCCAAAAGCCCCCTTCACTAATAGGTCTGCCTGAAGGGGGCGTCTTTCCGCACCCAGGGGGGACGTCTTTTTCTAATTAGCACAGAGGCCCTTTAGCACCAGCGGCAGGCCTATTTGCAGCCCTAGGAGGTTTTCAAACCAATTGCAGGGTAAGTTGGTTTTCAGGAAGAGGAGAGATTAATGGAGCCACAGAAAGATGGATGTGAGCCTGGCGCTGCCTCTGCCTCCCTTCACACACGCTGTGGCCAGCAGCGAGGCGAACAGGAATGACCCTGAGCAGAGTTACATATTTTTCACACCTCCTACTAAAACTCAGCAAAGCTTGACTTGCTGTTCCCAGCACAATTTTTCTTCCTGCAAAACGTGTTGGGATTATCGCTTTTAGCCGCATATGGGCTGGAAGTACTTTGTAGAAGCCCCACGGGCCACAACCGTTCAAATCCCATCCCTGGGAGGGAGCTTGGGGAAGCAGGGACCCAAAGTGCCTGTCCGAGAGCTCCCACGGAGAGGGCTGGCTCTCGCTAATTAAGTCCAGTTTCCAGGACAGCATCAAAGCTGCCATCCAAATGATTCTGAAGAGCGGGAGGTAAAATACAAGTTTCAACCCCGACACCTACCCCTTATCCATCTTCTTGAGCCATTTCGGGACATTGGGTAACATATGACTTTTCTTTCCGTCAGTCCTAGATACGATCTGCTGAAGCAGCTCTACTGGTATGGGAGGGGGGTTCAAAATATGGAACAGATGCACAGCTGCCACCTGAGATGAAGCATGATGGATTCAGAGCTGTCATCGCCTCCCCCGCCACTCCCACCCTCTCCCCCAAGCACATATTTGCTCGTGTGGTTTGCACCTGCGGGACCGTGGGATGCAAGACAGCAACCTGATTGCTGTTTGGGAGACAACCTAGCCTCTAAAACACACTCATGTATCTTTGTTTCCCTGGAGAAGCTTGAAATCTCTTGCCAGCTCTTCATGTGGTCCAGCTGGGTTAGAGCTCCAGCCGTTATTTCTGGAATTTGGTACCTTTATACAATAGGTCTTACAATGACCATCCATCTCGGTGTCCCATTTGTGCCTGCCATGAAGGCAGAGTGATTTTTCAGTGCCTTTGTACATAGGTGCTGCTGTGCTCTGATTAAAGGAGAAGTGGAAAGCTCCCAGCCCGTGATCCTTGGAGGAAAATGACTGAGTTTCACTGTATTTGCTGGGAGGGGTAGGGGGTCTCTGCCATTGTCCGGTGAGAAACCCCCTCTAAACCAGCAGCAGGAGGGAAAAAAAATCACTCAAGAGAAGAGAAAGAAAAGCAGAAGGCTGATCCGAGGTTGGTGTGGGCAGAGAAGAGGGACGTGTTCGGGGTCTGATTGGAGAAGACCCTCCGCAAGAACACAGACCGGAAGGATTTCTGCTCGCTGAGAACCTCGCACAGTTTTTGTTCATGTTGATGTATTGACCTGACGAGGACTGGGTTATTCCACTAGATTACATCTTCCACGAGGGCAAAGAATCTGCTCTGTTCATTATTGTATCGCTCATGCCTAGAATAGTACTCAGCCCAGAGCAGGCACTCAGTAAACATTTGCTGGATGGCGGAATGCTCCCCGAGCACACACTGCACACCCGAGCGACCAGTCCCTAGGAGAAGCCTCTCGCCGGCTGTATATGGGAACGTCCACAAACTTGGCCACGTTCATCCAAGTCCCTGTCACTTTGTGCACAGGCAGTGAGTGGTACTGACCACCGCGAAGCCCGCTCTCCCCATCTGGACTCTGCAACTGTCACCTTCACCTCCTCCCCCCGGAGGAGGATCTGACTCTGCCCCACACTGCAGCTGAAGCTCTTCTCAAGGGGTTCCCAGTCTTCACTCCTAGAGGAGGGGTAGGAACTCTCCTGTCCTTGCCCTTAGGGATAGAAGCTGCTATGTCCATTATGCAGTTTTGGTGTGCTGGCGTGGCAGGGTCAGCTGAGGCTCAAGGTTCCCCAGTTGATCTCACTGAGTCCCAAGGCATAAAGTCATATTCCTGGCTTCCCAGAAGTGTCTTCATACATGTCATCCTGGCCCTTGTCAACAGCTCATACCCTTAATCAGGGCATTAGTCTAGAATTTGGTCCATATCTCTTTGATCATGGTCTCAATCCCATATCTCTCTTTCTGTTTCTCTACATCAGGACAAGTGGGGTTGGTGGCAGGGTCATCTCTGAGGAACTCGGAGGACTAGCACAGAGCATTGTGGGTTAGACTTTCCTCGTTCTTATGGGGGAAAACAAACCAGGGACTTGGCTTGGAATGCCAATAATCAAAGGGGTCAGAAAGAAGACAAGGGGTTTGCTCTGGAGGCTCAATTATTAAACCAATGAAGTGAATGTCGCATCATCACAGATGCATGAAACAGTCATATGCCTCCCAGAAAGGGTTCTACCCAGCCACCAGCCATTTTAAGGACGCTGGTACCAAAGAAAAGAGTGCAAAATGGACATTTTTGTCACAAGCCCTGGACAGAGGGTTGAACTTTTACTTGACCCTCTGCCTTTAAGTTTGTGTTAACCTTTGGCTCTCTGTCCTGACTTCCTGGTGATGAGCCTTACTTTGGACTTTTCTCCCTCTGATGGTAATTATCAGGACCCCAGGCAAGTGGAGCACCCAGAGCAGCACCTTGGACCACATTCCTCAGATCTGGGGGCTTTTAGTTCACTAGTCCTCTGCTTCTTGACTTCCAACTTTGCAAAGTAGCTGGTGGCCAAAGCAAGAAAGTAGAGCCTCCCCTCTCTTGCTTAGCGAGCACAACGGGTCAGGTGAACACGTGTTGAACAAGGTATAAGCAAATTCCTGCAGCACAGACCTCACATTCCTCACCCCATGCACACACCTCAACACACCACACCGCGGGTGACTTGACAGACTCTCAACCCATACTTATCCAAATAAGCCATGACCTTAAAGGGGATCCGAATTCTCAAGCCTTCTCCTAGTTCTGCTCTCGTGGAGGGGAGGGTGTACAAGCAACTAGAAATCGAGCTTTGCAGTGAGCTCTTTATCCCTCTGTAGGCTCAATAGCTGATATTGTATACATCGCCACATCTCCTGTTCCTTCTAGACTCTGACAAGGCGTGTTTTCCCCAGATTTAATAAAATAAGAAGAAAATAATAGCAAGTCTTTTTGCTTCTAGCATCAGAGGACTCCAAGAATTTTTGAAAATTAAAACACAACTATTTACTAAAGGAACAAACAAAATTACTAACTTTTTTTTTGTTTAGTTAAAGAGAAAGCACAACTGAGGGTAAGAACTAGAGAAATTCAAACACCCAAGGTATGAGCAAATTCCTTACTCATTGATCTTTAACTGGTTTCAATTGCCCTGTCTTTTCCTAAACTTGAGTATAAGGTTGTTCGTCTCAATTAGACCCTTAAAGTTAGAGTTGGCGGTTGCTGGGCCATAGAGATAGACAGGGGAGTTTAGAGAGCAATTTGATATTAAAAGCCTTTGCTGGAAGTTGCTCTCAAATTTCCACGGCTTTCCTTCCCTCGCTGGCATATGAATGTCACCATGTGACTGATCGAGGCAATTAAAAACTTCACGATTTTCCCTGGAGCCTCCACTCGGAGCTTTCCCTCCCCTCCCCTTTTATGCCAGGTGCTCAGCGCCTTCTCCCAGCAGCAGCATTAGTGGCCTCGTTACCTTCCCGCCCTCCTCACTGGCTGTGGAAACTTCCCTCCTGCGCCCGAACATCTGGTGTAAGCAAGTGGTTTCCATAGCAGCGGACTCTAGTGCACACTTGAGATACAGAACTGTTCTCTGCTTGCGAAGGGATCAAATCCTCTCCCTTAGTGCAATTTCAAATTTATCAGAACATAATTCTAAGCCATTACATCTGAACATGACAGGGTTGCCATTTCACCAATCCTAGGGTCTGGCGAAACTGCGCTAACTCTTGTCAGTTAGCCTTATACGTGCATTCTGTATACCAGCGTATGTGTGTGCTGAGGTAAGACGTGTACAGTACAAATTTTAATCAAAGTAATTCATCTCCAGCCATATTTCATGCAGACATCATTGTTCATGTGTGATGCTGGCTAGGCGAGTCCTGGATCTCTGTTCTCTCATTCATAAAATAAGAGGTAAGACCAGGTCAGTGGTTTTGAAACAACTTTCCTAGAGTTACAGGATTTCAGAAGTGTATCCTCACTGGCCATGGAGTCAGGAGGTAAATTTGAGGAGCTGAGTGGGCAGGGGCCACAGCTCTGCACACCTGCTTCATCTAGAGGAAATCTGATTTCCATCTGTTTTATATACATGGTGGAGCTTCCGGGTAAGATTTAATAAAACCAAGTGCATTGTAGCTTAATCATTTTTTTGGAGAAACTCTGACCTACATTATCTCTAAATCTTGCCATCTTACTCTAAATTTTCAAGAGATTGATTAAAATTATAGTGCTCATTCTACCTCTTTGGTATGGGCACTGGGACATCAAGGTGAATCAGAGTGATGAAGCGGAGAATTGAGCAGCATTAAAGAACTGAGCTTTGGAATCCTAAAATAAATTTAGTCCATAAAACAGTGATGCTTACCTACTAAGTATTTTTAGTTGTCAGAATAAAAAAAAAATCTTGCAACTGCACAAGTGGTCCCCCAGAACCTTCTGAGTGAACATTTTTATTGTTATTGTGGTTAAATCTGGAAACCAAGCATTTCAGGAACTTCCAAGGGGAATGCTTAAATTTGTTCTGGAGCCTGAAGCATTCTTCTTCTTGAAAGAAATAAAAGTGAAATGTCGGTCACGTGTGAGACACAAATGCCCCTGCCAAGGAAAAATAAATAGATAAGGAGATAAATAAAAATAGGATTTGTGATATTTGAGGTCCATTTTCCACACGGTAATGCCGCAACTGGTTTTGCCGAATCTCATCCTCAGCCCAGAACCCACTGCATCCCAGCCAGCTCCCTCGAGGTCCTTCTGAGTGCTAATTGGTCCTTCACACTTGCTCAGCCCTCTGTAGTACTAACTGAACCCTGACCTCTAGTGGCAGGAAAGAATTAGCAAGAAGAACAGCGGGTGGTGTCAGTGCAACCCCAGCCTAAGGAGGCTGCCTGCTACCTGTAGGTCCTGCACAGCCAAGGTGCAAAGGCAGCTGATTTGGAAAACTAGTAACACACAGGATCAATCTAAAAGTGATCTCAGATGCTACAGTCCCTAGCTCCACTGAGAAGGTGAGTGTATAACCCAAGCATGGGAAAATGTTTTTCCTTATCCTGCAGCACTAATCCACATGGGACAAGGGGGTTGGGGGTAGTAACAAATGCAGGAAAAATACCCATCATGAACCAACCTTATGTACAAGGTAACTCAACTTGGTTGCTTATTTTAGAAACAAAAAATTTATCCCTTCTTGGGGACATAAAACTTCAAAAAAAAAAAAACTACCTGCTACAAGGAATGGCATAAATGAATCCCACAAATGTAATGTTGAACAAGAAGGGTTAGATACAAAAGAATACACGCATGATTCTATTCATATGAAGCTGAAAACTCATCTCTGGTGAGAGAGGTCAGGAGAGTGATTAACTATGGGGAGGGTGTTGGCTGGGAGGGGCCTGAGAGATCCTGCAGGGAATCCGGGAATCTGTTGGGGGTCCTTTGTCTTGACCTGGTGGTAATTACACAGGTGTGGCCATCTGTGAAAATTCTTCAGGCTGTACATGTAAGATTTGTGCACTTTGATGTATGTAAATTATACTTTAATACCAACCAAAAATAATTATAATAAAAATATGCCTGGCCCATAGTATGAGCTTCCTAAAAATTCATTAAGGTTTTAATCCATTAATGTTTCAGTTCCATTTTATCACCCAAAGTAAAGGACTGAGTTGAAGGAGAAAGAAGAAGGAAAGAGAGGAAGAGGCAAGGAAAGAGGACAGTCTTTTTAAAATAGAGTGTGGGAGAGAGTCAAGCAGAGAGGATAAATAAAGAGGCTGAAACGGGAAGAGAAGCTGGAGCACGTCGGAGGGGACGCATTCCCTTTTCTCTGTGGTTGCCCCTGAAGACGATTTTCCCTTTACTTAGAAATAGCCCTTGAGGCCACAGGAAATATCTAGTCTTCTTGTATGTTCAACTTCAAATTTGCCCTTTTCAGTCTTTGTGAAATTCTCAAGTCTTACAGTTTGAAGGAATAACTTAAGTCCTGGATTGACACTTTGAACCGGAAATGTCTTGATTGTCTGTAAAATGTTTGCGCATTCCCTGAAGCATCATTTCTTTAACATGGATTTACTGACCCCGCCCCCACCCCCACCAGCCACACGCCAGACCCGGTGCTGGCTTCCGGGTCAGCAGAGAACCAAGTGGGCAAAAACACCCTCCAGATGGAGTGGACACTTCTTTGCCTGCCTTTACTCTTTAAGAATTTAGGAATGTCCAATTTCACAATATCTAACAGTTGCCTGAGAAGCCACCATCTCTCTCTCTCAGCTGTTTTCTTGTTGTTGACGATTTGTTTTAATTAAAGTCAGGTATTGTTATTTCTTTGTTGGATGACTCCATGTGTAGGAAATAAAAAAAAACCACACACAAAACAAGAGCCCTTCTGGAATAAAGGGGTTGATCGTGTCTTTGCGGCTGTTGAGCTGCCCTTCTGAGCACTCTGGCTGGTCTTTCCTCCTGCTGGAGTGGCCAGGGTGGCCCACCAGGGCTGAAGTTATGACTCATGCTCTGTGGCCTGAGCAATAGCCTCTTATCCTGAACAGGATGACCTGAAGCAACCAGCCGGACACTGGGTGTGGGCTGGAATGACGCCACCCCTGCTCTGAACTGTCAACAAAGAATAACCATCAAAAGTCTTCTCGAAAGTCTTCAGGAAGAGCTTCTTCATGGGTGTAATGCAAATAATAATTGTAACGGTAGCGAACATTTGTTTACCAGATACCAAGAATTATTTTAATATTGTCTCATTTAATTCACAACAACCACCCTGTGAAGTGGATACGGATGGGGAAACCAAGACACAGAGAGGTGAATGGGTGGCAGAGCCAGGAATCAAACTAACCTGGTCTGGATCCAGAGTCAGCTTTCATTATGTCTCCTTGTTTATCAAGAAGGTTTTCATAATTTTATAAAATTGACAAGAACAGGACAGAGGACAGGGATTGCCTGGGTGCTAAGACTTTTTCCCACTGCCGCTGACCAACTATGTAACCTTAAATCGCTTGCCCTCTTTGGGTCTCAGGTTCCACACTTTAAAACTGAAGGTGTTGGTCACTTCCTGCCTTTATTCTCCTTGACTCTATGGATCTTAGGTTTGGAAGATGCCTTAAATGTTACCTAATCCAACAGTAATTTTACCTGGAGGATGGTCAGAAGTATCTGGAGAGTTTTGAAAATGTATAGAATCCTGAGCCTTATTTTGGACCGACTGAACCAAAATTTCCAAGAGTGACGCTTCGAATTCTTCTTGTTTAAATCCATCCCAAGGAGTCTGACATGTTTGAGACCCACTGTTAGTTCATTTCCCCTTAGTGCTAGAATTCTCCTTATATCACTTTCTCTTCTCTTTATTAGGGAAAAAAGGTTAAACAAGGGGAAAAAATGTAGAGAGAATAAAATCATAAATCCATCGCTCAGCTTCAGAAATTATCAACTCATGACCAATTCCACTGCATTTTCACTCCCACCCACTTCATAGCATTCTTGGCAGGTGACAGTCACCCTGTTTCTCTTGGAGCTGTCACTGCATCCTCAGACGGTTAGCATTAGTTAGAATCCTTTGAACTGAAAGTGACAAAACCCAATTCTAATTTAAGTAAGAGAAACCAACCTTTGGAATGATAATCGGTCATGTCACAAAATCCAAGAGAGATCTGAGTGGCCAAGTTGTGGGAAGATAAAATTATAGTGAGCCTCAGGAATATCTGGGATTCAGGACTCAAATCCTTCTCTCTGTTTTCCCTCTGCCTCACTTCCCTCTCCTCTCCTCTTCTGGCTTCTTCTCCCTCACACCTCTGAGTGTTAGTTTTATTTTTTCTTTCTTGCTATAAATCTTGTCCTCTTGGTGGGGAACTCTTCTCTAGTTCTGCCTCTGAATGTTTCTGCCGCAGCTAGCCTGACTCCTCCACACCCCTAAGTTCCCGAATCTCAGGGGAAGGACTCACTCACCTGAATTGGGTTGAGGCAACTTTCAATGTGTTCCAGTGATAACCTTGAGGGAATGATAACCCAGAAGTGGCGGCAGGGGAGCTAAGATGCTAAAACACTCTTCCCACTACCCATAATAGGACCAACCCACAGATTTTTCAGACTTTACCGACTATGGGGAATGTCTCCCTGTAGAAGGCTGACCTCTCTTTCCTTCTGACTCCACCACTAGGTCTTTTGCTCCACTTTGGAAATACACAGCCCAAGTCTATTTCTCCTTTCACATGATGTGATTTGAAAACAACGCTCAAATCCCCCCACTTAATCTTCTGTCCCCCTGGCTAAACAGCCCTGGTTCCTTCAACATTCCCTGGCTCGACATGATTTTGAGTCCTTTCTTTGTCCTGGTCACTCTCTTCTGGATGGGCTCCAGTTTGTCACTTAAAAATTGGCACCCAGAACTGAAAGCAATAAACGTTCCAGATGTGGACAGGCCTGCAGAGCCAAGAGCAGGACTAAGCAAGCCCCACACCCCACACGCACGTGCACATAGACACTGCGGACAGGACACTGTCAGCCCAGCCCCGGCTTGCACGCCTCTTGCCTGGCCTCAAAATGCTCAGTTCATGTCGAGTTTGCAGTCTGGTAGATCCCAGCCTCTTTATGGGAAGAGATGTTAATCCAGCAACCCCCCACCCTACCTTCCCCAAGCATTTTATTGAACCCCAAATATTGATCTTGTTAGTCTGACCTGACTATACCAGGCTGTCAGAATCTTTTGGAATCTTTATTTTGCTCTCCAATATTATAACTCCTTCTCAGCTCTCTCAGCTGCAAGTGTGACAAGTGGTTTCTTCTGCACCTTCAGGCCACTGGTAAAATGCCGAAGAGAACCAGTTGGAACCCTGGGACACAAGAACACACTCCTTCACATTAATGTGGCTCCATTGATCAGCTTCCTTTACATTATTTGGTCACCTTACTGAACTAGGGTCCACAATTCCCTATTCTTAATTCTAAAACAAACCCACCAAAAAAAAAATTGAACTTAAAACTCTCTCTTTAACAAAATACTAGCAAATCAAATCTAATAACACGTGAAGATTATTTATCATGACCAAGTGGGATTTATTCCAGGAAAGCAAGTGTGGTCCAATATAAAAAACTAGTCAATGAAATGCATTGCTTTAGTAGAACAAAGAAAAAAGTTGACGTAATTATCTCCATTAACGCAGAAAAGCATTTGACAAAAATCTAACACACCCTTCCATGATAAAAACTCTCAGAAACCTAGGGATAGAAGGGAACTTCCTAAACATCATGCAGGGCATTTATGAAAAGCCCACTGCTAACATCATACTCAGACTGAAAGCTTTCACCACTGTTATTCAACGCGGTACTGCAAGTTCTAGCCAGAGCAACTAGATAAGAAAAAGAAAGAAAAAGCATCTAAATTGGAAAGAAAGAATCAAAATTATCTCTATTTGTAGATGACAGGTTCCTATATATTAAAAAGCCCAAGAAAGCGTAAGAAAACTCTTAGAGTTAGTAGACGAATTCAACAAAACTCTAGGGTACCAGATCAACACTGAAAAAAATCAGTTGTGTTTCTATACATTAGCAATGAACCATGTGAAAAGGACATTAAGAAAACAATTCCATTTCAAATAGCATTGAAGAGAATAAAACACCTGGGAATAAATTTAACCAAGGAGGTGAAAGACTTTTACACTCAAAATTGTAAAATATTGAGGGAAGAAAGTAAGTCAGACCTAGGTAAATGCGAAGACATCCCATCTTCATCAATAGGAAGATTTACTTTTATGACAGCGTCAGCACTGTACAAAGTGCTCCACAGACGCCAATCGTGTGGAATTGTGAGGTGCTCCAAATGGCCAAAACGGTCTTTTAAAAAAAGGAACAACAGGAGAAGGTTTTTCAATTTCAATTTCAAAACTTATGACAAATTTACACTAAAAAACAAAACAAAAACAACAACAAAAAAACCCTGTGGTACTAATATAAGGGTAGATATATACATCAATGGAATAGAATTGAGAATCCAGAAATAAACCCATATGTCATAATAGCCAAAAGGTGGAAAAAACCCCACATGTCCATCAGTGAATGAGTGGATAAACAAAACGTGGCATACACACAATGAAGACCTAATAAACGCCACAACATGGAGCAACTTTGCAAACATTATGCTAAGTAAAGTAAGCCAGACACAAAAGAACAAGCATTTTATGAGTCCACCTGTCTCAGGTCCCTAGAATAGGCAAATTTATAGAAGTAGAAAGTAGAACTGAAGTTACCAAGGGCTGGGGGACAGAGAAATGGGGAGTTACTGCTTAATGGTTATATCATTTCTGTTTGGGAGGATGAAAATGTTTTGTAACTAGATAGTGGTGATGGTTGTGCACCATGTGAATGTATTTAGCACCACTGAATTGTACACTTAGCAATAGTTAAAATGGTTAAAATTTTGTTATATGTTATACTACAATTTTTTAAAAAATAGTAATTTAATATACCAAAAACCATTGTACACTTTAAATGAGTGAATTGTATGGAGTGAATTATATTTCCATAAACCTGTTAAAGACAATCTTCTGAAAAATAATTTGGTGGATTTTTTTTATTAGTTTACAGTAAACTTATTTGGTAAAAACCCAACATCAACTGACATGAGGTTATTTATATTGTTTGTTTATCCTACTCAGTGTGAAGCGTAGTATTTTTTTACAGAAATATTAATGTGTTTGATTCAGGGTGCTGATCCAGACCCTGTTAGAGGATTGTTTTACATATGTATAAAACATACACACACACACACACACACACACACACACATATATATATATAAATTTAAAGAATTCTGAATCTCAAAGCATCTAGCCCCAGGGTTTTAAAATACAAGATTAGGGACATGTTCTAGCTAGCATTCACATTTCAGGGTCTACAAGGATAAACATAAATTCCTTTGGCAAATACCCAAATACCCATCTGAGACACTGGGGAAGCTTTAGAGCAGAAAGAACATTACAGCTGCAATTCCATTCCTAGTATTTATTCAAAGGAAATGAAAACATATGTCCACAAACAGTTTTGTACAAGAAAGTTCATACCAGATTTATTCATGATAACTCCAAACTGGAGCCAACCCAAACGTTCATTGACAGGAGCATGGTAACAAACTGTGGTATATCCATACAATGGCATACTATTCAGCAATGAAGAGGAATGAACTACTGATAAAAGCAACAACATGGATCTCAAATGCTGAAGGGAAGAAGGCAGACACAAAAGGGCACATACTATATAATTCCATTTTTATGAAGTTCAAGAATAGGCCAAACTAAGCAATGGCATAAAAAATCAGAAAAAAAAAAAAGATTGTCTCTTGGTAGGGAAGGGGAATAAGCCGGTAGGGACCAGGAAGGAACTTTCTAAGCTGATGGCAATGCTCTCTATTTTGATTGTGTTGCTTTCATGGGTGTATTCCTTTATCCAGTGAACTGTACACTTAAGACCTGTGCATTTTAGTGTATGCACTATCTCAAAACAACACACATAAGAAACACAAAAAGGAGATAAAAGAACAGAAAAAGAACCTACCTCATAGGGTTGTTTGAAGTAATGGAAAATATATAAACAAAGACCTTAGAAAGTATCTGGCATACATAAAGTGCTCAAAAACTGTTGGCTGAGTACATCTCCTGGTTTGCAGTGCAGTTGTCCAGGCTGAAAGGTTTTCAGATATTTACTTGTAAATATATACACTTTGCTTTGGCTCTTTTGCCCTATTTTAATGTATAACAATTAATTCAAATTTTAATGTTACAAAGCAAAGACCTAAGAAGGGCGCCAGTTACTGATATTATGGTCACACATGGTAGAAAGAGATTTTCCTGGGGCTCATTTTAAGGGATCTTAATGATTAAAAGAGAAAGAGAACAGCTTTTTGGGGAGTCACTAAAATTTACATTTCCTACACTTATAAGAAAAAATGCTAAAATGTATAAATCACTTTATGGTTTATAAATCTAAAAGGAAACTAACTCTCAGAGAAGTTAAGTGATTTGCCTAGGACCACACAGCCAGAAATGAGGGAGAAATTAGACCTCAGTTTCCACACTGTTTTCATTATCTCCTGAGCTCTGACCCAGGACTCCATTAACCCCAAGTGCACCCCCTGAAATTTGGATTTCTGGGGAGGAGGAGGAGGTCTACAGCTTTCAACAGATGTTCAAATGTCTCCATAACTGAAAAAAAAATCACATGCCTTTGTAAAATAGAATATTCAGAATCTAAATATCCAGATATTTTAATTACCCAGAATTTTTGGTTCTCAATTTTAGAAGAAATGGCAAATACCAGGCCAATAAACTCATACTCGAGTTTTATTCCAAAAAGTGACACATCCAGCTCTGCCCCCTGCACACTGCATGCCAACATCAACAGCAGGGACCATATCAAAACAGACTCCATCATCAGCTGGACCATCCCGGACTCCCTCCTGGAGGGTTTCAGGTAATTGATGTCTTACTATCTAAGTAATAGTTAAGATATCACACTTCTTTTTTAAAAGAATATGTGAAGCCAGTATGAATGCTGGTTGTTCCATCTCCTCTTCAAGGAGTAACTGGATATTTATCAGCTTCATACTTCTGGAAGTCACGGGGGACAGGAGCTGAGGAAAGCTACACTCAAAGGAATGTAGACCTTCATTTTCAAGGGAAAATGGGACTCATATAGCTTTGAGCTCTAAACATCTCTATTTCAATATATTTGAATACGGACTATTCCCAAGTTTCTTGAGCTGATGAAATAAATGTACTAGAATCCTGTTGTATATTCATTGCTTGTCATGAGTGATTGCATCTTGGATCTCTTAGGTACCTGTGTAGCGAAAGAAAGACTCAGGGGATTCCGAGTGATTAGTCCCAAGGTCTGTAACAATACACATTTCAAAAAGTCCTCTTGAGCATAGCTGAGGACATAAAATAGCTTTTTCTAGCCTAGTGACTATAATCTGGAGGCTCTGGGAATTGTGGTTTTTACGACATGAAGAGAACAGTTAGTTATGGCTTATACAAGGGCAAAGAAGGAACAAAGCTCAAGTTCAATTTTAATGTCAGAGATATGATCATGAAACCATCTCCCCACCTCCATGTTCCCAAGGGAAAAAAAAAAAAAACAGCCAAACACAGTGTGGCATCCTTACTGGACTGTCACTGACATTCAAAGAAGAAGGACTATTTTGGTTCTCCATGGAGTCTCATCTAAGCTTAATTAAGGGATAACCATGATTATGAGATTTTCCAACAATTTTAAGGAATTTTGTTTTACTCATGTAAAATAAAATAAAGTGACTTTCATCTCACCCATGCCCTTTCATATGGACTAACTACAAGTGGTCAGAAAAGAAAAAGATCATTATTTTTCATGATTCAGACATATGGGCTCTATTTTTAATGCTGAAATGTTAGTAAGTAAAATGAAAAGTCTTTCTTGGAACCACAGGCTTGGTCTCTACCAGTGACCATTGACAGCACCCTCTTGCCTCTTATAGGTGCCTTCAGACTTCATCGTCAGGCAGAACTGCTGGGCATTGATTAGCCAATAATAATTTATTGGCTGATGTAGCACAGTTATTTGGAATTGTCAGAAACTAGAATAATGACCACACAAAAATCCAAACCATCTGGCGCATAATGGAGTATGTCCTTCCATAGGTTAACTCTTCCTTTTGCAGTAATAAATTATTCGATTACATTCCCAGCAAAGAGCTGGAGAGGGGAGGCCAGGTGAGCCTGAAATCTCTGATTTAACTTGAGAGTCAGTCTCTGCAGCTTCATATTCTACCACAATCCCCAAGGTGGAGGGGCATTCATTTCATTTCCTACTGGCCTGACGACCAAGAATGCTACCAGCTGGGTTATAGTGTTAGAGCAGACAGATAGCTAGATATGAGCAGAGAAAGGGGCACGTGGGCAAATGGCAGAAAACCACACATCTTGTGAACAATGAGGGTCCATGGACAGACCAAGAAAAACAAGATCCTCTGGACTTTAAAAAAAAAACATACCCTCTGGGTTGGTAAGTGTCCTGGAGGCAGAAGGGTGGGAAAGGACAGGACAGGAATCCCCACCATCAAATGTAACCTTTTGCTTATGAAACCTCCATCCGAATGTAACCTTTTGTTCATTATGACCTCATCCAACTTCCCGATCAAGACTAACTAAGGACGAAAAATTCCTTCTCCCACCCTGGGAAGGTGGAGCTGGGATGAAGATCAGGAAAGACGACCCCAAACCCCTCCCCGCCAATGAATACTCTGCCCACTCATTTTTACACTCATAGCAATCTTGCCAAGGAAACCCAGGGCAGCCGCCCACCTGGGTCTGCCCGCTCCTTCCTCGAGAGTGTACTACCTACCCCTTAATAAATCCTTGCTTTGCTTTCTTAACCTCCAAGTCTTGTCTCTGAATTCTTTCTGTGAAGAACCTCTCACCCACAACAATAGGAATAGTAGAGACATCACTATTACAGGTCAAGCCATGTTCCTCTGGGCAGGTGGGAGAGAGGAGGGACGCAGGTGTAGATAGTCTAGGATAATCCCAAACCTGCTTGATGATCAGAATCATGTGAAGAATTTTTTAAAAACACAGATTCCTGAGCCTCAGAGGACAGACTTTGGTGGGTTTGGAGTGGATCCTAGTTTACTAGTCAGCTTTCGCTAAGGAACAAATCATTGAGACGTCCCAGTGGCTCACACCAGCACCTGTGCTCACGTTCCACGAGGGCAGTGAGTCTGTGCAGCTCCGCTGGGCATGCCTGGGCTTGACCAAGGAGCATGTGTTCTCTCATTCCAGAAGCCAGGCTGCAGGACTATCCTCTAACTAGGGCATGCCGTTCTCATAACTGAGGGCAGAAGCTGGAGGGGGCGCCAAGCCAGACCATGCCAGCACATCTAAGGTTTCCACGCTGGTGTGGCGTGCATGCTCACTTAAAACTCATGGACTCAGGCACCTCTATGGCTGTGCCCGGTTTTCATAGGATGAAATCTAAACATTCCCTACAGGAATACATGGCATATAGGGCAGCCCACGGGTGGTGCAGGAGAAAAATGCATGTGAACAAGCAATACAGCTTACCGCACCTAAGAACATAGTTTTCAAAAGCTCCTCGAACAGTTCTGAGGAGCCTCCAATCCCTCGTATTTCATGGGAAGGCATCTCTCTTGATGCACCTGCTATGAGCAACCATTAGTAGCCTCTTCAGCAGAGCGGTTGAACTGAGTAGCAGATTAATGCGACCCCATCACACATGGCATCAACAGACATGCGTACCCAACACATAATGAGATCTGATGCTCTGTAAGTCTTAACAGCTCTTGCAAAGCGCATCTACATCCTTCTTCTCATGTAATCTTTGTGACTTTCATTAAGTGGCTATTGTTATTCCCATTTTAAAGTTTCAAAACCAAGCTGAGGGAGAGTCAACGCCTGGTGGGCAAAGCACCTAGAAAAGAGTGGCTCTGGATTGATCCCACTCCTAAGTCCAGATCTCTTCCTACAGTGAGTGTCCCGAGTGCCCAGCCCTGCTGTTGCCTTCATTTCCTCTCCAAGCTATGTTTGCGCACATACTGGGATCTGTGATGCACATTTTAATTAATTTGTTCATTTGCCAAGCATCACATTCCTAACACTATTCTAGGTACTGGGGAAGCAGCGTGGACAAAACTGATGAAAATCCCTGCGTAACAGTTTAACCAGGAGACACGATGTGAAACAATTAAACTCATGTCAAAAAGCAGTCATTGGCACATACGCCAGGTGAGGACAAGTGCTGGGCGGAAAAGTAACAGCTGTTTGGCATGGTTAGACTCAGCCACAGCTAGATTTGACAGGAAGTAAGTCCTTTTTAAGAAATGAAGAATGATTATTTTTCAGTTTTGATCCTCAGACTTCATCAGAGGGCACAATGCTTCTAGAACCTCCCAGAATCACTCCTCTGTTTTGAAATGCAAACAATAAACTCACATTGAATTCTACGGCATAACTCATGCTTCTTTTGACACATCCATCACTGAAATTCAGTTCTTACTGAAATAATCCATGTGGCCATTCCAGAACCTTTAGCGAGTAGAAATAGTAAAAGTCAACAAAAAACAAGTCCATTTTCTTCTTGTCTTATAAGCAGAAAGGGACGTCAAGTTTACCACGTGGCAGCTGCACCTCAGCGTAAACGCCTGTTATAACAGGACAGGTATCCTGCAGCACCTCGCGTTTTAATAAACAATTTGCCGTGCACAGCGTACGTACTGTCTGCTTACTTCTATCAGAGCATCTCTTCCCTTGAGAAAAACTAAGGAAAGATATCACTGGCAGGTTCTCCTTACTTCTATCAGGGCATCTCTTCCCTTGAGAAAAACTAAGGAAAGACATCACTGGCAGGTTCTCCTTTCATTCATCCATTCAACACATTTAAACTGAGGATCTGTTATCTACCAGGCACACATCTGTGGGCAGGACCTACAGCAATAAACAAAACAGACCAAATGCCTGGCCCTTTTGGAGCTTATGTTCCAGCTAGATGGAGACAGATGATGAACAAACTTGTTGGCTTGTAGGATGGTGGCACAGGGGCCCTTAGGAAGAACAGTCCAGAGGTGCAATTGCTCTAAAGCCCCGAGGTAGTTCTCAGGCAGGGATAGTTGTGTCTTTCAGCACTTCGGCCTTGTTACCACCGACACAGTTGTCAGGCTGAGTCCTGTGCACGGCGCACACTGGCAAGTGGGTTGGGAGATGTCACACTTCCAGCCCTCTGGCCCCGTCGTGGCTCATCTGTCAGGCGATATTTCTGTCCAGCTCTCAAGTGGGGTTATGGGCCATCTCAAGGGAGTGGGACATGATCAGTCGTTGCAGAATCATTTGTTGAAAGAGGCATCGTGGGGCCACAGCTGGGAACGAGCTCGTTAAGAGTGACAGGATCTTGGCAGTCACAGAGGCTGAGACTCGGAGCCTCGCTTTTCAACCAAACCAAGCGGGACGGCTGGGCACTCAATTAGGAAGAAACGCCTTCCTCACACAGCGCCTCTGTTGTTGTGTCAGCCCCTCCCCCCACGGACGGACCAGGGCAGCTTCAAGGGTCCAGTTTATCAATGCAATAAAAGTGGCCTTGGTCAGCTGTCACTACACAGGGTTTAGGATTTATTTTGAGAGTCTGAAAATTATATCATACAATTATTACTAATTCGAGAGTGTTCCCCTTTTCATGAGAAGTTCCAATCATTCAATAAAGAACACATAAACAGAATATTCTGGTAGGCATCTTGTGTTAAACATCAACCAACTTTAACCAAAAGCTTATTCTGTAAATTATATGCCTAAAGTCTAGCCATTAACTCAGTGAAGAAAAAAAAAGTAGATATTGGGGATTGTCTCAGTAGCTAGTAATTAATTTGCAGACAGAAAGAGCCTAGTGTCTGGAGTATCTGTGCTATTCAATTGGATTTAATTGGTAAATGCCTGCTTTGTGCCACGCATCTTGCTGAGAGCTTTATTTACACACACAACATTTATGCCTCCCCAAGTTTTGTGACTTAGTGCTGTCATCACCCACTTGACATCTAGGAAGCTCAGAATCAGAGGACTGAAGTAACCTGCCCGAGATCAGACCTGAGATTCAAGCCCAGGTTCATCTGGCTCCCAAACGGATGCGTGTTTTTCATGATTTCAAACTGACCGAAGTCCCATTTTTATATTGCTGGGGCAGAGACCAAGCATCCAGCCACACTTTCTCTCTCACCAGCTCTTCATGAAAGACCAAGGACTACTGGTGATCTCTTGGAGGTGGAATTTCAGGGCAATCTCACTTTCTTCTTCATACACTGTACACTGTTTTTCTTTTTAAGATAAGGGGCACGTAGTAATCTTCTAATAAGAAGAACACAAGTTGTATTTCAGAGTTACACAACAAGGCTCAGTGCTCTGAAGTCTACTCATTGTCTCTCCTGTCCTTTCTTTTTGCAGGGTGGGGTGGTAGAAATGGGTAATCAGGCTCATTTATTTCTTTATTTTCAGAGGAGCTACTGGGGATTGAACCCAGGACCCTGTGCATGCTAAGCACACGCTCTACCACTTGAGCTACACCCCCACACTCCTGTCCTTTGACTGCCCTCTTTCTGATGCTAGCTGATCTGGGTCCAGGAAGTCCCCTGTGCTGTTGTGCACAGGATGAGAGGCTTAAGTACTAAGGAGCCAGGGGCCCAAGAAAGATTTGAATTGCAAATGGGTATTTATGTTCTAAATCTTCAGAGGACTATTGCTGAAGTGGACCACACTGGGAGATTGTGGGACTTCTCTACCTGGAGGCTTTAGAAGAACAAAGAAGCATCTAGGCCAATAACAGGAATTCACCCAAAGACTGGACCAAATGACCCTTTATCTGTAAGATGGAGACAACATTCCAGCCCTAGAATTGTGGTGAGGAT
Organism: Vicugna pacos; assembly: GCF_048564905.1. Lineage (NCBI taxonomy): Eukaryota > Metazoa > Chordata > Mammalia > Artiodactyla > Camelidae > Vicugna > Vicugna pacos. Next base: position 6,411,151 of record NC_133011.1, read on the forward strand.
AAAATGAAATAAGATATAAAGAATAATGTCTGTAGTGCCTGGCATATAGTAGGAGCTCAATTAATGCAACTTCTGTCCTATCGTTGACTAATGGATTACGAAGTACAAGAAGTCATCTCTAAGGAGAGAGATCTGTTTAAGGCAAGGCTCTTCATCTTCACACCCTTCCAAGACTCAAAATTGCATCCAACTGAATTTGATTTTAAACTTAATCTTTGTGAGTTCAAAGTTCACACAAATAAAAAGAGACCAGAGAGGGAAGAGAATCAGATCTCCTTGTCTCTGTTGTGCAGATGGGCCTTGAAATTGCTTGGTTTCAGTCCCTCTTCCTACTTTTCAAGACTTTGTCACTTACTGAACATTCGGAAGTTTCCCTGCCACGGGATTATGTCATGTGTGTAAATCCTCAAAGCAAGGACACTTCATATTTCCATATAGAGACCCCACTATTAGTCAAAACAACACTTTGGATCATTCCAATTAGTTATTTACATAAAGTTCCACGTCTTCTTTCTGTGACTATAGATAGTCTTTGGGGAGCATGACTTGTTTTTCCCTTGCTGCCATTATTATATTAGGTTACTTGAGTTAACGCACTGCATCAGGAATGTTCCACTCGCTAAAGTGTTTGAGGGTTTCTTCATTCACTGATGTATTCATCAGCGGAACCCAGAGTCCTTTAAACAGAGTTTCTCATTCTCTTTCCTATTTCTTCCTGGGCTTCGAGGTAGAAATATACGCTTGATTAATAATATCATTGTAAGGTTCCTCGGAGGCATCTACAACTCTGTCGGAGAGGTGCTTCCCGAAGGCTTGTGTAGTTCAGCTCCACTTCTCCTTCTAAACATCCAAAAATCTCACAAAGGCAGCATTTTGATTCAGCTCAGCCATCTAGGTGCATTCTCTCTCTTCAGAGAGTAAAAGAAAAAGTCAAGAGATGAAAGAACAGAGGATGGTGGAGGGAGTTAAGAGAGGGTCGAGAAGGCTCAGAAGCAAGAGAGGAAGCAACAGACACAGGCTGACTGGCAATGACTGCATCCCAAGTCCCGGAAACTCTCCTAGCGTGGTGCTGCGTGGAATCACTTCTCGCTTTTCCAGCAAATCGTGTTCATCCTCAGCCCAGTGACCAAGCTGCTAAGCATCAAAATTGCCTGTGAGAAGTGGAGTCCCCAAGTTACTCACACAGCACTCTGACATGGGAAGAGAATTAGCTGCTTTGTTTCTTTATTCCTGATCTGACTTTCTTCATGAGCCCTTCACCAGCTTAAGCAGCAAGAAAAGAACTCCATCTGGTCCAATTTAGTTTTCAGGCTAGTTCTACCCAATCATTTACATCAAATCTTTACATTCACTTGTTTTTCTACTGAGTTCTGCAGGGCTCTCGTCTCCCTGCCCTGCTGCTCTCTGCGGGTCCCGTGGCCCATGGCACTGGGGGAAGGGAACCCCTGGATTCGCACTTGTGCCTGGTGTCTGCTGAGGAATGCTTGGCACCACCCCATGGCTGGTGTCCACAGCTGGGGCCCGCCCGCAGCTGACATCTGTAGCTGAGGTGCTTGTGGCCTGTTTCTTCTGGGCTTGCTCAGAGTCTGGGGGCCCCTCTCTGAAGACTGACAGGCCCCTCCACTCTTGCAGATGAAGACCCCTTTGAGTCTGTCTGCAACTTCTGGCCCTCGCTGTTGGCCCTGGTACTGATGCTGTAGACTCTTCGGTGGCTTCACAAATGAGCATCCTTGCCTGATGAGAACAGGGAAAGCTCCAACCCACAAGACAGTTCCTTTCTCAACTTGAAAATCCCACTCCCCGCTCTGAATATGTAGGACCCTCTGTATAGTTTCAGGGTCAGTTGTCTCCATCCAAAACAAAGGGCGGGTCCAAAGTCCTTGTGCCCTCGCGGTGCTCCCAGCCCATCCACGGCCCCTCCTCACCCCATGGGGCTCTGATGCCCCAGAGGAGATATTCAGAGATGATGTTCCTCCTTACCTCTCTGAGCTCACTGCTTCACCACCTTTTCTCCACCATCCCTCAGCCTGGATGGGCATTTTTCTTTGAGGTCCCCTTCTTCTGTGCATTTACGTTAAACTGTATAATGTGTTTCACCAGGACTAGCTTGATATGTTAAATGGGCACCAGAATAATTTAGAAAATTCTAGCTCCATAATGCCTGCTTTCAAGGCTATTGTCTTGCTGCAAATCCTATTTTGAACACCAATAATCCAATAATAGTTTTTAAATAGTTTCATTTTAAAAATGATACAAAGAATTTATTTACAAACCAGAAATAGACTCACAGATATAGAAAACAAACTGTGGTTACCATGGGGAAAGGGGTGGGAGAAGGATAAATCAGGAGTCTGAGATTTCTCTCTCTCTCTCTCTATATATATATATACACAAGCACATATATATTTATATATATACATATATATATACACACACACTACTACTATATATAAAATAAACAAAAAGGACCTACTGTCAAACACAGGGAACTATATTTAATATCTTGTAATAACCTGTAAAGAAAAGAATCTGAAACATATGTGTGTGTGTGTGTGTGTGTGTGTGTGTGTATAATTGAATCACTATGCTATACACTGGAAACTAACACAACATTGTAAATCAACTATACTTCAATTTTAAAAATCCAATAATAATTTTCCCTTTATTATTACTTTGCAGTGATCTACTTCATATTGAGTAGGAAGCTGATCATAAATACTTGAAAATAAAAGAAAAGAGTATTAATATAATTCAAAATATCATGCTCACTGAACTGCTGGGAGCAGAATAGTTTAAGGTCCTTCCAGGGCTCCTTCCTCTGTGGATTGTGCCTCAGGATGGCCAATGCCTCTGACTGGTGTTGGCGTTATCAGGGCAGCCGCTCCCATTCCATCCCCTAGAAATCATCTGCCCTGACTGTCACTATCTATCCAGGCTCTAGACCATGGGGGCTACTTTCCCCTGGGATGCAGCCACCAAGACCTTGTGGCTAAAAATGAAATCTCTAAGCTTTTCCATTCACTCATCAAACAGTTTTAAGTATCTACTATGTAATATATTCTGATCTGAATGCTGTAAGGCAAAGAAATAAGAAGATGGAATAAAATAAATCTGCCAGAAAATATTATCACTACGAGTTTGAGCCTCTCCCCAACGACCATTTATCGAAAGCAGCTCAAAGTGGTAAAATGAGTTGACTTCAGTTTCCTCTACCTGGCTTCCTGAAGATCAAGAGGTATTTAAATCTCATTCATTCATCTCTTCAGCACTTACTGATTATCCATTATATGCCAGGCACTTTGCTAGGTTCTGGGGGAGCTGAGAGGATTAAGATATATTGCCTTCCACGATGCATTCTAGATCATTAGGAATATAGACATTTCAGTGGCAAGAGATGCGGTGTTACAGCTGTTCCCATTACCTCCCTGTCTGTGAATGCTACACGGGGCTTATATAACTGCCTGCAGGGAGAGCCAGGAGAGGAACAGTCAAGCGGACCTTTGGTTGAGGGGGAAGGTGATCAGGAAGGAGACGTGAAGAATGTCATGGCTTGATTGAGACTTCAAACAGTCAGAGTTTTGTTTTGTTTTTTTTATTGAAGTATAGTTGATTTACAATGTTGAGTTAGTTTTTGGTGTACATCATAATGATTCAATTATACATACACATACACACACATATATATATTCCTTTCATATTCTTTTCTATAAGCTCTTACACGGTATTGAATATAGTTCCTTGTGCTATACAGTAGGACCTTGTTATTTATCTATTTTATATATAGTAGTTAATATCTGCAAATCCTGAACTCCTAATTTATCCTTTTTTACCCCCTTCCCCCCATGATAATCTTAAGTTTGTTTTCTGTCTGAGCCTGTTTCTGTTTTGTAAATAAGTTCCCTCCACCTAACACGACAGTCTCCAGTTGGTCCCTCAGGAGTCTTCCAAGACTCTTTCGAAACCAGTTTGGCTGTGGGTTGGGGCTGCCTGAGCCGCTGATTCTGTGCCAAGATGCTTCGAAGCCTTGTTAAGAATGTTTGGATCCCGTGAAGACTTGTTATACCCAAGTGCACCGATTTGAGTAGGAATGGGGTCGACGGGCTTTGTCGTTTATAAAACCAGGACGGCTGATGAAGGAGGTAAAGGCTTGACAGCTTTCAGTCCTGCGCCTGCTCACGGTCACCGTTAACCAGCTTTATGTGGCTGTGTTGGTGGGAACATGGGACATCGTGTTATCTTGCAGACTTACCACTGCCCTTGTGCGTGAATAAGTGCACCTGTGAGATTAAAAAGCAAAACAAAACAAAACAGGTTGAGTGGCCTGTGTGTCCCCCTCTGGCCCCATACACTTAGCAATGTGGCCACAGCAACATGGTTTCTGGAAGGCATTATGGAATGTGATCTTCTGTCCATTTGTCCATCTCTTTCATCTCTCTTGCACCAGGAGATGCAATTCCTTGAAGGAAAGAATTGCATCTTGTTTTCCATTGTATCTCCAGGACCTGACATGGGGCCCGGCATAACACTGAGTATCTATATGTCGTTCGGAAGGAAGAGAAGAAATAAGAGAGGGAAGGAACAGAGGGAGGAAGGAGGGAAGGAAGGAAGAAAGGGATGGAGGGAGGCACAGGGAATCGGGGGGTAGGGGAGGAAAGAAAAAGAAAGAAGGCAGAAAGGGTGGGTAGAGGTGCTCTGGTCCTGGCAGTGTGACATTTGTCTGAGTCTGCCCACCGTCTTCCCTCTCGCTCTCCCGTCCCTCTGGCCCTATAAAGTGAAGGGAAGTCTGAGCAATGAGAATGTTTTACTTACCCCAAATCACCACTGGAGAAATCCATTGCGTTACTGAGCACTTGTAATGGGTTGGCCCCATTTCAGAATATAGGGTTTGGCTGCCCCAGCCAAGCAGGCTTATCCCGTGAAGCTTACATGGTGCCTTTGCCCACACCTGTCTGGCTCAGGGAGCTCGCTGGGCTGTCAAGGGGCGAGCTGGGCATTGAGAAAGGCTGATGGGCTTTGACACAAAAAGAGAGCCGGGCACGCAGGTCTCGTTTATAATCCATTCCAGCTGCTCCTCTGCTGGGGGAAACTGGCATTCTGTTTTGTTGGCCCCTTTTCCGTCAGGACAGCTGTGAAACCCTGCTCAGTGAAGTAATCGTAATAACAAGCACCACTTTGCATGTTGATGCCTTTCTTCCAAGGAACTCGAAGTTCTTTGGAGACATAACCTCATTAATCCATCCTGCGTGAAGTGGGGGCTGATGGGAGGGGCAGGAGCTCTTTCTCATATTTCCAGGGCTGGGGATTGAGCAGGGGAGAGGGAAAAATGACGGGAAAGGAATTTCAGAGCTAGGAAAGATAAGGGATGGTATTTTTTCTCCCTGAACCCCTCTCTGGCACAAAGGCAACATCTCCCAGGACAGTACTCAGTTAAATGTCTGCGTTAAAGACACATACTGTATGTTCACTGTTCCCCGCAAAGGAAGAGGATTCTAGGTGAGGAGTTAGGAAATCTGATTTCCAGCCCTGATATTGACACTAAGTAGCCGTGTGACCACGAGCCGGCCCCACCCTCGGAGTAGCAGGGTCATATTAGAGAACGTGACCTCGCGGTAATGTCGAAAGAGCACAGAGCCAAGAGGCAGGAGACTGATGTCTGCCTTTATAGCAGCATGGTTTTTCAGTGTCTTACCTCAGTTCCCAAGGCTCAATTTCCTTATCTATGAAATAAAGAGGTCAGACTGGATTATCTCTAAAGTTCTTTCCCATTCCAATCAAACCAGTAATTCTAGGGCTGGTGGGATGGAAAACATCAGATCTGATCGGGGCTTACACTTGAGGGAAATCAGTAACTCTCCACCTCGGTTTTCTGTTACTGCCACCCTGCGACTCACTAGCTCTTATAAAACAATAGTTTAGGACTTCTCACCATTTTGCGAATTGCCTGGGCAGTCCGGTGGCTTCACGTGGGTTCACTTATGTGAGGTTGGCTGGGCTCCGCTGGGACGTCCGTGGTATCTGGGCCTTTCTTGCTTTGTGGTCCTTTCATCCTCAAAGAGGCTACACCTGGCTTCCTCGCACAGTGGAGGTGGCGCTTTGAGAGGGCTGGCCTTGATGCTTAAGTACTCACCACATCTCTTCCACGTCAGGCTTAATACTATCTTGTGGCCCCAAGAAAGTCACACGGCCCAGAATCAGGGAGGGAGGGACAACCACACAAAGACATTGTTACGGGCCGAGTTGTGTCCCCTCCAGAAGATAAGGTGAAGTCCCAGCCCCCAGGACCACAGAAGGTGGCTTAATTTGGAACTAATCAAGTTAAGCAGAGTGGGCCTCTGCATCAGAATTGCTTGTATCCCAGTAAGAACACGGAGAGACACACAGACAGGAGGGCGATGGCCACAGGAAGACAGAGACAGAGAGCGGAGTCTTGAAGCTACAAGCCAAGGAACTCCTGGGGCTACTGGAAGCGGGAAGAGGCGAGGACAGATCTTCTCCTAGAACTTTCGGAGGGAACATGGCCCTGCCATGCCAGCCTTGATTTCAGACTTCTGGCCTCAAGTACTGTGAGAGGATAAAGTTTTGTTTTAAGCTACCCAGTTTGGGTTCTTTATTCCAGCATCCCTGGGAAATTAATACAGGCACGAACCCCAGGAGACATGTTCCTTTGGGGTCCACTAGTGTAGCAATTTAGCCCACCATCTATTTCCATAAGCATCATTACACAGGTGATTATTGTCCAAAATATGAGAAAACACAGGTGTGGTAGATTGCAACAGTGTTATCAGTCCTTTATGCTTTCCCATATCCGTGTTCTCTGCCATCTGACCTGACACCACCCCTCGCAAAAAAAAAAAAAAAGAAAAAAAAGAAACAGAGAGCATTTCCCTTCCTCCTCACTTCGTTTGGTCTCGTGACTTGCTTTAGCCAACAGAAGGAGGAGGAAAGGCCATTATGCCAGTTTCTTAAGAAGCCTTTATATTTCCGCAACCCATTGCCTATTGTCACTGCTCCTTGTGGCCAAGCTGCTCTGCCTGAGATGCTGTCCCCTGGTGCTCCCATCACTGTCCCTCCTAAGCTATGAAGCAGGACCTCCGCTGCCATCACGCCCAGGGGTTCAGAGCTGGGTGTTCTTTCCTCCTGTGTTCAGCGTGCCTACCAATGCAGCTGGGGTTTGGCTGTTCTACTCTGGTTACATAAATAAGTGCCCATGTTTTTATTACTGAGATGGGATCACACTACTCCGGGCACTTAGCATCCTGCCATTTTTGCTCAATAGTATATTTTTCATGTTCTTCCATAACTGTAAATACAGATTTGTCTTCATTTTTAATAGCTGCATATATTTCCATATCCATATAGATACCCATATGCATATCCCTATTTTATTGAAATAATCCCCTATTATTGGTTTAAATTTTTGCATATAAATAACATTGCACTAAACATACTTTACATCAATCTTTGTACTCTTGGTCAGTTATTTTCCCCAGATAAATTCACAGAGATAGAATTGCATATACAAAATATTTTGTAAGGTTTTTTGTATATTTTTCTAAATTATCTCCTGGAAACACTATATTAATTTATACCCACCAATGTATAAGAGTGCTAAATTTTTAATTCCCCTGTAACCACCATGATTCTTTACAACCTTTGCCAAATAATGGAAGACAGATTTTGCATTTCATAGCATTTTCTTCAGTCTCCCTTTAAACAGTTGGGTTGCTCAGAAATGCACTTCTAAAACTGATGGAACAAACACAGCCAGAATAGAGGCTACTGATAAATGAGAAATGAGCTCACCAAAAGAAGCCGAGAGCAAGGAAGAACCACATGCAGGGTGTTGGGGCACTGTTGGTAATGGTGGTGGTTCATGGATTTTGATTTGACACATTAATTTAAAATGGCTCAGATGTGAGTGAATTCAAATTCCATAGTGTCGCTGTAAGTTGACACACACTCACAGAGGTTGAACGTGTGGGATGGAATATCAAATAAGGGCAAATCTGGGGGGAAAGTGAGATAATTTATCAGGGATGAAAATTATCCCCCAAACATGATCTTAAGTAGGAGGGAAAGGCAGTGCTCAAAAAACTATACTGGAAAGTAGCCAAGTTAGATAAGGGCTTGCGGAGTGAAGAGGAATGAGACAAGCCAACTCCAGTGATTTACACACAGAGCAGTTTCTGCCACATGGGTCTAAGACAGGACTGAGTGCAGGTCTGTTCAGTTTAACACCTCCGTGTTACCTACAGTAGGTGCTGGTTCAAAGAAAGGGAAGGGATTACTCTATCCAGGATGTCAGCATGGATTAAAAGAACAGCATTTCATCTGTCACTTGCATTCAGGGCTGGTAGGAGTAAGTTGGTTCCATATACGTCTGGTTCATTTTACGGGTCTCAGACGTGTGTATTCCGTGGAAGCCACAATCCCACCTCTAGGAATTCATCCTAATGAGATCATTTAGCATGTACACAAATATTTAGCTGCAGGATGTTCACTGAACCACTGTTTATAAATGAATTATGGTAAAATGTACACTGAAACCATTTAAAAGGAAGCTATTGCAGAAATATATTTACTTACATGGATCAATGATCGTAAAATATATATATATTTTTTATATATATTTAAGGTTATAGAGTATGAGTCAGTATCTGTATGTGTGGGTGCGTGTCAGCTCTAGAAGTTCCATGAAGGACAACTACCCCCAACCTGAGTTTACTAGCTCTTTAATTCTCTCCTCATGCGTTTTAAAGGAGTCCTACTGCAAGGTGGGTTGGAATCCTAGGTTTTAAGCTCTTACTCTTGCTAGTTCAGTGTTTTCTTCTCCAGGGTACGCTAACCTGGGGCATTGGGAGTGGGGTGAATGGGGATTGAAATCATAGCTGCACCCTGAATCCAGAATCATGACCCTTCTCCTTCAGCCAATTTCTGTCTTTGGCCCAACGATCACGACACTTAGGATGGATTCTGTCTCAGGAATCCCACAGATCCTCTTGGGAAGAGGAGGAGGTGGGCAGAGGTGACACCTAACCGCTATTCCAGATGTATCTGAATCTTCGCTCCGGCCCACTCAGCACATCTCTTCACACGTGTTTGTGTGTATAACTGTGAACTATATTAATACGAGGACCTGAAGGGTACACGCCAAAGACATGAACAGTCCAGTGGGTGTTGTTTGTTATTATTGACTTCTTTCATCTTACCTATGTATTCTAGTCTACAACGATCCTGTGTTTCTTATGAACCATTAAATAATAGAAGTAATTTTTAAAGGTATTCTCAAAAAAAAAAATACCACTTTGAACAACCACTCAGAAGTGTCTATTAATTCACTCCCAGCCACCCTGTAGTGATAGCTACTACATTAGTTCCTGATTCCGGGGCCATCAATTCTGGAGATTTTTGCATTATATAGTAATTTTTAGTATTTTTTCCTGATCATTCCCATTACTTCCCAGTAAGCCTACAGATGGCCTGTTTATTTGGGATCGATCATTTTGATGAGTAATTTGGAAAGAACAGGTAAGGTACCCAGGTTTGAAAATGTGAGAGAAGGCTTTCCAGAGAAGCTTCATGAAGCTCTTGGGAAGGCAGTTGGGTGTCACTGCAGAATTAGAAGGGTTTGTAAGTAAACCAAGCTAGAAGGTTTGTAGGGTGAAGAAAGTGCCAAGTTTACAGTTAGGACACTGGCGTAAAGCCTGGGAGATGGAATGTGGTACAATTGTATGCAGAAAACACATACGGACTCCCGTTAAGTATGGGAGGAGGGACCAGAGAGATAAGGACAGATTCCAAATTTACTGTAGAACGAGGAGGAGGCACTTGGCAGCAACCATGGGCTGACTCCTTCTGTTTCTATTCATTCCCCCCACAACATTATAGTCCCTCCCACTTCATGTGGCGCCCAGTGGGCGGCCTCACCCTTCGGATGGACCCAGCCTTGATCTCAGGAGCGACCTCCGTGTTCACGAAGGCATCCTGCCACCATTCGGTCCAGTCTTAACCCCCCGCCCCAGCCTCCTTGGAGATGGGGCATGCCAAAGTTCTTTTGCAAGTATGTAGTGAGAGGTTGAGTCACACTCTTGCTTAAGAGGATATTCTATGCATTTTCAGACATATGACTAACTGGGCAAAAAGTTTAAAAAATATAACTCAGAATAACAGAGTGTTCAGTAGGAGAGTTGTTCTTTGCTTTTCATGTTGTTTGGGGTCGGGGAGGAGGGAATGGGGTTGGCCTGAAATACGGAACACCATAAAGAGACAGATAGACAGAGAATCAAAGTCCCCGAATGGCATTTAATTCCGTGTTGCTGTTTTTCCTGGTCTGGTTTCAGAAATCCTCTGACAGTTGGACTACTTGCTATTTAGTCATTCTACTGTACTCATTTTACTGACAATCAACAGGCATTGCCTAATTTCACACTCACACTAATAAAAAAGACCAAAGTAGACTACAACGTCAAGTATATGTTTAATTTGATGGGATTTTTTCAAAAAAACATTTCCAAAATAACACGTAAGTAGTAAGAGCAGCACGTATACTGGGTTGGAAGACATTAAAGTACGTTCAGGTTTTAGCCAAAACAGCTTGCAATAACTAGATTCAAAAAAAAAAAAAAAGAAGCCTAATTGGAGGCTTTCACATTAGGTTCTGAAACACATTTTTTGGTCCCCTTGTGCCTTGTTTCCAAGATGGTAGCACCTGGAAAAACATGCAGCTTGATTTTCGTAATAGATATGAGCTCAGATAGTAAGGACTGCATTACACCAGTTCCTTTGAAATGGGTGGCAGTTACTGCCGGAGTCCAAGGGGCTGGATCGCAAGCTTGGACAAAGGAGTACATTCGTCTGTTTGTGAAAATCACCAGGCATAGACCGTTTCTACCCAACACACCGTAGAAACTCGCAAGCCTCCTGTTACCAGCAAGAAGTGAAGCCAAAACTCAGCAAGAGCAGAGCCAGACGATCGCTGCTGTTTTCCCAAAGCCTTGATTTTGAGGCTGGACCCTGCGTTACTATCCGTTCTTTCCTAAGTGAGAACTTTCTGCCAGACCAAAGGCGGCGTCCTCGTCGAGGCAGTGGTAACTTCCACCAAATCCTGGACCAAAAAAGTATCCAGTGTGTGTTCGCTTTTCATCACGGCTTGATTAATTACCCCAGGAAACTTCATTTCATTCTGCTTGCTAAAATGAGAGTAATTAGAGCAGCCTTTGACCCTGTCTTCCCTACCCTTCTTAGTTTACAGCGGGCTGTGAAATGTGATAAGTTAATTCTTAAATACATACTTTTATGCCAAAGCCAGTATCTCCTGTTTGACTGGCTATTCCCTGACAGGAACTAGGTATTGTTTTTTTTAATAATTTGACATTCAGCTTTTGTGTCAGATGAAACTGAGAAGAAATGTTCTCCAGATGACACAACTGCCCTATCAACAGAGGGTTCAAAACTTGTCCCTTATCTTTCTACCTGTAGTAATAACTGGACCCTTTTCCTCCATGTGGAAGGTACAGTTTTCATTCCTGGTTTGATCTAAAAGTGTCACCAGGCTAGAGATAAAGACAGAGTCCCTTATAATAAATGCACAGGCACCTAAAGGATCCCATTTGGAAGTCAAGTACTACATTTTCCAGGTATTTTGAAACATAACTTTTGATATATTTTGGGGTGCACTGTGGGCTAAATGAAAGCTATTCTGCATTAACCCCAAATTTTGAGTTTTCAGACTTTGATTAATATGCTCTTTAAGCATAGATTATTCAGGCATTTTATGTGTGCCAGAGAAATCTGGGAAATAAAGAAAAGTGTGTAGAAGAAAATTAAAATTAAAATTATTTTAATCCTATCTACATAGATAAACACTTTTAAAATTCCATTCTATTTTTCAGTCTTTTTTTGTACAATTATATAAACATATATCTCACAAAAAAAACTAAATCCTGTGCTATAAACAGTTTTTAGGTTTTTTTAACTTAACTTTTTATCATGAGCATCTTTTTATGTCATTAAACATGTATCAAAAAACATGATTTCCCACAGCAGCAAAGACTTCATAGCACAGGAACACTTTGGCATCCGGGTTTCTGCATTTTTACTGAAAGGCAGTGACCAAACTGCAAGGTAGTTGCCAGGAGCCCTCAGTCGCAAGAGATACCAACACAAATGTGTGTGAATTCATTGGTTCCCATACAAAGTGCTCCCTTTAGGCACTTCTGTCTTCAGGGCTTCAGCTATTGCCTTCAGGTCTTCTCCCCCCTCTCTCTCTCCCTCCCTTCCTCTCCATCTCTTTCTCTCGCCCTTCTCCTTCCTCCCTCCTTCAGCTCAGCTCTACTTACCTCTGCTTGCCTTCCTACCCAAGCAGGCAAGCAAGCTCTCCCTCTGTGGAAGCGACACACCACTGACACCTCCAAGCCTAAACCTGCTCACAGATTGAGCTCAGAGTGAAGCAGAAAGTGCTTTCCTTAGGGGTCCTCCTCGAAGCCCATGGTGGTCTCTGGTTGACCTTACATGGGTCACGCGCTCATCTCTGAAGATGAAGTGCTCTGATTAGCCAGATCTAGACCACATCAGGGTTGCATCCAGGCCTCAGCTTCCTGGGATGCGGCCCCAGTCAGGCAGATTGCGGGAAGAGCCTACATCCTCTTTCCACTGCTTTTCTTTCCTTTTCGTAAAATTTGTCCTCACTAAGCTTCAGCACCGGTTCAATAGCGTGATTCAAGTCTTGCCTCTTATATGCTATCTTAAAATAAATGTTTAGGAAGAGTGTGCTAAAACCAGCACAACTTATTGTCCCTGAACGCAGAAGAAAAATTAATTCCAGAATCATTTCATGAGAAGACCACCATCTTTGCATTTTCTAGCCTTGGGTCTGCCATTAAAAATTATCAGCCAGTTGAGCAGATATCAAGTGCATATAGCTTGATTCTAGCAACTTGAATGGAAGGTAACGTAACGCAAATGATACAACCTTGAGGAAGAATCAAGACCTAGAAGAAGTGCACTTTATTCAGTACGTCCACCATCACTACTGACCCACTGGAGTGCTGTCCTTCTCAGAAAGAGCAGTTAATACTCAACTTCCCATGGCTGCTCAGCCAGGACAAGAGCAAGGGCACACCTGAGACTCCACTGCTGCTAGTGTACTCGATCCAGTGCTTCCCCCAATCGTAATGGTGCTCAGACATCTTCTTCTTACTCCTCTGGGGTGGTCCTTTCTGCTATGCCTTGATCAAGAGGGACTGACAGAAAGCATACATTGAATGGTGTCAGAGATGCTGGGTGGTATCTTACCGCAAGTTACAAATGCAAATTCTGCAGCAGGTTGAGGCACCTTCAGGGATATGGTCGTGGACAGAGGGACTCAAGCTCAGTAGTGTTGGAGGGAAGTCCTTCGACCTTGCCGAAGTCATCTTCATAATGCAGTCTGGAAAAATTGGTAATAATTGTAAAAATGAGGCTGGAAGGCAGCCCTGGTGGTGGCATGTCATGGCTCCAGGCGAAGAAACCATAAGAGGAATTACCAGTGTATTATGACAGAGCACTTCCTCACAGAGACCGACCTGCCATGCTAACCTCAGATAGCTCCAGTCCCTCGAGCACTCCCGTTTCCAGGAGTGAATGCTCTGAGCTAAACTCTATACATCAAGACGGCTGAGAAGCCAGTTATTAGCCAGTGGGGATAAAAGAACTCGTGGGCAATTGATTCCACTCCGGATCAGCCTCCTGAGGTATTCTGGGCCACTGGTAGGTGGTCTCCAAGGGCTACTCAGGCAGAATACATTTATGGTCATACATTTATGGACATGTAGAAGCAACCTCTACTGTGTTAGCATTTCGTGAAAAATCCAGAATGTGCAGCGATCACAGCACTTATGACCCTCTCCTGGAATTGTCTGTCTCCTTCTCTGTCTTCCTCACTGGATTGTGAATCATTCAGGGGGATGGGGTGGGGTCCTACCAGTCTTTGGATTCCTGAGATCTAGAGGAATGCCTTGTAGGTGGTAAGGGTTTGATAAATATTTGTTGAGCGAGTAAATAAATGCTAAAGATAGAAATCTGAGAGTCATCTTCTTCCTCGTCCACCCACGCTGAGCTACGACCACATTCTCTTGAAGGAAAAATAGTTCTTTAATCTGCCCACTTTTCTTCTTCCCCACCACCACCACAGCCTTGTCCAAGACACCATCATCCCTTCCTCAAACTGCTGCAGGTGCCTTGGGAAAGCTTCCCTGCTTCTTCTATTACAGAGCACAAACTTCTTTTTCATAAAAACTATCAAGAACTTTCAGAAATAGTAAAACACCTTTACTGAATTTCATTCCACCCAGAGTCAGATCCAGAGCCCGATTGCTCATCTCTCCAGGTATCTCTCACTCCTTGCTCCTACTTCCTCTCTCTCTGGAGTCACGTTGGGCTTCTTTCCATTTCTGTCGCTCATCAAAATCTACTCTGCCTCCAGTTTTTTGCAAAGGCTGTTCCCTCTGCGATGCCCTTCCCCACCCCTGTCTCCTGGCCAGCCCTTGCTGCAAGTCTCAGCCTAGATGCCACTCCCCCAGAGAAGCCTCCTCACCATCTCGATTTAAGGTAGGCTGGCCTATTGGTCTCTCTCAGCACCTGCCCTTTTCCTCCATAGTAGCTTATCAAAATTTGTACTTGCGTAGTGTGTTAATTCCTTGAACGTGCATCTCTCTTACTAAGCTGCAGGCTTTTCCTTGTATCCACTTAGTTCCCTCCATCAGACATCACACTCATCCTTTTGGCCTCAGCTCACAGCTCTGGTAAAGAGTTCTGTAAGTTTCAAACTGCTCTCCCCTGACAGTGCACAGGTCAAGCCTGCGCCAAACACCTGTCTTCCACCTATAGGTGCCTGCTTGACATTCACGCACTCGCAGATCAGAAGTGCGCAAGTGTTAATGCCTTGTGGGGGAGGATAACTCCCAAACGCAGTCCAGGAGCCCATGGGTAAATGCTTCTTCCTCTGATCCCTCTGTATGCTCTTCAAAAGGTGCCAGCAGGACTGCACACCAGCTCCTTACACTGGCGGCCAGCTCTACAATGTGTCCTTGAATGGGCTTTCCCTCCTCCCTATTCCTCTCCATTTGATCCCTCACTTCTGCCCTTTAAGATCACTTCCCAGATAAACCATCTGCATGTAAGCCTTGGTCTCAGGATGTTTTAAGGGAAACCCAGACTAAGATAGTCACTGCTCACCAACTGCTTAGCACAGTACCTAGCTAGGTACAAAATAAGTATTTGTAAGTCAACAAATAAGCCAAGTATATATAGATCAAAATTGTTTAAAAACTAAGAGGTAAGAGAAGAAGTGGGGAATAAAGAGGTCATTAATACAGTTTAGTATGAGAAAGTTCAACATTGCTTAAACTTACCAACTCATCAGAAAGCCTCACTGAACCAGGCTGGAGGACTCAGAAATGTGCTCTCTTTGTAAGCAGGTGAATTTTCACCAAGACCTGGCTGTTTAATGGATAGTGGAACAAGAATGCGGTTTGGAATGTCACCTAACTGGGCCGGAATCTCCACATTGCCACTACTTTCTACCAGTAGGACCTTAGAATGCTCTTCAAGGTCCAGTTTGCCTGTCTGTGAAATGGGAACATGAACATTGCCTTGTAGAATTGTTATAAAGATTTTTTTTCTTAATGTGTCCTTAAAAATACTGATTTCCTTTCTCCAAACTCTCTCCCCTCTCTTCCTCCCTTCTGCAGTGATACACGCACATTGCATTCGGGAACTTGTTTCTTAACTTGTGGCCGGCAGCTCTGAGCTGAAAGCTTGGTGCTGGAATCTTCTGACTTAATTTGTTTACCTTCTCAGTCTCTGCACTCACAATAGACCAGCCGACTGTCCCATCACTTGAAAGAAAATCTTCCTCAGGTAAAGACCTTTGCAGTTACATAAAAAGTCTCTCACAGGCATCACGGTCCTGGGGGCTTTCACCTCTAGGGACCGCACAGTGTGTCGAGGGCCCTGATGAGAGGTGCGCGTGTGGACACGGGGATCCTGGGAGCCTGCGGCTCTCCATCCTCCTCCAGCCATTCGTGCCTTTTGTCTGCTTGTACTCTCAAAGGTCAGACCCTTGTGAAAAATACTTGCTCTATTAATCATCTTGGAAAGGCTGCTCCAGACATTTTCAGAAGGGATGCCGTAAGTTTTGTCTACACTGTGTACCTTGGGGAAAGAGTTTCCCTTCAAAAAGCAATCTTGCCTTCAGCCAAGTCTTTTTTTTTTTTGCTCCTTAACTTTTTTTTTTTTTTAAAGCAATGAAATGATTGCATGCTCTGAAGGTGTTGGGAGGCACGGCCACCCCTTTGGCACAGACATGTTTGTGTACTCAGGAGATATGTGCCCAATTAGTGGATTTCACATCACTGCTGGTGTTGGCAAGTGACCTATACCCAGCTGCTGCTCAGTCTTCGGGGGATACAGTGGGAGGTTTAACCATTCTTTGACACAGACTTGTTCAGTCAGAGACAGAGCGGTGTAAGGGTAGCTACGCGCCCAAAGCTAATGAAAGATGACCCAGTGATCGGACTGGCTCACAGCCTGGGTAATAATTTTTATACTCACAATCAGATCATAGAAATAAACAAAATGGGGCTGATTCCCCCACTATGCTGCATCGGAAGGGTTGGGGAATGTGATGCCCTCCTCCCGTTCTCTCATCTGGACATTCATTATAGCTTTACCTTAAAACACGGGAGAGGCATTTTCACCGATCCTTTGAGTAAGAGCCCGTTTCATCTGTCTGTCTTGCTGTTCAGTAAGGAGGCACTTCGTGTGCAGTGGTCAAGCAAGCACAGAAGATAGAAATCCCAGGGCTTGCTTCTGTCTCATAGAGAATTTTCAACTTTTGCCGTTTCCACTTGTGTCTTCCTAGTCCTACCATGATCTAATATTCTCAGAGCCAACTCTTTTTTTTTTAATTGAAGTATAGTCAGTTTACAATATTGTGTTATTTTCTGGTGTACGCATAGTGATTCAGTTATACATACATATACATATTTCTTTTCATATTCTTTTTCATTATAGGCTATTAGAAGATACTGAATATAGTTCCCCATGCTAGACAGTAGAACCCTGTTGTTTATCTATTATATATATAGTAGTTAGTATCTGCAGATCCCAAACTCCCACTTTGTCTGTCTACCCCTTTCTTTCCTCCCTGGTAACCGTAAGTTTGTTTTCTATGTCTGTGAGTCTGTTTCCGTTTTGTGAATAAGTTCATTTATGTCATTTTTAGATTACACATATAAGTGATATCATATGATATTTTTATTTCTCTTTCTGGCTTACTTCACTTAGTATGATAATATCTAGCTCCATTATGTTGCTGCAAATGGTATTATTTCATTCTTTTTTATGGCTGAGTAATATTCCAACATAGAGAGAGAGAGAGAGAAAGAGAGAGAGAGAGAGATATCTATATCTCACATCTTCTTTATCCAGTCATCTATCGATTGAATATTTAGGTGGCTTCCATGTCTTGGCTATTGTAAATAGTGCTGCTATGAACATTGCATGCAGGTATCTTTTTGAATTAGAGTTTCCTCTAGACATATACCCAGGATCCTCATGGCCAACTCTTGATGTCAATGACAAAGAAGCTTTGACAAATGTGTCATTCATTCATTAAGATTCCATCTTCTAAGGGTTAATCGTTTTTTTTGGAAAATTACGATAATAGCTATTATATTTCAGATATGGTTTAACAACTCTGTGTCCTGAGTGAAAGCAGGATGGATTTCTGTAGTAATTTTCAACTGAGATGAGGAATGAGTGATTAACAGCATCTCACCGGGAGACACTGTGCCAAGGAGGTAGGCTGCCATGTTGAGTGAAAGCATGCAATGCCCCGGACTGCTCCCCCAGTGGGATCAGACCAGATGAGAAGAACCCAGTGCAGGCTACTTAGGAGACCATCAGGGGTCTTCGTGAATGGCGTCTGAAAGAGGGAGATACTTCTTCCCCCTCAGATTCCTGCTCCTGTGTGTATTCAAGACTTACTGCTGAGTCATATTTTTCAGGAATGAATGTGGGTGTCATAGTCAGTGACCTGTGGTCTATAACTTCATAAATAGCTTGTTCTGAAAGTTCCCTGGGCACAGCTGAGCCCAGACATTGAATGCTTAACTCCAAGCCCACTTCAATATGCCTCATTATTGTCCACACCCCTTCTACTCCTGCAGCCTCGCATCATCCCCAAAACCATCTAAGAGTGTTCAGTGAGGAACCGTCTTTGAACAAGAGCAATAAGAATTGGGAAGCGGTAACCAGCTGGTAACGGAGGTATTCTGAAAACAGTCCTAACGCATTTCCCAGACCTAACCACGTATGGTAATTTGGTAAGTCAGCAGCGAACTGTCACGCAGCAGACAGAGAGCACCTGCCATGGACCAGGCACTGTATTAGGTTCCAGCCAACAGAAACATGGAAGGGGACAAGTCTACACCCCACCCAGGAGGAGATCTCAGGGACAGAAAAAGTTAACGATCTTTCTCACCACAATGACACTTAAGCGACTATCTCAAAGGAGAACCAGAAAAGGTGCCACATAAGAGCTAGCCTTCCAGAGGGAGGGGGAGTTGGTCTGTTAGGAAAGGGAAAGTCAAGCCATCCCAAGAAGACCATCTCCACAGTCAGAAGCATGGAAGTGTGGATGGTTATGGCCCGTACGGAGGACTGTATAGTTTTGTGCGGCTGGAGAGTGAGTCAAGGGTGGGCCAGGGCACAAAGTAATTGGTCAGGCAGCTGCGAAAACCTGATACTTTCTGAATCAGATACATCAGGGACATTTATTATAAGGAGGTATGGAATTTTCCCTGACCTCAAGGGCAGGAGGTACAAGTAGGCTTAAGAACAGCAACATTATCAGAAACTAAGGCTGGAGTCACCCTCTCTGCCTCTTTCTTTCTCTCTCTGGGCCATGAGGTCACCATTTCTGCAGACAGACAGCTCTGAATTGATTGTTCCTCTGCTCAATAGGGATGGATGCTGTGTGCACACTGTGCTGTGTGTGCTCCCTGCAGTAGGGTGTAGACCGGGGCTGGCCCAATGGGCACAGACACGTGCCATCAAATGACCCCGTGTTTGGTTTGATGGACTGCTGTGGCTGTGGCTCTCTTGCAGTTCTGAATGTCTTCACTGACCTTGTGCTTTGTAAGTGAAGTCCGATGGCACAGTGGGGCGTTGACATAAGTGGAGGAGATGCCCACAGTGCTTTGCCTTCCCGTTCACATGTGTTTGGGATATCCCATGTGCACAGAATTTCAGTGGCCCACAATTCGTGGGCCACTCAGGGAGACTCATAGGAAGTACAAGGAAAGTGTTTTCCTGCTGTTACTGAGTGAGGTTGGGACGACGGAGCTGCTGACAGCCTAGAGGCCAGGATTTTTGTGTCTTCTTTGAACCAGAACAAGGACCAAGGAATGCATCCCTTCTTATTCTTATTCATGTTATTTCCCTGTACTAGCCAACCACTTAATGCTAAAATGATGACACAGAATGAAAGAGAAAGACAGGCCAGTGTTGGGTTCCTCATCCTTTCAGCCCTTCCTCACTCATTAGTCAGTTGCAGGTAGAGAGAGCACTCAGAATGCATCAAGAGGGGACACAAAACTGCTGCGTTAGCTTTGTGCAGCATTTCCACCGTTCTGATAAGAATGACCTACATATGCATGCATGAGCTATGAAATAGAAATTGTGTGATTTTGGTGATTTTTGCATATAAATTAAATGCTCTTAAATAAAATAACAATTTCTTTTAAAGTGCATGCCTAACATACATAAGATCCTGGGTTCAATCCCCAGTTCCTCCATTAAAAAAAAAAAGTAAATAAACCTAATTACCTCCCCCTGCAAAAAAAAAATTAACAAAATAAAATAAATGCTCTTATATTTGCACTTCAAACTGGCATTGCACAATATGTAAAGATGAACAGTAAAATCCATGCTAATCATTTACAATTTCAATTTTTCTTCATCTAGAATGTCATTAAATTAGCAAATAAAAGACACCACAGCAAGTTGAGAAGGAAAGTTTTATACTTCTGTACCTTCAGCATTACTTATTTTCTGCTTTTGGAACTAAGTCCTCTACATACTCCTTTTGCACCAGGTTCCACAAATTGTGTATCCAGCCCTATTCTGGAGATGGGTGAGTGAGTGAAATGGACAGGGTACCTGTTGTCATAAAGTTTACTTTCCCAGAAAAATCTCACTATCTCTTAACTGCTTTGAGAAAATAAAGAGGATAACTGTATCATCAAAGGAAGGTGACCTTCTACACCTTGGGCTGCAGAGGAAGGCTCTCCGAGAAAGTGTTCCTTCCGCTGAGACCTGAAGCAGTTAATGCCTTTGGAGAAGTGAAATCTTTCTGTTTATACTTAGACGCTATTCCACCCTCTGCAGGCACCAGACAAGCCCTGTGTCCTCACACAGTTTTGTCGGTGACAGCCAGGTCTTCCCGGGATTCTCCACTTCCCTCCGCTGGGCATGTGCTCCTAGGAGACCTTCCTCTGGACTTCTTGTCCAAGAAAATTCTACTTTGTATAATAATCTCTAGGTCCATCCATGTTGCTGCAAATAGCATTATTTCATTCTTTTTATGCCTGAGTAATATTCCATTGTATATATATACCACAAATAAGTCAGACGGAAAAAGACAAATGTATAATGTCGCTTACATGTGGAATCTAAAAAAGATACAAATGAACTTACTTGTAAAACAGAAGTAGACTCACAGACATAGAAAACACACTTACGGTTCTAAAGGGGAAAGGGGAAGGGGGTAAATTGGGAATTTGAGATTAACAGACACACACTACTGCATATAAAACAGGTAAACAAGAGCTCACTGTATAGCACAGGGAACTATATTCAGTATCTCGTAATGACCTATAAGAGAATCTGAAAAGGAATATTTATATGTATGTATGTATAACTGAGTTACTTTGCTTTATACCTGAAACATTATAAATCAGGTAGACTTAAATTTTTTTTTTTAAAAAGGGAAATTCTAGAGACTCTTCTCATTCAGCTACTGGTAGACCAGGACAGGTTGAAGGAGAAAACATGAGATGCACCTATTTCTGCCCAAGAGTCTCGAGGAGCCTAGAAACTCAGTTCCTGGAGGAAGAATTCTCTTTTCCAGTAACTCCTGGGAAAGGCCACCTGACCAAATCCCCTGCCTTTGACAGTCACGCAAAGAAAGTCACATCAGAAAGAGGGATGACTTGAATGAGCCCAGATGTTTCACTTAAAACCACAACCAGGCATAGCACTGGAGCAATTTCTTTTCCAGTCATTTCTTTTCATATCAAGTCCATGCTCAAAGTGGTCTAAGGAGACAGGATGTCTTAAAAGAAGACATTGCAAGTGGCAGAAAATAGCAAACACAATAATAACTTGTCATGTTTAACACAAAGTTACAGCCAAGGCAAGCTGTTTAGCCGTAAGCAGATGTGGACTGAGAGGTGGATGGAGGAGAGCTGAATGCAGCAGGTTACAAAGCGTTTGGTAGAGGATTATAAAATACTATCTATGGCAGAACATACACAGTAAATAAAATCTTTCAAGAAAGATTTAGAAATGTGCAAGATTTACTATGTGAGAGTTTAAAAAAATAAGAGCAATTGATGTCTCAATCAAAGGAGTTAAGAGTTTTGCCAAGTGAAGCAGAACCTGATTATGTAGAGGATTTTAAAGTCGGATTTATTTTTTTTACCCCTAAAGAATGTTGCACTTGGCAGCCACCTCAAGTCCAGCGCACGGAAGTCAGTAAACTGATGACATCGTGGGGGATTCTTCTAGAGAGGCTAATTGCTACGTCAGTTTCTGCCAAGACCGTTTGAAAATAAACCCCTCTGTCCTATTTGTGGTGTCATTGGAAAGAGATTGAGGTTGACAATTAAAAGCTCAAGAAGTAAAAGGGAAACTGGGGCATGTAGGCAAGGTATGTGCTCACTAAATATTTGTACAATGAACAAAAGGATAAAGAGAGCCTGGAAGTTTAGACTGTAGGACAGTCTTCCGGACCGGACTATGGGAACTCTACACGCTTTGTAACGGCAGGGGTGCAGAGCCTTACCCACGTGGATATCACGTGTGTACACACATGCATGTGTAATTAAGCCCTAACTACTGCCCAGGATGAGTTTGAGAAGTTTGGTCTCCACGTGGAAAAGATGATTCACTTGCCAGCGGGGCACCAGCGGTGAAATGGGGAAGAGGCAGCTTGACACTTGACTGCAGTCAGTAGCACGGGCTGGTGTGCCAGGCCACTGGTGCCTCATCCTCTGTGGACCACGACCTCTGTGGGCAAATCCACTGTGCGATGTGATGCAGCAAGCGATTCCAATCATGACCGTTCTCCAAGCCGGTCCCCACGGACATGGCCAGTTTATGAGATATTTGGAAGCAATTAAAGCAGCGTGGGGTAGAGGCCGTTTATTTTTACGCCGTCAGATGGGGAAACTTGATGACGAGCTTTACTGAGCTGCTTCCTCGGATGAAAGACTTTCGGGAATTGAAGGACCGAGAAACCCAACTTCTCAGAGTGCTTGTTGTTTACACGGTGATAATTCCCTAAGGTTGTGACAAAACGTGAAAATACGGTGAACTTGAAATTTCAAGAGAGAGGGAAAAAAAAGCAAGGCACATTCCTATACTGTCTGAAGTTCGGTTATTTACATGAAGACCAGACCGATGACTTTTGAAGAAAGCAATCATCGTGCAACAAAATAAATATAAAATACAAAACAAGCAAACACGAAGTTGGAATTAGTATGGAACTATAGATGAAAATAAAGTTGCAGTTTCAGAAGTGGTTTGTCAGCGTTGGATTAGAGTCACAATTTTAAGACATGAAACAAAGATTTACTCTGAAAGGTCGCACAATTTAGGGGCCTCTTGTTGACCTGAAATCAAAGCAGGAATCAACAGTTTTGTTCAGAAGCATGTGAATCCGAGAACTGGTATTTCTACTGCGCGTCAGCCTCTGGCAGATGTTTGGATGCCCCTGGGTCTTTTAAAAGGCACTATTTCTTCATGCTTCTGATAACCCAAGCAGAGAGTCACTCTCAATGCCACAGACCTGGAATGTGTCCTGATTGAGTGCTGAAAATGATCCATTTTGTTAAGTGTCGGCATTCTCATTAACATGTTCAAAATGGACCAAAGATATAATTGGATGTATACTGCGTACGTGTGCAGGGAAGAAATGGATTAAACTGTTGCTGTTTGGAGGGACTTCAAAAAATATTATTACTATTTTAAATCTCCAATAATTTTGAAGAGCTGGTGAGCTTTACCTTTGTTGTTTTTACCTTTAGCCTATGGAATTTGTAATCCTGTGGCTTACTGCCCCCAAAGAGCTGGGTTTTCCAGCTCTCGGTCAGAACATATGCTAAAAGTGAAACTTGCCTTAGAATTCCTTGCCCTGAGGCCACTTTGTGCTCCTCTGGGGGAAGGGAGGTCCATCTGTCTGTCTTTAGCCTTGCTCTCCCCAGCAGACGGACTGGCACACTAGCAAAGTGATGTCTGTCACCTTGTATTTCACGGAGGACTTCACGCCAGTCCCATGGGTCCCGTGAAATTTGTGACTCAGACATTTATGCTCAGTTCCCTTCCATGCTCTCTGGATCCCAGATACTGGGGAGTGACATCAAGGGCGAGTCATTGGCTGGTTCTGAGAAGACTTCCAAGAAAAACTTGCCACGAAACTATGACTTTTAAAGATCTAGAATGTTGTCTATCAACCGAGGTCTACAATGGAGACTATTGGTGGCCAGACTATCTCACAGGCATGTTTTGCTTGGCCAGGCTAGTGTTAGCCTGCAGAGTGTTTAAGAAATATTTAATTAGTTCCCCACATTTAAAAATCAGGAGATGTCACATAAAAATCCAGATTTCTGGTATCTCTGGCTTTGGTAGCAGAGTCTGCCTACCCACCCAGCAGTAATGGGCCACCACTCTAGAGCCATTGGGGCAAGCCCACTCCAGTTCACCTGAGTCCCTACCACTCCCCACCAGACCTGCTTCACTCACCTCCAGAGCGTCCTGGCTCAGTAGGCTTCCGAGGTTGGGATCTTTACTTTAGAACTACAGTGTGCCTAGCACTCTGCTGAGAACCGTGCAGAGAACAGGAAAAGAACTGGCATTTGTAAGCCTTCCTGGTTTATCACCTGGTTAGAGAAAACAAGAATAATAACAATCATTGCAAAGTTAATTTAGGGATCAGGAGAGGTCTGAATTGTGAGGTGTCAAGGATAGAAATGGCCCTCGATCTACACACAACACAAACATGTGGCCAGCCTGTCCATAGAAGTGATAGTCAGGAGGAGCTGGTCCCACATGAGACCAGTTGAAGAGCTCAACAGTCTATCCCGTTAGCCCACGAAGGTGCTTCCAGCATGGAATTTGGAGATTTACCCACTAACTGCTTTGTCAACAAATATCTATAAACTGATGGGGAAGCCATAGAAGTTCACCACTCAGATCTCTCTTCAAGAAACCTTCATGAGGAGGCTCATGGACCACAGCCTCAGATGCTGTTCCTTTGAATTCCCTGTGGATCCAGCTTCCCCAAGATCACTTTTGGCCACTGGTTGAGCATGGTGGTGGTTCTGGAGCCAGGCCAGTCCTGCCCAACATGAGACTCCTCTAATGGGCAAGCTTTGTGTGGGCCCCCCTTTCAGTCTAGCCAAGACTTTTTCAGAGCTGTGCTGTGGTCTGAGGCTCTTTCTACCCAATCTCCCTTCCTTCCCTCTCTACTTTCATAGGTGTTAGACCTGTGTCACAGTCTAAAATGTCTCCCAGTCTTCTCTTGCTCCCTCCCCTTCATCCCTTATAGGTTTTTCCACTGATAAGTTACCTGCATGGCTTCTGCTTCTCAGAAGACTCAGACTGACACAACTGCTTATTGTGTGTCAGGCACTGTGCAGGGTGCTTGGGACACAACACTAGAAAAGACAGATATGATCTCTCCATGCAAGAAAGTGAGAGTAGAGACACCATAAGAAGAAGAATAAATTCAAGTGCATAGAGGAAGGCTAGAGAATGACTTGACGAAGACTGATCGTGGGGTCAGGGAAGGTCTTTCCCAGGATAAGACGCTTAAGCTGACACTTGAATGATAAGAAGGAGTTGGTTAAGTGAAAGTCTTCAGAAGGAACATTCCAGGCAGAGGAAAGAGCAAATGCAAAGGGTGGAGACGGGGCCATCTTCGGCATATTTGAGAAAAGAGAAAATGTCAGTGTGGCTGATTTATAACCAAAATGGAAAGGAATGGAGTGAGCAAGGATGTCAGAGAACTAACGTGGAGCCTGACGGCTTTGGGATTGTTGGCCACCGTGAGGAGTTCAGAGTAGGTCAGGGAGAAACCCATCACCTCCAAGGACGGACAGAGTGCTGGTAGGTCAAGATGGAACTTTGAGGGCTGGTGTCTCCTGCTAGATGTTGCTATAAAAAGACAAGGGTTTTCATCATTCTACAATACAAAAGTTTTGGATGCACTGACGTTGAGCAGGCTTCGTGGACCATCCTGAGAAACTTAGTACCACACAAACATCGCGTCTGTACAAAACGCAGGGCTCCAAGCTGTACATTTTGGTGTGTGTGTGTGCGTGAAAGCAGCCAGTTTTCTAGCCGATCATCCCTTCTATGCACTTTCAGAGTTCAGAGAAGGAAGAGAGGGCTGTGAGCTGGAATAAGTCCCAGAGAACTTGTTGGAGGAGTGGCAAGATAGCTTAACGAAGTCATGTTGCCTGAGGGGAAAAGGGAAAAGGCCAAATAGTTTCTTTTGCTAAACCTGGCTGACTGGGGTTCCATTCTAAGGAAATAAGGAGGAGTCAACAACACCCAGTGCAAATGTGCCACCATCCCACCTGCCAGACTGACCTCTAGCAAGGCTCCGGAGCTCCTGAGCAGATGCTAAAATACAATGACATTTGGAAAAGGCCTCTTGTTCCTAGGTCTACAGAGAAGGTGTGCACCTGGCTTGGATAATATTCCTTGGTTTCTATCTTCAAGACCAGTCCCCTCAGGCATAAGCCACTGCTCTGGACCTGCAGGTTCCTGGGAATGTGCTTTTTGACCAGAGGAGCTGTCAGGCTATTGTTAGCTTCTGCTCCTGCCACTGCCCAAAATATGATTTGAGTTTTAAGGGGCTTTGCCTTTTCACCTTGCATCCCACCCCATCAGGGGCAGGGCAATGAGAAACAGGAACAGAACATGAGAGTCAGTGGACTGCTACATCCAGCAGGAAAGCTTCCTGAAATAGAACTGTAGTATCTGAGGACTGGAAAGGCTGACGGAAAAACTCATTTAGCTTTAAGGAAACTGATGAAAGGCCTGGATATTTGCCCATTGTCTGAGGAGTTCAACTTCTCTAAAACAGACCCCAGTAGGTCCATCTTTCAGCCTTTGCTATGGTTGGGTCAACATGATGGCAAACAACTGGCCTGAGTATTGAAGAATCCAGCCATCTATCTCATGAGAGAGTGCCAGCTATTTGAAATACATATTGGATTTTAAAATTTTCCATCTGAATATTTTAAAATTAATTTTTTGCTGATACCTAACCTACAGAAAAGTACACATACTATAAATTTTCAGTAAGTGATCAAAAATTTTTTCAAAAAGTGAACGTAACTATATAACCATGCCAGATCAGGAACCAAACATTGCCAGCACCCCAGAAGTCCCCTGTTGCTCCCTTCCTGTAGAAGGTAATCACTCTCCTGGATTCTAACACAGATGCATTAACTTTACTTGTTTTGTATTTTATATAAATCGAATCATGCTGTGTGCATCCCTGATCTCAAGGAAAAAGTCTTTAGTATTTCATCATTGAATATGATACAATATTTTTATATATCAAATTAAGGAATTTCCTTTCTATTTCTAGTTTGTGATGAATTTTCATCATGGACGGATGTTGAATTTTGTCAAATGCTTTCTTTTATTCTGTTGAGGTGATCTGCTTTTTTTTTTTTTTTTTGGTTAATGTAGTGAATTACATTAGTTGATTTTTCTAATGTTAAGTCAACCTTCCAAAATCAGAGGATAATGTGTTGGCCACATGGTATTATTCTTTTTCTATATCACTGGTTTCAATTTTCTGACATGCTGTTTTAAAGTTTCTGCATGTATGTTTATGAGACAGTTGATCTGTAATTTTAATAACAAATTTCAGTTTTTGAATGATCCTCTCTTTGACTACTCAGAGTTTCTTTAATTCTTTTTATTTTTTTTAGTTGTAATATGTAATCTGTATTTAAGGAATTTGTACATTTTATCCAAATTACCAAATAGGTTGGTGTAATGCCTTCTTACTCTCATTTGACATCTGTAGGGTCTGTGGTCATATTCTTCTGTTTAATCTTGATTTCAATCATTTATGTTTATTTCCTGACAAGTTTTGCTAGGGCTTTCTCAACTTTATGATTTTTTCAAGGAACTAACTTTTGGCTTTGCTGATATCTTCTGTCATATGTATGTGAGATTTTTTAAAATTTCATTGATTTGCTCTTTTTATTATTTATTTACTCTTCTTAAGTTTGATTTGATGGGCTACTTATTTTTTGAGATGGAAGTTTAAGTCACTGATTTCCTGAACTTCTTCATTCTCTCCATTTAGAAGTACAAATAATCCTGAGTAGTGCGTTAGCTGCGTGCCACAAGATTTGATGTCATAGCTCCATCATCATTCAGTTCAAAATAATTTAATTTTCAATTTGATTTCTTCTTTGATACTAAGATTATTTATAGATCTATGTTTTAATCTCCAGGTATTTAATTTTTTTTCTAATTATCTTTTGTACTGATTTTTTTCTTGATTCCACTGTGGTCAGAGAACATATTCTAAATAATTTCACTCCTTTGAAATTTATCAAGACTTGTTTAATGGCCTAGCACATGGTTAATTTTAAGTATTTTATGTACACCTGAAAAATGTTATTTTGGGGTGCAACATTTCGTATTTGTCAAATAATTCAAGTTTGTTAATTGTGTTTAGATTTTTAATGTAATTCTGAGCTTTTTGGTTGCTTATGACTCCCCGTCCTTTCACAGGTGACTTCTAACATTTGTAATGTCATCTTTGCCTAGTGAATGATGAACTTCAAAACTGGGATTTCAGATGGTTTTTTTTGTAGCACCTTGTTCATAACTATTCATCCATGCACCCACTTCACAAATATTTGTTGAGCTTCTGTCACATCACTAAACTGACTTTCCTGCTGTCAAGGAGTTTTTTGTTTCTATTAGAACAATGAAACCCCAATACAAGGAGCCACGGTTGGTGATAAAGCTTTTACCTGTACACACTGAAGTGAGATAAAGATAACATAAAGTCCATGTCCATAGAAAAGAATCAATTTCCCTTTTCTTTGGAAAGTCTATCTCTTTTCTGGGATCATGCCCTTAATATTTTCAGTGCTAAATGTCCTTTTTTGCTTCTCCTTCCAGAAATCATGCAGTAGGTTACAACAGCTTCAACCATCGGGAAAAGCCTGATAATTTTTTGAATCATATTTGTTAAAGTTTTAGAGATCTTTGGAGGTAGCAAGGACTAGGAGAACTAAACTTTGAAAGAGTACAGAGGTTTCCTAGATGGCCTGGGAGCATGGTTGATTGTTGGTATGAAATCATTATTGGTGTTTGCCTGAGGAGTGAGTCATGAAAATGTATGGAGCATTTAGATATTATGAATATGTCTTACTAATTAGTACAAGTTGAGGGTGGAAGAGCAATGGGAGATGAGGTTGGAAAGAGGGTAGAGGAGGAAGGGGAGGTACAGATGCCAAATTCACCCATCTACTATGAAATGTGACCCCTGGCAAAGGGAAGTCATTGAGGCATTTTCAGTAGCTAAATGGCATAATCCTATTTATACCTGTTGTGTTTGATACATCACTTATAATCTTTCCAGATGAAAAGAGCACTTTAATACAACTGGTTATTACAAAGGTATTAATGTACTCTTTTCTTTCCAGTTTATTGGGGGGGAGGGGTGCAGCTCCTTCCAAATTCACTTTAAATTACTTCTGGTTAATAATGGGAGTATTAACACTGCAGACATTCACTGCAAATCATGGCTTTTTCTTTTCTTTTGGAGGGAAAGTTTCTAAGTATTTACCTGCAGGCACCAGAGATGGACTGTAGGTAATTGGGGTCTGCAGTTTTATTAAGGACCATGGTAGTATACAAAGAGGCCTATGCATGCTGCAATGTCATGGCACCTCCAGATGCGGCCAGCAAATCTCCTAAGTGACCACCAGAGCCGAGGGGCATTGCTGGGGATTGGGGCATTGCTGGGGATTGAGGCGTTGGTTCTAGACGTCTCATCCAATCAGGGATGTGAGAAGTTGATTTTTTTCTTCTCTCTGCTTATCACCTTAACATCAGAAGGATAATCACCCTAAAGAAGTGGGGTAGATTTGAGGAAATAGCCATTCCTCTTCCTCACCAACTCTAAATCACTGTAGCCAGACGTCTGGCCTGTCAGGTCAGGGTGCGTTCTGTGATACCTGTTAATGAATCGGCCCAAGACTCAAAGCCAGAAGAAGCTGCTTTACCAACTGAAATAATAGAAAAGTCCATCAGACTAAGATGTTGATTGGTAGCAGTCATTGGGGAAAAATCAGTAGCTGAGATGTCCTGTAAATTGAAGAGAAATAAACCTTGTAATTCAGGACCCTGATCACTCAGAATTCGGATCATCCTAGCTAACCAGAATCTCAAAATACTGCATCAATAATATGAGAGGGGTTTTGAGAGATGACTGTTTACCAAGAGGAAGTTAGATGTACCAGTGAGCTGAACTGATTTCCCCAAAGGTGTTCCCTCCCACTCTGAGGCCTGTTTGCTCCATAATTTTACTAGTATAAATTGCTCCCAAGCTTATTTGTATTTTTTCTGGATTTTCAGTGAATAAATGCAAATAGAAAATTAAATCCTTTTGATTTGCAAACATTGGGGACTGAGAATCCAGTATGTGAATTCTCTCTACATCCTTTGTCTCCATGTCTTTAAATATTTGCTAGTCAATGTCAATTCCAAAGAGGAAATTTGTGGAAAAAAAAAAAGAAACTTAAAATTTTGCTTTGTATTATAGCAACTTACTGGCTCTGATAAATGATTGGTGGGAGAAAGAGTTCAAAAGTTGTGGTTGAATTGAGCTTTAAGGAGTTACCTGTTGAGTTTCTTTACCCATGCTGACTGTATCTTGCCTTGTTATGAATCACTCACAGTAGCAAAAAATTAGTGGGAAACATAATTACAAATAATGAATATGCCCTTTGTAGCCTTTTTGGGCTAATTATTTGTCATTTCATTAAATCGTACCCCCATATAAGGTGTTATTATCCCCGTATTACACTTGAGGAAACTGAGGCTCAGAAAGATAATGTGAGTTGAACAGGGTCAGAGAGTAAGTGGCAGAGCCTGCTTTAATCCCAAGCGCCCAAGTTTCCAGTCCAGTAGTCCCCCCACTACACCAGCGCTGTCTTGATACTCTGCCTAGGTTTCATATTAATTGTCCTTTTGGTCATGGTAAGAATATTAATGAATACAATTACCAACGATTTAGTAAGGGAACAATTTTAAAAGCTTAAATTTATTAGAAATGGCCAATTTAGTTTTATAAGGGATAGGTCATACTGAAATAAGTTCTGGGGTTTTTCTAGGATACAGTTTCCATAGTGACCATGGAAAGACTGACATTATATACTTGGAATTCCAAAAAGGTTTTGGTAACATCTCAGAGATCGTTAGCTCAGATCTCGGACTGCGGGTAAAGTTCCTTACTAGACAGAAAGCAGAATCCAAACAGCAACCGAAAGGTTAGGTTTTTCTGGCTGGAAAGGAGGCATAAGTAGAGCAGTGTGGGGTCAGCCTGGGTGTTTTTTGGGGATTCATAGAAATATTTAGGATCATAAATATGATGTTCCTGAGATGTTGATAGTACATAAATTAGGGAGAAAGTCATCTAGCCAAATTCAAATCAATGTGTTAATTTTAGCATACCTCAAATAATTATTACGATTAATCTAAATCCTTTTGCGAGAGATAGTGGACGATTGGCTAGATCTGGATGTAGAGATCAGCTCAGAATAATCTCTAAAGAAAGAAAGTACATGAAACGCTCTCAAGTCCATTGTGTTTTGGTAATAAGAAAGGTATAAATAATAAGCACATAAGAAATAACAACAAGGTAGAAATGAACAGGAATGTATGCAACTCAAAGTCAAAAGAAACACTTAATTGTTCGCTGATTTTCTTTTTCTTTCTTTTTTCTTTCCCTGAACCTAGGGCTTCATTCAGCACTTTTTCCATTCTTGGGGACACTGACAATTTTTTCTAACCAGAAGTAAAAATTAAGGATAGTCTTTCAGATGAAAAAGCAAAATATCTTTTCCAAAAGAGTAGATTATGCAGACTGTCTGAGGACCAAAGCAGTCTTTTTGTGCACATGTCTGTCTCCTGGGGAGAAACTGGCATATTTTGCTAATACTGTATCTTGTTTAATGACTGATGTTACTCAGTTATCTTTGGCTTTTCATGTGAATATTTCATCTTCTACACCTTCTAAATTAAAACCATTCTGTTTCATGGGTTGGCAATATATTCTAATTGTTCACTCTGTTATATCCATTATATCAGATGAAAAAATGTTAATATAGATCTATTTGATCTTACTTCTAACGTATGGATACAAGAAAATGAGTGCTGTATTCATAAGGAGATTCACATCCCAAAGCCCTTATATTCTTCATGTGGGCTTTGACCACTGTATTTTTCCAGTCAAAATCCATTTAGAGCTCCCCCTAACTCACAGAAACATACTTTTTTCCATAGTAGAAATAAATTTAAGAAATAAAGCAGCTATTCTTCAGTCTTTTTTTTTTTTTACATATCTGCTCATACATTTTGATCTGCTTTTCTTTCAGATAAAAACAATACATCCTGAAACCTTACTTAATATCCTCTCCTTGGAAACAACTTTCCTCTAAATTTGAAAGATAGCTTATTAACCCAATTTTTCATTTATGTTGTTCAGGCTTTATTTCTCTTCCTATGCTCTTTATTAAACCAAGAGATAGTTCCATTTTCTGAGAGAAAAAAAATTTCAGAGAGTTCACTCACACTGATGGCTTTCAAATACCACTGTTGTTAACAGATAGAGGTGAAGAGCTATGGTCAAAATCTCCAAGCTCTATAC
This sequence comes from Vicugna pacos, assembly GCF_048564905.1. Lineage (NCBI taxonomy): Eukaryota > Metazoa > Chordata > Mammalia > Artiodactyla > Camelidae > Vicugna > Vicugna pacos. The sequence continues at coordinate 6,443,393 of NC_133011.1, forward strand.
ATTCCCATATAATTTCCAACTCCCCCACCAGGCTTCTGATACTGTATATTCAAAAACACTCCAGGCAAGCTCACTCTTGGACGGGAGCTGCATTCCCAATCTCTCTCTGGTTTCCTACCATGTAAGATTCTCAAGGACCCCTATTGCTTCTCTAGCACTTGCCCTAAATCAGAGGCAGAAGAAAGAAGTCTGCTCTGGGTTTCCCGTTCCCGCGCTCCACACTGGCTTTGTCTGGACTTCCTCGCTGACAGCACCTCCCTGCAACAGTATCATCTTGCCACAACTCCATCATGACATGGAAGAGAGAAGAGAGCATAGTGGGGGAAAGGTAGAAGAGAAACTGCTCTCATTCATTTTTATTTATAATTCCTTTATCTCTTCCTCTAAAATTCTGTTCCTGGATAATGTCATAGAGCCCACTAGGAACTCCATTTGTCCTTGAACTTCTTCCTTTTTCTCTCACCATTTATAGCACATGCCAGACGCTGTGCTAGGCACAAGGATATAGTGACGGACAAGGGGGCAGTGTCTGAGACCTCGCAAGGCTACAGAGATGCTCTAGACCCCCCCACATTTATCTCTTTGATAGTTTGAAAAGTATGATCATCATGTTCCCAGCTCAAAGAGTAGCTGGAATAAGTCTTAAAATTAAAATAAATGATAATGGCATAAGCTAGGTACCAAGCACAGTCAAGCTTTCTCTTCACTCAGCACACTTTGATGGCCACCCTTTGTTCCCCAAGCACTGTCACATCCACTGGGGATGGAGCTGTGAGCGAGTTCGACAAAGATCTGCCCTCTGTCAAGCCCATACTCTGGTGGGAGGAAAGAGCTGATACAAAAATATACAAGTAAATGAAGAAATACGATGAATTCAGAGAGTACTATGAAAGAAATTAGAGTGTATCATGAGCCTGAGAGTGGCTAGGAGGGAGCAAGCAGGCAGGTCTACTTTAGCCACCTGAGCAAAGATCTGAGGTAACAATGTTGGGGAGAGAGGGAACCGTAACAGTAAAAGCCTCAGGCCAGGCAAAAGCTGGCATTTTCTAGGAACAGAAGTGTCCCTGGAGAGCAAACAGTGCTTAATGAATAAGAGGGTGGCCTGTGGGTGCGAGACGAGGTCCGGGGTGGGACGGGCGGAGCGAGGGCTGGATCGTGTGAGACCGGGACTTTGGATTTGACCCTAGGCAACATGGAAACATCTCGGGAGGTTTCAAATGGGGGTTACAAACACCCTGCTGTGCTGCTTTGTGGGGAAAGAGCATTAGGGAGGCAAGAGCAGAAGCGAGGAGATTAGCAGGTGCAACACAACATATGACGCACCTGAGGTTGAAAGCGGCGACCACCTGCAGGCAGGGAAACGTCACTCCGCTGAGTCCCTCACGCCCAACGCAGGTCCAGAGGCAGCGCGCCTGAGCCCGCTCCGGGAAGCCTGGGAGCAGCCCTCAGGATCTCTTCCTATAGAATCTTCCTCTCTCCAAACGGCATTGTGGAAAGAGCGGGGGGCAGCTGGCTTTCAAATAAGTCAGGCAGTGTTGGACTCCCAGCTCCGTCACGTCGCCGCTTCAGCCTCAGTGTTTTCCTCTGTGAAGAGAGCCCATGGGCCCTCCTGGCGGGAAGGCTGGTGATGAGGCGGCACGGGCGGAAGCACTTGGGAAAGGTTAGCTTTCCTTCTCCCGGGGTGGGGGTGGGGCACATTTCAGGGAGACGCGCGAGCAGCGACAATCGTCCTCCGCATCCCGGACTAGAAGGGGCCACGTTCAGAAGGGACCCGTGTGTTGATCACTCGTCCATAAGAAACGTGAAGGTAATATGACTGGGGGACTGGAAGGGTCATCTGGACCTAGTTTATTCAATCAACAAGAAACTAGAACTGAGAATGAAAAAAGAAAAGCAGTCCCGGAAAAGGTTTGCTCAGCTCCATGCCAAACCAAACCTTGGTGTCACACCTTCTCAGAGACAAAGCCGTGAGGACTCAGGTTTGCACAGTTTCAAAGTCATTCCTGTCGGCAACATGCCGTGGGAATGTGATTTGAATGGTGAAGCAGATTTGGAGAGTCTGGATCTGCCCATGAAGAAAGGGCCAAGATGAAGGTTGGAGTAATAACTTTCACCTGACAGCCAGGGGCGGGGTTTACTTGGGTAAATGGTTTTCTAATTGACAGTTTTAGGCCCTGGCAACTGCGAGAGAAATGGAGTCCAAATCCTTTTGAGGGATTGTAACTCTAAAAGCTGTGTTAATGCGATAGATTAAATGTACCAAAGCTGAGGCAGCCCAGCGGCAGACCCCAGGGCCCGGGATTGCCTTTTCCTGGTTTCCCCACTGTTTATTTTGATTGCTCTAAGTGTTGCAAAGCCCTATTGCCTTCCTTTCAAATTTCTGGCCCACCTCTCCCCCAGACTGCTGGTTCCCGTGAGCTTCTCTCCAACTTTTGCTTCCTCTCAAATCCTGTGCTAATTGTGTGGTCAAAGATTTTGGGCGGTTAAGTCTGATCACCCTAAACAGCCACATTGTCCAGGACTCCCATGCATTTTCAAAACTTGTTCACACATATTGCATCTGCAACAGTCAGTTTATACTGTGTAACAAACCTCAAAAATCTCAGGACCTCATGGGTTGGTTGGTGGACTATGTCTTGGATAATTTAATCTGAGCTCAGCTCACTGGGTGGCTATACTTTGGGACACAGGTTTGTTGGACTGGCTCCAGGCTCTGGTGTGCGCTCAGGTGTGCTCCATGTGTCCTTTTGCATCCTGGGAACAGCAGCTACCTGGAATCTGTCTTCATGGCAAATGGAAGATGCTCAAGAGGGCAAATCAAATACACATTTCAAGTGTCTGCTCACATCACTTCCTCTCATACCCCATGAGCCAGGGCAAATCATAAGGCCAAACCAAAGTCAAGGAGCAGGAAAATATGTTCTTCCTCTAGTGGGAGAGAGGAAAGTCACATGGCAAAGGGCATGGATGTTTGGTTTTCACTTGGGATGTTTATGTTTGAAGAGTTGGAGACCAACGAGCCTAAATCCCCCAACCTCCTTCTCCAGTCCTGGCCCTGCTCCTGGGCTTGGACAGCAGTGGGAAGAGGAGGTATGGGGAAGATGGAGCCCCCACAGGGCATCATTATGTTTACTTCCTCACCTTCTACTGCATTTACTCTCATCTCTGGAGTTTTCTTAGGTGTCACTATTCTATGTGATGAACTCACTCGAAAAACAATTCTAACTTCACAGGTTATGTTCCCATCAGAGTAATGTAAGACCCACTTCAAAAACTTCCCCAATTCGATCTGAGACTCCCCAGGAGTGTCTGATGTGATGTCACAAAAGATTCCTCTGTGCTCTGCCCTGGAACCCCCTTGCTGATGCCAACACTGATGTCAATGCCTGTGAATCATCCAAGAGAGGAAACTCACCAGCACCAGTATGAGCAGCGCCCCGTGACGGTGTCTCAGAACTCTCGAACTCTTAAGGCTCAGGGTTTTAAACGGGCTATGTATTCCTTGTAGTTTCCACTCTGAAGCCAGAGAAACAGAGCTACATATTCCCCGCCACACCCTGTCACCCTCTTTGTCATATTCTGAAAAGCTGCTTATCACCCCCACACCAACATAAGTGCAACAGGGGCTGTCAGTGTCCCCCCGTGTTGCTCACATCCTTCACTCTGCTCCGGCTAACTTCTAGCTATCAGTATCTGCATCTCTGTGACTAAGGGATATTTTTTTCAGAACCGTAAAAAAGCTCTGCCTTTGTGTGCAACAGACCAGAGGTACCAGGGAATTAACTACCACCAGAATCCCTCAGCCAGTGACCTTCAAGGCTTGGTCTTCCCTCCTTCCCCTCCATGTGGGGTAATCCCAAGGCTTGAGTTGTACACTGTTGCCAGAGTTTCTCTGCAGGACAAAGCCCAAGTCATCCACTGCAATAATAGGTTTAATATCTAACCTTTTATTGGCTGCCCTTGCTTCCCAGTATCCCTTCCCTACCTTTCCATTGATGTTAATTTCACCCTTCAAATAAACGACTTGCACCTAAATCTCAGGGTCAGCTTCTGGGAAACCAAACCAAGTACTGGGTCCCTTATGGAAGCAGTTTCTTCAACTTCTGCCTCACGTCTCTCTCCTCATAGGGCTGATTTGGAAAACTTCCAACATGCTGTTTTTCCCACCTGTCTGGCCAGGATAAAGTCACCTCTCTATAGACCCCTTCGCCCAGGTAATTGCAAGGAGGCTGGTCTCATAGCCCCATCAGACAGACATGCCCCAGTTAACGCCCAGTCCCAGCATGTGCACAACTCTGGCTCAAAGGGACAAGTCCACCATATCGCCAGCTCGCTTTCATCATCTTCTGTAATGTTTCTTGAGTCACTTCTATGTGCAAAGAACTGTGATTGGTGCTAAGAACACCAAATCACATAAGAAAGAGTCTATGACCATAGGAAAAAAGTGGTCTGATGGAAGAGTCCTTCTCACTGAGGCAAATACCTCCATCTGCGCTTTCTTTTCCCCCTTCCCTTGATCTTTTGAAAAGAGAATGTATTACCATCTGTAACTACCCAAGCTCCAAACTGTTAAATTTTGATTACCCTAAGCACATTGAGTAAGTGCTTATAAGACAATGCAGGCCAGGGAACGGCCCCCTTTTTGCCTGTGATCAGAAGTAAATCTTGCACAAGGTAGGCTCACAATGCATGTTCATCTCCTGGACAAAGTGCTCTCCAGGCTCTCTGAGCAGCCCGGGACTCCCTTGGGGAAATTACTTCACTTCCGAGAGCATCACTGTGGCACCGCAAAATTAAAGCATTGAATCCAACTGACTCTAAGGTTCAAAAGGTCTATGTATCTGTATATTCAGAATATGAATTCTTAAAGGGAGGTTCTACTATCTCATTTTTAGAATATTTTCTTGGGCCAAAGAGGAGAAACTGCTAAAAGGTGCTAAGAGTGGGAAAATCACTTGGGAGAAGTGTTGAATTTTCCTGTTAGATTTTACTTACCAAATTTGTCCCAAACTCTGATTGCTAGTCCGAGTCAGGAAGAGGAAGAAGAAAACACACACTCAGCTCATCAGGTATTTTATTCAGTGCCTACTATCAGCCTCAAGCTGCACCAGGCCCCAAGGAGCCAACCTTGAACAAATAGACAAATTCTCTGACCTCATGGAGCTGTCATCTCCAGTCTCAGCGTGTCTGAGCTGGTTCACTGAACCACAGAACAATCCCAAGTCTGTCCTTCCTAAGTTCCTCAGAATGAATTTACTGCATTCATACATTTCTATAAATCATTTTATCCTACTACCAACAGAATTTAGCATTGGGCTTCAATGCTCAGTGCTTAATATGGCAAAGACATCACCTGAGAACCAGAGGAGGAACCACGCCCACAAGTTCTGTCTCAGTGTGAAAACCAGTTATTCCAAGCAGATCAAAGAAGTGTCGACACAACAATGCTCATCTACCTGGCTGGCGACGTCCCTGAAGAATATAAAGAAATATTTAATAAGAAACATGGAGCTAGAGTCCTCACAGCTGCTGAAGACAAGGCAGTGAGCAGCGAAGGGAATGAGGAGGGGACCGAAGAATGATTAAAATATCAAAAAGGGAAATCAGTACATTTGAAACTCCAGACCTGGAAACAATTAGAGGTCAGCTGGCAACTGTCAAGAATCAATATAAGAAATATGTAATTTTTAATAACTCAGAAATAAAATATGCTGTTAACATGATAGGAATTGGGGTAGGGGGGTGAAAAGAGTGAGGAAAAATGTGGTCTGTTAGCAATTATTGTGGATGCCAGGACCAGCTTAGAGGAGTCGCTGTCACCCTCTCAGCGCTCCGCACTGTGTTTCAGCCTCAGCCTGGCATCCCCTGGGCACAGCCAGCATTTCTGCTGCTCAGCTAGTTCAAAACACAGTGTATCCAGCATTCCTCTATGTCTTCAATCCAAACACTTTCTCTGCAAAGAAGTTTCTGCCGCCCTCTTCTCCAAAGAAGTTGGAGCTATGGGAAATTATGAAATAGCCCATTTTTTTGCATAAATAAATGTTTACCTTTCCAGTTATTTATACACCAAGTTGATATCTTTAAATATTAAACTTAAGCAAAGATTTTCACATTTGGCAAGTTTTTATGGATCTCACCAAGACAGAAATGTGGAGCCAAATTGGAAAAAGTATTTTCCAAGGAACAGTTGATGAGTATGCCTTGAAGATCACATCAGAGATGGACACATCTCCAAAAGAAGAAAGGATGAAAATGTTCTTAAAGACCAGAACACACAAGCAGACAGGAAGATCCTTGGAAGGTCAGATCAGCATTTTCCAAAGCGTCATCTGTGGAATATTAGTTCTGAGTGATTTTAATAGACATTGCTTTAAAAAAAAAAAAAGCAAACAAAATGGATCCCAATATCAAATAAGTCTGCAAACTGCTGGGTTACACAAAGTTAACCAGACTCCTTTATTGCAGGACTTTTCAGATCCTTTATGGGATCTGAAGAGGATTGTGGATCTCAGAATTTGTGCATGGGGTGGGATTCACTGTTGGACCACTGAGAAGCTGTTTCACTGTAGACCATTTTTTTGTTGGTCATCTTGCCAAATTCAAGTTCAAACTGGCTTATTTTTTCTGTAACTCAGTAGGTGTCACTGTCTTTTCTTTTTGTTGTTCCAAAAGTGATAGTTTTTAAAATTTTTTATTGAAGTATAGTTGATTTACAATGTTGTGTTAATTTCTGGTGTACAGCATAGTGATTCAGTTATACATGTATATATTCCTTTTCATATACTTTTTCATTACAGGTCATTACAAGATATTGAATATAGTTCCCTGTGCTGCACAGTAGGACCTTGTTTATCTACTTTATATATAGTAGCTTGCATCTGCAAAGCCCAAACTCCCAATTTATCCCTCCCCCCCCCTTTTCCCCGACTGGTAACCATAAGTTTTTTTTCTATGTCTGTGAGTCTGTCTCTGTTTTGTAAATGAGTTTGTTTGAGTCCTTTTTTTTTTTTTTAGATTCCACATGTAAGTGATAACGTATGGTATTTTCTTTCTCTTTCTGGTTACTTCATTTAGTGTGACAATCTCCAGGTCCATCCATGTTGCTACAAATGGCATTCTTTTTATGGCTGAGTAGTATTCTAATGTTTATACATACTCCAACTTCTTTATCCAGTCATTTGTTGATGGACATTTAGGTTGCTTCCATGTCTTGGCTATTGTCGGTAGTGCTGCTATGAACATTGGGGTGCATGTATCTTTTTAAATTTAATTATTTATTTTAATGGAGGTACTAGGGATTGAACCCAGGACCTCGTGCATGCTAAGCATGCACTCTACCATTGAGCTATACCCTCCTCGCACCGCATTTTTTGAATTAGAGTTTCCTCCAGGTGTATGCCAAGCAGTGGGATTGCTGGATCATAGGGTAAGTCTATTTTCAGTTTCTTAAGGAATCTCCATACCGGTGTCACTATCTTAAGTGCACTGAAACTTAAATGGATCATTACGAAGAGAAGGATAACAGAGAACACCTCTGGCAGCTTTTTCAAATTTCTTTTCTTCTAATAAAACTTCTAGGATAAGAGAGACCTCTAACGTTGCTTGCTTCCGAATCCCTCTGTCTTTGAAACCGGGTTCATTTCATCGTAGCCCAGCTAGTTTGAACCGTTCAGGATCCCAGTCAAGCATCAGGCCAGTCTGAACGTCAGCCTCATTTGATCCTGGGGCACAAGCGACTGGTCCTTTCTCCATTTCCCTGCAGCTGAAAGTTTTTAGAGGTGAAAGGGGCCTTAGAGAGCGTCTCTCCTGGCAACGTTAGCTTACAGCTGAGGAAACTGAGGCTCAGAGATGGGGAAGACCCACCTTAATACCACACAGCCACTTTTTTTTCAGAAGCCAAACCTTGCAAAGCCCACCCAGATGACTAAGCCATGCTCCGCCTCCCTGCACCGCTCGGGCATAAGGAACCTCACGTTCCCTCCAGCGTCACAGCCCACTTGACTCTTCAAGGGTCTGAAGCAGTTGGAACGAGCCTCCCCGTGCCCTGTCACAGACTGGAGCACATTAAGGGCAGGAAATTAGGGCAGGGGCATGTTTATAGATCCGGTGCCGATTACTCTTCCCCTCAGATTGTACATCCACCAATACGGAATGGATTTATCTCTAATTTATTAAAGGTCGGTCAGCCTGGAATGATAAAGGAAAGGCCATGTCTGATAAATTCCCCTAAATTGAATTCTTGGGCCACATTACCAAATCAGCAGACATAATTTATCTGGATTTCAGGAAAGCATTTAGTGCTGTACCATATAACAGATGCATTTAGTAAGGCAGACCATTGTGCGATGGTTAAGTGTCAGGTGGCAATTCTGGGAACAGGTTTAAAGGGCCCAGAACCCAACAGTGGGTGCGCCGCCAGGAGACACTTAAGAGGACAGACAGAGGGGTCAGTCTGGGGGTCATTATTTCAAAGTCCTTGACCCCAATTATAATTTAATTTCCACGATGGTCATATCTCTCGAGAGCAAAACTGAGATGAGGGGGGAGGACAGTTTTAAAAGGAACAGACTGAAAACAAGTTCTGTGTTTCTTTTTTCAATCAGACAGGCTCAGCGAGCGATGAATGAATTATTCTTCCACCAAATGAACACAAATAAACAGAAGAACAAAGGAAGCCAAAGACTTCTGTCCAACAGAGCAATGCAGGGACGGACACTGAGCGGGACCGCGAAGGGAGCCAGTGGGTTTCACTAATACTCCCAACTCGGAGAGCAAGAGAAAAGGACTTTGGGGTTCCTGGGATATGAGGAGCTCGCATAATTACATAACTGTGAATCATGAATAGCCCTGCCATGGCCTCACAAGGCACGAACTCCCAACTCTGGTTTGAATTTACCTCTTCTTAAAGCCAAGATTTATGCATCTGCCTTACATCTTTATCCAGGCAATATGGAATGGATTTCTGTCTAATTCATTAAAGGTCAGTCAGCATGGATTGATAAAGGGAAACCCATGTCTGATACATTTGCTTAAATTGAATATTTCCTCTGGGCTACTGCAAAGGTGACCTGAGGTGACCGTCATCAGGAATTCACCCGGGCAGCCTTGAACTGAATCTCTGTCTACCGTCCTCACCAGCTCCACGGGACTCCGAGAAGAGGGCAGGAGCCGAAAGCAGGCTCATACTCTCACTCAGGAACAAGCTGTGGGGCTCGGGTTTGGCCTCGAGGACTAGTTTCCTGCCCCGAGGTTGGAGCTGAGGGCGTGCACAAACACTGAGCACTTCATAGCAGCCCTGAGCACTGCACGCTTGCACTCATTTGTTCTGTCTCCACTGTGGGTGCCCATCAAAGCCAGCCAGCACTGGAGCCATCCCGAGCTGACACTTTCTTCTCTCTGGGAGCTCTCTTCATGTTCAGGACTATGTTCCAGGCAACGAGTCATGGTTGGTTGAATGTGTCAAGTGGGAGAGTACTTGGGGATGAGATTAACATTTAAATTGATGGACTGTGAGTGAGCAGACTGCCCTCCCTAATGTGGGTGGGCCTCATCCAATCAGTCGAAGGTCTGAACAGAACTAAAAGCTCAGCCTCCCCAAGCAATGCAGAGTCCTCCAGCAGACTGCCTTTGGACTTCATCCACATCATTGGCTCTCCTGGATCTCCAGGCTGCTGGCCCACACTGCAGGTTTGGACTTGCTGGTCTCTATAATCACAGAGCCAACTCCTTATAGTAAATCTCCTTCTATATATATGAGCCCATCTTGCTGCTTCTCTTTCCTCTGGAGAACCCTAACTAATACCCAGGGGCATCCATGGTCACACGTCCATCTAGACTTCTGGAGTCTCCAACTTGAGCTGAGGTCTCAGCTTTCACTTTCATTCTGTGTTTCTAGGAAACTCTCCGGATTGACGTGAAAAAAATGCAGGTGTCGAACAGGAATGCCACAGGCTTGTAGTAGCAGGAGCTAGATTATAGATCTATTCTAAGAATTAAGGGAAATGTTGAGATCTTTGAGCAGGAGATTCCATGAACTGCTATAAGCAGAACACTACAATATCAGAAGGGAGTTTAGAAAAAGCGGGCAGTAGTGCCTTGATGCTGTCATTGTGTCTGTCATTGCAGACTTCCCCTGGCCGCTTCATGTCTTGGATCTCATGGAATTTGGCAGCCTAAGTGCAGTACAAGAAAGAATGAAGGTAGTTAACTCAAACACATTTTTCTTTCATTCATTTGAGCCCCCAGTTGAGTTAGAATTTCACTGATGCACGCTTTCATGGCCTCAAGTAAAAATCTCACTGTGTTCAAATGGCACTTCTAACCACAGGCTCATAGACATGATATATGAGGTTCATTCATTTGTTTATCCATCCAATTAACTAGCATGTATTAAGTATCCAACTAGGTGTTGGGGAAATTAAAAGAAATTCCTTACAATACCTGTGCTCAAGGCAGTTTACAATCTAGTTGACTATAAAGATAACCAACATGTGTGAAAGTTTACAAAGTATTTTTTTCTCAGTTTAGAAAAAGCGTTTAAACTATCACAACGTCCAGAGAATAATATAGCCAGACTCACGTGTACATCAGTAACCCATGACCTGCCTGGGCCCATGTGGTGCTGGCAAATCAGCCATGGTCTTCACTGAATCCAAAACTATGAAATGCAGAGAACAGGTGGTGTGGTTCTAGGATGGAGCTGGGCTGAGCACATGGAGAGGGAAGTAACTGGGTCCATCAGTCCCCTTGACAAGCCCAGAACCAGGTGTAGTATCTGGCCCTTAGTAGGTGCTCAATAAATAGATATTGAATGAATCAATCAATGACTCAATCAATGAACACATGAGTGAATAAAATCACTGGGATGAGAAGGAACAAGTGCATGCAAAATATAAACTAAAGGGACAGTGGGGCAGCATCTTCAAAAAACGAAGGCAAACAGAACAGCAGCCCGACGGTATACGTCACCTCCCACCACAGCCTGGGGACAGCGGACTTGCCAGGGGGCTTCAAGCAAGAGTCATAAGTAGATTCAAAACTGTCAACTGCCATTAAGTGTGTTGGGCTGAATGGAAGAGCAAACCACAAGCTAATTCATCCCTGTTACGTGCAGGAAATTGGCTGAGATTAATCTAGGAAGACTCCCTGAAATAGATTACTTTGGAACTAAAATCTTTTATTCTTTGGAACTTTACAAAATAAATCTTATGAATAGTGTCTCATATGCATACAGATGGATATGCACCATAAATATTGTATATCCACATGTACGTATTATACACACACACAACACACGTGTAAATGAAACACCTGTACTTCTCAAAGTGTACGCTCAGATATTAACTCACGTAATTCTGTCTTTACGGGATCTTTATTTTCCTGGCAGCTTCGGGGCCAACCGTAGTGGAGCAGAACTGCAGTCTGGAATTCCAGGACCCTCAGTCCTGCCCTCTGTCAGTGGGTCCGGGTGGCTTCTACTCTCTTCTGCATCTTGAAAGCCGCCTATATCCTCTGCAGCTGCTCTTCACAGGACTGCGTCTCCTTCTCTGTGCAAGAGATCTTGTCCTCCTTCCTAGGGATAGAAGCCACTGCTCTTTCAGCATGTAACTGACATAAGCTCTTCACATCCTCTTCCCAGCTTTTTACAAGTTCAACTTTTACTGGGAAACTGTGGAGTTTCCCAGAGAGTAGTCTGGAAATATTTGAGTGTCAGTACCTTGAATTTCTCTCCTAACGGTCTCCGTGGACCATTCCCAAACCCTTCTCAGAGCACCATCCCTCCATCCCTAAGGATCCAAGGAAGCTCTGACAGCTTTTCTTTTCTTTTTTTTTTTTTTTTTTTGGCTGCAAGGTTTAATTCCATCGTCCTGGAGGCTCTCGCTATTTCTCTCATGGTACTTTCTATCAAAGGTTGCGCTGGGGAGAGAGTCCTAAGCTCAAGGCCAGGAGTGGACTAAATCAATCCAATTCCAGGGCAGTCATTGAGACCAAGGGGTCCCCTGGCCCAGTGAAAAGGGACAAGATACAATTTTTGAATAAACAAATTGGAGTTATTATCAATGTCAGTTACCCTGCTGGTTCATTCCCAAAACAAGGCAAGGAGGAGCAGGGCAAGCTCAGCTGGGATGAAGGCAAGAATGTCTCCCCCACCTGCCCAGTGACACAGAACCCCAAGGGCCCCAGGAGGCCCAGGCAGAAGGAGGGCAGGCAGGGCCCCATCTCAGGGACAAGAAGAGGGGGAACGGCTGCATCCTGACAGCACTAGGGGAAGTCACGGCACTTCTATCCTTAAGTCTAAACCTCTGTGGTGTGTGGGTTGAGGACTCTTGCAAGGTCCCTCATTGATTGAAGAAATAAAATGGACCACCTCAGAATAATGGATGCTCCTTCTTGAAGCCAAATGGGGTTAAAACAGTATCAATGCATGGGCTTTTGTGAGAGTAGGATTTCAGAGCATCTGAACTGATCATCTCAAAGTGTGTTTCAGGGTACGTTTGCCCCTCCCCCAAAGTGGTGAAAGCTCTTTTCTTCCTGCCAGATCCTCCAAGTTATAAGCAGATTTTTTTCTTTGTGGTTGTTTTGTTTGTTTTGTTTTGTTTAATAAATCTGAGTGAAAGATACAGAACTCTAAGAACAGATATAAATCTAAAAGTTGTTTCAGCCAAATCATCCCATTTCTTTTTCCGGTTTTTAAAATCATAGTAACATTGAGTAATAAAGTATTTTTTATACCGACCATATTGTCTTCTTAGCCCTCCAACGGTGCCCTGAAATGTTTCTGAGCTCTGGGCAGGATTTAAACACTGCTCTCCTGACCCCACGTGCATCCGTAAACATGATCTGGCCATTCCTTATTTCTTCTCCTATTCTAATAGCCTGCCTCCCTCTTTTACACCCAATGTGATTAACAGTAATGACGTCCAATTATAGCATTTCCTTTCAAATGTCTCTGGAGCACCGAGAAGCAAGTTTCTTGAATAAAGAATAATAATTCTCTAATTCTTGTCACGTCTAATAGAGATGTTACAAAGAAGCAAGCTTGCCAGAATGTCTCTTGACAAAATACAGGACATGAAGGCTGGAAACCATCCTGTGCTCTATTCATTTCCCTCATCGCAATTACATACACTTTCTCCTGGGGCTGGAAACACCAAACTTTATTTCAAAAGGACAGTTTTCCAAATCCACATGTGGACAGATGAAGAAAATATTGTCTGTGGGAAACTGGCCAGGAGAATCATCAACACACGTCTGCAGGGCTGTTCAGTTGGCCCATGTGGATACACACGGTAAATCTCACCAACACACGAACTACACTCATACGTCCCAGGTAAATGGGTCATTGGGTGTCACTGTGCCCGGTGTACTGATAGTGAAACTGAGGGCCAAGAAGGTGAGTCTGTGTATACAAGTTAATGTAAGCTATTTAGAAATGGAGCTGACGGAACTCACTCCTGGGCTGTACCCTCATTAGCCGCATGGACCTCGGAGAAGATCACTGACCTTCCTCTGGAGGAATGTTGCCATTGAGAAATCTTGAACTTGATTTAGAATAGAGCCTCCTGAACACTGTCTTCCATCCTGTACATCATGCAGCTCTTCTGCTGCAGAAAAAAAGACAAACACGGAAACAGGAAAGGAGGAATTTCATGTCTTCTTGTCTTCTGGGCTTTCCTGATCCATTCACAGCCTTCAAGCTTTATGTGAGATGTTTGTTTGACCTGGTAGACTAATGACATCTTAAGCTGCTGATGCTATTATTATTATTATTATTATTATTATTATTATTATTATTATTATCACTACTACTGTCATTTTAATTTCAAATGGGGACAAAGAAGAGAGAATGTTTACTGCGGTGATTCAGTGGAGACGTTTGGGTAAGGCCACGTTTGTAGTACCATAAACTAGCTTCCCAGTGCCATTTGAAACCCTGCCAATTTACTTATCACTAACATTTGCCTGCAAAACAGAGTTTCTCTTCTCTCCTTCTTCTGTCAGCTTGCCAAAAAGCATTATATTGCCACAAGCCAGCTACAAGATGGGATAGGCTAGATGTGTGCATTAATTGTATTCTGAAGGCCTGCCATAAATTCCCTGCAGCAAATCTGGATAGGGAGATTAAACAGCATTTAAGAACATTTTCCAAAAAATTACTCGAGTATACAATAATGGTTTGTGTAGGACAGAGAGATGACACAGGACGACTCTGATTTATGTGTGCTTCACGCTGGGTCACCACTCCTCCGGGAAAGGGATGGAGTCTTCCTCTGCACAACTCCGCACAGCAGCCTGCTCAGTCCTCTGCTCTCAGTGCGCGTCCACTGGATGACTCCACTGCCTGGTGGGCCATATCCTCACCTGGACTATTTAAGGGGCACCCAGAAAACTCAGCAAATACCCAGGTTTAAAGAAAGAAGGGACAAGTACTCGGCAAGAAAGAGACTGAGAAGGTGAGAGAAAATTACAAAGACTGGAGTCAAGAATTAAACAACTTTAGGGTGACCATGAAGTCTGTTGTCCAAACTGAGAGTCCTCTGAGAGACAAAGGGGGCACGACAGACATTACGCCAAGACAGCAGGCATAAACTGGAACTGTCCTGGCAAAGCATCAGGTGTGGGCACCCCAAGCACAGTGTTCTTTGGCAAAGGAACTCAGTACTGCAAAGAAAGTGTATCTGTTAAAGGCATGAGTTACTGACAAGGTCAGGGAGAGAGGTACTGTATTACTGTATTACATCATCACAAAGGTACCACAGACTGAGTGGCTCAGAGAACAGAAATGGGTTTTCTCACAGTTCTGGAGTCCAGCAGCCTGAAATCAAGGTGTCGGCAGGGCTGGTTACTTCTGCAGCCTCTCTCCTTGAATTGTAGATGGCCGTCTTCTTCACCTGCTCGTGTCTCCATACATGTCTGTGTCCAAATTTCCTCTTCTTACAAGGACACCAATCATACTGGGTGGGCCCACCCTAGTGACCTCATTTCCACTTAACTAGCTCTTTAAACACTCATCCACAAATACACCCCATTCTAACATATTTGGGGTTAGAACTTCAACATATGAATTTGGAGTTGGGAGCTGGACACAATTCAATCCCTAACTGGTACTGATTCCTAAACAAAAACCAAAGTTTATTTTAAAAAAGCAGTTCACACACCTGAGAATGGCTGGGCTCTTCGAAAGATCCATAATCCAAGATTCTGAGATTCACAGACTCACCAGGTAGACATGGCAGGAGGCGTGGTCACGTCTTGCGGCATAGCAGATGGAGCAGAGTTTCACAAGTAAGACTGAGAGTGATGTTTAAAATACTTAACTGATATACTCGAGGCACTGACAGCCCAGTGTGAATATCACAAAGCTGGAGCAGGGGCTGGAGGCCACCTGCTATGTCTGAGGCCAACCTTTAATTGAAGGATGACGAGGGAGGCCTGCCAGTAGGGTTAGTCCCCCGGCAAAGAACAGAGGGCTCAAGGAAACAGCTATTTACTAACTGCTTAGACGTATTTCAATATTTTAACAACCAGTATAACCATACCTGTGATTACTAGCTGTGTATCAGCCTCTGTTAGAAGGTGAGGAATTTGAGTCTTACCATTTTGAGTGGTACAGTCTTGTCTGATAACATCACCTCTTCAGGCTTTAGTTTATTCATCTCTGTGAAAGCTGCATGTCCACGAGGCTAAGGTACTTGAAAATTCAACGTGTAACCATTGTCATGTTAGCAGCTTTTCCTTAGGTTTACTGGTACCAAAAGCCCTCCCTTCCAGAGGGCAGGATGGTGTCAGTTTCCATTCACTTTCTTCCCGCTTCCCTTCCTGTTGAACTGAAACTGGGAGGGCAGTGGTGGGCTCGCTCACGTAGTCAGAGCCATTGCTTTTAGCCTGACACTAGGATGTTAGCTTCTGAAAGTGACGAGATGACACCATGACAATTTATTTGAGAATAAAAATCCAGAAAAGTTTCCATGGACAAAGGAGAGCTTTCAGTCTCATTTAAAACCCACTTATATGCAGATCTGTTAGTGAACAAGAAATCGTCCACTAACGGTTTTGCACGTATCTAGATTGTGCTCAGTTTCCAGATTTCTTCCTGTTGTGATCTGGGCATTGAATTCTCCAAATTTAAAAAGAAGAAACAAGTCGGGGTAGAGGAAGGGGCACAGTATTAAAGGCTAGCTGTAGTTGGCAGGGCTGTGGCGAAATGTCAGTTCGTCTAGAAAATATTTTCATTACATCAAACTATGTCTCCCAGAAAATAATGACAGTCTATTCACCATTTCTACTATAATCCAAAATAACAAGAAAGGGGCATGAAAAATCATTATGAGAAAGTATTCTTAAGGTAAAGGATTCCCGAATGAAGCAGCAGAATTTTGTGTTTTTACAGTGTTTGAAATTGAAGCAGGTTAGGGCCGAGGCTGGCCTGGGGCATAAAATCATTACGGTTAGGGTTAGGGTTCTCTCTGGAGACAGAAGGATGAACAAATGACTTTCCAAAGTTCCATCTAGATTTAGATGGTAAGGATTAAAATGCATGAAGACAGTAAAAGCCAAGAATTCTGTGTGCGGTTTTGTGGGCAAGGAATGGGTATCCATCCTTAAAAAATTCAAAAAAAAGCTCCACGGATATTCTTTCCTAGATTTATTGTAAAGCCATTTGCAGGGAACTGGGGAAAACCCTAGAACAGGAGATCATTGTATGTAGTAAAAAACTCCAGCCATAGGCCACACGTGTAACTCACCCCAGCCCTGACAGAGGGACTGCAAAACCCACCGAGCAAAGGGGATTACGCTCTATTGGAGCTAAACCTCAGAAGAAAATATTGCTGTGAGGAGCTTCATGTTGTCTCTAATACAGGGGATGGAAAGTGGGGAAGGTAATGACCACCAACAGTGGATAGGAAAATGTAACTAAATATGGCAGCTCCAAGAAGACAGATGGACTATGGAATCCCAAAGCACTTAGATTCACTTTAGAGTTTACAGGTGATGATCCCCTTTGATTCATGGCCGTAGTTCTTAAGGGCAAAAGAACTTAGTTAGCTAGAGATGGGATGCAAACAGAAAGAAAGGCTTCTCCAGCTGGGAAAACAAAAGATGTTTGGGACGATGTTGATGAAAGCTTTTTTAAAGTGAGGGGTACAGAGAGAGTGGACGAGGAAGGCAGCTGGAGCTTTTCCAGGTCGGCTAATGATGCACAGTGCTGCTGATGCAGCAGTTCATCCAGCCCGCACAACAGAGAGCTGCCTTGGGGACCTGCCCTTTTTCTTAGGGTTGGACCCTTAGAGTCCAGGTTAGGGGAGGCTTCACCACTTGGTTTATAGAACTTTTTTTCTTGTGCTCTAATTTAAATGCTTACCTCCGGGATATACTTAACTAAAGCTTAGCTTAATTTTTCCCTTTTCAGACTTCCTCCCCCTTAGCAGGTATTTGGTTTCTAAGATCAGAAATCAACAGGGGAGAGGACGTTAGTCTAGGTTATAAAATGAAATGAAACGCCTCCACTTTTTCATCCGCTTTTGCTAAAATGCTTGGTGCTTTGCTCATGAGACTGAGAAAAATCCTTTTGGTGATCATTTACCCATTGCGAGGACCCGGGGAGCTGTGGATCTTGGTAATTATATCTGCCACGTTGTGAGGCGATGCCTGTGTGATCTGAAATGTAAAATATTGTGCATGACAACATATTGCATTTTTGTCTTTTTTTATTTCATGTTGTTTCTCCAATTGAGGCAGGATGACATGTACCACAAAATCAAAATCTGTGATGGGCTTCGAACTTATAAATTCAAGTTGCAGATTCCACGTCACCTTCTCCCCATTATCACTCAGTGACCTCTATCCCCTCCTTATCTAACTTCAGTATAGGGACCTGCCTTCTCTGTAAGCAATTCGCTCCATCATCAGACTTTAGTATAAGGTGGACTCTAAATTTGACAAGGTTCTTCCCAGGCGACAGCAATAAAGCTGATACGTTAGCCTTCTAAACCCACACTACAGAAACTGCCCTCCTGTCTGTGGTCCTTATCTGCAGCTAAGCTCTTCCCATGCCACCAAATACTACAGAGAAACAATTCAGCTGCCTTACTGTTTGGAGGTTGGTCTCATTTTGGTTGATACAGCCTTACCCCTAGTACAATGGATTGAGTTTAGACATCATGTAGAATGCCCTTCTATGAAGGTTTATGCACTTTGGAACAGTTAATAATGGTGAGGAGTGGAGTGTGGAAATGTCCTTCTCTAAATATCTTTTTTTAGCTTTATGTTTATTTTATGGTTATATTAAATTGTTCTCGACTTTGAAAAAAATTTTTAATTGAAGTATGGTCAGTTTACAATATTGTGTCAATTTCTGGGGTACAGCATAATAGTTCAGTCATATATATCCTTTTCTTGTGACTGAGAGCAAAAGCCAGATATTTTCTTTTTTTATATTCTGTTTCATTATAGGTTACTACAAGACATTGAATATAGTTCCCTGTTTATCTGTTTTATGTATAGTAGTCAGTATCTGCAAATCTCAAACTCCCAATTTATCCCTTCCTACCCCCTTCCCACTCAGGTAACCATAAGTGTGTTTTCTGTATCTGTGAGTCTGGTTCTGTTTTGTAAATAAGGTCATTTGTCTTTCTTTTTTTAGATTCCACATATAAGTGATGTCATATGGTATTTTTCTTTCTCTCTGGCTTACTTCATTTAGTATGATGATCTCCAGGTCCATCCATGTTGCTGTAAGTGGCATTATTTTTATTTTTTATGTCTGAGTAGTATTCCACTGTATAAATATAACACAAACTTCTTTATCCAGTCACCTAAATATCTTTTGACATTTTACTAATTCTAATGTCTCTCATGAGTGCTACACACAGTCACACCTGAGATAAAGGAATGCATGTGTTGCTCTCTCTTCCATGCACTAGGGGACTTCCCAAACAGTGGCAAGATGGTCCTAGAGATTATCTCATGTCTGGGCTCAGCAAACTACAGCCAATGAGCCAAATCTATTCCATTGCCCATTTCTGTAAGTCCTGTGAGCTAAGAATGATGTTTACATTTGTTTATGGCTGGGGGAAAAAAAGAAAGAGTATTTTTTGTGACATGTAAAAATTATATGAAATTCAAATTTTGATGCCCATAAACAAACACAACTTAAAACACAACCATGTCCATCATGTATGTGTTGGCTGTGGTCAATTTCACATTCAACATCTCCACATTCAGCAGAGTGGAGTAGTTGTGACAGAGACCAAATGACCATATCAATATTTTCCATCTAGCCCTTAATGGAAACATCTGCTAAGCCCTGATGTGTGTCCTCCCCAAGTCTCCCTGATCAGATCGTCTTAAACTCAAGTCTATTCCTTTCCCTGAATCTGTATCCTCAGCTTATTGTTTACAAAGCTTTCTGTACAATGCCTGGCACATACAATTAAGCAGAAAATGCCTAATAAATGCATGTAACCAATAATTTCATTATAAAACAGATGGAAGAGAATGTCGGAAGCTCCCAAGATGAAAAGCCAATAGTACTTCCCATAACAAACAGTACAGCATAGGTTTTGTGTTTTTTTTAATGCGTATGCACAGTTTGCGCACACGTCTGCCGTTCTCTCTGTATGAGGTCTACTGGTTCTAGACTCCATGGCTTGTAATTACAAAGCAAAATCTTCTAATGCCAATAATAAGATCAGCCTCTATACCTTTTAAGTGCAATCTTCCTGATTATAAGCAGCCACCGAGTAAAGACATCAGAGAGGGAGATTTTTTTTAAAACCCTGGGGCAAAAGTTTAGTTAAAAACAACTTGGAAAGTGGTTTAACTGCTTGACCACCCCCCAGCACACAGCATTCAAAGCAAACCCACTGTTTCCGACGATGTTGAAGAATCATCCTGTGTTTTTTGTTGGGTGCCTCCTCGCTCCTAAATACCATCACCCTGGTCAAAGCTAATATGCAGAAAAGGCGGGTAGGGGAGATAGAGATCAGTTTGCTTCTTCCTGTCTCCTTATCCTATTTCAAAATAGCTGGTCATGGGCTTGGAACATCTGGAAGACTGCAGACATCAATTGAAGCTATACCTACACAACGGAGACTCCAAGGGACTGTATCACACACCATATCCCAGGAAGAGCCAAGCGTTCCTGCACAGAAGCCAGCCAGGCTGGGAAGTAGAATGGCAAGGAGAAACCTAAAGAAATTCCAGAAAGAGAATCAGGAAATGTCTCATCTCCCAAACAAAAATACAGAAATATGCATCCTACAGTTTATGTGCATTTTCAAATATTTAGAATGAGAAAATTTGTGCAATCAAGTGTAAAGTAAAACAATGCAATACCCACACGTTCATTCATTCAGTCACTCACTCATTCTTTCTGTCACCTTCTCCATGAAACCTTTCATTGAAGACTAAGTCACTGCCTCTTCATTACTTGCATAGCTTTTCGCATTTGGCTTCCTTTCAACCCCTCTGCATTATATATTCTAATGATTTGCTCTTCTTGGCACACTTCAGCCTCTAGAGGGAGTTCAAGCCCCCAGATCCTCCAGGGGAAGAGTTCTGTTGTGATGTGTGTCGGTTGGACCAAGGTGTCTGGGGTGGAGCATTTGGTAGGAGGAGCCATGAGGTCCAAAGCTCTTGCTCCTGCCTGGAGAGCCCCCCGGGACCCCTTCGCTTTTTGGGGTCTCCCTTGCCTAATTGCTTTCTTAGAAAAGCCCTTTGTAAAAACTTTGTAAAACACTTTTCTCTTTCTCTCCTGGCTACGTAGCTGCTATGACAGCCTAGGCAAAAGGACTGTCTCAGTTCAAACAGTCTAAACTAGCTAAAGGGAAAAAGACCAGATAAGCATTTCATAAAAAGTTCCAATTAGGAATAAGTGACAAGATAAACCTTGGTGCAGCCACTATGGAAAACAGTATGAAGGTGTCTCAGGAAATTAAAATAGAACTACCCTATGATCCAGCAATTCCA
Organism: Vicugna pacos; assembly: GCF_048564905.1. Classification (NCBI taxonomy): domain Eukaryota; kingdom Metazoa; phylum Chordata; class Mammalia; order Artiodactyla; family Camelidae; genus Vicugna; species Vicugna pacos. The sequence goes on from NC_133011.1 coordinate 6,464,363, forward strand.
CTTCTATTTGTCAAAAGAAACTGTAAACACTAACTCAAAAAAGATATACACACCCCCATGTTAATTGCAGCATTATTTACAATAGCCAAGATATGGGAACAACCTAAGCGTCCATTGGTGGGTGAATGGATAAGGAAAAAAATGTATCTATTTATGTTTCTTGCCAGTTATCTATTAAATCTTACTGTATTATTTAAGAGCTTCCCAGTTTGTGATATTTCTTTTGATTGCATGTTGGTTATTTTTACTGCACAGTTTAAAATTTGTTTATGTAATCAAATCTGTTAAATTAGCTTATCGCTTCAATCTAACCTAATTACATATAGCATCTGTGCTTCTCCAAACGTAGTACATATGGTTTCTACTATTTTCTTTGGGATGACATTTTTGCAATTAAATCATTAGTCTGGAGTTTATTTGTGTTATAAGATGTGAATCTGAAGGATTTACCTCAATTTGGTATCTAGTTAGTTATTTCAGTGGCATTTATTAAATAATCTCAACTCTCTACATATTCTAAGGGAAAGCTAACAGAAGTGACAAAACATTATACATAGTTCCACAGCGACCTCTGATGCTAATGGCTAAGTCTTCTTGATTTGATAGCCATCATTTTATGCATCTCTCCAATGAGTGGATTGGATTAGGGGCTCTTCCAGAATTAACATTTGATGATTCTCTGAAATCCTCACTCAGGAAAAGGCAGGTGCTCCGCAAGCCCGTGTCTAGAACATGGTGAGCCACCACTTTGGCTATTGCTGTTTGGATTCTTCAGGTAACTTACAAACCCCCTTGGCCACACTGCCATGTGGGAAGTCAGGGATCCAGCCCATTAACTTCATTTAAGATGGCTGCACAGGGTATGTCTGAGTGACAGGAGCAGTGCCTAATGGGCTGTAAATAACTTTTGACCACTTGACCTTGGTCATGTTGATATGACCCCCGTTAGGTCTCCTCAATGTTAGGATCATGCAGATGCCTGTGAACCACTTCATAAACCAACAGGGTATTTCCCCTAATTGGAGAGAAGCATGGCGGTGCAGAGCGGTGGTTCATCATGCATCTCCTGAATGCATGCCTGGATTGGATGCCATAGGAAATCACCCACCTCCTGGCCTCGCCCTGTCACTTTCTCTTTTTGAGCTGAAAGAGCCTACAGAGCATTTGAATCACTTGCCCAAGCATCAGTTCATCCCCTCTCTCTCCCCACAAGCTCCCACTCACCCAGCAGCACTTTCTACCATGTTTGATGCTCCTCTGCAAAGCTCCTGCCTTCCAGTCAAAGCCATTTTTCCCATCACCCTACATACCTCAATTTTTTTTCTTTCCTTGGAGTGCTTGCTCAGAACCCAGATTCCCCAAGAAAATTTTCCTGTGTGATGATAATAATCACCAGTGACACTGGCACCACCGGCACCACCCTCTCCTCAAAACTGAGCCCCCGCTGTAGGACTGACCCTATGCTTTATGCCCCAGAAACCTCATCTTGCAGTCAGGCCACTGCGTCTGCATCTGCTCCCTGCCATTTACTAGCTGTGTGGTCTTGTTTAAGGCGCTGCGCCTCTCAGTGTCCCAGTTATCATCTGGAAATAGGGAATGCTGGCGGCACCTATTTCACAGGGTTCTCGTGAGGTTTGAATGCGAAGTACTTTGACCCCTGCCTGGCACACAGCAGGCATCCAACAGAGGCAAAGCAGAAAAGATTTCGGTGATGGTGGTGGTGTCTCCATTATACGGATGGAGAAACAGCTTCAGAAAAGTTAAATTATTTACTCAAGGGTTCAGGTTATCTACTGCTGCGTAATTACCTTCTCAAAGACTTAGTGGCCTTAAATAACAGTTTTATTCTAGCTCGTGCTTTTGTGTCAGGGGTCAGGGCCAGACTTTGCTAGGTGGGTCTTCTGCTCCACCTGGCATTGGCTGGGGTCACAGCTGGTGGCTAGGCTGGGCTGGAGGGTCCAATGTGGTTTTATTCACATATCTGGCCCCTTGGTAAGGATGTAAATGGCCTGCAATACCACTTCCAACAAAGAGGAACAAGAGAGCTTTGAAGAAATGAATGACTCCTCATGTGGAGCATTGTTTTGTGCCAGAAAGCTAGAAAGTACCAAAGACCAACTGGGTCACGTCAAAAAGGCAACTGAAGGGATTCCCAATAACAAAAGAATTTAAAAAATAAATAATGAATGCAATGGATCTATAACACATCAAATATATACAATTCCATGAGTTTATAACACCATATGACAAAAGGAAAAAAACTCTAATTGATTATCATGTGGACTGTTAGATCAACTATTTGCTGTGAAACTTTATGAAAGAAAAGAAATATTTATTTTGCCTTTCCCATATAAGCTATATTTCAGAGATACCAAACAGATGGCAAGACAACGTTCTTTATAGAGGGATTCCAGCCAATAAATAATTACGGAATTAAGAGAATTTACCTCTGTGCCACTCCTCATGAAATAATGGCTCCAGGCAGTGATCCCTTTTGGATGCTAAAACCATTAAGTGACACTTGATAATGCAAGGATATGCCTGACTTAGCATCACTAAAAACTGCAGACATCATAATGTGATGCAGTAGGAAATGTGCAGCACTACCTGTGCAGTATTATTGACTAAAAAGTCAAAACCGCCTTTACTTTTTACCACCAATGTGATATAATTAGAAATCCCTATCTTCAAGCCCTGATTCTGGCTAGAGCTCATAGATCTCGTGTAATAGCCTAAATCATAAGAGCAGGAGGAGCTTCTTTTGTTAACATATTTGGGTTTTGTCCCCTGCTCCTTGAACAGTTCTGGAGTGAGACAGGAAAGAGCACCTTTGTGATTCATGTCAAACCTCTTTCAACCACAACAGAGTTTACCTTAATGAGATGATTCTGGAAAGCCTCTATGGATAGGGGACTCATTGCCAGGGAAACCAATCTTGTGAATAGAGGGCTGGAAATTTCAGCCCCACCCCCTGACTTCAGGGGAGGGGAGAAGGGCTAGAGGTTGAGTTAATGGTTGAGTTATTCACTAATAGCCAATGATTTAATTGATCATGCCTGGCAATGTTGCTCTAGACAAGGACCACTGAAGACTTCTGAGCAGGAGTGAAAAAGAACTGATGAAATTAATGTTTTAGAAAGACTAATATAATGAGGCCCATAAATCTAACTACCAATCAACAGGAATTAGTTGCTCCTCAGTATCTGAGAGTGACTTGTTTCCAGGGCAACCCCCTACTCCTGCCCTGTGGGTACCAAACTCTGCAGGTGCGCAAGTCTCTTAGGTAAAGCAACATAATATTTGCATATAACCTATGCACATTTTCCCTTATACTTTAAATTATCTCTAGATTACTTATAATATCTAATACAATGTAAATGCTATGTGAATAACTGTAAAAACAATGTAAATGCTATGAAAATAGTTGCCAGAGTGTGGTCAATTCAAATTTTGCTTTTTGGAAATTTCTAGAATTTTTTTTTCTGAATATTTTCAATCCAAGCTTTACTGAATAAGTGGATGTGGAAGCCACAGATATAGAGGGCTGCCTGTACAGGGGATAGAGAAATCAAATACCACTACAAGAAAATAATGACCCAAATCCAGAATGAGGTGACGGTCAATGGGACAAATTACTTTATTTCACCAACAAATAAACAACTTAAAAAAAAAAAAAGGACAGGAAAGAATTGGCTCAAGAAAAAGAGAGAATTGCGTGTATCCTGTGGATTTTGAATCCTGACTCAAACAAATCATCTGGGGGAAAAAATCTTTGAAACAATTGCATAAATTTCAATATGAAATAACTATTATGAATAATTATTGTTAATTTTGTTAAAATGGTTATAAAGGAACCTGTTTCTCCTCTACTGCTCTTACAACACACCTGAAGATTGCATATGTGTTAGTCACTTACCTAAATACCCATTTCTCTCTTTTTCATTACTAAGCAAATCTCAATTTTGTTCAGAGCCACTCTATGCCCATCTGCAGGAGTTAGGTCATGATATTCTAAGCAAGTCAACACAAGCCCACATGCCCAGCCTTCCTTCAGATCTGGCCAGTGAGAAATAAAGGTAACGTCCTGGGGAAATTCCTAGGAGTGTGTTTGTTTTGACAGAAGTTTATAGATGCAGCTGGCCATATTCCTGCATTCTTTCTGCCTTGAACATGGATGTGATGAATATAGTGGTAGCGTAATAGGCAAGAATGAGTCTGACTCAGCATTACACCCATTTCTTTTACTTTAACTTTTGCATTCTACTGCTTTTGCTACAAGTTAAGAATGTTGCCTATAGTTTGAAATATATAAGATGGTCCATTCTCAAGGCCCTGACCTTCAAAGGTATAACAGTTTCCCCTTCATAGAGATAAAAAGTTGCAGAATAGAGAATAACATTTGTCTTATTAGAGGTTAATAGGAACATCATGACCTGACCTACATGGACAGCTGCAAGAACAAAGGATTCCAACACCAGTAAGCCTGCGACAATGAAATACACCCCTTCTCCTTTCAGTATAGAAGAAGCCTGAATTCTAATTTGGGTATGATGGTTCTTTGGGACACTAGCCCACCATCTTCTCAGTCTGCTTGCTTTCCAAATAAAGTCACTATTCCTTGCCCCAACAACTCATCTCTTGATTTACTGGCATGTTGTGCGGTGAGTGGTACGAGCTTGAATTCAGTAACAGTGGTAGCCACTATGCTATCATATAGAAACACTCAAGAGAAAAACTATAGAGGTCAATTTTTGGTCTGCTAAGCCAAAGCCATTCGTTTCCCACCTGTGAAATAAACCTCTCTTCGAGTCACCATGATCAATTTGAGGCCAGATGTATTAATAAAATTTTGTTTAGAGAGGAGTTAAAATGGAGTCAACAAAGGCACTATTTAGAGGATATTTGGGATCAAGACTATGGTGCTGGAAAGGTAAGGAAATGTACATTGGATGTGGGAGAAAATCCAAAGGAAAATATTCAAAGAATTGAGTTAAACTGTAAGACACCTCGTCAGTGTCTTCCAAGAATTAGAGAACTGCTTGGTATGGAAAAACCCACGTATTTGGTGTCAGATCCCTGGACGATATATGGCAATCATCCAGAAGCTGCTAGCATTGGAATGGCCTCTTCAGGGGCAGCTAAGTCTCCTGCTTCGAGATGACCTTGCCATGATGAGGTGTCATCCTTAAGGATGTGGTATTTGTCTTAAACCAATTACCATCACATAGTTCTGTGTCTCCAGTAGGAAGAATGCATAAGTTTGAGAACCAAGACATGGAAGTAAGCAGTTGTCCAGCTGACCATCACTCCCAGTGGCCTGCTTGGGGAACTTGTGATTCCCAGCTCCAGGACTTTAGGTTCCTTGGGTCTCAAAGTCCCAGGTCTTGGAAGAGAGATACTTCTATCAAGGGATACAGTAAGAATTCCACTAAACTGAAAGCTAAGACTGTCACCTGGTCTCTTTGAGCTGCCCGTGGCAGTAGACCAGCAGGTTCAGAAAGAATTCACTATTAAGAGCCAGAGTTATTAACCCTGAGCACCAGGAGGAGGTAGGATGGCTGCTACCAAGTGGAGGCAGGAAGAAATACTTTGGGCACTCATGATCTCCTGGGTTACTTAATCCTCCCATGCCAGGCTTTCACTGTAAATGGTTAAGTAGAGCAATCAAGGCCTGATAAGAGGATGGTAGGCAGAGAGGCTCAGACCCATCGCTCCCTTCGAGCCACTTAGATGAGAAGTTCTAGCCAAGGGGTAAGGGGCAGGTAAGGGGGGGTGGTTTATGAGAGTCAGCTGGAGTCTCAGGACTAGCGAGCAGCAGCCACTAACCACTAATCCTCATAAGTTTTAACATAAAACATGACAACCAGAGTCTGCAGGAAATTGTGCCTGGACAGAGGGAACTTATTGTGAAAGGCAAGCAGCTCTGGGTAGGATCAGGAGTGGAATGGAGTGAACGCTGCTGGATCCCACCAGGTCCCCTTCACCAAGCTGCTGTCCCCAGTCCCCAGCTGCTGCACATGTTGGCTGCTGGCTGCTCGCAGCTGCCTCTGGCTCCGGAGAATTGCCTTGGGCCGAATGGGAGCAGCCTCACCAGCAAGTTAGGCCCACTTCCTTGACTGGCTTCTGCCCCGACCCTAGCCTGCTTACCTCACTCTCCATCTCCTGAGACCATTTTCTCCAAAATTCACCTTCTCACAATTCTCTATTTCAGGTTCTGACTCTAAGAAACATGATCTAAGATACTATCTGTTTTTATTTGAATAGTGCTACACCAAAAGACATGTTCAAGTCTCAGGACTCGGTACCTGTGAATGTGACCTTATTTTGGAAATAGGGTCTTTGCAGATGAAATCAAGTTAAAATGAGGCTGTGCTGGACTAGGATGGGCCCTAATCCAGCATCTTGTGTCCTTATAAGGGGAGAGACACAGAAATAGACACAGAGAGAGAAGGAAGTCTACCATGTTGTGTTGGAAACAGAAATTGGAGTTAAGCTGCCACAAGAGACTGCCAAGGACTGTCAGCAGCCACCAGAAGCTGGAAGAGATAAGGAAAGATTCTGCCCCAGAGCCTTCAGAGAGAGCATGGCCCCATTTTAAGCCACCCAGTGTGCAGCATTTTGTTACAGTATCCACAGAAACAAACACGCTGTCACTGAAGACCCAACTTCAGCACCTCTGTGAAGCCTTCTCTGGTTGCTCCTGTCCTATTGGACACCTCTGTCTCCTCCGATCATCCTACAGCTCACATTTTCCCCTCCAATTCACTGCCACTTGCCACGCACAGGCTAGGAGTACATTTTCACTTTCCACGGGTGTTAGGCTGTAAACTTCCGGAGAGCAGAGACCAAAGGTGATGATACCCTGACTCCCAGCTTAAGGAGTCTCTTTGGTTAGTATCAGCTTTTAAATTAAAAAAAAAAAAGTTTGATTGTGGACTCTGATTTTAGAAACTACTCCCTGTGCAAAAAGATAGGGAAAAAGAAAGCTGAGAATCACTAGAAGTGAACAGTGTCTCTGTACTATGCAAGGTTTTATTTTCTTTGTGGGTTATGGCTCAGGCAGGGAAACTTAGAGCAATGACATAGTGAGAAAGACAGACTGAAAAAAAATGCGGGCTGGTGAAAATACCGATAAATGCGTGGAATATTTGAAAAAGTTGGCATTTGTTAGCCTCCTTGCTTAGAAAGCCTCTGAGACTGTTTGATCCTCTGAGTGCATCTCACTTTCAAGACTCATGCTCTTCAGTCCCCCTGGAAGCTGAAGCACATCTAAAACAAATACAGGTGAATGGAAAATGTTAGTTATGAATTTGACGGAAAGACAGAAACATGTTGGTCTCCATTTCAAACTCTTTGATTTCAGCATCCAAGAACACTTATTAACGAAGGAGATTTTTATGTTCTGATCTGCCTATTGCTTGTTAGTGTTCCTAATTCACATCTGGAACGTTTCCTTTGAGAACAAGTGTCCTACAAAATGCCAGGGATCTATCAAGACCATATTCTGGGACTATTTTCTTATGATTAGGCTGTTCTAGGAGGACAGAGGAAGGGAGGTCTCAAGGAGAGTAGTGCTAGCCTGTAGACTGAGGGATGAATAATATTAATTAAAAGATCTCGTTTGTGGGAGTTACACTGGTAGTCACTGGCTTAGCAGACAGTCTTCAAAAACAGTTGGTAGGATTAAACTTCAGGATGGAATTCACTAATCAACATGGATAACTACTGATCTTTTAAATTTAACATTTTAGTCTAGTACACCAAAAAAAAAATCCTAAAAATTCAAATGTAATGTTTGTTTTCTTCTAGGTCCCCAAAGAAAAGGTGGGAACGATTCAACTGTAAACCAGCTGGATAACTTGAAACAGAGTACACTGGGTCACTGTCAAAGCGAGCCATTGATCTGAAATAACACAGGTGATAGACAGACAGAGGCAAGATCGCTTACTGACATATCCAATTTTGTATACAGAAAAGAATTAAAAATAAGAAACCCCTACTGATTATTCTGGAAGATTTCTTTTTTTCCCTTTAGGCCTTCTTGGTCCTTTCTTTTCCCTAAAATGCGTCAAATGTTAACAGAAGAAGGACACTGTTCTTCTGCCCTAAATGTCTTATATTCAAAATATTCAAATGTAAAATCTGATCCAAAAGGAGCTCCAGTTTTGGGAGGCAAATAGCATGAGAATGTTTGGCGTATCCAGTGTCATTCTACAAAAACCTTTTCTTTCCTCACGAGGGCCTTAGATACTCTGCCCTGGAAAGCCAATACACAGTATTGTACAATTTGATAACGTGTGTGCGCACTGCTCTGTGAGAAGCTGGCAGAAAAAGCAAAGGGAAGAAATAATCCTCATAGTTTTCAAGGCAAATAATGAGGTCACTGCAAGTAGAATTTTTCCCTTTGTCAAGCCTCAGTACCCATCACTTTTCCAAGATTGGATTTCATTTGCATTTCCGTACTGGATGAGAAAACTTCACGTGCGCTCCATCAGCTCACCTGCCTGTGACAATCTCAAGATCTTAACAGCCAGACCACCAAACAGTCGTGCAGATCAAGTTTTGAAAGCTATCAGTCCACAACCTTGCTTGCCGGGGAATATTTTCCAGAGCCTGTCCCATATTTCCCATTATCCTATTTAAATTTAAGACACAAGTATTTTATGTCTTTTTACGTAGAACAGGAATTAGATATATCCTAGGGAAATCAATTCATTCACATTTATCTACTTATTTATTTGCCTCTGTTTATTCATTTATCATTCATTTCTTCAACGAATACAAGTCAGGAACGGTGCTGAGTGATGAAAATATGAGTAAGACACTGTGTTTTCCGTCAAAGAGCTCTCAGGTAGGTAGGCGGGCGGCCACTAACCATAGAATGTGATTTACAAAGAGATGCATCCAGTTCCAAATAGGCCAGAGCAGCCCCACCCACGTGGAAAGAAGCATTTAGGGCCCTTCAGAGCCGCTGGGCAGGTCGGTCTGATCTTAGATAACTCGAGAAAACAAACGCCCACTCAACTGGGAATTTGTTTTTCTGTGTAAACTTTCTAAATCCTCGAAAGCCAAGCTCTTCATTGTCTTCCTTGTTCCCATTCCAAGAATGGGTAACTGAGTTTGCTCTGCCCCAAACCCTTTTTCCAAGGGTGTGGATATTTCAACTGGTTTTAAGGAGCTCTCCATGGATTTTGTTTTTTGTTTTTTGTTGTTGTTGTTTGTGTTGTTTCCCAATGTTGAAGGGAAGTGAGGGGAGGGCAGGACTGCCTTCCTTTAAGGAGTCCTACCTGTAGGGCATAAAGCCACTTACTGCCTCTGCTTTCCTTACCTGGTCTTTCCAAGCCGGGCAGCTCTGGGATCCTTTATAGGACAGGAGAGAAAAACAAAGTCGCTAGCCAGCCTGGTCCCCACCGTTGTGCCTGCCCCATTCTTCCCACACTCGCTGACCCTGGGTTCCTGGCCTCGGGCTCTCTCGCTCACACGATAGATCAGTCCCTCTGCTTGTCTCTGTCCCCCGTTTGAGCGTGGATGACTGTGTATTACAGAGTCTCCACCTTGTTGTGACATTCGTAACTCCCTGACCTTTATATTTCACTGCCACTTTCCTTGCTCTTGACACCTGCCTTGTTTTCAGGGACGGTGAATATTATAAGGGAGGCTTTGGAGATGTCAGAACTGGGTTCACCTCTTGGCTGTGGCATTTTTTTTAGCTGTGTGACTTGGAGCAAGACTAAACGTCTCTAAGCCTCAGTTTCAACTATTACAACCTTACAAGGTTTCTGTAAGGAATAAATGCTATGACAATCATTGAACACCCAAGCATATAGTACAACCAAGAAAAAGGAGCCATTTTTGTGATCACTGTGTACCCTCCTTGCTTATAGCCGAGGCTGGACAAGCCTACTTACTTTAAAGTGTATCTATGCATTTTGCAGTGTGTCAAGAACCATGCAGAACCCCAGTAACACAACTGACACTTCCTGTGCAGTATCTTTAAGCCCTCCCCATCCCAATAGAGATGGGGGATGAATCCCAACCAGAGCTTCAGTCTGACTGCCTCCTACAGCCTGGAGAGTCCCAACCCTGGCACAGAACACCCAGCAGCTGGAGAGGTTTTAGACGCAAACACATTTACTGATAACTGTGATTATGGAAAGGTATTTTAAAACCTCTTTGGAAAGAGGATTGACTTCCAGCTTGGATTTCAGATAAAATTTGATCTCCCTACCACTGGACATTGTAACAATCCCTGTACAACCCTGTTAATCACCTAGCAGCGAGCAGAAGTTCCGAAGAAGGTTAAGACTTTTTTAATTCATTAATTCAAGAAATGTTTTCTACTTTCTCTCCCTCTTCTCTTCCTTTTCATAACAATTCGGACCTAATGCGATTTTTATGGGCTGAGCAATTTAGGCATCTTGACCAGGATGGAGGGAGTACAGGGACCCAGAGCCAGAGGCTAACTGGTGAGGAGGGTGGCCCCCTGGAAGAGGGTGGGGAGGCAACCCCAGGAGGGGATGTCGAAGTCACGTGGACTAAGAAGAGCATCTACACAATCGGCATGTAATCTTCAAAATACAGCAAAGGCATGAAGATCAGGAGAATGCTAAAGAAATACTCCAGATTTGAAAGCTATTAAAGAGACTCGACAACTAAAGGCAATGTGTGACTCTGGACCGGCTCCCTTGTGACAAAGGACGTCATTGGAATAATTGGCGCAACTTGAATGGAGTCTGTGGATTAAATGGTGGTAACGCGTCAGCGCTAAGTCCCTGATGCTGGTGGTTGTGTTGGGGGTACGCAGGAGAATGTTCTCGCTTGTAGAAACCACACACTCAAGTTTCTGAGGGTGATGGGGTATCTGGGGGGCATCTTCTCAAATGGTTTAGAAAATAAAAGAGTTCTTTGTACTAGCAAGTATTCTGTAAATTTGAGATTGCCTTAGAGCTTTAAAAAATACACTTTTAACTTTAGTTTTTAATTTTCAGAAAACTGTGAAGACAGTGCAGAGAGTTTCCATATATTTCATACCAAGATCCCTTATAATTAGCATCTTACATTAGCTTGGTGAATACCTTGTAATTAATTAACTAATTTTAGTATATTACTATGAACTGAAGTCCATAGTTTATTTAGATGTCCTTAGTTTACCATGCTTTTTTTTTTTTGTCTGTTCCAGCATCTCATGAAGGATATTCCATCACATGTAGTCATCCTGTCTCTCAGGCTCCTCTTGGCTATGGCAGTTTCTGAGACTTTCTTCGCCATCCACAATCAGGGTGAATCTCATCAGAGAGCTGGGCTAGAAGCTTACAGGAGGGAGACATAAGTATATGACTGAGAACACCCAGAAGAGATTGTAGAATGAACAGAGAAATGCATCAAGGGGAATACCAACGCTGAAGAGAAAGAAGTACCAATAAAGGGACTGAAAGAAGACTGGCCAGAGGAGAAAAAGAAGAACCAAATAAAGTGACGCCACAGAATTTGAGTTAAAGAGCTTTAAAAGGTGGGAATCAAGGGGTGGGGGGGTGGGGTCAAGGACTCTGACAGTGCCGAGCTCAAAGTAAAGTTAGTCTGTCAACACAGAGATGACACTTGAGAAATGATCCAAGAAAAGTTGTGGTGAGCATTTATTTACAGCATGCCCAGATCTGGACGAGGAGAATTTTCTAATTCTTCCTTCACTATGAGGTTTAAACAGCTGATGATAGTTCAAACTGTTAGCTTTCCGAGGGATGGAGGAGTGACGTACAGCGTTCTGAGGTCAGACATTATTCAGCAGAGGTCGGTGGGCTTGGCAGAAGGGATGGGATCCTAGAGGCTTTCCTAGAGCTCACAGCATCACAACACTACTCACTTACGTGGTGGCTCCTCCAGTTTCAGGTATAACCAGACACAGAACTTCTTTGCTGTGCGGGGGTGCTGCTCACAGCGACTGCTAACTGCTCATGGATTTGTAGCCAAAAGACCGCTGTGTGGCCAGACTCCTTTCCATGCTGGGCACACGTGCATGCCGCTGAGCGCTTGGGAGAGGCGTTCCTGATTTGCACAGCCTGTTGCAATTTGTCTCTTATGTTCACAATCTGCCTGTGAGTTTTGCTCAAAAATAGCTATCTCATTCCTTGGAACTTCATCCCAAGACTGCTTTTCTGCACTGTATTTACTCTTAATGCCAAAGGTGATTCTTTAGTGCTTTGTGGTTTCCAGAGCACTTTCACATTTAATATACTTAATTCAAACTTCACAGCAACCCTGACATAGATGAGTTAGTTGTTAATATTATTTCTATTTTTATGGATAAGAAAACCGAGGCTCAAAGAAATCATATGACTTACTGAAATCTGCACAGTTAACATTTGGGAACATAATGATAGTAGCTAATAGGTCCATTGTACTCACCATGAGCTAGCACTGTTCAATGTAGACTATATATCAATTTATACTGTAACTCATTTAATCCTTATAACAATCCTGCAAAAGAGGTGCTATTAATATCCTTTTTTATAGATGTAGCAACGCAGGCACAGAAAGGATAAATGACTTGTCCAACCTAATAAGTAACAGAAGAGGGATTCAAACTCAAGTAGTCTGACTTCCAAACCGGTTATGTTACCCTTGAGCATCACTTCCGAATAAACCCTGGTGTTATCTGGGTTGTGCGTTCTTAGGCTTAATGTAAAAATAAACGATTTCTTCTAGCACTTGCTGCTTGAGTTAACCCACTTGACCTCATTCCTCAAAAGTCACTTCAAATTCCACTTTTCCATTTTCCATATATATTCAGTCTCACAGAAGTATAATGAGATAGACAATGCAAGACCTATATTACAAGACCTAATTTTTGAGAGCTGTTTCTTTCCATCAAATGTTTGGTACCACCCAAAGAACCCAAAGTTGCTTAAGATACTGGGTGTGACGTTTCAGGTGGTTCTAGGGCTCAGTCACGTAAGAGTTCTTTGTCTCTTTGTCTTTCTGTCTCTGTCTTCCTCTTTCCCTCTTGCCTCTCTCTCATTGGTAGCATTTGCCAATTTCCATGATGTAATTACTCCCACCACGTTTTATTTCAGCCTACCAACACGATATCCACTGGCTTGCAAAATTCCTGAGAATTTAGTCATTAGCTCTAATGCTGTCCTAAGTGATTTTATGTAATGCACTTAAAACAACAAACTTGTCAAGATTTTATTTATTAGTTACCTTTTACATATGAGAACACTGAGGCACAAAGCAGTTAAGTACCCAGGATAAATCAGTTACCAAGTGATCTGGACGCGATACCCTGGCTCTTATCCACTCCACTGTGCAGCCGACCTCTCAAATATTGGCTGGGCCTTTCAGTTTCATCGTTGGTGTCTCTTAAAAAAAAAAAAAAACAGAAAAAAAATCATCATCATTTGCTTTCAAAGTTCCCTGCCTGGTTGCCCAGGCTCCCATCTCTCCATTCCATCTCGCATACTACTAACAAAATTCTCTTTCTAGAAAAAAAAAAAAGAGCTGATCGTATCATCCCCCTGCTCAAATACCTTCAAATAGTTTGCTGCCACAGATAAGATAAAATACAGCTTTATCCTGGTATATCCACATCCTCCGGGGTCAGGACTGCAGTCTTCATCACAGCGCCCCTGAAAGTTTTGTCTGCTTCAGCTACACAGAATTCACTGTGATTTCTCAAACAGGCCATGTGCTCTCCTACCTCTGGACACATGCTGACCTTGCCATCTGTCAGAGTCCTACCATTTTCAAAGTCCTTTACAAATGCCACTTTCTCTGTAAGGTCTTCCACATGCCTCCAGTTGGAATACATTTCTTTCCTGCTTCCTATTGTCCCACTGCATCTGAGTTGCGCTGCCTCTGTTACAGCACTTACGACGGTCTGGTTTTTATTACCGCTATATCCCACAGTGTGGGAGATATGGCTGTCTCCCCTACCACAGAGTGAGTCTTTGTGGGCAGGGACCATGATCCATTCCTCTTTACCTCTCTCCCACAGAACCCAGGGTGGTGTCTTACTAATAGCAGGAGCTGAACGAATATTTGTGATTTTTATTGCTAAATGATAGCAACGAAATCTGAGCGTGGTGTAAACTGAGTAACTGACTCTCCTCTCTCCCAGTTCATGGGGCACTACCCGCTCTAGGTCGTCCCCTGAGGACAGGAATGCCAGCCCCCTCCATCAACTAGGGAAGCAACGCGCAACACCTTGCATCATGGCCACAAGGGGGCGCACTGGCGGGAGAGCAACAGCTGACCTGGGGAGGTCCTGTGCCAGTCCCTGGACCTGGACCTGCTCCTGTCCACCTCCACTGGCCTGCGAGAGCAGTGCCGCTTTCCACTGTGGGCCTCCCCTTGGTCACAGATACAGCCACCCCCCAGACTCAGATCCACCCAAGACTAGAGCGCGGACTTCAAGACGCCAAGACTCCTAGAGAGTGGAGTCTTTCGCCTTACGGACCCAGAGGCCGACACACCTTCTTCCCTCTCCCATCCCCTCCTCACCTGATTTGTCTCTGCTTTCACATTTTAGGACTTCCAAAAACACAACAGAACCACCTATCTGCTCCCCTAAGGTGGCTGCCCAATTATCAGGGAAGTCTGTGCCTCCTGCCCCTGCTGCAAGGGAGGGCAGATTGAGAGCCTTCAGGGACTCTCGGGTGTGGTCAAGGGAGTTTCTGGGACTCTTCTGGAAAGAGCAGAAAAGTGAAATCAACACCCTCCCTCCAGTGTGCGTGCACACAAATCCAGTCGCCAGAAGGCATTCCCATCCCAGCGTGGCGTCACTGGCAGCTGGCTCTGGCTATGGCTGCACTTAAGAGCCAGCCTACGCGCTGCGAGGTGTTACTAGGATGCCTCACCTCTACCCACTAGACGCCAGTCACGCCCGGCCCCTTGGCTGTTACACCCCAAAATGTCTGCACCTATTGTCAAGTGCCCTTGGGCGGCAAGATCTCCCCCAGCTGATAACCACTGAGACAAGTTAAACTGCCGTATAAATGACCCCTGTCAGGTTAGGAGTCCATTGGTCCCAGGTCCAACCTTCCACTTAGGAGCCCATGATCAGCTGCATATGTCCTCTGGAGTTAGTGTCCAGGCTCCAGTCCCTGGCATGGGGACATTCCTGACGGCTGCCTCCAGGATGGGAAGCCAAGCTATCATCTCGCTACTGGTGTTGTTCCCCACACAGAACGAGAGGTGAGAGGGATGTGTTTCCAGCCGACGGTCCACTGAGGTTAGGGACGCTCTTTCGAGAACTCTTTCCTCTGAGTCTGCCACTCTGAGCCAGGGCCCAGAGACAGGCAAAAGAAAAAAGAAAAAGAAAAAAGAAAAACCAAATGGGCAAATAAGGTCAACCTCAAGTCTTTTTCTTTAATTAGGCTGCATTTCTTTGTCGAGAACAGTTTTGGAAGGATCTCATTTTATGGACTCTTGCCCTGAATTCAAGCAACGTCAGACAGCCTCCTCAGCTGCTTTAAGAAAACACCTCAAAGGGTCAATAAGGCACGTGGGGGGAGGGGAATGTATATAAAACCTCCTATTGTCAAATTTCCATCCTCCTTACACACACACACACACAGACACACACACACACACATGCCCGCACACCCTTTCCTACCCAGATTGTTCTGTCCCCTGTTGAAAGGCTTAAGGTATATATTTCAAAATAAAGATAAAATATCTTGTCAATGAACATTAGAAATTGTTCACAAATCTCCCAATAATTTGCTTTTCTGTAAAATGCAGGAGTACAAGTTTACATTCTATTGGTGTTCAGATTGTTTCTTTATGAAGTTTTTTCCTTGGTGTTAAATAGCCTAAAGTACCATATGTTTCTTAATAAAAAGCCACGTAAAAACCTACATTAATAAACTGAACTCAAAGAAAAGCTGCCCCCAGACGGCTCTAACCAATCCTTTTTATGGGCTTGCCAACAATTTCAAGATTGTTTTAATGAAAAAAATTTATGTTCCTGTCTTTGTGGACCCCAGCACGCCATTTCCCCCTGCTCACCCCCACCCCACCCCGCCGAGCCCAGCCAACCCTCGGGTGCCCTGCAGAAGGGTTCACTCCTACCTTGGCAAGCAGTTCGCTGCAAGGACCGAGCTTCCCGGAAGCCCCTGCACACGCACATGGCCCAGCATGCTAACATTCCCAGGTGCCGCAGCGCCACCTCCGAGGCCCCTCTGGCCTCTCCTGGGGCTACATGGCATGGGGTAAGCAGGGCATTGACTTTAAAAGGGAAAATTCCCTGGAGCCCTGCCTGAGGAGCCATGAGCATGTTTCCAGAGTCCATGTTTCTCAGCATGTTGGAGAGGAAAGAACATGGCCTGTAGGCCAACACGTGTCATGCACTTCTGTAATCGCCGATGTGTGCGCTGGTCTTCGCGACGGGATGGTAAATTCCTTCAGAGTGGGATCGTATTTTGTCGATCAAACATACTGCTTAGCATAATCTTGGTTTGTCAATAGGCCTTCAGTCCATACTGAAATTTGATTATGCTCAAATTCCAGGCTGGCCACACATTGGCTATAAGTTATATAATTAATGTTTACTGATTAAATGAATGAATGGAAGAGAATGCTAGGTAACTGCTGTGTGTGACTAGCAACATGACAGAAGCCACTCCATAAATGATGGCACTTTTATTTTTATTATATTTATTACTATTATTAATGCTAGTTCTGTGCACCTAAGGCAATTAACCTCCATTTTTTTCATCCGTAAAATAGGTTTCACAATGCCTGCTTCCCCACCAGGCTGCTGTGAGGATTAAGAGGCCCATAGGAGATGCTCAGGGCAGGGTGGTTCTTCTCGTTCTTTTTTCACAGTAGAAGGAATGACCACTTTGCTTTCCACCACCTACCGGGACACAAAACCAGCACAGCCCCCCTTGGTTGACACTTGATGTATCACTGCCAAAAGCCTTCAAAGGGAAGACGTGATTCCACTGCAGCCTGCCCGCCCCTCCCCATCCCTACACAGAAGGAGGCACCCTGGAGGGAAAGAAATACCAGCCAATTTGTGGTGCATGTCTCCTGATCATATGCTAGTCTCCTCATCTTCCTCTTGTACCTTTTTCTTTTTCTTTCTTCTGATTTTTGAGAAATGTGAGCTTACCTCCACAGAACTCATAAGAAAAGGAAGCACTGTTAACTCTTCCTGGTACTTACAAAGACAGCAGGGCACTGCTTAAGACTTGGGGGACGGGCAGTGGTATCTGGGAGGGCAGACTGTTCCAGGGGTGAGAATCGAAGAGACGCCAGGCTATTGCTGGGCCTGACCTCTGTTCCCACTGGAGTTCTCTCCCTGATGACCTCTGGACTTGCTTGCTTGTTTTTTTTTCTTATCTCTTAGGAGATTTTATATTTTAGATATTTTTAAAATTGAAGTGCAGCTGATTGACAATGTTGTCTGGTGTACAGCATAGTGATTCAGTTATACAGATATACATATATTCCTTTTCTTATTCTTTTTATTATAGGTTATTGCAAGATCTTGAACATAGCCCCCTGTGCTATCTAGTAGAACCCGTGTCTTATAGACTGTCATTTAGAAAAATGGGTAGATGTGTTCTTGTGTGACCACAGGGACAGTCAGGACAGTGGGTAGTCCTGTGGGTATGACTGTGAGCCTTTCTAAGAAAGAACAGTCCAGCAATTGAATATTATAACCAAAGGAAGAAGCTGGCTGGAAGGCAGCAACCTCGCCACCCCTGAAAATGTCCAAGGAGAGATTCTGATAATGAAATTCTTGCTTTAAGTAGGGAATTGAACTAGGTGGCATACAATGACATAGAAGAGTGTTTGGCCCCCAAGAGTAGTTTAAACCTGTTTTTATTTCTGAGAACCTACATCCTTTCTCCTACGATTGGGCCTAACGGGTCCAATACTGAGTCGATTCCTTTCTCTGCCGATGCCATGAGCTAGAAGCTCTCTTTCAGTCAGAAGTTCTTTGTGGCTGAGGCTTTACAGTGGTTCTCCTAGCCCCCTTGTTTGCCTAGCAAAGCTTACTTTTTTTTTTTTTAATCAGACTGGTTTTGACCCCCCTCTCTGGTTTTCATCCACATGAAAAGGTTCTGACCCTTGACTTCTCCTGACTCCTGGTTGCTTGGTACACGCCCTGAGTTTTGCTTGTCTGCTTGATGTCTGAATTTCTCCTTTGACTTGATCTCAATTTATAGTTGCCCCCAACTCCTAACGACCTGCAAATTTACTCTGATGGCTAAGTGACTGAATTCTGGATCAGCCTGGGTTCAAATCCTGCTTCTTGCTAACTGGGACACTTTGGACAAGTCACTTTAGTCCCCTAAGCTTTGTTTTTCTCATATATTAAATGGAACTATGGTACCTATGTGATGCAGTCTGTGCCCAGTAAATGTTACTACAATTATTATCTCACGAAGACTCTGATTCAGCTTATATTCTCAGGTCCCAGCTTCCTAATCCTTCTAGATGCTCTGATGCCATCAACCACTACCCCGATACTAACAAAATCTTAATTTAGGCTCCCCTTGCTTAATCAAATGAATATGTTCCAGCTGAGTTGGCTATAAATCATTTTCGTAAGGTGAGTCATCTTATTTGTCTGTTACATTTCATCAGAACATTGAGACACTAATTCTCTCAAAAATCATTTTGGACCCCAAATATAATGAAGTTGAACTTCAGAATTCAGAAAATCTTTTAAAATCAAAAATAACTTACCAGAGAGTAATGATCCATGTTCAAAACAATGGTCACAATCATACACAGTTTGCACGGTTACAAAAAAAGACAAGACAACAAGTTCAAGAAGCATGGAACCCCCAAATTCCATCTATCTGTGATGTACAATCCTTTAGAATGAATGGGTGACTAAATCCATGAATTTGTGAGTTTAGAAGTCTATCCAGCAAAATGAGATCATTTGTCACTGTTGCAAAATCACTACTCACTACCATGTTTAGCATTATTATTCTGTCTCTGGACAGCCAACTTAAAGAGAACCAGATATCATATGGGTTCAGACAAGAGGGCCGTGGAAATGTTTTTGATGAAACAGTCACAGTGCATTCTTGTTAGCCATTGGCTGTTTCCTGAATATGTCCATCAATCTCAAATTCACCAGACTCCTGGAAAAAGGACTTGAACCAAACCTAACTCCAAACTAAAATTCAAACAGAACTGAACCCAAATGTTAATGTTTCACCAAACCGTGAACTGAACCAACTTTCACGGGGGAAGCGGGAAAAAAAAAAAAAAACTACTAAAGCATTTTGATTCAAAGCCAAAGCTATATGTTTTATGAAACTATTGAACTGGAACAAAAATCAGATCAAAATAGTCCCTGAACTAAATTTAAACTAAACAAATAAATTTTTATTTCTTTCCAATTGAATCCCTGGCTACAAATAAGGCTTAGTTTAGCACAGACGGTATTTAATTCAATACATGTATAGTTTATCTTAAGCAGTTTTTATGTGTGTCAATTTTCTCCTTTATACAAAGGGGTATATACTTCACTAGAGTTACTCTGAGGACTCAGTGAAATAATAAGCAAGAACTTCCATCATCATCATCACCACCACCATCATCTGATCTGCATTGTGTCCAGCACACAAGGGGTCAACTTTGCATTTTAAGTCCTCCAATATGTTCACTGGCCACCAGAGGGCAGCAAAAAGGTAGAAACCCTTGCTGGAACTGACTATGGAATCTGACTTATTTATTAGGACAAGCACTGAGGGCTTACTATGTGCCAAACACTGTCCTAAGCATCTTGCATATATTAACACATTTAATCCTGAAAACAATGCCATGAAGTAGGTTCTGCTATCACTCCTAAATGGAGCAGATGAGGAAACTGAGGCAAAGAGAGGTAAAGAAACTGGTCCAAGGTCACCCAACTAACAGGTGGCAGAGCCAGGATGTGAACTCAGGCAGTCTGGCCACAGAGTCCCCACTCTTAACCTGCCACCATTTCCTGCCATTTGATACTCATTTTGGAGGATGCTAACCTGGGAGAGGTTCGGATTCTGGCCTCATTCATAGTCTTGGGTGGACCTGCAACCCACGATGACTTCATAAAGTTCAGGACCCAGAGCAGAGAGAGTCCAAACCTAAACCAGAAGTGTGTGGTGTGCTCAACAAGAGTGCTGGGGACTAACTGAGGGCGCGATCATCAACCGAGTAAACAGAGGGATGTTTGGCAAGGGGTGGGGGAAGGATGGAATTCAGGCATAAATGCAGAAAAATGATCAGGACAATTGCCCTTGACAAAAGAGAGCTATCCTCATGGCGGCTGGGTCCAACTGGCTCATCTTTCTGAAGCTGCAGCATGTCTTGAGGTTGAAAGAGCCAACGCTGAACAAGACAACAGGGAGCTGAGTCAGTTCCATTTCCACAGCAATTTCCAACTCCCAGGGTTCTTTTAGTTTATTTTTTTAATTAAAAAAAAAAAGAAAACAAAGCAACAACCAAAGAAATCTATCATCCTGCTCATCATCGCCAAACCTTTCAAATGAACAGTCCATACTAACTGCCCAACATCTTCATTTCCCACACTCTCCCCAACCCGCTGCCATCAGATTTCTACCTGCACCACGTCAGAGACTGACCTCACCAAGGTCACCAGTCATCTGCCAAATGCCAAACCCAATAGCCACTTGGCATCTGCAGATGTGTCTGCAGCTTTTGACATTATTGGCCACTCCTCCCTTTGTGAATGTCTGCCCTTCATCTTGATTAGAAATGCCTTACCCGACCACCCTCCGTACAGATCAAACCCTGCTTCTCTGAGCACAGTTTGTGGTCTGTTTACTGGCTCCTTTTTTCCACCATCTCTTGTCAAAAACCATGCAATGGCCTTTAACTGGCCTCCCTACCTCCACTCTGGACACCCAATCCATCCTTAACATTGCCATAGCAAGAGTTTCTTGCTGCAAAAGATGAACCTACTACTCTGATCGTGATCCCTCCCCTTTTTCAAATCATTCAATAGTTCCCATTTCCTCAAAATGAGAATTTAGCTACTTTTCCATGTGGTTCTGGCAATGTCCTTTGTCTCCTCCCACTACTCAAAAATCATTCAAATTCCCATGACTTCTCAAGCCCCTCTCCTTTGTATTAGAAATTCAGTTCAATCATCTCCTTCCTCTCAGCAGACTTCCCTGAAATCCTCTCCCCTAGACAGAGCTACTGGTCCCCTCCAAAGCTCCCATACACATGAGACATTGGATGTTTGTGGCTCATTCACAGCCATGGGTCTCCTGTGCCAGCCTCCGCTCCCCTTATGTGAAGGACCGTGTGGGATTTAGCTTGATGTCCCCAACAGCTAGCAGAGAGAGGCATTTAATAGATACCTAAGGAATTAAAGGATTTTCTTAAAAGAAAAGAAACCCATAAGGGACTGAGCTACAATACCCGGTACATCCATGCTCACAAAATGGTAGGTGACCGGGAACTGGAATCCTGATTCTGAACATATCTCAGTAGTTCTTAGAGATCTGAACGAGTAAGGCAATGCTGAAAGCTGCAAACTGTAAGTCAAGTGAGAGTCATCATATCGACTTTATTTCTTTATCAATGACAAGGCAACAGGAATGTTAATGAGAACCAGCAGGGCCACGCTGAACCGGGGGCCCAGTCCAAGTGGCTTTGCTCTCCATGTACCACTCAATGGAACAAGTCCTGACAGTTTAACATGGAGCATAAAATGCGTTCTCTGGGTAACAGGGAGGGCACTTAGCATATTTGACTAGAATCATGTGGACCAGATTTTTTTGTTTTCTTGTCTTGCCAAAAGGAGTAGAGTCTGTTCACCCTGCCTGAGAAAATTGATATGTACAGTTTCCCCATCTGTTTAGGAGGACTTCAGAGCAAAGGCACCCTTTCCCTAATGTGTCATCCTAGCAGAGGAGGGGGCCACCGCCGGGAAAGGCAGAGACTGCAGGAGGTGTGCTTATGGTGGCTGCTCACCTGCTGGGGCCATTTTTATTTTTTTTGCCTTGACTCTGATGGCTGGAAGCGTGAGGGGGATAAGTATGAATTTCCAGTCCTCTGGTCTGTTCTCTGACTGCAAGGTGAGATGGGGAGTAGGGCCGGGCAAGCTTCTGTCTCTCCCTGGAAATCGGCAGGGCAGGTTAGTTCATTCTTTCCTACTGGACTTCTGTTCGGTTTCCAGTGTAGCATGGTGATGAGCCCCATGCCTTTGCATCCCACATTCTGGGTTCAAATCCTAGCTCTTCAAACTACTAGCTATGTGACTTTTGGACAAGTCATTGAACCCCTGGGTCCTCGGTGCTCTCAGTTGTAACTTGGGGATCATAATAACTTCCTCAGAGAGTTGCTCTAATGAGAAAATGCCTGTAAAACCCTTGGCATCAAGCCTGAATCAGCACTTTGTAAATGTGAGCTGTTAGGACTCTCAGTTTAAATTCTTAGAAATTGGATTGGCTTTCACGAAGCTCCAGATCAATCCAAGCTCCATGTGTCTTCACATCTGGCCTAAGAACATTTGGAAACCTCAGGGCGACTGCCATGACAGTAATGGCAGAGATTTGCTCCCAGTGGCTGAAGGTAATTGCTCTTGCAATCACAAGCAATTTTTGCTACTGTCAGCATCACTGAGCCAAAGTTGACCTGGACGAGAAAGCTGGATCACTCTGAGTTGGTTCACATATAAGCCAATCTATCAACAAAATTCTAAATGCCCCCTCTTCTGAGTGATGAGGTAACAAAGGAGTTGACAGGCCAGGTCATCGGGTCTGGAATCCTGCATCCAACTGCGTCCTACAGTCAATATCAGATCAAAGTGAAAAAGAAATCATGAGAGAATTGAGCCAACTTTCTATGCGCAAGACTAAGCTTAGTTTGATTTTCAACTCCGAAACCACGTTCTTAGGATTGACCACCACTGGAAAAATTCTTCCTGAATTTTCTCCTCTAAAGTGACAGGTATAAATCATCGAATAAATAAAGATGTTTCCATGGCTACTCTCTTAAGCATAATCTCCTTTCTGTAGATAGAGAAAAGCCTGGTCAATGGAGGGACACCAGTGGAGAAGAGGATCGAGAAGAGGTTAATAAAAGAGCCTTGGAAAGCTTCCCAGATTTCACAACTGCAGCTCTTTTAAAGTAATCTCTCAGAGGAGGTGCTGGAAATCCACTACAAGGGCACTTTCAGTAACACAGATCACCCAAAAAGAAGCATGTATTTCAACAAAAACAGTAACAAATCTAAGCCTTCAACGCAAGCCTCAATCCCAGCGTGACATGGGGAGATGGTGAATGAGTCAGGATCATGCAGAGAAGCAGAGCCAAAGGCTGTACATTTATACACACAGACACGTACACGCGTGTGATTATACAGACACGTATGGCCCATGGTTCAGCTTCTCTGAGTGCATCTTGGCTGATGTGTATCCTGGGGGGGAGGTGTGTGCAGGGAAGATGGATGTAATGTGTGGGGAGAATCCACAGCACTAGCTAGAGCCCCACAAGGGTGGACTGAAACCGGGGTCAGTCCTCACTGCCTTTGGTGGCATGGATTGCTGGGGCCCTTCCTCGTGGAACTAAACACACACACCTGGCCCGGGAGTTGGAGAAACTGAAGGAAGAGCCAGGGGAAGGTGAAGCAGCTAAAGTCCAGCTACTACTTCGCACCAGTGAGGTGAGTCAGCAGATCAGCAACAGCCCGGCGAGTTACACTAACACCCGTGGGCCCTCCCACACCCCTCTGCGTCCTACTCTTATGGGAAACACACAGGAGACGGAGTTCCGGGAGACACAGTTCAGCCAAGCCAAGCCGATACCTTATGAAGGCACCACCAACAGGCACTAGACATTTCTGCCCCTGATTTCCGTGTAACTCCTCTTTAGAGAATGCCTTTTTCAGTCTAGAATGGTTTAAAAGTCCATAGAACAGACTCTTTACTCACCTTGTGAATATCATTCACCAACTAAAATAACTGTTGTTACTCTCAAAAGTAATTTGGATACTCAGGAATCTCAGTTGAATTCTCAAAGCCTAAGACAGCCTGTTCTAAGAGCTTTGGTAGAAGTTAATCCATTATGTCAAGAAGAGTCCCCACGTGTGCATGTGGGTGTACACACACACACACACACACACACAGACACTAATCTGTAGTTCATAAGCAGAATTTCACAAGTTCAGGTTTCATGTATTTTCACTATTCGGTAACATCAAATTTTAGCAGGGATGTGAAGTGAGGGCGCCTGTTCTCACTGTCCACTCGGAGTACCAATGGCTTTGAGATTGAGCGATCACTTCGCCTGACACCGAGTCATCTGGAAAGCATCAAACCTGCGCTGTTCTGCTGCCCTTTAAAGTTTGTGTGTGTCTCTCACTCCTATAATAACTGCAGTGCATTGCGCAGGTAGAGGTGAACATTACCATTTTAACCAACACTTTAAAAATAGAGGAAAAAAGGTAGGGAGCAATCACATGGCAATATTAAATATTTTTTTCATTATATTTTCTAATAACTCTCAAGCACTGGTAACCATAAAACCCTTCATAATGTGTTTATTGAGACCAGTAATCAGTGCAGGATGGAATTTTCAATATAACATGGGCAAGTTTTCTCTGAAAGTGGCACAGGGAACTCTGTCCCTTTGCTGGAATATAAACTTGACTCCCTCTTTAGGGCACTGAGGTAGTAAAACACAAGAGAACTTCCTAATGGAAATGAGACTATTCTCATTAAATTAAATGAGACCATTTAATGTGGGTGAAAGCGATTTGAAATTCGCACACCTCCTGCAAATATGTTCTTGATTTACTTTTTAAAGAGTAAAATGGGTTTGGTAAATATTGCCAGGTATAATAAATCATAAAACATTTAACACCGATTTGTCAAATGTAGTTTACATGAACTAGCACTTAGCGTTATTTATGCCAGACTGAATGAAATGGCTGATATGTTAGGAAAGTTTTCAGCCAGTTAGGGAACATGCAGCGAGCAAAACATTGTGCTGGGTGGTATGTTGGTTACAGAAATATAACACATTATCTCCAAAGTGCTTACAGATTGGATGGGAGACTCAATCAACACTACAAGGCAGGATATGAGAAGGGCCTGTCCAAATTAGCTTGGTTTCAGTTAAACTAACCAATGAAAACCCCCTTTTCTTATCTGATCCTGCCCATCCCCCTACCTGGCCACAATCCATTAAGAAGTCTCAGCCTTTTAGAACTGCTGAGCTGAACCTCCCATCCCAAACGTATACGGTCTTGCACTCTTTTTCTAAAGCTTTTAGGTTTTCAGCACTTGATCTCTTATTTTGGATGGCTTCACAATCTCTAATGTCGGGACCAGCCTTTGCTTCAAATGTAACTGTTACTTACAGCTTAGAGATGTGTAACTTCAGCCACTCACTGTAACATCCTGATGTAACTCAATTCACACCCTGGACACTGCCCTAATACAGGCTGATTTGGCTAATGTCATTATCTGATCTGCCCCTTTCTGACCGTTGTACAGATTCATAAAAGTGCTATAGGAGTTTCATGTTCTGATTTTAGGAGAAGCCAAATTAACACCCATACTAATCCAGCAATTCTCCCTTTTTCTTTCCCAACATGCACACACACATGCACACATGCACCAAAAAAGCATATCATTTTCATAAGCCATCATAATATATTGAAGCAGGATGGACTTCCCTCAAGTTATTAGGCTATGAAAATTTGTCTTTAAAAGTAAGAATAGGGGACATTCACTTCTTTGCTTGAAAGATTTATTGCTATAGCCTTCCTAATAGAAAACTAGGTATAAAAATACATATAAAATAAAAAAACCCATAAAACAACTGTTTTCAGACATCAGTCAGCAAGTGGCACAACAGACACTCCTGACAAAAAAGAGGAATCGAGTCAGGTGGGCCCTACAACTGCAGCCACTCACTACCTGGAGATAGTTTTGAGAATGCAGCTCAGAGAGCGTTAACAACACAGAGCCTCTCAGTCTTGCTAAACAGAGGAAACAGAGATTATAGTTTGGGGAGGCTAAGCTGCCTATAATTTGCAGCGAGACTATCAGAGACGGGGGAGATGCACAGTGAGAGTTCTGAAAATCAGCAGAGGATGCCCTGAATGCTGGCTGAGTAGCGATGTACACGTTCAGAAGTAGAAATTCCCTGCGGTCAGGGGTAAAAACACTGGGACAGAGTACAACTAAATTCCTGGAGCTCGCAAAAGTGAGTCAGTGTGGAGATATCCTGTAATTTACAGAGAATTTGATATGGTCCTCAGAAGTATTTCACCTTTATAGTAGAATCAAATTATCTCTAGCAAAATGGTTTCTTTGGACCTGGCTTAACAAAAATTAAAAGCGTGCCTCAAATGACTCAAACTGATCCAAAAATAACTTAAGTGTATACAGGAACAAAGATCAACTCTTCAAAAAAATACAAAATACATCACTCGACAGTGTAAAACTCACAATGCTCAGCACCTAATCAAAAATTAACATACACACAAAGAAGCAAGAAAAGATGAACCATAGTCGAGAAAAAAAAAATCACTATTAACAGACTCAGACATGACAGAAAGGATGAATTAACACCCAGGCCTCTTTAGAAACGGATTATAAATGTTACAGATATACCCAGGGATGTAAAGAGAAGCATGACTATTATTGGGTGAGAAATAGAAGATATTTTTTTAAAGACCCAAATGGACCATGTAGAGAAGAAAAATAAAGTGTCTAATTGAAAAATATACTAGAAGACATTAACATGAGATTACACACTAAGAAGATTAATAAAATTTGAACAAATATCAATAGAAACAAATAGCTATCCAAACAAAACAGAGAAAAGTCAGAGAAAAATTGATGAGTGCAGCCATGACCTCTGAGACAACATAAAGTGGTCTAATACAGGTATAACAGGAGGTTTCAATGATAAGGGAGGAAGAAAAAAAATTTGGAAAAAAAGTGATTGAAATACTTCCAAATTTCATAAAAATTATAAAACCACAGGAACAAAAAGACAATTATTCTGCCTGCCATGTATATATAGTAAAAGTTTCCCCATTTAAATCCTTTTAAAAGACAATTCACTGTTAAATAAAAAATAATTAACGTATCATGAACATGCCAACAAAAAGTAAAGTTAATTTAAATGCAGAATTATTAAATAAAACAAGAGGGAACTTTTTAATGCCAAAGGCTACATTTCACAATGAAGATAAAACAGTTATGAATCTCTTTGCACCCAAAACCATTCCTGATCACAAAAAAACTAGAATCTGTTTTCAGTAATCATATTGATGTGATATTACAGTTATTCTGATGCATGTAATGTTGGTCCCAAAGTAAATGAGTAATAATAATTCTATTTTCCTTTGTGTCCTTGAAAATTAAGGCTTTTTAGTGTGGAAGAAAGGAGATGTAATACTGAAAAGTCTTAGGGAGAAAAAGTAATACTGAATTTGAATTGAAATTATCATTTGAGTTCACGAGGTTTCCATCAGTGTTGCATCTATCCACTGAAGAGATACACTCATTAATAATGACCTCTAGCACCCACACAGTGCTCTTAAAATACAATTTCTCAACTAAAGGAAAGCAGGGATTTTTGCAGGAATGGCTGGTTCCAGGTCTGGATGGGAAATATACAAAATGAGTTTAAAATATCTCATTATCACCAGAAATCAAGGGAGCTATCAAAGACTACCAGAGTTGGGTCAAAAAGACCCAGGAGCCAGCATGAGGAGACTCCCATTGGCCAAAAAATAGAGTAATTTGAATATCACAAAGGATAGTAATTGAAGTTTATTGAAACCCACAGTGTATGTTGAGATATGTGAATCATGATGACACTAGGAAAACTAACTGCTCTTTCTCAGAGGATAGTACTAACCCAATTAACACTGGTAATAAAGGGGAAGACCCAGGGATTTATTTCCTACTTGACTAGCAAACAAGGAAAAAATGTCTCTGTAAAAGAAGTACAAGTAGTAAATGAAAAAAGAAATAATGAAATTAGATGATCACCATTCAGAAGCCCCCAGTGAATCAGTGGATCTAGGCAATGAACGTCCCATCAGAGGATGCCAACAACATGGAAGGAGAGGTGATCAGGCTATGTGTCTCCTGACAAAAGAACACACCATCATTTATAGTCTTGCCAAAGGGACAGAACAGAAGGCTAATCCAGCTGCCAATTTAGAGAAAAGACAAAGGTCAGTGGAATGTGTTGAGCTACACCATGAATGTGCCATCGGCAAGACCTAGAATGTGGGAAACTCTGTAAGTCATGCACTCCAGGTTCTTCAATAGGTAAACTATAAGGAGAAGGAAGGGATAAAAGGTTGACCTGCAGATTGAAAGAATTAAAAGACATGTCAGTTTTTTTTAATGAGCCAGACTAAACTAGGGTCTCGAAGATGCATATGAGTGATAAACTGTAAAGATAATCAAGGAGGTGAAAGATCCAAATAAATTCTGAGGACAATCTAGAAAAATAATGATGTTGAAAATATGTATCAGAACCACTAAAATGGTATTCAGAGGAAAATATATAATCCACAGTACTTATATTAACAAGAAAGAGTTTTTAAATGGACTAAGTATCTATTTCAAGAAGGTACTTAATAAATGCAGGAAATTAAAATCATAGCATAAATTAATTTGAAAACAAATTTTAAAACAAATACACAAATTCAAAGGCTGACTCTCTGAGAAGACCAATAGAACTGTTTCTATGGATGAGCTGTTTAATAAACTAATAAAAAAATTTAAGATAATTTCACAGCTAGTTGACTTGTTCCAAAGCACAGAATGAAGAAAGCTCCCACATTTTTTACACATCAAGCATAACATTGATAACAAAAGTCCACAATGATTGCACAAAAAAACCTTAAAGCAATCTTACTTGTGATTACTGATGCAAATAGCAAAGAACTCTTAGTAAACAGACTCAACAGCTTGTTAAAAAGATAATACACTATTATCTAATAATTTATTTCAGCAATCAAAAAATAGTTCAATAATGAGAAAAATTATTATTGTAATTCATCCTAGTAATAGATCAAAGGAAAACAATCTTACCATTTCCTCCATAGACTTTGAAAAGGCATTTGGTAAAATTCAACATCTATTCTTGATCTTAACAAATAATCAAAGAAAATTGTGAATTAATAGAAGAGATGAAAATATTCTCAACATGATAAAATCTCTCTCTCAACACATAAGCCAGCATAATGGCTTCTAAGACACTAGAAATACAGCTTTTCAAATCTGAAAAAAGACCATGATTTCCACTATCATCAATAATTTTTAACTTCATATTGTTTCTTGATATTAGCCAAAGAACTTTTGACAAAAGAAAAATACTAAAGATACAAAAATCGAAAACAAAGAAGTAAGATACCACATTTTGCTGATGGCTGGGTGAAAATTAATACATAATAGGTTTCATATAGATAAAAAGATAGGGATGATAACATTTCACTTACAATAGCAACAAAAAGGAAAAATACTAGGAAAAAAACATGAAATGTGCACATTCTCTATTTGAATAAATATTTCAAATGCTCCTAAGTGACAAAAGGAAGATTTGAACAAATAGCAAGTCATATCATGTTTTTGAATAGAAAGACTCAACATTATAAGAAGTGCCAGTTCCTGCTAAATTAATCTATAAATACAACATAATCCCAATAAAAATAGCAACATTTCTTTTTTTCCTGGAATTAGGCAAGCTGATTTTAAAGTTCATATGGACAAATAAACAAGCAAAAATAGACAGAAAAACTCTGAAAAAGGTAATAAAAACATCCTAGAAAGGAAAAAAGCATCATTAAAGTAAATTTTATAACACATAATTATAGGCTCAAGAATTAAAACAGTGTGATACTGGCTCTTGAATAGAGAGACACATTATTGCACCATAATAAAAAGCAAAGAAATAGATCACATTATTGCACCATAATAAAAAGCAAAGAAATAGATACAAATATATTAAGATAATGGTAAGACAACAAAGGGATACCCATCAGGAAAACAAACAAGCCAATAAAAGTGGATCCACATCACATGCATCATTTAAAACAGATTCCAGAAAGATTAACTATTTAAATATAAGCATTGAAACCCCAAAGTTTCTATAAGAGCAGAAATTCTCTTTCTATTGTTGATTGGAGAAGGCTTTTCTAGCTATGACACAAAATCCACAGGCTATAAAACAAATCATTGATAGACTTGGCTACTTAAAAGATTTTTTAATTGCAAAGCAAAACTGTCACAAAGTTAAAAAAAATTACCATTGGGAAAAAAGTACCAACAACTTATGTCACAAATTAAAGATTACTGTCCCTAATATATAAAGAACCCCTATAAATAAATAAGAAAAAAAAGATTAACATGCCTACAGAAAAACAGACAAAAGTGCAGCTCACAGAAAATGAAATTTGTTTTCACACATTAAAAGACTTTAACTCCACTCATAATAAAAGAATCACAAGTTAAAAGTACACTGGGAAATCATGTCTTACGTATCAAATTGTCAAATATCAAAAAGTTTGATAACACACTCTGTTGGTATAGAAGTGAAGAAACAGGCACATCATACATTGCTGGTGGTGTATATTGGTTCAACCTCTGTGAAAGGCAATTTGTCAATAAATTACAAAGTTGGACATCTATACATCCTTTGACCTGGTCAGTTCACTTTATCCTAAAAGACAAACTCACACACTCAAAATCAGTTATATATGACTTTATACAGTGTGAGTGGTTTGTGGTAATGAAGTTCAGAAACAATCTAAATGGCCATCCATAAAGGACAGGTTAATGTTTATCTATGCAGCCAGGGGGGGAAAAATAGATTTAGGAAACTCTTTACATTTTTATATGGAAAAATTTTCAAGATAAATTGTTAAGTTAGAAAACCAAAGTATTTGAGCTTCCTGGAAAATCCCAAGGTAGACAACAGGTGTAACAGTGTTTTGCCATGTGAGAAGAATATATACATGTGTATGTGTGTATGAATGCATCACACATATGAACATACTATATAGTATATATGGATATGTAACGGCTATGTGTATATATATGTATATACATCTTTACTTGTATGGATAAAATAGCTCAAGATAAAATATCTCCAGAGAACTCACTACTTAAGAAACAAGTGAGGAGGGAAGTTGTGAGGCTAGAGAATAATGGTAGGAAAGGATTGTAAATGTCATATCTAAAAGACCAGAGGGATGATCTTGGTGTACTATGAAACATGGGGATCAAAAGATCTAGGTCTGGTTCCACATCCAACACTTACCAGCTGGGTGCCATTTGTTGTATATTCTGACTAAACTTAGTCTTGATTTTCTCATCTGTAAAATGCAGATAATACTCCTTGCCTTGGTTTTCCTGAATTTAAGGGAAAATCAAATAAGAAGATACTCTGTAAGTGCTTGTAAATCGTCATGCTAAATAAACATGCAGTATTGTTATAATGATGTAAGAAGCAATACTGAAGTATTAGATTTCTCTCTTTTCTGCTTAAAATACAAATTGGCCAGTGAGTTGAGCAAAACCAATTAGAGTCTCAAATAGCTACAAGGCAATTGAGTTCTGTCCTCCACTGCTGTTTCCGTTTGCAAAGTGGAAAGAAGGAATCAGTTAAGAGAGTTGTACAGGAACATTCCAAGGGGGGAAATTCTCACCCAAGGAAAGAGCGTTGCCTTATGCTGTCCTAAAGCCAGATGTTACCCCAGTAAGACATATCCAAGTCTACCCACTCTGTTCTACCAGGACCTGTTTGTTTCTGCTGCACGGAACAGTCGCGTTGTAAACGTGGTGTCTGGAGCACAATCTGCTTTGCTCCCCATATTCAGAAAAGTCTGAATGGACTCAATGCCCACTCCAGCACTCCCCTGAGAGTTTCCTCCTCACCCCCAAATCAACACACACACACACATGTGCATACACGTGTGCACACTTATTTCTAAATATTTTTTAACATTATGCATAGAGTTACCAGAGAGGATGCTGAAACCATGAAATAATAATAGTTATGTCAGCAGGAATGTGGGATTGGAGCTCAGCACCGCTTGTAAAACAATATATCGTTTCAACAAAAACAGGGCCAAAAGATCAGAAACAGTTCTGAATCGGTGTCCAAAAAGTTCCATTTTTAAGTAATGGTTTCAAAAGATTTTTCCCTTAACATCTGTGGCAACAAACCAGACATGGGTAAGCAGCTGGAGACCCCTCACCTTGGCCAGCTCGCTGGCTCGCTCTCACTCTCTCTTTTTTTCAGGCATCAGGATCTTCTAGAATGTTTTCAGTGGAAAACCCAACCCTCGTAAGTGCTCAGGAAAATCATTCACTTAAGGTCACAGACCAGTGCACTCCTATCTGCTTCCCCACTCAGCGGGGTGTCTCCAAATATCTTGAGGGGTGTTGCAAAATGCTAAAAGTAAGTGGAAAAAAACACAGTTAATTGGTTCAAGTTTTTCCCTTTAATTTATTTATACCATCCATACACAGTCCTTTAGGGGGAGTCAGGATGGGTTTTTTTTTTTAAACCAGCCACCACAAATATCATAAAAGGTTGGAGATTGTTGCTTCAGGGCTCTAGGAGATAATTTAGTGGTCCTATATATAATGGCTAGAATGTGGTCCAAAAGTTATATATCTCCTGGGTTCAAATTCCAATTTCAGCAGTAGCCATGTGGCTTTGAGCACTTCTGTTATTAACCCTTCCATGCTTCTTTTTCTTATCTTACAGAGTTACCGGGAAGAATGAAGTCATCCCTGAAAAAGCATTGAGCACAATGCTTAGCACATAGTAAGCATGCAATGAATGCTAGCTGTTATTTTAATTATGGTCAGTGGTACCAGGTCAGAAAATGACTAACCGGTCCTTCGACACCTTGCAAGAGTTAATGTTCTTCTTTAAGCACCTACTCTAAGCATTTACTACCAGAGAGAGATGCTTGGCTACTTCTCCAGATAACAAGCACCGTTACAGCTTCTTGTCTCAAGCTCAGAGTTTCTGCCTCTCAGCATGGACTGTTTAATGTGCGCTTCAAAAAAAAAAATGCATGCAGGCAGGCCAAAACTATGTCTTCTATCTTGCAGTGAGGGATGCTGACGGGTTGGTATGCCACATTCGATTTTTATTAGACTAGCTCTTTTCTAACTGCATTCCAGCTCATTTCTGAGCTTCAGCAGATGGGTGGGCAGCACAGAGGTAGCACGGAACGCACTGCTGTGTTTTGGTGTCTTAACACTTCAGACAGATGAAAAGAATAGTCCTTAAACTGGCCCATCTCTGTAGACTGTGTCTTCAGCAGAACATACTTCATTTTTTCCATTAGTACGACCAGATGACCTGTTGGTAAATGTTTTAGGGAACAGATCATAGCAAGAAGAAAACTAAAGGCATATTTGAGTTTATGGAGATACCTAATTTTCCATCACTGAGAGATGTTCTTCTTTATCTCCATGTATGTTATTCATCAAGGCATCTTGACACTATTTACTGGAAAGTAATGGCACTGTTTACCAGAAAACTAGCTTAATCTGCTACTCATTGTTTTCATCAGTTAAATAAAACTGACCTTTCATCTTTAGCATTGTGCTTCCAACAAAATCCTGCCAAAATCACTAATGATCTGTGTTCTTCAGACAGCTGCAAGACATTCTCCATGAGCTAAGGAATGGTGGGATCATCACCCCATCCAGAGATAGAAGGGCTCAGCCCTACAGGCTGCCTTAACAGGTTAGCACTCCAACCAAGACACTGGGATCCAGGGCAAAGAGTAAGTAAAGGTAAGAAGCTTGGAAAAGAGAATTCCCAAACCTGGTATGGAACCCATAAATCAGAAGCATTTAGGAGTCATTAAGACTGAACTGACAAGGTGGGGAGGGTATAGCTCAATGGTAGGGCGCATGTTTAGCCCACTACCTCCATTAAAAATAATAAATAAATAAACCTAATTATCTCCCCCTCAAAAATTTAAAAAAATTTTTTAATTTAATTAAAAAAAAAGACTGAATTGACAAAGGTCTGAGTCAAGGGTAGAGTCAGCAATCAACTGATAAAATCAAGTTTTATAGTTCCACACTACAAAATTAGTATAGATATTCCACAGTGGAGCTGACTTCCCTAATCAGTATTCTTCATTTATCAAGAGGAGCTGAAGGCCTGCCAAACCTCCCTTTCATGAAGAATGATATCAATATGGCCATAACTTTATTTTACTGGTTACAGGGATAAAAATTCTTATGTGAACTTAAGCTCAGTCTCAAATTATCTTGGACAGACCAAAGTCTACCCATTCGTGGACTGTAGGTTGGTTATTCTCAACCTAACACTCCAGCACACCATGAGCATTCTCACACAATTCAAATTACAGAAGCAAACAAGCATCTTATTTGAACAGGTTGGGTCTCAGATCTTGGGTTCTGCCTGGTGCTTTTGCTCACCTACCATCCATCTTCCTGCAGTAATAGCACCTTTTTGTTCCTTCTGAGACACTGTTTCATCCTACTCCCACTCATGTATTAATCTGTATCCCAAAATATATGTATAGGAATAATCATTGCAGTAAAAATGTAGGAAAAATCTAAATATTGGATATTTAATAGGGGAAAAGTTAAAGAAATCATAGGGCATCCTACCAAAATATTATGCATTTTTTTAAAATACGGGAGATTTATATGTACCAACATGGAATAAACTCCACTACTATTAAGTCAAAGAGCAAGAGGCAGAATAATATATGTAGCTTGATTTAATTTATGTAACTGTGTTACAGGCACATAAAAAAACATATAAATACACAAAAATTATCTCAAGAGATACACACTGGTCTGATAATAATGGTTACCCCGGGGGAGAGACCTATGACTAGAAGAAGGAGAGGTGAAGGGAAACATTAACTCCAACTACATTATCCTGTATCATTTGAATTTTAAGCATACAGTTATCATATAAACATATAAGACTTAAAATAAAGTTCATGAAAAAAATCTGAGGCAAGAAATAAAGCCATTTTTATAAAACTGAATTATGTCTTCACACTTTGGACAGGACTCTGTGTTATCAAAAGTGGTATCTATTAATGAATATGTTGCCACAGTGTTATATTCTCTTTTGACACAGATAATTGAAAAAGTGAGTTTTCAGCATATTATTCACTCATTGATGCAGTAACATAATGTCTCTTTCAAACAACTCAAATAAAGCTTGTGTCTTCCTTGTCCTAATCCCAGTCCCCACGCCAAAGTAATCACTGTTGGTGGCGTGGCTCATATCCTTACAGATTTACAAACACATATATTAGAAGTATGCATAGTTTGGTTACATCTTTAGATTCCTGGGATGGGTATCAAACATCTACCCACATTCTGGGCCCTCAGTCTCCAGGAAACATAGCAGTCTCTTCAAGTGGTCCTCTTATAGACTCTGTCACACCAAAGAAACAATGTCTTCAATGTTCAACTCCAAAATTCTAATTCTTTTATACTTTTGAGTTAGGTAAGAGATTCACGGATCACAGAAGTGGTTAGTCCTTTATGGGTGGTCCAGCACCAAACTTTGGAATGTGGCAACCATCACTACCTATTGCCTTGGGACTTGAGTCAAAATAAAAAATGAATTGCATTTATTTTAATATCCAGTTAGTCAAATTTCTTAACTGATTTTAATATGTGATTCCTATATTTAGCCACTTTCTTAACTCTTTCATTAGTTTTATCAGTTATTTCTCTTCAATTTTCAATATAAAAATCTTTTTTTTTTTGCTATAAATGATGATTCCTCTTTTCCAAATACTTACAACTCTTATTTCTTCTTCTTGTCTTAGTGCATTGGCTAAAATCTCCAGGACCAAATTTAGAGTCTTAGTAATAGTAGACAGACAGCTTTGTCTTTTTTCTAACTTAATTTTAAAAACTTCTAATATTTCACCATTAGTGTTTCTTTGTTCTAGGTCTCTGTTAGATGCTCTTTAAAGATTTTTTAACCTGTTATATTTCTAGCAGACTAAAATTTTTTTGATTTATGGGTCATTGAATTTTATCAAATATTTTTCCTACATCTATTTGAGATAATTGTAAAGATTATCTCCTTTAATCTGCTATTAACATATTAAATTACATTGGTAAAGTTTCCTTGCATTGACTCATCTTTGCATTCCTAGGTCATGTGTTTTATTCTTTTAATGTAGAGTTGTATTCAATTTGCTGATATGTTATTTTAAAATTTTGCCCTGTATTTTTAAATAAGAATGCTTTATGCTTTCCTTTTTTATTGTTTCTTTTGTCAAGTTTTTGAAATCCAGTTAAATGAATTATATATAGCTTTCCAATTTTTTGAGGTACTGGACTAATTCATGGATCATGGAGTTTATCTATTTCTTAAAGATTTAGTAGAATCATCCACAAATCTGTTTGGTTCTTTTACCATTTTTAATACTAGCCCTTTGATTCCCTTTTCAATTATAATGTGTTATAACTTACTTAGTTTTCTACTTTGTTTTGAGATTTTTTTTGTATAATTCACATTTTCCTAGAAAATTATTCATATCATGCAATCTTTCAAATATAATATTGTAAAGTTACATTTATATTCTAACATTTACTCTTTTCTATTGGTATTTATGATCCTACCTCTTTTCTAATGACATTTCAGTTGTCTTTTTATTCTTAATAAGGTTTTCCAAAAGACTGTAATAATGTTATTAATGGTTTCAAATAAACATTTTTATGAATTAATTTATGAATTATTTGTATCTTTTTATATGCCTTCCTCCTACTTTTTCAAGTCTATTTTGTTACTCTTCCCAAAGTTTTTTGGTTGGAAAATCACTTATTTTCAATCAGTATTACCTTATAATATTTGGCCTTATAGTTAAGTTTTTCTGTGACCATACTTCATTCATAGACTTTACTATGTTGTATGCTATAATTTTCAAGAAATTTATCATTTATATTTTTCTTTATTCTATAACCCAAAATATATTTGAAACTAATTTTAATTTAATTTTTTTACTATTCATTTTACATAAATTTTAATTTTCTTGTAATGAGTATGCCTGGTATACTTTTGGCTCTTATAATTGATTAGAGTTTCTTTTAGCTTAATATGTCACCTGTGTTTTTTGTATATGAAGTTTCCATAGATTTTTGTATTTGGAAAAAAAATATATTTATTCTTCTTGCTGGATACAATGATACATACATATAAATAGATACAGATATAGAATCAGGATTATACATTGGTTTATTCAAACTCTGTATGCAATTAATTTTGTCGAGAATGTCTGAGAAGTGTATTAATAAGTTCCAACATGACCAGGAATTTATCAGTTTCTATTTATTTGCTTCTAATAGATGTAGTTTTGTATTTTTCAAAGGAATATATTTAGATGGAAGCTAGATTATAGTTTTTGTACCTCTGAGAATGGTTGCTATCACTGGTATTTTAGATCCAGATTATTTTTTAATCTTGTTCTTTTATCATCCATGTGTTGACTTATCTCTTGGCTCGTTATTTCTTTTGCGTCCTTTGCTTTCATTGTGTTGGAATGTATCTTCCATTGATATTCTTAGAGGAAGTTTGGAGGTAAAAATGTCTTAAAGAATTGAATATCACAAGGGTCTTTATTTTCCCTCATGTTTAATAATTTGGCTAAGTTTTAATTTTTTCCTGGATCTTTGAAGGTATTGCTTTGCCATCTTAGGACCAGTATGGCTGAGGAGGAATACAGTATCATCCTACTATTTCTTCCAATACAGGGATTTACGTTTTTCATTCTGGTAGTTTTTAGGATTTTTCCTTTAGATTTGGTGTCCCAAAATTAAACTATACTCTGTTCAGATGTGAGTCTCTTTTTATTCACATTGCTCATCAATTAGTAGACCCTTTCAGTCTACCATTTCATTTTCATTTCAAAGTCTACCAGTCATTCATTTAAAATAAAAAAACTTTCCCTAGGATATATTCTTTTGTTATTTCTTTCACTTTCATATTATTTTACTTATTCTAAATACAGAATGAATGTATTCTTGTAAACAATCTGGACAAGTCACAAGCATCCTGAGCAAAAACACTGAATAACTGCAATCCTTTTACTCTCCCTAGGCAAAATCACTGTCACAAATGACATACATATCCTTCCATTTTTATTTTTCACTTACATTTTATCAATTCAACACACATGTATGGTTTACAAAATCAGAAACAATACAGTTTGTGAAAACAAAAATCACAAAACCATAACTCCCTCCTACCTCCCCGCCTCTGATTCCCACCCCTGGAAGACAAATACTTCCTTTTATCTGAGCACTAGTGGGCTCAAACATACACCTGTTCTCATGGACTTAGCATCTCCATATCATAATGCTACAACTTTGCTTCCATGATTGCATATCCTTATAAATTCTTTTTTAAAATTTCTAGCAGACCCTAGTTTTCTTGATTAAAGAAATTGTATGATAGGGGCATTTAAGTGAATCCAACTGGTTAAGTTCACTAGTTGTGTTTCTCAGCTTAGGCTGCACATTGAAATCATCAGGAAGCCTTAAAGGTACTGATAGCTGGCTTCTACCCCAAGAGGTTCTGATATAATTGCTCTGGAGTGTGGCCTGGGCACGGAGAACCACCCAGGCGACTCTCAGGTGTCCCCAAGGTAAAGAATCACTGAAAAGGACGCCCATGGGAGATGCCTTTTGAAAGTAAATTATCATCTACAATTTGCTTCTTTTTAAAATCTGGATTTTGATGCATTAAGCTTTTTTAATAGGGCGAATCCACATTTAATTCTGTTTTATTTATTCTACATTCAAAGGAGAGTATAGATTCGACATACTTTATGCTTAAGGGTGCCTTAAATACCAATCAATCCAACATATTTTATAAATGAAGAGACTGCAGACTTCCTGCCCTCCCAGGATAATCACACTGGTGCTTTTTCCCTCTGTGTAAGATTCTCGCCTGCCTGCCTGTCTTTGACGTCCGACTCAGTCCAACTCCAGCTATATTTATATATCCCGGCATCAACTTGATTTCTGAGTTTCGGCCCTGCCCCAGTCTCCAGCTCACACACCTCAGGCTCCTAGCACACTCAGCACC
The DNA here is from genome assembly GCF_048564905.1 of Vicugna pacos. Taxonomy (NCBI): domain Eukaryota; kingdom Metazoa; phylum Chordata; class Mammalia; order Artiodactyla; family Camelidae; genus Vicugna; species Vicugna pacos. The sequence continues at coordinate 6,503,453 of NC_133011.1, forward strand.
ACACCAGCTTCCCCGGCGTCAGCAGAGAACCTTGGGCTTTCCAGCCTGTCACCCACTGCCCTGGTTCAGCCCTGAGTAGGTATCTATCTCCACTTAGGAGATGAAAACTGGGTGTCTCTTTATTTTTTAAAGAAAATTTTAGGTATATTCAAAATAATTCTTTCTTTTATTTACATGTTTTTTACATTTTATTTCCATCCCAACCGTATGAAAATAATAGTAGCTAACAGAATTCACCATTGCATTCAAAGAGGGATCTATTTTTATTAGACTAAAAGTCAAGTACTTTCATCCTCAAAGAGATTCAAAGAGATAAAATTGGGAAATTCTCTCTTTGGCAGGTAAAATCCCAACACAGACATTGAATATTTCTTTTATAGTTGTTTTCACCATTATTATTAAATTATACGTGTATAAAAGGGTACATGTGAAAATTAAGTCCCCTGTCCCCTTGTCCCTGTTCCTCAGGCTCCTTTCCCAAAAGCAGCCATGCCAACAATTCTATGAGCACTTTGTTCCAGAGATACTCTCTAAACACTTCAAAATGGCACCCTGGGATTAGGTAGCTCACATACTTTAGGAAAATACAGATAACGTTGGGTAGGGTACGGTGGGACACGGGTGACCTGGGGCCGGCCTCCCACTCCTCCAGGAGTCACTGGTGGATAAAGCACGGGAGCAGGACCAGGCACTAGGCCATCAAGATGTTGTGGCACTTAGCTGTTTATGAGAAAAACAGTAATGGCAAAGAAGTAGGCTATTGCCAATGCGTTAGTGAGAATGCAAAGAGAAAAGCAGAAACTGAAGGTGGTAAATATTCTACTCAGAACAGGAAAAAAAAAATCAAAAACTAGGAAGGAGAGTTTTAAAGGAGTCTCAGCTCCTGTAGTTGCAGAACAGACACAGCTGAGCAGCAGGCGCAGTGCCTGGTGGGAAGGGGGGCAGGGCTGCAGCACAAGGCAGATGCTCAGCCCTGTCAGGGTGCCTGCGCTCAGGCAAGGGCACTGTGGGAAAGGTAGGGGACCCTGGCATATGGAAGAGGGACATTTGGACAGGCACGAATGAGGTTTAGAATGATAAACCCACATAACCTTCCTGGCCTGTGGCGGCAGCCCCTCCTGCCCCCAAGCAGTCTCCCCAGGCTTAAGGCATTTCAGTGACTGCCCCTGGGCAGATGCCTCACAAAAAGATGCCCCTCTCTTAGGAGTCCACCCCCACACCAAGCACTGCCGCCAAGCCCGTAATGAGAGTTAGATCCCAACAGAGCCCAGCAGAGAGCACAAGGCATGCCCTGGACCCTACACCAAGACACTGGAGGGGCCTCACCAATTTGTATCTGCAGAAGTCTAAGGAGCATGTGGGAGCAAATCCTCAGTGTTTGAAGAGAAGGACAAATTACAAGGCCTGACAGGGCAAAGTTTGTTGGCATGCATAAACCCACCCAGAGTTTGGATTGAATGCATTGGCTCAGGCCGACCTCAATAATCCCCAACGTCCTTTGCATGTAGTTTCGTAGAACTCTCGGCACGATACCCACCCTGGAATCCTATTCAGCCTTAAAACAAATGGAATTCTGTTACGTGCTACATGGATGAAACTTGAAGACATTAAGTGAAAGAAGCCAGATACAAAAGGACCAATATTGTATGATTCCACTCATATCAGGAACCTAAAGTAAGAAAATTTATAGAGACAGAAAGTAGAACAGAGGTTACCAGAGTGGGCTGGAGTAGAGAATGGGGAGTTACTGTTTAATAGACTCAGAGTTTCTGACTGAGATGATGAAAAATTCTAGAAACAAATAGTGATCGATGATGGTGGTACAACACAGTGAATGTACTTAATCCTACACTTAAAAATGGTTAAAATGGTAAATTTTATGTTACGTATGTTTAAATACAATTTACAAAAAAAGAATGCTACCCATTCTTCTTGGTAAAAGGGTGAGCGTATGAACTATGACCCAAGCTGGGCCAATCCAACCGGTCAGCCTGAACCCCACATCCTGAGCTGAGGGTCACAAAATGGATGTCTTTGTTTGGGCTGCTATAATAAAGTATCATACACTGGGTGACCTATAACAACGCATTTATTCCTCACTGTTCTGGAGGCTGGAAGTCTGAGGTCAGGGTGCCAGCATGACGGGGCCCTGGTGAGCGGCCTCTTCCAGGCTGCGGACTGCAGACTTCTCACTGTATCCTCACATGTTTGACTTCTCACTGTATCCTCACACGGCAGGGGGCAGACGGGACGTGAGTTCTGTCATGACTCTTCAAAGGACACCAATCCCATCCTCTAATCCCAGTCACCTTCCAAAGAGTCCACTTCCTAATACAATCCCATTGAGTGTTGGGGTTTCAACAGGCGAATTTGTGGACGACACAGATATTCCGTCCATAGCAATGGGCACAACTTAGAATGAGTTCATTCTGCTCATTCAGCTTTTTTCTTAGACTCTATAAACCACCCCATAACTTTTAGATAAACTGCTTAAAGAAGTGGCTTCCACTATGCTACCCGACAGCTGCCATGTTGCTCTCCTTCCCTTTCTAGACCAGCCTCTCTGATTTCTCACCTGTCCCTCATTCTTCATTTCTCCCTAGTCTAGCTCTGGCCTCCACCAAGCCCCTGCAATAGCTCTTGCAATCAGCACATTATATAATATTATTATATTATGTAATACAATCATTGCTCTTGTATTAAGCCAGTATGTTTTGGGGTGACTTTTACACAGCCAGAGATGGTTGACATCATTGACTGATTAAATGCAGGGCTTTTTGAACAGGTAAATTGTACCCTATGCGCCCCCTAAGAAGACAGCAAGGATGCTGTCGTCTGCTCTAGGATCCCCCCCAAATCTTCCATGGAGTATTCACTGTCCTCCTTTTCAGGAATCCTTCCAGAGGAGGGGGTCGAGGCGCTGAGGCGTTTCTTAGAGGCCCACTACTCTGAAGCTCTGGTTGCTTCCCCTCCCAATGTCCTCCTCCCTCTGGCTAGTTGGACTCAATGCTGTTCCTAAAGAAACACTAGACTCTTGCCAGTCTATTGATACTGGGTAAACCTTGCCCTCCCTTTCTTCAGGTTTTTACTTGATGATTCCAGGCAAAAAGACCTTTATGATCTCAAGTCGGCAGCCCTTCGAGCTGAAAGCCATGGATTTCTCAACCCTTGTGATATTTATAAAGTCAACATACTTCAAAATGATTAAGATGGCAAATTTTATGTTACGTATTTTTTACTACCATGGAAAAAAACAACCTAGGTGTTCAAAAGTCAGGATTTGGAGTCTTTCTACTCCATGTATTAAACCTTCCCTGAGAGGGGGAAGGTGTAGCTCAGTGGTAGACTGCAGACCTAGCATGCATCAGGTCCTGAGTTCAATCCTCAGTCCTTCCATTTAAAAAATAAAATAAATAAGCCTAATTACCTCCACTCCCCCGCAAAATAAACTTTCCCTAAGAACAGTGCCTATAGAAAAAGTTAAGTATAGAAGCAAAAATAATTGAAAACTGAAACTATATAATTGACCTGATATACTCGCCTAAGTGAATTCACATTAATTACAATGAAATTTTAAATATTTAACCTAACCTATAAGCCCTGGCCTAGGCTTCTAATTCTGTGCTGAATCACTCTTCCAGCTACCTGGATCGCTTTCAGAGTTTTTGACGTGTCCGACTTCTCCCAGACTGGGGGCATACAGTTCCCTCTGCCTACAGCAGTCTCCCCGACACACTCAATTCCTCAGAACAGCCTTTCTGATTCCCCTAGACAAGGGGAGTGTTCGTCCTATTAGACACTCCTTCAGCAATCTGTATTTCTACATGATGAAATAATTTACTGTGTAAATAGCTGCTTCACATTTTTTCCCTTCCTAATCTATGAGCTCCAGGAGGGGCCAAATCTATCCTGTTTACTACTACACCTCCATTTCCTCTCTTAACACTTTATGCATAATAGCTAATGAATAAATAGTTACTGAATGAATGCATCAGTGACTAAGTTAGTAGGTGGCTTTGTAGTTCTTGGATCATACCAGGGGTTGAATTGCACAATGTCTAAGATCCATTCTAAGTCTAAAATTACATGTTTCTATGATTCTATTCCCATGCCAGTAAGGGCCATTAATCACCAACCTAGCCCATATGTGTAACAGTGTAAATTTAGGTTCATGTAAAGTTTATGTTATACAGATGTTCTCACCAGTACTTGCCTTTCCAGATGCTTGGATGATGCCATGACTACAAATAGAGTGGGAGACAAGTGCAGGACTGAGATGCTCAGCCAGACCGCCAGGTAGAGCCCACCTCTGTGAGAGCAGTAATGGAGATCCAAAGAGTGAAGTGACCCCAGTCACGACCTCTTCCTATTAGGAAGTGGTGATTTGTTCAACTGTCAGAGTTTGTGGCAGATTTTAGGCTTTTGTTGATCACAGTAAACTAAGCATCGAAAACAGCACCTTTCTGAAATAGAGTAGTTATTCAATAAATACTTGGTGGCAAATGAATGAAAAGCCTGCTGCTAATGAACATGCACACGTAGCCCATCCAAATATGTTTGTAGCTGGCGTGTCAGAATTCACAGCCTCGCCCTACCACCCACTAAGGATGTATGACCCCTGAGTCTCCAGAAACTAACTCAGTTTTTTAAACTGAAGTATAGTTGGTTTACAATGTTGTCCTAGTTTCATAGTGATTCAGTTATACTTACAGTATATACATATTTTTCTGGTTATTTTCCATTTTATGTTATTACAGGACACTGAATGTAGTCCCCTGTGCTGTACACTAGGACCTTGCTGTTCATCTATTTTATAAATAGTGTATCTGTTAATACCAAACTCCTAATTTATCCCTCCTGCTTCTTTCCCTCTTGGTAACCATAAGTTTGTTTTTTATGTCTGTGAGTCTCTTCCTATTTTGTAAATAAGTTCATTTGTATCATTTTTTAAGTTTCTACATATAAATAATATTATATGATACTTATTTTTCTGTCTGTCTTATTTCACTTAGTATGGTAATCTCCAGGTCCATCTATGTTGCTGCAAATGGCATTATTTCATTATTTTTTAAGGCTGAGTAGTATTCCACTGTATACATATACCAAATCTTCTTTACACAGTCATCTGTTGATGGACATTTAGGTTGCTTCCATGTCTTGGCTATTGTAAATAGTGCTGCTATGAACATTGCGGGGCATGTATTTTTTCAAATTGGAGTCTTCTCCGGATGGAAACTAACTGTTGATGCCCTGACCCAAGTGAAATTGCTTCAGTCAACTGTGCTGAGCCAATTGTAAAATCTCTCCGGGTAAGAATCACAGCAATATTGCCAGTTATCAAGCTGAAAGGGACTTAAAGCCTTCGTGTGTGATATCTGTGCCTGGTGAACTTCAGAAGTAGGGAGTCTCCTACTGAGCTTTTCAAAACAGGTCACTTGTTGCTACAAAAGAATCAGAGTGGAGTGGCCGAGGCGGGAAGGGTGCTGGGAGATTAAATGGCCCAGCACACGCTCAAAGTCTATCCTTTAAAGTGGCCTTAACTGAAGTCTCATTTTAGAGAGTAATTCCTAAGTGGAGTAACAATACTCTCTGAGGAGCTAGTTGGGAGAGGGCTGGCAACAGGCTTTTTTTTTTTTTTCACACAGCTTGAGTAACTAGAGAAACCAAGTGCAAATTCTAACACTCACAATATTACATGGACCATAGCCAATTCTTCATGGATTTGATTCCATAAAAATGAATTTTGGCAGCTCAGGACAATAAGATATTGCTTCCTTGCTCTTAAAGGAAACGATTTCTAGGGAAATCTCCTTTCCTTTCCTCACTAGCCTCCTTAAATTTCAATCTCTGTGAACAAGGAAGAAATGCCTACATAGATCTGTGTTGAACCTTCGGGGGGTGGCCACAGGTTTGTTAATTTCGTTATTCCAATGTGGCGACAATGAGCAACCTTGTTCGAGGGTGAAAAGCCCAGGTGTTCTGAGATGTGTTGATCCATAACAGTAACTACCTAGCATCCTGGGGCTGGTGCTGGCAACTGGATACATTCCGGAAGGCTGCTTGGAGACGCCATAATCCAGGTCCTAATCCAGAGGGTACTGCCACGCTCTGAGGATGCAAGCGAGCCTAGGAAGACCAGCTGATTTCACCGGAGAACAAGAGATGCTTCTTGGGGAAGAAAGTTGAGGTCTTAGGACATGGTCTAGACGCATATAAAACATAAAATGAGATCCTAAAGGCCAGAAGAGATGCAAAAAGGAATAAGAAAAACAGTCAGATCAAACTGCTCTGTAATCGACCACCAGGGGTAAAAAAAGAAATGGCTTAATTATAAGAGGATAAGGAAAAGTTCCTGGAACCCAGGGAAGTCTCACAGAAGAACAGGTGCAATATCTCAGAGGCAGAATCTGACATGGTCCTTCCAGAGACGGACAGAACCCAGGTAACCACTGAAAGTCTAAGCCATGAGGAACAAGGCCATGGTGAAAGCAATCAGAGTTGCCCTGAGAAGGTCAGCAGTGCTGTGTTAAGCAGTTACAGAAAATCTGGACAGATTTGAGAAGGAAAGGTGAAACAACCAGAGAAGAACACTCAAGAGCATGACTTGTGAGTTTCGAGGTGTACAACCATTGTAAGTAGAGATAAAGATTAATGCCTATGAAAGACTCACAAACAAACGTATGGCTACCAAAAGAGAATGGGGGTGGGGAAGGGATAGCTTAGGAGTTTGGGATTAGCAGATACAAACTACTATATATAAAATAGATAAACAACAATGTCCTCCTGTATAGCACAGGGAATCACCTTCAATATCTTGTAATAGCTATAATGAAAATAATATGAAAACGAATACACATACGTAAAACTGAATCACTATGCTGTACACCAGAAACTAAAACAACATTGTAAATCAACTATACTTCAATAAAAATAAACATAAAAAAGATATTACTTAAACTCTAAGAGAACCTGCCCTAGAAATTCATGGACTTGGACTCTAAGGAAAGACACTGATCTAAGAGATGACCCATAGCGAAGGGAAGCCAGGCAGAACAACGATAAAGCAAAATCAAGCCCATCTTCAAGGCTTGTTTAATGGTTGGGAGAGCGTCTCCTGTCACTGCTCTGCTTACAGCCCTCTCAATGCTCTCACTTCACTTCCACAACTCTAGACCACACAGAGCTAACCTACCAAAGGCCCTGCATACAGGGAATTTTCTCTTTCTCCACTGGCTTCAGTGGGAAGTGGTAGCCTGGTTGAGTGTCCTCTGCAGACTCAAACATTCCCTCAGATGAGTTTTTCCAAGATCTGGAGAAGAAATTAGAAATACTATTTGGCTACTGTCCCAAGCTGCACCCGCCAACAGTCTTTATCGGTAATAAATGTCATAGTTTGTTACTCCATCTTTTCCTTTATTTCTCTACTGGTTAGAATCTCAGGCAGAGAAGAGCATGATGCATGGGGATCCAGGTTTGTTTGAGAAGTGTGTTAAAAACTCACGTGAAGCTCTTACCCCAGTGCCTCGGCATATTACAAGTGCTCAAAAACTCTGACAACGGTTGCTAATGACCTCCTGAGCAGAAGCACTCCACGTGCCATGGTCCCAAACCTTTTGCATGTTTCTTACTGCTTGTTGCTTTGTTTTCTAATCATCTGTATGTGTATTGCTAGGGATTTTAAGTGTCTGGAGGTCAGGGATCACGTCTTAGTCAGCTTTGTGTTATCTGAAGCACCAGCATAATGACTTGCATGAAGAGGGTGCTAAATGAATAATTACTTTAAAAATAAACAAACAAAGGGAAATTCAGTGTTTACTAGTAACTATTAAACCTAGATTTGTAGATTTAAATAACCTTACAAAATTAGTCAGTAATTCTCTTGATTCTCAATGGAGTTTCTTCCCTCCACCAAAAAAAAAATCTGAAGAAGTAGAGAAAGTGCAGTTTAACACATGGGTCATCCAATCACTGAAAATAAAGACAAATCCCAGTGAAACTGACATTGCTGTTTTCCTCAGAGAAACTTAGAGCACTTTATTGTCAACATAGCACCCAGGCTCGCAGCACTCCTGAGAGTAACCGTGGGGCCCTTCATGGCTCCCTCAATACTCTATATGCAATGCATTTTCTGCTTTGAGACCTTTCCTTCAGGGCTGGAAACCATGTAGATGCTTAATAAATATTATGAAAAGTAATAATATTTAAAGGGTGGGGGAGGGATAAATCAGGAGTTTGGGATTAGCAGATACACATTACTACATATAAAATATAGAAACAACAAGGACCTACTTTGTAGCACAGGGAACTACATTCGATTTCTTGTAATAACATATAATAGCAAAGAATCTGAAAAGAAAAAAAATATATATGTATATTTATGTATAACTGTACTGCTTTGCTCTACACCTGAAATAAACATTGTAAATCAACTACACTTCAATAAAAATTAAAATTTAAAAAAGCATGGGATCAATTTCTTGAAAAAGCAATAATATTTATTTGAGGTCCCACAGTGAAGCCAAGAAACTGAGGCTAGGCAAGGATACCCAATCTGCAGTCTCCCTCAGCAAACAGGAGAGCTTTGCGACAACACTTTCACTGTACCAGGCAGTCAACAGTATTTTCTAAGCGTTGCCCAGACAGGCAAGCAGAAAGAAGGAATACCACAAACTGGAGAAAGAATTTTAAAAAATGCTGAAGAAGATATGGTTTACAGTCTCCAGTTGCTCTCTTATCAGAATGAAACAGAAAATCTTCCAAAAATAACAATATATACCATTCAATACATCCAGGGGTATAAAGCCTCTTGGCTGAACATCACTATAATATTACACAGTGACGAGTTCTCAGGATCAGAGTACACGGAGAATTCGACCTTCATTTGACTTTTATTCATCAGATAAGTGTGGTTCCAAGCTTTTTAGTGGGGCAAATATGGCTTTACAGCTGTGTAATCTGGGATTTCATCTTCTTTTAGCCTCAACATCACTATCTGTAATTGGGGGTGAAAATAGTCTTAACATAATAAGAGTGTTGTGAGGATTAAATAAAATAATTCAAATAAAATGCTTGGCACAGTACCTGTCGTATAGGAAGCTCTCAAAATTGCTATTATTATGATTTATCTTCTTTTTGCATGTGTCATAAGTCTGAATTTGGAGAACCTGGTTTATTTTAATTTTTGCCTCTGGTTATAAAAGTAATAGATATTAATTGCAGAAATTTTAATAAATGTAGCACAATATAATTGGGAAATAAATCTTACACATAATTCTACCATCTACAGATTTTAAAAAAAGAGTTTCACAATAAATTTCCAATTTCCAATTTCTAAGGTGGTGAGTCATCCTGTTTTGTTTGTGCAAAGTATCTGGTATGTAGTAGCTGCTTATTGAGTGAATGTTGGAAGATCTCATGGTCAGGAACATGTATATGACAATATAGCTATATTTATTTGTAAGTAAAAGAAAATTTTCCTAAAGGATGAGCTCTGGGCACCTTTCAAAGGAAAAAGTTTACCCAGAATCAATAGAAGAACAAAATTAAAACACAGATTCCCCAGGTTATGTGTAGGCCTCCCCCTAAGTCATTCTACCTGCATGTTTGTTGTAAGTTTGATGCTATAGTTGCTCTGGATAAACCATAAAAATTTGCTCTCCTCTGTGTGATGATTCTTGGGTCCCTATTCTTTTCCTTTCACTCAAATTCCTTCACACAGAGAGACTGAAAACTACACAAAAGCAGGCATTTGTATCTTCTCTTTTGGTGATTCTCTATTATCTCCTAGTCCCAGACTTTGTACTCCACAGTCACATCCTAAATTTCATGACTGAGTCAGCACCCATTCCAGATCCCTGACTTATCCCAACCAGGAAGGGATGATTTATGGAAACCAAAACAAAATTTTTGGTCCAGTTTCACTTCCATTTAATTCCATCTAAAAAAAAAAAAGTAGGGGACGGCCTAGTTGACCACAAGTCATTCCTACTTAATCTCTTGCATCATGTCAAGACCATCTGTTGAGTAACTGAGCTGCTGAGCAATGCGCCAGGTTGGGTCCACAAAACTCTGGGTCATGGACCCTATCTGCTATTCTGCAGCAACCTCGTTTATGATCCAGTGAGCATTTGGAAAGCCTTTGGAGCCCCATTACTGGGCTCAAATCCAGGGTGCACTGGCTTTTCCCCTGTACAAATGGACTGAACCCTCCAAGCGTACTTCTTCTTGTACCTGGCACACAGCAAATATTAAATAAATTACCATGACTAGTACTAGTAGAAGTAATAATCAGATCAAACTTAGTGACTGGTGGCCTAAGCAATGTCCCCAGCCAAACATCAGTACAAGTAATCAAAGGTTACTTGGGTATGATCTTAACCTCTACACGTTACCTAGCTAATCGTTCATTCACCGGGTCACCAACAAATCTTTCGAAATACTGATGATACTCAGATCACCACAGTAAGAACTACAGGGAACTGGGGGATGAATAAAACACACATCTTGCCTTAATAGTTTCATAATGCCGTAATGGAAGGCTCAAAGGCTCAAAATCCCGGATTCCATTAGGACATGTCTTTTTTGAAATGGATAGCGCTATTAGTTCCACATGACAATACATATAAAACACAATCTAAAACTGTAGTAATCAGGGAAATGGGCTCCCTTCCACCCCTGCAGTTAGTGGTCAATTTCCAACTTATTAGGGTCGTAAAGTTGTTCTCAGAAAACTGAATGCCCAACGTGTTAAAAGCATACATATGCCATAAAAAAGGACATAATCAACATTGTTATTAAGTGTGTTAAGAACAGACAGACTCAGCACTGCCACATCAAAAGGGGTTTTTACATTTTTTTTCCTCAGTGGGAGGAGAAGAGAAACTAGGAACATAAAGCCATTGCTCGATATACATTTAAATATGAAATGCAGAAACCGAGAGTCCAAGACACACAAACACACACTGAGGACCTCGTAAGAACATCAGGCTCTGATCTTGCAGCGGGCTTCCAGGTCAGACTGACGTGACCTCAAACTCTATCACTCACAAGCTTCTTGAATGAGAATAAATTCCTGAAGTTCTCTGAGCCTTTTTTCACCTGTACCACGGAAGAGATGCAATGAAGAATGCACGACACCAGGTGTATATATGGAAAATGCCCACAGTGGCCCCATGGCATGTCATTAGTGTTCAAAAAAAGTAGCTCTTGCATTAATGCTTTTATCATTAGTGGTCATTTTTCAAAAACTGACTCAGGATGACTGCCCACTTTATATACGATACCCTTAGGTCAGAGCAGACATGCCTGAGGGTTTCATCTTAGACAGAAGGACAGCAGTGTTGCCACGGTGCCCTGTGCATGAGTCCCCACTGCTGTCTTGATGGTGGCCTGGGCTCCACGGGTTTTGATTTGGTTTCACGTCTGACTTCAAGTGTCTTTTTCCCCCTTGTGTGAACACGCCTACCTGCTTGCAAATCAACTTCTAGGTTCCTAACAAACTCTGTCTGAACTTTTTCCTTGAACAGGTCCTGCCTGGACTCCCCCTCTGCCCTGTGTCTCAGGAGAAATGGCTGTGGAAGGTTCTGGTGAGATTCATGTTTCTGTCCACCGGGGTTCCCGTGTTGTTGAGTATGTCTTGACTGCCAGTTTATATCTGAATCGAGACTCGCTAACACAGGCGTCTGCCCACGTGTAACCTCCTGCTTCATCTCTTTGCACTCAGGGCCCCCAATTCAAAGCAGAAGGAAGTAGAGGGAGGAACATGGCCTAATCGGCAGTTCCTGCTTAGACCAACTGACTCGCACTGTTTGCTTTGGAAGGGAAAGGACTTGAATGGCTTTCCCCACTGTTTGCATGAACCTACACAGCATCTGAGCCATCCAGTTTCATCCCAGAGTGAGGGCTAATGGATATTAAAATTACATGGGTCAGGGCTCAAATACAAGCGCAGTTCTCTCAGCTTGACTGAAATCAAGTATTTACTTTGAGACCAAAAGTACAAATTGTGGGCTGTTGAATCAGCTGGAGTTCTCAAAATAGAATTTGACCTGAATGGAGATAATTCCATGAAAACACTACTGGAAACCGAAATGCTTATCTAATCTGTAAGTCTGGCAACATGCACAGCTTCACTGATCACTGGTACTGGTGAAAGAGTCTTAATTTTTTATGTCTAGAGGAAATTAAGCCAAGAAAAAGAGCACCATATAGTTCAGAGGAAAGATGTTCATACATTTTATATTTCAGATGATTCCATTTGAGCACTTGGAAAATTAAAGGGCCTTTAGCCAAAAACAGCTCTCTGTCACTCGGCTATGTGGAGCTTAACTTAAGCTTTGGCCTTATCTAACCTCTCAGAAATACACTAACCAGAGACTCTGCGTGAGAGTTCCAGAACCAGCATATGCCTACGAGGGGTTAGAGGGGAACCGAAGTGAAGAAAGGCAATTTAGTCGTAATGGAGACTATAATGGTCATAGATACCAAGTCAGAGGAGGGCCGTTCCAGATTGTCAAAAAGAGCTGCAGGCTTGCCGGCACTGAAAGACCATTCCCGGTACAGGCAGGAAAGAGCTCTTGTAATTCCTGGTAACAGTGAGAAATGGGATTCCTCCTGGGACCTTTAAAAGCCCACCTTCCTAACAGTTAAAGGCACACAGTTCCAGTGAGAAGGAGAGCAGCTATGACTCTGCAGAAAACTATGGGTATTCTTTGCCTTATTAACAGAGTCCCCAGACTGAGTATTATTAGAGTGGGTTTTTCAAACAGGCAACTAGCTGGGAAGTGTGGCTTCAAGAATACCTAGGATGCTTTCCCATCATCTCCAGCCTGCCTATGCACACTTACACTGGCCGAATGTTTGTGTGTGTGGATTCTCCATCCGGGGGCTCAAGGCCTGAAATTATATCCTGCTTGAATTCGGTGTCCTTGTCTAATTGAAATGGGAAACTGACCCTTAAAAGGGGGCTCTCATTGACCTTTGTCAGTCATTTACACCTCAATGGGAAGGACACCATTAGCTGTTTTTGAAAGAGCTAGTGTGAGTCATGGATGGAGAAGCTGGAGTTTAGGATCATTGGTCACTGAAGTTCAAATGTTTAACTATGAGTTGGGGAGAGAAAGGGGCACAAAAAGGGGAGGCTGATAGATACAAAACATAACCTTCTGAATGATGCTGACAAAGACCAGAGTAGGCACAGCACTTGGTTTGAGACCAAAAAAAAAAAAAAAAAAATCCCACAATTCAAAAAAAAACTGCAAACCTCTAAACTACAAAGGAAATATGAACATATGTGCATATGTATACATATACATGTATATGTTTGTATATATGTGTGTCTACATGTATATGTGTGTACGTGCATATACAGATCAAGAGAGACATATATAGACATATGCATCAATCCTCATTATTCTCAGAATTCATATTTTCTAATTCACCTCCTCACTAAAATTTCTTTATAATCCCAAAATCAGGACCTGTGACTCTTGCGTAGTTATTTGTGGACATGGGCGAAGGAGCCAAAATTTGAGTTACTCCACACACACTTTCCCAGCTGAGATCAGACAAGGCGATGCTCGGCTTTCTGGTTTCAGTTCTCATATTGTCATACCATAAACAAGAGTCCTTTTTGCTATCTCCTTAGTGCCAGGTTTCTTGAGTTTTTGTGCTTTTTTGGGGTGATTTCCCTGTTTAAAATGGCCTAATGCTGGAGTCCTGGCAAGTGTTCCTAAACACAAGATGGCTGGGATGTGCCTTATGGAGAAAATGTTCATTAGATAAGTGTTTAGGCATGAGTTGGCTGGGAATTCAATGTCAATGAATCCACAATAGATATTAAGTAAGGTGTCTTTAAACAGAAACACACATAAGAAAAGCTTATGTACTGACCGATTGTTGAAAACGTTACGACCAGAGGCTTGCAGGCACCTAACTTTATATTTCCCATAGGAGCAATGGGTCAGTACTCACCAACTGTGTGTTCACAGAAAAATGTAAAGAACCAGACTACTGCAAATGATAAGAATTGACTGTATCTACATTTTTATTTGGAAATAGTTTAAAAGACTCACAAGAAGTTGCAAACATAGGAGAGTTTCTGTGTATGCTTCATTCAGCTGTCTCAAATGAAATGCCTTGTTTTCAAAACCGAGACATTAATGTGGGTATAATACTGTCAACTCAAGTACAGACCTTATTCAGATATCACCAGTTTTTATGTGTACTTTTTTATAGAGAGGGTTCTATGGAATTTTATGATGTGTAGATTCATGTAACCATCACCACAGTCAGTGTGCAGAACCATTCCATCATCACAAGGAAAATCCCTCACATTACCACTTAATCATCACACCCTCCCCCAACCCTAACCCCTAACCCCTAGCATTCACTGATCTGTTCTCCATCACTAGACTTGTATTATTGGAAAGGTTATATAAATGAAACGGTACAATGTGTAACCCTCTGAGATCAGCTTTTCCCTCCGCCTAATGTCCTTGATGTCCATCCAAGCTGTTGAGTCTATCAGTGGTTCATTTCTTTTTATTGTTGAGTAGTATTCCACTGTATGGTGCACTTCAGTCTGTGTTATTCATTCACCCACTGGAGTAACCACTTAGGTTGTTTCAGCTTTGGGCTATTACCTATCAAATCGCTCACTGCATCTTTTAAGATTTGCTTAACATTTGCTTAAATCCCATACCCAGTATCATGGGAAAAATCTGTATTTCTCCCTAGGGATGGTTGAGGGTTAAGGTGTGACTGAGCACTTAAATTTCAACTAACTGCCTGTATCTCCAAGATTCTGCTTACCTTTTGTTAAACTCCTAATCTCCATTCTGCTTTTCATTTTCTTGTGTACTCATTTTCTTCATTTAACATTGCCCTACTCGGCACTGCAATGGCCTTTTTCTCTCCAAAGTATTACCTTCCCACTGAAGGCTATATGTGAGGGACCTTGGCTGAAGGTTCCAGGAAATGGAAGGGGATTATATCACTATGAATTGGCAACAAGGTACACATCCCTAGTCCTAAATGTCCTTGGGTCATTCCTTCATGGAGGATGTTGAATGGTCAAGCAGGCTCTCTGATTTCTTCTCTATCTAAGCATGTCTTTTTCCCCTTCTCAGAAATGAACAATGTCTTTGGACATGCAGGTGGCGACAGGAAGTGGGGGATGTTCAGAAGGCAGTCAGATCTGATGGACACATATTAGGTACTCAATAACCCTTAACTGAATACAATACCATTTGGAACTCACAAGAGGGCTGGAGATACAACAGGAACTAGGGGTTGCAAACATGATCAGTTTTTATCCAAGAATCTTTTTGTCCCCAAATTACATTACAATCCATCCATTCTTTCCACACGCCTCTACAAAATCCCTCTCCCCTTTGTCCTATTAGCAGAATATTTGATAATGTAACCTGAAATACTTAGAAGTCACTCAAGCATCTGTAATTTAATTACTTGTATTATTTTTATATAACTGTACATATCTATACATTTGCAGTTTAAAATACTGCATTGAAGAAAACTGTTCTTGAACTTTTGTTCTAATCTTATCTCCTCTTGAAGTCATTTCTCTATATTAAAAATCCTCTAATTAGCTGTGAGAATGCACACAAGACATGCATGACACCAGTGGTACATGGGACATGTGTGCCACTGATGTGCTTTTATTAACTGTTCCGACCACACCCACCCTCCTCCAGACCGTTTCCTTCTTCCTTGCCCCATCCCTTCTGCAGCTAATTAATACTTAGCGCAGAGGTCCAGTGCTACCACAACACACTTAGGGATTCTTCCCACCTTGAAAGGAGAGAGGCCCATTAGGATTTAGTCAAGGCCAAGGGAAACAAACCTCACTGTGGCAGGTCCTTAAGGATCTATAGACCGAGACAAAAGTGGAGGAACTTGCATTAGAAAAGAACGCCTCTAGTCTCTCCGAATTTTCAACACCCTTCTGGAATGAACCACTATGCATGAGTCATTTCACCTCTGAGGGCCTCTGTTACCTCATTTCTAAGAGAGGATGGGAATACACGGATGGCTCAGAAAACTGAGGTCTTTGGAGCCTCTTCAGGATCACATTGGATGGGCAGGAAGGCCAAGCTGGGTACCATCTAGATCTTTCTAGATACCACACTCCCCTCTGCTATCTCACCTCCCATGCTAACTGGAATAGATGCCCTGTCCCACGCTTGACTTATTGTAAATCTAGGGAAGACTCTATTTGAACAAAGGGTTTCACAGTTGAGATTAGGATGAGAATCAATGGATCTGTATGCCCATTTCCAGCTAAAAATTTCTATGACATCATAATATGCTATTTTTAATTCCCTGTAACAAGCTACAATACAAAATAATCTGAAAATATATATGTATATGTATGTATATATGTAACTGAATCGCTTTGCTAAATGCCTGAAACTAACATTGTGTATCAATTACACTTCAGTAAAACACTAAAATTAAAAAAAAAAAATCCTCTAACACAAAACAGCAGGACATTTCCCAGCTATGTGTCCTGTCCAGGATACCTAGGCACTTGACACCTTTGTTTCAGCAAGTGCTGGGATTAACTATTTATAATTCTTCTTCTTTCTCACTCTTCCTTGGATAGATCATCTAGAATAGGGATACGAAATAGAGTTTACATTTCAAAAGGAAACAAAACAAAACTGAAAACAACAACAACAACAAAAATCTTTTAACAGTTTTGTTACCCAATAGTTGGAGTCAACAGTAAAAGGGATTTTAGATAGAACTGTGTATTAACCAGAAGTTTCCACTTCCTTCAAAATCATACCTCAAAGTCTTTATCTACTGCTTAACTAAACTCTCCAGCACTGGTATTTTTACATCTTCCATGCAGGTTGAGAATGGCTTCTGGGATAAGGAATAGCTATTGTGCACCTGTTAATCCTTTCAAAGGTGTTTACCTGAATGACGCTTTCTTTCAAGACATTTCAGGGAGCTGTGAGGGAGATCACATTGAGCAAGCGGAAGTTCCTTCCCTCGGCCCCTCCACCTCTTCTGTGGACAGAGTGCTCTGGAGCCTCCACCATCCCAGCTGAAGGGAGCGACAGCTCCTGGCAAAGGAGAAGAGAAAGCCAGTCTCTGCTCCAGGAGTTCTGGGTGACGCTGCCTCCAGGTGCCCCCAGCAGGAGAGAACACACTGCCTGCGGGTCCAGGGCCTCTCTAACCATCTCACTGACCCTCAGGGATTGGAAATCAACAGCAATTTGGATTCTTGGGGGATGCTTGGCCTGATCATTGAGAGAAAAGAAGGGCTGTTGATTCTTCCCCTTTTGGGGGGAGAAACAAGCCAGGAACCACAAATTTCTCTTTTTCCTCCCACTTTACAAGCCCACTCCTTACCCACATTAACTCCAGAAATGCTTGTTTGACTCTAGAAAAGGAACTCCTTACACAATGTTCACACACTCATTAAATTTATTGTGAATTTTATTTGATTACAACTTGAATTTTTCTTTACTTTTGCTCAATCTCCACTGCTGTGGATACACGTCTATTTAGTACTTTTAAAAAATAAGAATATGAAGACAGTAAAAAGTAATCCAAACGTTAATTAAAAGTACATATAAAATAAGAAGACTCTTGTTTCACAATTTAAGCAAAAAAGTTTTGAAAATTTCATACCCAGTATTAGTGAGTTAATTTTAAAACAAAGCAAAGGAGATAAAATGCGCTGAAAAAAAGAAGTTAATAAAACCTACTAAACTCTTTGGTAATTGTCTTCGGGGAAGGGTGGGTAGACTTCGGGTCAATTTTTTTTTCCCTTTCTTGCTGTTTCTCCATTTTTCACTTTTTCTTTAATGAGCATGTGTTTCCAAAGTTTCTGCCTCCCATTTGCTCAGTAAGTAATGACACACATGTGCCCTTTTGACTCTCTTGCAATGTTTTGGAATCGCCCCCGGGTTCCTCCAAAGCCTGGTTTCTTACTGTCGCTGGGAGAACGTGGGAAGACCATGATTCGGATGACAGTCCAACCTGACACTTCTGTAGTTAAGGAAGAGGATGAGTGAGAGCCTGAGTAACAGTCACTGAAGATGGAGAAAAGTGATTCAGAAATGCAGCAAGATAGCTTCTCTCCCTCACTTCTCTAAATGCCCCTCCACATTTGAGCTTCAATTAACATCACCGCGCTTTCCCCTGAGGGGACGGCGCTGCTGAGGTCAGCCCTGTGCTTTCCAAGTCTTTGAAACCCCAAGTCAAATCCTTACTCTGAGAGTCTATACTGTTTAACAGAATCCAGAGGCCTTTGGGGTCCAAATACATTTGCTTTATTGCCCATTTTCTGCCACTCCCGTTGCCTTCTGCCTTCTCTTACTAAAGAAAATATTTCATCCCTGTATCTCTAAGGAAAAAAAAAATTAGAAAGATACAGACAAGAGCTCTAAGGTCAGCTTCAGTGATTCACTGCTGCATTCACTGTGTTATGTCTCAGAACTGGGCATAAATACAAAAGATGGCTCATGCCTTCGGTAAGATCAAGGTCTAAAAGGCAGACAGATAGGAAGAGGAGTCACAATATCCTCTAGAAAGTGACACACGGAGAAACATAAAGGCTTTTTAAGCAGATGAAAGATCAGATCAGGTATCATGCTGTTTTAGAGCTAGGGGGGAAAAAAGCTGAGAATTTGGTGTGCCATCTTGCAGTTCAAGACACTGAGCCCCAGAGAGGTTAAGTGATTTGCCCAGTGTCACACAGCTTGTGAAGGGTAGAGCTGAATCTAGAACACTCTTCACTCTCTACTCCATCTCGTGGTCTCTTCCCAAAGGGAACTGGCTGATCACAGTGCTATGAGTTAAGCTCCATCCTCCGGAGGAAGACTTTAACATTCAAGGATAAAGGTTACCTGTTTATGAGACAGTGGAAAGGTTGCATTTCCAAAACCAGTGCTGTGTTTGAGACGGAAGGGAGTAGGATTTGAGAAAAGAATGAAAAGTGGGTTCAGCAGGACAGAGGTCCTATTCTTGCAATGTCTCCTGCCCCTCGACCCCCTTCCACTTTCTGTCTAAATGACCTTGACCCTTTCCAGGCCCCTCACCTTTCTCCGTGCCCCTGCTCTCTCCCTCCTCTTCTTCATCCTTCTGCCTCACTCTTCTTCCTCTCCTTTGTTTTGGCCCTAAACAGTGAACAGATAGGGTAAGAATTAAGTACTGAGGAGGTGGTTAGAATTATCGAGAGGAAACTCAAAATATCATAGGCTCCTTTATTTTCCCATTAAATTAACCTTCTTACCAATCTGCCACCATGCAGTGGGAGCCCCAGCCATACCGGGGAAAACCCTTGATCAACGTGGCTGAATCCCTAAGGCTGAGCGTTTGATGGTCAGTTGCCCTGATCCTCCCACCAGCGATGAAAGGCCCTCCGAACACTAAGCAGATGGGAATTCCAGCTTCTTCCGAGCCATCTAGGTGGGGTGAGTGGAGAGAAACAAAGCACTTGGAAGTCAGCCACTCCCCGCCCGTCAGGCTCGGGCTGCCGGGCCTTGGCAAAGCAATGCCAGAGGGAGGCTGAGGCCGCTGCCCCCCATCCCAGAGCCAGGCTGGGCTTCGGGAAGAAAGGCAGCGCCGGCCTTATCCCTCCGCCCTTTTGAACTTGTTCGGCCGCCAGCAGGAAGGCCGCCCGGGGATCAGGGCACTGCGCGAGGGGAGAAGTGACGCTCCTTGGGAGGGAGTAGCTCTGTCCCTGCGTGATGTATCGGCCTGCGGAAGCCAATCTCACTTGCAGATAAAGCGCATTTGTTTTGTCCGGCAAGAAGCTGACAAGAGGAGGTTTGCTGGCGGGATGGTTTCCGGCCTATTCATCCTTCTTCTGGTAAAACCACCTCTTAGGGGAAGGCGTCTACGTTGCTTCCTTTCCTCTGGGGCTGCTGGGCACCTGCTGGCTGGGGGGCCTTCGTCTGACTCCGAACAGCCTCGGCCCCGCTGGGACCTCTCCCCACAACCACCTGAGCCACACAAGGCTTCGAGCAGCAGGCCTGTTGACAGGGAGCAAATGACTGATGAGACAAGAGGATCTCAGCCCCTTCCAGGAAGATGAAAGCAGCGTGGGGCTCAAATCCAGCAGTGGCGGTGTCTGCGTGGCAGGCAGCCTTGGTGGGCTCTGCTAGAGGGTGGGGAAGGAATGCGCCAGAGAAAGGGACTGGAGGAGGGGCGCCCACGGGGTGGGAGGGCCACCGCTCTGGGTCTTGCCAGCCAGCCAGCAACTTTCAAAGGCTCCGGATCTGCGGGAACATTGGCTCTAGACTTTTAATGTTCTGATTGAATGCTTAAAGCATTAACTATTACCTGCGCCTGCATTTAACCAGACGGCCTGATCAACACGTCACTCTTTCGTACACTATCCTGTTCCATTTCTACTTTATATAAGTTTACGTTTGAGGATCACTTACTTCATCATTTAGTGATTCTGTAAATATAGTTGGCCAGAGCTTCCCAAAGCTTTGGAATGTGAGGATCCCGGTTTGACATCAAAAAGGGAGCAAATTGGGAGAAAACTGAGAGGCCTTTTTTTGTTGAAACAAAAAGAGGTTGACTGACTGGTGAATTGGGATCCTTAAGAGTTCTTGGTGAATTTATCTAAGTACCGTGATTAATACCAGGAACCCAGGGAGAGCTTAATAAATGGTTGACAAAGGTGATGAAATCAGCTTCCTTCCACAAAGCTCAAAATCGAAAGGAAAGGGGGATGTATTCATTCCCTGTGGCTGCGATAACAAATTACCACAAACTGAGTGGTTTAAAACAAAAGAAATGGGTTCTGTCACAGTTCTGAAGGCTGGAAGTCTAAAACGAAGGTGCCGGTACAGGATTGGCTCTTTCTGAACTCTGAGGGAAAGTCCGTTCCAGGTCTCTCTCCCAGTTTCTGCTGGATGCCAGCAACCATCGGAATTCCGCGGCTTGTGGATACATCACCCCAAGCTCCGCCTGTGTCTTCATGTGGTTCTCCTTGTTGTTCGTGTCTTTACTTCTCCTGCTTCTTAAAAGGACACTTCTCGTGGGACTTAGGGCCCAACCAGATAATCCAGGATAGTAACGTCTTAAGATCCTTAACTTAATTACATCCGCAAAAATCCTCTTTGCAAATAAGGTCACAGCCCCAGGTTCTAGGGGTCGGGATGGGGACTCAGCTTTGGGGAGACTGCCTTTCGGTCCACTACAGGGAGTTTTGGAGAGTGTGGCCCATTTTAACTGGGCAAGGTCCTTGTTTGCCACCACTCTATCACCTACAACTCAAACAAGTCCCCCAACTGGGAGAGACCTGGACAACAATCAGATGAAGGCAGCCCTTCCAGAGCCCCGCCATCAGTCCCCCTGCCTCCGGGACCAGGTGGCTTAAGTGCAAGTGATTCCAGCTTTTACCAACTTGACAGAAGCGCCACAAGAGAAGGGACCATGCCTCAGGTCCAGCAATGTGTCCCCAAATCCTAGCCTGACGCATAGTAGGAACTCTGTACTTTTTAATAAACAGGTGATTCAATACAAAAAGAAATCTCACCACTACCCTTGCTTGTCCAAACATTTCAGGTCACTTTTGGGTCCATTTATGAGGCAAACTTAGAGCCTCTAAGTGACCGCAGAGTCAGGATACCACACAGGCAAGCCCTGCGAGTTTGCAGGAAATAAGACAAATTCTCAAAAATTATGGCTATTGTCTTCAGGACATCAGACCACTGGGAAATGACAAAGAGTTTTGGCACACATACTATGCCCTCAAAGTTAGCCCAATCTGCCTACCATCAGGGCCAGTTTAAAGGACCCTATACACAATGAAATACCTGCTTACGTCTCTGGCCCAAACAAGAAGTTGACAGATTTTCTAGAACCTTCTGGAGAGTTTCTAAGCTGAAAGACAATAGGGATGGCAGAAAGACTTACTCTTCCTTCTTAGTCTAGTAGCTACTAATCACAGGTGGCTATTGAATAGCATTTGAAATATGACTAGTCTGAATTGATACATAATATAAATAAAAAACGCACACCAGGACCTAGAGAATATTACACTGAATGAAATAAGTTAGGCAGGAAAAGACAAATATTATATGATATCACATATATGTGGAATCTAAAAGATAATACAAATGAATGTATATGCAAAATAGAAACAGACTCATGGATATAGAAAACACACTAGTGGTTGCCAAAGGGGAGAGGGAAGTAGAGAGGAGCACATTAGGGATATGAGATTAAGAGATAAAAACTACTATATATAAAATAGATAAGCTACAAGGATATATTTTATAGCAAAGAGAATTATAGTCATTATCTTATGTTAACTTTTAATGGAGTATAATCTGTAAAAATACTGGGTCACTGTGTTGTACACCTGAAGCTAATAGAATGTTGTGAACCAACTATACTTCAATTAAAATAGACCATTATGTATAAAAAAATGCACACCAGATTTTTAAAGTTTAATATTCAACTTAAATGTCCATTGACAGATCACTGGATAAAGAAGTTGTGGTATATTTACACAGTGGAATACTACTCTGCCATAAAAAAGAATAAAATAATGCCATTTGCAGCAACATGGATGGACCTGGAGGATGTTATTCTAAGTAAAGTAAGCCAGAAAGAGGGAAAAAAAATACCATATGATATTACTTATATGTGGAATCTAAAAAAAAAAAAGACACCATGAACTCATCTACAAAACAGAAACAGACTTGCAGACTTGGTAAACAATCTTATGGTTACTGAGGAAAGGGGTTAGGAAGAGATAAATTTTAGAGTTTGAGATTACAAATGTTAGCCACTATATATAAAAATAATTTTAAAAAGTTTCTTCTGTATAGCACAGGGAACCATGTTCAATATCTTATAATAACCTCTAATGAAAAAATATGTAAATGAATATATGCATGTATATGCATGACTGGGCTATTACACTGTACACCAGAGACTGACACATTGTAACTGACTGTACTTCAATTAAAAAATAAATTTTAAAAATGCACACCAGATTCTTAAAGTTTAATATGAAAAGAAGAATGTAAAATATCTCACTAATAAATAATTTTCATCTTAATTACAGGTTGAAATGGTAATATTTTTGATAGAGTTAGTTAAGTAAAATGTATTATTAAAAATCATGTCACCTGCTTCTATTTACTTTTTTTAACGTGGCTATTAGAAAATTTGGAATTACATATGTGGCTTGCATTTGTAGCTTGCATTGTATTTCTGCTGGAGAGTTCTGGTCTAGAGCACTGTGAATTTTGAGGCTGGGACAAGGCTCGCTGGGAAATTGCCAACTCTAATGTAAGCCCAGTTCCCTTCACCCGCTCCAGCACGGCTCTAGGAGAGGAACTTGTCTCTCCCCTTGCAGCAATCAATGCAGATCAACGCAGAAAGCTCCCAACTATCTTTGCCTTCACTCTCACTGTCTATCATTGTTCATGAAACTACATCAGATATCTTTCTAAAGCACAATTCCAACTATACTTTAAAAACTGTCTTGCCCCATATCAGAAGAGAAGAAGGTCTTAAATTAGTCTGGTGGATAAGGCTTTGACAACCTGTCTTCAGTACTCACTGCTGGGCATCCAAAGCAGGTCATGCTGAACTACTCATTTTTCCCTGAATAATGATGGTCAACACATTAAGAATTTACTGTGTGCTGGTGATTCACTTAATCATCACAAGCAACTCTGTGGGGGAAGATGCTATTATTCTTCCCATTTCACAGAAAAAGCAATTGAAGTATTAAGAAGGTAAGTAACAGTCATGGTGATGTAAGTTGTAAGCGGCAGAACTGGAATTTAAACCAAGCAATCTACTCCAGAGTCTTTTTAACCACTACACTCTTCTCCTATGATTTTGCCTAGCCTGTTCCCTCTGCTCTTTCTCAACTTGTCAATCCAGTACACACGTATGCATGCTTTAATACCCAGATCAACTAGCACATCCCATATGAAAACCTTATCACTCCGACAGGAAATTACTTTCTCCTCCCAGCAAACATGCATCGCATTCCTTTATTATTACACTCAAGTTGGATTCTACTGCCTTTCTTAGATCTAGATAACATTGGTTCATAAGTCCAGGTTTTTTCAGGCAGTGGGAATCCAAAACCTTTTCCTAGTATTTCTAGGCAAGAACACATTCATGCTCACAATCAGCTCAGCCTCTGGGCCCCTGCTACTGTGTGTATTGTCTTTGTTCTTGAAAGCCCTGACCTAAATAGGAAACAAGTCTGTGTCTCCAATTTTTACAAAACTGTCTCTCCCTTAAAGCATTCATCCTTAGAGCAACTTACTGAATATATGAGCATCACAGTGAGGAATTACTTTGCACTATTCTAAAAAACAAATGACAATTTTGTAATCTTTTTTTCCTGTTCTTAGAATTTATTTCAGATAGCAAAGGGCTACTTATAGTCCCCTCACTCTATGTAGTATCTAGCCTTTTGCAATCTTGTTGGTGTCCCTTTCCTCCCCCTTCCATGCTTAGCCCTCTATTCTCTCACCTCAATCTCTTCCCCACTGCCCAGTACCACTTTTTTGAAGAAAGAATTCACATTTTCTCATGCAGAAGAGCTTTTGTTTGTTGTTTTCCATTTAGGATATCTTCTACCTAAAGGAACTTAAAAGTAATTTGTCAAATGCAGTTCATTCTCTCAGGGAAATTTGGGTAACAGCTGTTAAAACACTAAAAATTTCACTGCACTAGAGAATTATTTCCTTACACATCTGCCTCCCATGCCCTGTTTGACAGTATGTCTCCAGAACCAAAGTAGATGTCCAGTAAATATTTGCTGTTGAATGAATTAGTGATAGTTAGAGGTATCCTCCTAGACAGCCAGGTGCCCTCTTAATAAATGCAAAACTACAGTTCTTGTGATCTCTGGTTCTACAGAGAGCAGAATTCTCACTCTACAGGAAATCTTTCTTTAAAATCAAGAAGAGTTAAGTTCACACGTGGTTCCTGAGCTCTTTAGGGCTTCTTTGACCCAGGTGGGGATGAGAACCACATTGCTCAGGAAGTGCACTGCCCGAATCATGATCATCTTTGCCTCAAACTCAAAGGCTGTAATTCCTGAGGTCAGCAAATGTTAATGAAAACTAGTTTGTGTGGATTCATCTTAATAGCCAAAACATTTGCTTCTGTTGAGAATATTTACACAGATTTCTTCAAAGATACATTTACTATGAGATGTTTATAAATACAGAAAGTTACAAAGAATGATACAACTAAAATTCATTGAACCACCATCTGGATTTTTTTAATATTATTATTTTTGCCAGACTTGATCCAATTTTTTTCAAAGGTGATAAAGCATTACAGATAGAGCTGAACCTTTATTGTAGCTTCATCTAATTATAACTGTGATGATAAAAATTACTACTTGCCCTTCTTTTCCATGTTTTCTACTTTGACAGTAACGTTATGCATGTGTTTTATACACATATAGTGGTATAATGCTAAATGTGTTTTTATTGTAATTTTTCATTCAAGTTTATGCTTTCAAGATGTATCTGTATTACATATGTAGTCTTAGTTCATCCTTTTTAACTGCTGTATAATAAATATTTGGCTATATGACTATAATAAGTTTTATATATCCATTCTCCCAGTGTTGGACATTTAGATTGTTTACATGATGTTCCTACTACAAACAGCATTGTATATATTTGTGTATGTCTGTGTACATGTAAAATGTTTTTGCCCAAGTTATGTACACAATTTCTTTACTATCTGTATATCAGGATTTTTTCCCCTTAAAATGCATTACAAATGTCTTCAAGCTCATGGTATCAGTTTTAACTTTGTTTACTGTTTCTTTTGTTTTATAGAAATTTGATGCATACTTAATGTGTAATTTTTTAACACATCTTAACTTTCTTTTATAGTTTGGGCCTGTTGTGCCATATTCACAAAATCCTTCCCTACCTTCAACATCATAAAGATATCAGCCTATATTTTCATCTAAAAGTTATGAATTTTACTTTTCACGTTTAGCGAATGTGGAATTTATTTTTGTGTATGCTCTGTGGTTAGGATGCAGTTTTTTCCCATATACAGATCAATTGCCAGCACCATTTATGACGTAATGCTCCCTCATTCACAGTGCTTTAATGTCATCTCTGTCATATAACCAAGTTCCCAGAATGTGGCTGTTTCTAGTTCTTTAATTTGGTCTACTGGCCTGGTGAGTCCACTCTCCTTTTTCTTCTTCCTGCCTATTCTCGAAGTTTTAATTTTTTTAATAGACTTTATTTTTAGAATGTTTTAGATCTACAGAAGAATTAAGCAAAGAGTATGAAGAGAAGCCATGTTACTCACCCGCTGATACATCCAGTTTCCCCTATTATTAAAATTTATATTAGTATGCCACATTTGTTACAATTAATAAACAATATTGGTACTTCACTGATACATTACTATTGATACATTATAATAATGTATAAATAATACATTATTATTATTATAAAAACCATAATTTATTCAGGTTATCTTAGTTTCTTTAATTTATCAAATTTATTTTTTATTATGGATATTGTTATAGCAGAATATAAAAATTAAATGATAAAAGTTTCTCCTAAGAGTACAATTTAACTTCATCTCAAAAAAGTTCATCTATTTTTTTTAAAACTATACATACTCGGGTAAAAAAAGGCTCTTTGACTTAAACTTACGACTTCAGAATTAAACTCTAGAAATAAATGCTATGGCCATCTAAAAGTTTATATTGACAAATTGCATATATTTTCTAATTATAATGTGATATTTGTACACAGAATAACTATATATACACTCCATTTACATTGCTGATATATAATAGTTACCCAAACTGTCTTGAGAAATGAGGTTTAATGTAGATTCAAACTAAGTAGAAGATCAGTTTCAATTACAACGTTTCTTTCGCAACTAATAAGAGATAATCCAAACATTTGCTAAATATAGAAAAAGTCCCATGCTTCATGGTGTGTTCTGGGAGTTCCACTGTATTTTAGTGAGAGATGTTGACCACGAAGGAGCTCACTGCTGTGCTCACTGGTACAGCTGGAGGAACTCTGGTCCAAAGGAGGGGACTGCCCTCCACCCACTGGCCTCCGTGCAGCTCAGGTGGGGATCTGGCTGAGTGAGTGAGCGCAGCCTGGCAGTCTGGGAGGCCTGAGTGGAGGGGAGGGAACAGCACAGCTTTAATACGAGGGCCCACTCCTGGGAAAGAGGCCATCAGGACTCGGTGCTCAGTCCCCTGGCTGGTTTGGAAAAGCCCCTTGTGATGTGCTGATTCTCATGACCTCTTCCAGGAACTTTAGCACTTTTAGCATCTCCACCATCTCTTCTTGTACAGACTGTAAAGATCTCTCTTTCTTCAGTTCTTGGACAAGAAAATTGATTTCCTTCCTCAAACTCAGGTTGACTGTCATCAACTTCCTGTAAGTGTCAGCAAGGCTGGGTATATTTGCTGGCTCCTTCTCTAGCCTGGCGTTCTTTAAGGTTGTCTCCATCTTGGCACACTCCTGTTTAGCCACACAAAGCTTGTCGATGAGGTGGCACTTCTCCCTGATCTGTGCAGCCAGTGCTTTTGCCAGTTGCTCTTCATGTCTTCCATTAACTTGACTTCTAACAGACTGAGTAAGTCTGAAAGTAAGACACCCACCAATAAACTGAGGACAGGCAGACTCAACGCTGTCTCCCAGTGGAGGCTCTGGAACATGAGCTGAGAACACAGGCCACTGGGCAGCAGCAAAACCAGGACCACACTCAGCGTCCTAAGGCTCAGCCCAAAGCCAAGCTCCACACAGGACAGCAGCCCTTCCATGGCACTGACCCACCCAGGGCTCCGCCCAGTTACCGTGGATCCCCCAGCCACCACAAGCCCCAGGGGACACCCCAACATTCCACCTGGAACCCAGCCAGCAACTGACATCCCAGACTGGTCAGTTATCTGGTCAGTGTCGGTGGGGAGGAGGGGGGGTTGTCAGGGGAGAGGGTTGTAACTAAAATGTCATTTTCTCCATTATTGTCTAACGGTAACTTTTTCTTACCTCTTTCCTTTTGTGTTTTTATCTGTATACAATAAAAGTACAGTGAAATGTGTGAATGTAAAGTTTATGATTTCACAAATCTTTCAAATTCCTAACCCTCAACAGTATCAGAAAAGTCAGTGTATGAACCATATGCTTGAAGCACATCCATTAACACAGAATATATACCCTTTGCCACATTTCAACTGAAATACACACACTCTCACGACATGCATCCATCAGTTTGATGGTGGTGAATTTGATAAAAATTTAAAAAAATCACAAGGTATACTTTGATGTCTGTCTCTTTTGTCCTAAGTCATGGTTTTAGAACTACATGTTTTTATTTGAACATGCCATTCGTTCTGTTTGTAGGGCTGAATAATTGACCTTGTAAGATTATATCACAAAATATTAATCCATTCGCTTAATAATGGGCATTTGGGTTAGTTCAAGTGTGGGTTATCATGAATAAATATTTTGGTATATATATGCACGCATCTTTTTTCTAGATACCTGTTTTCATTTACCCTGTGAGATGAATACCTGGGAGCAGCTCTGTTGGGTAGATCTGTGCTAAATACGCCTTCATTTGGAAAGAGACTTCTTGAGGTATAATTTACATGCCATAAATTCACTCATTTAAATACAAAATTCTTTGGGTTTTGTGTGTGTAAATGTGCAGAGTTGTGTCTCCCTCACAGTTCCATTTTAGAACAATTCTACCACAGGAAAAAAAAGATTTCTCAATCCACACTTTTCTTTATCGGCTTCATTTGACACAGTCAGTCTCTCTCTCTCTCTTTGAAGTGCTGCCATGATGTAAGTTCCAGTTCAATACATTCTACCATTTTTATAATTGTTTTTGTTGTTGGTTTCTATTTTTTTATGAACTCACTGGTCTTTTCTTCTGTGACTCCACTGATGGTTTCTACTTTTCTTCCAAACTCTTTAGCATTAGTTTGACTCAGGAATTAGTTCCTTTTTTTTTTATAGTTTACATTAGGGTTTACTCTTGATGTTGTACATTCTATGGGTTTTGACAAACACATAATGACATGTAGCCACTATAGTATCATACAGAATAATTTCATTGCCCTAAAAATCCCTTGTGCCCCATCGATTCATTCCTCCCTCCCTCCCTCTCCCCAAACCCCGGGAAACCACGATCTTTTTATTGTTTCTGCAGCTGTGCGTTTTCCAGAGTGTCATTCGGTTGGAATCATAGTTTGTAGTCTTTTCAGACTGGCTTCTTTCATTTAGCAATATGTCTTTTAAGTTTCTTCTGTCTTTCATGGCTTGATAGATCTTTTTTTTTTTTACTGTACATATATTTTTTAATTTATAAATATGTACTGTTCACTGTTTCTAAGAACGTTTAGAGATTTAGCTTTTTAAACTTACATAGTTATCAAAAGAATAAAGCCAACCACAAAATAAGAATTAACTCAAAAAGATACATATACCCTGCTATTAACAGCAACATTATTTATAGTTGGCAAGATATGGAAGCATCCTAAGCTGAATAGATAATGGAGATGCAGTATGTATATGTATATGTATGTGTATATATATATGTATATGTGTGTGTGTGTGTGTGTGTGTGTATATAATGGAATACAAGTCACCCATGAAAGAGAAAGATATTTTGCCATTTGCGGCCCTTCATTCATTTTTTTTTCACTTCAAAAACCAGAATTTTATAACTGGCCGAGACATTTCCATTACATCAAAAACAACAAAATACCTAGAAATAAACTTAACCAAGGAGGTTACCTATACTCTGAAAGAACTACATGTTTTGAAATGGAAAGATTTCTTGTGTTCTTGGATTGGAAGAATCAACACTATCAAAATGGCCACACTACCCAAAGCAATCCACAGATCCAACACAACCCCCATCAAAATACTCACAACATTCCTCACAGAACTAGAACAAACAATTCCACAATTTGTAAGGAACCACAAAAGACCCCAAACAGCCCAAACACTCTTTTGTAGGTCTCTCTCTCTTTTTTTTTTTTCTCTTTCTTCTTTTTGTTCTATTTCCTTATGGTTTGATGACAAGAGAAGGTCCTTTGACACCTGCTGTAAAGCTGGTTTGGTGGTGCTGCAATCTTTTATTTATCTGTGAAACTTTTGATTTCTCCATCAAGTCTGAATGAGAGCCTTGCCAGATAGAGTGTTCTTGGTTGTAAGTTTCTCCCTTGCATCATTTAAAATATATCCTGTCACTCCCTTCTGGCCTGTTTCTGCTGAAAAATCAGCTGATAACCTTATGGGAGTTCCCTTGTATGTTATTCGTTGTTTTTCTCTTGCTAATTTTAATATCTTCTCCTTATCCTTAATTGTTGTCAATTTGATGACTATGTGTCTTGGTGTGTTCCTCTTTGGGTTGATTCTGTGTGGTACTCTCTGCACTTCCAGGACATGGGTAATTGTTTCTTTTCCCAAGTTGGGGAAGTTTTTGGCTATTATCTCTCCAAAAATTTTCTCAGGTCCTTTCTCTCTCTCTTCTCTTTCTGGGACCCCTAAAATGTGAATATCAGAGCACTTCATGTTGTCCTAGAGTTCTCTTAAATTATCCTCATTTCTTTTTATTCTTTTTTCTGTTCTGAAGTAGTGATTTCCACTAATCTGTCTTCTAGCTCACTGATCCATTCTTCTGCCTCATTTAGTCTATTCGTGGTTCCTTCTAGTGTATTGTTCATTTCAGTGATTTTATTCTTCAACTTTGTTTGGGTATTCTTTATATTTTCCACTGTTTGCTAAAAACTTCACTCTGTGCCTCTATACTCCTCGAGTTCTCTGAACATCTTGGCCATCATTACGTTAAACTCTCTCATATAAATTACCTATCTCCTTATCACTTATTTCTTCTTCTGGGATTTTATCTTGTGCCTTGACCTGGGAGATATTCCTTTGCCGCCTCATATCGTCTATCTTTCTATATGTGTGTGGACTGCTAATTTTGATTTCTAAGTTTAAGTAATACTATGAGTGAAGTAAATAACTGATGGTTCATTTTACAACAGCCTGACTGGGCAACAGAGTACCTGAACATTTGACTGAACATTATTAATGGGTCTGTCTGTGAGGGTGTTCCTGGATGAGATTAGCATCTGAATCGGTAGACTGCGTGAAGGAGGCTACCTTCTCTAATGTGGGTGGGCCTCACCCAATTAGTTGAAGCCTGAATAGACCATAAATACTAAATGAGAAGGAACTCCTGCCTGATTGAGCTGGGTCATTGGTCTTTTCCTGCCTTTGGACTGAAACGCAAACTCTTCTTGGGTCTCTAGCCAAACTTGCATCATCAGCTCTCCTGTTCCTGAGGCCTGCAAACTCAGACTGAAACTACACATCGGCCCTCCTGGGGCTCCTGCTTGCTGACTGCAGATCTTGGAACTTGTCAGCCTCCATACTTGTGTAAGCCAGCTTCTTATCATTAATAACTACACACACACACACACACATTCTATTGGTTCTGTTTCTCTGGAGAATCCTACCTAGTACAAAATAAAATTTTTTTGTATAACAAACATTTGTTGTATAACAAACATTTGTTGTATAACAAATAATAGATAAATAATGCTATAAATGAAATTTTGACTATTGATATTAATATTATCCTTCATGATTACTATTTAATCTTTCAATTATTCTGAAGTATAATTTTTAGCTTCTATTTCTATGGGGTTTTAAAACTACTTTTATAGTAATTTCTAACTTTACTGCACCATGTCAGAAAATGTTGGTTTTTATTTAATTATTTAATAGTTGATGAGATTAAATTTGCAGTCTAGAACTAGATAAATTTTTTATAAACGCTTTATATACATTTTGAGATAATAGATGTACCTCAGTTTTCTATTATGTGTTCATTGGAAATATTTTTCTAATCTTATATATAGCCTTACTAAATTTTTATTTGTTTATTATTTTTAAGAGAAGTATATTAAAATCTCCTTCTATAATTTTGGATTAGTCAATTTCTCCTTATAACATTTTTCCTTATCGAAGCTAAGTGTTTAGATGCATACAGATTCTGAATTTAATATATTATTAATAAATTATTCCTTTTATTATTAAATAATAATTTCATCCCTGGTAATATTTTTGCCTTAAATTCTCTTTTAATATTATGTAAGTTTAACATTAATTTAATATAACTGTAAAAGTCAATATATTATAATAATTTAATATTATATTTTAATATCTGTTTCAGTATTAAATTATAATCTCTCTCTTTTTTTACTCACTGCCACATTTTTTTGTCTACTTTCTTATGTTTTGCCTCATACTTCGTTTGTATCTCCTGTTTTTCTTCCCTTTGCTTTAAAAAAAGTTTTTTAAACTAAATTCTTGAGTTGAATATGCTCTCACTCTTCTTTGTAGTTAGCACTGGCCAAGCAGCTCTCCCTTCTTTCAGAAAGAGCCCCACCATCTTTACAAGGGCTTCTTAGCTGCCCCTCCCGCTCTCCAGCATGTGCTCTGAGTAGGAGTAGGAATGAACCTGCTTTTCTAGCCCAGTGGTTGTGATTGGCCCAAAGGTAGCAATCTCACCCAACCTAAGTCAAACAGAGCTCTGTTCCAGGATTATCCAAACAGGAGCTAAAAGAAAGGTTTAAGGGAAGGCTGGAGTAGAGTAGGAAGTGACTTGGAGGGAGTCTTTTCCTCCGTGATGGGAAAGGTGAAAACTTGATGAGACATCTAGCACTCCATGGAGAAATTTCACCTGCAGTAGGAGAGAGTGAAGCTGGCACACAGATGGAAGCAAGGACAGTGCAGGACATGGAGACCCTGGGAAAACTGAGTTCCCCCAGCAATTCCATCCTTCCCATTTGTGGACCAATAAATGTTTCTCATGGTTCCAGCTAGTTCAAGTTGGATTTGCTTTCATCCAAAAGACTCCTGAATAATATTTATTTGAATGAGAAAAAATGTAAGTGTATGACTGAAAGTATGAATACAGCTTTTGCTGAATCCTTTAAATTTTGCTATAAACTGCATTAGTGTCAATTTCCAAATTATTTGAATTACAAGAGTTACTTAGGAGCATGCTTTTCCCTCAAATGTATAAGGTTTCCTCTGTTTTTGTTGTTTAAAATTTATGTCATTTGTTTCTAGTTTTGTTGCTTTGTAGATAAAGAATACAATTACTTTTATATTTAAAAAATACATATATTATCCTACATATTTCTCTTCCAGTTTTATTGAGACATAATTGACGTACAGCACTATGTAAGTTTAAGGTGTACAGCATAATGATTTGACTTACATGCACCATGAAATATTCATCACATTAGGTTTACTGAACACATTACCATCTCATATAGACACAAAATTTCTCTCTTGTTTTTTTTATTGATTCATAATCATTTTACAGTGTTGTGTCAAATTCCAGTGTTCAGCACAATTTTTCAGTCATTCATGGACATATACACCCTCATTGTCACATTTTTTTCTCTGTGAGTTATCATAATATTTTGTGTATATTTCCCTGTGCTATACAGTGTAATCTTGTTTATCTATTCTACAATTTTGAAATCCCAGTCTGTCCCTTCCCCCCCCACTCCCCCCCCGGTAACCACAAGTCTGTATTCTCTGTCCATGAGTCTATTTCTGTCCTGTATTTATGCTTTGTTTTTGTTTGTTTGTTTGTTTTTGTTTTTTAGATTCCACATATGAGCGATCTCATATGGTATTTTTCTTTCTCTTTCTGGCTTACTTCACTTAGAATGACATTCTCTAGGAGCATCCATGTTGCTGCAAATGGCATTATGTTGTCAGTTTTTATGGCTGAGTAGTATTCCATTGTATAAATATACCACCTCTTCTTTATCCAGTCACCTGTTGATGGACATTTAGGTTGTTTCCATGTTTTGGCTATTGTAAATAGTGCTGCTATGAACATTGGGGTGCAGGTGTCATCCTGAAGTAGATTTCCTTCTGGGTACAAGCCCAGGAGTGGGATTCCTGGGTCACATGGTAAGTCTATTCCTAGTCTTTTGAGGAATCTCCACACTGTTTTCCATAGTGGCTGCACCAAACTGCATTCCCACCAGCAGTGTAGGAGGGTTCCCCTTTCTCCACGGCCTCTCCAGCATTTGTCATTTTTGGATTTTTGAATGATGGCCATTCTGACTGGTGTGAGGTGATACCTCATTGTAGTTTTGATTTGCATTTCTCTGATAATTAGTGATATTGAACATTTTTTCATGTGCTTTTTGATCATTTGTATGTCTTCCTTGGAGAGTTGCTTGTTTAGGTCTTCTGCCCATTTTTGGATTGGGTTGTTTATTTTTTTCTTATTGAGTCGTATGAGCTGCTTATATATTTTGGAGATCAAGCCTTTGTCGGTTTCACTTGCAAAAATTTTCTCCCATTCCGTAGGTTTTCTTCTTGTTTTATTTCTGGTTTCCTTTGCTCTGCAGAAGGTTGTAAGTTTCATTAGGTCCCATTTGTTTATTCTTGCTTTTATTTCTTCTAGGAGAAAATTTTTGAAATGTATGTCAGATAATGTTTTGCCTATGTTTTCCTCTAGGAGGTTTATTGTATCTTGTCTTATGTTTAAGTCTTTAATCCATTTTGAGTTGATTTTTGTATATGGTGTAAGGGTGTGTTCTAGCTTCATTGTTTTACATGCTGCTGTCAAAATTTCTCTCTTGTGATGAGACCTCTTAGGATTTACTCTCTTAAAAACTTTCATATATAACATATAGCTGTGCTAGTTACATTTATCATCTTGTATATTACATCCCTGGACTTATTTACCTTATAATTGGATATTTGTACCTTTTGACTGCCTTCATCCTATTTCCCCTTACCCTACCCCTCGCCTTTGGTACCCACAAATCTGATCTCTTTTTCTATGAGTTTGCTTGTATTTGAAGTATAATTGACCTACAAAACTATGTTAGTTCCTGTTACAGATATTTCTATTCATTTCAAAATGATCACCAGGAGAAGCCTAGCTATAATCTGTCGCCAAAGATATGACATAGTTATTGACTGTGTTCCCCACACTATACATTGTGGTATTGGCATAAAAGCAGACAAGTAGATCAATGGAACAGAATACAGAGCCCAGAAGGGAACACACAAAAATATGTGCAATTAATCTACAACAAAGGAGGCAAGCATATACAATGGGGGAAAAAAGGCTCTTCAACAAATGGTATTTAAAAAACTGGGCAGCTACATGCAAAAGAATAAAACTGGACTACCCTCTCACATCATGCACAATAATAAATTCAAAATGGATTAAAGACTTAAATACAAGACCTGAAGCCATAAAACTTCTAGAAAAAAACACATGCAGTAAGCGCTTTGATATTGGTCTTAGTAATATTTTTTTGGGTATGTCTTCTTAGGCAAGGGAAACAAAAGCAAAACTAAACAAATGGGATGACATCAAACTAAAAAGCTTCTGTACAGCAAAGGAAGCTATCAACAAAACAAAAAGGCCACCTACTGAGTGGGAGAAAATATTTGCAAATGATACATCCAATGAGGGACTAATATCCAAAATATGCAAAGAATTCATACAACTCAACATCAAAAAAACCCAACCTGATTTAAAAACAGGCAGAAGAACCGAACAGACATTCTTTCCAAAGAAGACATTCAGATGGCCAACAGGCACACAAAAAGATGTTCAACATCATTAACCATCAAGGAAATGCAAATCAAAACCACAATGAGATATCACCTCACACCAGTCAGAATGGCTATCATCAAAAAGACAACAAATACAAAAGTTGGCAAGGATGTGGAGAAAAGGGAACCCTCCTACACTGCTGATGGGAATGTAGATTGGTGTGGCCACTACGGGAAACAGTACGCAGAGTTCTCAAAAAACTAAAAACAGAACTACCATATGATCCAGCAATTCCATTTCTGGGTATTTATCTGAAAAAAGATACTGGCACTCTATATTCATAGCAGTATTATTTACAATAGCCAGGATATGAAAGCAACCTAAGTGCCAAGCAATAGATGAATGGATAAAGAAGATGTGGTGTGTATATAAAATTGACTATTACTTGGCCATAAAAAAGAAGGAAACCTTGCCATTTGTGGTAACATGACCTAGACACTGCTATGCTAAGTGAAATAAGTCTGACAGAGAAAGACAAATACCACATGATTTCACTTATGTGTGGGCATCTAAAAAACCCAAAACAAATGAACAAATATTACAAAACAGAAGGAGTTATAGATACAGAGAACACCCACATGGTTGCCAGAGGAGAGGGGGCTGGGGGAGGAAAGAAATAGGTCATGGAGATTAAGAGGTACAAAATTCTAGTGGCCTATATATTACTAAGTATCAATGTTTAAGACTCAAAGATTGAAACAGAACCTTGCCAAATACCCTAGAAAATCCTCCACGTGTCCCATTCTAATTCCAGCCCCTAACCTCCCCTACAAGAAGAAACTCTGTCCAGACTTATAAGCACTTCCCTTCATGCCTTTAGGATTTTCTCACCCAAGTCTGCATCCTTTGGTCTTGTTCACCATGTGTCTCTGAAGTCTTTTTTAACTTCATTTTCCCTCTTCACATTTTCATTTTCCTTACAATTAGTGTGTTGAAGAACCAAAGACTAACCTGTAGAGTTTCCCACAGTCTGTTTTTGCTGATCACATGTTCATGGTGCAGTTCAACAGTTTCAATAGTTTCAGTCCTTTGTGTCTCCTGCTTAGGAGCAACTGGGTCCAGAGACAAATTCAGTCTCATTGGTAAGACAATTGGAGGCACATGATGTCTGAGTTCTCTCTTCTTATGATGTTGATAGCCATTGGTGATCAGCATTGTAGGATGAGACATGGTAACATTAAAGTCTAACATTTTGTTTTTATTTATTAGCTGGAAATAATTTTATAAGAAGGCATTTCCCCTGATCCACCATTTGACTGCTCTGTAGTACAGTTTATACAGGATAAACTCTTGATTCTTTCCATTTATTCACTCAGTTTTCAGGTTAATGAACTGGTTCCCTGTCATCCTCAGCAGGTCACCAACCGGATGGTCGAAAAATATTCCATGGATTTAAAAATATTAGATAGGTTTTGATTACAATTTTTATCCTTAA
Organism: Vicugna pacos; assembly: GCF_048564905.1. Classification (NCBI taxonomy): domain Eukaryota; kingdom Metazoa; phylum Chordata; class Mammalia; order Artiodactyla; family Camelidae; genus Vicugna; species Vicugna pacos. Next base: position 6,540,564 of record NC_133011.1, read on the forward strand.
TAAAACTCAACTGTGTATGCTAATTATACCACAATGATGTGGTTTTTGAAAAAAAACTCAAAATGTTCTAACTTTAGCTAGTAGGATTCCCTTCTAATTGGCTATGAAAGTTCGCTACTTTTTTTTTTTAACATTCTAATAAACTTTGACAGTTGCCTTGCTATGTAGTATAATATATTAAATAATTTTATATTTAACTATATATTTTACATATGTGTTAAAACTTTTTAAGGTCATACTGATATTTCTAATTCAAATTTAAAACTACAAAATTTTTGCTTCACCTCTTCAATATATCTGTATCTCCTTTGCTCCACTTTGAGAATCCTAGCTCTCAAACACACAGGGATGATAGAATTAGAATATCCCATAGTTACTCAGTTGCTTTATCCACTCTTCACATACAGTGGTTTTAGAGTAACAATTTAGTATTGCCATCACCAGCTATAATTCTTGAAAACCATTAAAATTTTTGTTTGTATGTGTTCTCCTCCTTCTCCTCCACTTTATTACAGTTGGATTATATCTGTATTTTCATATCATTTAGCCACTCCATATTATAACCCCTTTCTTTTAAACCTCATTTAGTCTTATTTCTGCAAATACCTATATATTTAATACTTGCCACAAGTCTTTAGGTTGACATCTCATGAGTCATATTGCTTGTCTGAAGCTTTTTTTTTCTGGTAGATTCCTTAGTAAAATCTCATGGGAACAAAATTTCCTGAGTTCTTGAATGCTGATAACAGTTTCTGTGTTCTTTATATTTGAAAGCCAATTTTTTTGACATAAATTCTTGGCTTGTATTTTCTTTCCTTGACTATCTTAAATATGTTACTTCATTATTTTCTGACATAAGTGTTAATGTCAAAAAATCCAATGATAATCTAGTTCTACTTCCCTTGTAAGTTACTTGCTATTTTTGCCTAGATGCTGAAAGGATTTTTTTGGTCTGTAATGTTCAATAATTTTACGAGAATATGTCTTGGTGTTGGTCCCTCTTCTTAGGTATACAGTGTACTCTTTCAAAGTGTTATTTAAAATATTATTTTATGGCAGCAAACCATCTTTGAATTACAGCCCTTCTTATTTTTCTGTTCCTTTTCTTCCCTTCATCAGAGACTCCTATTATCAGTATTTTGGATCTTCTTTTCCTGTTTTCAGTATTTGTCATTGTCTCTCAACTCCTTTATTGTCTCTTTCTTCCTCTTAATTTTGATGGTTCCTCCTGTTCATGTTCTATTTCACTTTAGACAACTGGTGCATTTATTCACTCTTATTTTCCTTCTAGTTTAGTCATTTCTAAAATAATGTTTTTCCTATATTTTAAATTCTTTACTGAATCTGTCATCTCATTTCTTAGATTTTCTAATTCTTATTTAATGTTATTCTTTCATGCCAGTATCAGTTTCTTAATTCTTTTAGTTTGTTTTGAAATAGCCCATTACAGTTTTATCTGTTTTTGAACATGTCTTTCTGGAATGCTTTCCTTGTTTGTGGGTATTATTCTACTTTTTAATCTCTTTTTTTTTCCTATAGCAACATTGCATGGAATTTGGCCTCAGTTCTTTTCTGTTGTGTATTTTCATGTGAATTTAGTTTTCCTGAACTGTTAGAAGGAGGCTTGGTTGAGAGACCTTGTTAACTGCACAAAATAATCTCTTGTATTGTTTGTGCATCATACTTAATATGGTGACTCATTTACTACACACTCCTGGGCTATATTGCCTCTACATTTCTCTTCCCTACAGTTTCTCCTTGGTGTGGAGCCCTAGCCTAAAAGGAGTCCTAGTGGGTCTGTTTTGAGGTTCCATGAGACACCCTGCTTCAGCCACTTTAGGCTTACAGTGAGCGCCTTCCACTCATCCACTGCCATGTGGCAAAAGCCTTCCCACGTTCATCTGCTTCCTCAAATCAGCTGGCTCGGTCTCCCTGTGAACGACTGGACTATGCATTCTCCACTCTCAGGTCCCTCTGCTCTCTAGCACAGACATGGGTAGCATACAACCTTGCGCCTATGATGATTTGTTACCACTCACTTATATTTGGTTTTTAGAGCTACCTTGTCACTTAGTTTTTCTATAAATTATATCCATGAATTTTGCTTTTCTATCTACTAACTTGGTCTATTTTTACGTGGGGATTCAGGAAGATTCAAAAGCTATGCAGCCACTACCAAAGGTGTCATTTCTAATACTCCTTATTCTTGAGATTTTATTCTTACACTCACTTTATTAGCTCAGGAACATCTTCTATTAGTGTTTTTGAGTGTTTATTTCTGGAATATATATAAACAATTTATTTTCTGAGCTCTTTCTTATCTTGGAATTTCTTTCATATATGACAATTTGCTAAGTAGAGAATTCTTGAATCACAATCATTTCCTTTCAAGTCCTGTATTCCCAGTGTTGCACTGGCCTCTAGTTTTTAGTACTGCAAAAGAGAAAGTCAATACCAGCTTTCTTTTTCTGTTCTTTTATTTTAAAGCAATTTTTGTGTTGTCGTTTACAGGGTTTATTGCTGTCATTGCTGTTTATTTGATGGTGAGATGTTCTCATAATTTAAAAATTACACTAGAATACATCCAAATCTGCAGCAGCGATAATCCAACTAAAGTGCATACAACCCTGGTTGCATGGAAAACTAACCAGTATATACATGAGAGATGGATAGCTTTAATGGAATCAGTTTCCAGATGCTCAGCCTCTACATGCAAATTTTCCTAAAATTGATCTATCTAGGAAAAGACATACTTTCAAGATATTATAAGGTTCTTCTTTCTTTTCACAGTTGCCTTTCTCCCAATTTGGAAAAGAAACATACCTCTCACACATCCAAATAAGGTGCTGTGGCTATTTTTCAAAATGGCTACAAGTTCTTTGACACCCCTTCCATAGAGAGGTGGAGTTTATGTCTCTTCCTCTTAGATTCAGGCTAGATTATGACTGCTTTGACCAAGAGAGTACAGCAGAAGGGATGTTATATGACTTCCAACACCAGATCATAGAAGACAATGCAGCTTCTGCTTTGTTCACTGGAATAAATGGCCTGGAGTCCTCCAACCTGTAAGAAGTCTTACTACCCTGGCCATGATGTTGTAGCTCAAGCCACATGGAGAGGTTATTCATGGGCCCTCTGATGGACAGTTCCAGCAGAGATCAGCCATTAGTCATCCAGTCCAGCTCTGAACATACAAATGAAGGAACTTCCAGATAATCCCAGTCCCAAGCTTTAGAGTCATTCAAGCCTTTGATTCTTCTCATCTGAAACTCCAGACATCATGGAGGAGAAACAAGAGCTTACTACACCCTGGCCAAATGCCTGAACCACAGAATCTGTAAACACAACAGAATGGTTGTTTTTATGCCTCTGAGTTTTGGAGCAGTTATGCAGCATTAGTAACCAAAACAGGTGCATTGGTCTAGGGCTTAAAAAACCCCAGGATGACAAACAAAGGGACAGTTTGAGACTTAGGTGTAGATATTGACAAAGGAAAATGCTCCAGTGACTGTGTAGCATGTGGTGCTGCATGTCATGCAGTTTCTGATTCTTTGCCATCCACAAAAATATAAGAAGATATTATGGATTTATCAGCTGTTAGATAATTCAAAGAACTTTTGATGTCTGGTAGCTATGTGATTTTTAGTGCACAAGACAGAAAGGATTTCTAACCATAAATTTATTTTCTATGTCTGTGAGTCTCTTTCTGTCTTGTAAGTTCATTTGTGTCATTTTTTTTAGATTCCACATATAAGTGATATCATATGGTACTTTTCTTTCTCTGACTTACTTCACTTAGCATGATAATCTCTAAGTCCATCCATGTTGCTGCAAATGACATTATTTCATTCTTTTTTATGGCTGAGTAGTATTCCATTGTATATATATACCACAACTTCTTTAGTCAATCATCAATTGACGGGCATTTAGGTTGTTTCCATATCTTGGCTATTGTAAATAGTATTGCTATGAACACTGGGGAGCATGGATCTTTTCAAATTAGAGTTTTCTCTAACTATATGCCCAGGAGGAGATTGCTGGATCATATGGTAATTCTATTTTTAGTTTTTTAAGGAATTTCCATACTGTTCTCCATAGTGGCTGCACCAATTTACATTCCTGCCAATAGTGTAGGAGGGCTCCCTTTTCTCCACACCCTCTCCAGTATTTATTATTTGTGGACTTTTGAATGATGGTCATTCTGACTGGTGTGAGATGATACCTCACAGTAGTTCTGATTTACATTTTTCTGATAATTAGCAATATTGAGCATTTTTTCATGTGCCTGTTGCCCATCTGTATGTCTTCATTGGAGAAATGTCTTTTTAGGTTTCCTGCCCATTTTTCGTTTGGGTGGTTTGTTTGTTTGTTTTTTGTTATTGAGTTGTGTGAGCTGTTTGTACATTCTGGAAATTTAGCCCTTGTCCGCTGCACCATTTGCAAATATTTTCTCCCAGTTCATAGGTTGTCTTTTCATTTTATTTATGGTTTCTTTTGCTGTACTTAGCAGCTTCCTTTTAATCTCAGTCTATTGTCTTATCATCTTCTCTTTCCTCTTCTGTTTGGTAGAGGATATATTTTTGAGAATTTTATTGAGAACACAAAACAGATACTTTCAAAGATTTACTTTGGATCCCTTTAAGTGAACAGTTTTTATCTTACACAAATTTTTTCTTTTTATCTTTAATGAACCATTACCATTTCTTGTATTACATAATATTTTTACAAGCCATTTGTTGATTTTTTTTCCCTTTGTTGATTCACGTGCCTCTCATTGTCCACTTCCTCCTCAGAAGTATGACTGTATTACCTGTGAATGTAGGCAGTACATTCCCAATGGGCATTCTCAATGTATTTCTCCTCAACCCTGCTATATCTTTAAGAATTCTATATGTGATTATGTTAATACAAATTCTTCCTATGGAAGAGAAGACCTTGACTAGTATTCCTGCTGACATTACTGGAATATTGTATTGCTTTCAATGATTTTAATGAGTGTTCCTATAGAGCAAATTGGGACTTATTAACCAGTCACCTTGACAATATTCTAGTTAGAGATGAGAAGCTTTCAGATGTTTATACCAGTGTGGTGATCCATGTTTGCATAGAGTCATCCAGGGAATGGAGTGTGTTGAGAATGTGCTGTGCTGCGCCATGTTGGCCACACTTTAGTTACGATGAAAATAACAGAGTGCAATGACTCTCACACGTGGCAGGAAGAGGTGTGTGGCAATGAATCCCAGCTCACAGTTCACTGAAAGTCAGCATGCTGTAAGATGCTGATCTTTGATTCAAGTGTTTTTCTCAGTCCAGCTGCTGCCTAAGAGCCTTTAATTAGAAGAAACACAATACTCTTCAAACTATGATGTTGGCTAACATCCATTTGTATTTGGTTCTTACAAAGGCCTATATTTAATGCCATGAGAGCTCACTCTGGGGATAGTGTGAGCCTAACCTCCTACAGCCAAAAATATCCCCCAGGCACAAACACAAAACGTGGGTTCCATTCCTAAGTTGAAGAAACATATAATTTTCCTATAAGCAGCAAAGTTGTAAGGAAAACAAGCATGAAAAGGCAGTTCTCCAAACAGTGTTGATTTGTGGAGACAGCACCTATGGTATTTTCTACTCAGTCTTTCCTGGATCTACATGGTTAACTTGGGAACTTCCATGTAAGGACAATACGATCCCTACTCGCTGGATCCAGAGCAAGGCCAGCCTGGTATCCCATCTCTCTGGCTACAGCTGATTGTTCTGAGGTGAGCACCAGCCCCGACCTATGCCAGGAAGTTCCACACTACACATTTGGACTTGGGACTGAAGGAGATAGATCAGCCTCTTGTCAGTGGTGAAGAGGGAAACTCATGCCATTGCTTCTGCACGTGGGGAAAGCCAGGCAGCACCAAGAGAGATGGTTCCAGTTGCGATGGGGTCCCCTCTGCCTCCTGGCCGCTTTGATAGCTGGAGTCTTTAACTCTTCCTTAAGCGCCCCTGAGACAACCAAGAATCTTTCAAATAAATTCCCATTTTTTGTTAAAATGGTTTGAATTTGGGGTCTGGGTTTGCAAAGAGTGGATTCCTGACTTTCAAAAATCAGATTTATCAAACCTGACTGCAAATGAGTTACCATTCTTTATTTTTATGAGCTGGAAAAGTGTATCATTCCTCTTGGTCACTAAATCATTCTTTTTGCCCATACCTTATAGTTTTCTTTGTTGCTCCACTTGGGGTTAGAAAAATCATTTTTTTTTGCAATGGCTGCTTGTGAACAGTGATTGCTCTGAGGGTTTATCTAGATAGGACTGTTTCCATATGCACCGTGTTTGATTGATACATGCAGTAAAATATCCAGCACTGTGACTTTTGCTGCCAAAATTCTCTTAGAAATGGAAACCAGAACAGTCCTTTTTTTAAGATAGGCCATGTGCCAAGATATTTTTTTTTTCATTTAAGGAAGAATATAGGAAGTAAAATAAATGAAAGAAAAACAAGTCACAGCCCCGAGAAAAATTGTGCACTGCTATGCAGGGACAGAGAGAGCACAAGGCCACCACACAGCATGGGCAGGGCTCACCAGGAAGGCCGAGGAATCCCCATCCCTGCCCCAAAGGCGGAAGCATCCCTCTAAAGAGAGAAGGAGGTGGGACGTGTGCATGTGCATGTGCGTGTGCGTGTGTGTATTCAGTCTCTCACGCAAATGGAATTATGAATAAAAAGAGAAATTTCCCCCAGGAGATGCATCTGTGATTAGCAAAAGCTAATAAAGGCAGTGGGAGTAGGGAGTGGTGGTCTCACTGTCATAAACTGTTAATCACATCCAGCTTTGGCATCTCTGCTCTTCAATATTCTTGCCTTGCCTTTTCAGCCTCCATTCTCAACTCCATTTCAATGTCACTCTCATGCGCACATGCTATGAGAAAGGAATCCTCTCCTGGGGATTCTTTCATGTTCGAAATGTGCTTCTCTTGAAAGGCATACACGTGAACAGAATGGGGGTGGCCCTTGGCCCCACTCCTGAAATACAGCAGGTGCTGAGATGTCCATGTCCATCTCCCCTTTGAGGACAGATGTAATTAAAGCTTTCCTCCAGCTCTTCCATACGCAGCTGCTAGTTAGCTCTTACTCTGAGAGTTGTCTGCACACACCTGGAAATAAGTATCAGTCCCTGAAGTCTGTGCCCCAAGATCTCAGACCCTTTCCCCATCCTCTTCATTTCTTCTGTTCATCCGGAAGATGCTGCTCTTGCTGCAGATGTTGATTTCAACTTGTAGCACATGGAATTAATTAATTACCAATATGGTCAAAACAAGCAGCCTTGCTGTATTCGTTTTAGTTTTTTCTCCTTTGCAGCTACTTAAAGCAGAGGAAACCGTGGAATTAGGCATTGAGGAGCAGTTATTCTGATAAAAAATGGACAGTCACAGCAACATGTGGGGCACAACAGGAGTCTGGCATTGCCAGTTACAGGACGGGCACTCAGGAGCCAAGCCCCGTTGCCCATTAGGTGTTTGGGATAAGTTAGCAGAGCATGCCCAGGAATCACATCAGGAAAATACCTCCTGAAATTTGTTGGTCCTCCCGTTCCTTTGTCCAAAAATTTCCTAAATGACTCAGAACAAGAGGCCACAGGTGACTGGCAAGGGAAATTCTTAAAGGAGGTCTTCCTTTGCCAGACTCTTCAGCTCTGGTTGTTGGATGAAGGAGAAGATGAGTGGCACTGCATGGGGTTTATTTAGCCTCTCTACAAGTTCCGGCAAAGTTGCAGATGTGGTATATGTCCCCACATTAGTGTTGCAGCATAAAATATGGTTTGAGACAAGGAGGAAGAAACCAGCTCAGGTCAATCAGCTCAGGAAAGGTCTTGATCGTCCATTATTAAAAACATCAGACAATATTGATGATGGCCTGGATACAATACCATTTGAAGAGCTCAAATCTTCTAGGAGCAAAGTTCAGTAGTTCTATCAACCAGCATTGCAAAGCTGCAAATGTCTGAGGCTCAAGTTGGATCGCAGGAGTTCAGCTCCACAAATTTTCCTTATGAGGAAGGACGGGCTGTGGGTGGCACATGCTCCACGGTAGTGGCTACCCCTGGGTCTTGACTTCAGATGTGCAAACCGGCAGCTAAGCCTCGAAGCCTCACACTTCCTTTAGGTGCAGCAGCATGCACGGGGAAGGGTTAGTGACAGTTAAGAATTATTCAAAGCTCCTTAACAAGTAGAGGTGGGGTTGGGGGGCACCTAACCAGGCTTTGGCTCTACAGCCTGGAGCACACCACTTACTCCTCTGACACTGTTTCATTAACATAAAAGAAGGGGATTGAATTAAATGACCTCTGAGAACCCTTTCTGGGGGGGGGGAATCAAGATTACTCAGTTATTTAGTAGATTTCAGACAACTTGGTGGCATATAAGTTCTTTTTAATTAATTCTGGGATAAATGACATACTTGGAACATTATTAGTTCACTAATCAGGTGCTAGACAGCACACAACATACTCCTAAAACTTTCCCTTGAGTCTTAAAAGGCGACGTGGCAGAGGTGGTCAATGTGTGAGGTCAGTCCGTTACTGAAAGCATGGCGCGGATTTCAGACGCCCCTGTTTATGACCAGGTACAGTATGGTCACATCTCTGATGCTGACTCTTAGCCAGAAAAAAAGTATGTCAACTCAAAATGGGGGATATTACAAAGATTAATTAGATACTATAGCAACTGTAAGTGAAGTCAGTACCTTAGGGATCAGGAGATGAGTATTTAAATAGGCAATGTGACCACTGAATCATTTGCGAATATGAGAACTATATGAATATACATCATAGGCAGGCCTCTGCACGTGTTTGCCAATGAAAACACAAGTGCTGAATTTGCACTAAGTTTGGGCTTTAAAAGAAACTCAAGACTGATTTAGAAAGAATGTAAGAAACTACTGCCTAATAATTATTAAAAATAGACACAATCAATGAAACCAAAAGCTGTTCTTGGAAAAGATCAATAGTTCTTTGATAAGCCCCTACCCAGGCTAAGAAAGAAAAAAGAGAGAAGACAAAAATTACTAATATCAGAAACGAAAGAGGGGACATCACTACAGATTCCATGGAAATAAAAAGAATAATAAATACTATGAACAACTCTGTCCCCAGAAATTTGATAACCTAGATGAAATGGACCACTTCCTTAAAAGACACAATATGTCAAAACTCACACAAGGAAAAACAGACCGTCTGAATAGGCCTTCATCTATTAAAGAACTTGAAACAATAATTAATAGCCTTCCAAAAGAGAAAACACCATGCCCAGATGGGTTTACTAGCAAATTCTACCAAACATTTAAAGGAAGAAAGTGTCCCAGTTCTCTTTAATCTCTTTCAGAGGATAAAAGCTGAAGGAACACTTCCTAACTCGTTCTACAAAGCCAGCATTACTTCATTACCAAAACCAAAGACATTACAAGGAAGGACAACTACAGACCAGTATCTCTTGTGAACATAACACAAAATTTTTCAACAAAATATTAGCAAAACCAATCCAACAATGAATAAAACAAGTTATACACCACAACCTAGAGGGATTACAAGAGTTGACAGTTGGATGGCTGTGTCCCCATTTTCTTTCTGGACAGGGATCAGTCTCAACTCCTCCAGGCTACCCGCAATTTCTTCCTATGTGACCTTCCCACAACAACATGGCAGCTTATATCGTCAGACTCACAAGGAGAATCTTTTAATTTCAAATTCTCCACAAGGAGAAATTCTTAATTAACTAAAATTAATTACTATATCAATTAACTAAAGTAATCAATTTAATTAGCTAAATTAATTGAAAATTTTAAACTCTTTTTTTTTTGTTTCATTTAATCATGGAAGCAGCATCCCATTACATTGGCCAATTGTCTAGTAGCAAATCACAGGTCCCATCTACACTCACGGAGAGGGGATTTTACAGGGCGTAATATCCGTGGGAGGAGATCATGGTGCCTTTACCTCTGCTTCTCTTTAACTTTGCCCTGAAGGCCCTAGCCAAAGCAATAAGAAAATAAAAAGAAATAAGTATAGGGACTAGAACATAGAAATAATATTTTGCCATAATTCTCAGAACACTTGCTTCTATTTAAAACTCAAAGCAATTGATAAGCAAGTTAGTAGACTTAATAAGAGAGTTGAGTAAGCGCATTTAAAAATCTAGCGCATTTCTTTATACCAATAGCTAACTATACATAAAAATCAGGTGCATTTCTTTATACCAATAGCTAACTGTTAGTAAACATTAGTGGGAAAAAAAACAATTTACAGAGGTAACTTAAAAATAATAAAAAGTTACCTACAATTCCACCTCCTGAAATAAGTGGAATACCATATTTTCAAAGATAGGAAGATCCAATATTGTAAAAATGTAAATTCCCCTAAATAGTTAACATATAAAGTCAATGGACCAGTGGCCAAACTTCAACACATTTGTGTGTGTGTGCATGCGTATGAATCTCTGATGTGCTGATACATTTCTTAAGCTGATACTCTCTCAAGGAAAGGGACCAGAACAACAAAACGATTTTTAAGAACAAGATAGGAACATTTGTTCTATTTACTATAAAGTCATATTTATGTTATTTTTGTTATACTTGTGTTATTATAAAATTACATTTATTTACTAATTCAGTGTTAACTTTGTTGTTGTAAAGTTATACTTGTGAATGAAGTGTGTTTCTGGTATGAAAATAGACACACCAAAGGACCAGAATAGAAAACCCAGAGATAGACTGTAATATCTGAATGCAGACCACTGGAGCTGGACAAATGGTTATCTATAAGGGAAAAAAATATAAAACTATAGTCTTACCACATGCAGTACACAAAAGTAAATTCTAGGTCTAACAAATGGTATACCTGAGACTTAAATGTGAAAAGCAAATTTTTTAACTTTTGGAAGAAAATATAATGTCTTTATGACTTATAGTAAGGTCATCTAAAAAAAATTTTCTTAATTAAAATTTCATAGCACAGGGAAATATACACAAAATGTTATGATAAATCATAGAGAAAAAAATGTGACAATGAGTGTGTATATGTTCATGAATGACTGAAAAATTGTGCTGAACACTGGAATTTGACACAACATTGTAAAATGATTATAAATCAATAAAAAATGTTAAAAAAAATTTCAAACTTCTGTTTAGCAAAAGATATTAATAGGCAAAGTTAAAGGACAAGTTACAAACTGGGAAAAGATATTTGCAACAAAGAATTGCTTCCAGAATTTGGGGTGAAGTGGAGGATAGAAATGGCACATGGAGATAAATTGGTTATGAAGTACAAGGAAGAGAGCTAAGTAAAAATCAATCTAGAAGACCTCCAGATGGCCAACAGGCACATGAAAAGATGCTCAATATCGCTATATCAGAGAAATGCAAATCAAAACTACAATGAGGTATCACCTCACACCAGTCAGAATGGCCATCATTAAAATGTCTACAAATAATAAGCATTGGAGAGAGTGTGGAGAAAAGGGAACACTAGGAGGTTCCCAGGGTAAACTGGTGCAGCCGCTATGCAGGACAGTATGGAAGTTCCTTAAAAAACTAAAAACAGACTTACCATATGATCCAGTAATCCCACTCCAGGGAAAACTATAATTTGAAAAGACACATGCACCCCAATGTTCATGGCAGCACAATTTACAATAGCCAAGACATAGAAACAACCTAAATGTCCATCAACAGCTGAGTAGATAAAGAAGATGTGGTTTGTATGTATGTGTGTTTATACATATACACACACAGTGGAATACTACTCAGGCATAAAAAAGAATGAAATAATGCCATTTGCAGCAACATGGATGGACCTAGAGATTACCATATTGAGTGAAAAATCAATCTCAATTTTCTAGTTGAAGCAATTTAGGTTTGTTCCTCCTACTTCTACACTCTCTTGTAGAACTTATACAATAATACTACTGTTTGCTTTTAAGTCTATCTCCCCCATGAGACTGGGCTCCTTTTAATGTATTACTCAAGCATTTGAATCCACAGCCTCAATAACAAAGGCACTACAGAACAGTTCTGGAGCCTGAGTTTCTGCCTGGCTCAATCATTTGCTAGCTGTGGGAGCTTAAGCAGGTTACTTCATTGTCCTGGCCCCAGTTTGTTCACTTGTACAATGATGGGAGTAACAGTAAAAAAGCCTGCCTCAATGGTCATTATATCAAATAAATTAATACACATAAAGCATTTAGAACAATGCCTGGCCCATGATAAGAACTATACAAGCATTCATTGAGTGAATTAGCCATACAAGTAACACAGGCAAACTTTTCTTTATGTCTCATTAAAGGAACTTAAACTGCATCATTTAAATTGCATTTCATCCACAACTCAATACAAGTAAGTACCTGAAAACTATTTCTTTTATTTCTTCCATTCCATAAATCACCCAAGATGACAAAGATGTTACAAGGTTTTCCAGAATTTTGAGGAAGAAATAATGAACAGTGAGGACGGTACCTGGAGTTACTTAAACTGCAAGGGTAACTAAGGGCACGGTCCTTCCAACTGCCAATGCTTAATAAGGCAAGGAGTTAGGGTTCAACTAAACAGCTAGAGAGAAAAGTTGATATAAGGTCATTCTCATTTCTGAAAATTACTAAGTTTAAATGTTTCCTGAAACCACCCTCAGATTCCATAATTCACAAGAAAGACTCACAAACTCAGTGAAAGCTATCAGAGTCACCATTGCATTTATCACAGGGAAAGAATTCATCAAAATCAGCCAAAGGAAGAGACGCATAGGGCAGTCTAGGAGAGTCCCAAATGTGACATTTCCATTGTCTTCAGGAGGTCCCAGCATTGGTGTGTGACAATACTCACTGAGTGTTGCCACCCCTGGAAACTCATCTGAGCTTCTGAGTTCCAGGATTGTATTGAGGTTTAATTGTATAAGCATGACTGATTGATTGATTGATTGATTTCCACATGGATAGACTCAATCCCTAGGTCCACTGATACCACATCACCCAAAGCCCCCACTCTAAATCATAAGCTGATCTTTCTGGTGTGGTCACCCCCACCCTAAGACTATGAAGTGTGGCCAGCTAAAGGAGGATGGAAAGGAGGAGAAGGGAGAGGAATGGGAGGGGAGGGGAGAGGAGAGGAGACAACAGGACAGCAAGTTTTCTTGTGAAAAGAAAAACGATTCGTTTCTCAAGTTTATAACCGCTACTCAATAAGCTTTTGTATGCTCCACGACCACCTTAGGAGATGTTCAGGATTTTGCAGATAAGGACACTGAGGGTCATGGAGGCCCAGTAGATGGCCCGAAGTCTCCCAAGATAGAAAGAAGACACAGCGAGATTGGAAACCAGGTTTTCCAACCCCACATTCCTGTTCTTTCCAATCCAGTTTATAGTCTTTGTTTTCTGCACTTTTTTCAGTCTTCTTTACTCTACTCCAGTTCTGCAAATTTTAAACTTTCCCTTAAACTGCTTAGAACAGTCTCTTTCCTACCCTATTAGATAATTTAGTAGGCTTCTCATAAAGTTTTGTGATAGATTAAAGAGAGGTCTGTTTGCAACTTTGGAACATGGGAATGAAAATCTTGGGCCAAAACTTATAGTCAAAGGGATATGCAATTTTTTTGCTTTGTTCTGGAATTTTGTCATAATGAAGTAATTTGTCTCTTAGACTCTTCCTTCCCAGCTCCCCACCATCACTCCCTATTGGAGAAATTGGCAGCTGTGTCAAAGAGCTAACAAGGGATCTTTCTCACAGGCCTCACTGCATGCAAACAAAGGGTTAATGGGCTTGAAGGTCCTGGCAGACTGGTAAGAGGCAGGGTGGGTGGGTGCAAGACATCAACCTCACTTTAGACTCTGTCCTGCATCCAGTTCCTAAGATCGTGCTTTTTGCCCAGTGCTCCAATTAAAACTTAACAACTAGCAGCTCTTTATCTAATTATTATCAAATATTATTGGAAAATATAATCAACACTAACATTGGCTAAAACTTTATGTGGTAAAAGTCGTTACAGATAAAAAACTGAACAATTAAAATTAATAAACACACTTGGAAGAAACAGTTTTTTAAAAAACAAAACCAACAGTATTTAAAATTGCACATGATTTAAAATGCTTATTAGCCAAAAGTGAATGGAAGAATCAAATCTTTAGATACTTATAAAATCTGATCTAAGAAATAAGCTTGGTAGACACCATTTCTACGAAAGAAAAATGCATAATCACAGAATGTCCAGCTAGGTAAAAGTTGAGTCACAATTAATTAATCAAACCAGAAAATTAATTGAGCTTAATGATGATCTTTGATTCAAACAAAAATAAAAAATTAAAATGGTTTAACTGTGTTATGGAAATGTTATCAAAGAATTGGATTGATTTAACAAAGACTGATCCTAAAAATTTTTTTTCTGTAAAAATCTATCAATTTTGGTGTAATTCTTATTAAAATAGCTGTGTCCATAAACAGAGATAAAATATCCTTAAGAAATCAATATGGAAGTCCAAAACAGTAGGATTAAGATATTATTTATTCTTTTGTTCCTTTCCATGGGACTGATATAAAATTATATAACCATTAACTTTACCAAATGCAAAGAGCTGTAGGTGAGAATAAGACCACTATCTACAAAATGTTGCCGATGCAAATAATTTGGATTTGGTTCACATATTCCCTGAAAGGTAGGAAAATGCGTCTAATCTCATCTTGTGGGTCCTGCTTGGACCCTAGGACACTGAAACAGAGAAGGGCAGACAGTGAGTTAAGTGGCTGGACATCCCCTTACTTCCCATCTTCTCACAATGACCTCCAAGGCCCCACGTGATCAAGATCCCCTCCTTCTATGACGTCATTTCCTTCCACAGCCCCCAGGGCCCTTTCCAGCCACATCTGTGGCAGAGGAGAGTTGGAGGAGGAAGATGAAAGAGGAAAGAGAAGTGAAGTGCATCAAGTAGTCCTGGTCCAATTCATAGATGAGTCAGCAATAGTTCACCGATTTTGAGACTGAGCTTAACAGGTGGGTATCTGCCAGCTCTTAGAACTAAGTTTCTACCTTGAAACCCGTATGAATACACTGTTGCTCCTGCTATTCCGGCACCACCACCTTTATAATATCCTCCTACCCAAACTAACTCTTAACACACACTGATCAGCACTCTGCCCTCAAACCCTAGCCCCATGGTGGGGGCCGCCATCTGCTACGAGGCCAACCTGGGCTGACCACTGTCAGTCACGTGGCTCCACTTGCCTGAGGAAGTCTCTGTGTTTGTCCTGGTCACCTCTCTTGGTCTGGATGACCACCATCATCTCCGGGTAGTGGATGTAATCTATAAGACCCAACTTCTATTACCATCTGCCCCAATCCAGCAGACATGTCCGATTCAAAGTCCAAACCCTTCCTGTCTGCCATGTCCCTGCTCTTTCTCAGTCCAGATGTAGCAAGATGAGCCCTGGTCTGGCCGCCTTTCCATAATAGCATTCACTGTCAAGCCATTCTAACTCAGCCAGGCAGCAGTCCAGCAGGCCCGGATAGATATACGGTGATATGGAAATGGCTGCAAAGTTCTCATCAGGGATCTCTGAAATAAGTTCAAGACAAGCAGAAACTACAGATGTCATGCATTGAAGAGGTCAGCAACGAATTCTGACCCTGCACCCGTTGTATCCAGACAATGCCTCAGCACCGAACCTTTCTTCTTTAAAACAAAGCAAAATTATTCTCTCCTGGCCTCCCAACTCCCATCCCCAGCTATTCCTCCTCTCGTTGTTCTAGACAGACTCACGACAACTGGTTTCTCACTGAATTCCATTTATATCTCTCAGTCCCAATTTACCTGGCAATCCCAAACCCACGAGTTGTTCTGCAGGGATAGCTTTCCAAAGGAGTCTTGAGTTTCACAATGAATAGACATTTTGCAAAACAAAAATACAACAGAACATCACACTGGGTGGAAGCCATCTCATAGATTTTTCCTTCTTTTTTTGTAACCAGAAGTGTGGATTTGTGATATAAGCAGCTGCTACAAAACCAAACAGACGACAGGACTCAGCTCAGAGTTTGAGCCTATCCAGGGGCTGAGTTATGTTTGCTTTGAGGTTTTGTGAAAGGTCACGAGGCCTAACAAAGTTCAGATGAAACTTGGCTGTTGCTCCGGGAGGCTCTGGCTCAGAACCGGTGGCGTTTCATGTGGTTTGGAGTTTTCAAACACTGCGCTTTGCACAGCGCTAATAAATGATTCTTTCTCAGCATGGAAAGCAATTAAATGTATGGCCTCTTGAGTTTTGGTCTTAGATCTGTATTTATTTGTAAGGAGCTGCAAGAAGGGCTAAATGGCCTAGAAAAAGGGGTGAATTTGCTGAAGACACCACATTTTAGATGACTGAAAAGCAAGAGAGGAACTTCTGAGGAACCAATCAAATGAGGTCACTGGGAAACTTGCTAATGAATGGAATTTAGCATCAGCCTACAAAGAACATGTTAGAACTACTTGTGAAGCCCCAAGGAAGGCCACGTGAAAGGACCAGCATCGTGGGTCATCGGCTTGTGCTGGCCACTCCGAAGGGGTCCCACGAGCTCCCAGCACATGTAACTTTTGGTGTTTCCTCTATGGGCAAGCCTCTCCCAGGAAGTCAACCTGGATTCCTCCAGCTCACACTGGGAGTGGGGTTGGGGAGAGTCCCTCCAAATAAGCCTCCCTCTGGCTGTTCCTTTGTAAGAAAGGGGACGTGTTCATTTGTTAGGGCTGCCACACAAAGCAGCTTAGACTGGGTGGCTTAAACAACAGAAATCTATTTTCTCAGAATTCTGGGGGCTGGAAGTCTGAGATCACGTGTTGGCAGGGTCTCATCTGAGGTCTCTCGCCTGGATTTGTAAATGGCCACTTCTCCCTGTGTCTTCACATGGTCTCGTCTCCGTATGTGCCTGTGTCTTGATCTCCTCTTATGAGAACACCAGTCCTACTGAATTAGGGTCCACCCATACGAACTCATTTTACTTTAATTACCTTTTTTAAAAAACTTATCTTCAAATATAATCACATTCTGAAGTACTGGGGGTTAGGATTTCAACACATGTGAATTTAGTGGGGGACACAATTCAGTCCATAACAGGGGTATCACACCCTTCAGTTCAGGGATGTCATCTGTCCAAGTTGTACAATGGACCCAACTCCCCAGCCCCTAGTGGGGACAGACAAGGTGAGACAAGGCCCTGACTGAGGGAAGGCTCACCTTTCCCTTGTACTTCATGCCTCGACCAGGTTCACCCAACCTGATCAACACCAGACAGAGAGAAAGGAAGACAGCAGTGCAGCAGCCTAAATGTGCAGGAGGAAACTGGGCTTATGGGCACTTGGTGGACTAGAAGAGGTTCATAAAGACCATTTTCCAGATAATTCCTGTGTGAACCCAGCAGCATTCACTCATGGCTCCAATGAAAATTCACCGTGAGCACATATGTTGGAGTCACTGGAGATACAGCTGTGCTGTGTCAGGGCTGACAGTTTAGTGGGAGATTCTGACAATAAACAAATATGTAGCTTGATAAGCAAATCATTCTTTGTTGCCTGGGTTAAGGCCCCCAACAATGATTTGGCAGTTCGACTGCACCCGTGGTGCCAGCTCTTTATGTGCCCTTCTCTCCATGTCATTTGCCATGGAGTTTCTCCGCAGTTTCTCTCACCAGGAAGTGGAATCTACCTAGTCACTGACTCACTTTGACCAATAGGATGATGGCAGGTATGACACAGGCAGAAGTTTGGTCAAGAGCCTGCACATTTCTGATTCCTCTTTTGCACCTGGGCCGCTGTGCTTAGAACCAGCCTGGGCTAGCCTCCTGGAGGGCTGGGAGAAGCATGTGGAGAAGAGCTGCTTCAAAACCATTTAACCACTAGCCAATCCCCAGAAGTGTGAGTCTTCAGCCAACTGGCTACATGACTCCCAGATGTGTGAGCAAGCCCTGCTGAGACCAAAAAAACTTCCCAGCCTAAATTGCCAACCTACAGACTTCTGAGCTAAATAAACTTATTGTTTGAAGCCCCAGAGTTTGGAAGTAGTTGTAACACAGCATAATTGTGGAAATAACTAACTGATCCAGGAACTGAAGGCTCCCAATAATTTTAAACATATCCAAAGGAGGTAGCACATTAAGGCATTGTTGGCCATCAACATCTTGCTGGACAGAGTGTATAAATCAGCTTGTCAAGGCTCTGAGAGATGGGCTGAAGACAAGAGATGGAGACTAGATAAAACCTTACCCCTTGGGATAAAGGTCATATGGGGAATGAGATGGTAAACAAACCTATAGAAAGGTTCAAAGAGACATTGACTGGCCTGCTTACAATACTTTGTGGGTTCCCTGTGACCTTCAGGATAAAACTGAGATTCTTTATTCACAATACATAAGGTCCTCCTGTCTGGTCCCTGTAGTTTCCCCTGCAGAGTCCCTTTCTTCTGAGTAACAGGGGGCAAAAGTCCATGCACCATGTCTGCCAGGCTCCCTTGTTCCCTGGCTTCTGGTTGGATTAACCAGTGAATGTCAAGAGCAGCAGGATGGACACTGGGAAGACAAAGACATCAGAATTTGTATCCTCCGGACCTCTCCCTGCAGGCTGTGGTTTGGCATGGCTGTGCTTTTCGATCAAAGATCATGGCCCATCCTATAGTCACACCTTCCACCATCTCTCAGTGACTCCTTCCCATTGCCCCAAGGCCTCGGGATGGTAACCCTTCTGGTTGTTGCCAGTCCTGGGGTCCTTTATCGCTCTTCGTTGCTTTCCCTTAACCCAGCCCAAACATTGTGAAAGTCTCCCTGATTCAAACATTGTAAAAGGACTCCTCAATCATCCTCTTTAAAAACACCATCTGTTTCCCAACAGAACCTTCCACTGCACAACCTTTCCAGTCTCCTACATCATCCACCACTCTCTTCCCCAGACCCTACACTCCAGCCATAGTTTCATTACCTGTCATGCCACCATACCCTTGCTTCTGTGGTACCTTTTTCTCTTTTCTTAGAATGTCTTTTCCCCTTTCTTAGCCAGGCTCTCACACAAGCTAACAATTTGAATTCAAATGTCACTTTTTTTTCCAGAAAGACTCCTTCACAGCCGCCCCACCATCATACCATCTTCCCATCCTGGGTTAGGTGCTCTTCTCATAGGCTCTCATAATTGCCTCCTCTCCTCCCACATCAGAGCACTAATATCAGTGTTTAATGCTCATCTATGAACATATCCACATCTCCAGAGTAGCAGAGTCATGGCCTCCCAAGGATGTCCATGTCCTAACCCCCGGAATTTATAATTAGGCTATGTTACATAGCAAAGGGCAGTTAAGTTTGACAGTCAGCTGGCTTTTAAATGAAGAGATTATCCTGGATTACCCAAGTTGGCCCAATGTAATCACAGTGTCCTTAAAACTGACAGAGGGAGACAGGAGAGTGAGAACCAGAAAGACAGCAGTGGGAGAAAGACTTGACCTGCTATTGCTGCCTTTGAAGATGGAGGAAGAGGCCACAAGCCAAGGAATGTGGACAGCCTTCAGAAGCTGGAAAAAGCAAGAAAACAGATGATCCCCTAGAGACTCCAGGAGGCACACAGCCCTGCCAGAACCTTGATTTTAATCCAGTGAGATCCATTTCGGACTTCTGACTTCCAGAATTGTAAGACGATAAGATGTGCTGTTTAAGCCCCTAAGAATGTAGGAATTTGTTAAAGCAGAAAGAGGAACTGACTATAATCCCCCAGTAGAGAGTCAGATCCTTGAGGACAAGGGTCATGTCTCTGCTTTGGGTCTTTCAAGCTCCTCTCACGAAACTTGTCTTGGGGTAGTTATTAGGTACTTTGGTTGAAGAAAAAATAGGATACAAAATTATCTGGTCCACCTATACTTTATGGATTCCATGGAGCAATATTTTACCAAAAGGAAGAAATCTGCATTTACTCATAGAATAAAAAAAAGGGTAGTTAAGTTATCAACCTACCCTACATCACTGAGAAAAATAATTTAACCAGTTGCCAAGGAGAAGGAAGATGCACGAACATGAGGATGCTCCCAGCGTCCTCCTCGGGAAGGCAGCTGTGCTAACTGACGTGCCCGGCTCCCCACACGGGCAGGGAAAGAACAGATTGTTCCTTCCCCTGGAGCAGCTGGCCCTGATTGGGGCTGGATTTGGATTCCTGGGCACCGGTTACTACAGCTTGGCAAGAGCCACCCTCCAACCCTTCATTTCCAGAAGGGCTGTTCTCTTACTAATCTGGAGCGGACACCTCCTATCATCACCACAATCTGGTTCTTATGGCAGCACCAACAACAGATGATCTGCAAATCCCACAACCTGTTGATGAAATCGGAGCTGGTGCCTTGGTTTAAAGCCTCATTGACAATCCTCACATCACTGATTGCTCGGGACTAGAAGCCTGGAGCCCTGGGGTCTCGTCTGGCTCTGCCTCGTCTGTCTTTATCGAATCACTGTCCATTCCTCACTTAAGAAGTAAAAGGGGTGGACTTCTGTGGTCACTGCGGGCGATGGCAACCTGAGAGTCCATGACAGTTCTACAAATGCCCAAACTCGGTTATGCTTGGAAAATGCCAGTGACATTCTGTCCCCACTAAAGAGAGTATTTCATTAAGACAGAAGATTAAAAACTAGATCCTGGGGAAAGAAGAAGGGGAGGAGGGAGAGAGGAAAGAAGGAGTTATTAAACAGCCTCTCTCATCTGCCTCTGCTTACCTACACCCCAGGCCAGAGCCTCACAAAGTTTTCCCCCAAAGTATCACTGCCCTCAGAAGAGAGTGACAAAGATCTCTGGATTCCAGTCTGTAGCAAGTAGGAAATCCGAAATCTCCTTTAATCTTAAAAATTAACATGAATTGTGCTTTCTACTCCACGTACAGAGATTTCATTTCTGCCGTGGAGTAATCCAGTTGTCACAGGAAGATGCGGTGGGTTGGCAAATCCTAGGGTGTGTGAAATCCCCAGCCCATGTCAGTTTCTCTCTTAGATGGGAGGCTCTAGGTTCAGAGGCAGGGACCCGGGAGTTCAGAATTGGGACTCAATCACCAACCCCACCCAGGTCATGTAAAGACTAGGAGGCTACCCAGTTTATTACAGTCAGAGAAATCAGGCAAATAAAATACAATTCAACTAGTCCAGAAATGTCTGTCTCCAGAAAACTGGGATAATAGGCTTACTGGGACAGTCCTGCCTCCCGGGCAGTCTGTGCCAGAAGCAGCCGTCTCTGTTTATGACTCTGTTTATGATAGTGAGACCCATTAATACTCTGTTTGTAGCACTGTCAGCAACTTGTTAAGGCAGAGTTTTGGGTGTTTATTTTCCAAAGCAGGAGAAGTCGGGAGCAAAAGTCCCAGAGAATAGAGATCACGTGCTTGAGGGTTAGGCAGGAGAGCCCAGCCTGAGAGAAACTCTTAGCTGTCAGCAGGAGGAGGACCAGCTGGGGCTTAGCCAGGGACCCAGCAGAGTAGGGAGTCAACCCCATGTAAGGGTCCTGGAACGCCAGCCAGGGCCGAGCTCAGATGCAAAGGAGCTGTGATGAGTACAGCAAGCCCAGAGATGATCCGCAGGGCTGCTGTGTTAAATGAGCTGGCGCACTCCCGACAAGTAAGAAGGACCAGTGTCTGTTATTATTATTATTATTATTATTATTATTATTATTATTATTATTATTATTATTATTATTAAAGAGTGAAGTCACGTGTCTTGGTGGCTAAACCGACCATCAGGAGAGGAATCCAAAACCATTCAGTGGGCGGGAGACAGGAAAAGTCAGAAGAGACCCAGCAGCCAACAAGTCTGACTGAAGCCACTGGAAAGAGATTCAGCAGGGGAATGTTTTCCCCAGGCTAAAAGGAGTTAAGACTTGAAGGACTGGGGGAGGGTACAGCTCAAGTGGTAGAGAGCATGCTTAGCAGGCATGAGGTCCTGGGTTCAATCCCCAGCACCTCTTCTAAAATAAATAAATAAATAAACCTAATTACCTACCTCCTCTGCCTAAAATTAAATTAAAAAAAAAAAGACTTGAAGGATTCAAAGAAATGCTGGGTACAAAGGGACTGAACATTGAGAGACTGTAACTGACAAGAGGAGCTAGTATCAGGGCAGGGAGGTGTGACATCAGCCCTAGACTCGGAGACATAGATTTGAATCCTGACTACACGTCTGGTGTGTGGCTTTTGGCAAGCCATGGAAGTTCTCTGAGCCTCAGTTCATCCTCTTTAAAATGAGGGTACTTAGAGGACCCCTTCCACAGGATTTGGGGAGATTCAAGTGAGATAACTCATGAAACCTAATAAATGCTCAATAATGTTAGTTTTTCTTACCATGAGTTGTTACGTATCAATTGCAGAGTAAGTAACCGATGCTTTGTCTGTATTAAGATGCTGAGACTGGGTAGAGAAAAAAAATTACTAGGAAAAAAAATGTTTCTTCATTGTGCCTAGATTTTATTTTGGAATCGTCAAGAATTAAGGGGGAAAAAAAGGAGGGGGGGGAGGAGAAAATTGACAAAGAAAAAGTGGTGGTGGAGAAGAGGATGAAGGAGGGCGGGGAGAAAGAAAAAAGGAAGGAAGACAAGTCCTGGTAATTGTCCACAAGACAATTTAACATAAGAATATTCCAAAACAAATCATCAACTGGCCCGTCCCTTGTACGCCGCTTCCTGCTTGGATGGTAGAGGTCTCCAGAGTCCTGCCTTTGGCCCTATTCTCCTCTCTCCTTACAAGCTCTTGGGTGATGTTACCCATTCCCACACCTTCATTTACCACCATTCTTTCATCCTGAAACTCTTATTTCCATCCTGGACATCTCTCTTGACCTTCAGATGCTGGTCTCTAATCACCAGCTGAACCTCTGTATCAGATAGGTCCATGTTGACACAGACAAACACACCGTGTGTCTCCCCACAATAAATTCCCTGCCCTTCCTCCTCTATTCCTCATGGAGGCTGAGGGCCTAGCCATTGCCTCAAGTCAGAATGTGGGAATCATGCCTGACCTCTCCCTTGTCCTAGCCCTCTGACATCCTCCCAATTTAATTTTTCTTGAAATCTGTTTCAACTCTCCATTCTTGTGTTTACTGCCTTAGTTCAAACCCTCAGGCTTCGACAGTCTCCCAGCTGGTCCTCCTGCTGCCAGGCCCATGCCCTATAATCCATCCTCTGTAATCAGACAAATATGATGCGATCCATGGCATTCTCTGGCAAGGATTTCCAGGACCCTCCCTCTGCTGTACAAAATAAAGACACACACTCCCTTGCCTGACATACAAAGCCCTTCTCCTGATGCCTGACCATTTTTCCAGCTTCACCCGTCTTCCTCTCTTCTATTTCCCACCCCACATGCACACACACACCCACATTTCACCCTGAACTACTGTTTTTCACTCTTACTGGGAATTTTCTGATTATCCCATCTACCTGGCAAAGCCCTGGCCAAAACCTTCGCAACTCAGCACAAATGTTACCTCCTATGGGAAGCCTTCTCTGACTTGGCTATGTGCACAATTAAGCATCCCTATAGCCCCTTTTTCTTTAGCTTTGTTGCAGTACTTAACATATGTGATTATTTAAATATGTTTTTCCAACTACAGCACAAGCTTCTAGAGGGCAGGGATGTTGCTGTGTGCATCACTGTATCCCTGGTGTCTAAAAAATGTGTCTGAACAGCGTGATAATCAGTAACGGTTTGTTACACGGAAACTTGAAGGAATGGATGAATAAAGAACCTTTAGGACATGAGTGTGGTTATACTTGTGAACCGAATCCCCGCTAACCATGATTTCAACAGACTTAAGATAAACTAACGTTTAACTCTTTTACACTTAGGGAGAAGGAGATGAAGAGCTCGTCTAGACAGCCCAGCAGCCACTCAGGCACTGTCGCGTTGGAAACAGTGTCTGACGAAGTCGCTATCAGCCATCCAGCATCTGTCCACAATCCTAGGAATCCCACTCGGTCTCTGTGCCCTGTGGTGCTCAGGCTTGGGAGAATGCCAATTTATTAATTAACCATAAAAGCAGAACTGCCAAAGGCCTTAATTGCCTGCTTTCTAGAGTCAGTACTTTCTCAGGAGAATCTACAGGGGAAACAAGATTAAAATCAGAAGGTTGGCTTGATCAGCATGGAATTAACAAGGAGGCAGCCCAGTTTACTCATCCGTCCAACCCCTCAGTACAAGCTCTCTCTCCTTGATGACTAAAGACCAAACAGAGCACCACCTTCTCTAGACAGAGACAGAGATGCTCTGGGAGAGTCTACCTCCTTAGCTTCTCGTTTTCTAGACTTTATACAGCCGATCTCCTTGGGTTAACTGGGAGAATGCAATCAACCAGGTCTCAATTTTCAACAGACAAGTAAAGTCATACGCAGTCTTAAGGCTGCACTCAGGTTAATTAAACGTTTCAGACACTTATGTTCAAATTATGCCTTAGGGAAAGTTGATGTTCTCAGAAAGCTGATGTCACACAAAATAAGTTTTCCTAAGTTTGGAGGGGGGCCTTTTTGTTATGCCTTTGTGCTGAATTTACTACTTTCTGGCGGTAAAAACATTCTGGATTATTAAAGCTTTACTCTTGTCGGAGCATTTAACACAGACTGGGAGGCTAGATAGAAAAAAAAATACTAGGTAATAGTAATATAAATTTAGCTGATTTCTTCCTCTATTGTTTACCAGGGGCTCAGTTATAGAACAGGAGGATTTCAAAACTTCTAAAAAGAGGAATCCACCACAGTAGACAAGGTTTTGTCAATCTCTCAACCTGGAGGGATCTGTCTTTTCTGGAGCACCACATGGAATTGGTCCAGGGGCTGGACTGGAGGAGACAAGCTGGCTTGGACTAGAGAACGTTAGGTGACCTCCTACAAGAGGAGCCGGACGGCTGGCTGGTGAGGCAGGACCCTGGGAAAGGGGAAAGCCCCTTGGCCGTGACACATCTGTGAGTCTGGAACACACACAGGTGGAAAGTCCAGGGCTGCTCATGATTTGGACACAGGATTAGAAGTTCATGTTCAAAAGTAATTTCCAAGAACCCTCGAAAGAAACAAACTTTGGGTTAAAGCATCCTCCCAAGAAACACAAAGCAATTTCCTCTCCTTGAAAGATAAGACAAATGAGGAACTTTCTTTCCTTTGGGCTTTCATCTTTTTCCCACTTATTTCCTGGTTTTTCCAGATGCTTATGTTCACAGGACTCACTCTACGTGAATTCTGATTGAGGTGTGATGGGTAAATCCAGGTTTTGGGTGGCCTGAGTATGACTGGGAATTCCATTTCACTAAAAATAATATAAAGTTCTTGTTTTTATTTAGGAAATACATTTATTTGTAAAATAATATAACATTTATTATAAAAACTGAATATTTCCTTAGAATGAGAAAAGTGATTCTACCAAAATACAATTTTTATTTTTTTTAATTTTTTTAACATTTTTTATTGATTTATAATCATTTTACAATGTTGTGTCAAATTCCAGTGTTCAGCACAATTTTTCAGTCATTCATGGACATATACACACTCATTGTCACATTTTTTTCTCTGTGAGTTATCATAACATTTTGTGTATATTTCCCTGTGCTATACAGTGTAATCTTGTTTATCTATTCTACAATTTTAAAATCCCAGTCTATCCCTTCCCACCCTCCACCCCCCTGGTAACCACAAGTCTGTATTCTCTGTCTGTGAGTCTATTTCTGTCCTGTATTTATGCTTTGTTTTTATTAGTTTGCTTGTTTTTGTTTTTGTTTTTTAGATTCCACATATGAGCGATCTCATATGGTATTTTTCTTTCTCTTTCTGGCTTACTTCACTTAGAATGACATTCTCCAGGAGCATCCATGTTGCTGCAAATGGCATTATGTTGTCGGTTTTTATGGCTGAGTAGTATTCCATTGTATAAATATACCACACCTTCTTTATCCAGTCACCTGTTGATGGACATTTAGGCTGTTTCCATGTTTTGGCTATTGTAAATTGTGCTGCTATAAACATTGGGGTGCAGGTGTCTTTTTGAAGTAGGATTCCTTCTGGATGTATGCCCAGGAGTGGGGTTCCTGGGTCATATGGTAAGTTTATTCCTAGTCTTTTGAGGAATCTCCACACTGTTTTCCATAGTGGCTGCACCAAACTGCATTCCCACCAGCAGTGTAGGAGGGTTCCCCTTTCTCCACAGCCTCTCCAGCATTTGTCATTTTTGGATTTTTGAATGATGGCCATTCTGACTGGTGTGAGGTGATACCTCATTGTAGTTTTGATTTGCATTTCTCTGATAATTAGTGATATTGAGCATTTTTTCATGTGCTTTTTGATCATTTGTATGAAGAAATAAAAGCAAGAATAAACAAATGGGACCTAATGAAACTTACAAGCTTCTGCACAGCAAAGGAAACCAGAAGTAAAACAAGAAGAAAACCTACGGAATGGGAGAAAATTTTTGCAAGTGAAACTAACAAAGGCTTGATCTCCAGAATATATAAGCAGCTCATACAACTCAATAAGAAAAAAATAAACAACCCAATCCAAAAATGGGCAAATTACAATTTTTAAAAGGTAACGAGTACCACAGGCATCACAAAATCCAGAAAAATAACATGATAGCAATATTGTTATATTATTCCATTACATATGATTAAATTTTATTAAAATATAAGTGTTAATTAACTTCTGATACTAACTTTGATCAATGGGGAGGCTGTACAGGTTTCAAGTAGAGGAACCACCTAAACAGATTTATATTTTAGACGTACTAGGAGCCACAAAGCACAAATTCTTCTCGGAACTAAGTCTTCTGCTCATGGTTCTTTTGTTGAGAATGTTTTGTGGCCAAACTTACTGAAATGATTGCATTATGTTGTCACTTAAAAATGAAGGAAACTGTCTTTTCCAGTCAGACATATTTAAAATAACTTCAAAATACATCTTCTTCTCCCTGGGTCTTATTTAGGAAGATGTCTTTGACAGCAGAACAGCATGCACTGTGCGGACACTGACTTTCTGACCAAGAACTGGGGAGAGGGTTGAACTGGATTAAGACCCAAGTTGGCTCCAGACATGACTGGCCTTCAGGCCCAGGAGAGACATCTGCTGGTGGGACTCGAGCGACAGGTGTGAGTCCTCTGAAGGGCTTCGGCAGATGTGAAAGATGAGGGATGTGGTAGGGGCGTGCGTGTGTGTGTGTGTGTGTGTCCTCATGTGCCACGAGAGCTGCATCCTGAGAGGAACATTTGCTTAGCAGGGAATGGGGGTGGCCAGGCCATGCTGAGTCAACAAACAGCACCCCAGTACAGTCAGCCCTCAGGTAGAGGCTGCCCCATGGGGAAGGGGAGCCTTCTGCCCCCAAGGGAAGCTTCTATCACCCTGATGCTCCTGAGTATGGGGAGCCTGGCATTCCAAGGGCGCTACAGGAAGAGGGTCCATCCACCTGTATCATCCAGGAGCCAGACCTTCTTGGAAGATCTGTGCTCTCTTACTCTCCTAGACTGTCTTACATCCGCTCAGAACATCTCCAATGAAAGAATCAAATTTACTGCAGATTTCTGTTTCCTAAAGGCAATCATACTTTTCCTTACAGTCACTATATACCAGCTCTAAATAATATGCCCTTTAAGGCTCTTTTCAATTCACTTGTGGTCAGCTGTTTAGCCATTTTGCATGCACCCTCTTCCAACTGCTGGGCATTTTTGCATGAAACTAATTAGAAGAGAGAGTTTCAGTTCTTCCCTTGTTTCTGTCAGAAACAGATCAGAAAGGAGAAATAGATACTGCTTTTTATTTGAATGTTGTTCATTTCTACACTTCACAACAATAGAATTCTTTATGATAATCATTGCCCCAAAAAATATGACCCCCGAAAGTTACTGCAACTCCATAAACTGCATTCAAACTCAGGCTCTCACTGCATCATTATATGCACAGAATTGTACATTTTACACACTTGGATATACAACTGAGGGTTTGGATTTCAAGCATAAGTCCTACTATGAAGTAGTCTTTTCTTTAAGAGAAGGATTCATATTATAATCCATGTATAGAAAAGTGCTCAAGATATTATGCTATATTGCATAAAATGTATTTTTAAAATACAGACATTCACATATTTTTAATAAAACTGCTCTATGTCATCCTGAGAAGATGATCTCATTAGAAATGTCATCATCACTAAGTCACACCAGCCACACATTTCACAAATTGTACAAATTTGTCCCAGGTTAATAGCTATTTCCAAGGCAGTATCACTCTGTCACCAACAGAGCAAACGTAAACTGGGGGGAAATGCATTCTTCACAGAACACACTGGGATCCCGACCAAAACACGTGCAGGCTAACATAAGAATGGATTTGGGGAAGTAAAGAAAGAAATGTTGTTTCATTTCAAGTTGATCTGACATCAGTCTGCTTGGGTGAATTCATGGTGAGTTTAAGCTTCAGGTAAATAATCTCTACTTTCTTATTTCTGGAGAACAAGAGGCACCTTCCCCTCCTTCCCTACAATATATTCTTCTCTCTTCCCCTTTTCTGTTCCTACAAAGGATGATAACTCCATGTATTTTTAACTGACTTAGTGAAATGTCTACTTCTTCCCTGGCTCTCTCACTGCTGTTCAGAGGATCTCGCATTCATGACACAGAATGGATTATGTAAAGCAACTCATCAATTTGCCCAAAACCTGCTCTTTTCTGTTCACACTACTATAACAAAAATGCCACAGATTGGGTGGCTTAAACAACAAACATTTATTTGTCACGGTCCTGGACAGTGGAAAGTCCAAGATCGAGGCATCGGCAAATTCAGTATCCGGTGAAAGCCACTGCCCGTTCACAGACGGCCGTCTCCCTGCTGTGTCCTCACATGACCACAGGAGCAGGAGAGCTCTCTGGGGCCTCTTCTGCAAGGGCACTAATCCCACTCATGAGGGCGCCACCCTCAGGTCCGAATCACCTCCCAACACCATCACAGGGGGTTAGGATTTCAGCATGTGAATTTGAGGGGTACACAGACATTCAGTCCGTAACACTGACCAGCATCTTAGCTGGCTGACAGGGAACCTCGGTACCAAAGCCACTAGGACAGGCAGCTCTGGATGTGAGCTCTGGAGAGCTTAAAACACGGCAGCACCGCTCTGAAGTGCCCCGGTCACCTCAACAGCCTATGTGGGGCCACACAGCATTCTCTCCTCGGGGCAAAGGCTGAGAGTGCTCACTGCTAGAGTCTCCTGTCTCCTTTGGAGCCACAGCATTAAGCAGTCTGATCTACCGCACGATCACAGACACCCACTTCAAAAATACACTCAGTTTTCAGTAAGAGAAACTAGAAAAAAGCCGATGGACCCTGCAGAGATCGTCACCCTGAGAAATGGACTCTTTAATACAGAGGGCAACAACAGATTTTACTAAATTTTCAAATTACAAATGCGCTATATTTTCATTGTAGGAATTTTGAAAAATACAGAGGAACACAAAGAAAAAAGTTTAAAATGAACCGCAATCCCGTATCTTGGATATAAACACTATTAAAGTTTTGGTGAACTGTGTATTTCAAATTTTTTCTGAATGTACAAGAAGTATGTATTGTTTTTTAAAGTGGACTGTTACAGTACACTGTGTCTTATAAGCCACTTTTTTTGCTCAATAATATATTGTGACTATTTCCTCCATACCATTACCAAGTAACAATTTACCACATATATTTTAATAGCTACAGAGTATTTAACATATGAACATAGAATGTTTATAAATCAATCCCCTACTGTTGGACTGAGAGGTTGTCTCCAGTGTAGAACTAACACGATGCTACAATGAATATTCCACTAGCATCTCCTTGTCTGGTCTTGTAAGCTCCCAGAAGTAGAATTTCCAGGTAAAATAATATTAATATGTTTCAGGTTTTGCTACTCATTCATTTGTTCAACAACAATTTATGGACAGCAAACAGAATCGCAGGCACTTCCAGGTCTGGGGTACAGCCATGAACTGGTCAGGTGAGATCCTGACCAACGTGCAGACTGCAACCATGGGGGAGGCAGAGAATTCACAAGGGAAAATTTAAAGGCCTGAATAGAACAAAAAAGCTGACCCTCCCACTTCCAAGTAAAAGAGAATTCTTTCTGCCTGGTGGCCTTTGATGGGGACAGTGGCTTTTTTCCTGCCTTTAGACTCTAATGGAAACATCAGCTCTCCCTTGGTCCCAAGCCTGCCAACTTTCAGACCAGAACCACACCATCAGCTTTGCCAGGTCTCCAGCTCTGCAGATCTCAGGATTTGCCAGCCTGCATATTGCATGAACCAACTCCTTATGATAA
The DNA here is from genome assembly GCF_048564905.1 of Vicugna pacos. NCBI lineage: Eukaryota > Metazoa > Chordata > Mammalia > Artiodactyla > Camelidae > Vicugna > Vicugna pacos. The sequence continues at coordinate 6,570,870 of NC_133011.1, forward strand.
AAATAAATGTTGGTTCTGTTTCTCTGGAGAACCTTAATGAACACAGTGTGCCATCCACCCCTCAGTGCGTGCAGCAGCTGCTTAGCAGATGGGCTTCATGGCCAGGTGTTTCTGGATTTCACTCCTGCTCTGCCTCTGTTAGCTGTGTAATTAGGGCAAGCTAAGGTCATTTGTCTAGCCTGGGTTCCTTATTTTTAAAACAGAAGTAATACATAGTGTTTACAACTGTCGGGAAAATTAAACAAATAAGTTACATAAAGCGCCCAGAACTGAGATAAGCTCTCAGTAAACACCATGTACTATTACTACTCTTTTTCACAGGAGTGTAAGACACAAATGCCTCAAGGGACCAGAGGAATAATATTAATGAAGGAAGGAATGAAAGAAGGAAGGAAGGAAGGAAGGAAAGAAGGAAGGAAGGAAGGGGAAGGATAGCTCAGTGGTAGAGTCTGTGCTTAAGCCGAGGTCCTGGGTTCATTCTCCAGGATCTCCATTAAATAAATTAAAAAACCTAATTACCTCCTCTCCCACAAAAAGAAAGGAAAGAAAAGAAAGAAAAGGAAAAGAAAAGAAAAGAAAAGAAAAGAAAAGAAAAGAAAAGAAAAGAAAAGAAGGAAGGAAGAAAGGGAAGGAGGGAGGGAAGAAAGGGAAGGCGGGAGGGAAGAAGGCAGGAAGAGAGGAAGGAAGGAAGGGGAAGGGGAGGGAGGGAGGGAGGAAGGAAGGAAGGAAAGGAAGGAAAGGAAGGAAAGAGCCTGGCAAGGTTTTTTTTTTTCCCTCAAACACAAATGATGCTGCAAATACAATGATGCTGCATTTTACAGCAGCAGCATTTGGTTCATTCATATTCAAGAACAACTGTTGAAATATTGGCCTTTTTCAATTCAATAAACTTTCTATGCCATATATTTTTCATGTGCATAACAGTTACAGATCTCACTATGGTTTGCTTCATAATGGCACGTTGAGTTATATTCTTTGACACAGACACATTTTGATTGAGTATTGAATAGATAGGTGTTGCATCTCCATCTCATATTTACCACCTCATTTCCTCTTGGCTTCACCCATACTTGGGATCTGTTTCACCCCAGCCACCTCATTACTGGTCATCTCAACATGGACCCATTCAGTTGCCACCACAGCAATGAATTCCACCAAAGCACAAATCCAACAACACCTGTACTCATTCCCATGTCACCTGCCTCTCACCTCCACCCTTAGGGTGTCCTTGTCACTGCAGAGGCAGGAGATGACACCAGACCCATCTGGCATCTATCCATGCCTTATGTACGCCCAAATCAAAGTGTGGGGAATTAGTGCTCATGGGGCAAGAATCTGACCACAAGAGATTAAATGATCTCCCCAAATGGACTATTCTGAGGCATAGGAGTTCATACAATTCTTAGAAGTTGGTCCTGTGAGATTGGACCGTCAGATGCACGTGACGTCAGGCGGTAGCCCGACAGTGATTTACCCTTGTTTTTGCACTCCTTCCTTCCCCAACTGCTCCCAATTCCTGCTTCCCAGGGACTTCACTCCCTAATAAAGCAGAAGCACACAGGCTTTTATTTTGTACTCTACTGCCAGGGGATCCTAGCGTAAAACCGTGGGCACCAAGAGTGACCCTAGAAAGCTGACTCTCCAGGCTGGATTTTGGAGGTGAATTACACAGTGGTCTAAAAGCAACAGGGACCTCACTGATGGTGGCAACTGGGGTGGTGACTACCCTTGGCTTGCAGTGGCACCACAATTATTAGGGATTGCACCTGTGTTTAGTGGGATGTCTAAACACAAATTATAATGCATAACAGAAGGTAAGATGTTGAGTTATTCAGTACCATAGCACCTGAATAATACGCAAGCAATGAGAATAACAGATTTGTGCAGGGCTGGCTTTTTGTGATTATGTTGGAAGCTTTGAAAGTAGAAATTGATAGGTTTAGAATATCCACTGAAAGCCAAAAGGCCTTTATGGCTACTTTAAAGAGATGCTCGTCTCTCAGTTGTTGTATTTAGGACTGTATAGAAAATCAGGCCCAGGATCTGATTGTATGGATGGCAGAGCTGCAGCAAAGAATGGTCATGTAGCCTTGACAAGTCTCTCATATCAAGGTCAGGGTCCTGAAAGGCAACATGGTACCCTAAAATATACAACAAAGATATTCGCATGGACAAGACAGAATCTTTGAACCCTAAATTGCTCTCCAGGCCAACAGAAGTGGCTCCCTCCTTATCGTCAGAGGAGAAAATTCCCCTTGCCTGAGTATCACATAATGAGCTCAACTGAAGCAGGTGCCCCACAAGGTGATACCTGGTCTCCCCACAGTGTTGGTCCCCATCATTCTTCATTGTCTCCAGACTGTTAATAAGAGTTAGGCTTCAGAAACAGTGCAAGAGGGATAGCATAATCCCTAAAGGATGACATGTCTTTTATACTGAGAGAACCATAGAACCTGTTTAATATGTGTGACAGGAAAAGCAAGAATATGTTTGGGGGTAGGCTGGGTGGGTGTTGTTGAGTTTGAGATTGGCCTAACAAACCTAGCAGTTTTTTCCTGAAAATTCACTGATAAAGGGCATTCACTTCTGACTCAGGATTCAATGTTTGGCAAGGATACCTAGAGATGGCCCTAGTACTCTGCAGAGGTGGTTACTAGATTATGATCACTGCTTAGGTATATGAGTAGACATGGTAGGATTTCCTTGACATGGCTTTAGTCAGGCTCCTCTAAGCTCTTTACTCAACTAGTTCTTGACCTTGGGCTTCTGTGTCTTTCCTCAGAGTCCAATTTTAGCAAAAATTCTGCTAACTCAGTTTAGCAAGAATCCTCTCATCCTTGAAACCTGATCAAATTCCTTTTCCTCCATCCTCGATATTTGATCAACACAACTTGTCTTCAGCAAGAATCTTGTTAAGTCACTTTAGCAAGAATTCCCCTACCCTTGGTGTCTCCTCTTAGTGATGTTCCATCTGCTCATCCCCTCATTCTGCTTGCTGGCTACAAATCCTCAGCTGCCTTTGCTGTGTTTGGAAGTGAGCCTGATCTCTTCCTCATTGCAATGCTCTTATTGTAACCATTTTGAATAGAGTCTTCCCAGCCATTTGAGTAATAATAATAATAATAATAATAATAATAATAATAATAATAATACTCTTCTTTAACAATGGTATTGAGAAAGAATTCAGATGGCTGAGAGAGGTGGGATGTAAGAATGTACTGATTATTTACAGTCAATTTATTTTCAACAAGCATGCTTTGCTGAAACTTTTCAACAAATGGTGCTGGGCCCACTGGATATCCAAAAGAGTGAAGTTGAAACTTTACTTCACATCACATACAAAAATTAACTCAAAATGGATCAAATACCTAAATGTAAGCTTTAAAGCTATGAAACTCTTAGAATAAAACCTTAAGTATAAATCTTTGTGACTTTGGATTAGTCAATGGTTTCTTGGATATGACACCAAAAGCACAGGCATCAAAAGAAAAATAGATAAACTAGGTACCATAAAAAATTTTAGATGTTGTGCTTCAAAGGATACCACCAAATGAGTAAGAAGACAATCTAAAGAAGGGAAGAAACTTTTACAAATTGTGTATCTGATGAGGCACTTTATCTAGAACATCCAAAGAACCATTAGAACTCAATAATAGGAAGTCCTCTGCCCGTTTTTTAATTGGACTGGTTTTTGTTGGTGGTGGTGTTATTAAGTTGTATGAGTTCTTCCTATATTTTGGATGTTAGCCCATTAACATATATATGATTTGCAAATATTTTCTCCCATTCAGTAGGTTGCATTTTCATTTTGTCGATGACTTTATTAGCTGTGTAGAAGCTTTTAAGTTTGACATAGTCCCACTTGTTTATTTTTTATTTTGTTGCTCAAAAATAAATAACGTAATTTTTTAAATTGGCAAAGAAGCTGAAAAGACAGTTCTCCAAAGAAGATATACAAATGGTCAATAAGTACCTGTAAAGATTGAAGTTCAGTGTCATTATCCATCAGGGAAAGGAAAATCAAAACAAAAAGGAGATACCCCTTCACACTCACTAGGATGACTATAATCAAAGAGATTGATAATAACAAGTGTTTCTGAGGATATGGAAAACTTAGAACCCTCAAATACAACTAGGGGGAATGCAAAAGGTGCTGCCACTTTGGAAAACAGTCTGTCGGCTCCCCTAACAGTTATACATAGAGTTACCATATGATCCAGCAATTCCGCTCCTAGGTATATAGCCAAGAGATATGCTAACATACGCAAAGACAAAAATCTGTACATAAATGTCCACAGCATCATTATTCATAACAGCCAAAGTGGAAAACAACCCAAAAGTTCATCAACTGAAGAGTGAATAAAATGCAGTATATTCATTCAATGGAATATTATTCAGAAATAAAAAGAAATAAAGTACTGATATATTCTACAAGAATGAACCTTGGAAACATTGTGCTAAGTAAAAGAAGTCAGTTACAAAGAACCATATATTACATTATTCCACTTATTCAAAATGTCCAGAATCTGTACATTTCTAACAACAGCAAACCAGTGATTGCCTAGGGCTAGGGGCACTGAATGGACTGGGAGGTAATGGCTAAAGGATGCAGGTTTCTCGTGGGAAGCGATGAAAATGTTCTAAAATTGACTGCAGTGATAAATACATGTTAATATACTATGATAAATATTAAAAAGCCATTGAATTGTATACTTTATTGGCGAATTATATCTCAGTAATTCTGTTAAAAAAATGTATCAACTATGCTAACATTACCTGAGTTATCTAAGAACTCTATACATGACCATGTTCCCGGTAGGGCCCAGAGAACATTCAATTCACTGAGAAAATAAGGAATGTACTGGTAAGAGGGGCATCGGCATAACTGAGAAACTAGGGGCTGGCTGTTCTCTGTAAGCCAGTATTAATGCTCAGAGATTAATGGTACTGAAGGTCAATGAGAATGATAAGATTCCAGAAAAGCAGAGATCAGGTAGGAGGACAGACATAAGGAAAGGCAGGTGTCACTACCAATAATGGCTTAACCTGCAGGCATCTGGCATAGAAAATAGATCATGGTGTTTCCGGGAGCAAGAGAAATGGAGACCTACTAAGGCATGGCTCGATTTGTGTGATCAGAAAAAAACAAGGGACGAAGCAGCCCCCACAGTGAAAAACACAGTTTTTATATCTCAGTCAGTTCACAAGCCCAGAGCCAACTGATTAAAGGGGGGTGGGGTGGGCTCCTTTAAAAAGGGGGCAGTTTAATGCCACCACAAATATGTCTGGTCAACAGTCCTCCAATCCTTCCACAAGAGGTATCTGTGGCCATTTGCCAGGTAACTGCACACTGGGGAAAAGGGAATGTCCAGATTTTTTTTTTTTGAGAACTATTCGATGTCTTGAAATGATACTAATATCAGAAGACCCAAAATGCCATCATGGTCTTCTAGTAGAGTGGAGGCTTATGGAGATCATACCAGAAACAGAATTCTGGCCCTGGCCCTTCCTTGATTGTATGTTTAAGATAGATATAATCAACAGCTGATGAAATCCTCATCTTTGTTCACTGGTTTTATAGGCCAATAAATGGTTCTGGATTCCTTTGCCTCTGCTTCCCTGGAATGGCACTTGTTAATAAGACAGGCTACTGAAATCACAACCACTCAAAATCTATGGGACACAGCAAAGGCAGTGCTAAGAGGGCAGTTTGCGATACAGGCCAAAAAGAAGAACAATCTCAAATAAACAATTTAACCCACCAGCTGAATGAATTAGAAAGAGAAGAACAAAAAGCCCCAAAAGGCAGCAGAAGGAAGGAAATTATAAAGATTAGGGAGGAAATAAATACAATAGAGATTAACAAGAACATAGAAAAAAAATCAACCAAACCAAAAGCTGGTTTTTTGAAAAAGTAAATAAAATTGACAAACCTCTGGCAAAATTCACAAAGAAGAAAAAAGAGAGAGCACAAATTAGCAAAATAAGAAAGGAAAATGGAGAAATTACAACAAATAAAATAGAAATACAGACTATCATACGAGAATATTATGAAAAACCATATGGAACCAAACTGGATAACCTAGAGGAGATGGACAAGTTTCTGGAAACATACTGTCCACCAAGACTGAATCAAGAAGAAACTGACCACTTGAACAAACCGATCACTAGAAATGAAATAGAAATAGCAATTAAAAACCTCCCTACAAATAATAGTCTGGGACCAGAAGGCTTCACCGGGGAATTCTACCAAACATACAAAGAACTCATACCAGTCCTTCTCAAACTCTTCAGATGATTGAAAAGGAGGGAATACTCCCAAACTCATCCTATGAAGCCACCATCACCCTGATACCAAAATGAGGCAAAGACACCAGCAAAAAAGAGAATTATAGGCCAATATCACTGATAAACATAGACGCCAAAATCCTCACCAAAATATTAGCAAATAGAATCCAACAAAACATAAAAAAAGATTATACATCATGACCAAGTGGGGTTCATCCCAGGGACACAAGGCTGGTTCAACATATGCAAATCAATCAATGTAATACATCACATCAACAAGAGAAAGGACAAAAACCACATGATCATCTCAATTGATGCAGAAAAAGCTTTTCATAAAACTCAACACCCATTTATGATAAAAACTCTCACCAAAGTGGGTATAGAGGGAACATATATCAACATAATAAAAGCTATATATGACAAACCCATAGCCAGCATAGTACTCAATGATAAAAAAAACTCAAAAGCTTCCTACTAAAATCTGGGACAAGACAAGGATGCCCACTATCACCCCTCCTATTCAACATAGTCCTGGAAGTCCTAGCCATAGCCATCAGGCAAGAGAGAGAAATAAAAGGGATCCAAATTGGAAAAGAAGAGGTAAAAGTGTCACTATATGCTGATGACATGTTACTATATATAGAAAACCCTAAAAGGTCCACACAAAAACTACTAGAGCTGATCAAAGGATTCAGCAAGGTAGCAGGTTACAAGATTAACGTTCAAAAATCAGTTGCATTTCTTTACACTAACGAATCAATAGAAAAAGAAAGTAAAGAAACAATCCCCTTTAAAATAGCACCCAAAGTAATAAAATACCTAGGAATAAATCTAACCAAGGAGGTGAAAGAATTACACACAGAAAACTGCAAACCACTGATGAAGGAAATTAAAGAAGACTTTAAAAAATGGAAAGATAGCCCATGCTCTTGGATTGGAAGAATCAATATTGTTAAAATGGTCACATTGCCCAAGGCAATCTACAGATTTAATGCAATCCCTATCAAATTAACCAGGACATATTTCACAGAACTAGAACAAATCATAATAAAATTTATATGGAACCATCAAAGACCTAGAATTGCCAAAGCATTACTGAAGAGAAAGAAAGAGGCTGGAGGAATAACTCTCCCAGACTTCAGACAATACTATAGAGCTACAGTCATCAAGACAGCATGGTATTGGTACCAAAACAGACATATAGACCAATGGAACAGAACAGAGAGCCCAGAAATGAACCCACAAACTTTTGGTAAACTAATCTTCGACAAAGGAGGCAAGAATATACAATGGAATAAAGACAGTCTCTTCAGCAAATGGTGTTGGGAAAACTGGACAGCAGCATGTAAAACAATGAAGCTAGAAACACTCCCTTACACCATACACAAAAATCAACTCAAAATGGATCAAAGACTTAAACATAACACAAGATACAATAAACCTCCTAGAGGAAAATATAGGCAAAACATTATCTGACATACATCTCAAAAATTTTCTCCTAGAACAGTCTACTCAAGCAATAGAAATAAAAGCAAGAATAAACAAATGGGACCTAATGAAACTTACAAGCTTCTGCACAGCAAAGGAAACCATAAGTAAATCAAAAAGACAACCTACAGAATGGGAAAAAATTTTTGCAAATGAAATCGACAAAGGCTTGATCTCCGGAATATATAAGCAGCTCATACGACTCAGTAAGAAGAAAATAAACAACCCAATTCAAAAATGGGCAGAAGACCTAAACAAGCAATTCACCAAGGAAGACATACAAATGATCAATAGACACATGAAAAAATGCTCAGTATCACTAATTATCAGAGAAATGCAAATCAAAACTACAATGAGGTATCACCTCACACCAGTCAGAATGGCCGTCATTCAAAAGTCCACAAATGACAAATGCTGGAGAGGCTGTGGAGAAAAGGGAACCCTCCTACACTGCTGGTGGGAATGCAGTTTGGTGCAGCCACTGTGGAAAACAGTATGGAGATTCCTCAAAAGATTAGGAATAGACTTACCATATGACCCAGGAACCCCACTCCTGGGCATACATCCAGAAGGAATCCTACTTCAAAAAGACACCTGCACCCCAATGCTCATAGCAGCACTATTTACAATAGCCAAAACATGGAAACAGCCTAAATGTCCATCAACAGGTGACTGGATAAAGAAGGTGTGGTATATTTATACAATGGAATACTACTCAGCCATAAAAACCGACAACATAATGCCATTTGCAGCAACATGGATGCTCCTGGAGAATGTCATTCTAAGTGAAGTAATCCAGAAAGAGAAAGAAAAATACCATATGAGATCACTCATATGTGGAATCTAAAAAGAAAAAAAAAAGCACAAATACAGAACAGAAACAGACTCATAGACATAGAATACAGACTTGTGGTTGCCAAGGGGGTGGGGGGTGGGAAGAGATAGGCTGGGATTTCAAAACTGTAGAATAGATAGACAAGGTTATACTGTATAGCACAGGGAAACATATACAAGATCTTATGGTAGCTCACAGAGAAAGGAATGTGACAATGAATATATATATGTTCATGTATAATTGAAAAATTGTGCTCTATGCTGGAATTTGACACAACATTGTAAAATGATTATAAATCAATAAAAAATGTTAAAAAAAAAAAAAACAGGCTACTGCCTCAAGGCTCCGATTTCCATGGAACCCAAGTTAAGACAAGTGTACTATTCATGCGAAGGAAGAAATCTGCTATTTCTTATTTTCCTTGAAACATGCTAGTTTCTATTTTATTTCATCATTTTTGATAAATATGTAAGCATAAGAAATATTACATTCCTTCTAAATTCTACTACAAGAAAAAGAAAACCCGAAGGCAATGGTCAACGGCAAAGGGCACTTGACATCTGACTGGGAAACAACTGGAAATGGTAGATTTGGGCAAATGAGAGCAAATGCCCCTTGGCAGAAGACAGCCAGGACTCAGCTCCATCTGGTTGTCTTCAGTGAAGAGCACGGATCAATGTGCCAGGTCTTTTCACTTTTCAAGAGAGGCCAGAATTTCAGCATTTCATGTCAAACTCTTAACTGAAAACTTTTGACAATTTTTTTTAAGACACTACAGGCCAAATACATCACATCTCCCAAGTGAATCTGGCCCAAGGGTCCACCAGCATGAAACATTTGGACTGTGTAATAAAACTCTGCTTCCTTAGTTTTGTGAATTGGAGAGTGAGGGTGATAAGGGTATTTACTGGTCACTGCCATGTGCCTATTTCCTGGTATAGGGGCCTAGCTCACAGCTGGTGTTCAAAAGATATCTGTTGAATGACTAAATGTTATTTAAAACATATAAAAGAATTAATCCACATTGGTTTTTTTTAATAAATTAGCATTTTTACTTTTTTTGCAGTTTTTAAATTTTTTTAAATTATTTTTTATGGGGGGAGGTAATTAGGTTTACTTATTTATTTATTTATTTATTAACATTTTTTCTTGATTTATAATCATTTTACAATGTTGTGTCAAATTCCAGTGTTCAGCACAATTTTTCAGTTATTTATTTATTTTTTAATGGAGGTACTGGGGCTTGAACCCAGGACTTCCAGCATGCTAGGCATGGGCTCTACCACTGAGTTATACCCTCCCCTGATCCACATTATAATAAGCGACAATGCCTTAAAAAGAAAATAAAGGCCACTTTTTTGGCCACAATGATATAGCTGTCTACTTCTGAAGTGGATTAAAACTCAGTCTAATTTTGCAGTTAACCTAATGTCTCTACATTTTAGGAACTAATGGTTCTCAAACTTGAGCTTTCATTGGAATCACCTGGAAGGTTTGTTAAAACAAAAATGGTTAGATGCCACCCTCAGCATTCCTGACTCAGCAGGTCCAGAGTGGGGCCCAGGAATTTGCAATAGATATATCTAACAATTTCTCCAGTGAGGTTGATGCTGCAGGTCTGGGGCCCACATTCTGAAAAGCGCTGCTGAAGATCCTCTTATAAAATCTCTCTCTATTATGATACAGTATTGGCCCTTCCAAAGGATCTTTGCTCACTCTTGTTACCTTCAAGGACTTCAGCCTTCTCCAGAGCCTCACCAAGTGGCAAGAAAAGTTGGCTTTCCAGCCACAGCAGAGGCATGAATGAGTCCAAGTCAAGCACTGCCACGCTCTGAGACTTCCCTTTCTGGAGGCCTCTTAAAAAGCAGCCTATTTCACTCTCCGGACAGAAGGATGGAAGCTCTTAGGTGATGTGCCAGCCTGACTACCTTCCTGGGCTCACCTGTAGGCTCACCCACTAGTACTCGTAACAGTGGTCAGAGCTCCCGGAGTCGAGGGCAGGCCGCCCGCTGGAGCGGCCCAGGGCCTGGGTGACCACTGCAGCAGCCCCAGCCCTGCCCGTCTCAGCTGCAGTTCTGTTCCCACAATAGACACGAAACACACATCCGTTTCCACTCAGAATGTCTACGTCACTCACCCTTCTCAATAAGTGAAGCTCTGCCCATAGGCAAACTCTTTTCTCTCCAAGTTTCTTGATAGGCATCAATAAATTGCAAACCCAGGATCTATATGGTAGGTCAAGGTATGGGGAGTGTAGGAGCCTGAGTTTGAAGGTACCATGTTGCCTCTGTTATGTTGATGGCAGAAAGAATGCAGATGCAGACATGGATGCTGGGAAAACTGACCATAGGAAGATTGCTCAGGAGTAACACTGGACTTTAAAATGTCATTTTTTCAGAGGAAAGGGAAATAGCTCAGTGGTAGTGTGCATATTCAGCACACATGAGGCCCTGGGTTCAATCACCAGCACCTCCATTAAAAAAATTTTTTTAAATAAATAAATAAACCTAATCACCTCCCCCCTAAAAAAAATTTAAAAAAAAAAAGAAATGAGTAAAATGTCATTTTTCCACAGGTCACTTACAATTCTTATGCACTTAAATTCTCTGCCTCCTCAGGAACCAAAAAATAAACAAAAGGAGGGGAAAGAGTATAAATACATATTTTAAAGAAATTTCTATAACTCAAAGTAAAAGAGCAAAACTAAAAAAGCAGCAAGATAAACATCTGCTCTGATATAAATCCCTCAGGAGCGATATTTAAGATTTTAAAAATATACATTCTTAAGGGCCCAATAAATACAATTAGTACTAAGTCCAGAAGAATACCAGAAAACATGAAAGACATGGAAAATAAGACTATAAATCCAACATGCAAACTATAAAAGTAAATGAAGGCCAGAATTAATAATCAAGGTATAATTTTTCAAAATCCAGAATTTTTTTAAATGGAAGATATGAATTAAAAGAGCACTGTCTAAAGTGCTGGAGAGGCTGTGAAGAAAGGGGAACCCTCCTACACTGCTGGTGAGAATGCAGTTTGGTGCAGCCACTATGGAAAACAGTGTGGAGATTCCTCAAAAGACTAGGAATAGACTTACCATGTGACCCAGGAATCCCACTCCTGGGCTTGTACCCAGAAGGAAATCTACTTCAGGATGACACCTGCACCCCAATGTTCATAGCAGCACTATTTACAATAGCCAAAACATGGAAACAGCCTAAATGTCCATCAACAGGTGACTGGATAAAGAAGGTGTGGTATATTTATACAATGGAATACTACTCAGCCATAAAAACCGACAACATAATGCCATTTGCAGCAACATGGATGCTCCTAGAGAATGTCATTCTAAGTGAAGTGAGCCAGAAAGAGAAAGAAAAATACCATATGAGATCGCTCATATGTGGAATCTAAAAAACAAAAACAAACAAACAAACAAAAACAAAGCATAAATACAGGACAGAAATAGACTCATGGACAGAGAATACAGACTTGTGGTTACCGGGGTGCGGGGGGAGGGACAGACTGGGATTTCAAAATTGTAGAATAGATAAACAAGATTACACTGTATAGCACAGGGAAATATACACAAAATGTTATGATAAATCACAGAGAAAAAAATGTGACAATGAGTGTGTATATGTCCATGAATGACTGAAAAATTGTGCTGAACACCGGAATTTGACACAACACTGTAAAATGATTATGAATCAATAAAAAATGTAAAAAAAAATAAAAATAAAATAAAAGAGCACTGTCTAAAGTTAAATAAATAAACAGAAACTAACTCTGAAAAGTAACTACTAGAATACTTCAATTTTAGAAATTCTTAAATTTTAAGAATTAAGATTTCACAATTTTAAATGAGTCACAATTAAAATTTCTTCAAGGTTCTTTACTGCTAACCAAAGATAATGGAGTTAGAGCTTTAGAATTCTTAAAAACAAAGAGATAATTCTAAGAATTATCTCCCAGCTCTGAATCATAGATAAAGACAAAATTTTCAAATGGTCAATTTTCTAGAAAATCTACTGAACACCCGCTCTGCAAAGGTCACGTGGGCTGTTAACTGGCTCACCAAACCCTAGGGTAGGGGTGTAAGAAGGACCCGTTGAATGAGAAAACTGATGCAGAAAGTGATGTATAGCATCCAGTAAAAACCAACTCTCTCTTTTTTTCCTTTTAGAACTAAGCAAACGTTAATAGGAAAGGGGAGTGAATCAATACTGATAAGACGAGTAAACATATAAGGAAAAAACAGAAGCGAGCATTGCTGAGATATCTAACTAATTGGAGTGATTGTTTAAACAAAAGTAGAATGAAGTAAATCAAAAATAATGAAGGCGTAAGAACCTCAGATTAAACAAATGATGAATAGAACAAAGGGGAAGTCAGAAAGCACAAAAATGTGCCACTCTCCATAGAGGAGAGACCAAAGTATGCTTAAATGTACAGACCTAAATTAATAATCAGAATACTAAACATTTGCTAAAAATAATTGTGGCCAGTTTCATAGTAATAAATTAATGACTATTGCAATTAAGAATATCTATGATCTGTTTTAAAGCAATCATAAGTAATGGTAAGTGCAGGACAATTAACTTTTAAATTATTCTCATATGAAAAAGAATACATTCCAGTCCATTTACCCAAATTTATAATACAAAGGAAAAATGGAAATTCTACTTTTAAAAACTTAAAGAGAAAGTCAGAGCACAGAATAAAAAAATAAAGAACATAAAATAAAATTACTTAGTTCACTAATTAAAACACATAGTAGTTGATTAAATACATAGTATTTAAATCCATGTATGAGTTAGAGATACATAAAAAGCACAGGGGTAATGAAAATTTTAAAATATAATATGGGCAAATATCAGTAAACTCTTGCAATACAAAAGAAGATCATTGTGCTATGACAGCAGATATACTTTAATTATAAAGACGTGACATTTTTTAAAAAAGGTTTCTTTGTATCTAATAATCTACAACCAAAAATACATACAGAAAAAAATTAAAAGAGGAGAAATAACAAAAACCATATTGTACTTAGACATTTTCATTCTTATAAATACAAAAAAATTTAACTTTAATTAATATTTTAACTGTGAAATATAGTTCAGCAAAAATTTAAAAGAAAAATATTACAACCAACTACTTAACCTCAGAAATGCAACTATGACTCAATATTTTAAAATCAAAGAAAATAACCACATCAAAAATCTTTTAGAGAAAATTCATTTGTCTGAAATTGGCAGTGCTGAAATTGGCCAATTTCACTCTCAATGGTGTATTCAAACTAAAGAACAAAGCAAAGAAGCCCATCACTACCATGTTTATTTTTATGTCATATTGGAGATCTTACTTAATGCAAAATGCTAGGTAGGACAAAGAAGATGAACATGTATTAGAAAGGGAGAGACAAATTAATAGTTGAAGATGACATGCTTCTATACGTGTATTTGTCGGGGTTCTCTGGAGAAACAGAACCAATAAGATGTGTATATTTGGGGGTGTGGGGATTTATCATAGGAATTGACTCATGCAGTTATGGAGCCAAAAACTTATGAGAAAACCCACCAGAAGTCATTAAAAAATTTAGGTAAAGAAACAAAGTTCAAGATAAATTCTGAAACAGCAATATCATTCCTTTGTACTGGCAATAACTATTTAAATAGTACATCATTTTAAGAAAAAGATAAATCCAGATCTTACTAACAATAGTAAAGAAACAATAAAATAGGGATAAACTTGAAAGAAATTTGGGGAGTTTATTTTAAAATCTAAATATTACTGTTTTTTAATTTTAAATATATAAAGAGATTTCATCATCCAAGTATACAGTATTTTAAAAATTACAAGAATTGATTCTTATGCCCATATTATTTTGTAATTGAATGCAACGGTACTATAGAACTTGAGAAAATATTGATATTTTACAAGGAAAAATTAACACGTGAGAATAACAAAAACTCTGAAAAAAACCCAATATGGGCATTTACCTCTATTACTCATTAAAACCTATCATAAAGAAATGATAATTAAAATGGAGGGGTATGTAAGCAAAATAAAAACCATTTGATACAACAAGAGTTCATAAATAGACCCAACTATCTATAAAAAACTTACTATGTGATAAAGTAAACACTCTAAAATAAACATAAAATAATTTTAATAAGTGACTTGAAATTCAGATATATAAATACTATACAAGAAAATGTATTAGAGATGTCTTAAAGCATATATCAAAACAAACTGCAGATGGAATCAAAGCATTAAAATAGAAAATGATGAACAAAGTAGATGAAGTGTTAATAAAGCTGGCCACCACCACCACCAGGATAAAGAGACAAAAGTTACTGACGAGAAAAAATTTTACATAATAAAGAGTGGTAGATCGTACAAATGGCCACAGTTCTTTGAAGTTTCTCTCAACAAGTGAAGCCCATTTCTCCACTCCTTTAATCTGTGCTTACTAAATGCAGCAGAAGCCACGCTGTACAAGTTCTGAGCTGGACCTCAAGATGCCTTATATACATGCTTCTACTCTTGCTTTTGGAATCCCAGCTAATGCTGCCATGTGAGCAAGCCCAGCCAGCTGCTGGGTGATGGGACACCAGTTTACCAGGCAGCTACCAGCAAATGCTCGAGCAAGCTCAGTCAGCCACCATCAGCCCAGCCACCCAGCTGAGTCAGCCCAAGCTGCTGACGCATAAACTAATTAAATGTCTGTCTTAAGCTACTAAATGTTAAGGTAGCCTACTACACAATGAATCTCAAAAGTAAGAGGGAGAATTATCAGTGAAGTATCCTTGAGAGACAGATGGATTCACTGTGCAGACAAAAGATCACTCAGAATATGTGCAGGAATCTCAGATTATCTCAAAGGTGGAAAAAGTGTGATGGTTCACACTCAGCGAGCAAAGCCAAGATCATGAAAAGGGGTGGAGCAACTGATTATAGGATTGGTTGGGATACTGATGTGACAATAGAAGGAGAGTTGACCTCTGCATATCGTCCCTAATCCCAAGGGCCAGTTAGCTGCAAAAAGAATGAATGATTCCTAACAGCAGCCATGTTTAGGGCAGAGGGATTGAGCAATATCCCCACGTGGTTTGTTTTCCCAGGAAGTAACAAGGAGCATCCAAGACCAGAAGAGGTGCAACCCAGGTGCCCTGCCCAGAAGCAACTTCATCACTCCCCTTTGCTCACTGAAAACAATGTGGAGAACAAGCCCCCGAAACTAGAAGAAATGTTCTGTCCAGCAGAGAACCTCTAGCTTTTCTGAGGGTTTTTTCACATATCGTAACATTTAATTCTCAGAAGAAATAAATAAACATAGTGCTATTTGTAATTTCTCCTATTAAAGATGGAAAATTGAGGTATGGAAACACATACTTAATGTAATTACAGAGTAAAACATAATCTTAGTAATAATTAATAATACCACAATCATAAGGTGAGTATTACATATAAGAAACAAGAAAAGATGATTTTAAATAAAATGCCAAGTAGAGACGTTAGAAAAGAACATTGTTGAAATAAAAATTCAATATATTTGCTGGCATAGATGAGGAGAAAATGAATGAGCTGAACTGAGCCTAAAGATTTGCCTATAATGGAAAAGGAAACAGAGTTATTTCAGGAGAAAAAAAAAAAAGATATGAAGACTAGATCCCAAATTGCCAATGTTACTAGGAAAATAAGGCAAAAGGGACTGGGCATTATCTCATAAAACAATTGCTAAAATTCCCCAAACTAAATAAGACAAGACTTCTCACATTAAAATAGTCTATCAAGTTCTGAACGTTCTGAACAGGATAAATTTTGTAGACCAAACATTGACCTATCACAGCAAAATTTCAGAACATGGAAGAAGAGTTTGAAAATGAAAGAGACCCATTATATGTAAAATCTAAAGTAACCAAACTCATCAAAGTACAAATCAGATTGGTGGTTCCCAGAGGCCAGGAGTAGAGGGTGGGGGAAACGGATGAAGGTGGTCAAAAGGTACAAACTTCCAGTTATAGGTTCTGGGATATAATGCACAGCATGACGACTACGGTTAACAATACTGTACTGTACTGTACTGTTTTTCGAAAGTTGCTGAGAATAAATCTTAAAAGTTCTCATCACAAGAAAAAAAAACGTGTAACTTTACGAGGTGATGGATTTTAACTAAACTTATTGTGGTAATCATTTTGCAATATATGTATCAAATTATTATGTTATACACCTTAAACTTATATCCTGTTACATGTCAAGTATATCACAGTAAAACTGGGAAAAAAAGAAAAGAAGAAAAGACCCAAATCAATTATCTAAGCTTTCATCTTACAAAAGTACAAAAAGAAAAGTGGATTAAACCCAAAGTAAGCAAAATAAGGATAAGTATAGAGATTAATAAAACAGAACACAGGAAAACAATAGAGATATATCAATGAAACCAAAATCTGCTTCTCTGAAAAGATTAATAATTGATAAGCCTCTAGACAGATTGATCAGGAAAAGCGGACATCACTAGGGATCATACAGACATTTAAAGGATAATTTAAAAATATTAACTTGACAAATCAGATGAAATGGACAAACTTCTTGAAAAACACTGATTACCAAAATTGATACAAGGAGAAATAGAAAGTCTGAGTGGTCCTCTCTCTATTTAAGTGATCCAATATGTTAATTAAAAGCTTTCTCAAAAAGAAAAATCCAAGCCCAGATCGCTTCACTGGCAAATGCTACCTAACATTTGTAAGAAGTAATACTAATTATAAATGAATTCTTTCAAAAAACAAAAGAGGAGAGAATATTTCACAATTCATTTTATGAGGCCAGCATTTTCCTAATAGCAAAACATGAAGCTATTACAAGAGGTATATACAAATATCCTTTATGAATATAAACACAAAACTTAACAGAAATGGGAGCAGGCATGTGACTGAGACTGTAACAACTGGATGCTGTCCTCCAAGTCTTTAATGGGGACATGGAAGGAATTTAGGTTTGGGAGTCTGACCTCACTGGGACAAAACCTGTGAAAATTAACCATTAGTATTTAGGGATAGTAATCTGGCAGAAAAGCTAATTAAATGATCATCTACGGTCATCAGAAATGAAGAACTCAATGAATGTAAGGCATGGAGGAGACTGTTCAAAAATGTTTTCAGGGCTCCCTCTTTCCATCTCTCAGCCCTCAGCTTCATCATTATGATCAATTCAGGTATATTTACAGATAGCCATAACCAGCTTGAGTTTTACAAGGGTCTGAAACTCAAAATGTCTAAAAAAAAAAAGAGACTCTCCCTTTCTTTCCTCTACTAGCATTTATATAAATCCCTGTCAAAAAGACTCTGGTCATGCTTAGGATCTATGGTCACCTGGGGATCATCACAGTGTCCACAGACAGAAGATTCTGATTGGCCAGACTGTATCTTGTGCCCACTCCTGCAGCAGAGAACACAGGGTCTTTTGATTGGCAGCCCTCCCTAATTCACATGAAGTGGGAGAGAAATTGTTCCCAAAATGAAGGGATGTTGGACAGACAAAAAAGTCACAGTTGAGCCCCACAGACAGAAAGGGTAAAGATAAAGAAGGGACAGAAGATGATCTATTCAGCAAAGTCCCCCTTGAGAAAATTGAAGGAGGTGCACCAGATAGTAAAGGAGGAGGAACAGACTTTCCATCAGAGGAGAGATACATGCTCTTCTGTAATCTATACTATGCTCTTTTGTACTAAGCTGCCTGAAACTTTTCAGTAACTAAAGTTAATAATATCTGTAACATGAATAAGAGTACAAGGACGTCGTGTCCTTGAAACTAAACCATTTTTAAGCATCTAGCATCTTAGCTACTTACACACTTGCTGATCAACAGTGACGTGACAATTATGAATACTACTAAGGAAATTTGTCGTCATGAAACACGACCCGTGTGATGCTCCTTTGGCATACTCGTTTGACTATCTTGAGTAATCCTATGTGCCAGAATATACTCAAATAAATCAAATGGGATTTATAGATTGACCACAGAGGCCACACACATGGTGATTTGGAAACAGGCAGGCCTGAGTTTCTCGAGCCTGGTAATACCACTTTCTACCTATATGACCCTAGGAAAGTTACTTAATGTTTAATTTATGCAAAATGGTCCACAGTGGACCTAGAACAGGGTAAGTTCTCAACAGTAAGTGTTATCTATCGTTAGTACGATGGTCCTATAATGATGGAGCCAGTTAATTGAATACCTCACCCTCAATTTCCCACCATTCTGATTCTTACTTAATTCTACTTGGAATTAGTGGTTTCACTGTGCATTACAGAGTATAATGCATAAATAATGAAAACAGGGTCACATAAGTAACCAATCACTGAGCCTTTTTTTTTTTAAGCAAAAAAAATCCTCTAGATTTCCCTCACCCAGAAATCCTTCCCAGACAGCCCCTTTGAGAACGGCAGTCATCCCTCACAACTCTCAGGATTCATCGCTATACTGAAAGAATTCAACCATGTGTCTGTTGTCCAGTCAAAAACTTGGTAGTTCCCACTTCTAACAGCATGTTTTCTAAACATCTCTGGTAAATGGAGATTTTGACTTTATGCCCGGGACACCCTGAGAGCTGCTCCTACAGAAAAAACTAATAGGATAATAAATCCCCAGTCCTTTCTTCCCCCACTCTGGACAAGAGTTGTTTTACTTAAACCGGCCTTCGCTTTCCTCTGGACGCTGCCCTCGCCCTGGTCAGACCATTGTGTTTAATACAGGACTTTTGACTCAGCCACCATTACTCACACTTTACTGATTTTACTTTAAACACTGTTGGCTAAAACGACAATTTATCACGACTGTTTTGCCTAGCAGTGGGGGGATAATTTATTTCTCCGTTGAAGGGTTTGATATTTATTAGCGCGGCCGCGGGATGCTCCGCGGAGACTCACGTTTCGGGGAACGCGCTCCGGCTCCAGCCTCAGGCCTGCTCCATCCGCTCGGCTCCAGCCCACCCGTTCCTCCGAGGCAGGCCCCGCCCGTGCTCCAGGGCACAGGGGACAGTGACTCTGGGGAAATGGAAGCCTGGTACTCCGCTCCACCCTGAAGCGGGACCCGCAGCTGTGAAGCAGGGGCGAGGCGAGCCCTCAGAGCCTGCTCCGGAGCGCCCGGGAGCCTGGACAGCAGAGTGCAGGACGCAGCGCAGAAACGCAGGCATCTGCGGAAGCGCTCTCGCTGGAGGGTGGCCGCCTGGCTGCCCAGAGCAGCCAGTGCGCAGGAGACACTCAGGTAAGGCACCTGCGGAGAAGCGGGGAGCCCTAGGCCTCCAACACCGGTGGGAGACAACCCCCACGTCACGCACACACGTATGTACGTATGCACGCACGCACGTACGCACGCAGCATCTCGGCAGTGCGGTCACAGCGCTTAGCAATAGTAGGCTTCTACCATATATTGTAGCAGCAAATGAATAACTGAAAGAAAAGGAAAGGAACTTGGGTTTTTTGTGTGCCTACCGTGTGCTATGCTTACATGCATCATTTCACTTAATCTTTGCAATAATCCCAAGGATGAGGATGCTGAGAACAATGATGCTCAAGGATGAGAGTTCTATCCATGGGCTCTGGAAGGTCATGTAAATTGCGTACTTTTCTACGGCTAGTACGCGGCAGAGCCAGGGAACTCACCCAGATCCCATCACCAGCTCCACCCCTTAATTTAGGACGTCATCGCTAACGGAAGTATATTATCTGGGAGACATACTTATATAATCCTCTAGCATTTAGGCCACGAGTCAGAACATACTGGATACCTTTCTTTCTTTTCCAGAAGGGCAGGAATGGGCCATGGCACGACTCAACTCTGATGTTTCAAATTGAGCACACGCTTGAGGGTGAGAGGTGGTGTCTTAATGAAGGCTGCTACGGGGTGAGGGGTGGGGGAGGGTTCCTGCCAAGGCGCAGCAGTGGGAGCTTGTGAACACACACACCTCGAGGAGGAGGAATAGAAGAAAAATGTCAATGGACTAAAATATACCAGGCCATCACTTTTCACGCCCCTATCACAGCTGATTCACTGAGCTTCAAGTGCTGGGAGAGCCATTGTCTTAGAAGTTTTCTGTCACCTGTGGTGGGCGCATGTGCTAGGCACTGTGCTGGAGTAAAAGTTACAAAACTAGGTTAGATACAGTCCCCATCTCAAGAGTTTGTTCTCTCTTTCCCCTGAGACTTTGAGCAAATTCCTAGGATGTCATGGGATGGTGGGAATCATAGATGAGACAGGAAAAAAGGGGAGGATCACTTCAGGAAAGGGGGTAAGGGTATTAAGATAAAGTCCCACTCCTCCTGGTCCTCTGTGGAGACACCCACAGCCTTGACACCTGCCCAGCTAAAGGTAACACCCACCCACCCAGAGCAGCCTTGTCTTTAAGCAGCCAGTCCTCAGAACCTACTGGCTGGTATAACCTTCCTCATCCCCTTTGGAGGGGGTGAAGGATGGGTGGGAGAGAGGGATTCCACTCCCCTTCTCAACATGTGAGGAATCTGACACTGGCACTCATACCCAGATAGAACTACCCCCTTGGCTTGTCTACCCCACTTTGTCTGTTGATATTCCTGCTGAGTAGCCCCTTTCTGTTTGCCCCTTACTCAACCAAAGCACACCCCAGCCTGGATTATGTCATCAAGAAATGAGGTGGGCAACAGAGGAAACACTGGAACTTTGTTATTCAGAATACATCTCTATGGCATGACACCTAGTGGCCAAATATGTGAATTGCAGGTTTAGTTTTTCATTTTGTGGGTGAAGCAGGGAGTAGGCTATAGCTTTGGGAACCATATGAGAGGTTATAGGTTGTAAGGTAGCATTCATATACCTGAGGTGTTTCTGACAAAGTCCTGTTTTTGTGCAGTTTTACTCTTCTCACTGAGCATAATTTGTTAAATGCACAACAAAAATGTAATTTTTTTATATCCATTAGGAGTATTTACAGAAATAAATTTGTTGTGTGTCCTGAAAAAGAAAGAAAGAAATGTCTTGGGGAAACATGCGTCCACTTGAGATGAAACTCCTCAGAAAACCAATTCCCTGAGGGAGAAACTCAGCCATGAGAACCTCAGAGGAGGCTTATTTAGTACTTTCAGTGAGCGGAGACTGACATCAATCTGAAGGCCAAGCAACAGATAGCATCCAAGTTCCACCAGGATTGCATCACCGTGGAAAGAAGTTGCGGCATGGCCTCACCCAACTTGACCAGCAGTTCATCAGGGCCCCCGCTCCCCGGCCTACCCCTCCGGCCAATCACGGAAGGTCCCAGCTTATTGTTTTGTTGAGTCCCCCATGAAACAAAATTCTTTCCAGAGCCTTGATTAACCTTATTAAAACTCATAAAAGTCAAAGTATTTCAGCCTGTCCGAATGTCTCCACTTTCTTCTAGATATTTGTGGTCAAGGGCGTTTTTGCTGTCCGTTTTCAATTAGTAAAGAGATGTGGCAAAAAGAAAAGGAGGGCACATTAGAATTCAAAAGCATCGCTTCTTAAAACCTTGTGAGGAACTGTGACGTGTGAGTGCCTAGACCCCAAGAACACCTCCACCCTTTTCGAGTTCCAAGATCACATCAACTGCTGTTTGTGGGATGCATATTATGGAATTACATGACATAATATGAGGCGTTGTATTCTTGTCACAAACTGAAAATCTTGCTGATGCATGGCCATGTTAATCAGGACCACTTCAAGTTCATGGCTTGTGTGTGGTCATGGGCTGTATGTTATCCATTAATGATGGAAAGTTGACCCCAACTGTGTCCTGGGTTCACTGAATAGTTTGGTAGAATCCAGAGGAGCCCATGGCATTTTTGCCAAAGCTCTCTCCCCAACCCCCCCTCCCTTAATTGTAAAACCCATGTGCATTTTAACAAAAATCTCATCCATCTGTTTCTGATTCATTTACACTTAACTCATCAAATCTCCTTTTGTCAGGGCGGTCATGTCCCACAGGTTCTGCACTGGTGTGCCATGTCGAACCTTCTTCCCTGAACACCAAGAAGTCTTGGTTAGCCAAGAGATGACTTGCTCCCCTTCCTGGGGTTGAAGGAGTGCAGTTAGGGGAGGGTGAGAAGAAAGATGTTCCAAATTTCAAACCCCCAGGAGCTTCAGTCCACTGTGGGCTTGGCAAAATGTCTCCTCTCATTCACAGAGCTGACTTGATTGAGCTGTTATTGTTATGGTGTGTGGGTGTGAGTGTGTGTGTTTGTGAGTGTGTGTGTGTACATTGGCTGTGATTAAACATGTTTTGTGGCATTAATTCAGACTCTGGGTGGGCTTCCCTTCTCTGTAATCAGACCAACTGGCTGACTTCAAGAGGGAGGAACTGGACGGAATTCCTCTTATGATTTCCACTGTGCTGGGTTTTATCCACCTGTCAACCAGGAGCAGAAAAATGAAAAGCAAGAGCTCTCAGAAATAAGAGGAAGAACTCCAGTTCTGGGAGTCCTCCCAGCATTCTCCTGTTCAGGCAGCTTTATTCCCAGATGAGGAGCGGGCACACAGAGGACCACAAGGCAGATCCATGCTCAGCAGGGACAAGCAGGGGGAGCAATCCCTGGTACTGCAGCTGTGTTGGGTGTGGCATCACACTGATCCACCCAGGACCTCCCCTAGATGGAAGCCACAAAAAAGACCTGGGCCACCTAAGGCTGCCCCATGCCCTGGTAAGGGTTGCCATGTCAAAAAGTAAATGCTCTCCCCTACCCGTCCCTCAGGAGACAAAGAGGGCCATTGACAACTGAACTCAATCAAACACAAAGCTTGCTTTTAAAGAAAAAGGTCTATTGACTTCTCTGTGAGTCTGTTTGTCTTGTAAATAAGATCATTTGTGTCATTTTTTAGATTCCATATATAAGTGATATCATATGGTATTTGTCTTTCTCTGTCTGACTTACTTCACTTAGTATAATCATCTTTAGGTCCATCCATGTTGCTGAAATGGCATTATTTCATTCTTTTTGATGGCTGAGTAGCATTCCATTGTGTATATATACCACAACTTCTCTATTCAGTCATCTGGATATGGACATTTAGGTTGCTTCCATGTCTTGGCTATTGTAAATAGTTCTACTATCTTTTAATAACCTATAATGAAAAAGAATACAAAGAAGAATATACATATACACGTATAACTGAATCACTATGCTATGCACCAGAAACTAACATAACATTGTAAATTTTCAATAAAAAATACTTCAGTTAAAAAAATAAATAAAAATTTTTTGAATATTGAAATTTTAGTTATTCAGCATTCTGCTACTTTTCATGATATTTGGGATGATTTCAATTGCATCTATCAATCCTGTTTTCTATATGAAATTTTCCTTTCCTATAAACTCAGATTATCTTATTTCTTCATAGTTTTCAAGTAAGTCGTGTACCATGTAGAAAATTCAACACAAAGTTACATTTAGGGAGAGATGTGGAATATTTGGACTTAAACGTGTTCAAGTTCTTAAGGAAAAGACTTCTTGAAATCAAGTGCAACATTATCTGCTAATTTAATAAACAGACACTGGGGTTCAATGAGGAAAACAGCTTCAATCTGGAAACCCAAGGGGTCTGACCATATGCAAGAGAAACAGGTCTCCACTGTGGTGCAGTGTCATGTTTGTGTCCTGCCATCAGGGCTCCATCTCTGAGTCTCTGCCCTCGTGCATCTCTTAGCTTTGTCCTGAATCTGACCTCCTTCCAGCTATAAGGTGTCGGCCAGCAGCAAGTGGTATGGAGCATCCTTCCTTACTCATATCCCTTGAAAGAAGAAGCTGACTTCCGTCCTGCTCTCTTAAAGACAAGGAAAAACTTTCCCTGAAGTCTCCAGCAACCCTCTCCAATATAAGAATCAGGTCATATGCCCATTCACAAAGCATTCATTGACAAGATTAGCTTCCTTTGATTGGCCAGGATAAATTGGATCTCACTTCTGAAGCTGAAAATGGGATAAGTTCCTCCTAAGTCATATGCACAAAACTGAGATAACATTGCGAATAAAGGAGAGAATGGATGCTGGCTATTGACAATCAACAGAGTCCACTAGAGATACTGGGCATTTTCCAGGTTAAGTTCTGTGTCCATTCCCTTCATCCATTTTGATGATACATAAGAATTCATTCATTGTGAAGCTCTCCTCAGTTGCCATCTGGGGTCTTGGAGGATCCTGAGAGCTTTGACCGACGGGGACCACATCTGAAAGATATTGTGGTCCTCTGGAGTCACTCCCCTCTTGTCGGGCAGCAGTTACGTAATGAAGTAACACCCAGGCCTGAAAGCCAGCCTGAACTTAAGCGCCCTTCCTGAAGCGGCCGACTCCACATTCCCACGTCGCCAAGCACTCAGGCCTCTGCGTGCAAACTCCTCACTCCTACTGTTTCAAAGGGCGGGCCACTCCTCAGATGGGGAAGGCCACTGGGCAGGGCACAGGCACATGGCTCACATTTTCCTGCTCACGATAGTTTTTCCATTGACTCAAGCAGCAGCTGCTTTTTGGAGGGCCATATTTGTCTGCGATGACACAGACCGTTTCCCAATTCTGAAGTGGTCATCTTCAGATTGGCCAGTGTGACACAATCTCTTTGGAATCAGACTTCTGTTGCCCCGACTGCCCTTGCGATGCTAAAATCGGACCTAGGGTTGAAGAACCATTCATTAACATGTAGACATAGCAGTTTCTTCCAAGCAAAAGAAAGGGACCAAGATTGTTATCAATGACCCCTTGGCATTGGCTGATCCAGAGATGCCCTTATGCCGCTAATTCATTCCTTATGCTCCTATCCTGGAAGGTTCCAGAACCTCCCACCCTCACTTCAGCCACATCCACAGGCCCCTCTACAGGTTCAGGGCTGTCCTCTGAAACCCTGCCTGTTTGGTAGCCCTACCCTGTCTGCCTTAATCTACACCTCTGTCAATCCAACCCTCCTCCCTTTAGTCTGCCAAAAAATAAAAGTATTTCAGTGCCACTATTCTTGGATTCTTGACTTTCAGATGAGTGAGTCTGAGTTCCAGCTCAGCTACTTCAATCTGAAATTCTGTTCAGAGGAGACTGGTCTGTACAACTGAAAACACCATGTGGAGTAGGTATAAATGTAGTCTCCATCAATTACCAACCATGTGAACCTAAGCACACTTTTTACCTCTCGTCACATAGTCATTGTGTATTGATGAAAGGTTGCCTATGGGACGGCACCATGCTCAGCTCTAAGACAGTTCCTGCATCTCTAAAAAGGAGCATAAATAATCAAATACATCTCATAGGGTTGTTGTCAGGGTTAAATGACATACTACATGTCGAGCACTTAGGACAATGCCAGATGCATAGGAAACACTCATAAAGGATGCTGAGTGTCACTATAATCATTCATGAGAAAGCATCAGTGAGTCTGTCTGCAACTCCTAACAATGCTGTCTTCCCCGGAGCCCAAAAATTCTTCCATCTCTTCTGTGTTCATTCCAATTTGTCACCCTTCCCAGGATCCTACAGCTATAGATCAGGCAGCTATTTAAAATGGGTCTGCTGGTGATGTCAACCCAACTGCGTCCCCCAATGTGGTGCTTGGTGCAGGCTAGGCTGTGTGGGCCTGCTCCTGATGGGAGACAGTCATGAGACACAGGGCTCAGTAAGTCTCAGGCTCAAATCCCTAGTGCTGTATCCCTGGTCTGCCCTAGAGTGTGTGAGCCAAGTGCCTGTAGAAGGGACACACACGTCTTTAGCCATAAATGTCGCATGGCTGTTATAAACCGTGAGGTCTGGTAACACCAGCAGCCACTTATCAGGTTTCAAATGTACCACATTCTTGCAGATTTCCAGAGCTCTTTTCTCTTTCTCTTTCTCGCCCCTACTTCAGCCCTGGCCATATTCTAAAGCACCCCAGATTGCTTACTGAAACCTAACAATTGGAAATTAAGTTGAATACAAATTCAGGAGGGGAAAACCAGCTGGAAGTCTATATTTCAGGAGAAACAGAAGTGGAAAGTTACCATATGCCTCACTGTGCCACGCGGTTCTCACAGACCATCCGTGGCACACAGGCAAGACAAAAAGAAGGGGGCTCAAGACAGTCCAGCTTACAGGAAAGAAATGGATGAAAAAGGTGGGCTTAATATCATCACAAATCAACAACTTATTTGAAGCTCCTTGAAGGAAAGGCATACATTGTCAGTATAGAAGATCTAGTCTGTTAACAAATAATAAGCCATGAAAAGATCCTTTTTACTGGAAACCATGTATGGTCTCTTGATTGCCAGGAAAAAATCCCTTCTGAGACAAAATCTGGGCTGAAATCAGCGCTGACTGAAGAGAGAGCACGTAGGTAGGTGACTCTTCCTTGACTTATCTTTTGCTTTGTAAAATGACCATAAAAATACAGCACCACCTCTAGCCCCTCATGGTGTTTGAGGGACTTCATTTGTGCTTCTTAGGGAAGTTCTTAAGATGTCTGGTAAGTCAGCATAACCCTTGGAAGAAAGATTATGGATAAGTTATCCCACTGGGAAGTTATTTTTCTTGTTAAGTGAGTCTACTCATCGGCAGAGGGCCAATGAGGGGGACAAGAAGTCAGGAACCCGAGCACCTCTACCTGGAGTGGCAGCAGTATGACACAGTGTCAGCAGCAGAGTTGGGAAGAGCACTGAGAGATGTTGTGGGGAGAGGAATGGTGGTAGGGATTTGTGTTAAAGGGATGGGAGGATGTGATCTGCAGAATCCCCCCAGGCTTTTCTCATCCTTAAGACACACAGGGAAAACTAAACCACCCAGCTTGCTGTTACAACAGCCCTAGGAAACTAACACAGATCTTGGTACCCAAAGTAGGGTGGCTTAAAACAATGAGAATTGGTTGTCTCCCATTTCTGGAGACTAAACATCTGAAATCAATGTGTCAGTGGTGCCATGCCCCCTCTGAAACCTGTAGGGGATAAACTTTCCCTGCCTCTTCCTAGTTTCTCATGGTGGCCATCAATCTTTGGCATTTTTTACAACTGCTTTACTCCAAGCTCTACCTCTGTTGTCACATGGCATTCTCCCCATGTGCCTGGATCCAAATTTCCCTCTTCTTTTAAGGACACTGTTCATATTGGATTAGAGCCTTCCCTAATGACCTCATCTTAATTTGATTACATCTTCAAAGATTCTAATTCAATAAGGTCACACTCACAGGTGCTAGGGGTTAGGACTTCTTTTTTTTTTTTTTTGGTGAGAGGGACACAACTTAATTCTCAACCAATCTCCCAGTAGACTGTCATAGGTCTTCTAGTTGGCTACAGCTAGTAAGTGGCCATTGAGAGTGAACTTGATTGAACTTTGAAAGACTAACCTGCAAGAGAAAATGCCACAGCAGGCAATGAAAATGGATGCTGGAAGTGGAAGACCTCCAGCCTGAGGGCAAGATCCCCTCGACAGCTTTCCAAGCTCTCAACAGAGCCCAGGGAGGTCTAAGAGACGTCAGGGACCACTGGCTCTCAGTGAAATGGATGCAAAGCTGTGAAAAGGTGGAAAAAAAGAGAACACTAATTAACTCATCTACAAAACAGAGATAGACTCAGTGACTTAGTAAATAATCTTATGGTTACTAGGGGGAGAAAGGGGATAGGAAGGGATAAATTTGGCAGTCTGAGATTTGCAAATATTAAACTGCTATATATAAAAATAGATTCTAAAAAGCAAGTTTCTTCTGTACAGCACAGGGAACTATATTCGGTATCTTGTAATAACCTTTAATGAAAAAGAATATGAAACGAGTATATGTATATATATATACATATGACTGAGACATTATGCTGTACATCAGAGATTGACACGTTGTAACTGACTACACTTCAGTGTAAAAAAAAGAAAAAGAAAAAGAAGAAGAAAGAAAGAAAGAAAAGGGAAAAAAAGCAGTACAAGATATCAAGCGCTTTCATGGGATGCTGAATGCTTGGTTCCCAGCAGGCAGTCTGATCTCTTGAACGCAAAACACTGACTTTCCCAAGACACTGGAGAGACATAATCACAACTATCAGACATACAAATCATTCTGGCAATCGAGTTTCCAAGAAGCAAAGGATCCAGGATTCTTTTTGCTGAAGCAAATCTAAGTGATGACACCGAGAAGCACCAGGATGCTGTGTGTCTGCCATGGTCGGGGCTTACATCTGTGCCTCTCCTGGTCCAAGCGTTTTCAGGTGCAGTCGCAGCTCTGAGCTTGGTTATTTCCTCCCCTCAAGCTGGCCCGGGCTCTACAGAGGCACTTCCAGCATCTGGCAACGTGGATTTCATGACCACCAAGTAAAAATGAAATAATGTGCATACCAAAACATAAACACATTGTAAAGTACATTCAGCCTCAGATTCCAAACCCGGCGACCCCGCGTGAGTTAGCGAAAGGGAAGCCAGACTTCTGTCCCGGCGGGGAGAAGGGAGGCCTCCAAACTGACAGCTGCTATCATTCCAAAACAAGTCATTGTTTATAAATGAATATTCTTTGTGATAAATTATTGAATTACATGAAAACTCTATGATTGCCTGCCGCTGCCAGATTTGGTTTTGGTCTCAAAAGCCAGCATGGAATGTACTACAGACAGAGAGCAAAATTAAAAACTGCTGCTCTTTCCTCACAAAATTCTCCCCCGAACTCTCAGTTTCCCAACTAACCTGGCTTTGGACACACAGACGTCCCTCTGGAACATGTATAACATACATATGGTTTTAGATGAGAGACCTTCTGACTGATTCTGAGAAAACAGTAGGTGTGACTCGCAGCTCATGACTCACGATAATTACTATCTCAAAATCTAAAAGCGAAGAGGGACACAATTTTTCTTGAGTCTCTGCTACATGCTGGGCTCTGAGCTGCTTGATTTTCATAATTACCTCTAATCCTCACAAACCCCTGTGTGGTCATCAATAGACCCATTTTACAGATGAGAAAACTGATGCAGTTTAGTGATTTGCCTAAGCTGATCCAGCAGGAAAATAAGAAGACCAGGTCTGGCACCAGGTGTTTGACTCCGAAACTGATGTTCTTTCTTTGATAGCACACTGGTTTCCACCACAGCTTAATAAAGGACTACATTTAGTACCAGAACTCAAAGAAAATGTCTCTTTTCTAAGCTCTGACATGAATTCCTTGTATATTATCTTTCAAGTAGGCCTATTTTAGAAAAGTAACATTGGAGGTGAAAAGATCACTATCTTCCTTGATTCATCTTCTCCTTCAGAATTGAATTTTCCTAATCGTCTTCCCTCTCCTGTGGTCTAGCAGGAATAAGAAACAACGGCACTGGCTTCTGATCCCAATTTCCCCTCTCATTCGCTGTGTGCATTGCTAAATCTCAGCCCTCCCTGATACAAGCAGGGGGATGAGACTTGCCTTGCCTATTCCACGGGTTGTTATAATGCTCAAATTATATCATGCCTGGGAAAACATTTTGTAGCTAATAAAGCTCTGAACTGTGTAAGTAACTATTATGCCCTAGATTTTTCTCTGATAGTTTAACAGGAAGGAGGAAGATTCTTTTAGAACAATAGTCCAATGTTAGCTAGTGGTCTGCTGATAAGCAGGATCTCTGAGGGGAAAAAAAAATTAGCTCTTGCTGATTTTCAAAATGTAGATACTCCCACCAGATCAATTTCAAGCTACTAACATGACGTCACTGAGCATAGACATAGGAAGAGATGCTCTCACGGCTAACACAAACCAGATCTAGCATTCCACTAGTTCTGACTAAATTTCTAGCTAGCAGCACCTTTAATAAAAACATCTACCATAGTTCAGTCCCATTGTGAAATGTGCAGAGTACATCTTCACATGTTTCCTACATGGAAACAAGACTGTGCCCCTAGCCTGGGACAGAAAACTGAGACCCCCATGAACCCCTGCTCAGAGCCCAGCCAAACAAATCTTGCCATTTGCTGCTTTGAGGCATCTGAGGAGTGAGTGTCTGCTTCATATAGAACTTATATATTACACAAGAAAATAATGTGCTCCAGGAAAATGTTACTGCTACAAGCAGACACTAGGGGCCAAGAACAAGAACTCATTTCACCCACTCTTCCCCTGTTCACAGTGTAAGTTAGCCATAGATTTGGCTACATATCACACACACACACACACACACACACACATACAGAGTGGTTTACACAAGATTATTTCTCTCTCATATAAAAGAAGGTTGGAAATACATCAACCAGAGCTGACCTGCAACAAGAACCCACGCTTCTTCCAGTTCCCCTTTCTATCGTCCTCATGGTCCCAAATGTCTGCTGGAGCTCCAGCTATGACATGCGAGTTCCAGTCGGCAGAATGGAAAAAGGAAGGAAAAGAAAGACACACTCTCTCACTTTTTTTTCTTTTCTTTTTTATAAATTGAAGTATAGTTGATTTACAATGTCGTGTTAGTTTCTGGTGTACAGCATAGTGATTCAGTTGTAGAAGTCCCACACAATACTTTGCTTACATCTCATTGGCTAGAAACTAAGCATTGACCATACCTAGCTACAAAAGAGCCTTGAAAATATACTCCTTCAACCTGGAGGCCATGTGCCTGACTAAACATCAGGGTCTTTGACTAAGAAGGAAGGGAGAATAGATGTTAGAACTGGGGCAACTAGTCGTCTCTGGTACCTACACATTCATTCATCAGAGGATACAGAAAGAAAAGGAAACAGACATTTTTCTTTTTTCTGCCTATAACTCAGCAGTCTCTTCTCCTCATTCATCTCCTGTAGGTAAGAGGAGAAGTCAGCACTCTATGAAAAACTGAAATTACGTACCCCTGAGGGCCAAATAAAAAAGAACTACATCTGTTTCTGGGATGTGTGTGCAGATCATGTCACGATGTTCTGATAATTATTTGGCAGATAGAGACAATTATATATGATCATTACTAATATTATATTAGAAGTGGATGGAAGCTCTTGTCTCTCTAGATGCATTCGTCTGAGTGCGGTGGTATCAGTTACTTTGATGAAAGTGAGATAGGCATCCGGCTCCAGCTGATGCTGGGAAAAGGTGGAGGTGGGGAGAGAACATCCTTTTCCTCCCCAATACCATCTATCTAGGCTCTCTGTGGCATGGAAGTTGGAGATCTGTTCAGTACACAAATTCCATTCAGAACATCCCATGTGGGCACGCAAGTGTCCGCCTGCAGCCTGAGCCTGCGTCTTCCATCTCTTCTTCCACTGGCTCTAGTGAGTAGCTAATCAGGCATCAGGAAAAAAGTCTCATGCAGCCAAACTAGGCTCTTCATCTCTAGTCATTCCAAAATGGCATGGGAAAAGAACCAGAGAGACGTTAACCTACAAAGAGCTTTTCGGTGACAAACAGAGAAGCGTACAAACACGCAAAGGCAGGGAGGACGTAGCCGTCCTGCTGGGACTGAACCTATTTGCAGATTGTCAAACATCAGAGATGAGATGTACCCTAGCAACCCCCAGCCCACTCCTATTCCATTTTAGACCTGAAGAAACCCACGTGCTATTGGACATTTCATTGAAACCTCCAAGATGCAATTTTACTTTAATCCTATTTAATGCATTGTTCCACGACCAGATATACCAACTCCTCCCACCTGCATTGATCCCTGTAGACCTAAATTCCTTGACCTTCTAGGTTTTAGCTGTCTTTTAATATATGGATAATCCAATGAATGAACCTGGACCTACAATCAGTTTAGAAGTCAAGGAGCTGTCTGAGATTAAGTGATCGATTCTGCAGCAAAGAGTGCTTCTGGTGAAAGCTGGAAATGCAGGAATATAATACTGCTGGAAAAGCCTGTGGCAAATGCAAAACCCTGCGCCCTCAGGTCCTGCCTCCAATGCCTTTACCCTGAGAACACGGCTCATGGTGAATCTAGGGGCTGAAAGAGGGAGCTACTCCTTTTTAAAAGATACTGTTTTTCACTTGCACCAAGATCACTTGCTACAGCCTTGGGAGGCTATAAGTCCCCAGGCCAGGTCAACCTCTTGTAATACTTAACTCTTCTCGAGCCTAGCACTGGCCACTTTAATCACTGTGGCTGTGGAAAGCCCACCTGTCTGGAGGACCCTTCCGGATGAAGCGTTAGAATCCCTTTTGATGTTCCTCCTTCAGGTCATTTGGACACACAGCCCCTTAATGGGTTCGAGTTTCAGAAAATCTACCAGTTTCTATGAAAGGGACTGCCAGCCCCAAAGGAGCAGACTGGATTCACACTGGAGGAGTGAGGAGGGTATGGCATGGAGTTTCCAGACAAGGCAGCGAAATTTGAGGCAACAGAGAGTTTCCCTTCTAGCTTGGGCATGGAAGGGAAGCAGAGAAGTTGAGTTTAGCTTTTAGCCTTGACTAATCAATAGATAAGACATGTACTCCCCTAGAGAAGGGTTTTCTCTTGCATTACACACGCAGAACAACTTTGGACCAAGAAATGCATACAGCCCAGATTATTGTTAAACAAAGAAAATCGCAGACTACTACATACAGGATACGTGAACGACAAGGTCCTGCTGTACAGCACAGGGAGCTGTACTCAATGTCTTGTAATAACCTGTAATGAAAAAGACTGTGAAGAAGAATGTATATAATTGTACACACCATGCTGTACACCGGAAACTAACATGATGCTGTAAATCAACTACACTTCCATTTAAAAAAGAAGAAAAATAACAAATGGCATCCACCTGCCCAACCCTGCAAACAAACAAAAGCAAAAAAGCAAAAAAAAAAAAAATTACAGATGACAACATCTACCACATGGCAAACACCATTCCGAAGGTACGGGCTGTCCAAATGTGTGCCCCTTCTTCAAATTTTCCATGCAGGTTGGTTAAAGCCAGGTCCTGGAATGTTAATTGGGACCTGATCGCAACTAATGGACCAGAAATTATGAAATGCCTCATGTTACCAGTCATTTAAACCAGAGAGTTAATGGTCCAGTTATGGTTAGGTTCAAACTGAGGCTTAAATCTAATATATTTATTGCAAGCAGCACTGAACACTCAAGTAGCCTTAGTTTAAACCTCAGCGACCCCATGGATCGTATCCATTTCCTGCATCTTTGAACCATGCTGCAGCTGACTCTGTCATCTTTCTTTCTCATTTGGGACTATTCAAAGTGACATCTCCTACTATGTCACTCTACCTGGGAGAAAATGGGGCACTTGGTTGCCGTCTACTGTTTTGCATTAGAAGAATTCAGTCTGAGAATCTAACACAAAGCCAGTAGCCAGCTGCCTGAGTTATAACCAGGGTGGTGAATCCATGTCAGAGTCATTCTTGGTTTTTTTCAGTTTTAGTCTATTTACTTCATAAAACCATTTTCACTTCCCTTGGTCCATTGTTACACCACTTCTACTTTTCCTCAAAACATTCACTGGGAGCGTGCTTTTTATGTGGAAATACAAACACAAACTAGAGCTAAGAAGGGCCTGTGTCTCCTGACGGCCAGGTTGTTGTAAAGAAAAATACACCGAGGTAGCCACACCTCACTCTGGCTTCCTAGGAACCCCAGGAAAAAAGAAATTCCAGAAATGTGTTTTAATTCTTTAGCCTGAGTGGCAAAAAGGTTCAACTGTTTCTCAAAGTTTGGTGACGGATCATTTTGACCTTAGGAAAACGGATTTTGTTAGTCTCAAAGCTTATTAAGATTAATGCAAGAGGGGCTCATGATTCCGCCAGAAAAATCCACTCACAAATCTGAGATGGGAGTTTTCTTCTGTCCATGTCAAGGAGAGGGGACCCAGAGTGCCTGAAAAATACTGTCCGGGAATAGGTTGCATGGCAGACCCATGGCAGGGGTCCCTGGCAGGGATGCTCACTTGGGGTGATACTGTGCCGGCCAAGAAAGGGATCTTTTAAGAGATTTCTTGCAGAGAGAGGTCCCGTTGCTGTCAGTCGTGAAATCCACCACCCTGGCCACACAACCGGGCTTTATGGAACCCAGAAGGGTATCCAGAAACTGGAGCCTCATTCAAATATAAACAACTCTCGTGCCTGTTGACCTTGCTGCCCCTCAGCAGCAGGGGGCTACCGCTTCCTAGTCAAGTGCTCGGTCATCGCCGTGACCCCACCGCCTCTCTGCGTCTGACCGCTGCCGACCATCTGACTCCTCATACACCTTGAACAGAAACTCACAGGGAGGACCCCTGCAATGTGCCGGTCCACCATGCGGTCCCAGGAATCTCTGCGGGCAACACCCTAGGGCTGGCTGCCTCCCAGGCTCCTGAACAGTCATGGATGGCTGAATTTTGGTCAAGTGCTCATCCCTGGCCATCTTGGCAGGGCAGGACACAGAAGCCTGTTGCTAAGAGACAGGCATTCCCAGACTCACAGTTGGCTAGACAAGAACTCTGGCTTTGATTACCAGCTCATGGAATTGATGGGAGGCAAACAGACAGGAAGCCTTCTAAGTTTTTCAGGAATTTGCTTCAACCCAAGAAACCCAAGCTTGGCTGACAACAGCCTGTAATTACTCAACTCCTAAGGCAATTCCCAGCCCCCCTCCCCCTGAAATTTACACCAAAAGGTAATGGGCTCCAAAGAAACACAGATCCCAGAACGGGCATATGCACCAATATCTATCTCAGATGAGCAAAGAAGGGCAATGGACAAGGGAGATCTTCCCAGAGAGCACAGCCAGGGTTTGCCCAATTGGCTGACCAAGGGATTCACTGCACCGCCAAGGCAGGCGCTGTCCCTGCCACGCAGGTTGGGATTTATGCAGGGAAGCAGCGAGCGCTAGGTATTGTTCCCTTACTGTCCACTTCTTCAAATAAAGGTTGTCTTGCAGTTCCCCTCCACCATTTTGTATTCCAAGTGCTGTATGAAAAGAGGTCTAGCTCAGCGCTTACAACACAAAGTCCTAAAAATCCAGTGGCTCAAAAATAAAAACCTCCACACGTCTCTTTCTCTTTCCTATAACAGTCTAGAACAGCATAATCCAATAGACATATAAGGCAAGTCACATTTGTAATTTAAAATTACCTGGCAACCACGTTGACAAAAAGAAACAGGTGAAGTGAATTTTAAAATATATTTTGTTTAAACTAATACATGCAAAAATTATCATTTCAACATGTAGTCAATATAAAAATTAAGATAACTTAAAATATTTTTTGTGTGCTTATTTACAGCCCATCTCAGTTAAGAGTTGCCAAATTTGGGGTGCTCAATAGCCGCCTGTGGCAAGTGGCTACCATGTTGGACAGTGCAGAGGTCAAGGTAGGGCAAGTAGAGAGTTCTGCTCCCCAAGGCTAGACAGGGACCCACAATTCTTCTATTTCATTATACTAGAGAATAATTCTACCCTAGAACAGAGGTTCTCAACCTCGGCACTACTGCCATTTGAGACCACATAAATCTTTGCTGTAGAGGACTGTCTAGTGCATGGCAGGATGCGTCCTTAAATGCAACATATGTGCTCGTGTCCCCTACCCACCATATGCCAGAAGCACCACTCCTCCTCCCATACTGTGATAGTCAAAAATATTGGCAAAGTTTGCAGGGTGGGGAACCAATTACCACTGGCAGTGGTTCTCAAATGTAATTACGTTTCAAAATGAACTGAAGAGCTTGTTAAAAGCAGGGGTTTCTGATCCCATGGTTTCTGAATTAGCAGGTCTGAGTAGGACCCCAAAACATACATTTCTAAGGGGCTCCCAGATGGTGCTGATGCTCTATGAGAACCCCTCCCTTAGTTGTTGTGCTCCTCTGTTTGAGCAGCTCGCCAGCACATGGCATTCTTGCTGTCAGGAAGGAAGACCAAGAGAAAAGAGAGGACAAATGATACATTTTAAGGATATAATGGGGAAGTTGCCTATGAGACACTTGCTCACTTTCCATTGTTGAGAATTTGGATTTATAGCCACATCAAGATGCGAGGAAAGCTGGAAAATGTAGCATCTAGCTGGGTACAATGTGTCCAGTTAAAACTGAGGAATTCCATAACTAAAGCGAGGATTGGGAGGGTGGATAATAGGGACTATCTGCAAACGTTTCCCCAGGAGAGGATGCTGTTATTTAGCTGTAAGTTATCAGACTGTGAAGAGGTCCATCCAAAAACTGACCTAGAAAAGGTGCATCACAGCCACGCAGCCCAGATTTGGAGCTCAAGGTGGGGCTTGCGGGATCTCTCTTTGATGAGGAAATATGTGTGTTCATGCAGGCACAAACTTTTGAAGCTGTATATATGGGAAGAAAGGAGGAAGCAAAGGAATGAATTTGCCAATGGATTATCTCTTCCATATCCATTTCTCTCCTCCATTATCAATAAGACAAGAAATTCCCTAGTTTTGTGGTTGAGAAACTTTAACTCTACTTCCCAGCTCTAGAAGTTAGCCCTGATTGAGCCAAGCCAATCCAGGAGTCAGTTTCTCTTAGTCACAGTGATAGGTTCAGTGATGGTCCCATAATGTAAAGAGGTCCAACCAGAGAGAAGTTCATAATGATTTTTTAATGTCTGGGGCAGGAGAAGCTTTCCTTTCCCCTGGATGTGAATGAGGGAACTGCAGCCCTGGGGCAGCAGGCAGCCCTGTGACATGAGAGAAGCCAACAGAAGGATCAAGTCAAAACATGAAGGAGGATCACAGAAAAACAGACTTGCAGCCCTAATGACATTCTGAACCTCTGGATCAAACCATGCCTGATGTCCCACCTCTGGAATTTACTTCTTATACTATGTAAATCAGTTTGGTTGAAGCTTTCTATCACTTTTAACTGCAAGTACCTCCTAATAATGGTTTGACCTGAACACGTTTCTTCCTTGGCACCTAAATGTACCTAATAAAGGCAAGGGCAAGTTTATCTCCTGAGGATCTACTGTAAGCATCTCACTATGTGACCCTTTGGCATGCATTAGCTCATGTGAGTCTCCCAATAACTCTGGAGGTAACTACAAATCAGGGAACTGAGATGCAAAACGATTAGCTAACCTTCCCAATGTCACTCTGAGAATAAGTGGCTGAACTGAGAATTGAGCTCAACTGACTCTAAATCCAATGCTCTTTCTCTGAATTTGGCCTCATATATTATTTTTTGAACCATGTATATAAATAACAAAGGTTTATATGTTTACTCAAACTCCACGTGGAAAACCATTCTGACTTTTGAAAATCTGATTCAGTGATCAAAAACACATGTCGAATATTAGTTAGAAGGTGGTGTAGACTGTAGTAAGGTTTTATAGGCATCTTGGGCAGGTCCTTCAGAGTAATTGGGATGTGGAATGTGGAAGTCATTTTTATGGGAAAGTTGGGACATGGCCTCCTGTAGGCAGCCTCAGGCTAAAGAGTGAGTGTATCAAGAAAAAAAAATCACATTGAACCTGGTGATAAGGTTCATGAGGATGCTAATTAAAAGAAATCTCAAATTTCAAGGCTGTCTTGGTGATACACTTTCAAGCAAGGGCATGTGAATAGTACACAGCAGAAATATAAGGTTTTACCCCAAGATGTCAGTGTTCTTTTGAAAACAGTACGTACAGTCTGTAAACCATCTGTGAAATCCCTCTCTTGCTCACCTATCTTATTACAGTGCCTGCCCGTGCTCCTCCTCAAAGTCTGGCTCAGCCACAAAAAGTAGGAGGATGCCTTCCATCCTGCCTGGGGATGGTAAAGCTTGGCTAACTATGCTATTTTAGCCAACTCCAAAGCCTCTGATTTGTATGTCGCTCAAAATGATTATTCTCTTGTTAGGATGAGAACTAAGAATTGCCCATTGTTATAGCCACAGCAGCACTGGGCTTTTGCTTGAAAATCATCCCTGGGTTGAACTAAATACCTGATCTAGCCCCTACGAAGGAGGGGGAAACCCGCATGCTCTTACCTTTACTTCACCCTTTCCCATTTTCCTTCAGAAAATTTATACTGAAAATGCCCTCAAAGCTCCCAAATTTGGCTTAGGAACTATAGCTCCCCCAGTGTTCATCCAATGAGAAAAGTGATTTCAAACTCAGCTTGGTCCAGAAGCCTATTTAGAAGAGGTTTCTTTTACCACCTAAATAGGCATGCAATACATCTATAAATAAATGCAGAAATGTTCATGAAAGAGGTTTGACGGGCTCCTTTAACATCAGGCGCTGAGCTATAAAGCAGATTTAATGCCTCTGCCATCTCATTTGTGTTCTTAATTTGTCTCTTATGAAGTAAAATGCATTGAAAACTTTTTTCTGCACCCAGCCTTTGACATTCTCTCTGTTTAAAAAATCCCCTATATAATTATGCTATTTTCCCCCCTCTGGCCCATGGCAGGGATTATTTAAAACTTGGATGTGCACTAGACCTAGTTTCCCTTTGTGGCTACTCAGAAAAACCACATTTTCCACCTCCCTTGTGTGAAGGTGACGCCACATGAGCAGTGTTCACCACTGACACATGAGCAGAAGTGATGGCTGCTGTTGGATGGAGGAAACAGAGATCAGAGGATCCTTCACACGCTCTTTCTTCATTTGTTGACCAACCAGATGCAGAGGCTCCTGAGGCCTGAAGGGACAGAGGAGCCACTAGAAAGAAAGAGCCTGGGTTCCTGAATGACAGCGTGGAGCAGAGCACCCGACTCCTCCAACCCCAGCTGCTCCCAACTGGACTGGGACTTAAGCAAGATGAATATTCATTAAGTTAGTCACTGAAGTGTGGGAGGCGTTTGTTACAGCATTATTTAACGTTGACTAATCCATTGCCTTATTGAGAGAGCAGTTGAATTGTGTCCAACTTGAATACTGTCCAGTTGAATTCATTGCCCTATTGAGGGAGCCCTGGAAATTTCGGAAGACCAAAAGTAGAGCATGAAATAACCAAGCGACTCCATGGCTCTGACTATCTGAAATATGCCCCTCAGCCTCTGAGTCCATCCTGCCCTGTGTCAGCTTCACCTGCACATCACAACTTCAGGCACCTGTGAAGCAAAGACCTTGTCTTACCTTCTGCTCTACAGTGTCTACCACAGTTAGCGCCATTCTGAGTAGTAAACCATAGTGGTGGATGAATTAAAGGTCTGGAGAGCCTGCTTAAATTTGATTAGAAAGGAGCTGAGATAGAAGAGAGAAAGTAACATTTGTATAGACTCTGTTGTATGCCTGGTCCCCTATAAGTTGAAACACACATGTCCCTGGATATTGTCATGTCAGTAAGACCGCCTTAAGCCTCTCATTCCTGGAGAAATCCCAGTCCCTCTCTGCAAATTTTCCTGTGAATTTCCATGGCGAGAGTCGCACTCCCATGGTCATCTGCAGCTCTGAACTCCTGACCCTGCTGCATGATTCAGTTTATGAGTCATTTAGCTCATCCATCCTGCATGTGGTCCACCTCACATTAACACAAGCATAAAATTCAACCCTTCAGTCAGTTTCTACCCAAAAGAAACACACATACACACACACACACACACACACTTCAAAGGTATTGGTGTGTGATGGAAAATTCAGCCAGAGGTGAGATGGTTTCATCTTAGCAATTCATTGCCTGATTTGTACATTATTATTCAGTTCCTCAAGGCTCCTGATCATTGGGCATTTTTCGATGGTCCTTCTTACAACCCTAATCTCAGATCATCTCAGTAACCTACCTCACTCTTTCATCTTTTATCCCTTCTCTTCATCTCTTTCCTTCCAGGTCACCCCAATCTTGGGGTGACCAATACAAAACCTTTTACTCCATAGTGAAAAAAGGGTCAAGTTTACCTCAGATTCTCCTACCTAAGGCTCCAGGAAACCCTTGCACATGTTAATCCAGACCAGCTGACCCAAAGGGATTTCCCTTCAATGAGAGACAGCCTACTTAGCAAGTCATTATGGCTTAAATTTTTTTCTTCTTCTATTAAACACATAAATGCATACAACAACAAAATCATTACTCTTCACACTGCTAATTCCAATGGTCAATTCTCAGATGTCATCCTCCTCGACCTTTCAATAGCATTTGGCACTAATGGGTCATTCCCTCCCCTTTGAATGCTACCCTCATTTCAGACTTCCAGGATACCACAGTCACCGGCTTTTCCTCCTACCTCCCTGGCAACTAGGCTCCTTTGCTGGCACCCCTACCATCCCAACCTCTAAATGTCACTCCTTGGATCTAATCTCTCTGTTTTTAAATCTACATTTATCAGCATTAGACTGGATATCGTTCTCATCCAGTCTCACAGCTTTAAATACCATCTCTTTGCAGACAGTTCTCTAACTTTTATCTCCATTCCAGATCTCTCTCACAAGCTCCAGACTTATATATCCAACTTTTATTGAATACCTCTACTTAGCATCTTAAATGTAAGATGCCCAAAAACAAAGTCCAGATTCCCAATGCATGTTCAAAACTGACTTCTCCTCCGGCTCTCTGATCTCAGTAAGCAGCAATTCCATTTTTCCTGTTCTTCAGGATTCACAAATCAATGGGAAAATTGTACCTAAATAAATGCAATGAGGGAGAAGTAGAGGAGGGGGTCACCTTGGTGTAGAAGTCAGAGAAGGATTCTCTGGAGTGGGGACACATGAACTGAATTCCAAAAGGTGATCAGAAGTTAACTTGCCAAGAAGGAGAGAGGGGAATATTCTAGACAAAGGGAACAGCATATGCAAAGGCTCTATGGTATGAGGGTGCATGGTGAGGAGGAATGGAACCGAGAGCATAGGAGGTCCATGCAGCAAGAGGAGGCTGGAGTGCAAGGCAGAGGCTGGACCTCACCAGGTTTTCTAGTCCAGTTATGATAGAGTAGTTCTCATCCCAGGGCAATGGGGAGCCAATGAAAGATTTTATTCTCAAACAAGACTCAACCAATTCTTTCTTGAGCATCAATTATTTACCAAACACAAATAATTTTTTTTCCCTTAGGAAGTTATTACTAGACCCAAAAGCATCTAAGTTGTACCTCAGAAATAAGTATTTCTCAATTCCAGCCAGCCCTTCCTATTTCTACTGACAATTTCTTAGTCTTGACCTTCTGTATCTCTCACTAAGATTTATTTATTTTTACTATTTTAACAATTAGCCAGTAATACATATACTATGCATCAAGAATTATTTTAAGCACTTTGAAAATATTAACATTTAATTCCCCTAGCAATCCTACGAGATGGGTTTTTTTTTTTCTTTTATCGACAATGCATAGATTGGGAAACTGAAGTACAGAGCAAATATGTAACCTTCCCAAGATCACACAGCTGATAAAGGATGGGGCTGGGTTTTGAACCCAAGCAGTCCAGCTGCAGGCTTCACACCATGGCGTCGCTCCAATACAATTGCAGTAGTGTCCTTGGTGGCGTCCCCCTCACCAGCTCTCTACCCAGTTTCAAGAAATTCTCCAGCATTTGCTTCACAAAAATGTAACTCTGATCCTTTCCACCACTTACTGCCCACATTTATTTTCTCTGGTTACAGCCAGAGAGCTAGATGCAAAGTAACCTTCGGGTCCCCATTCCCATCATGCACTGCGCCAACCACTACAAAACCAGTGCTCTGCCCCCTGCCACTTCCCACCTCCCTGGGCTTGCATATGTCATTACCCCCCTGTGAAATGCCCACCCCCCACGAGATAAGTCCACTCATCCTTCAAGACTCAAATGTCATCTCCTCTTCGGGAAATTCATTTCTTTCGTTCAGTATTTGATCACGTTACACTCTAATAATTTGCAACCCTCTCCTCTGCACACCTTCCTGCCCTGCATCCCCCACATCTGAGATGGGGCTGGTAAACCCTCTGAAGCAGACACCCATCTCGTGCATTTCAACCGTAGGATTCATGCGATTCGTCCAGCGCCTCCAAGGAGGCTGCTGGAATGCTAGTGCTCTGAAATTCATCCAACTTTAGCAGTGGGTGAGTAGTTTAAGAAAAGTAAGGAAAAGATTAAAAGCTTGCATTTCTTTATGGACAAAAATCAGGATTAAGTACGGTGACAGGCAATTTGAGAAATAATTAGAGCCATCCTTTGGCGGAGTTCTCTTTTTGTTTAACATTCACTACATAACCGCAGCATGCTGCCTGGTAGCCAGAGCACACACGTGACTCCCCCACCTTCCTGGGGTTGTGTTTCTCCGGAGAGCGGGACATCTGTATGGAATTCGTGCTCACAAATATTCCACAAACAGTAACTGATGTCTTTTCATGGTTGGTTAGCTCTTCTGGTTTCTTTCTCCTGTGTTTTGTCATTGTTGTCTTTTGCTTTTTTACTTTTTGTTTTATCTCCAGTTTTCCAATAACAATAACAGTAAACATTTATTGAGTACTTGCCATGAACCTGGCACTGTTCTAAGGTTTCTGAAATCAGTTTGTGGACTCCTCTCTTGTAGCATCAGAGTGAAATAAAATGACTGAACCTGAAGTTCCAACAGTAAACATCTTTAAAGGTATATTTTTACATCCTGGTGTTCTTCTCCTGTCAGCTAGCAGTCCACACATGGGATTCCAACGTTGCGGGGATAAGCAGTCCTGCTTTTGAAAGACATTTCTGGGTCACAATACACGTTCCTGTCAGCAACATACAGGGTATCCGTTTGCCTTACCTTTGCCACTGATCAGTGTGGACAGACTTTTTCATTTTTGTGAATCTAATGAGTAAAAAAGGTAGTGAATTCTTTCCGTTTGCAGATCTATGACTCTAGAGAGCTGTGCCTCTTTTCGTGTATATTTGGACATTTTCAGTTCCTATTTTGTTAACCTGTTTATAAATTGTGCCCCTTTACTACTGGGTTTTATTTTTCTGACCAATTTGAGGATGTTTTTAATATTTAGAGCTTATCATCTCTACCCCTTGGGGTTGAGGAAGAGGGAATGGAAATAATTAAATGTACATCAATAGAACATTGGTCAAATAAATTATCACACTATCACGGTCTGGAATAATGTATTAAAAAAGAATGGGCTGGGTCTGTTTGTATTGATCTGGAGGGATGTCTGGGACCTACTGTCAGTGAAAAGAGTTAAGTTATAGGTAATTGATGTAGTATGATAGCATTTTTGTTGACGGAAATGAGAAGAGAAACCCTATTCTGTGCAGTTAGCTATGTGTATCTATATGCATATATACATTTAATTACCTACAAATTATTAATCACATACAAGTGTATTTGCACATTTATTACGCATATAAACATATGTATATAATACAGATATGTTTGCGAGAACACAGGGAAACTTGTGAACGGGTACACACCAAACTAATATCTTCAGGAGAGTGGGATTCGAGGGCAGGAGGAAGTAGACACTTTTTCCTTATAAGATCCTGTATTTGATTATTTCCTTCAATGAGCATGTATTAGTGATTTTTTTTTAATCTAACAAAACTAGTGAATTTAAAAAGAACGTTGACTATCCTTAAACAACCCTTCTTACAGAACGGTGTACAGACCCCAAAATTGTTTTTAAGTGCCCCAAACTAGAAAATGTTTAGGTCATTGTACCTTACCTTATCACACCTTACCTTGTCTTCAAAGAAAGAAATTCTGTTTCCTTCAATTACAGTTTAGAGGACCCTGAAGTTTTTCTTCTTCTGGGTTGTCAACAACACATATGTAAACCAAACCCCTCTCCTCCATCCGAAGCTGAGGACATACTTACAAACCTAAACATCTCAGGATGTGAGTCAAAGGAGGATGAAGAGAAAACTCTTCAGTGGGCGTGTCCTGCCACCGCCAGGCTGGCCTTTTCCCACCCCAACAGCGGCCACCCAGCAGCGGGATGCTCACCAGAGCCACGAGGAAGTTTCCCAGGTGAAAATGAATCTCAGTTGTCCAACTGCTCAGTGATTATGAAAGTTCTGCCGGGAGAGCTTTTCATTCCTTTTGCTTAAGTCTTTCCTTCCCCTTTAAAAAAAAAAAATTCTCCAAGGAGAGGCTATATACCAAGACTGATGGGCAATTGGCACCTCACCGAGAATGAGTTTATCTGTTTCTTTCTCAGGAGTAGGATTTAATAAGAGGGGAAGGCCTGGGAGGCACCTACAGATGGGGGAGGGCATGAGGATGGCACTAGTGGAAGAAATGAGAAGCCAGAGGCACAGGGAAATAAAAACTGCGCCTAAATCACTGTTTTGC
This sequence comes from Vicugna pacos, assembly GCF_048564905.1. Lineage (NCBI taxonomy): Eukaryota > Metazoa > Chordata > Mammalia > Artiodactyla > Camelidae > Vicugna > Vicugna pacos. The sequence continues at coordinate 6,615,482 of NC_133011.1, forward strand.
CTGAGGTTAAGCCGTTCTCTTTGACGCTAGCCTGTTATGGTGGGAGTGGAGACGTGGGATGGATCAGAGAAGAGGAGGATTCACATGACTCAGACACACTGATGGCTAATGGGTTTGCATCCTGAGCGGATGAATCACCAATGACCATCCTGCCTTTCAATGCTTTTTTTCAATCCACTGTCACTTAACACCATCTTTTATGTTTCATGGAAAGAGATAAGGTACATAAACATACATATATATATATATAAATATATATATATAAATTATATAAATAAATGTAACCCAGGCTCAGTGAAGTTACTTAACATATCTTGGTGACGGTTCTTTTCAACAGTAACATGAGCATAGTACTACTTACCTCTCAGGACCTCAAGGAGGGCTAAATGAAGTGCCCGGCACCACGCCCAGCCCTCTGTAGAACTTAGCGCCATTCCCACTGACCTGGGGAGGTCCAGGCAGTCCAAGGGCAGGTCAGGGCTCGGGACAGCCACCCTCCTTCTTGATTAAGGCCAAACTATTTTTGGATGCACAATCCATGTTAATTTGCGTAATCTCTCCCCTATTCTGTGCTTATTCTGGGGATAAATAGATGACTTCAGCCGTCAGCAGTGTCACTCCAGTGAGTGCCAGGAACATGTATCAAAGCAAGAAAGAACAAAGTGAAGAATGAAAGGAGGAGGGGAGGAAAGAGGAAGAGTAAAACTGGTTTGTTGAACAAGCTACTACACAAATGGATTCTTCTCCTCATAACTTGACTGGCATTGATGTAACACTTCATAGAGAGGAGCAATGCCCCTGGAACATGACAGGGATATCAAGGATCTCTGATACATTCAACGGGTTCTCCCTCCCTCCCTGCTGTTGCCTTTCTCCCACAAGCATTGGGCTGGCACTAGACCAAGAAAATCATATTTGTTTTCTGTTCAGATGGTCCCATCACTCTACCACTCGGAGTATCACAAGCCCTTTATGCTGTGTGGAAGATCTCATTCCACACCCAGCTGGGTCATTTTTCAAGATCCTCCATCCAGGCATGAGTCAGACTGAGAATGAGTGACTCAGCCTGCTAGGCAAAAAATTACTTTCAAACCGAAAGAAGACGACGGTGCTACCAACATCTTCAGTAAATCTGGCTAAAATCAACCTTCAAAATCTTTGATTGGGGAGGATAAGGGGAGGTGACGGTGAAGGAGGCAAAAGAATTTAAAGTTTAATTTTTCCTACATTGATTTTGCCTCTCACATGTTATCTAGACATCTTCCTCTCTTGTTCTTTCTCTCTTGCTTGCTCTGGCTTTTGCTCTTTCCTGCCTCAAAAGTCTCTCTCTCTTTAATTTCTAATATAAAAGCATCCTGAAACACACACATACACACACACACCTCCCTCACTTTCATATTTCCCTTCATCTACCACCATATTCTCTGTTTTCTTTTGCAGCAAAAGCTCTGGAAGAGGTATCTGTCTATCCTGTCTCTTCTCCATTTCCCATCTACTCGTTACTCCACTATGGTTTCACCAACCATTTCCCAAAACCTCCTTTGTCAAAGCCACCAATGATCTCCTCATGAACACATCCAAGGAAAGCTTCCGTGTCTCAGCAGCCTTTGATGCAGTTGACCACTATCTGTTCTCTCCTTTATCCTCTGGCTTCTCTCATCGTGTTTTCTGCTTGGTCCACAGACTCTTCTCCTGCTATCCTAGCTGGCTTCTCCTCTAACAGATCTTTCCTTCCTTTCTTCTTTTCCTTCCCTTCCTTTCCTTCCTTTCCTTTTCTTTAGCTTTTGGTCTTTCAGTCTTCCTTTGATACATGTTCTTGGCATTCACTGGAGTGACAGTGCTGATGACTGGAGTCATCTATTTATCCTCAGAATAAACTTGGAGTTCTCTGGGCTCCTTACTTCTCAGTCTACACCTTCTTTAGAGGATCTCATTCATTCCATGGCTTTCAAGACATATCCATGTTAATGATTCCCAAATTCATATATCTGTCTTCAAAGCTTCAGTCTTATAGGTACCACTGCCTTTCATTGCTATTTCAAAGATATCATGGCCAAAAAAGTGCTCTTGACTCTCGGGGACATTCACCCACTAATTCCCCGCCTCCAACGAAACCTTCCAACCCACTATTCTCTATTTGAGTAAAGGGCACCAACAGAAACTTGGGAATCATTCTTGATCTTGTCCTTACCCCTCCCCCATCTCACACACATACACACACACGCAGCCCCCCCCATATAAACAAATAATCATTTCAATCCATCAGCACATCTTGAAAGCTCCTCTTCCAAAACACTGCTCTCATTTGTCCACCTCTCTTCACCTCCACTGTCACCCACCTGTACCTGGCACCCTCCCCTCTTCCCTGAACTAGGAACTATGAAAATAACTTGACAACTAGCCCCTCTACTTCCACTCTGGCTCTTCCTCTATCCAGTTTCCAGAAAGGACCAGAAAGTTCTTTCTAAAATGCAGGTTATGTCTATGTCCCACTTACCTACTTAGCCTTTGAATAACTTCCTGCTCCTCCTTGGAAAAAAATGCAAACTAGGACCACGGCTGCACGGCCTACGTGATCTGGCCCTTGCCCGTCCCTGCGGTGGCATCTCAAGCCTTACTCTCTCCCCCTCATTCACTCCATCTGCTTCACAGTCTCTCGAAAAACAGCAACCTCTTTCACCTCGGCCCCTTCGCACCTGCTGCTGCCTGAAGTGCCTCTACCCAGGCCCCAGTGCTTGTCCCTAGACCTGCCTATGGCTGCCTCCTTCTCTGCGCTAAGACCCCAGCTTAGGAGTCACTTTCTTAGAAAGGCTGTCTGAATTAGGCCTCCTCCTCTAGCACATCACACCGCTTTCACTACGCTGGCAGCTCTTCTTACTGCAGGTGTTCGGATACTGTGGTACCAGCCTCCAGGGTGGCGCCCAGTGGGTCCCACCTCCCGCTCGTTGGCGTATCCTTCCGTACTTCCTTCCCCCAGCAGACCGGGGCTGGTCTGCGGGCCAGCAGAATATAGGAGCGATGATGTGTCACTCCTGAGATTGTAAAGAGCTCCTATCTTGCTCTCTTTTTCTCTCTCTTCCTTCTTGGGTAACTTGCTCTGGAAGAAACCAGGGACCGTGTTGTGAGCAGTCCTACGGAGAGTCCCACGTGCTGAAGCATCAGAGCCTGCAGCCAGCAGCCACACACTTGAGCTTGGAAGTTGATCCCCAGGCCCATCAAGCCTTCAGATGGCCGCCTGTGAGCTGACAACTCGACTGTTCAGATTACCAGCGAAGGCATTCCTGGGGTCCTGACCCTCAGACGTTGTGTTAGATAATAAATATTTGTTAGGTTAAGCTGCTAAGTTTTGAGGAAATTTTTTACTTAGCAGAAGAATATCTATAAGTCTGTTTCTTTATCCAGATGATGGGTAGAGACAGACAGACATCATTACCTACTCACTGTCTGTCTTTCTCCCTGGAAAGTCTAACGTCCACTCATTGTATCATTAGTGCCTAGAATTCTGCCCTACATACTGTAGTCAATTAATAGGTATTTGCAGAACAAATAACTAAAGTTTCTGTTTGCCATCAGTAAAACACTAACTTATTCAATAGTTTTAAAACACATGCATTGTCTCGGTATAGCCTGCGGTTAACAGTAAACTAGATATTCTTTCCATTTCATGATGAAAAATCTGAGGCCCCAAGACCTCAGAAGATTTGTTCACAGCCACACACACACACACACACACACACTATATTTTAGGGCTGGTGCTCCAACCCTGGGCTTCTGGCTTCAACCTTGGCATCCTTTCTTCCTACACACACTGACCTCTCGTCGGTCACCCCCCAGAGCAGGAGCTCCATCACTCTGACGGCCACGTTTTCGCACCGAGCACCCAGCACGTTGGCCTCACCCATCCCACCTGTGGCTCAATTCATCCGAACGCTTGAGCCAGTCAGCAACACTGTGCAGAAAAATGACTAAGTTAGGAGCACAGAATTGTTTACCGTCTCTGAAAGGGGGAGGAAAATGTACTACATGGCTTTCCTTTCCCCTTCCAAAACCATAAAAAGAAGTGAAAGCATGCTTAAAAGTCCCCAGGACTCCATTTTAAATATACTACCAAGTTTCCAGCTCTCTGAGGACTTCCAAAAGTGGGTATTTTCTTCAATCCCTTGATAAATATTATTTGAAACACAGCAAGATTTGAGTATCTGGGGTGATTTACCACTAAAGAGACTACTTGAGGGTCATCCTCTCTCCTGCCCAGGTTAAGTTCCACGATGGTGTAGGAAGAGCTTGTTTGGCTGAACCCAAGTCTAAGTCATCCAGAAAAGGAATCCAGCTAAATTAGAATGGGTTTCCTTGTTCTATTCTTAAGCCCAATACAACTCTATGTCAAGAGATGAAAAAGATTTCAAGATTTCCATATATTAAATGAATTTACCTAAAAAGTTGTCTTTTAAAAAATATATACTTGGTATCACATTTTCCTGATAATTGCCATTATCATTCTCATGCACCTGTAAGATAAACTTGACTCTGACAGAATTTTTTAAATAAAATTAGAATCCCAGGTTTGCTTCAAGAGCATTCTTGAATATGTTGCACTGATTTATCACATTTAACATGGGGGTAGTAATATTACTACCTTATTAGGTCGTAATTGTGAGAATGACGTGAGTGGTTAATACCGGGCACAAAGTAACCACTGTAGAACTGCGGGCTGTTATTAGCATTCTCGTTGTTATTATTATGATGATTTTCATGCCTTTGCCTCCTTATAATGCATATGCATCTGAAAATTTTAAATTTTATTTTCTACATGTAAGATCTATTCAGGGCATATAAACGTGATACTCCCTCCCAATTGCTTTCTTCTTCAAGGCTATTTAAAGCAAATCATTCCTATATCTTCAATCATTCACACACAAAACAAAAACATGATTTAAGAAGGACCTCGGAGAGAGTCCTTCATCCTGTTCCTAGCTGCACACTGTCTTCCTGTGTCATTTTGATCAAGAAATGTCTCTAATCTTCTGCTGCCAGAGAATTTCATGATCCCTGGCAGTGAAGTGAGAGGTTACTAGTGATTACAGGACTGAGAACTATCAAATAATTTGGGTCTTTGTTTGAGAGATGCTGGGCATAAGACTTAGTATCATTCTTATTCTCTGCCCTGAGGGTAAAAAGGGGTAAGGAAGAGAAGCATTCTTTGGCCAGACACCTCCAATCAGGACTAGCTTCCGTGAGTCACTCCCAGGATGAAACCGAAATTGCCTTATCTCACACACCTTGAGATAAGAGGGAATATTTATAGAATAACAGAAATTTTGGAGCTAATTCCAGGATGTGTTCATTTATAGGACAGATTTCTTTTTCTCACCACTGGAATTTTTCTCTCCATGATCTCCATTTAGGAAAGTATCACTCTCAATTATTCCATATAGATAGATGAAAGAAGGAAAGAGAGAGAGAGAGAGAAAGATAGAAAGATAGGAAGAAAGAAAGAAAGAAAGAAAGAAAGAAAGAAAGAAAGAAAGAAAGAAAGAAAGAAAGAAAGAAAGAAAGAAAGAAAGAAAGAAAGAAAAGAAAGGAAGGAAGGAAGGAAGGAAGGAAGGAAGGAAGGAAAGAAGGAAGAGAAAGAAAGAAAGAAAGAAAGAAAGAAAGAAAGAAAGAAAGAAAGAAAGAAAGAGAGAAAGAAAGAAAGAGAGAAAGAAAGAAAGAAAGAAAGAAAGAAAGAAAGAAAGAAAGAAAGAAAGAGAAAGAGAGAAAGAGAGAAAGAGAGAGAAAGAAAAGAAGGAAGGAGGGAGGGAGGGAGGAAGAGATACAGATTCTCATTAAGGAAGCATTAATGGTATATAATGGAGTAAATCCATTTTCACCCTTAACAGAAATCAAATAATTTGCCCAATGAAAGAAAAATTTCTGGGAAGTTTTATATATATTTGTTGCCATATGATATGAAGTCCGTATACTTCCAACAAAAATGATTTAACATAAACCATAAATAAGACAATTCAAAAAGAGAAGCAAAAGGCTCTTTTTAGTATCCTACCAGAGCAGGACTTGACTTCATGTAGTCTAACCCCAGAGGCTGGGTTTTTGAACTCTGTCCTGTGTGCCATTCTTAGATGCCAAATCCAGCCTTTTTGACAATGACAGGATTCTCCAGCTCTAGCTCCAGCCTCGTTCTTGAGTCCCAGGTCCATATTCCTAACTGCCTACAAGCCATTTGTATTTGATTACTTGACAGAATATCTCAGAAAAAAAAAAAAGTAACTACTAATCAATCAGTCTTGCCTCATTGTTTCCATGACCCTTTTCACAGACCGCCACTGTGGTCCTTATCACATTGCAATTTAATGATCTACCCATGTTTGTCTCATTTTCTAGGACATGAGTTCCCTGAATGCAGACACCTTTTGAAAAATCTATGCATTCTTAATTTTAGTATATTAATATATACTGAACAAAGATCTGACTCCATAACTCCATTTATGACTCAGGTTAATAGGAAAGTTAGAGACGGGCTGGCTGAATGGGTGGGAGCGGGGAAGAGAAGAAGATACAAATGGTCAGGCATAAAGCAGCCATCATTACAGGTCTCTAACCTACCTTGACCACACACCTGATCCTTGGAGTTGAAATCATAGGAAGCTCCAGACCGTCATCACTGCCTTTGTCACTCCTTTGTCAGCTCTCTTGGCCGTGGGTTTTGCCGGAGTGTGGGAGAATTTCATGTTCAAAGCCTGAGGGAAACCTGATACGTCCTCCTTTTCTAGTGGGTCAAAAGACAAGCAGTGAACAGACTGTGCCTCAGAACTACTGCAAGGTATTTTGGCCTCTAAGAGTTTCGCTCCAGTCAAAAATGTCCTTGCATGTTGAGGCAACCCAAGATGTGATCTCCCAAAGCTATAAAATTCGCCTCTCCTGCAGCTCCAAGACGGTTCTGCAGAACTGCACAGGGTTCATCCTGGTTGAAAAAGGACCATTCCAGTTTCACAGGATCATCAATATTTCAAAGGGCATGTAGGTTCAGAAACATAACTTTGCAAAAGATGCTAGAGATAGGGTGACCATATCATTCATTTTCCAAAAGAGATACTTCTGAAATGGGACACAAAGAATAATGATGCCAAGACAAGAGCGTAAACTGGGACTGTTCCAGGCACTTCAGGACTTCTGGTTTCCCACGCTGGAGAGACAGGCTCAGGGGACTTATGACTTGTCCCCACGCAGTCCTGTGCTGATGAGTCAACACAGAAAGTTCCAAGTTGGACCCTACCAACTCCAAGTATGTGCTAAATGCAGAAACTTCAGTTGCTTTGCATACCTAATTTGATTACTTTATTCACCAAGAGTATGAAATATTTGGGGACAGAGGCATGATGGATTTTGACCAGTCTGTATATATCCTCTCTTTCCAATAATTCATTCAGTCTTTCAGCAAATTTTGGTTGAGTTTCGATTACAATTTGGAAACTAATCGGACCTCTGGGCAGGGCAGTTACAAAATAAATGAGACACACCTCCCTTCAAAGAGTCTGTATAGTAATAAGTGAGAAACCAGAAACCAGGTAATGGTTAATGCAATATATTCAAATGCCAGAAGCACGTATTTCCCAAGAAGGCATATATGACTAGTTAAAATTCCTGCAGCTGCTGGCATCTCTCATTACACTACGGCACCTTATTTCGTATAAAACTGTCATTCTTCCTTGCCTCACTTTTCTTACTGAGGTCTACTTGTATCTTAGTTCACAACATGTACTTAAGATTTATAAAATTACATGTATTTAAATATCTTCCATAATTCAAGCTGCTCACTAAAAAAAGAACTCCCCTCTTTCTTCCCTTTCTTCTAGCTTTAAATTACATGGTTCTGTGATTCTCCTTTGCCTGTTCTTCCGCATGAGTAAAGGTTTGCTTTGCAGGAGTACTTATTAAGGAAGCATGGCCATTTCAGCCAAATTGCGAAATACGCCACGCAGGTTTGAGGGGGAAGCCTGATGAAGGAACCATCTGAAATTTCCCTTCCCTGCAGCACCGCTGAAATGCCTCAGCTTGCAAGGCAACCTTTTGACAGGAGCTTCTCTTTTTAAGAATTTAGAATTCTATTCTGTAGACCCGATCAATTCCCTTCTGAAGTCGCTGCATGTGCTTCCATTCTCCCTCATGAGTTTAGAAGTGATTAATACCTGGGGGTTTTGTGTTTATCCAGTGATCTAGGGATTGCAACACATAGCACATACATTGGCTCACTTACCTGGCTTCATTTCCTTTGAAATCAAGAAAGCTTTCCAAATAGGTATGTTTATTTGAGGATGGTGAAGTGTGAAATTAATTCATGCATTCACATATCTGCTGTTTTCTCTTATTGCCCCCATTTTATAGATGGTAAAGTTTGGCCAGTATCTGTTGCCACTGCCTTCATGGCAACCCCTTCTCTATTCTTCTGAGATCTAATCCCTTGGTCTCCTCCCCCATAACCTGAGTATCCGGCTGCTCTTGGAGTCAGAGTCTTACCTGACCTTACTTCCTAGCCACAACCAGCAACTGCAGAGGGGACACCTACCCAAACTGAGCCAATCACAGCCATCTGCTCCCTGCCCGGCCACCAGCCTCAACAATGCTAACTGGTTTGGGGTAGGCATTGGCCAGTCTTGTGTCAAGTGAAGTTCTTCGAGATTGTTTGAAAAATGCTGAGAGAGATAGACATTCCTCTCTGGCAAAAGAGATTATAACACATACAATCTATCTATATTCATACTCAGCACACTTGAGAATTCCACATTCTTGCTACTAGTGAATGATTAGTCTTCTTATTTTTTGCATTCTAAATTTTGCTATTCTATCTCCCAAAAGATTATTTCTATTGTTACTTTAATTTACATTTCCTGAATAATAATAAGGTTGAGTTTCATTTCACATGTCTATTGGTCACTTGCTTTTCTTCTTCTATGAATTCTTTACTCATACTCCTTATACATTTTATATTGGGAGGTTAGTCTTTTTTTTTTTTTTTTGTATTGATTTGTAGAAGTTCTTTAGACTTTATGAACATTCATTCTCTAGCAGCTTTATACGTTGCTTCTACAATTACAAAACAAGAAACTCATAGTTAGACTCCAGCTATATATTGTTAAATTAACCGAAATCTAAGCCTGTAAATGCCTCAAGGTTGTAAAATCAAAACACCAAGGACAACCAATCACCAACAGCCAACTTCACTTTAAGCTACAGCCAATCAATAATGTCCTTACTTCGCGTCCACCTTTTCTCTGTAAGTCTTTCCCCAGCTCCTGTCGGCAGAGCACTGCTGCACACTTTCTGTCTGATGCTGCCCAACTGGGCTCGATTCTTGCTCAAGTAAATTCTTAAAATGCTTAATATGCTTCAGTTTATATTTTAACAATATCATTTAAAATAATCACACTTAAAATAAGTAATAGAGAAAGTTTAAAACATAAAAACGGAAATAGAGACCAAGAAAGTAGTAACAATTACAAAGCAAATTTGGCAAAATAAAATTCATTCAAGATAGAATTCAAGACAAAAAATAAACAAGCAAGAACATTATTTTGGCTTTTAATAAAAGTAAGAATCCACCAAAAAAATGTAAAGATCAAGAAGAATGAATCTTTATCATGTTAATGACCATGCAATTAGCAGCATGGCTTTGAAACACAGAGAATAGAAATAATGGGAAATGCAAATCATCACAATCCTACAAGGAGATCTTAAAACACTTGGCTTTGAAATTAACAAACCATTGAGAAGTTCTGAATAACAAACCATTATGCAGGTTCTAAGGGATAACCATAAAACTTTGCACACAACAAAGGAAGAAAGTATATATTCTCAAATACACATGACATACTTATTGAAAAATCATCAAGCCATAAGACTAAACTTCATTAAATTTTATAAATAAGAAAGCATTCTGGCTGCTGATTCTGGGCATCATAAAATAAAAGTAAACATCACAACGAAAAGATAATAAAATAGTATCCATCCATATGATTTGGAAATTTTTAAATGCTCATCTGAATCATTCTGGATGAAAAAATAAATTAAAATGGAGACTACAGATTATTCAGAACAACCTATCAAAGTCTTTGCAATGATGCTAAAGTGCTTTTTATACACTTAAATATACTTATTTAAAAATCAGAAAAACAAAATGTAAAAATAAAAACCTAATCATTCAACACTAGTGTATAGACAAATTAAGCTAAAAAAAAGAAAAATGATAAATAAAACCAAAATTTCCTTTAAAAGGACAATGTAATAAACAAACTTGTAGGCAAAAAATTAAAACAGGTCAAATAAACATCATTAAAAATAAAAAGATAGCCATTATACAAATATAAATTTTTAAATGCTAATTAGGTGGAATATTTTATCAAAATTAAATTTTATTTCTAGGAAAATTAAATTGAGTTAACACATTTGAATAAATCAGTTTCCATAGAGGAAACATGAGTCCACAGACTAAAAGCCCAGGTGGTTTTTAAATACAAATTTTACAAAACAACTAATGAAAAGACATAAATGGTTACAGGACACAGAAAAAAGACAGAAAGCACCTCCCCAACTCATTTGACAAGACAATTATAATCCTGATATGAAAACTGAACAATTAAAAAACAGAGAAAAATTGCCAACTATTCTCTATTCTTAAGGCCAAAAAAAGGAAAATCTTAAATGAAACAGTATTAGCTCTAAATCAGCAAAGTATAAAAAGTACTATTCAGCAAGACCAATAAGAGTTTATTCCAGGAACATAAATATGGCTAAATATTTATTTAAATCTGAATTAATATTAATAGAGTTTAGGAGAAAAAAATCGTATGTACACTGAACCTTTACTTTGCACCCAGCACTCTTCTAGACAATGAGGATGAGGTAATGAACAAAACAGAAGAGCGCCCTCCTGACACGGAGCTTCCATTCCAGCGGGAGAAGACAGACAACAAACAAATAAAATAACAGAATACATCAGATGGTAACAAGAGCTGTAGAGAAAAGCTAAACAGAGAAGTAGGATGAGGAAGGGTTTATTGAAAAGCTGATGTCCAAGCAAACACCTGAGAAAGGTCAGGGAGCGAGAAAGAGTCAGAGAAAATGAGGAAGGCTGATCATGCAGGGCCTTAGAGGGCACTGGAAGGACTTTTTGGCTTTTGTTTGGAGAGATTTGAGCAGAGACATAACTTGAGTTATAAAGTCGGGTGCTGTGTTAAGACAAAGTCAGGATGAAGGGGAATGGGAGGCTAATGCAATAATCCAGGAGAGAGATGGTGACGGCTTGAATCGATGTGCAAGTGGAAGAAGGGATGGAGGGAGCGTATATTTTGAAGGCAGAGTCAGCAGAATTTTCTACGGATTGGGTGTACAGTCTGAGGGGAAGATGAGAGACGAGAATGATGCCCAAGATCTTTAGACAGAAAAATTAGAAATTCAGAGGTGCCATTTACAGAGATGGGGAAGGCTGCAGGGTGAGGAACAGGGCAATCAGCAGACTACACATACAGGAACTAAACATTTAAAGCCGTTCTGAAAACAAAGGAAGAGAAAATAGTACTTCCAACTGTGATTACTCAACATTGTTCTCAGTGTCCTAGCCAACGTAATAAGACAAATACATGTAGAAAGAGCATAAATGTTGGAAATAAAGAGATCTCATTGGCACTGTTTGAAAACATTGTCATTGATGACCTAGAAAATCAAAAATAATAAAGACAAAAACTAAGAAGTCTCACAATGTAAATAGATACAAGATCAACATGCAAAATTGAACAGCTTTCCTACGCACCAAGATTGATTGAAAAGGGAGACTGTTTGCAATGGCAACAAAAACTATCAAGTATCTACTAACAAACTAACAAAAATAAACATAGAAGTAAAACTATACACTGAAAATTCAAAAGAACAGCCAGAGGAAAGCTTAATATTATTAATACGTCAATTGTTTTCCAAATAGATCTATAAACTCATTGAAATCCCCATCACAATTCAAAGAGAATATTTTTGTGAAACTTGGCAAGCCAATTCTAAACTTTACCTGGAAAAGAAAAAAATGCAAGAGGTGCCAATAACTTTTGAAAAAGAAGAAAAATGACGAAGGAACTGTCTTACCAGATAGATAAAGAGGACTTTAAAACATGATGTATTGGCTCAAGGATGAACATACGGATCAATGAAACAAACTAAACCTCAGAAACAGACCTATACATATGTGGGGATTTGATACATGATATAAGTGACTTTTCAAATCAATGGGGAAAAATAAGGGTGATTCAACAGTGTTAGAATAATTGAATATTCATGGAGGAAAAACTCTCTATCCCATAGAGCGCATGAAAACAAATTTCAGATAAAGATCTGGGCTGTTCAAAATGTGGCCTTCTACCCTCATGTGGCTATTTAAATTTTATTTTTTATTAATTAAAATTAAATCAAAGTAAAACTTCAGGTCTTCCATCCCCCTAGCCACATTCCAAGTGTTCAGTAGCCACATCTTGCTAATACCTCCATATTGGGGCTTTTCTACCACTGCAGAAAGCTCTGTTGGCACTGAAATATTTCAAATATTATAGAGTTGTTAGAGAAAATATAGAGAAATACCTTTATTATTTTGAGGTGAAACAAGCTGCATTTGTATTTTCTAAACTACAAAACTCAGACGTCATAATAAAGAAGACTGCCAGTTTGACTACTCAAAGACAGAAACTTTTGTTTCAGGAAAGACACTTAAAGGACAAATGACAGGTAGAAAGAAAATACTTGCAACTTGTGTAATAGAAAAAAAAAATGGACTGCTACAAAGCAGTAAGAAAAAGACCAACAACCGAATAGAGAAATAGCTGAAGGGTATCAACAGGCAACGCACAGAAAAAAATTACAAAGTGAAAAGGTGTTCTACAGCCTTACTAGTTAAAAGAAAAATACAAATAAGACACCAATGAAATGGCAAAATTTGCTCATCTTAGACAAGCCCCCCCTTACAGTGTCAATAGCAAATTAAAGTATCTGAGAAGTCCTGCGGTGCATAAACTAATTTCAACTTGTTTAACCCAGCGCGTTGCAAATTTATCACATTGTCCCCCATCCCAACTGCTTTAGCTGCAGCTTAAAAAAGATGGCCAAGCAGAGGTCTCCGGCTTTTCTATTTTAATGAAACAGGATTCCTTCCAAATGATAGTACCACTGTGCTTGTAAATGACTGGGGCTCTTGAATAGGTTAAATAAAATGCTCTCTCTAATATTTTCGCTGTATTTATTTAATAAATCTTTTTTTCACAGATAATGCAGAGATAATCCTTAACTCTGTACTAAATTAATTAAATTTTGACTGAGTGTGATTTAAATTAAAAGTTTGTGTTTTTTTTAAGCTGTGATTATCTTCCTTTATTTGGTCTTAAATAGGGAGGGGGCTTTTATTCACCACATAACAGGAGAGCAAATGAAAATTTTGCCGGGGTGCAGGTGAGAGGGTGCCACAGAGAGCTTGTAATTTGAAAGCCTCATTGAAATTATATTTCTATCTTTGGGATAGAAATCTTCAGCTGAGAATCACTGGTTCAGAGCCTGTACTTTCAGGCAAAATAAATTTTTATCTTCTATTTTCTATTAATTTGCCCAGAAGTCTCTCATCAGTGTATTTATACAGCCTATTTTTCTTACATGGTATTCTGACATTTTAACCCAAAATAGTAAAAAGCAGTCTTACCTGAAATTCAGCCTATCTGCAAAAATGTTTTTATAAAACCTCATTTTTATCTATCAAAAAGTATGCTTTCTACTTTCCAGAACAATTTTCAAAGTTTCCCTTCAAACGTTCTCCAAACATCATCTTTGTAAAGAAATCTGGAAAGCGGATATTTTAAACTCCATCTGCCTTTCTTCAGAGTTAAAGCTTAGAATGCCTTAACTTTAATTGCAGAACTGTTTAATAATACGTGTCTTCAGTAGGATAGAAACATTACTTATTTGTTCATTGCTTTGTAGAATGAGTATTCTGGTATGTTAATACTGCAATTATTTAATAATTTTAGGGGTAGAGTTGGTTATGTTTAGGAATGGAAAATGCAACCTGACTATTCTTATTGTTCTCTCTTAGACTCCTATTCACTAATCTTTTTTAAAAACGATTACTTTATGTACTGGAGACCACTGAATTGTATACTTCAAAATGGTAGGTTTTATGTTATGTGAATTTCATCTCAGTTTCAAAAAATGATTACTTCATTATCAGCCAGATCTTTTAAAATTAGCTTAAGATGCTAAGACAAATCGTCCCTCCCTAATAACTGGCTTTTAAACAGCAGACGATCCCTTTGAAGCACCAAGCTCCTCCACATAAGCCTCTCTCGCTGCAGTCCTGTAAATTACAGGCTATTTACTTTGCATTGAACTCTTCCCACAAACTCCGTATTTTGGATACACCATACTGTAAATCAGGCATTCTTCACTGCCGATGGTAAAGCCACTGTCCTAATCTGCCGTTCAGCTTAAAATCTGATAATAATGGTTACTTTACCTCAAGAGAAATCCTACAGGCAAACATGTCATGAGTGGCCCAGTTTGACTGAGAACAGATCCAAGCCACTGGTCATAAAGGGTAAACACTTAAGACATTTAACCCAGTCCAACGGTACTAAATGGAAGGAGATGGTCATCTGGATTATGAATCACCTAATTGACATGTCAGAAAATAAGCATTTTATTGACAGAAGGTGATTGTGGGGGAGAGTCATTTTTCATGTAAATAGCCAGATACCACCTCCCTTCCCTGTCTTTGTATTCATACGTTGGGGGCAGGGCGGGTGGAAGCGGGTGGTGAGAAAAGAAGTAATCCTCCACTGCAATTTACAATTTAGTCTCCCTCGATGCGTAATAGTTTATCTCTTGCTTTGCCTTCGTTTCAACACTTCTCCAGGAATCTGTTTTGTTTACAGTTTCTAAACAAATCTCATTTTTGAACGAGAGATTTTTAACTTTCTCTGTACATCCTATCAGTAGTTTAGAGAAGTAATTTACAAGGAAAGGTTGATGTTACTCCCTTGTCCATTTTTTTCTCAGTCGGACACGTTTCACTGATTAGTATGACAATGGCATTGTAAAAATACACACCCTACACACGCCCCCCACACACACACATACAAACACACACACACACACACACACACACCCCCCATTTATTTTCAACCTGTAAGATACTTGAGGTTAGGAGCCTGCTGCTACCCATCTTTATAACTCCTCTTAAACCCTCTCTACCCAAATTGTGCTTAAAACAGTTCTTGGATACCTAGTAGCTATTTGATAAGTATGTGTTGATTTTAATTAATTAATTAAATGTTTATTAATTTAATTTTAATTTGTTGATGTACCAATTCCAAAAAAATGTTCTCGCGCTCATGACCAGATTAATAAATTTTAACTGAAAAAGAATAGTCACTTAAATTAAGCCAAATCATTGCACTGATTTCTTGGCTTTAAATCATGTTTTAATTCTAGTATATGTAAGAGACATTCAATAATCATTTAAAGACGTCAAGTTAGCTGAATTCTCTTATGTGATCGGGTTTTCAAATTAACTTCCTTACCTCCAAAAAGACATTTCATTATGTACTGTATATGGATATATTTTTCCAGCTTTAAAATCTTTTTCTGGGAAGAGTGGAGCTTTAGCCTAATTTACTTCTTTATTAGTGAGATCTTGGCTGAATAAGGTCTTTAATATACTCCACTTTACCTTGTAGCAATTATCACTCTTTGCCTAATGAGTAAAGTAGAGGC
Organism: Vicugna pacos; assembly: GCF_048564905.1. NCBI lineage: Eukaryota > Metazoa > Chordata > Mammalia > Artiodactyla > Camelidae > Vicugna > Vicugna pacos. The sequence continues at coordinate 6,631,271 of NC_133011.1, forward strand.
AAAGGTTAAACTTTACACTTTACCCATGGCTGATAACACAAAGGGGAGACATCCACCATGTAAACACAAATAAATATTAAACTAAGTAATGTTTATGTAGAAATCAGAAATGTAAGTACTACATTTATAGGAAAAACTAACATCTAGTATTATATTCATTTTTATGCCAAATTACATTTTTCTTCTTATTTTATAATTTATACAAATTGCTGGATTATGGATTTGTCTTTCCCCTCCCACCCCACCCCACCCCAGGTGAGGGTGCCTAGCAGTTTCTGCTCTTTCCTATGTGTACTGGGAGGGGGATGGTATAATATAAATATATACTGAAAAATCTAGGTCAGTTCAGAATTGGCAAATAATGGTCCCCAGGAAAGTTTGACTCCTCCACTCCTGCCTTTCTCCTTTTAAGAAAACAAGATTCAGGAATAATGCTCGTAAAGCAGGGGTTCTTTGCTCGAAATAAGTCAGTCCTCAGCCTCTTGGAAGAATTCAATGAACAAAATGTAGTTGAAAGATAAAAGTGAGTCCACTAAGGAATCAAAGCAGAATACAATCTGAGAATCAGGCACAATTAATTTCAAGCCATTTCTAGATCCCTTGATCGGTTAGATTAAGACGATTAAAAATGTCTTAACATCACAGGTATTTGTTATAAACCTCAGGAATGACTTCCTGAGTCTGGGAATAAGCAGAAGGCTGGAGTCTACCTGATCACAGTGGGAGGTAAGGCTTCTTTTCCCAAGGCTTGTTTTGTGAAGACAATGACAGCTCAGAGATTCCATCATTTCTGAGAAGGGGGTCATCTCCAATTTCTTTGTCTCCCCACTGCACAGTTTAGTTTATAGGACCAGTATAAGCTCGATAAATATTTGGTATTAATGGCTTGGAGAGTGGCGAGAGTCCAAGAGGTTTCTCTGACTTGGGAATAGGGGTGCCTATTACCTAAGACTGGAGCAAGGAAATGTACCTTGTCTCAATAGAAATAAAAACCCAGACCTTCCAAAGGTAGCCCGGAAGGAAAATCTCTTGGAAATTGGGACTAGCTGGGCCACATGCCACCAACTCTGTTCTCCTGAGATTCATCTTCATTCGGGGGCAGGGTTGCACAGTCTTGGCACTATAGACATTTTGAACTGTATAATTCTTTGTCGTGGGGATTGTTCTGTGCATTGCAGGATGTTTGGCAGTACACCTGGTCTAACCAATAAATGCCTGTAGCATCCTCACCCCACCCCCACCAACCACTACCAACAGTTGTGACAATCAAAAATGCCTCCAGATGTTGCCAAATGTCATCTCGGAGGCAAAACCACTCCAAGATAAAACTGCTAATTTCAAGTCTTTCCTTGATTATCTCTGGCCTCAGGAGAAAATTGTTTACTCTTTTATAACTTCCCAACTGTGCCTTGCTTCTGGGGTCTAACAAAGAGAAAACAAATTCAGGGAGGAGCATGCATCTGAAGAATCTCATTTACCACGTGGGATCTAATCAAATTTATAAGCTTTTGCACAACAAAGGAAACCATAAGCAAAATGAAAAGACAACCTATGAATTGGGAGAAAATACTTGCAAACAATGCGACTGACAAGGGCTTGAGTTCCAGAATATGCAAGCAGCTCATACAACTCAATAACAAACAACAGCAGAAATCCATCCGAGAAAATGAACAGAAGATCGTCATAAGACATTTCTCCAAAGGAGATGTACAGATGGCCAGCAGGCACATGAAAAGATGCCCCACATCGCTAACTGTTAGAGAAATGCAAGTCAAAACTACAATGAGGTATCATCTCACACTGGTCAGAATGGCCATCATTAAAAAGTGCAAGAACAACTCTTTCTCTTCCGGTCCCAGGGGCTTCGGGATCTGCCAGCCCCGATGGGAGACAGGCCAAGTTGAAGAACCACACCGCATAAAACCAGTCCCAAAAATGGCAAGGAAATGGCATCAAAAAAGCCCCGATCACAACGATATGAATCTCCTAAGGGGGTGGACCCCAAGTTCCCGAGGAACTTGCGCTTTGCCAAGGAGCACAGCAAGAAGGGCCTGAAGAGGAAGCAGGCCGACAACGCCAAGGCCACGAGCGCACGTGTGAGGCTGTCAAGGCTCTTGGAAAGCCCAAGGAGCTCAAGCCCACGATCCCAAAGGGCGACAGTCGCGCGCTCAGTCCACTTGCCTGCATTGCTCACCCCAAGCTCGGGAAACGTGCCTACATCGCTAGGGGTCTCAGGCTCTGCCAGCCCAAGGCCAAGGCCAAGGCTCAGACCAAGGCTCCGGCTCCAGCTCAGGCTCCCAAAGGTACACAGGCCCCCACGAAAGTCCAGAGTAGAGGCCTTTATCTGTCGCTGTGAAGATAGAAGGACTGGTGTGACCCCTGGGCTGCTGTCTGCACGGGGCTCATGACCTCCTGTGCTGTTTGTACAAACAAACCTGAGGCAGGGAAAGAAAAAAAAAGTGCACAGATAATAAATGTTGGAGACGGTGTGGAGAATAGAGAGCCCTCCTGCACTGCTGGTAGGAATGTACATTGGTGCAGCCACTGTGGAGGACAGTATGGAGGGTCCTAAAAAACCAAAAATGGAGAAAATATGATCCAGCAATCCCATTCCTGGGCATATATCCAGAGAAAACTCTAATTCAAAAAGATAATGCACCCCAATGTTTATAGCAGCCAAGAAACGGAAGCAACTTAAATGTCCATCAACAGATGACTGGATAAAGAAGATGTGGTATGTATGTACATATGTATGTATGTGTACGTGTACACACACACACACACACACACACACACACTGGAATATTACTCAGCCATAAAAAGGAATGAAATAATGCTGTTTGCAGCAACACGGATGGACTTAGAGATTATCATACTAAATGAAGTAACTCAGACAAAGACAAATACCATATGATATCACTTATGTGTGGAACTTTTTAAATGACACAAATGAACTTATTTACAAAACAGAAACAGACTCACAAACATAGAAAATAAACTTATGATTACCCAAGGGGAAAAGGTGGGGGGAGGGATAAACTGGGAGCTTGGGATTAGCAGATACAAACTATTATGTATAAAATAAACAACAAGGAAGATCCTACTGTGTAAGCACAGGGAACTATATTCAATATCTTATAATAACCTGTAATGAAAAAGAACGTATATATGTATAACTGAATCACTGTGCCATACACTAGAAACTAATGCAACACTGTAAATCAACTATACTTCAATTTAAAATTTTCAAGTTAAAAAATAAAAAATAAAAGAATCTAGTTTACAATCTGTGGCTGACAAAAGCACAGAGAAACACAACATTCTGAGATTTCTTCCTACTGCCTGGTTGATTCCTCTTGATAAATGCCACCTTCAACCTTCATCAAAGGAAAATCTTCCCAGGCACATGGAATCCTTGAAGACCAAATCAAGCGTTCTTTCTCCAGCATGCATTCCAGGGTGTCCTGACTCAAATCGTATGACTTGTCTGAAGATACTCCTCTTCCTCCAGCTATCTGAGTAGAATAAAATGACTGCAGCATTCATTCCATAAGAAGAACATGCTATAGTTTCAAAGGAGTTGTTTCCTTTTTCAGGGTCATACATTACATCCTAATCTAATTATCTTAAAAGTCACACATGGACTCACATTATTTTCCTGAGCTCATCTACTACTTCCTTATAATCTCTGAAAACTGCTGTGGAGCGCGCAGTGAAGAAGGTGGTGGGGGGCATTCACTTTTTGAATGTTCAGTTGGCTGTTGCCTACACAACACATCTACATTGGCATGCAGTGATGGATGTGTTAGATGATTGGAGACCAATGTTTCGGCTGTAAAGGCTTTCATTTGTTTTCCATCACAGTGACACACAATTTCCTGCCATCTCTGCCTCTAGGGTATTTTCTGCAAAGAGAAAATATTACTTTCGACTTTTAGCATATCTGCCCTAAATTAGCCTCGTAAGTCCTCTGAGTTCTCCAAGACCAAGGGAGAAGGAGTAACAGAACATAACCTAAAGTTAAGTAGAACCAATGAATGCTGTGTTTCTTGGAGAAAGTTTCTGTATAAGAACAGTTTGGGCTGGGAGCAATCCTCCAAGCAGAAGCCAATGATGAAGACCAAGACCAGTTCATGAATTCGTGGGGAGTTTAGGAACCATGCTAAACTCTCACCCAAATTTGGGAATACACTTAGGCTCAAAGAGGTACATACGAATTCCAAGCGAAGACAAAGAAAACAAAACACAGAACGAAAAGTGTGCTCGTTCCTGAATCACTTAGGAAAACTCTGGCTGGACATCCCATGGCTTTGGGTCTTCACGCAACCGCTCATATGCCCTTGAGTGTTGAACAAGTCACTTAACTCTTAGATCTCGGTTTCCTTGTCTGTAAAATGAGATCTAGATCATTTTTGTCTATTCCAGGATTCTACGTGCCTATTTCAGATGGGAAATTCTCATAAGCGTTTCTTAATAAGAATGCGTGGGATGAGGATTTTGTCCTGCAGACTCCTTCCCACAATATTCCCTGCCTTTCTTTCTCTTGCCTTCCATTAGATATGATATTCATCTATTGAACACTGTCCACTCAGCCTGAACTCCTTCTGGACAATTGTTTTCCATGTCACCAGCTCCCGCCCCACCATCTTTGCCTGGCTAATGCCTACTCACCTGTTACGTCTCAGCTCAAGAGTTAACTCCTTCAGGTCCCTATTTCATTCACCTAAGGAGAGTCAGGGTTCCTTTCTCTGCATACATCTGTCATTGCTCTTAGCACAGCATATTAAAATGAGCTGTTTCAGGAAGCTCTTTAAGTATAGAAACCATAGGAACCATATTGCTTTCAGCTTTGTGTCCTCAGTTCCTAGCCTAGTGACTAGTAAATAATAGGTAACTGAAAAATTATATATCTATGGTGACTCTTGTTTAATGCATCTGGGAATGCAGTACCCAGCCTTGAAAAAGCAAGACTTCTAATGAATGTGTTATTGGAGAGAAAGGTGATCCAACCTACTTTATATTGTGTCCTAAATGGGGAGAGAGGGACTAAGGGAAAATTTAGAAAGTGAATGGTGATTTAACTTTTATAAGAGAACTTTAAGTAAACACAAATCACATGGCACAAGTAAAAGATAAAAATCCTTACAAAGGTCTCACTCTTGTTTCAAGGAGTTTACCTCAGTATTCCCTTGGCCTGACTCCCCACTCACCAGTTAACCGCATGCCTCTGTCTTCACCTCCTTTTAAGTCTTTGTTCACCAGTCACCTCCTTAGTGAGGTCTTCCCGGAGCATCCTATTTGAGCGCATTGGCCCCCCGCCTCCAGTCCCTGATCCCCTTCTACGTTTTGTCTTCTCTAGACTTTATCCGCATACAACATACCATGTGTTTTACGTACTTATCTGGCTAATTGTTTGTCTGTCCTTGGGGCGACAGAGGCTCTGAAACACGTCATGCTTTGTGTGGGGCCATATGCCCTGTGCCTAGACCATATCTGGAACAGAGTAAGGGCTCAGTGAACATTTATCAAATAATGAATAAATAAACACGTAGACAAATGCACAGTCAATACACAAAATACACATGGCCTTGCCCAAATTACCGAGATATTTCCCAGCAGTTTATTTATATGGCCAAAAACTGAACTTGGCACTTGAGCAACAAATTGCCTACCTGATGGCACCTGGATGGAAGCTAGGCATCTCAAAATTAACAAGTCTAAAACCAGTCGCTTCTCTATGTAGTGTGTATCTGTCTACATAAATCTGCCTTTACTCAAAAATTTTTAAAAAATTAAAAAATAAATAAAACCAGTTGCTTGATCTTCTCCCAGAAACTTGTTCCTCCTGGAGTCTTTCCCAGCTGGCGCCATCCAACAACCTACTCAAGCTGGAACCAGGTTGTCATTTGGGGTAGAAGTAATGCTATGTGTTCACAAACTCCTTTCATTTCCTTCCCCAACAGGCAGCCAGCATACATTACCCAGCACCCTCCAATGCCCGCAGTTACGCATGGTCATGTTATTGAGCTCTAGCCAACAGAATGTGGGCAGAGGCGATGCACTCCATACCTGGCTGGCCCTTTAAATGTTCCACGTGGTCCTCCAAGCTGTCTCTTTCTGTTCCTGGTAATTTGGGAGGCCACCTTTGAAAAAGGAGGCTCCACAAGGTATAAAACCTGAATGTAGGGAGCAGACCTCCCTCAACTGCCGATGCATACTGGACGGTGACGTGAACAAGAAATAGCTTGTAGTGGGTTGAGTCGTTGGGATTTGGAAGGGGCTGTTTGTTACAGCAGTTACCTCCCTAATACATAATTTGGTTACCTCCCTTTCCTTACCACATCCAATCCCTTACCCAAATTCTGAGAATTCTTTCATTGCAATGTAGTTTCTATTTTCCCTCTTCTCCCCAACTTCATTACCAAAATCCTAAGGTCTACACTTCTTGCTTGGACATCACGGTAGCCCCCTCATTTTCATTCCTGTCACTCTCTTGTTTATTCTAACAGTGACCTTCAGTAGTGTCCCACTGCACTTATAATTAAATCCACTCCTTTCTCCTGACCTCACATCTCACCCACCTCATTCTCCTCTTCATTTACTACACTTTCGCCTTTTTGACCTTTTCTTTGCCACCTCGGGGACCTTATAGGTTCTGCTGTTTCCTCCCCATGAAGTATGCATGCCGTGACTTCTAGTATGCCTGGTCCTTTCTCAGCCTTCAGGTCTAATTTTAAGCCTCACCTCTTCAGGGAAACCTTCTTTGAGTGCTCAGTCTAAAGTCCCCAGATGATTCTGTCATGACACTCTGCTTTTTCCTTCATCGCACTCAACAGTTAGCAATTATATACTTATATTTACTTGTCTATAATCTGTTTCCATTACTAATTATATGGTAAAGTCTTCAAGAGAGAACCACTGTGGTCACCACTACCTAGCACCTAGCACGGTGCCTGGCATATGGTGTATCTTCAATAAATACTTGCTAAATAGATGAATGGATTGCTATAGACTGACCACTGACTGTCTGGAATTCATCATTTCCTTTCCCACCTAACCCAACTTGTTCCCCCAAATATCATCTCATTTATAATTGTGAGATTTTTTTTTAAACTTACAGGCTCACATCCAAGTTTACCTTATTTATATTTACAACAAGTATTAATAAAGCATGACACATTTGATCAATCAAGGTAGTTTTTTAAGAAATAAACCTATATATTACAATCATTCCTACAACAGAGTTCAAGATATTGTTTCTTTGAAAAAATTGTAAGACGTTCTTCTGATTTCCAGTATGAGAAAACGATCAACATAATCTTACCACCATCCTTCAAGAACTATTCTCATTATGTTCTTTATGGTATGAGGAGAGCTACACAAAGGCAGGAGTCTGGGCGACATATGACCCATACCAGCCACGATGGAATGAACTAGTCTGTGATCTGAGCAACCAAAGAGAGTTAGATAAGGTGCATCAGTGAGAGATTTCCCTAAAACTCTTTCCAGAAGCTTCCAAAAAGTCAAAATCCAGGGACACATCTGAGTTTGGGGAGTGGAACTGAATCAGGAACAGAATTTGTAGCAACAATGCACAAATTCTACCAATGCCCTTTCTGGTCATATTTTGGTTGGTGGTTTTTTCTTTTGATCCCCTGGGGTGCTTGGCCTCAGACGGTTTCCCCTGTTACCTTTCAGTCTTTATTTCTACGCTATATATTTTACACAGTTTAAATCACAGGGTCATGGAATTTATATTCCATCTTTATGTCACTATACAGACTTTATAACATTTTAAAAGCTAAATAATAATTCACCAAGTCGCTATACTGTTCTTTTATATGCAAGGCAAGAAGGCAGCACGATGTGGAGGTTAAAGATCTGGACTTCGCAACCCATGGCCTGAGTTCAAATGCTAGTTCCCCTATTTATTAAGGCCTTGAAAAATCACTCATCTCCATCTAATCTTTTCCCATCTGTAAACTGACACTAATAATAATACCTATTTCATAAGGTCACAGTGAGGATGAAGTGAGGCGTTACATATGAAAATATTTAGGTCGGTGCTTAACAAATGCAGCTATTTTTATGGTCAGATATTTATGTTTCTGATTTTTTCAGACTGCCTTCCACAGGAAACTACAGGAAATATCTTAATGCATGAAGCTCTTTTCTTCATTGTTAACTTTTCCCTGAAAAGGTCTTTTCCAAGTTTGATACGAAAGATTAAACCATATCACTGCCTTGGTAACTGCATTTCCTTTAAACAACTGTCAACTGGAAACCAGACCATGAACAACCTTCTACTGGGCCAGCGCTAAGTAGCAAAAAAACACCCATTTATGCTGGGGCTTGAATTCTGAAGTTGGACTCAAAAGTAAACAGGCAGGTGAAGAGGTTGGGATGATGAAAGACAATAGACCATTACCCAGGACTAATGGTGTTGTAAAGGAGATAAATGTCTTTGAAGTAGCACCCTTAAAACTTGTGACCTTTAGGTTGACCTTTCCTTTCAGATTATGGTATGCAGGTAGTTTTAGAGTCTGTGCAAAGTCAGCAATTAGAAAGATGGACCTTGAGAAAACAGGTCTTTGAAGAAGGTGCCAACTCAACGGTATGACTCCGTCTCTTTTACCAAGTTCCCAGTCACTGTCAAAAGGCTGGAGGCCTATTGCTCACACTCCTACAGGTGTCCTTTCTCCCAGACAGAAAATGTCTTCAGTACTGCCCCACTGTGCAGACTGAGCTGTGAGCTCAGGGAAAACCAACAGTGGGATTTGGACAAATTTCCCCTTTCTTGTGAGGAGTGAGGTAAGTGAAACGGATGGTTAATAACATTAAACTCTAGTTGCCTGCAAAGAAAATGGTCTCCATGAGAATTATTCATTTTGAGATACAAGTTTTATTTACAAAGCAGAAATAGATTCAAGGACATAGAAAACAAACTGTGGTTACCAGGGGGAGGGGTGGGGGATAGATTAGGAGTTTGGGATTAATAGATACACATTTCTGTATATAAAATAGGTAAACAACAAGGACCTACGGTATAGCCCAGGTAACTATGTTCAATTTCTTGTGATTAGCTGTAATGGGAAAGAATCTGAAAAAAATATACATAAATGTATATGTATAACTGAATCACTTTGCTGTACACCTGAAACTAATATTGTAAATGGATTACACTTCAATAAAAAATAAGAATTAAAAAAAAGAATTATTCATCTTGCTAAGGGCATTGCAGAAGATAGGAGTGATGACTTTTATAGAAAGTACCAGAAACCAATATAATCAGGAAGAATGATTTAACAGGTAGTAAGGTCCTATGGATATCTTTTGAAGCAACTGACATTTATACAGTACATTTAAGTGTCGAAAAAAGGTTTCCCTTAGGATGACAGTTAATCTTCACACAGAGTTAAGAAAGCAAACATGATTATTATTCTCGCAATACCGAGAACACATTCTTGGCTGCACAGCGCCATGCCGAGCCATGTTGGAGCCTGACACAGAAGAAAACCTAAACGATACCGTCCTGTTTTTTTATTAAAATTTTTGATATTTTATTCATTGTAGGTTTTTTACAATAATTTTGATTTTTCAACTATTGCATTAAAATGTTAACTTTGATTACTGAGGTCCATCCCCATAGTCAACTAATTGTGTTACAATGTCATTACCTTTTTAAATGGTATTTTTAAATTATTCTTGAAGTACAGTCAATCACAATGTATCAATTTCTGGTGCACAGCACAATGTCCCAGTCATGCATATACATAAATCTATTTGTTTTCTTATTTTTTTCCATTAAAGGTTATTACAAGATATTGAACATAGTTCCCTGTACTGTCTGCAGAAGAAAGTTTTCAAAATCTATTTTTATATATAGTGGCTAACATTTGTAAATCTCAAATTCCCAAATGTATGCCTTCCCACACCCTTTCCCTGGTAACATAAGATTGCTTACTATGTCCGTGAGTCTGTTTCTGTCAAACGGTATTTTAAAAGTCATCACCCTTACAACCCGACATTACTACTTAGTAAACTTGGTCAAATACTGTGGAAGTGCATCTAAATTTTGCCCCTGGGGAAAATTCTGCTTTACCTTCTACCACTCAGATGCTAGTGAGCAACTCTAAGAAATTTTCCTTTTCTTCTGTCCTCAGTTGAAATAGAGAGTAACAGGAGGTATGATTGTTTCCAGTTTAGTTGCTTTCATTTCTTTTTTAAAGAAATACCTCTATGGAATTTTGTCTTAGCCAAAGACGAAGGGAGCTTGTACTGGGGAGTATCAGTCCTCTGATCCACTCGCTCCTGTTTCCTTTTCCTAGTGTAACTTCCGGCAGCAAAATTTTTAACTTCTGAGAACTCTCTCCTCTAATATTTTGCCTCCATTATTTTAAATAAGACAGAGTGGCTCTATCTCTCTCCCCTCCCCTACTTTTTTTTTCATCCAATGCTTTTGGTCCCGGCACAGTGACTGTGAGACGAGGTGGCTACCTGCCTCCGTGAAAGACTAGCCCCTGTTACAGCTTCAGCAGCTCATCCAGCGTCCCCCCGGGGTCGGGCAGGGACTGCCCTCCTGGGAATGCTGCCGCCCTGCCTCCAGATTTATCACGTACATGCATTATTTACTGATGCTATGATCGATGCTAAATTCTCTTACACCAACATAATTTTACCTTCCCAAGCCAGCTATCACATATTTTTCAGTAAAATCAATAACTGTCCCTTCCACTACTATAACAACATAAAATATTGTTCTCAGTACAATATAACTGTGCTTCTTACACAACTTTTAACTTTTACTGCATTACCTAATTACCTCCTTTTTATCTCATAATTATCTATAAACATATCCTTAGATATTTCAAACCTCTCCATCCATCATGGGCTTCTGTTTAAACATAGCAAATGAGGTATCACTTTTATTGTGTTCCTGGAGGCCTCCTTCACGGAGCTCTCCTTCCTCTTTCCCAGTTTCAGTCTGGTTGCTCTCTGGGTCCATGGACAGCTGTCATCCTGAACTTCCTTTTGACAAGATCTTGTGTATCCTGAGGCTCAAGTTTTTCCCTTCCTTATTTTACTCAGTTTCCTTAGAGAACATCCTTTTTGCCTCCTCAGAAAAGGTAAATGGAAAGTAAAATACATAGCGTGCTGTTTAATTCCCGCTTATTTGTGAATTTCCCAGATTTCCTTGTGGTTTTGATTTCTAATTTAGTTCCATGATGGTCGGAAAACATACTTTGCATGGCTTGAAGTCTTTCAAGTTTATTGAGGCATATTTTATGGTCTAGAATACGGCCTATCTGTGCGTGGACTTTTTCCACGCAGACTCGGCACTTGACAGACTTGTTCTCTGCGTACTTGAAAAGAACGTGTGTTTTGCTGCTGTTTGACGTCCTAGAAATGTCAGCTGGGTCAAGATGGTTAATTGTATTAGTTCAAGTTGTCTTCCTTCTTCCCAATTTTCTATCTTCTTGTTCCAGAAATTGAAAGAGGGGTATTGATATTACGACTGAAATTATGGATTTGTCTGTTTCTTCTTGCTGGGTACTAGATATTTTTGCATTCTTATAAATATTCTTGAGCTTTATTCTAGAAGTTACTCAGAAATACTCAGATCCCTTTGGGTGTTGCTTTTAATATTTGAGAAGCAATATCAGAGCAGCATTTCATTTAGGACTAATAATTTTCCATTAATGAGGACTGATCTTTCCCAATATTCTAACTAGCGAGGTTTTCCAGTCTGGATGGTGGAGATCAGAACTATTCCCAGACCCACGTGAGCACAAGGAACTGTTCTCTCTAATTCTATTACACATGGTGGTTCTTCCCCAGTGTCCTCAGTGAGGACACCAATCAGGACTTTGCTGAATTCTTGCAGAAGCCCCTCTGCAGGTCTCTGGAAGTTCTCACTCTGTGCAGCTCTGCTCTCTCTAGGACTGCACCCTGTGAACATCAGTTGCCTTAATCTCACCACGCTGGTAGCTTAATCTCCTTAACTCTTAACTTAATCTCCTTAAATTCAGTTCCATCTTTTGAAAACTCTCTCAAGGTCGGAAGCTGAGGCAACCTTGTATTTTTCCCATCTCTCAGGAATCACTGCCCTTTGTTACTTAGTGTCTTACATCTTGGAAACATTGTTTTATATATTACACCTGTTTTTTCAGTTGTTTCAGGTAGGAAGATAAACCCAGTTCCTATTGTGCCATTGTAGATGGAAGCAAAAGCACCCCCCCCTTGTTTACTTTAGTGTTTAATGTTGAAAAGTCTAAAGCTTTTCCATTTGCATCTCTTTACATATAACTAGGTTTAGGGCATCTTTCTCCTTGTTTATGTTCTGAAACTATGAAATTTCATGATGTTGTACTTTGATATGGATCTATATTTATTCAGTGTACTTGGTTTTGGGTGGGCCCTCTCAGCCTGAAGAATCATAGTTTTCACTATTTTTATTAACTTATTTCTTTATTTTTTTAAATTGAAGTATAGTCAGTTACAATGTGTCAATTTCTGGTGTACAGCATAATGTCCCAGTCATGCAAGTGCATACATATATTCATTTTCGTATTCTTTTTCATTAAAGTTTATTACAGGATATTGAATTTAGTTCCCTGTGCTACATAGAAGAGACTTGTTTTTCTAAATCTATTTTTATGTATAGTGATTAACATTTGCCAATCTCAAACTCCAAATTTGTCCCTTCCCAACCCCTTTCCCCAGTAACCATGGGATTGTTTACTATGTCTGCAAGTCTGTTTCTTTTGTAGATGAGTTCATTAGTGTCCTAAAAGTTGTAGTTTTAATCTTGGGAAAAAATGCAGGGAGGGGAGAGGCATTCTTTTAAAGTAATTTGCTTCCTTTGATTTTTCTATTTTCTTCTGGTTTTACAGTTAGTTGAATGTTGGCCCTAAGTGTGATCATTTTTTTCCATTTGTTTTCCTTTGTGTTCTTCTTTCTCCTCTGGGAAATTTCCTTTGCTTTCTCTCACATCCTAACAATGTCACTAAGGTATTTTTGAAAGTTTCTACGACTTTCTGTGTTATCTTTGCTTCCTCTGAGTTTCTCTTTTGACCTCTCTCTTTGTCCTGCTGGACACTTTTCTCCAATGACTGTGATTTAAAGGGAAAAAAATGTCAAAGTGAGCTTGGATCATTCTGTAATTTCACTCTACTGATAGCAAAGAAGCTATTAATGATTACTGATGTTATGTCAGAAGGATTTAGTAGCTGTAAACTCACTGGCCAAATATGGGACAATTTAAGATTCAATGGGATATTAAGATCAATAGACTGGAACACATGAAATATGTTTAAATCCCTGAGTTCAAGGAATAGTGAGGCAAAACAAAACCTAACTGATCGTCATTGGAGGATGTGAGTGAATCAACTCATTATTTAGAAAACGAAATAAAGAGAAAGAATCAGCATTTTTCATATTTTTACTGTATGTAACAAATATCAAATGAGGAGAAGTTTCTCTTCATAGAAGTAGTCCAACTAGTACGTGAAAGATGGATAGAATTATTTGTTTCCAAAGGGGAAAGCTTCCTAAAGGGTTCTCATTCATTACGGAGGTCTTTACTTAATTCACTGCTTCAGTTCAACACCCTCTCTGCCCAGATACAGGGAGTATCTGGTATCCCTGAATGAGTCCAAAGAATAAACTTTTAGTGTTGTTCTTGGGGTTAGAGTCCTCTGCTTAAACACCATCAGGTAGGAGCTCGGGGTTCAGTTGTTCCCTTTACAGAATTTCAATTCAACGAGCCTCTCAGTTTTGGTTCCACAGCTCATGCTCACTTGCAGGGTTTCCTAGCACCTATAAATGTTTAAGCATTTCAGGAGGAGGGTTACAGGGACAACTCATTTGCCTGCTGTCAGTATCCTTCTTGGTCTATCATCAGCATCCTCTTAATAGATCGTTTAAGTTGTAACCTCCCCTGTCCTACAATGTCAGGTGCAATTCCTTGTTTGGTTTTCAGTTTCCAAGAACTGATTGAAATTTCTCATTCTTTAATATTTTCTCTTTCCTTTCTAGGGTCTTGGAAGGTAGAGGGAGGGGAGGAAAACACATGAAGTCAATGCATCAATTTTACTAGAAAACTAGTTTAGATACTGATTTAAAATAAAAGCATTTTATGGAAAAGATTGTATCTGTTTATCTTGTTTACCATCACACTTAACACAGTGTGGAGTGCAGGAGTAATTCTGAACCCTGTTTATAGCATTCACATTTTTTAAAGATTGTGATGGAGGAGGTCAAAGGCACAAGAGCAGATGAAAACTCTTCTGCTCTACAAGGAAAACAGGAAAATGTCCAGAGCTCAGACACCGATCAGTAATGTATGCGCCATCATTCTTCTTAAAGCCACATTTGAAATATTTTTGGCTTTAACTTTCCTTCCCTTATACCAATCATCTCAGTTGTTAAGTTTGTTTGGAAAGTAATTTTTAAAAGATTACACTGATAACCCCAAGCCAGTTTGAGACAGGGTAAGTCTGCTGATGTGGAACTCTTAAAATGTCCATTAGTACACTGCTCTTGTCACTTATCACCCAGGGGGTCAAGCCTTTGGTATGAAAGTTGTTTATAAACTGGTAGCTTTATTTTTAAAACAGAAAGGAAGGACTGAGGTGGAGCTGGGCAGAGGATTGTACACTTAAAGTTTTTAGAGATCCATGTACATTATGAATCAGCCCTGCATCTGTGAGTATTTATTCAACCATTAACCATTAGCCTTCAGCTGGAACTTGTTGCAAAAGGTTTCAATCTCTTTCTAAAACCATGAGGTGTTATTGAAAGCCAACTTTTTCCCATATAATCCCTCAAAAAAAGGAGATAATAACTTTTATTTAGGTGACACAATTTCATGAAGCCTTTGATTACTTGTTTCACAATTATTTTGGCATTATTGAAACCTTCTGTGACATTTTCCATGTTTTTGAGTTATGGTTAAAGATACTGAACGGACCTAATTCAAGCAGCCTTCAAAAAAAATCACACCTTTCAAGTAATGACTTCCCTCAGGGCTACAGTGGGTATCGGTTATTTGGGGACCCAGCATCCACTCATCCCTGTAAGATTTTCCTGTGTGCCATCACCTCTCCTCTAAGCGGGTACCCATCCTGGAAGCTGACCTTCCCTCCCCAACCCCCACCAGCTCCAGTTCTGATTGGCTTAAGCGATCTGCATGTTCCATTCCCCTGGCCAATAGTATTGATTCAGGGGTGGGCTTGTGGCATATGTGACATTGGCTGAACCAATCAGAGTGAATCTGAGGACACCGCTTTGGAATAGTGAAGTCGGGAAGGGCTGCACTCACTTGTGCCCCCATGAGGTAGGTCAGCCTGAGAAGAGCTGATAATTGATAGGACGGAGAAACAGCAAAATCATAGAGAACGGAGCTGCGGCCATGTTGATTCGTCCAGTTTTGACACCTGCTCTACTCTGGACATTTTCTCAGATGAAAATTCCCCTTTACTGTTTAAACCAGTTTGGGTTAGGTCTTCTGTCACATACAACAAAAAGTGTCTGGGTGCATATAATAGTCCCCTTGGAGTCTACACGTAGGGAAGCACCATTCAGATTAAACACAATTTATTTTATGTGTGTGGCAAAACTAAGGAAAGGTACGTCGAAGTTCAGAGGTGGCCATAAAGAGGTTGAGCAATTGCTCAAGACCGTAGAGTGAGTGGGGAAAATGAACTTAATTCCTAGATGGCTTCCTGTGTCTGTGTGTGCTCACTCTCAGACTGGCAGGTTTCTTACATATGGTGATGTATACTTTTTACTCTTTCATCACACCCCTCTACTTCATGGATGTTCTAAAAACTCAGTATTTAGCTGGCCTTCCCATACCAGCCAAAGCAGTCTCGAGGGAGGGGAGGAAATGCCGCCTTCATTAGCCAGCTTTGCTGGCACCGGCGCTACAACACTCCTAGGACGGTGGCTCAGGCAGAACAGCGCTCTCCCTCCACCCCCCTGACGTTCAAATCCTAATCCCCGGAGCGCGCGAATATGTCAGGTCACATTGTAGAGGCGAATTAAGGTTGTAGATGGAACTAACTTTGCTAACCAACTGAACTTGATTTATGAAGATGAGCCTGGGTTATCCAAATGGGGCCAATTAACTACAAGAGTCCTTACAAGTGGAAGAGAGAGGCAGAAGGGTGAGAATCAGAGAGACGACCACAGGAGGGCTCAGCCCATGGCTGCTGGCTTTGAAGATGGAGAAATAGGACCTCAAATCTAGGAATGTGGAAAAGGCTAGAAATCAGATTCCCTCCTAGAGCTTCCAGAAGAAGCACAGCCCTGATGACAACTTGAGTTACCCGGTGAGACCCGTTTCAGACTTCTGACCTCCAGAACTGTAAGATAATAAATTTGTGCTGTTTTAAGCCACTAAGTTTTTGTAATTCGTTGTGGCAGCCAACAACTGAACAGACCACTACTGTGCTTTCTTTACACGGAGCTTTCTATTTACTGATAGGGAAGTGCCTCTTGGTTGGTAGGATGAATGCAGCGAAGGTTAATAAGACGTCTAAGGTGGTTTGAACTCTGGGCAAGTTCCAACACATCCTCTACGTAACAATTGTATGTGGCTCAACAACACAAACTGGAAGGTCATTTTTTCAATAATCACAGAGACAGCTTGTGTAAGATTTTCTGAAGGTTCTCCCTCACTTAAGCATAATACAAAATGTCCAGTCCTCTATAGGAATCTGTGTTATTTTTCTATAAGCCCTCCAGTTCCATCACATAATCCAAGCTGAGATATTCTGACTGATTTTTGTAGAAAACCTTATTACTGATAGTCTTTCCAAAATATCTATGTTTCTGCTTTTACAAATAAAGGATGCTGGGCATAATTTAGCTTTTGGTGTTTAGATCTAATGGTCCTGAATATTTCTTTTCACTGTCAAGAGAGTGTTAATAATAATTCAAGTGAATGAAGCACCTACCATGTGCTAGACAGTGTGTTAAGCCCTTGCATGGGTTATCTGAGTTCTCAAAATAAGTAGTTACATTGCTACCCCCAGTTTAGAGTTGAGAACATCAAGGCTTAGATGGGTAAAATAATTTGTCCAATATCTCAAAAATAATAAACGGAAGCACTGAGACTTAAACATAGGGCTCCTTAGCTCCAAAACCCAAATCTCTCATTCACTACAAATCAAAGGCAGAGAAGTTTGAGCTGAACTCTGGACTAAATGTAACCTGGTTCTAGAAGTCATTTGTGAGCGGTACCTTTCACACTTTGTTTGTTTCTTCATTAGGGTTTTATTCTTCAGTTTTTTTGTGTGCTTGTTTATTTATTTTACTAAAAGCCCGATCTTGGCTTGTGCCCTCTAAGATTTACTGCTTACTATGGAGAGGTGACTCCAAGTCTTGGTTATTTGAGGGTGCAAAGTGGCTGGGGTTCTGGTTTAAATGGGGTTTACCTGTACAAATCCAGGGCAGCACTGCTCCTTTTGAACGCAAACAATAGCAGCACCTTGCACGTGAAGCTGGGGCAGGCTGAGCCCTGGAAGCAGCATCCCCGAGGGGCTGGGGGAGGAGAGATGGGGAGTTGCTGTTCAACAGATATAGTTTCAGATATGCAAGATGAGTAAGTTCTAGAGGTGTGCTGCACGGCACTGTGCCTGTAGTCAACAGTCCCATGTTGTGCACTTACAGATTTGGTAAGAGGGTAAATCTCATGTTAAATGCTCTTACCCAATTAAATATATATATATATATTAATATATATGTATGTATATGTATAGATAGATAGAAATCTTAGGAATAAGTCATTTGTATCTTCTGACTCCTTCCGACTTGCAGGGAGCCTCAGAGAGAACTTGGCTTGGTGTCTATTGACAGGTCAGCAAGTCCCTTTTGTGAAATAATATTGAAATATGATTCATGCTCAATTTGGGTGTTTGCTGCTTTCCAATAGCTTGCCTAGAGGGTTGTTCCGGGTCTTGGTAGTACTTCTAGTCTTGCTTTTGTTTGCTCCAAACTCTGCCTCTGTGCAACCCACAGAGAGACCCTAACAGGTACCCTGACGCTACCTGAGTCCCAGGAAATGTACCCAGTGTGATGTCCATGTTCTTCAAAAAGCAAATAGCTGGAAATAAAACAGGTCAGTAAAGGCAAGGCCCCATCAAGGCCCCATCAACACACTTTTCTGAATTGCCTTAGCAGAGAAGTGGCAAAATTATGTCCCTGGGGAAAATACTTGTGGCATAAGAAAGATGATGTTAAGCCAATCGATGGTTGAGAAGCAACTCATAACAGAATCCAGACGTACGGCTGTGCTTTAAGAGACACGGGCACTGTATATTGAGTGGTCTGTGTGCAGAATACGCTCTGAAAGGGCAAGATACATATCTTAGTGTTTTTTTCTTCCAGGGTCCAGCACATATCTGTAAAATAAAATGAAACACAAAGTAGCGAGTGGATAAATGGATGAATGTTACAAAAGATGTGGGTGCAAAACAAAACCAAACAAAATGGAACCCAAAGGGATCTATGTTGGAAATACTTTTGTGCAGCCCCCCTGCCCCCTTTACCAGCTTAGGAAATAGAGGCCATTAAAGGGTTTTCTTATTCTTATCTATAAAAATCATTCCAGGGCCCACAGAAGTCAGCTGAACTAGAGAAAGTGTCCTTGGCACTTTCAAAAGAAAAGAGCCCTACCAGCAAAGTGAGTCATAACCACCCCCTCTAATTGTGGGAACCAAACAGTGGCAGGTTGTAAAAGCAAAATGCAGCTTGAGATCCCGTAAACCATGGGGTGAGTCCCGGAGACAGTGTGTAACAGGCGCTCGGTCTTATCAACCACAGTACCTAGCCTCGGGGCAGTTGTAGCCTCGTTAATAAAACAAAATATACACTCCACGCAATGACTTTAAATCACTCAGAGAGCCGCTGTTGATCACAAGCGAGTTCACAGAATACAAAGTATAACTGGGGAGGCTTCCAGGGATAAAGGGATGCGGTGGCACCTTTTCCAGGCACACGGTCACTCACCGACAGCCCACCTAGTAAAGACTTCGCTCTGGCTGGTTTCCCTGTGAGGGGGCCTGGCTCCACCAGAGCAGCCCTGTTCTCCTATCTCTGCCTTCTGAACACCAGCTTATGTATTTTAAAAAGGCTCTTTGAGCAGCATTAGAGGGACAGCGCGTCTGTCTCTTGTTGAGTCTATCTGTCCTTCTGAGAAATCAAGCACAGCGATGGCCAGAAGACCACAGCTCCTCCCCCAGACAGCCTCCAGGGCTGGATGAGAACATAAAACCACATTCACTTTGTTCTTTCCCTGCCCTCAACTGTCCCGGAAAGAACCCTCAGGCTCCTAGTAACTGTCGGAGGTGTGGTTCCAAAGAATCGTTCCTCACCTCACTTGCTGGCATGCAGGGCTGTCTGTTTTGTCGGTGATCTCTGTACTTGCTCACGCACGCGGCTTCATGCTGGGCCTTTGTGGTTCCCTAGTGTGAGCAGGAAGGTCTCAGTCGCAAGACTCACAAGGCTTGCTTTCTAGAATGATCCGTCGTAGGGTGTGGGCTAGGGGACTCAGCACAAGGAGCATCCCGGGGTCCCCACTTCCCTCTGCCCATGGGATTAGATTCTTAGAAGAGAAGTGCCACAGGCCTGGGATGCTGTAATTATCTCAGCCATTTAAGGATTACGCTCCTGGGAGACTATAATTATCCAAATATGGTTGCATTTGGGAATATTTTACTTACAAGTAAGTGCCTTCATCTTTTTACAGGATCTTTCAAGGGGACCCAAAGGGTGTGCCCTCTCTAATGTGGTTCCTAAAAGAGGCTGGAAATAAACAACTGCATCTGGCCTGAGGGTGGGGCCCCACTAAATCCAGTCCCACCAAGGACCTGGGACAGGGACAGGGGCAACTGGCTTCCTCTGTCGCTTTGAAAAGTAGTTATCACAGTGGGGAGGGGATAGCTCAGTAGTAGAGTGTGTGCTCAGCAGGCATGAGGTCCTGTGTTCACTCCCCAGTGCCTCCATTAAAAATAAATATACCAAATTACCCCCCCACCAAAAAAACCAAACAAGTAAAAATAAGTAATCACAAATATTATATAATATCACTTATATGTGGAATCTTTAAAAAATGATGCAAATGAACTTATTTACAAATCAGAAATAGACTCAACGGGCATAGAAAACAAACTATAGTTACCGAAGAGGGAAGGGGTAGGAGGAATAAATTAGGAGTTTGGGATTAACATATACAGACTACTATATATAAATAGATAAACAACAAGGTCCTATTGTATAGGACAGGGAACTATATTCAGTATCTAGTAATAACCTAGAATGGAAAAGAATCTGAAAAAAGAATATATATACACACACACACACACACACACACACACATAATTGAACCACTATGCTGTACACCTGAAACTACCACAACATAGTAAATGAACTACACTTCAATAAAAATTAAAAATAAAATAGAAAGTAGTTATCAGTCACTCTAGGCCAAAATCTGGGGGGTTTCTTCTTTCTTAGTCTCACCCTTTTCTTCCCCGCCCACTCACAAATACTTCTTCAGTCTCAAGTTCATCAATCTTGAGAAACTGTTCAAGTTCTGGGCATTTAAGATACATTCTTCCTGAGGTCTGTGTATCATATTATTGACATCATTGAATCCTCTTGTCCTGAGTATCACATTCCCGAGGGTTGACCCTTTATTTCTTCCTTTAAATCAAATAAAATTCTACTCGCTGTAGAAAATTATGTAGCCTGAAATGATACTACGAGTTTGGAGAGAAAAGAGGGCGCTCCATGTGGAAAAGACATGCCTCGTTCAATTCAGTGAACTTCCAGGATTAAAATAGCTACAATCCAGCTTTTACTCTGTGGTAAACATTCTCTCAAGCTCTGTGTCTCATTAATCCTGACAGCATTCTTATGAGATAGGTACTGTTACCATCCCCACTTCACAGGTGATGGAATCAAGAAACAGAGGGGTTGGGTAACTTGCTCAGTATCACAGAGCTGTTAAGGTGGAGGACTGAGACCTGGCCATCTGACTCCAAACCCACTCTCAGCCACCTAGCCATTGTGCCATGCCACTTCCTAATGTTGGGTGCCTATCCCATGCCAGACATTGTGAGCAGTGTGATGAGAGGGACAGAACAGTGAGAGGACATGCTTCCTGCTCTGTGGGACCTTATGAGCGATGAAGAAAGAGACGTGTAAAAATCACTGCAGGACAAGACCAAACATGACAGATAGGACAGGAGATATATAGATAAACTGATGCAGGTGCACAGAGCAAGGCCAGAGGGACGGCATTTGGCACGTGGCTACATGCAGAGAAGGTGTGGGTTAGTGTTCCATGCAGAGGAAAGAGCATCATTAGATGCCCTGGAAAGTTCAGCAGCATGGGCTAGGACATAGTATGCATGGGAGGCAGCTGTGAGAAGTGAGGTTACAAAATCTGCTGGGGTCGGGCTGTGAAGAGCAAGAAGATGGCTGAGAAAAGGGCAGGAAGGGATCCTCTGTGGCTCGGGGGGTGGCAAGGATGTAGCCATGCATTGATGTTAGGGTTTGGCCACATTTTGATTCTCTGAGATCTAGGAGATCTAGGTTCAGTCAGAATGCTTTATTTTCCTATATCTTCTGACCCCTCTTCTCATATTACCTCTGTCCATGGTTTTATCCAGTCCAGTTCAATAAAGAGCTGTTGAGTATCTCCTTTGGTTATTGAGTCCGAACCACCCCAAAACTTAGTGGTTTCAAACAACACTCAGTGACTCATTGACAGCTCTGCTACTGGGGCAGGTCTTGGAAAGAGCAGCTCGTCTCCAATCCACATGGCGTCAGCCGGGGCAGCTCGACTAGGGCTGGAAGATCCACGGTCAAGATGGTCTCACCCACGTGGCTGCCAAAAGGTGCCATCCATCGTCCCAGAGCTCAGCCGGGACCTCATTTCTCTTCCCGCTGGCCTCTCCATGTGACTCAGATGGGCTTCCTACAGCACACTGATCTGGATGTCAGACTGACTATGTGCGGGCTCGCTTCCCCCAAAGAGTGCACCTGGAAGCTGCCAGGCCTTTATAAAGCTTGGTCCCAGACGTTCCAGAATATCATGTCTCTCACATGCTAGTAGTCAAAGCACCTGGAGGGCTAACCCAGATTCTCGGAGAGGAGCCTCCCCAAGAGCAGCTGCAAAAGCAGTGGTCTGTCATTACACCTGTTAGGGGTCAGATTCACAACTGAAGATAAGAGTATAAGGATATGGTCCTTGCTGCAAAAAACTCTTGACCCATATTATGGAGGTTTCTATTCGATTAAAAGAGAATGAAAAGACACAACTGAAAATAATGCAGAGATTTTAGCTGGATCCTGATTTTTTTAATTAATCCAGCTAAAAAAACATTTTAGGGACAGTGGAGATTTGAATATAAACTCGATATTGGATGAAATCAGAAATTAATGTTAATTTTCTTAGGTATAATAGTGGTATTGTGGTTATGTGGGAAATTGCTCTTATTTTTGAGAGATGAATTATGAAGTATTTCCAGGATGAGGTATCATGATATTTGCAGCTTACTTTCAAATAATTCACACACACACAATAAATGTCAACTGTTAAAGCAAGTATTGGCCAAATGTTGAGAACTGTTGAGTCTAGATGGGAGTAACATGGTTGATGATTATACTTATCTTTTCATGTTTTCTGGAATTTTTTGCAATAAAAAATTGGAGGTGAAAAAAGAATGGCCTAGTTCTGACTTCTCCATGGAAGAGTTTTCCCCCAAGAGAAACCAACAAGAAATACACATTCTAAAAAATCATAATTAAATGTGTCAGCTCCCTCATTGCATACCCTGACTTAGAAGGTTCCTATCCATGCTGCTGACCTACTTAAAACATTATTCAGAATCCTCGGGGTTAAAGTCTGGAGGAAGACCTCCCTGGACAGCAGAGAAGGCTTCCTCAAGTATGGCTACCCCGCTGCTGGCCATTCCATGCTTCATTTCCTGATGTTAGAGAACAAGATGCTTTTCCTTCATTCCTTCTGCAGCTGAAAGAGAATCCAGCTGTCAAAGGAGGCTTCCCTTTATGACAAGGGGAAAACACACAGAACTCATAAGTGGCATGCAGTCGGGGAAACAGCACAGGGGTCTGATCCAGCAATAGCTTCCCACCAAGCCTGATGCTCTGTCCCTATGTCAACCACGGCAGCTCCGTGGGACGGCTTGAGTTCATGAACATCAGGGGATGCTGAATATGCTCTCATCCCAACCCACAGTCTTGCTTCTGGGTTCTGGTTTGGGGTCTGAGGGCACGGCTCTTTCCCAGACAACAGTACATCAGATGATCACACCCATCCAATGAGACTTCAATCCTGAAGCCAAAACTAGGATTTAATATGATTCTAGAGCCATTGTATTCCTGTTAAAACAATACACACAGCCTTCTTTCCTCAGAGCCTCCTTGCCCCCACTTGCTTTGGTCTGATTAACATGGTGTCATCATTGGAGTAGATCAGTGCTACGTCCTGAATGTCCAGATGGCCCAGGTTTCTTTGAACTCTATTGTGACAGAGGACAGGAGAGTTACCATAGCCCTGGGACATGACTACAAATATGTCTTATTGTCCACTCCCAGGGAATGCCAACTGTTTCTGATTCTTCTTTCTGACATGTGTGGGAAATTATGTATATAATTCCCAGATCTGTATATATATATATATATAAATATTTCCCAGATCAACTCAATATTGGATGAAATCAGAAATTAACATATCCCAGATCAATAGATCAGGAGCTGCATACCAATATACTGGATGCCAGTCAATCTGCCTTTGCAAAGATACCACATCTGGAAGGGCAGCCTTGATAGGAGCTTCTAATTGGTTGAGTGTGTGGGATCTACAGTTGTCTTCCACGATCACCTGGTGTTTGAAAGGGCAGACTGGTTGCATGACTATGGACATAATAAAGCCCACCACCCGTGCATGTGCCAGACCCTGAAAGAGGCAGCAGTCTCAGTCCTCTGGGAGGCAATAGTGGTTTTCACTTGCTATCTCGGCTGGAGCGGTGAGCAGTTTCATGAACCTTTACTTGGTTTTCTTCACTAAAAGAGCTCTTACCCCAGAACCAGTGTGCAGATTATGCCAACAACGAAGTTTGTCCAGGTGCGTTCCTGGTCTCACTGGACCCATTGTGAACCAGATCTGGCTAGGACTCCACTTATTACTGAGCCCCTGTGTGTGCTTATTCTAAGAGTAGGCTATGATGCTGTTTGGGTCCCCAAGTAGAAAGTCTGGCTGTATCCTTTTTCCTGGTATAGAGTTACAGCATCCATGACAGAAGGAAAGTTCTTTATGGAAAATTTCCAGCTAATAAGGTGGAAAAAAATAAAGCATCATTCTGCAGCTTCTAAGGAAAGAACGTGTGCAGGCAACAAGTGGCAATGGATGCTGAAACAATTAATTAAATGCGTGAGGGTGAACTTGATAATGGATGAATGGGGCTGACAGCCCCCAAACCATTGCTTGATCTTATCGCCACTGAAAGAGGAACAACTACACATCATGTCCCGGCTGACAGAATAGAGTAGAAAGTACACCACCCTTCAAATAGTCTCACCTAAAGAATGAAGGTGAACGGAATTCCTCCTAGACCTAACTACCGGTTTATAGGAAAATAAAGGGAATAAAATAACAAATTAAAGGATACGAAGAGGAAGCAATCAGCCAGATTTAGAAGGCAAGACACTCTGCAGAACAAACAGCCCAGTTCTTTCAACAAATAAACTGCGTGGGGTGGTGGAGGGGGCGCAGAGAAGAGGGTGGACTGATGGAGATGAAAGAAGACAAGAGACATAACAACAAAATGGACCTTGTTTGGATCCGTAGTTGAATGAACCAACTGTAAAACGACGTCTTTGAGACAAATAAGGATATTTTAAAGGAAATTGTGTATCCATGATATTTAGGGGACCTTGTTAATGGTGGTAGGGGTGATGGCGATATTGTGATGAAGTTAAAAAAGAAAAAAACAACAGCATTTTGGTCAAATGATAGAGAATTCATTTTAAAATATCCAAGCCAACTATTGCTAATATATGCTCTTTTTAAATTCATCTTCTACGTTTTCCTACATCCTGCCTCCTCCCTTTATGAAGTTACCATCAACGAACGGGCTAAAACGTAACCCATGACAAAACATAACCAGAAAAAGTCCCGTAGAATATAAGAGAAAGCACCAGTGAGCCCTTCAAGAGGAACTACATTATTTTTGGATGACATACAATCGGTTTAAGCAACGGGTCTCCGGCACAGATTCTTGGTCCGTTTCAGCAAGCTGAGAGGGCTCGGAAGGCGGATCGGTTCCAGCACAACCTCAGTGAACCGGCCATGAACTTGAAATACCTCCCCAACCTTGAGTGATGCTCATGTGAGCAGATCTTCCCACCCATCATTTTAGGTTTTTTTTTTTTAAACTTAGTGGTTGTGAGCCCATTTTGTGCAGCATGGCAGGTCTCCCCTGAAGAGTTTCATGCTTGTCTCTCACAAAACAACACGGGATAGAGAATAAAACAAAATTCCCCGAAGCAGAGAATACGTCTGGATATCACTCCATCTCAAAATATCTGAATTTCCTCCAAATGACAATGTGAAACTTTCATATGATATAATCTATTGAAAACTAAGACCTCAAGGGTAAAACCAATGTGCAAGTATTTCAAAGAGCCACTTAAAAATGTCTCTGTGCATACCTATATAATTAATCTAAACTCTATGACCCACAAAGTGTCGGCAGATTGGAGGCCTTCCCAGGTTAAACCACGGCATGGGAAGCACCCTGGAAAGAGCCAAACAAACACAGACTAAATAAAACACTAACAAATAAAATGAAGTGAATAAAAAATAAAGTACAAAATAAATTTTTAAAATTTTAAAAATAAATAAAATAAAACCATAAGCACCCATTTTATATAAAGATATTTCTGTTTACACACCTGTTTTATCCCAGTCATATTGCTGTGCTTTAAGCGTTTGCCCATCAATAAATGTTTGTTGAGTGAATGAATGATGTTTAGGGTGTTGTATTAGTTCAAACTTTCTCAGTATCTGGTGACTTACAAAGAAAAACTCAAACCAGTTTGTGAGCTTAAACAAAGATGGAAGTAGGATTAAATTCCTTGTGTCATTAAAATATTTCAGGGCTAGCCTGGTTTCGGCCCTGATGAATCTGGTGACACAAACAGTATCATCCCTGTGGTTTCTCCACATCTCTCAGGCTGGCTGTCCTCTGACTGTCTCTGTTTCCAGGCATCCTCTGTCCATGGCTACCAGCAGTCCAGGAACACATGGACTTCTCTGCAATCCCAGCCGAAGAAAGAATTACACTGAAGTGTTGAAGTTCACTCTGTTTAAATAGACTTGCAACCATCTCCTTTCTTGCCTCCACCAATCACCGAGGCCAAAAGAATTTGGGGCTCTGGTTCATCACTCGGAGCCTATTAATTAATTCAGACTGAAGGCATCTGGTTCTCTGATTGGCCAGCCTGTGTCTCACGTCTCTTCCTGGACTGGAGCCTGGAGCCCTAGCAGCATCACGTGACAGAAAAGAGGCGGGGCATCCACAAAGGGAAATTGGGGTGTCATTACCGAAAGCAAGGAGGAGTAAAGGCAAGACGGCTAATTTACTTTTTGTCACATACGTAACTTCATGGTTTTGCTACGGAGGCAAAAGCTGCAAGTTACTTTGTTTATCCATCATCTAGGATGATTCCATATCATTGAAAAGTTTGGGCCACAAGGCAGTGATAAGACATTTCAGAAGGCTGGCTCCTGAAAGCGCACTCGAAATCGTTACCCCTGCCAGAGGCACAGAGGTGTTCTCCGGGACTTAGTAGGTGTAAACCCAGTCCTGCCACCTCCTCCCACTGCTTGGAAGCACAAATCTAACACAGCCTAGCACAGAGGAGAAAGCAAAGAAAGGCATGGTAAGAGCCTAATTAAAAGTAATGCATTTTCAGGAACTGGAGCCTCTAAATGAGTATTCTCTTCAAATCTGCCACAGCGAGTGACGCCCTGGCCCCAGCAGTTCTGTGTAGGCTTTCTAGCATGCTGTCACGTGTATTTTCATTGGAAAAGACTCTCAGCTGAGGACGGGGCATTACTAGTATTATGACGTGGAAACAACGAAGGCTCCTTGATGGTAGGGGCTAAGGTCACGTGGCTACTTAAGTGGCCCTGCCAAGACAAGTCTCTCAGTCCCGCTCTGTCACACACCCTCCAGTTCTCACATTGCTGTGGTCTGTCTGTGTGACCTGCAGCAAATCTCTAAAAAATGGGCCCATTTCTAAAGTAGCTGAACTAGATACAGTGATTCTCAAATATTTTGTAGCAACGAAACCTATTTTTCAAACAAAATATTAACCAGAGTCCCAAAATAACATAAATACATACATACATATAGAAATGCGAGTTCTCTCTGGTTGAAGAAGGAGGGGTACCTGGAGTCCTGAGGCACCTATGATAAATCATAAGCCTACAGAACAAAATTCGTTGATTCTTCAGCTTCTTTCCAGCTCCTGGTAGAAAAGAAAGAGAAGGAAGAGAAGAGAGAGATCTATTGCTATGGAAAACATTAATGACCATTACAGCCAGTACTAATGACCAGCTCCACTGGGTGTGAAACGGTGTCCCAAGGATTCCAGAAGCTCTGTAAAGCAATGTGTTTATCAAACCTGCCTGCATAGCAGAATCTCTGGGGGAGCGCTTATAAACAGTGATGCCTGGGTCCCACACTGGACCTTTTAGACCAGAAAATCCAGGGGGTGGAGCCGGGCATGTGTGTGGGTGTGTATTTTAGGCCCCCAAGTGATTCTATTCTGCCTCAGGGATAGAGAATCTCTGTCTTAAGACTAACATCTGAACCCTTTCTAAAATATCCAGATTCTGAGCCCAATTTCTCAACACTCTTCAAGCTATCCAGCTAAGCTATCCTGCTTGCCACCCCTCCAAATGACCTGTGTAATTATGGTGATAAGTGGCACTCCCCCGCTGTGTCTAAGAAAGTCTGGGGATGCCTCTTGTAACAGGAGAGTCTTGACTTAAGTTTTGAAGGACAGAAATAGACATAAGCAGGTGGATTTTTCACACCTGGAGCTCAGCTCGAGTGCAGGCTGCAAATGCCCTAACGTGTGAAGGCACCAAATAACTGGAGGGAAGGTGACAGCCATAAATGAGAAAAGCAAGGAGGTAGAAATGTTCTCCAAAGCACCGGAGAACACGATGCAATGAGCACTGAAAATCAATGAAGTTAGAAAACATTAGATTACCATAGAAAATGAATGAGGTGAAAATGGACCAGCCTCTAAATTATATTCCCTCCTGTATTTGCACCTGTTTCCAATAGCCAAAGTCTGTTTCGTCCCCATAACTGCCTACACTAAACCCAAAATGCAGACTCTCCCGGTTCCCTGACCCTCAGCCAGACCCCATCACTTGTTTCCCACCCAGGTCCCCAAAATCCTTACAAGTCTTGAAACAGATGAAATTCTTCTCATTATTTTTTGATGTGTTTAGAGTCAGTGTGTGAATTTAACTTAAATGGAGTCACCCAACAAATGTATCCTGAGGGCTCACTGAGTGCTGGATGCAACATCAGGCCCGATGATTCAGAGCTGAGGACAACGTGGCATCTTCCCTGAGCCTGGACCAGGTTACATGGGAGACAGTGGCATTTTACAGTGACAGCTGTGTGAAAAGGGCCACTCGAGAAGGTTCCATGGAAGCTCAAAGGAAGGGGCCCCTAAATCTGCTGGGAGAAGCCCTTCAAAGAGGAAGAGACTTCTAAAGGGAATAGTGAACAGGAATTTCCCAGGTGGGCAGAGATGAAAAACATTCCAGATTCAAGAATCACATGGACAAAGGCATCCAGGCAGGACCAAGCAGAGCCTTTACGAGTAACTGCGAGCCAACTGAAGGGCTGGGAGGCAGAGGCAAATTCTGGAGGGCCTCTGTGACTTTCTAAAGAGTTAGGACTTTATCCTAGAGGTAGTGGATGACTCAGAAAATGTGATGATCTGATTTGCCTTTTTTTAAACTATTAGCTGGATTGGAATGGGTAAGACTTGGGCCAGGTAGACTTGTTTGGGACAGTTTAGCCTGGTAGCAGACACCACTGGGATGACCTATAGACAATTGCTTCTCCTTTCTGAGCCCATGTGATGGCTACCTTCACTTCTCCACCACCTTTCAATCAAAATAAGAAGTGATGTTATGTGTCACTTCTCGGCTGAGGCACGAAAGAGCTAGCGGCCACCTCGACACCGTCTGTCTGGCGCTTCAGGGGTCGTGGCAGGTCCCCGTTGCGAAAGTGCTGTCATAAGATGGAGGAAGTCAAAATCCTGAGGAAATGGACCCCTCCCCAACCTGTTCTTGCAAAAATCATCAGCATGTGCATGAGTAAGCAATAAACCGCCGTGGTGCTAAGATATTAAGGAAAAGACTTCATTTCCGACAGCAAGGATGACTATTAGGAAGATGGAAAGAAAACGCCAGCGAGTAAATCAGAGAATGATACAAGCCAACGCACAGCCTGGGCGGGTTGTCATGTGAGGAGTAGTCTGGAAGGCTTCATGGAATAGGCGGCCTCTGTAAGAGCCTCAAAGAGCATCACGTCGAACTTAAAGGGGTCGCGGAGGTCACTGGGCAAGTGGTTGAAAGGAACATCACAAATATGCCTGCTTTAACTGGGAAATGCTTGACTCTCCACGATGCAGGGATCTATAAAAGGATGGTGATAGCTCAAGTTCCATCTGATTGTTTTTCCAAGTGAGGAAGATCGAGCCTGGTTTGTTTTTTTAACAAACCATATTTTTAGTGGAGTCCATTATGAATCTACATTTTTCAAGCTGTCTCAAAGCTTATTTTATGTTGACATATTTCAAAGCTTGCAAAATTCTTGCTCAGGCCGAGATGGGGAGTTCAAAATAAAAGGAAAGTGCGCAGACAAGAGCATGACTTCATAACCCATTTAAGAAGAGAGAACTTGAGAGAGAAAAGGTCGCTCGCGGAATTCCCTCACGTTATCATCCTGCTATTTTAAAACACTCCTGTTTATAGTCTGCCCTGCTTGCTGGGAATTCATTGCAGAACAGGTGACCACCTTCCGCTCAGTCCCCTCCTCAGAGTCTGCTTCAAGACAAGTCACCCAGTCTGACTGCTGTCGGCGGATCCGAAGCCACGAAACACAGGGAGCCCTGTGATTCCTATAAAGCAATTTCAGTGCCCTCCGGCCTCATGTCCTACAAGGCAAAAATATATACTCCTAGGCTTTACACAAGATTTGGGTCTTTTAATATATTTCGGCTCCTAATACCTGATCCTAATTAATTTTTGTGGTGATTCATTCAACAACTGTTCAGTAATAAACTATCACACACAGAGCATGGAGCTAAGTGCCCAGGGACTTATGCCCAGATCATGAGGACGATGCAGCTCTTATCTTCAAAGATCCCAGGATCCCCTCTTCTCTTGGCTTTGGCCCAGAGGCTGCTCCAGAACGCTCTGCAGGTAAATTGGAGTTTTCCCTGGTGTTGTGAGAAGTCACACTACGTGCTCTGATTTTGGAACTATGCCTCTTGACTAGCTAGCTCTTGGGAAAAAGCCAAACTAAAGTGTTGGCTGCAGCCAAAGTCATTACCGTCTCTTCCAGCCGGAGTTAGAGTGCAGTGTTGGGACCTCCAAAAGACCCAGAGACAACCCCGAAGATCAGACTGTCTCACTGGGCTGTGAATCCATTTGGTCATCCTGGGTTTTCACGCAAAATTAACTCAGGAGAGCTGTTGTCCCCTGGCTGGCTGGCTGGCTGGAGTTTTATTTAACCATCAACCAAGTCGGTCATCAAACTTCGTAACCAGTTTTGGCGACCTGAACAGAACTTACACAAAAGGAGCTCTGTGGTATCTGGAAGAAAGCAAGTGCTCCCCCTAAGAATCTGATAAGTGACAGTCTTAGTTTAATCATCCGAAACAGCAAGAGCAACAACTCGTTTCTAGCGCTTCACTCAGCTTCCAAATACACCTGGATCTGATAGTAACGGGAAAAGAGGATGCGGTTGGACGCAACACTAGAAACATACTAATTTTTTTCTTTGTTTTTTAATTGAAGTAGAGTCGGTTTTCAATGCAAGATGTGCAGATACTAACTACTGCATATAGAATAGACAAACAACAAGTTTCTACTGTACAGCATAGGGAACTATATTCAATATCTTGTAGTAACCTATAATGAAAAAGAATATAAAAAGGAATAAATTTACGTATATGTATGCCTGAAACGTTATGCTGTACACCGGAAATTGACACACACTACCACTTAAAGGCATCTAAGTGAATCAAAATACTGACAATAATATCACACGAAAGAACGTGGGCTTTTATTTGCAGCTGTTGTCTTCTTGAGTTCCATAAGTTCATACGTAATTTTTCTAAAAAAGGGTAAAATACATTCATTTCGCAGAAACCCTGAAGAAGGTGATGACAGCTAAGGGAAAAATGGGTGACTAGTGAGACCCTTATTCAAAGCCTTCTTGTCTGGCTTTTCTAATACATTTTATTTTGCGGCCGGTATGCTTTGTGCAGTATCTAATTTATTTGCAGGTGTTGTTTTCAAAAGTGGAAAACACTGATTTTGTTTTGTTGGTCAGAGAATTGCCTTGCAAAACACACCGTTGTTCTGGGGCCCTTAATTGAACTGGCATCATCCTGTTTTAAAACATCACAGTGTTAAATAAACTTGACCTGCGGCACTGAAGTGCTCATTCCTCTCCAGCTGTGCCATGGCCCCTAGACGCGTTTGCACACATGTCATCCCATGACTTCTCCAGCTGAACAAGAATAAACCTCCCTCTGAAAAGTAATTAGGACCTTCTCCTCACCTGCAAAACTCTCAGAGTCATACCTCTTTTTGAAGGCAAAACGCTTGCACCAAAAGCAGAGCATCCTCCTTTGCTACTCCCCGGGCAAAGCATCTTCCCTGGAATTAGCTGCCGGAAGTATGTGTCCGCCAATAGAACAAGACTACCCCAGGGGTGGAGGGTGGGAAGGGATAGACTGGGATTTCAAAATTGTAGAATAGATAAACAAGATTACACTGTATAGCACAGGGAAATATACACAAAATGTTATGATAACTCACAGAAAAAAAATGTGACAATGAGTGTGTATATGTCCATGACTGACTGAAAAATTGTGCTGAACTCTGGAATTTGACACAACATTGTGAAATGATTATAAATCAATAAAAAATGTTTAAAAAAAAAAAGACTACCCCAATGTGCCATGGGGTTGTCTTAAAAATGGGGCCAAGTCTTCAAGAATCCTAAGAATCAGGCAAGGATTTATGCACAAACATACTCACTGCAATTTCTTTATAAATGAAAAGGAGAAGAACAGAAAGTATGCAGTGTTGGAAGATGATTGAGTAAGTTATAATATAGTTCCCATGATGGAATACTGTGCAGCCTTTAAAATGACATTAACAGAAAGTTTAGATGGCATGTGGAAATGAGCATTATGTAACAAGTTAAAAAATCAGAATGCAAAGTATGAGTCAAAATAGAGGGGAAAAGTCTACAGCAGGCAATAGGCTAAAAGATGTCTCTCTCATTGTGGTGGGATGGGGGTCAGGGATGGAGATTGGGATTTGAGAGTGATGATCTTGGATTTTTTATTTTTTCCAAAGTTTCCACAGTTCTGTAAATTACCTCCATGGTTGGTTGTGGCCGTTTTGTGTATCCTAAGGCCAAGGGAAAAGCAGAATCTGCCACCCCTAGAACAACCGAATTAGCACCATGACCACTTTCTAACTTGTTTTAAGATGGTTTTGTGATCCTGAAATGGTCACCTAGTAATTTATGCTTTAGGGGGAAGATTGCATTTGGGGGAAATTTAGAGACACAAAGTACTTTAACTTCCGTTTTGAAATACATAGGGAGCTGGGGGAGACAGATCTGAGCGGGAAACATCACGGAGAACAAACAGGCATCAAAGCTGCGAAGACCCCACAGCACAGCCTTGTGAGAGAACAGGGCCAAAGGGGCAGGCTTTGAATTCACCACTAACATCTACGTGTCTTAGAGGAAAAACACATGAAATGCACAGGCTTCACACACACTCACCCAGATGTAAAGACTTTTTTTTTTCCATTTGAGGGTAACTAATTCCAAGATTTCCAAATGTTGGTCCCCCTTACTCAATGCTTAAAGCAATCTAAATCTTAACAAATTCCCATACTATAAGTAACCCTTCCTGTCCCTCCCCTATTTAGGCAAGCAAAGAGACACCACCTAGCAGAGTAAATGAGTTTGCCAGGCATCTTGGGGCCCATGAGAAAGCTGGGAATAGAATCAAGTGATCAAGTCCCAACTCTTGTTCAAAATACGTCAAGATGTATGAGAATTTCCTAAGAGCAAAAAGGATGAATGAAAAGGAGTAGATACTGATTAAAAGAGAAGTGCTCTGTTCTTAAATTTGGTGCACCTCTGGGTTGTTAGGTGATTTAAAAAAAAAGAAAAAGAAAGAAAGAAAAACACAGAAAAGAGCCCCTTGTGGTTACAAAAATCACATAGCTATGTTATGAGGACCAATAAAACTATTAGCTATTGGCCCAAAGCCAAGAATCCATTAATGACAGACTGGTATCTATCCAGGAATGTAAAATGTTTTACTAAATAAACACTAGTGCAGGAAACAGTCAACTTCTGTCATTATGTAAAACTTGAGTGTGATTCTATCCTGGAGGGGAACAGCAAACAGACCAGTTCAAAAAGACACAAAGAGAAGCAGCAGCAGCTCTCTGGTACCAGGAGGAACCAACAAACCTTAAAATATTCCTCCGAGTAACTTATAAAGCCTGCTGTATAAAGCGTCATACTGTCAGAGGATGCCAACTGTGGCATTTCCAAACGAAATGAAAGAAGCAAGCTGTTTAGAAGGAAGTGGAGTTAGCCGCCCAGGATAATGGTTAGTAATTAAACTATAATGACTGATTTTTACAGCTTTCCAAGGCCATCCAAACAAAAGATTACGGCTAATTGAAATATGAGATTAAAATAATGATTACTATTTGTTACTTGAGGCTAACTACCGCTTTCTCATGCGTACTGATGTATTCCTTCGGTGTAAGGAAATCTTGTGAAAAAATTATCAATAAATAAATAACAAATTTCCCTGAAAAAGACAGAGCATCCAATAGTAATGTAAAGCAGAACAATACCTCACCAATCCTAAAACACTCAGGACTTTGTATTTTTTGACATTCCGGATTTTTCACATGAACTTCACCTGTGTTCTTGCAGACTACAGGGAACAGTTTTCAATCTGATTGTGCTTGAAGTCAGCACTAGCTTCCATCTAGATTTAAAACTGTATCTAGCTGAAAAATCAGTTAGGAAGATCGCCTATATAAAATTAAGCATCATTCGAATATTTTAAAACACACAATTGTGGCACCAAACAAGCCATTTTGGCTAAAACCATCACATTTAACTAAAGAACACCCAGCTTGATGTTCCCTCCTAACAGACTCTTCTCATCTTCTGACATGAGTCTGTTGTGTAACTTCTATACCCTCTGGATGTCTTTCATCCTTGGGAAGCCAAAATAGATGCTTAAAAAAAAATGAAGAGACCCAAATCATGTTCTTGAAAGCAACTCGGAGATGAACCGGCTAAGACTTCTCTATTTGTAAGACAAGACCATTTTCAGGAACTAGTTTTTCATCCTCAGTTGTCAGAGGAAAGCTCAGTCATACAGTGTAGGGCTCAGGGGAAAAAAAGAAAGGTGAATTTACGTACAGCCTTCCAACCTGAGGATAGGAAATAGAATCATAACAGAGCCAGGCACCAGCTACTGCGACAACCTGACGGGCAAGTATGAGCTCCATTAAGGAGCTAGGAATTTAAGGGGTAGCTCTACAGAATGCCAGGGTCAAGTTAGTAAAGCTAGACCCTTGATCTTTCAAATATTGTTACCACCTGTTGATAACACAGAGGTGGAAAAGTCCCTGCATGAGGACGCCAGCGAGGGTCGCCATGGCAACAGCAATCCCCCGAACCCTCTTCTAACCCTATCTGTATTTCCGTTATAAAGGCCAGTTTTAATGTTTTTTTTTTCAAACAGGACACAAGAGAAATAGTGCAGAAAAGCACACTTTTGAAATCCACTTACTAAAAGTACTCTTCTTGTATGGGCATAATTCAGAGGGAGCCACTTTAATGAATGGGAAGGATAAATTCTGAATTAGTTAAAAGTCTGAAGTGATAGAATTTTAAAATAAAATCTGTTTTGGTTCAAATACATAAACTTCTTGCTATAGCAAATAATCTGTTTGAAATTTGAGAATCTCTGCCATCTTAAAGAACCAGGAGGAAAACTCGCATTTCTCCAAATCTCGTTGACTTTTTGGCTGCAATCCACCTTTAGAAGAACGCATCAACTCACAACACCCTAAGTCTGCATCAGAAAATGACTTTTTAAACTTCCAGAGACCCAATATCCTCAGTATTAGCACCTACTGACCAGTGCAGATTTATGACGATTGTCCAGAATAACTCTGAGGAAATATAATATCCATAAACTGAATTCAATCACCATATTAGCCAAAACAGAAAAAGGGGATATATTTTTACAATGTTGAACTGAAAAGAACTTTGTGATGTAACAAATTAAATGACCCTGTCAAGATTTCATCATACTAGGCTAATGGTCTCGAAAGAATTCATTCTCTCCAATCTGCTTTACAGCATTATTTACTTAGCAAACCCTTCATTCCACAGCAAGGGTATATTTAAACCCAATTCAGGATGACTTATTACAAAGTCTAAATTAAGGAACTCTTAATTAATGGGTTTTTACCATTTTAGGATATCTCTGCCCCACAACCTGTTTTATCAAAAACTCTGCTACCTATTGCTGGTAATAATCATACCTGATTTGACCCTAAAATTGAGAAAAACATTTTACCAAGTGCTGAAACGTCAGTGTGACAATAAGGAAAGAAAAGATATTGCCATAGCTTGAACTGGTAAGAATGTTTTTTAAAAAAATAAACTCAGGAATGAAGGAAAACTTTTTGACATGCTACAATAGTACAGAATTGACAGTAATTAGTAAAGAGGAAAGATTAGGCTAAATCTGGAAAACCTTAGAACAAAAGTCTCCAAGATTAGAAGTGGAAGCAGCTTTGCTATTTGAAACAGCAAAAAGAAATAAAATAATGAGCTGCATATCATAGATAAAGCTTGGTAACCCAGATGCATAGAATTTTTTACATTCTCTAACATTCATGATCTAATTATTGGATTAAAATCAAAATGTGAACTAATTAAACAATTATTTGTAATATGTACCAAGAAGACAATAAAATAACATTAAATTTGAAAAGATTCCAATATAAAGTTTTAGTGGTTTTTTTTCTTGATTATGCAAACTAAAATATACAGGAAATATTTATGCATATGAGTGCCAGAATATAGCAATATATTAATATTATTAATTGGTATTATGAGTATTAGTAGGAATATGGTGTGTGCACACATGCGTGGATATGGGGCATGCACATGTGCACACCAACAACTGGCAACATTATTCCACAAACAGATAAATGCTAAGCAGAGGAAATGTGAAGGTGGAAAAGTGATAAAGTCCTAATGACTCTCTTAAATGAAGTTAAGACCTATTAGGTCAAACCCTGCTGGGTAAATAAACTAGTCCCTGGTGTAAATTAGAAACTTTTGGAGATGCATTAACTTTTTCAGGCCCCTAAGGTACAGTTTAGTAAATTACTGTTCCAGTGAACTAAATGGTACCCTGGGGGCCTGAAAGACTTAATGCACCTTCAAAAATGAACGATTTACCCTCGTCTCACCAGTAGGATATCACACACCTGTGCACCCGTGCCTCACTAGCTGAGTACTTCAGATAAAATACGTTCATTCATTCATTCATTCACTCACTCACTGACTGTTCACTGAGCTTCAGCTCTGAACGAGGCAATGCTCCAGGTGCTAGGAATACAGCAGTGAAAAGACAGAAAAGGAAGACAGACTTTCTCAAAGTTGACATCAGAGTGGGGAAAGACAAATCCTAAACAAGTAAAGAAACAAGACTCGTCCAAAGGGATAGTTGGAAGAAAGACAATGGAAACAAGGCGAAGTGCTAGAAAGAGACTGGACAGCTTCTCTGTTCCGGGTGTTAGAAAGCCTCCCGGGCGCTGACTTGGAAGCCAGAGTCTGAAGGTAGAGAAGGAAAACAGAAGGGACCACCTTGGGCAATATTGTTACAGGCACCATAAGCTTCACTCACAGAGCCCGGGAGGATCCTCGGCAAAGAACAAAAAGAAAGTCAGTGTGCCTTCAGTGAGACTGGACAGCAAGAAGAGGGGCGCCCACTGTGGACCGGACACCCCCAACCCTGTCAAGCCCACTGTTCAAAAGTAAGCTGAAGGGGAAAGGGAAATGGGGGATAATCATAATTTTTAAAAATGAGAAAAGAAAAACATCTTTGGGATGCTTGGTCACACTTGGACAGAGCTTTCCAGTGGGGAGGCAATAATAAGCTGCAGGAGCTCCTAGAGGAGAAGTTAGACGATCACTAACAGTTTTAGAGAAATCCTGTTCTAAATTGGACAGGGGCCGTAGAAGGTAGGGATATCCAAAAAAAAAAAAAAAAAAACAGTACTACCAGGAGATAGATAGATGATAAATGTAGATAGATGAATGGATAGATAGATAGATAGATAGATAGATAGACAGATATAGATAGATAGACAGACAGACAGACAGACAGATAGATAATTATTTTAAGGAAATGGTCCATGATATTATGAAGTCATGGTGAGACCAAAACCCTCAGGGTAGGTTGGCAGGCTGGAGGTCCAGGGAAGAATTACAGTTTGAGTTCAAAAGCAGTCAGCTGGCAAAGTTCCTTCTTACTCAGGGGAGGTTAGTCTTTGTTCTATAAAGAACTTCAACTGATTGAGTAAGACCCACCCATGTTCTGGTGGGCAATATACTTCATTTAAAGTCTACTGGTTTGCATGTTATTGTGTTCACTCAAAAAAACACCCTCACAGAAGCCTTTTAGAATAATATTTGAGCAAATATCTGTGTCCTTGTAGCCCAGCCGGGTAGACACACAAAATAAACCATAATGGGTTCACAAGAGAAAAGGAGAGCAAATGACTCATGTCAGGGGAAAAAAGCCGCCTCAGCATTTCCAGGGCTGTGAGCACTCACTTCTTATCCTCACAGACCCCACAACAGGTGAGGGTCCTGAGGCAATACCTCAAGGTCAGAACTCTAAGAAGCCTAAAGCCTTGGGCTCTGCCATTCCACTGGGAACCTGACTTCGAGTCAGCCAGACCTGGGCCGGAATTCAGGCTCTGTCACCAAACAGCGGTATGAGCTTGAGCACATTAGGTAATCTCTTTGAGCCCAACTTTTCTCACCTGTAAAAGGGGACGATAAAATTGCAAACACCTCCAACGAGAGTTTTTCAGTGAAGATAAAAGGAGATCTAAAATTAGATCATACAAACTGTGCTCCATTCGTAGTAAAGACCCAATCCACACTAATTCTATTTGTTCACTGAAGAGTTTGTTCTCCAGAATCCTTGAATCCTTGTCCAAGTGCACGTGTGTGTGAATGTGGGCTTTTGAGTGTGTGCACGGGTGTGTGTGCATGCCTATATGTGTGCCTTTGAACACACGGATGGCATGGGCAGGGATATGGTGACAGTGAAATTCCCCCAAGCATGTACGGAAGCCACAAGTCTCCCAGTGACCCAACATATTTCAATAACCAAGGAAAGAAGAAGGAACTCCTTTAGAGGACACACCCCTGCCTCAGAAAACAAAGCAATTCTCACTCCTCTCTCCTTCCACCTCCTCCTCAGACTGGTCTCAAAGGCCCTTTTCTCTAAAGATTTCAGGAAATTCTAAAGGTCCCAATATTTGTCTTCACATCCAGAAAATGAAAGTAAAGCAGGCTACATTGATTTTCTCAGGGAGTTATCTGCAAAGAGTCTTTAATTCATCTGGAGAGAAATTGGGAGTGAGGGGAGGTATAAAACAATATTTTCTAAATAATTTCCAAATTTTGCTAAATAATAATTCAACCTTGAGAGAAGCAAGATGGCGAAGTAGAAGGACGCTTGTAGCTCACCCTCTCCCACAAAAACACCAAAACTCACATCTACGGATCCACTCAGCCAATCAGAGCACCTGCCGAACTCCGAACTCCGACAGAACATTGCCCTCTTTGAAAGACAAAGACAACAAAAATCTGGTAGGAGAAAAGGAAAAAAGAAAGAAGAAAAAGCAAAACAGTGCAGGACCGAATCCACGGGGAGGGAGCAGCAAAGGAGGACTGGCGCTGGTTCGCTGGGTTCCCCTCTCCAACAGAGGGGCCAGTGGGATGGAGGGGGAACCTGCCCCGAGCACCCCTTGACCGACAGAACTGAGTTAAACGGGCACAGAGGGTCCCCGTGACACCCAGCCTGCGACGCGAGCCAGCAGCTGGAGCCAGGACGGGCCGCTTGAGCCGGGCAGAGGACGGGGGCGGCTGCACTGAGGCAGCCCCGGGGAACTGCAGGCGGCTGCACACCACGGCTGGGAGGGAATATGGAGCAGAACAACCTCGGTCCCCCATAAATTGCGAAAAAAAGCAAAGCAACACAGCTGGTGTGTCCTGGGGGGAGGGGCACCGTAGCCTTTGTCTCCTCAGACCTGCGCCGCCATTACTGGTGCATCTGGGGAGAAGAGAGGTGGGATGCAGCCACAGCCACCATCTCCTCCTGTGTGCAGCGCCTGGGCAGGGCAGGGCCGAGACCTGAACCCGCACCCGGGAGCTCCACAACCTCCTAGGCAGGACTAAGACTTGTTTACCACCGAAGGCAGATAGGATCTTTCTGCCCTGGCACCTCAGAGAACTTGCGCCACCAAGACAAACAAGGAGCTGAGATTTGGCACGGAGCAGGGGCAGGGCCATTCCACGGTCATCCCCGCCTTCGGAGCATCCACCAGAGGCGGAGCAGGCAGCTACACAGAGCTGCAGAGCGACCGGCGCCGGGAGAGGGCAGGCGGCCACTGGCCTTCCTGGCAGGAACGCAGCACCTGACCACGGTGCTGGGATGGGGCGCAATCTGCCCACATGCCTCGCCCTAGCGCAGCATCTGACTGTGGCATCGGGAGGGGGAATGACCTGCCCACCCACCGGGAAAGAGCTCAGCACCTGACCCAGTGTTGGGAAGGGGTGCGATCTGCTAGCCGACAGCCACTGGGAGCAGCACAGATGAGGGCACCAAAAGAGGGCCTTTGGAAACAGCAAGCTGAGTTCACGAAACAGGGCTAAGACACAAAGACCTCTTGATAAAATCATTAAGAGCACACGTCTCCAGGAGAACTAGATAACTGATACTCCTTAAGCCACAGTGCCAGAGAGATATGAGCAAGATGAAGAAGCAGAGGAACCACTCCCAATTAAAGACCAAGAGAAATTCCCTGAAAGCACAATCAAGGAAATAGACATGGATGGCCTACTAGATCAAGATTTCAAAAAAGGAGTGATCAAAGTACTGCTAAAGAACTAAAAGAAATAGTGTTTAGAGATATAAAATATGTCAAAACTGAAATAGAAGCTATAAAGAAGAACCAAGTAGAATTAGTAAACTCATTTGCTAAGATAAGAACTGACCTAAAGGCTGTACAAAGCAGGCTAGATAATGCAGAGGAACGAATAAGTGACCTAGAAAACAGGACAACAGAAAGCACCCAATCAGAACAGCTGAGAGAAAAACAAATAAAAAACAATGAAAACAATATAAGGGACCTATGGGATAATATAAAGCATGCCAATCTACGCATAATAGGGGTTCCAGAAGGGGAAGAAAGAACAAAGGGGACTGAAAAGGTATTTGAAGAAATCATGACTGAAAACTTCCCAAACCTAAAGGAATCAGATATCCAAGTACAGGAGGCTCAGAGGGGCCCAAACAGGAAGAACCCAAACAGACCCACACCAAGATATATTATAATCAAGATGGCCAGAGTCAAGGATAAAGAAATGATCCTAAATGCAGCAAGAGAAAAACAAAGAGTGAGTTACAAGGGAACACCCATAAGGCTCTCAGCTGATTTCTCTACACAAACACTACAGGCCAGAAGAGAGTGGCAAGATATATTCAAAGTCCTGAATGAAAAAAAAGATGCAGCCTAGGATACTCTATCCAGCAGCAAGGCTATCCTTAAGAATAGAAGGAGAGATAAAGAACTTCACAGACAAGCAAAAACTACAAGAGTTTAGCAACACTAAACCCATGCTAAAAGAAATATTCACAGGTCTACTCTAAATAGAAAAGAAGCAGGATGCTACAAAAATGAGGAACTCATAACTGGAAAGATGATAACTGCCATGAATTACAAAAAGAATAAACACAAAATTGTAAAAGAAGACATCTGAATCATTAAGAGTGGGAGAGGGAAGCAAGGAAAGCCACTGTGGAAAACAGTATGGAGATTCCTCAAAATACTAGGAATAGACTTACCATAGGACCCAAGAATCCTGCTCCTGGGCATATATCCAGAAGGAACCCTACTTCAAAATGACACCTGCACCCCAATGTTCATAGCAGCACTATTTACAATAGCCAAGACATGGAAACAGCCTAGATGTCCATCAACATATGACTGAATAAAGAAGATGTGGTATATTTATACAATGGAATACTATTCAGCCACAAAAACCAACAACATAATATCATTTGCAGCAACCACTTCTTCAGGTCCCACCTAGGAAATGGAACCAAAGTCCTGTACTCTCAGATCTGACAGTGTGACAATCTGTCTTGAGTTCTTGCCATTTGCCCTGGACAACAGAGCTTTACACCCTTCTCTGAATGTTCTGAACATCTCCCATGTTTCCTGTCTACTCAGAGGGAGTGTGTGTCCGTGTGTGTGTGTGTGTGTGTGTGGGTTTGAGAGGTGGGCGGAAGGGAAAGATCCTATATTCCTCCAACTTTGTTCTCAAATCTCTGGTCTGTGAGTCTACACACATGGGTGCATCAGCTTTTCAAACCCCAAAGTCAGGGAGAGAGATTCTTTTTCTCTGCTCTCTGCTCAGTCACATATTTCTCCAGAAGCAATGAGCCCAGAATAGTCCAGCTGGTTAGAAAGTATTAATAACGTAACATGTTATGTTTAT
The DNA here is from genome assembly GCF_048564905.1 of Vicugna pacos. Taxonomy (NCBI): domain Eukaryota; kingdom Metazoa; phylum Chordata; class Mammalia; order Artiodactyla; family Camelidae; genus Vicugna; species Vicugna pacos. Next base: position 6,673,519 of record NC_133011.1, read on the forward strand.
GTAGTTATTAATAAGTTAAAAGGAATTGAGTTGGAGGGGAAAATCCACTAGAAGTAAATATGGTTAAAATGTTAGTACTGGATATTGATTCTGGAGAATGGAGTTATGGGTGATTTGGCTTTTTAATGTGTTTCTCCTACCAAGTTTTTCTGAAATTCTGAGACTATGAGGGGTGAGAAATGGCCCAGCTATTAGAGAAAGAAGGAAACAAAAATGGTACATGTACTATGGGGAAAAAAACATAATTGTGATGTTACTGAAAGCACAATGTCATTTTTTTTTTAAATCTCTGAAGACAGGTTAGGTCAAGGTATAACATGCAGTGTATCAAGAATGCCATTGAAATGATAATGTAAGAAAAACTTTTTAAGCACTGCTAGGTTATACATTGCACTGATGGTCTCAAAATACACATTTCCCGTCTCTTTAAGTCTCCATTTTACAGATAACATCTGGTTGCAAAACACTGTTTATTCAATCCTGGTGGACTTTGAGAATTTCTACAATGTGAGTATCCAAAACACTTGCAGGTATTCTGATGGGTCTGGTTATTTAAAAATAGAGTTTTGAGAAAATGAGAAGCTTTTAATAGAGTTGAGCAGAGGATGTCTCTTAAGCAGATTTGAAAGTTAAATTGATATCCATGCTAGTGCTGCTAGCTCGATTACTGCTCAGCCTCACGATGTCTCCCGGGTCCACTGGTAACTTTTCTCTCCCTTGGCTTTGCTTATTGTATTGTCAGTTTCACAGTGTTTGTAATGTGCTGTCTAATTACGTGCTGGTCCAGATGAGCTTCAAAGAACTTTTCTACTTGACTGAATGTTTGGTCCCTACCCCCATTAAAATTAGCTGTTCTGTTTCTGACTCTTGAAAAGGCAGGTTCCTGTGAGAAGCACTTACTTTCAGTTTGTCATTGACCAGCTATGTGACTTAAGTACGTCACTTCTCCCTGCTAGGATGATGTTTTTTCTTTATCTTGGAAATGCAAGTGCACATGGCTCCACTTCGGAGCTTCTTTGCAAACTGTGGGCTCTGAAGTTAGTAGCCACCCATGCTTCTCAGGCACCTGCTCTGGTCCCTTCTTTTCTTTGAAACTGTTAACATGAGGTCACCCTGGGTGCATGCTGGGCTCCTCCTTTCTCTAACTCCATTCACTCTGAAGATGACTCCTCCAGACGCATGGCTTTCAGTCTATACCATTTATATCTATACCATCAGCTCCCCAGCTGATGTCTCTGGCTGGGACCATGCTACCGAACGCCACTGATGTTCCTGCTGAATGCGTGATTGTCTCCTCCGACATAACACGTCTAAATCCAACACCTGCTCTTACCTCAAAAACCCGCTCCACCTTCCACCCGCCCCATCTCAGTTAACAGTCACTCCATTTTTCCTGTTGCTCAGGACAGAAGTCTTGGGGTCATGCTTGATTCATTTTTTTCTCTCACACACCATTTCCAAATCATCAGGAAATTCAGTTGACTTTACCTTAACATTTTATCTGGAATCAAGCCACTTCTCAGCACTTCCCCTGCACCCACCTCAGTCCAGCTCACCGTAATTCTTTCACTTGGGTGGATGCAGTGGCCTCCAACTGTCCTCCTGACTCCCTTTGCACCCCCTACAGTCCTTTCTCACAGCGGATGGAGTGACCTCATTAAAAAGTCAGTCCCTTAATTGCTCTTCTCTATGCAAAGTTCCCCCACTGGCTTCACCCTTAATCGGGATAAAGCGGTGGCTCCCAAGACCTAGAACCATTTGCTGCTGCCCTCTTCCTTGCTCACTTGACTCAGTGCTCCCTGGGCTCCTGTCCCGCAAACAGGCCAAGCCACCTCAAGATGTTGCCCACCCTCTGCCTTGAACGCACTTCCCCCAGATCCACACGGCTCGCCCCTCACCATTTACAAGTCTTTGCACAAATGTCACTCTCTCAGTGAGGCATGCCCTAAAGACCTCAATTTTTAAGCTGCAACGCCAAATCCATCCTGCACGCCCACTCCCTGCCACATTGCTTTATGTCCATCACCTTTTAATAAAATTGTTATCATTTACTTATTTACCTTTTTAAGTGTGATAAAATACACATAATACAAAGTTTGCCATCTTAAGCACTTTCTAGTGTATAGTTCAGTAGTATTAAGTACATCACATTGGTATGTGATTAACCTCCAGAACTCCCATCTTACAAACCTCAGACTCTCTACTCATTAAGGAACAGCTCTCTATCCCCAGCTCCCCTGGCAACCACCATTCTACTTTCTCTCTGTGTGAATTTGATGACTCTAGGTACCTCAAATAAGGGAAATCATACAATATTTGTCCTCTGGTGACTTGCTTATTTCACTTAGCATAATGTCTTCAAGCTGTATGAACAGAGCATGTCAGAGCATGTGTCAGAATTCCCTTTCTGTTTAAGGTTGAGTAATATTTTATTGTATGTCTAGACCACATTCTGTTTATCCATGCATCCACTGATGGACAATTGGGTTGCTTCCACCTTTTGGCTATTGTAAATAGTGCTACTATGAACGTGAGTGTATAAATATCTGAGACCCAGCTTTCAGTTCTTTAGAATACATTATATACCCAGAAGTGGAATTGCTAAATCATCTGATAATTCTATTTTTTACTTTTTTGAGGAACTACCATATGTTTTCAATATTGGCTGCATCATTTTACATTCTCGCCATGAGTGGTTTCAATTTCTCCACATTCTTACCAATATTTGTTATTTTGTTTATAGCCACCATCTTAATGGGTGTGAAGTGGTATCTCGTTGTGGTTTTGATTCGCATTTCCCTAGTGATTAGTGCTGTTGAGCATCTTTTCATGTGCCTGTTGGCCATTTGTATATCTTCTTTGAAGAAAGAGCTATTCAAGCAAGTCCTCTGCCCAATTTTTTAACCTGGTTGAGCATTGTTTTTGTTGAGTTGTAGGAGTTCTTTAGAAATGCTGGGTGTTAACCCCTCGTCAGATACATGATTTGCGAAAATTTTCTCCCATTTCTGTGGATTGCCTTTTCACGCTGTTGACTGTGTCCTTTGATGCTCTGAAGTCATTTATTACTTTTCTTACTGTTTTATTGTCTGTCTTCCCCTCTGGTGTATGAGCTCCTTGAGGGCAAAGCCATGGCTCTTTTGTCCACAGCTGTATCTCTAGTGCTCAGAACAGTGTTTGGTACTTAGTGAGATTTCAACAAATATCTGCAGGATAAATGAACGAAGGAATAGACAGAGATGTGGCCCGGGCTTTTTGCAGTGCCTAAAACCTACATGCATTGAAAAAATGATCTGGGGAGGAGGGGATAGCTCAGGTGGTAGAGCACATGCTTAGAATGCACAAGGTCCTGGGTTCAATTCCCCAGGACCACCTCTAAAAATTAGTAAGTAAATAAATCTAATTACCTCCCCCCAAAAAAGAACTAAGAAAAAATTTAAAGATCCGAAGCCTAATCAATTCTTATCAAAAAGAATAATGCTCTAAACCAATAACTTAAGTAGATATCCTGAATTCAGGGCTTTTAAAAAATTCTCTCATATGACACTGCTTTCCCAGGCTACCTGGAGAGCATGTCTGCCTCCTTCTTTGGAATCCATTAAAGTGACAACTCTGGATGTGTCTGCACACACACCGTGCTCTCCTGCTCGGTTTCCCCCACCCCATCATCAGCTCTCCCGCCCCCACCGCACCCCTCCATGCCTGGCCTCTCTCCATAGCCTCTTCCCCTTCCTGCGCTGCTCAGCGTGGCCCTCTCTCACATTGCAGGGCCCTGGCGGTGCCCCATATCTGCTTTATGTCGAAGATCCCAGCCTGCTCTGTCAGGGATTACTTTGCCTCCATTGTTCCACGGAGGACCACACACAGGGGCAGGGCTCAGGTACCTTCGCTGGAAGGAAGCCTGTGGGAATCTGGGAGAGAAGCATGAAAGGGGGCAATGACTGAACAGTACTTAGGAGAGGGTTGTTAATGTCAACCCCGATTAACGATAATGGTAATTTAGAATCTGCTTATGCTTTCCAGTGCTAGGCTTTGCCAAGAAGTTTCCAAGTGGTATTTCAAAGGATTCTGGGTCCAGCTGATGCTGCGGACCTACTTTTCACTGTCGGGATGTCAGCGGAGCAGGGGGTGTGTGGTTTAAGAGGAAGACCATCCTGTCATTAACACAGGTCCTGTCCGGTCAGGTGCCTTTTCTGTCATGTGCACCAGGATCCGTTCACCCCAGTGCAGCCGTTAGAGACAGGAAACCTCAGTTATTCCCACTAGAAAGACAAGTTGTTGAGACTGTGCCTTCTCCTTTACTCCCTCGTCTAGGCTTCTGTGTTCACCCAAGCCAAAAAAAAAAAGTAACTACACTCCCCAATGGAGAACAACAGACTTCAGCAACCTTTGTTATGGTCGGAGGGGTGACCACGAAGGGGTTAAGTTGAGGTTCAGATCCTGACCCAGCTGCTTTCTCTGCCTTGAGACTTTCCTCAAATCACTTTATCTCTCCAGGATCCATTCTTCTCATCAAAAAAGAAAGAAAAACCGGTGATGATTGTAGAACTTACCTTGCAATCAGTTCTGAGAAATCCATGAGCTGCCACATGGAAGACTCTAAGAATAGTGTCTAACACGCGGCAAGTGCTTGACAAATGTTAGTTACTCCTATCATTGCGCAGTTAGTGACGGTCAGGGGTCTTCTCCTTTAGAACAGGGCTCTCAACCCCAGCACTCCTGACGTTTGGGGTCTGCTGATTCTTGGTTGTGGGAGGCTGTCTGTGTATTGAAAGATGTTGAGTCGAATCCCTAATCTCTCCCTATTAGGCGCCAGTAACAGTCACCTCTCCTTCCCCGCTCTGCCTACCCACCCCAGTTATTAAATGTCCCTGGAAAGGGGTGGAGGAAAGGAGGGTAACTTCCCCCAGTTAAGAACCACTGCTTTAGAATCGGCAGCAGAAATTATGTAAAGGTGGGTATTAGTGGCTATGGCCCCCTGGAGAAGGCAGTTTTCCTTAAACTGGGAATTTCAGTCCTCCCAGAGGGGCTTTGAAGAATTAAAAGGTGCCAGCAAATAATCCCACCACACTTCCTCTTCCTGCCGTCTTGGCCGGCTACTCTCAACGCCTCCGTCCAGCCTTAAGCCCTGCCCTCCACGGGGCGGCCCGCCGTGCCCTAGCCCCCGTCTGGCTCGGCGCCCACCAGGGAAGCAGCAGCACCAGGCCCTGCGGGCGGTGAGCTGCGTGTTCCTCCCTGTGCGATGCCCGGCACATGACAGGTGCTTCAGGAAAGCTCAGTGAATGAAAGCAAGAGGTGAGTCCAAGTGCTGTAACTCAGTTTCTTTTCTTTTCCCATTTTCTGTTTGGTTTTGGCTCATAGGACAATATCATCTTTCCAAAAAGCAGCAGTTTTCACAAAAAACAGAATCTCTGTGGCAGATCAGGAAAACAAGAGGCCCGGCAATGAAAGAAAAAGAAAAGCTGACAAAGGAGTGACGGCAAGGTGTCCTCTGACCACCCCCCCCTCCTCTGGGGAGAATGTTACTCTTTTTCTAGTTGTCAGTGCAGTCCTGTCCCTACTTTAGGGCTGTAATGAGCATGGGAAGGCGAGGAGGGACAGCTTTTCTAGAGGCTCGGAGATCAAGATCTCTCTCCGCCTCCCGGCTGCCCCAAGGACAAGGGAAAGTCGGGGAACACCTCGACAGAGTCAGTCTCCTCCAGAGGAAGAGGAGAGCTCAGAGCAGAACTCGGAGGGGAACTCATCATGGGACTAACACCACCAACAGCCAGCCCTGAAGTGAGGTGGGAGGGAACAGGAAGGGAACTCAGGGAAGGCAGGGAACCACCTGGCGGTGGAGCGTGAAGGGGAGAGTCAGGATTGATGTTGAGGTTCTACTTGCTGAGAGTCACTCGTCTTGCTTCTCTCTGCCTTTTGGCCAGAATCTGGGCTCAGATCAAGCCATCAGAATTGTGGGCACCTGATAGTAGATTGATGGGGGAGAGGGTGTCCTCCCTCAGGCCTCCTTCTTGCCTCTGTGCTGAAATTCCCCTCTTTCTTGTAGCATCCTGGCACTGCTGGTTTTCTGAGACAAAGGTCTTCTTGTTGCTCTCATCCTCCAGGAATTCCATGTCCATCCATCCCTTCCTCTGTGCTCTCGCAGAGGAAGCATTCAGACAGGACTTGGCACTGAACCGCTCAGGCTAGGAGATGCTGATGACTATCCTGAACGTGGGTGGGACGTTGTAGATGGTTGTCTTGATATCATTGGGAGTCCGTACTTTGTAGTAGATGCTGCTCTTGTTCTGCAGTTGAAAATCTGTTTGTCTACTTCCTTCTCAGACTTCCGCCCTCGGGAATTACGGCAGTGGTGTCAGCAGCATGGCGTGGGGCACATGCTGCCATCTTGCACTGGTGCTGAGGGTTTGCTGGATGAGCTTTGGTTCAGGCAGAGCTCAGTACCACTAGCTGTCCAGCCTGCTGGATGAGGTGAAACATGGCGTAAAGAAGTGAGGTGAGAAGTAGGGACCGGGAAGCCCAGCTGCTGTGGAAGTTAGCACTGAACTGGCTGGGGGAGTGGAGACCAAGACGAGGTGGTTCAGGTGTCTTAGTCAGTTTCAGCTACTTTAACAAAAATGCCATAGATTGGGTGGCTTAGGCAATGACATTTATCTCTGGCAGTTCTGGAGGCTAAGTCCAAGATCGATGTGCTGGTCAATTCAGTTCCTGGTAAGAGCCGGCTTCCTGGCTTGCAGGTAGATGCCTTCTTGCTGTACTCAACATAGAAGGGCAGGGGAGGGAGAGAGGAAGCTCTCTTATTTCTCTTCTTATAAGGGCATGAGCCCATCATAAAGGCCCCACCTTCATGACCTGATTGTCTCCTAATAGGCCCCACCTCCAAATTCCATCACACTGGGAACTAGGTCTTCCACATAAGGATTTAGAGGGGGATACAAACATGCAGTCTGTATGCAACGCTCAGGTCACAGCTTGAAGTTTCAGGAGCAAATTAGAGCATCCATTATTGATGGTCTCTACCAATCAGTAGACAAAGCAGGGTGTATGAGACTTTGGGTGAGGGTATCATGAGGTGGTCAGGGTCCTGGTCAAGGTCTTGCAAATGAGAGAGGCGCCCATGCCAGAGCCCACTTCCCCTACCCAGAGTCGGGAGGAAACCCCGAAGACTGTGCCAGCTCTCCATACCCTGGATACCCTGTCATGATGTCTCTCATCCCTGCTTCCTCCTTTCTGTGGCCCTGGCCTGCTCCAGACTCACTGAAGACAAAGCTGTCTGGCTTGAAGATCTGGTCAAGAGGATTGAGCAAACGTATTTCATAGTCCTTTGTTTATAATCATTGCAGACAGCATGAGGACCAAATCAACTACCTGGAGCTTCATGGCAACACCTGGAGCTCTGGTCCAGCTACAGATCTGTGCTCCACTCTAAGTGCTGGGGGCTTCATGCTGCGTGCATCACTGAATACCAACCAGAACTCGGCACCACGTGACTGCCACACGGGACTATTTGGAGAGGCAAGGCTTCCCTCAAGGTTAGAATTGATCTTTATTTTTAAAAAAATACGTCAAAGCATGTGGAGAATGAGAGAGTCGTACATTTTTTCGGCTTATCACACACTTTAAGAATGGCACGTGGCCTGGGATGCTGCAGCCGCTGAATCTGAAGACAACAGAAGTTCTTTCCACTTGTTCTTCTAATTGTTTTTCCCCATTTTAGGTGAGAAGCTTCTGAAGAGCAAAACAAAGTGTCATCTCCATCCTCTTAGCTGTCACTGTAGCTAGAAGAGTGGTCAAGGCAGGCCAACAATTCAGTCATCATTGACTATTTAAAAGAAAAAAAACTTTGCAGGCTGTCAACTTAACGGATCTCTCTCGTGCTCTTCATTTCTCAAGCAGGACACGTGGGTGGAGTTGGCTTGAAAGAAGGAGAAATTTCAGCGGTATCAGGACAGCAATTTTTCAGGGCTCCATTATTTTCCGATGCTCACTTTTCCTGTTGTCAGAACTGAAGAAGCACCAGCTACACATACATCAAGATAAGAGCCGTGCTTCCATTAATGAAAGGGGAGGTTTCGCTGGGGATCAAGGAGTGTTTTACATTACAAATGGTAAAAGGGAATTTGTTTCAGGGTCTTATCTGGTTTTTGATCATCTGGACAGGCTTACAGAAGGAGAAAAGTTGGTGTTTATTTTAGAGACAAAAATTGCTTTTTCATTGCATCAAATATGGGTTGCAGCTGCTTAGACACACGGCTCTGAGAGGCAAATAGGATGAGCCTATTAAACAAAATAATCAATATACTGGTTTAAAAGAGAGCAAGAGAGAGAAGAACTGTGCTTAATGCAACCCGTTTGTGAAAGTCAAGAGGACTTTCAAAATCCACATCTGATTGCCTGAATGAACAGCGTCCTACAATAACCAGAGGTTAACACAGTTAATAAGTAAGTGTCTGTTCTCATTAAGAGAAACAGAACAGGAAAACAGCAAGAACCACATTCATCTGGTTCCTCTTTTCCAATGTGGGACCAAGACTCCAAGAGAGAACAAGGTTCACCTAGACTGCCGATGCCAAGCCCAGCGGTCGTTTGAAGCATCTGACTGATGCACGACGTTTATTAACTTATTATGGCCTCGCAGATACCTCCCCCTACCTCCCTCTGAGCTCAAACTCATGGGCTTTTCCCCTGTCTGCAGACCACCCGAAACTAGGGTGACATCTGACTGCTGCCCTGTCTCAGTGAAGCACTTCGAGGGAAAAGACTACCTTCTGATTCTCTTCATTGTGTTTTCTAGATGCTGACAAACATTTACTGAACAAATGAATGAAACAATGAATGAATAAATGAGCAAATAAATAAGCAAATGAAAGGGTTTCTATCAATATTCCGGTGTATGATCATCATCATTACAAGTTGTTCTCTTTGTGCTCGTGAGAGAAGAGTATTTTGAATCCCAAGAGCATTTTGATGCCCGTCAGTAAAATATACTATACCCCACAGGTGCCCTTCAGATGTTAAATGTCTGGCTAGCCCTGGGCGGGCTGTCCTTTCCTTTCAATCCCAATCAATCTTACTTTTTAAAAACTCCAACCATCCCTTTGTTTCTGCCTCTCTTCCATTCGTGCACTCAACTGTCTCCCTTCCTCCATCACCTTCTGGTGTTTCCATAACATTCCCCAACAGCCTTTTATCAGTTGTAACCCTTTCTATTGCAAGTGAGAAAACCCAGTCCAAATGGCCATCCAGGGCCAGGGCTATCTTCAGTCCTGGTGCTCAGATGGCATCGTGGGGCTCCGTTTCTCTCTCCATCTGTTAATTGTGCTTTCCACTGTGTTGTCCATATCCTCTGATAGGCTCTCCCCTCGAGGTTGTAAAGGATCCGTAGCAGCTCCAGTTTATATTCTTCTAGGTTCAAGTCCAGCATTACAGAAAGGGTCCTGTCTCTCAATAGCTCCGTAATGAAACCCAGAATTGAGCCTCCCTCGCTCTGACTTAGCAATGTGTGTACATGTGTACTCATCTCCATGCCTGGGGGTAGAATACACTGTTAGGACTGGACCCAGTCTCACATTCTGGTGCTGGGGCTCAGTGCCATCAAGCAAATGCTAAGCACGTGAGCTAAACATTGAATAAGGGTAGTTTCCCCAAAACAAACCCGGGGCATTTTCACCTCAAGAAGTAGGAATAATGTTGTGTTAATTTCTGCTGTACAACATAGAGACTCAGTTTTATATATATATATATATATATATATATATATATATACACACACACATATACTCCTTTTCACAGTCTTTTTCATTATAGGTTATTACAAGTCATTGAATCTAGATCCCTGTGCTATGCAGTAGAACCTTGTAAATCGACTATACTTCAAATTAAAAAATTAAAAATTTAAATTAAAAAAAGGAAGTAGGTATGTCTACTGACAGATGAGTGGATAAAGAAGTTGTGCGGTATTTATACAATGGAATACTACTCAGCCATAAAAAATAATAAAATAATGCCATTTACAGCGACATGGATGGACCTAGAGATCATCATTCTAAGTGAAGTAAGCCAGAAAGAGAAAGAAAAATACCATACAATATTATTTATATGTGAAACCTAAAAAAAAAAAAAAAGATACACAAACTTATTTACAAAACAGAAACAGACTCACAGACATAGAAAACAAACTTATGGCTACCAAGGGGGAAGTCGGTGGGAAGGGATAAATTGGGAGTTCAAGATTTGCAGATACTAACTATTATATATATAATAGATAAACAACAAGTTCATACTGTATAGCACAGGGAACTATATTCAATATCTTATAGTAACTTACAGTGAAATAGAATGTGAAAATGGATATATGTATGTTCACATATGACTGAAGAATTATGCTGTACATCAGAAATTGATACAACATTGTAAACTGACTATAACTCAATAAAAACATATATACAAAAAAAAAGAAGTAGGCATGAATGTCAGGTGGCAAAAACAACAAACACCTACTACCATCTTCGACTTGCTTCCTGGTTTTCTTATCTCTTCTTGTGCCATTGATGCCCGCAGTAGTCCATCCGCTCCCCCTCTTTCTCGACCCTTCTCTGTTGACGTATCAACCCCTATCAAACACAAAGTGGTCCATTTTTGTCCCTGGCTGCCCTCTGCCTCTTCAGCAGTGTCTCTTTTTCTGCCTTCCTCCCCTGGTTTTCACCTGGATTTTAGCTCACCAGTGTCATCTTCAAGAAGTGGCATGCCTGCTGGTAGTAAGCCTCGTACCAGAACTGTAACATCTGCTGAAACTGTTTGCTTTCTCTTGTGACCACAGAATCTCCCTCATTTTTCATCAGCTTTTCCCTTCTGTTTCTATAACCCCATCAAAACCAAATATACCCAGGCTTCCCCATCCATCTTAGGAAACAAGACAAAACCACTTTCACTCAGCCTTGGCAGCATGCCCGCCCCCACCCTTCCCCTTCCGGTTACACTATCACCCCATCTCAACCCCTCCAGGCTTAAGCTCTCTCAACCTGTCTCTGCTTTCTGTCACCAAACTCGTTCCTTACATCCCTGAAGTTCTGTTTCTGGGGCTGTCTCCTCTCATCACCCTCCCCAAAATGTCCTCATAGTCAAAATATTTGAGTCCTCTCTCTCCCTCACTTCCCACATCCAAATTGCCCTTGAGACCTTTCCAACAGATCCTGTAAGTGTCCCTTAGCTCCCTCCCCTCCTCTCTATTTCTTCTGCCATCTCAAGCATTCTCTCATAGCTCACCCGCCTCTCCATCCTTCGATCTGTCCTTGCATCCAACATTCAGAGTTAATTCGTGAAATACTCTCCTTCTTTGACAACATTTCCTGGTGAGCCACAGGATAAAGTGTACCTGCTCTGGCTTTGAATTCAAGACCGCTCATCATGTGCTGTTCTCTGCTGTCAAATCCTAGAGATACTCTGCACTCCCATTGCAAGTCCCCCAGGTGCTCACACTGATCCCTCCACTGGAACAATGTTCTCATCCTCCCTTCTGTCACTTCTGCAACTGGAAAACCCCTATTCATCATTCTTCAAGGTCCCCATCTGCCATGTCCAACAATTGGACACTAGCTTTAGTCCCTCCCCTGCATGACCGTCTCCCTGCCTTGAAGCAGGACTGTACACCTTCCTGACTGTCCCCATCTAGCATTATCACATTGATGTCCAACTGTTTATTTGTCATTGTCTTGAAGTGCCAGACCCTGAACACCATGAGAGCTGCCTTTGTGTGTCACTCATCTCTGTCTCTTGTACCTCGCGCAGTGGCTGGCCCACGCTGGAAGTGAGATCATCACCACCTCTCCATTCCCCAAGCTGCATCTGCTCAACATCTCTTTCATTCCCAAACCACTGCCTCCAGATTTCTCTTCCGTCCCCTGTATCCAACCCCCTAGGAGTCAAGATCCACAGCGCCCCACACACTTCCTCCTGGAAAATCAGTTCTGTTTCCAAGGGCTCCCTCCTGGACTCTGGTCTCGTCCCTTCTTCACACCAGGCTCTGCTTCCTCCCCCTGCACACAAGTTCATTCCTCTCACAAGTGCATATTGTTTGCTCAACATTTTTTATTTAATAAATATCAGTTGCCCCTGGAGATCTTGCTATCTAAAGGAGCAATGTGTCATTCCATCATGGTCCCCCTCATGTCCCCTTGTGACAAGGAATCACCAGATAGTTAACTCTTTACTGTTCCCATCACCCTGGTTATGTGTGTGTGTGTGTGTATGCACACATATATATATGTAATACACATGTATATATACACACATATGTCAGATACATGTATATATACTTTTTCAGATTCTTTTCCATTATAGGTTATTACAAGGTATTGAATATAGTTCCCTGTGCTGTACAGTAGGCCCTTGTTGTTTATCTCTTTTATATGCAGAAGTGTGGGTCTGCTAATCCCAAACTCCTAATTTACCCCTCCTCCCCCCTTTCCCCTCTGGTAACCGTAAGTTTGTTTTCTATGTCACCCTGGGTTGTTTTGCAACAGTCTCTCCCCAGTGTATTCCTCCCCCTCTATATGCATAGCTAAGTAAGTGATTTATCCCTTGACCATGAGCCATACATAACTAAGGCTAGGGTGACTTTGTCATTTACCAACCAAATCGGGACCCCGAGACAGCCAACACAGGAGCTATCAATAGTTCCACCTGGGCAGCAGGTATAAACTGGGATCCTCCCTGGCCAATCAGTGTATCTGGCCTCCCTTTGACTTTATTACTAGAATTTACCCCTGCAAGGATCCACTGGTTTAAATGCCTCCACCATCATCTGAGGTTGCCAGCACCACCTCCTCACACTTCGCTCCAGCCTCAATGCTTTTCAGTAATTCCTCACTGCTTTTAGCATCCAGTTCATCCTCCTCTTCCTGCAGTTTGCCCCAAGTCTGCCTGAGCCAAATTCTGTGTTCCATCGGCTGTCAGGCAGACGCAGGTGACTTTTGTTCCCTTTTTACATCTCTTCTTCTGCCAGTCTTCACCTGTAGGAACACCTCCCCTTCAGAGTCCAATTGACTCCTCTCCTCCTAATGGAAGCCCAGCTTCAATGTCATCATCACCAGGAATCTTACCGTGACTACAAAGACCCAGTGGGAAAGAGAAAATATTCCCGTGCAAAGCCAAATATGAATGTTGCCGTTTCCTTGAAGAAAGAAACCCAGGGAGAATAAAAGCTGGGGCAGAAATTACGACGTTTATCCACATAGTTTCGTTTACACTTTCTCCTGTAAGTACCTTGTGCATAGGATTCATGTCTTTCGTTTCAAACACTAGCACGTGTGCATCGTGACAGTAACAGTATCAAGGTTATCGAGGGTTTTCTCAAATAATTAATGCACATTCAGGGGCAGCTTCTGCGTGTTTCAAAAATAAATAAATGAAGTTGCCCAAAATGGTACTTCCGGGCTCAGAGCCACCAGAAAATATTGATCGTTTCCTGCCCTCGGTGGCATTTCTCAACTTAACAAATGTTTTGAAAAGTCTGAGCATTGCTGGAGATAGGGGCGCATTCCAGCATGTGCCCGAACACTTCTCACCTCCCAGCGGAAGCTGCTCCCTCTTCTGGTCAACACGGAGGGAAAGGGCTGGGGGAGCACTGGCCTCTCCCTCTCCTTGGAGTGCACTGAGGTGGAGTGTGAGAAAGACAGTTCGTTTTACTTTGGCAAGACAGACACCAAGATATGATAGGCTCAACTCAATTATCACATTTGGTTTAATCAGCTTTGTGAGGCTCTCACACTAATCAGAGAGTCAGAAAATGCCCACCATCATTCGCAGCCCCCCCAGAGGGTGAGAACAGCCCCATCTTTCTCCGACAAGCCCACACCCTGGCAGCGCTGCCTTCCCGGAGCCCCGGGCCCACCCCGCTCCTGTCAGCTCCACACCGGGGAGCCCAGCCAAGCCGGAGAGAAAGGAGACGGCAGTTCGGGTCATTAGAGAGAGTTGCCAAAAAGTGCTCAGAAAATGAACAATTAATTTCGGCTGTCAAAACAGATACTAGAGGAGCCCAGTTAGATTGCAAGCATTTTTTCTCTACCAGCAAATCCAAGGCTTTGTCGGTGATAAGAGATGGAGCAGATTCTGGGGATGTTTGTGAGACAATATTACATAGTGGTTAAGACTGCTGTGGGCTGGGGGATCAAATTGCCTGGTGCGGATCCCAGCTTCGCTTTTTTTTTTCTTGGCTGTATCCACCAGCATTGAATTTAACCTCTCGGAGACTCGGTTTGCTTATCTGTAAATTGGGGCTAGTACAAGGAGCCAGGAGGAGATGAGGGAGGGGCGGGATGCAGGGAAGAAAACACCTAGCTTTGCCCCTGGCTTTTTGTAAGTAGTCAATTGCTGTTTGTTTGTAAATCATTCTTGGTGGTGGTGATATTATCACATAAAAACTCCTGCTTCTCTCGGAAATTGATGGGTTCAGTTTGTTTGGTCCCCTTTTCCTGGATGATTAGTACTCTGCCCAAACTTCAGAAGATTTTCTGAAGGTCGGTTCCTTTGGGAAACCCTCACTGGTAAGCAGCGATTTATTGACTCAGTAAAAATGTTCCCTGTGAATGTAAAACCTCAAAGAAAAGAGAAATATTTTTTGTTGCCGTTCTCCCCTGGTGAGGCTGCAGCGCAGATGACACATACATAAGTAAAATGGAATTTGAAAAGCAAGAAGCAGAGTATTTTGAAAAATTAAACGCTTCTTATAAATCTTTACGAAAATGCATCTGTGTCAACACAATAAAAATAATATCCCAGCCTACTGGTTTTCATCTTCTAGCCCCAGTAAGCACTCACTCATTAACCCTTGCACGGCTGCTGGCGGGAGAGGAGACCGGACTGCTACTGCTTTAGGGCACCTACGTGAGCGTTCCATCCTCATCTTTTCTCCCGTCACAGGTCACCATTTTCCAGATAACTGAAGAAAGTGATATCTGAAAGCACGTTGTACAATAACGCTGAACAATATTAAAGATAAATCATCTTCATCAGTGAGAAAAATAGGCAATTTTTCTGGTTTGTTTTTTAAAAAGCTCACCTTACATACCTGGCTCCTCATTGTTCCTCTACTCCCATTGATAGGACCCACTACTAGGGAGAGTGTATGCTAACACGCTTTTTAAAAACCTTGCAGCCTGATAATCACGCCTATTATTTCAGAGACCGACACTATCTTCCCAATATCCATGTCCTGCCTTCCACAATTACAGAACCTCAGTTTTATTTCCAGCATTTATGAGCCCAGGTAAAAGATGATGTTTTCCACCCTCCCTTGTAGCCAGGTGACATCACATGACTAAGTTATAGTCAATGCAGATGTCAGTAAAAGTGTTATGTGAAACTTCCAAAAGACTCCATAATGATAGTTGGCACTGCTAGGATGGGTGTGCACCCTTTTTGCCTTTCCCTCTTTCTCTTTCCTGCTTCCTAGAACATGGATGTGATGACTGGAGCTCCAGCAGCTACCTTGAACTATGTGGCAACCTTGAGGACGAAGACAATATTTAAATGATGAAAAAATTTCCTGATGACTAAGACAGCACCATATAAACCTTGAAATGTCAAATTCCAATTCTTTTTTTTAACAAGAGAGAAAAAAACATCTGGTTTGAGTCATTGTTACTTGGGGTTTTCTGTTTAAGCAGATGAACCTACTCCTAATTGACACTTTTTTTTTTAAATCCTTTTCTGTTCCCAGGATGAATTCTCTGCATTGTCTCATCTGACTGTCCTCAGAGTTTATTCCACTGAAGATAACAACAAGGTTTATTATAACGCTCACCCCATAACTTTAGGATAGCTTATTGAAATGCAGAGTCCAGGTGAGTTTGCTCTGCAGGGTTAATAAGATCCATATTAAAACTTTGATTCTCCAAAGACATAGTTCATTTTAGATAGAGAAAAAAATAATAATTTTGTAGCCTCACACTGCCTACTAACATGACAACCCACCTCACCAAAGTGAGATGTTAACAGTCAGGGCGGAGGAGGAGGAGATGTGGCTCAATAGGAGAGTGCATGCCCACCATGCATGAGGTCCTGGGTTCAATCCCCAGTACCTCTAATAAATAAATAAGTAAATCTAATTAACCCCCCCCAAAAAAATTTTTAAAGACAAAAAAAAAAAATACAGGGCAGATGGCTCACTAAAAATTCCAGGGAATGCCAATTTTGTATGAAGGAGATCTGCTTCCTCCTCCTTAGCATATTGTTCAAATCTCTAATTATGCTTACCACGTTGTGCCACAATGATTTTAGCTCAAGTCTTCTCTTTCCCGGAGACTTTCTTCTTAAGTCACTCCTAATGCCAAGCACGGCACCTGGCAAGTGATAGATGCCAAAACAACATTTACAACTCTTTCATGAGTAAATGACGTCCCTTAAAGAAGACTAGTTCGTTTGAACTATCATTTCCATCACCAGTCAAAATTGCTGCAGCTTTCAAAAATCGATCTAAAAACAGTACAATAATCATTTATAGTTACGGAGTACTTTCTACATACTAGGCCATTTGTTAAACTTGAAAAAACCCCAGTGAGAGAGACGTAACATATGTGTGTGCATATTTCTCTGTTGTATCTCTGTCTGTGGTCCACGCTTTTAGATCACACATACTAAGAAGCCGTGTCATTTGGGGCCAGGATCACTGAGAGACCCTCCCCTCCATCCCCTCCCCAACAAGCCTCAACTGGCTTCTGAACATCACGTCGAACATACTTTTTGGAAGATACATTTGTTCCCTAATCTACCTTTAGGAGCAAAATAACATATGAAGTTACTAGGCAGTCAAAGCTTGGTCCATGACACTCAGCTATTACCATTCATAAAAGTTCACCATTTTTCCCATCTGTAGAATAAAGATCAAAATGTTAAATAATGAACAGGTAGATGGTTTGAGATGTGGGGCAAAAGACGCCATTTGAATGCATATGCATTATTTACAGAACTTCACAAAACCCACTGAAAACATCCAAGTAGTAGAATACTGCTTTGGGTTTTGCTTTTTAGTATAGAAAATGTCACAGATATCACTGACACTATAATTGCTTGGAGTAACTTGGTCTTTCCATCTATCTCATTAAAGATCTTTGGTCCAGAGGCTAAGGAGGTTTCGGTCCTTAACTATGGTTAACCTGGCTAGTTCTCACCTCTCTCCACTGACCACTGATCAAAAACCCAGGTCAGCACTGCATTTCAGAGTGAGTATAGCTTGGCACCTACAACTAACTTGAGTTTTTACGTATTTCCCATCATTTATAAATGACACTAAGGTGTCATATCATGACACTGCCTAATATAAGCTAATGTACAGCAGCGATTGCCAGCATTTTGGGAAGCCAGAGCATACCCTGAAAGTGGTCATGTTTGTGTAACACAGTGGGACAAACAGAAGAGTCTGCTGTTGTGTGTAAAAGCGATCTGCTGTAGGCTTTGCCTGCCCCAGACCCAATATCTCAGCACACCTGTCATCCTTCCAGGGCCCATTGGTCACAGAGCTCAGAGCTCTAACACTATGCATTTATATTATATATAGTAGAAGGAATATAGAAAGATAGGGAATATATCTGTGGTGTGTAATCACAGGCTTATTTATACATCTGTAAGTGTCCATGTCTAAATACACACACAGCCTAGTAAAAGCACCTGCGATAGGAAAGTTAAGGCTGAGGTGAGCTCTTCTGCCTATGCCCTTTCCCGTATTAGCGCTTTCCCACAGGAGGAGGAGTTCCTAATTTCATCGGTCAAAGTCAATTATTTGCCTTCCTGGTCAACATTTCCTTTAATATATGCTTGCTCTCTTCTTTCAGTTTAGCCTTCTTTGATTCTGCAAGTAAGTAGCTAAGCCAGGTTGGCGTGCATTTTCAGTTCTGGGAGAAGGGAGCGGAAGGCTTTAGTCTTCCAAACCTCAGCCTGGTTCTCCGGTCAAGCTTTTCCTGGAGAGTCTGCACTTCTCAACCATCACTTTAAGGACTCTTAGTTTCTTTTATGGTTAACTGTACCTGTGTGAGAAGCTCTCAGGCCTAGGAAATCTCCAAAGAAGAGGAGGTTTAAGAGACAGGGTTGGGTCCAGGCCTTAATTGAACAGTATTACAAGGCTACTTGTTGCTAACCAAAGAACAGCAAATATGCTCTATTGACTAAGACAACATTTTCTAGTCTCCCTGGAAGCCAGCTGTAAGTATGTTCTGGCCAATGAAAATTAAAGAGAAATGTTGTTTGGGACCTCTGGGAAGGCTGCTTGAAGGGAGCTGATCCAGCTGGGAAGAGACTCCCCCCGCAGCCCCACACCTTCTCGCTTTCTTCTTTCTTTTGGCCTACAGCTGGGATGTGGTGGCTGGACTCCAGCTGCCATCTTGGGCCCTGAGGCAACCTTGAATATGAAAGCTGTGCACTAGAATGGTGGAACAAAGAGACAGAATGCATCTCAGGCTCTGAAGACATTATGGAATCCTCATTAAACCCTGGACTGCCTATCATTTAACTTTTCTTTTTTCATGTGAGAATTAACTCTTCTTATTTAAGCTACTCTTAATCTGAGGGTTTCTGTTAAATAAAACTGAACAGGCCTAAGTAATACAGCCATCTGTTGTTGCCAAACAGTTATCTCAAATTTCTAGTGGTTAAAATGATTGATACTGTAGCTGCCATCACCACCACCATTATCTATACATTATTTAAGTAGCAGAGAGTCAAATCTCACCACCAACCACAAAATCCACAAACATCTCAGCAAGAGTAAGCAAAGTTTCTCCCTAATAATCTCTCCCTCACACTCTTGACTTACTAAGGAAGATACAAATTCCTGACCATTTCCCTGCTAGAGAACAAGGATGGACTCTCAAGGACCCAGGAAACATGACCATAGGGTGACCACCTGCCACCTGGGTCACACCAAGAGCTTGGAAGACACTAATGTGAAGGAGCTAGATCCCCCTGTACCTGCACTCCCCTGCTAGACAAAGAGCCCAAATTCAAAGATCTGGGATAATCTGGAGGAATCTGAAAATACTGTGGCTGCTCAGATGATGCCTCAAATGGGTCTTCTTCAAATACTCAACTGTCTCATTGTTCAATCTAGGACACTCTCCCTGCCAACAAGGCAACAGCAGCTACCAATATGCTGGCTAAGAGGCTACTTTCCAATTAATACAAATAAGCTTTAGAAAACAGAAAATTGTTTTTTTAATAAAATGATTATCTGTTTATTTGGAAAAACCATTTGTTCACTGCAATGGCAGGAGTTCTGGCTCACAGGCAACTCATTCTGAACAAACTTCAGTAATCAGGTTTTAGTAAAAGCTGAAATCTGGAATGAATACATACAGTATTGTTTAAGCCTAAACTAAACATTCTTATAAGACAAATTTTGTCCATTTGTTCTGGACAGCAATTTTAAAGTGAGCAACATTAAAAATTCTTTCGGATGTAAATAAACTATGAACTGAGCCCTCTAACCGAGGGCATTGAGTAAATTGAAATCTGCCATGATCTGAATGCTATTGGTGTCCAATAAACATTTATGACTAGTAAGGGCAAAAATAATTGTATAACTCAGAAGCTAATTGTCTCCATGGTTTGCTCGACTTATTAGAGATTTTAGGTTTAAAAATGGAAGTAAGGGAAGTTTCAAAATTAAAACTGAAACTCAGACTTTTAAGACTATCTCAACACGGTCAGGTAAATATTCCTCCATATAAATGACTGCATTCGTTTCAAAGGAAAAGAGTGAAGACATTTGGCAGCCCAAGTGCCCCTTCCTTCTGACAAATTGGAGCACGTCATTTCCTTGAACTTATAAAAGAATTCTAACAAAGTGGGATCAAATCAAGAATTTAGAAAGAAAAACAGTTTCAGGCACAACTGGCTTGTGTAAGTCACTTGGTATTCCCAAGTCAATCATTAGGTCTTCGGGACAGAGATACAAGGTTCTCTCTGTTCCAAAGAGGGACAATCAACCACGGAGCTGCGGACGTCAGAATCTCTACATCAGGGTTAAACCCCATTCCGTCATTGCCCTGGGTCAAGGGTAAATAATCCTGCTAAACTTGTTTTAAGATTCCCTGGACACCTACTGTTGGTTTCCTAGATGTTTGAGGAGCAAAAAGCATATTAACTAGTTTCGCATTCCTGCTACTGAATAATTATCATGCTTAAGAACTCCCAGTAGAGGTAAAGGAATAATCACTTTGGGGGAACTCTGAATTTTTCAAAAACAAAGTTGCATCCAGAGGTTCTAATTTCCATTCATGTGATCACCCTCAGTTACATCTGGTGAATTCTGCCTCTAGTCACAGATGACACTAATATATAATCAGCATTTATTAAATTCTTTCTTTTTAAATCGAATGCACTTTATTACTAATAAGTCTGGACTTTCTTGGAAGGGTTAGCGTTACACCCTTTGTAATTTTGAACATCTGAACGGTGCAGAAAACCCAGTTTGCAAGTGTTGCTCTTTTCCCCATTTCTAAACTCTTAATCCTCTTCTCCCTACTTCTTCAACAGTTATGGAGGAGGGGGATTACCTTTCAGAGAATTTGTGAGTTGGAAAGAAAAAGAATAAGCCATTAAAAGCAGAATTTAGGTAGAGAGAGCAGCCTGCCTTTAGGAATCCACAAAGTCTTAGAAGTTCAGCTCAATTTTGGAACTTCCTTTACCTCTAGTTCTATTTGTAATGTTTCCCAGAGCCTCAGACAGAGCCTGCCAGACTATGGGAATGCAACTAAATAACAGCCGACTGACTGAGCAGATGAAAGTATGCTCTGGATTCTTCCAGATTCAAGCCCAGCCCCTCTTGAGCAGCTAATGGAACTCTCCAAGCCCCTGTTTGCTCATCTGTAAAGCAGAGCGATCCTAACTAGAGTTTTTGTAATGATTACCTAATAAGAAAATACTAACAATAGCAATATTAATATTCCCACGGACTCCTCACACATAGCGACTATGTTTCCCTTGATGCAACTTGGGATTGTGACCATACAGCCAGACAAGAAACGAGGATGTGAAGCTTCTATTAGATGTCATTTTAATATCCATAGGAGTTGTAGATTTTCCAGACAGGAAGAATATAGGGGAAAAAATTCAGAATTCTGATAATCAGATTTTGATGATAAAGTTGAGAGAGGATGTGGAATAATTACGTAAGGGTAGACTAATTCAATAAAGTGGCAGTAAAGTAACTTTAAGTCAAAACTGAAAACAAAGAAAGTCCTAAAGTCATCAAATAAATGTGAAATCGAATTAATCAGTGAAGAAAGTTAATCACAATCTAAATGGGGAGCATGGAATTCAATTTACACAAATCAGGAGGGAAGATGAGTTAATAGCCTCTCTTGAACCCTAGAGAGATCAATTTATAAAAGATATGGGTTTGGGGTTCCTGTTGTCATGTGACTAATAAAAGGCGGTTGGCAGGTTGGTCAGGGTCCCGGGGAGAATCCATCTCCTTTCTCAACCGAAGCCTCTAGTAGATTGCTAGCCACAGTCTATTGACATGGTCTCCCCACCTTGCTGGTGACACTATTCTTTGTCAGTAGTGGGTTAGTGTTTTTAACCCATAGAAATTTTGGAATAGAGTGCAAAGATTAAGTAAATCAAATCTAAATTATGAGCACTTTTGTATTAGGTTCAAAAATATTTGGTCAATCATTGAGACCATCTGTATCTATTTGGTATTTTAAATATTTGCAAGTTTTAAGAAAATGTAATTTATTAAAGTGTTTAACAGGGTAGCCTTCTGACATCAATGTAAGTGAGGAACTGAGTAATTAACTTTAGTTCCCTGGTGTTAAATCAAATAAAAAGCATTGAAATGCTTCATAGAACTTAAGATTCATCATCTTTAGAGGTCTAACTTAATAGCCTTGCTTGGAATGGTTCAAATATGTAGGAAGATTTTTCTTGTTAGAGAAATGTGAAGGGCTTTGGGGGGAAAATGGACATATTAAATTGACAGAAGCAATATTTAAAAGAAGTTTATTAACTAGGTTTGTAACCAGAATTGATTGATTAAAGGCGGTTGGTCCATTCAACCTGGGCTGAAGTGACAGAAATCAAAGGCTCCCTTAAAAATATTTGTTAAAATTACTAGATTAACAATTAGAAAAGGATTTGTAAAAAAAAAAAAAAGGATTTATGAATTTATTCATTCAACACATTTGTTGAGTGTGTGCCGTGTGTTGGGCATGATTCTAGATGCTAAGAATATTGCCATAAACAAAACAAGGACAAAAAAAATTTTTTATGGGGCCTACATTCATTAACCTTATGAGCTTTAGAGAAAAAAACTAAGTTATTAAATGTTTTGCTTTAATACAGTAGATATTAATTTTTAAACAAGTTAACTATAAGTAGTCTCTTTATTGCACAAAAATGCCCCTCAATGGACACCAAAGAACTCACATTGATAAATATCTTCATCCATCCTTATGTCGTTAGTGCCTAGCTCACATGCAACTCAGAACTGTGTGTAGCTTGAGTGCTGAATCCTCCTATATTGACTTTCACATCACTTTCACATCACTCACAAGAAATCTGAGTTACGCAAGGTTTCTTCCCTTAAACTGCAAATGTCTCTAAGGTTAAGGAGCTAGGAGATATTTACATCTTGATGTAGTTCAATCAGATTGTGTTTCTTCCAACATCTGAGTTAAGGAATAAACTTTCTGATGGAGGGAAGAGAGGAAAATAACTTTGGGGATGGAATATTTGTGTAGAAAAGGGAAATCTCTGGATTGGGGGCATATTAAAGGACAAGGCTGGGAGTCCTCAGGGCAGTTGGGAGGCTGAGGGAATTGGGTGAGAGGTATAGAGAAAAGGGGAGGAAAGAAATGCAAAGAATTTTCAACTATTTCTAAAAGAACCTCCACCCAAGAAAGAGAAAAAGCCTTTTTTTTGTTTGTTTGCTTGCTTGCTTTTCCAGGTGATTATCTGTACCCAAAATCCATGGGTCAAAATTACTTTGTTAAAAAGTTCCATTCGGGTAAATTAAGCTTTTGTAAAATGACCTGGAAAATCAAAGGAGCATGGTTCCCAAAGGACAATGTTTCTCAGTTCTAAGCAGCCCACTTACCACCAGCCTATTGAAACATAACCTATCTGGAAATTGACCATTATTTTGATAACCAAAATTCACAAAAACCACCCCCAAGGCAGCTCCAGAAAACTGCAGAGAATCCACAGAAGCCCAGCAATGACCTAAACTGTCTTTGCTGAAGGAAGTCCTAAGTTGAGAACTCACAGAGTTTTGCAATCCATACCCATTTTTCAGCTTCCCTATCCCAGCAGTCATGATTCACACATTCCAAAACTGCAGGCAAGGCTGGTGGCTCCTCCTCCATCAACTGGCCATCCCCAGTAATGGTGGCTACCTGTAAGTTCCCCACCAATTAGACCAGTTAGAGAGCAGGTAGATATCTCAGGGCAGAATTGTATAGTGGTTAATTTCGCAGGCTCTAGAGTCTGAAAGAACTAGATTTAAACCCCTAACTACCACTGAGAGGTTAGTTAAACTCACCACACCTCAGTTTCCTCATCTGTAAGATGGGGATTATTATAATAATACTTATGGCATGGAGTCTTTGAGGGGTTTAAATGAGATAATGTAGGTACAGCCTCTTGCCTGACATACAATGAGTGCTCAAACTTACACTTGTACACCAGCTCCCTAATTTATAGCAAGTGAACAAACAGAACATGTTACATCTTGTGCTCCCGGTATGCCATAATGTAAATGATAATTGTGGACATCTTGGCTGGCCTCAGCAACTTACAACTTTTTGCAACATTAAAGAAACTAAGAAATAATCCAGTTCCTATTTGGGCTCTTGAGATGCTGGAATGAGTTACAGGCTTATAAACAATGTTCTAATAGTTGACAAGGATTTGGCTTTAATCTGGTGAATGAAAATTGCATGAAAAGAGAATTATGGAAGAGTTGGGAAGAAAAAGTGCAGTGCTCTGAATGATGGATTTTAAAATAATCATCCGTGCCTTTTCAGACATTCAGTCCGGTACTGGACCAAAATACCACTGACAGTAATTCCTTGAGAAAATGATGTTTCTAAATAGATACATATAAACCAGGCTGATTTATTAAGAGGGAAAAATGAGTTTAATAATACAGTATTAGACTGCGTATCATCCAGGAAAAGTGTACTGTAAAAAATGTTTTGAATATTCATTGACTTCTGGTAACTTTAGTGTTGTAAATACTTGTATTATAGTGAGGTAGACAGTTAAAAAAAACCTCTCCATTAGACAGACTTAAAATTTTGTAATAATATTTAAGAAAATGATAACATTATGAAAGAATGAAATATCTGATTAATGCTTAACTTTGTACAACTCGAATATAAACTTTAAAAATATTAGAACTTATAACATTTGAGTGCATATAACGTTTTGTACATTAAGATGAATTGCATGCTGTTCACTTCCTCTTGCACTTTCAGTCACCTTAAATAAACAAATATATACAGCCTTAACAGAACAACAGTGCATCCAAAGCAAATGTGCATTTTAAATTATTTCTCCTGGCCAAGTCTCTCTCTCTTTTTTTTTTTTTCCACTTAGCATTTTATATTAGCATTTATTCTCATTCTCACCCTTTCTTGGACAGTTCGTAGTTCTCTGAACCAAACAAGCAACAGGTTT
Source organism: Vicugna pacos (assembly GCF_048564905.1). Taxonomy (NCBI): domain Eukaryota; kingdom Metazoa; phylum Chordata; class Mammalia; order Artiodactyla; family Camelidae; genus Vicugna; species Vicugna pacos. The sequence continues at coordinate 6,698,188 of NC_133011.1, forward strand.
AGATTGAGAGAAAGCAAAACCACTTCGGAAAAACAAAAACTTTATGTAATGGTTGGTACAAGTTCCCTTGTTTAAACCATTTTATGGTCAAAATTGAGAAGGAAGCTAACTCTTCAAAGGGCCTACTGATGAGCAATGTTTGAAAATAATACTGGTGCAGGCTGGGGGAAAGTTTGGGGTTTTGGCAACCTGGGGATGGGGTTTAACTTGCACCAGGCTCTTGCCTGCTTCCGGAAGATGAATTCCACCCCTGCCTCCTTCCTCACCACCCTCCCCAACTCCCAGCCCAAGCTCAATGTAACACTTTGCTCTTCTCACAGTTTCTCATTACTAAGTTTTAAAAACATTGCCTAACTGGTAATTACAATCTGAAACAATTCTTTGGGGGGAGCCCTGGGCTATTGCTGGCTGGTAATCTTTCAGGAATGTCAGAGAGAGGGGAGGGAACAGAGATTTGAAAGAAACTTATGAGACAAGGACTTGCTTCTCCTTTCAGAACCCTCTCCTCCCCACTCCTGACTGGTCCCTCTAGCCCCATCCCTGGGGGGCGGGAGACAACCCCCCCTCACTGCACCTTTCTACTTCTTGGGGCATTTTGCTCTCCTCTGCACCTTTTACCTTAATTCTACAGTTCCCCATCCCTACTCATTTTTTTGTTTGTTTAAATGGGAAATCACCTTCCTCTTCATAGGGGTATGTCTGAATTTGGGCCAGTTCCGTTCAAAGAAATCTACGGGAAATAGACAGGAGGAAGGGCTTTTCCACGGGTTACCTCCAGCCCGGGCTAAGGCACCTGCACGTCAGCCCATCAGCAGCAGGCCTTGTGGTTTCTCATTATCCTTCAGGGGGTTCCATTTGGACTCATTCTTGTCATTCCATCCATACCAGCTCCCCTTTCCCCCAGAAAAAGCAACAGTAAAGGCAGTGACCTGAGCCCCCTGGAGTGAGATGCGGGTTGCCGCTTCCCTATACGGGCAGAGGCCAGGGCAGGGTTGGGTACAGAAGCAAGCAGAAAAGGCCCACGTGGGCCCATCGCTCACAAAGCTCTTCTAAAGGCAGGACACCCCTCCTGGCTTTCCTAGTCCTCTACCTTAACAGCTCTCTGCTGGGGAGGTCACAAGGCACCGACCGGCTAGGACACGGCCAGAAAGACCCCGCCTTCTTCACATAGGTAGAAAACAATCAGACCGGGATGTGGTCAAAGGTGATTCTTCCTCCCACAGTTTCCCTTCGTAAACTATTATTTTTTCAATCCATGGAGCAGTTGAGAAACAGGTATGCATCTCCCTTGCCCCCCACCTCCTATCAAAACCTCTGAGACACACAAGGAAATCCAAAGCCACAATAATAGAGACACAAACTAAAGAAATCCTCCTTGGCTTGTTTTTCCAGGGTGGCCGGGCAAGGTGTGAAAATCCGTCTCACCCTCTGGGCTGGCAGGTGGAAGGTTCTGGGGAGGCGAAACTCCCTCGTCTCCCACCCGGCTGAGTGTCCAGGCTGCTCCCCCGCTCCCCGCCTCCTCCGAGGCCAGCTCCTCCTCCGCCTCTCTGCAGTCAGGCCTCCCCTGCGGTCCCGGGCCAAGGCGGCGGGAAAGGCGCCGCTACCTGCAGCCACACGACTCCACCACCATGTCCTCGTACTGCTTGTAGACCACGTTATTGCCCGCGTCGATGTATAGGATGCTGATGGGAGTCAGTTTAGTGGGCACGCAGCAGCTGGGCGGGGTGGAGCCGGGGTCCATGGAGTTCATCAGCGTCTGGATGATGGCGTGGTTGGTGGGCTCCAGGTGCGAGCGCAGCGGGAAGTCGCACACGCCTTCGCAGTGGTAGGCCTCGTACTCCAGGGGCGCGATAATCCAGTCGTCCCAGCCCAGCTCCTTGAAGTTCACGTGCAGGGGCTTCTTGCTGCAGCGCAGCCTCGACTTCTTGCCGTGCCGCTTGCCATGGCGGCTGGCGAAGGCCGTGCGCCGCCGCCGGCGGCCGGGCGAGGGCAGCCAAGGCCCGGCGTCCGGGGTGCCCGACGGCGGCGGCCACGACCCCTCGGCGCCCGCGCCCGGGCCCGCCACCTCGGCCGAACCCAGCTGCTCGCGCATCTCGGCGAACAGGTTCTTGCGCTGGGATCTGGTGAACACGACGAGCAGGGCGCGCTCCTGGGGGGTCCGCACCCTCCGGCCGAAGCCCAGACTCCGCAGGTCCGGGGGCGGCGGCTGCTGGGGCTCCGGAGCGCGCGCCTCTGCCTCCCCGGCTCCCGGCTCGCCCCACGCGGCCCGCAGCTCCAAGCACAGCTGCTTCCAGGGCTGGTGGCGCAGGCCCTGCCACACGTCGAAGACTTCCCAGCCGGCCCGGGGCGCCCCCTGCGGGTCCAGGGTCCGCGCGTCCAGCAGCAGGGGCGACAGGCAAGGGAAGAGCTGCACGTGGAGCGGCCGGGCCGGCGGCCCCCAGGGCGCTGCGGGCGCCTGGCGAAAGAGCCGCAGCTCCGCGCCCACCAGCTCTTCTTTGTCTGAGAGCGTGGACACATCAAACAAATACTTCTGTCTCCGGAGAGGAGAGTGCGAGAGATCGTCTGCGAGATAAAAAATAATTACAGTCAGTTTCACTTAAGAGGGAGATCAGCCCGGTGCTCTGTGGCCGCCCCTGGGAGGAAGAGGGCGGGGAGGGAGCAAGGCGGGCCGGTAGGGGTCCAGCTCGACCCGCCCAGGGCTGACCACCCCGGCTCCTGGCCCGGCCAGTGCGCGGCGAGGGCGGGGGAGCACCCGGGAGGCCCCCGCCTCCCCAGCAGCCCGCACTCCCAGGGCGGAAGTCGGTGGCTACACGAGAGGCGGCCAGGGCGGCGGCCTCCCGGGTTTTCCCCTAGGAGCCTGCGTTACCGCTAATGTGCCCTTTGTGGTCGCAGCCCGGGCCGCGCTTCCCCCGACCTCCTCTCGGCCGGCTCGTTCTCATCATTCACGTGTCGGTTCAAATGTCACCTCGTCGGAAAGGCCATCCTCGACCACCCTGATCTAAAGTAGCCTTCCTCGGTCACTATCACGGGACTCTGGTTTATTATCTTCCGGGCACTTAGCACTATCTGCAAGGACCTCGTTTATATTTGTCTCCTTAGTGGTATGTCTTTCCCAGTAACACCCCGCCCCCCACCGCCGGCCCGTGGGAGCTAGGACCCTGTCATGGCCATCTTGCTCACCACATCGCCTACAGGCGTGCCTGACCTAGGCTACACGCTGGTCAGGGAGTGAGAAACTTCTAGAGCAGTCGTTCTCAATCTGGCTGTCCTTTATAACCATCCAGAGAATTTACGAATGACCAGCCCGGGGCTCACTTCCTCCAATTGAATCAACATCTGAGGACTGGGCCTAGGTATTGGGGTTCTGCTAGGGTTTGTTGGCTTTTCTTTTTTTACGCTCCAAGTTGATTTGGAGGTGCGGCCCTAGTTGAGACCCACGGGTCAAGGGGAAGATGTTGCCCAGCAGGCAGTTTTGCTGAAGCATTTAGGCCTGATCAAGTTGACAGAATGAGGAGCTGCGACGTGATTTCTTTCTTTCTTTTTAAAATTCATCGGCCATTTAACAACAAACAAAAGAGCAACGAGGCTTTCAGGAGTCTGCACAGGGGCAAGTGAACCCATGCTAACACCAGGCATCTATCCACTGAGAAGATCCTGCAGCCAATGAGAAATAAATGCATCAGTAGGGGAAAAACCACACACACACACACACACACACTCTCTCTCTCTCTCTCTCTCTCTCTCTCTCTCTCTCCCCTCCTCCACCCACCCCCCAATCTGAAATCTTCTTGCTTTGCAATTAATCCTGAAGATAAAATTTGTGGTTACAAGGGAGGGAAAAAAAAAGGAAGCACATGGAGGAGGTGGAGGAGGATCACAGGCTTTTAAAATCTAAGGTGAATTTTTGAGGACCCAGGCAAAACTGGACTTCTTTTTTGAACACATTTGTGCATGAAGCCAACCCCACTTCAATGTGCAAGGCGGAAAGCTAACCAGATTTTCCTAGGCTGCCTTCTCATAAAATATTTACAACCCAGCAAATACAAAAATCCCCAAAGCCCCTAGCTTTCCCCAGAAGCTAGTAAAGTTTGGGTGGATTCAATAGTAAAAGTGTCACCGGTCCTGGTCTGACCCTCACTGCCTGTCCAGATGTAGCCCCAGGGCACAGGATCTGGAGCCTGGGCCACACCCAGTCCCTACTCTGGGCTGACCACGGGGGCCTGCCACCTCCCTCTAAGGCACAAGTCCCGACCTGAGATGAGCTGTGGGAAGGGTTAGAGAGGTGAAAAGGGAAAAGCTGCTGGAGGCTGTTGATTTATGGAAGCCAAGACCTTCAAACCGACCAGGGTCACGTTAAAATCAGTGGGAATTCAGCACTTTCTTCTCCTCCTTTAAAGAGACCTGCATCTGACAATGCTCAGCCACCACCCAGATCTCTGGACTTATCGCCTTAGGCTTCACTTTCCTGGCTGTCATAGTTCTCTCTCCAAACTAAGGATGTAATGAGAGGGACAAACCCAAGGCATCAGCTAAATGTTGTGTTGGCTGATGTAGTATTCATCCTGACTTTATCCATCAGGACAGACTAGTTCTGCAGAACAGGTACTCCTATCGTTCCCATTTTACAGATGGGAAAACCAAGGCTTGGAGGAACTAATTACCAATCTGATGGCTAGTAAATGGTGGAGGGTGTAGTTAAGACCCAAACCTAGGTCTGTGTAATTCCAGAGTTGGAACATTTAGCCCGAAAATCCCATTGCTCCATTGCCCCTCCCTTATAGTCCGGGTCCTGGAGGTAAAGCAACCAGGAGTGGCCAATGTATAAAGGGTGGGAGATACTGTCCAAACTGTATTTTCAGGGCTTGCTAGGAATAAAACCTGGACTCCTTTAGGAAATCACTTCCTTCTCTGCTTACATTACTCTTGAGCTAGTTTGTCACTGGCGGAGAGAATCAGGCAGGTGTAAAGTATGATTTACTTTTTTCTTTCTCATGCAACTCAGAGAAATCAGCCTGCTTTTATTTTCATTCTTTTTTTTTTTTAAACATGGGCTAATCAATGGCTAGTCTGCACAGCTGAGCCACATTTCTCTAGCCCTCGAGAGCGGTCAAAACAGAAGAAAGCATCTGTAAAGAGGGCTCTACTGGTTCTGCAGCCTTGGGATTTCTGATGATTTTTCTAGCAAGATCAGCCTGCTCTTACTCTTTCCAAGGCTCAGAGAAAGAGGGCACATGAAGGCTCCAGCCTGCACCCTGCTCCCTTTTCTTCCCATATCAGCTCCATCCCACAGTTTGAGGGGCCTCACCTGCATGGGGGTGGCCGCCCTTGCCCGCAGGTCCAAGCTTCCCATGCTGCAGGTGCACACACTGGCAATGTGATACATCCCTAGGAGGACAGACCCAGAGAAGAACCTGCCCCGGGCCCTGGAAGTGAGCTCAGGGCTACATAGGTAAAATTCTGTGGCTCAGGTACCAGAGTGGAGTAATAGCCCTCAAAGCCTCTGAATCTGCATCATCAGCATCACACAAGAACTTGTTAGAAATGCAATTTCTCTTGGGCCCCAGAGTTTTGTAGTGGGGCCCAGAATTTGCCTTTCTCCTAAGTTCCCAGGTGATGCCAATTCTGCTGGTTGGGGACCCCACTTTAAGAACCATGAATCTAGATGAGCACATCAGAGTCTCCACTTTGTGGGGAGGGCACCATGGGAGGCAGGACAAAACAGGGCCCTCCAAAGCACAGGGCCCTGCGCAGGATCTAAGGTAGTAATGACCAGAACCAATTCCCTGTTGCTCCCTGTTCCTTCCTGTCCCCACAGCCTCCCCTACATTGTTTAGTCTCTCAGCCACGTATACTCTCACTGGGTCTCCAGAACCTCTAACCCATGAGGGTGGCTGCCCTGTGCGGCTCTCCTACAGACCACATTCTCCACCTGTCTGGACCTGCTCTGGAGGCATGCATCACAGAAATAGCCCAAAGGAGGCATTCGACCTGAAGAGCGCACACACCACCATCCACTGTGACCCTGCAGACACTTTGTCTGCCGAGGCGGCATCACAAGGCCCAGCCCTGCTGCCATGGTCACCTGTGCAGAGGAAGCCAGCCCTTCACCGTCTCTCCCACAAACCTCCTCCCATAAAGTCCTGTATAAAGGAGGGTTGATGTCATGAAATGACCCTCTCTCCCATCCCCTCACCTCGAAGCAATTACTTTCCATTTCAAAAATCTGTTGGTGGCACTTTCTTACATCCTGAAAGTGAATCCTATGCTGCAGGCCTTGGAATTGAAATTGATCAGTAATACATCAGGGGGCTTTCTATTTTGCTTTTTATTTGCATCAACTTGGTCTGTTACATCCTCCCCCATAAATTCAATGTTTGCTTTGCATTAGACATATAGACCTCTCAAGTTACATTTGCTGGGTTTGTGCTTATCCTCTTACCCTGGTGGGAAGGAAGGGAGGAGAGACGGAGGAGGAAGGAACAAACCACCTGCATATCTGAAGAAAATTCTTCATAACTAGGTCAGCCTTTTTTTTTTTTTCTGAGTTAAAGGTAAGTCGGAAGGTTGGGAGCAATTCAAACATGCACATTTGGTGTGGAACTGATTAAAAATAAAAATTAAAAAGGAAAGAGAATAAGGAACGAGAAAAAGAACTAATCACTGCAAGGGAGAGTCTGTCATGTCCATTTTAAATGAGGAAATTGGCTTAGAAAGGTAAAACCTTCTGTGCGGGGTCACAGTGTGTGGCTGGAGGAAGCTAAGAAGCAAACACCAGATCACTTTTTTAAAAAAGTGCCTCGGGTGCCCGCGTCCGGACACCCGGGAAACCGCACCCCAAGAAGGCGGCCTAAGGGAAGCCCGCACAGCGCCGGAGCGGAGCCTTGTGTGTCCCCTCCCCGCGCTCTTGCAGCTGGAGGCGGCTTCCCCGCGCCACCCTTCAGACAGCTTCTGAAAACCCGGAACTTCTTTCGGTTTGGGAAGGAAAGGACCCGTACTGCATTCCCCAAGACGTCTTCAGACGTGCACGCAGTTCGAGGTCTCTCTTGAGAGTCTTTGCTGGATTTCGTGTCCCTCGCCGGCTGCGAGGGCGTCCCCGCGTTCCAGCTCGCTCGACCCTGGGGACCCTTCACCCTGGGCTTCCCGGCGCCCCTCAGCGCGTGCCCCGCTCGCGTCTCTGAATTCTCGGTGACCTGGGCGGCCGCCGGCGGCATCTGGCCGGGCAGGGCCCCACACGCCACAACGCCAAGCGTCCCGCTGCAGGTCCTCCGAAGGCACGTCCTCCAGTAACTGGTTGCAGCTCAGAAAGCCGAGACGACAGTGGGCTCTCTCACCCCCACCCCGCTAGGTGGGGTTGGAAGGAGGAGTATAATCACCCATCTTCACAAAAGAAGCTCCAGACGTCTCTGCAGCTCAGCCTCCCCACACCCGCAAAAGCAGCACTCAACGCTTCGGGCGCGCCTTTGTGCCGGCATGTGCTCAGGGCTCTGGTGGCCTCTCTGCGAATCCTCCCCGAAAGCGTCCGAGGCGCGTCGGACTGTTACACTCATTTGTGGATGAGGTAAGGGGCTCTTCAAGATGTCTTCACTTGTCCAGTGTCTTGCAGCTTGTGAGGGACAAGATCTGAAGGTCTTTTTATCCAACCGAGGCCCTCAGACCTGAGGCCACGCCCCTCTTCCAGGGTTCCGATTGAGCGGTGGAGCAAAGAGGGAGCGAGGACGTTGAGACACACCCCCATCACCAAAACCATCAACACAAGGGGAGCTGGGATCCGCCAGGATTTCCTTTTCTTCTTTACTAGAAGGAAGAAGACCTCCTAGCAGGGAATTCATAGCTGGATTTGGAGTCACTGCTTCCTAGGTCCCTCAGCCCTGAGGGTGCCCTGAGGTGCCAAAGTCTACAAGTTGAAAGTAGAGTCACCTGTACTAGGTAAGTAAAAATGAGCCACCAGCCCTCTCCCCTGGGGTATGAAGGCCTCTGAGTAATCTGTGCTCCAACAATTACCCCGTCCTGGGATAGTGATCTCCTGGGCAACCCCCCGCCCCATAATCTTCTCCTGAGTTCTGTCTCCATCGAGATTTGAGCTTAGCAAACGGCTGATCTTGCTAAACATCCACACTGAGGTGTGGATTCAGAAGGCAGCCCACACAATTCACCCTCCCCTGGGTGCTTTTGCTCAAATCCAACATGATCATAGTATCAGACCCTGGTGTAGCACTTACTATCGGCTGGGCCTGATCTAAATTCTTGTAATGACTCATTTAAGTTTCAAAACATCCTATGGAAAAAAGAAAAGATGTCACTATTATGTCATGGATCAGGAAAGAAAAAAAAACAGAGAGCTCAAGTGTAACTTGTCCAAGATATAAGAGGTAGATATGGCAGTTGGGCTCCAGGATCTTTGCCACCACCTGGACATCCCAGCCCTTGATCTCCGTGTCTGCTAGAAACCTTGAGAAGGCTCCAGTTCTTTCATGCTGCCCATGACTACAGGGAGGGCGTCAATCTCTGATCTCCAAATGTCAGTCACTTCCAAATCAGCAGAACTGAAGGGATGCTAACAATTCAACAGTTGAAAGAGGAAATTTAATTTTCTCATCTGCAGAATGAGAATAATAATATCAGCTCACAGTCACTGAGGGAGGGGTGGCAAATGAGGTAGGATCTCAGGAAAGACCCTGAAGATGTGTGCAAATGTTAGTTACTACTGACAATGTGGAATGAGCCTAGAACCTAGAGTCTAAGGGATGTAGATTTGAATCTGATCTGTAACTTATTGTCTTGGATGGACTGAGTCACATAATCTCTCCCAGCCTCATATGGCTCATCTGTAAAATGGGTGAATGGCCCCACTTTGCAGTGTCATTGTAAAGGTCAGAGTCAAGGCAACCAGAGCTGCATGCATGACAGACAAAAGCACCCAACGAATGCAGCCAATATGACTATAACTACCCACAGCCAGGTAGGGGGAAGAGGCACCTCTCCTCCTCTCGGCCTTCTTTGAGGAGATGCAGTCCAGTCCTCTCCACAAGATATCCAGAAGTGGGTGAAGGAAAGGCGCTGGGTAGAGGGGTAAAGAGAGAAGCAAGGGCTTCCACTTCCTACTCATCTGAGGGTCCCGTGAAGGACAAGGCCCATAAGGGTTTCAGCCCCACCCCCATCACCTTGCTTCTTCTCAATTCCCAGGCTTCAGCCACCACTATGGTCCCTCCTGAAACACCAGGTGATCAAACGACCTGCAGCGAGAGCCTCATCAAGTATACAGCCCTCACTGCAGGTTCCCCTCCTCTGTAGCTAATTCGTCTGCAAACTCCCTGGACTGGCAGACACAGCCCTGAGTGGCCTAGTGAATGGTCTCCTTGTCCCACCCTCCCACTTACCCCTCTGGTGCCTCTGTAGGGCACGAACTGTCCATAGAGCCAATTTACTGTGAGAGAAGGGTGTTCCCTATCTTTTTCATCTGGCAGGTTGGAGGAGAGATGGGTTGTAGCAATGACTGACCCCTTGGGCAGGAGTGCGAGGCTGGCTGGGGTACAGTCCGGTGGTCCAGTGCGTCCTCACCACCCACTCACCTGCCCTGTTTCTCTCTAGGTCTCTTGGTTTCCCCAGTGTTTTCCCCAATAGCTTGCTCTGATTTTCTCAGCTTTTTTCCTCCTTTCATAGATCAGAAAGGCCCAAGGGGAGTCCAACACAGAGGCCTTTACCACCCTCTTCCCCAAGCCTCGCAGATCCCCCTCTCCTTGCATCGAGCCTGAGCTTTGTGAACCACATGAGATTAGTTGGGTCTAGTGTCCTACCTGGATCCTGTAGAAAAACCCCAGTGTTCCCACAGAAAGCTCTGGATCAGTGAGTGGCAAAACAGTACGGATGGGAGGGGGAGAGCAGGGGAACCCCGATTTCCACCTGGCTGGGAACAACTTCTTATGCCCTGGGAGCCTCAGCACAGCCTTCTGTGTAACTTCTGACCGCAATGCCAGTTTCTGGCAGGAGACAGGGCCAGCCCTCTACCCTGAGCACGGGGCTCTGGGCACCTCCAGCAGAAGTCCCAGGGCACTTCAAAGAGACTCCTCTTGTCTCTCTAGGAAGAAATGGATCCATTTATAAAGTAGTTTCCATGAACTTGGTGCAAACACTCGTGGCTGCATAGGGGCCCAAGAGCCAGAGATGCAAATCCCAAATTCAGGACACTTCAAGGTCATCTCTTTTCACTGCTGTCCCACCCTGGGCTCCTAACCACAGTAGCTCAGATCTTAATTTGACAACACTGTAGATGGAATCCAAAAGGAAACTTAGTGCCACCCCACACTCTGGGCCTTCTCGCCCCATCTTTCCAATACGCCCAAGCAGCTTGCACCTGGATGTCCTCAGCTCCAGCGTCCCGCGCAAGTCGCTGCCTTCTCCTGGAGCTGCGCGAGCTGGGCCCAGACTAGACTGATTTGCTGGGAATAAGGCAGCCGGGAAATCAGGGCCTTTTCACTTGAGAACTTGGAGATCAACACTAGAAGAAAAGATTCCCTTTTATGTTGTTTCCTCTCTCCAATCAATTCTGAGGTTGCAGGTGGGGAGATGGACTCAAACTGGCGTGTTGTCGTGGGCAGGATACTGGATCCCCAGTTCCCAGGGATCCTGCGCAGGAGAAACCTCAATGATGTGTTCTTTAAAGCGCTGGGCCAGGAGCAGCTTCTGAAAAAGGGATCGCTGCAACTTAGCTCCACCGTGTTCACCTTGGGCTGACTCCCAAAAATAACGTCGTAGCAAAATGAGATCCGTGGTGGCAGCTATGGACCATAGTCTACATGGTCTAGCATCGTTCAATTTCCCTCCCCACGGGGCGTGGGAGCCGCAGTCACTGGAAAGTAGGGTGGGGCCTGGACCAACTTGCCTGGAAGCCAGATTTGCAAACAGGCGCGCGGATTCCCTTCAGTTCCTCTGTTATTTAGATACAAAAGAGGGGTTTGTAAACCACCCCGACCGACCCCAAAGCAACCCTCCGCGCTGCCCCTGCTTCTGCTTTCCGCTGGGCTCCAGCAGCCAAACCCATGCCAGCCTGAGCTAGAGGCCCGCCCTTCGCCCCTCCTGTACGCCGGCTGTCGGGTCCCTAAACCGTGCTCCGCCCCCAGGCGCCCCGGCCACTCGCAGCGCAGCGCGCGCATCTCCGCGAACGCAGGTCAGCGCCGCCCGCCGCCCGCCCACTCCAAGCGCCTAAAGCATCTCACCCCAAGCGGACCCAACCCTCGGCCCCCAGCAGCGCTAATGGACTGTCTTGGAGGGCAGGGAACAGCAACCCTGGAACCCATTAGGCCGACGAGGACCTATTTAATTCCTGTAAACAGGAGACACCATTTAACCGAAACTGAGCTTAAAAATAAACAGCCAGGCTTTAAGGGCAGGAGTTGGGGGGTGGGGGTTGAGGGAGATGGTAGATGCCAAGCAACGAAATGGCTCTGTGGATCCACATTTCCTCTGGCCACACCTCGCAGCCTCCGCTTGGATCCCATCCCCGGGTCCAGACAGCATCGTTTGACCAGGGTTATTTCATATCCGAGGGGTTATCGAACGAATGATCTTCACTTTACTTAAAAGCGCCCAGAGATTATTGTTTATTTGCCGTGAGTCATTTGATGCAAGCAGAAGTCCCGGCAGCAAACAAAAGTTTTTGTTCTGTCCTGTTTCTGTCATGCCACCTTTCCCCCACTTCTCCGTTCAGTTCCTTTCTCCCTTTCCCCACGCCACCCCAAGAAGAGGTCACCAATTTCAAGGAAGTGTGCGCCAGAACCCCCAGAACTCCAGCTGGGAAAAAACCAGTTGCGCTAGGGCCTCCATCAACGCAACGTTCTGCGTTCCCCGCGGGTCCAGGCAACAAGCATCACCCTCTAGTCGGAAGGGGGAGCTTTCATGTCTTGATTCAGTTTGCGCGGGAAGGGATTACAAGGCCTGTCGTGGGTTGTGACTTAGGTAATTTTGTTTTTTAATGTGCAGAAACGACAAGGGTGTTTGAGCACGTCTTTCGATCCCCTCCCCCACCAGCAACTTTATCGCGCAAACTCCCAGAGCCCGAGAGCCTCCCGCTCCGGGAAAAAGCTCAGTGTCCTTCTCAGATTAGCCTCCCCTGCAAAGGAAGCTGGTCCTCGAATTCCGGCGCGAGTGCAGAAGACGTGATGTGTTCTTAGCTTTTTGCTAGGGAGGCCTTTGTAAGGCAGCCCTTAAAGCCTTGGGGTTGCGAGTGACACAAACTGGTGTTCAGCTGCAAGCCAATGGCTAAGGGTTTGGTCTGCGGCCTGAAAAGTGTTTTAAGCATTCCAACCCAGAAGAGCAGAACAAATTTCTGGTTTAAGGGTTCCTTCCCTTACCCCCGGGCTTGTTCCGGGACCTGCCAGTTCGCCGGGCTTGAGGATACTAAACCTGAACCCGGACGGCGACGCACACCCCGCGCAGGGCTCACGCGGGCGCGTCCCCACACGCACGCACTTGAACGCTCAGCAATCCTTTTCCAAGGCTGTTCCCTCTTTCCGGGGAAATAAAGCCTAGATTGGAACCTTCTGCCGGCTTCCTCACTTGGCCGTCTGGTCTGCATTAGTGTTTTTATAAGGGACTCAAACAAATCGAATACAAGGTCACCAAATAATTAACAGTTGTGAATTCCCTCCGTCCCCATTAAAATACTTCCCTGCTTATATTTCATTTTCCGTTTGCCAACGACAGCAGGGTCGGGGCAAAAGCGCCTCTGCGTTGATCGCACCACTCTGCAGCCCAGGTCCCCCCAGAAACTGGATGTTTTGCATAAACATGCTGCACCAGAGGAGCTTCAATGAGGAGAGAACTATGCCGCTCTCAGAATGTCCTTCTTCTGCCGGGCTGCCCCTACAACTGTCCTGCCCTGCCCTCTGGTAACCGCGACCCAGAAGGTAAACCTAGAAGTCAACAATCAGGGGCAAACTCTCCTAAGGTTCATTTCTAGGGTGTCGAGTTCCTCAAGGACGTCCTAGTCTCATTTCTTTTTGTTTGTTTGTTTTGTTTTGTTTTGCTGGCTTTTATCTGTTCCCTACTGCCTCCTTCCTGAGAAGGCTATTGTAACAACAAGGCTCCCTCTCCCCCAAATTTAAAGAGTATTCTTATTTCAAAATCATCTGGGAATGTAACTCACAGGAGTATTCTTAGATTTATTTTGCTTTCTTCATCCTCAAGAGGTTCCCCCCACACACAGACCTTATTGGAATTATGGGGCACTTCTCACTACATGAAGTCCGAGTTTTGCTTCTCTCTTCCTCCCCCTATATCTCACAGCCCAGTCGAATTCATAGGCATTCTCATTGTCTGCCTTTCCCAGGCCCCAGGGTTGCGGAGCCAAGGCTCCAGTACTCGTGGTCTTTTAATGAATTATACCATGTGCTAGCTGCTATTTCTCTGTATGCAACCTGGCCCATCCTGACTGTATGACTGCACCAACACACACACGCACACAACACACACGTGCACACACTTCCTCATCTTTATCCGAAATAATTTATAAAGCACAATATGGGGCTGTTTTTAAACATCAGGGATAATGCGGCTTGTGCCTTTTACAGGGAGTACAAAGAGGAAGCAAAGCACAGCACAGTTTCGGACCCTTGAGCCCAAAGTTTCACTCCAACTCCTAACTGGGTCTTAAGAGATTACAGAGGAATATCAGATGGGGAGGGAAATCTGTCCATTTTTTCTGACTTCTTCTTGCCACCATCCTTTAGAAACCTCACCCCCTTACCCTGTCCATGTAGTGCCATAGGTGAGCATGCAGGGTCTAGTTTTGGATATTTGCTTCACCTTTCACTACTGTGTGACCTTGAACAACTTACTTAACCTCTCTGTCTTCTTTAATTCACCTGTAAAACAGTGATTATAGCACTTACCCCCAGGGGAGGGTTGCGAAATAATTTATATAACAGATTTTAGCCCAGTACCGCGTACTGGTAAATGTTCACAGCAAATGCTCAATATGTCAATTAATCTTGGTTATTATTATTATTCCTAGTTGTTTGGAGAGCAAACTGAATGGGGAATGTGTTTTTTGTTTTTTTGGTTTTTTGGGGTTTTTTTTTTAACTTACAATAAGGTCACCTCATGGAGGGGGAGGGGTGGTGAGAGAAGAACGCAGGGGTGAGGCAGTACAGAACATGCAGTCTTTAGTTTAAAGCGCACCTCATTCACTCACATTGGGCAGAGTTTATCCTTGCTCTTCCACTCTTGAACGCAAGCCTTAGGTGTAACTTTTGGGGCTCTGGAGTTCCCGGGAGAAAAAGGCTTTTTACAAATACTGTACTTAAGTAGTTCATGCCTCGAGAACCGGCTTCAGGATTCCTTCCGTTTTCTTTGCTCCTCCCCCTGAGGGACCCCGGCTTCTCGAAGCCAAGCCTGCCACACTCGACGGCGATTTAAACATCCCCGAGGCAAGGCGCCAAGTGAGAGCGGCTGGCCCAGCTCTCGGTTGGCCGCTGCTCTTTCCTCCTTGTCCTGCCATCCACGGTTGGGGGAGGGGATGTTGGAAGGTTTGGCGCGGTTTAGGAGTCCCCACGTGAGAGGGGCGGAAGTCCTCGCCAGGAGCCGGGGATGCGCGGCTGGCGGGTCCCTTCCATCACGGGAGACTAGACACCGTTTGATGTGTTATGACATGAACCCTCAATTAGATCGCTGAGTTGAAACACTCCAATCAGGGGCCCGATGCTAAGCAAGCCCCGGAAGGTCCAGCCCGAGGTCACCGCCGGTGACACATCAAATCAAAATCAGTGAGAGGGAAAGTGAGGCTTTCCCTTTATCAAGCTGGGGCTGCAGCCCGCAACAGACCCCCTCCTCTGCGCGCCCCCTCCAGCCTGCGGCTCCGCGCTCCTTCGCCCCCGCGCGGCGTGCGGCCAGCCGCACAGCCTCCCCAGTCAACTAACTGCCTTTCTTCGCGTTTTCTGGGAACCCGAAGGCGTGGAGGTGACCGCGCCTTTGAAGCTGCGGTCCAGGTGGTCACGCCGCGACTCGTACGCCTGGGGACCGCGTTCGAGAGTGGAAGCCGGACGTTTGGATCTCGGTCCGGCTAGCCTGGAGAGCTTGGCTCCGGGACAGGGGCCCCCCAGCCTGGGCGCGCAGCCAGTTCCCTCCCCACCTCCGGCGCCCGCGAGCGCCCAGCGCGGTGCCCGGGGAGACGCGGCAGTGCGAGCCAGGGTGAAGGGAGCCGGTGTCTGCGCCGGACCCGAGGCCCCCAGAGACCTCCCACACTTGCCCGAAAGCCGCAGGCTTCGCTAGCCGCCTCCGAGCAGCCTGCAGGGTCCCTTGGTCCCGTGCCAAGCTCACAGGGCGCAGCTTTCGAGTTGGGGGGGGTCTGCCTGGGGGAGGGGCGGAGGTTCTGGCCACTTCCCGTGGGGAGAAGAAAACGCGCGCCCAGTCGCCTGGGCCTCCGGGATGTCCTCCCTTGGGGAAAGGTCTCCAGAGCAATTGTCTCTGCTAGGGTAGTCTTAGACTAGAGTCTTAGAGAAGGCGAACGATAAGCGGAAGATTTGAAGGGAGGGAAACAACAGAGGTACGACGAGGGGTGGAGGTGGGGAGAAGGCGAGCTGCGCTGGCAGCAGGGCGGCCGGGGACCCAGACCATGCAGCGCTGCGAAGAAGCCACTTGTATTTGCAAAGGTGACTTTAGTAGTCCTAAAATCACCATAAAATACCGTGCCGTTAATTTGCCGCCCAGACCTTTCAACAGCTCGTGAACCTCACTGACCTTTGGCTGCAGCCGCGAATCGAGCGTGGGCAGGACTCGTGCCCGCAAGCAAAGCGGCTGCAAGGCAAAGGCTTGGGGCTGAAGCCTATGAAGAACTGGGGCTCCGAGCCGTTAGCCTGCTCTGTAAAGCTTCGAGGGTGTGTGAGTCCCCAAGGCATCGGGCAGAGCAGCCCTCTCAGTCGGAACCCCATGCTCGCCGCTCCCGGGAGACCCCACTTTCACTGACCTGGAAGTCACAGGCGGGGAACGAGTACAGCTCGAGGAGCTGAAGTCTGGGCAGGGTGGCAGAGTGGATAGATGCCCAGATCTCTTTTATCTCCTCCTTCCTTTCTTCTCACCTTCTACCTCGCCTTTGCCCTTCCTTTGCTTTTTCTCCCCTCCTTTCCTGTCTCCTTCCACATTATTGTTTCTTCTCTTTAGGAGCCGAGTTCCCGGCGTATGCAGATTCCTCCCCAATTTCTGGTACCAGGGGAGCGCGAGTTTTCTCCAAGGCACTCGCCAGGCTGCAGACCAACGCGGGTGGCAAGGAGGGGGCGTAGGGAGTTCCGCAGACGCTCACACAAGCACCGGCGCCGGGGACCAAAGACGGGCTCCCTTGTAGAGGCGCAGAGAGAGGAGAGTCTCCTGGCTGAGAAAGCTGGATGAACACACGTAGACACCCATGTGGATTAAGTACCAACAATTTAGCTGACTTGCCCATGTCCCCGGCCCACCCTGCCGGTTGCTGCCACTGCCTCTGCAGAATGACTCGGTTGCGGCCCCGGAGTGGCCGAGAGCGCGCTGCTGGAGCGAAAAATAAAGTCCGAGGGCGCGGAGCTCGGCGCGGAGCTCCGACCCGGCTGACCATGCCCACACCCAGCGGGGAAAAGCGGAGAACCCGTGCAGCGGCTGGGCCGGGGCACTGCCAGACTCGCTCCTCGGACCGCGGAACTCGCTTCTGCCGGCTTTTCCCGGAGCCGACGGGAGCTCGGGGCTTCCCAACGCTCACCCAGGCCCCAGGGCTGCCGGGGCCGCCACCGCAGCTCCAGTCTTGGACCGCGCACCCGGTGCAACGTGGGACCCCTTGCCATGGGTTCCGTCGGTTCCCGCCCGGGTCATTTGCCCGCCAACTCCTGCCCTCCACGCTTCCTCCACCAACCACCAAACAAGCGGCCCCTACGCTGCTTTCTGCAAAAGGCAAGAGGAAGAAGGAAGGGAGAAAGGAAGGAAGGGAATGAAGAAAGCGAGGCGGGGAGGATTGCACACTGGAATAAGATCTGCAGCCGCATTCGGAAACTCACTTGGGCTTGAGAAAAACAGTTTAAGAAAAGAAAAGGGGAGGTGTCCAGAGCGGGAAGGGGATTCACAAATGTAGCCTCCTGCCAGAGCCCGAGCAGCGCCCTCGCTGCGGAGCTCCATGGGGAAAGGAGTCGGCGTCTTCTTTGCCACTTACCTAATCCCCTGTCTACAAAGCTAGTGATCGTATTGGCCGACTTGGAAGACTGGAAAAAGCTGGCATTGATGCCCAGCTTCTCGGCGATGGAGTAAGTCCTGTAGATTGACAGCATGTACTCGTGCGGCACCACGCGCGGGCCCCTGCCCGGAGGCTCCTGAGCCTCGGGCTGCTGTGGCGGTCGCCGCCGGGGCTCCTCCTGCGGCCTTGGCTGTGGCTCCTGGCGCTCCAGGGGTGCCCGGGCCGTGACATTCTCTCGCGGCGCCCGCGGCATCTTCCCTTCTTTGCGGCTTCGCATTCCCTTGGCAGAGACCAGCTCGGCGGACGACGAGGAGGATGCGATGGAAGCTTGTTGGAAACCGGGCAAATCCCATAGGAAACTGATGAGGAAGACGGCCGAGAGCAGGACCCTTGAGGTATCCATGACGAGCGAGTGGCAGCGTCTCCCCGAGAGGCTGAGGAGCAGGGCGCGAGGGGCACGGAGCGGCTGGACAGCGGCCGGGGCCCGGCTCCTCGGGCGGACTCGGAGTGCGAGGAGCCGGGTCCCAGCCACACAAACCCCGGCCCTGCCACGCCCCCTCCCGCCCCTCGCCGGGAGGGGAGGAGAAGGAGGGGAGGGGAGGGGAGAGGAGCAGAGGGTGGGAGGAGAGGCCGGGTGGTGCGGGCAGGAGGTGTGGGGGAGAGGGGCCGCTGTGCGCCGGGGTGGCGGGGGACGCAGCGCCCCCGCGGGACGCGCGCGGGGTTGCGGGGCGGTGCGCACGGAGCGGGCCTGGAGCGCTCGGCAGGGGCCGACCGGCGAGGGCGCCCGGCGGCGGGGAAGCCGGGGCATCCGCAGCGCCAGAGTCCCCCTGACACCGGTAGAAGCTCGGTCCCTCCGCAGCGCTGCGCCGGCTCTCGGTCCTTGCCTGCCACCTCCACTTTCCTGGGAGCTTGCGGCCCCGGAGGAGGGAGGGGGCAGCGGCGCCCCCCAGAGACAGCTCGGAGCAGGCACTTCTGCTGCCGAATGCTCGCCGGCTCCGGGCGGTGGTACTTTCCTTCCTCGGCCCCAACCTCCAGGCCAGTCGATCGGTCCCCTCAAGGGCCAGCCCAAGGCCAGAGAAGCCTCGCCGCGCGCCAGACGTAGGGCCCAGACCAGAGCAGCCCCATTCTCTCGGTGGGGTACCGCTCTCCACAAAGCCCGGGCTTCTGTTCCCGACCCTCGAGGTCAGGCAAAGGCCACGAGTCTTTAGAGTCTGGATGGATGCTAAAAGCTGCTGCGCTCTCCTGCAGGCCCCAGCCTCTCTCCTCGCAGTCCCCAACCTCTTCTGACGCTGGCTTTGGCCAGTTCTTTTCTCCTCCATCTGTTTCCCCGGTCCTTTTCCCTCTCGCGGCCTGGCCCCCGTCTCCACTGCATCCCCATTTTCCTTCTCCTCTTTCCCTCCCGCCTTCAATACTTCCTCCTTCCCCAAGTTCCTTCTGCATTCCAACCTCTCTTTCCCCAGCCTGCTTTTCTTCTCACACTGCCCTCCCTTCTCTCTCTGCCTTCCCACCCTCTCTCTCCCCGGCCTTCCCCCTCCCCTTTCAGTGGACCCCTCCCTTTGCAGCTCGTCCCCAATCTGTTTCTCTTCAGCCCAGCCTCGCCCCATCACGAGTTTCCTTTATCTGTCCCCAGATTCCCCGTGCCTGTCTTCCCCGCCCACTGCCTCGCTCATTCCCGGGCCTGAGGGCTGGAAGTCGAGGCGGAGGGCTGCTTCTCTCCCGCCGCCGCCGCGCTCCGTACCTCGGAACGCTGTGGACGTCGAGCTTCCCCGTACATTTACTCGAGTGCTTGAGTGCACAGCCACCAACCCTAAAATGCTCTCTTTAATCGCCCCAGCCCCTCTGTGAGGTCGGCCTTCCCATTTTCACTTTCACGGATTTAAAACACTAGGCCTGAGAGAGGGTACATGACTTTTCCAAGAACATTCAGCCAAGAGAACATGCAGCCAGAGACGGAGTCTAGGGCTCAGACTCCAGACCCAGGGCTCTTCTCATTCCAGCAAAAGGGAATCGACCCCTGGGTCGATGTCTCTGTTTCATTCTTGCCTTTTTCCTTTTATGGTTTTATTGGATCTCAGATGATCCCCAACACTGTTTCGTGTGTGTGTGTGTGTGTGTGTGTGTGTGTGTGTGTGTGTGTGTTCCCAGTCTCCCTATTCCCCACACTCTCACTTCCTTCCCCCTTCTCCCTTTTGCTATTTCAACCCTTTTTTCTTCCCCTGCAGGGACCAGTCACCTGACTGCAGGAGAAGGGAGTTTTCTATCTTATGCCCAATTATTCCTTAACTTCCTTAAGGTCTGGGCACTGACCTCCCCTAGGTAAGGGCGAACACCCAAGAGAACTTGTGTACTGGGCAGTGCTGTAAGCCCTTTGTACAAATTATTTCATTTAATCTTCAAAATAATCTTATGAGATAAGGTTTGTATTATCCCTATTTTACAGATAGGGAAACTGAGGCCCAAGGTCACACGGCTCCAGAGTCTGGGCTCTTAGCCACCGGGCTATTGCACTGGCCTCTCCTCTCTAGCTCTCCTCTGTGGGTGCCCCCTCTGGCCCTATCCCAGTCCTACTATGTCCCCCAGTTTTCATTTCATGATTGCCAAGTTCTGAGACATCAGACTGAAAGGGGCTTTACCATAACCTTTTCTTCCTTCCTCTCTCTGTGCTTCAAAATAATTTACTTTTTACTAACTTCATGACATGAAAGCAAATGGCACTGAACAAAAAGATTTTTCAGGTCTTTGCTGCCACAACAGATCAAAATGCTTTTGCTTTTATGGGTTCGCCTCCATTTTGTCTCTCTGTTCTATGTACACATCACATTCATATGATTACAAACCGGAAATAGATGATATGTCATGTCCTCCCCTTGTCCAAAGCATGTCTCCCATTTGGTTCTGTCTGACTGCCAGGCCCGCTTCCTTCCATGTCTCTTCTCTGTGCCCTCCTGCCCCTGAGGATCCTCACCAGCCCTCTACTGGGCTGCACACCTCTGCAAAACCACAGACTCCAGACTCCTCGTTTCTCATTGCAGAAGCAACCTTTCCCCTTCCGCCTACCTGTCACCCCTGGCATGCACGTGGTCCTCCCTGGCCTGGCCTGTGCGTGCTCTGTACATCCGCTTCTCCGGTGTCATCCAGGAAAGGCTTCCTCCATGCGGTCTCCCTCCATCCCTTCCCTCAGAGGAAATGAACACTTGTGGTTTGTGTTATCAGGATTCTCATTTCTATCAGTGTGGAGTCTGCTTAATGGTGATTCATGGTTTCAGACCCTCCATCCAATGAGAATATTTCCTGCCTGCAACTGAAATCCAGTGTGTTCTCTCTTCTCTTTTGCCCACAGCAATTGTTATCTGCCACAAGTTATCAGTAAACAGGAAACAAAGTAATAAGCCTATTTGCTGTGGCTTTGGGCTCTCTACACACTGCAGGGAGCCATTTGTAAGAACAAACGACCGTGGGACAAGGACCACAAAGGACTTGCTCTGTCCACCCACCACGGGGACTCCCCTGAGCCAGATATTCTCCTCCTTCATTGCTACCAGTCTCAAGTCCAGGCAAGGAAAGCACTGGCTCTCCTTTGCCTGAAAAATCTGCTGTGTTCATTACACAGCTGAGCAGATGGACAAACTCAGTGGATAGGGCCCAGGGTCGCAAGACAGTCAGAAATCTACTCAGGACTAGGAGACAATTCTTTCTGACTCTTAATCCAATGCTTTCCCTAAACTGAAAGCTTTTTATATTTCACATATTGTGACAATGACCCCCAGTAATGTGCAAGGCCATATCTCTTCCTCCCTCATGGATATGTTTCAAATAGGAATCCACCCCAACGTTAACAAAGCCACTTCAAGGCCTTTGCTGTGCGTATGTATGTCTGCGTGGTAAAAATAAACTTACGTGAGCAAACTACTAGTCAAAATCTGCCCTTGGGTCTTCTCAGAACGTTTTAAGAATTTGAAATAATGCTGTAGAATTTTTCAGCCCAGGCTGAGAGTCTCTTGTAATTTCTTCGGCCTTTTCATCTATGAAGAACAAAAAGGGCCAGAGGTCCTTGAGCTGAAATGAGAGGGTCTGGTGTAGGTATCTTTAGCAGCTTATCAGGCATTCTTTTCATGGTTAGATTTTTTTCCCCCAAATAGAAGGAAATGCAGACAACTGTGCACGATGGTATGTCCTGCCCCCTTGTGGACTCTGAGGGAGTTACCTGAGGGGAAGCAAAACAGTGGTGGGCATGGGAGCTTCTAGATGAGCAAGGGATAGTGGCGTCTATTGACATTATTTTGAGAAATTAGAGAGTCATCTATAAGGTGCATAGAGCATTTGGCAACAAAACATCTGTACAGAGAGATCTAAGTGCCCAAAGACACAGGACCAAGAGCAAACAGAATTGCCCTGTTACTGTCTGAAATCTAGGCTGTTGTCATCTTCAAAGTATGATTTCCTATTAACCCAGGGAGAGAAGAGTCTCAGATAAAGAAAGGAGCTTGTCTATTTCATTATGTCATTTTTCACTACACCTGAAAAGCAGCTTTTATAAAAAGATTGAACTATTAGTATGGGCCCCACCCATAAGTGAAGTAACCACTCATTCAAGTCTCTAGAAACAGATCCTACAAAGATAGTCTAGCACCTGAAATTTGCACAAATGAAACAATTTCTTCAGTTTGAGGTACCGTTTTCATGAGGTCTCAGTTAAAGCACAAACATTCTAGGTAGGATCCCCATTCATATTTAACTACCACTATTATACTATTCTGAATAAATTGACAAATGGATAACCTGAGAGCATGAACTCTTTGCCACCTACATGGCCCAAGAATGATGAGATTCCAGACTGACAAATTTTGTGACCTTGATGATAATAAATAACTTCTCTAAAATTAAAAAAAAAAAAGATTGGCCAATTTTGACCAAAAGAAGGCTAATGATAAAATAGACTGGGGGGGGGGGGTTTAAAATTCTGTTCCTCTGAGCTTCTAGATCATTTGGCAAGAGGGATGAGGAGGAAACCAACCAGGCGGGGCTCCCATTTCCCACACGTGTTCCAAGCTGGGCAGCCCCACTCTATGTTTCTAATCTTTCCATAAAGCTTCATCTGCAGAAAAAGTCCCTCAAAAAAGAAAAACAAGTTTAGAGTACCGAACAGTGTTCCTCCAAAGGGATCAAGGGGGTAAAAATGGATGAGGTCCTGAGCAGCAGGAAGAAAAGTGAGGACTCGTTTTTCGCTGGAGAGGCGGAGGAAGAGGCAAAAGGGGGCAAAGCGTCTCAGGAAAGAATGCACAGGGAGTTAAAGCAACTCCTTCACAGCTGGCCTGAGAGGTAGCTGCCCCTAATTCCTCCAACTTTCGCCAGTTTACAACTTTCACCAATTTATTATGGGACCGATTCTGCCACTCCCTCTGTCTGCTTTGGCACTCCCAGGCCCTCACAGGATGACTTACAAAGTTAAATGAAATGGAATGAAGAGTTGTGCCCAATGATATAACACGTACACCCTCTCTGGGTCTCGGTTTCTCCACTTTGTCAGATGAACGAGTGTGACTCAGATTCGGTGGCCAGTGTGACAATACTGAGATTGGCAGGGAATTCAAGATCTGGCTCTGGAGAGTGGAAGAAGCGTGAAGACCCACTGGGGGTGTCAAATCGACCCGATCACTGCTCTCCTGGTAGGGGTTGCTCCACGGGGCTCGTAGATGTCCACCCATGCGACAGTTTGCCAGCACCAGTGGTTCTAGAAGGTTGGCTTCTGGACCAGCAGAATCAGCTTTATCTGGAAATTTGTTAGAAATGCACATTCCTAGGCCCCACCCCAGATCTACGGAATCCAAAACTGGGGGCCCAGAGATCTATGCTGTAACAAGCCCTGGAGGCGACTCTAATTCATGCTGAGATCTGAGAACCATTGGTCTCCACCATGAAGTCAGGGCAAGCTACCCGCCAAGAGCTTCAAGAAAGGCTTTGATTTTTTAAAAGAAAGTTGTAAAGGAAATGCATAGTATGCAACTTTATTCTTAAATGAGTGATTCTCGTTCCTAATGAGCAAATAATTTTCATTCCCCATGTGAACCAGGTGTATTTAATGGCCTAGTCATATCAGGCCAATTGTGGCTAATCTGGCCAGATCTCTAAAAGTAAGTAGAGTTTGGCCTGTTTGGAACCTGAAAGGGAGACAAAAACCGTATCAGAATGAAGCAGATTGCAGAGACCCTCTTGTACACGGTGGATGCTAAACGAAAGAGGAGGGGCTTGGAGCAGACGGCTGGGTTGGAATCCCAGCTCTGCCACTTCCTAGGGGTACAAAATCAGAACCTTCTACCTTTAGCTTTGTCACCTTAGATGGAGGTGAAAATTGGTTCCTCTAGGTTTTGTACGCAGAGGAGATACAACAGCATATGTAAATTCTCATTACAGATGCGTGTAAGTAGGGTGATCATTAATTACTCAACTATTTGGATTTTTTAAAATATCAAATAATTCTCTGGTAGTTTTAGTATTTCTCAACCTTTTTACTTTTGCTCTGGAATTACACTTTAAAACTTTAATTTAACGAGCTTTCATATCCTCTTAAGAATTTCTTTTGTTAAATAACTTCTCTAAAAAGGCTAAATTTGTTTGACATAGTGAGCTTTTACTGTATTTCACTGTGAATTTGTGGCAACACTTTTCTTCTATAATGATTCGACATGTTTTATGTTTGTCCAAATAGTCTAGATTAAAAACACATTGCAGTTTGCTAATAGGTACTGGGATATTTAAACTGAGCAAAGTGCCTTCTCAAATGAGCCTATAAGATGCTTATGAGAGTAAAGATGATTGAATTCTAGGACCGATCTGATCTTTGCCAAATCTTGCATAGAAGATTTCAATTACATAGGAAATTGTCTTTCCTGTTTAGGATCAGATTTGGTTCGAAAAATTACTACAACTTTGTCGACATTAAAATAGAAGCAATAAAGATGTGAAATTTCACACAGGGGATCTACAATATTTGGATAATTATAAGCATATGGCTACTTTACGTGAGATCTCTGTTAAAAGTGTATTTACCAGGGCTCTGGGAAAACAGAGGCTCTCAAATTCAGGGTTTATTTACCTGCACTGAGAATGCCACGTTCACTGTCAATGCATCGTAATCTATTCTTACTTCAGAACTCTAAGCAGAATTAGCTAAATGATTGCAATATCTGTTGTTTATTGCTCTCTTGTCTGTTTGTTAATATTCCAGGCTTTACTTGTAAAAGAAATCACAAAGAACAATTAACTACCCCATCACATGTGGTGACTCCTTTCTCAATCATTACAGATACAGTTTCACATACTTAATGTTAATATTTAGGGCATGAGCCTACACTGACTAGTTACAATAGGTTCTAGCCAAACAGAAATGATTGATGTAACTTCATGTCCCTTGTGAAAATACTTCCATGTGTCTGTTCCTAGGAATCACTGAAAACAAAGACAAGTTTGTTGCTTATTCATTTTGGATTAATTAAATGAACACTTGAAGTCTGAGAAATGATTGAAACTTTATGTGGAAATTAGTACCTATGGAATTTAAGAGATTGAAAAGTCAGTGTAAGCCCTACCTTTCCTCAAAGAGCCTTCCTTCCACGACCTTGCTTCTCAAATGCTAAGATTATGAAATACCATATTTACAAGTTATAATGAATTGGTCTTTAAAAAAAAAAAACAAGCACAGAAAGTACAGTATTGGTTGCCAGAGGCTGGGGGATGCGGGGGAGGGGGGAGTTAGTGTTTAATGGGTACAAAGTCTCAATCTGAGAAGATGAAAAAGTTTTGGAGTTGGATGGTGGTGATGGTTGCACAACACAGGAATGTACTTAAAGCTACTGAATTGCACACTTTCAAATGGCTAAAACGGGCACTTTATTGTTGTATGTATTTTGCCACAATAAAAAAAAAACCACAGAGATTCAATGAAACAATTCAAGACATGTTCATTTGTAAAATAATATGCTTCAGTTCAGAACTTTCTAGACAGCCTTGTTGCCAATTGTGGCTCTTTGACCCCTTTGCACAGAGCCTCTTAATAAGGATCACGGAGGGTGGATTTACATCTATCTAACCAAATGTCAAGTGGAAAATTGTATTAGTCCTTTTAGGATTAAAATCCAATTCTTTTTCACCTCTCCAACTACGTCATGAGAACCGTCCTAAATGCCTCTTCTTTTTTTTCCCCCATAAATAAGATCATTTCAGTCTGCCTTCAGCTAGTTCCACCTCTGACTCTTTGAGGCTTTCTGATCACAGCCTCTTTCAGCCTGTGCCCTTCCTGCTCAGCCCAGTGACTGGCTCTCCTGGCCCCTGACCCTCTCTTTCCATCTCCTCCACCTTCTCTTTCTCCCTGCCTTTCTTTTCCCTCTTCCTCCACCTTCTCTGTTCCCCTCCTGTAACTGGCTGCAGTTTGGGACTGGAGCACATTTTACATTTTCCTTTCACATTGATCCTCATTGAAGCACCAAGGGACATGAACATTTTATTTTCCTCTTAAAAAAAAAATCCCCAAAACCCTACCCCTTGAAACTCATCTATTTCCCTTTTATTGAAATGTGTCCCCTGATAGATTTATTTTCCCAAAGTGGCCCTGAAAATTGCTGGGGAACCGTATCTCCTCCATAAGGATTTTATTATTGATGTTTGCTTAAATATAGCATCAAACCAATACAGAGTTCTTCCCTGGGTGGTGCATTTTTATGATTGGATGGAGCCAACACTACGATCCCCCTGCTGCATTTTTTAAAGGTTCCCATGGCTGCTGTGGATTGTTTGACCCTCTCTTAGAAGTTTGCTCATATTTTAGCAATATTAGGCAGTGCCCGGCTTGCCAAGGAGATGGCTTTAGAAGCGTAACACAATAATACCTGAAGTTATTTTAATTGCTCAAGATCTCTTTAATAAGCACTTTGGCTTCTCTGGGCATTCAAGGCCTGCTACAGTCTAGCCCTAACCTGGACTCCCATCAACCCTGCGCACACGCCTGGCAGTTGTGTTGACACACAGTGTCCTGGACCCTCTGACCCTGCCTGTGTTTTCTCACCATATACTTCCTGCACAGGCATGTGCCTTATCCGGAGGCCAGCCTGCCTGCGTCCTCTCTGCACCTGTTCTTAACTGTAATCACTACGGTTTCATGGTGCCTATTTCATGTGTGCTACAAGGGTGTGGATGTGAATGATGAAGAAAAAGACCTGCCTGGGTGATTTTATCAGCTTCCCTGCCTTCTGTGGTCTCTGACCATCTACACACACACATGCATACACACCTCTTCCCACAGTAAGAAACATTGGTTGAGGTTCGTCTTAGAGAAGTAATGATGTTCTAAGGCTATACCTCATAGAACTTTCCCAAATAAACACAAAGTGGATAATTTGAGTCTTTGAGAAACTCCCAACCACCACGACAAGGAGAATCTCAGACAGTCAGATTCAAGAAAGGCCTGGGAGATCACCTATGTGAATTGGCCCCAGTAGGTGGTGTATGATAGTGGTACAGGCTGTCCAGGCACAAATCCAAGCCCTCCAGGTGCAGGTTTACAGACTTAACCTATAGACTTGAGCATAACTTCCCCTGGGCCTGACTCCCACAGGTCTAATGCAGGGACCGGCACAGCATCTAACAGATTTGCAGAGAGGAGTAAATGAATGAGTGCATGTAATACACTTAGAATAGTGACTAGCACATAGAAGCATCTTAATAGTTAATAATATTATTACTTGACAGACTGGAGAAAAGAGGCCGAGGAGGATCCTGGGCAGGGTCTCACAGTTCGTGCCAAAGCTGGGACAAGAGCTGGGTTGAAACACCATGTCCTCTTGACTCCCATCTAACTGGGTGAGAGAAAGGTGGCCGCCCCTTCCACGAAGTTCAGAGTGATTTTCAAAGGATGATGAATTAGATCCGAAAGAAGACTGATCAGGGAGCAGACATTTTTATGAACACCTTCTAATCACTTTCCAATTTTGCTGGATTAAAAACAAACTGATAAATTTAATATAGGGACCTAATGCCAAATGCTCTAGACTACCATGTTTACAACCTTTGGGTTGTGACACTAGTGGGTTATCACATCAAAGTAATGAGTAATGACCTGCTGTTTTGTTTTTTTTTTTAATTGAAAGAAGGAAATAGAATGGAATGGAATGAAACAGAATAGATCCGAATGTCTTGTGCATAGTATACAAATATTCTCTTGGAAAGCTTTTCTTTGATGTGTGAGAGTGTGTGTGTGTGTGTGTGTGTGTATTGTGGGTTGCCCTGTAAAATGCTAAGGGATATGGTTAATATTTTTAAATACTTCTTTATAGAAAGATTCTCTAATACTTTTGAACAAAGTCTATAACTATTCCTTTGGAATAAACGGCCTTTTCTACTAATACCTTTGCCTGGGTGCTCACCTACTTCCGTGACGTCATTCGTTTCAGGGAAAAGAACAGGAGAAAAGGAGGGTAAGCGAGCCGCGGGGCTGCAGGGGGCAGGGGCTGCTGCTCACAGCTGGCGTCCTCCAGCAGACCATCCAGGCCCAGCCCTGACCACGGCCTCCCAGTTCCCAGCAGGACAGGTTGTGCTGGCCATGTGACTGATGGCTGAAAAAAATATTAAAGGCATCAGCTTGAACGCAAGGGGGATTAAAAGCTGGAGTCGATGTCTCCCAGGACAGAGCTCACTCAAGGAAGCCTGTTTCTAGCAAGCAGATGTTTCCTTAAAAGTTGTCTGCAAAACGTGCAAACTGACAAAATATTTACAGAATGCGTAGTACTCCACCGGCCAGGTTTACGCTGCGCAAATCGTTCTGATTGCTCTCTAACTGCCGCAGATCTGGGGTTAGCCTTCCCACGTGGCTGCAGGGGCAAGGAGACCGAAAGCTGAGGCCAGTTCGCTCAAGCTGCTTTCTCCCGCGCAAAACACAGAATGAGACCCTCACAGCAACTCTTCCAGGTGATTATTTCATTCAAGACTCTATAAAACTCAAACACACAGGCAGCAAACTTAACCTGGTTATTCCTGGCTCTCTCTCTAGCTCCCATCAAATCACTGTTTCTGAAATTCATGAATTTCGAGAAACAATCCATGCCCGGTATCCTCAGGGTACACTGACACGTTTTAGAACCAGATAGTTGGACCTCTCTAAGGAAATTAATGAAACAGCCTGTGAGAAATCTCTAGGGGAGAATCCAAGAGACAGTTGTGTGGCTAAAAGGCCGGCTGTCTGGGTGCCGGTGAACCTTGCTGCCCTCTGGGAGCATCATTGCTTTTATAATTCACTTTAAAATGCCTGGAACCTGCACCCTACATAAATGCTGGGAAAACCCTGTTCCTGGTGTTTCTGGGGATTCTTGGAGGAATGCAAGGAAAACCATGCGCTAGTTTATTCCTGTTCATGCTGAATTCTCATCTTCTCTGTCCTTCTACAGCTGTCTCTTCTTGCCTTCTTGCCTTGAATGTAGTTAGCATCCTTGGACCAATGGTTCCCCACAACATGCAGGATGGCTCTTATGGCAGGCACCCTGCACAGAAGATGTAGAGACTTTACACTGCCACAAGGCCCCGACGATGACTTATGAGGAAACGCCGGAGGTCTTTGTCCTTAAACAGTCCCCCACCTGAGCCCACCTCAGAGACCTGCTCACTGGTCCTCTCTACTTCCCATCCCCCTGGCCTCTGCCTGTTTCCTCACAAACCGCCTTTCTCTGTAGATAGTCCTGGGACTCTCAGAATCCCGCTTCTTTATCATACAAATCAAATCAACCCTGTTTCCTCCCTCGGGCGCTCAAAAAACCCGAGGCCTCAAAGCCTTGCAAAGCAGCAGGGTCGACCACGCTTGCCTCTCCCACTCATTACATACAAAAGCCTGCAACCATATTGGCATTTACAACTTAGTCTTCCTTTCAATCAGGCTAAATTCTTTGGTAAAGCACCCTTACCTTGATCTGAAATACGTTACCCAATCTTTAAACGTAGGAATGATACCGATTTTGTAAAAATGTGTTTCTAACAGCATTTTTTCCTCTTTTCCCTATTATGGATATTTAATAAACTTCCTTGACTCAGAAGCTGATTTTTAACACTTTGATGGCGACGACACCCAGATCTGGGTGACAGCTGTGTTTCCTCGGGGGCACCCGATCCACAGGGGGCGGTCAACATTTATTAAATCATGTGACATCTACAGTTTGTGCAGATCGTGCTGAAGGAATTTGCTGAGCCAGGGGCTCTGTGCTCAGACTTCTAGACTCTTCAATACAGCGGTTTGATGTTACTGTTGTCGGTACACACCAGCCAGGGCATTGCCAGCCCAGCGATGCCTCCTGCATGAAGTTCAGTGTGACACAAATGGGTAGTTAACTCTTGGCTAAAGGAAAACTCCTTAAACCAACAGCTTCGGCTGAGTCTGTGAGCCTTTACCTGAATTATTGGATGTACATTTCAACATTGGCCAAAAGGCAAAAAAGTAGGAAGTGGACAGGATGATGTACGCGCATACGTGTAATCTGAACAGTTTCTCTGCTTCTGTTCTTGAACTGCTCTGACTAGATATTTTAAAGATTAAGAGATTTCCTTTCGTATTTGTCCTCTCTTCAATTACACGTGGTCAATAAGGAGAGAACCCAATAGGTAATAGCAGTTTTTTTCACAATAGTTGTGTTAGTATAACACAGCATTAAGATCCCTAAAGGCAGTAACTTAGGTTCCATATAGGAAATCTTATTCCTGAAAAATAACTGTTTTAAAATTCCATGCTCTAACAAGAGATTTTTAGGGCAATGAAATGGTTCTGTACGATACTATAGTGGTGGCTACATGTCATTATGCATTTGTCAAAACCATAGAACATACAGCATCAAGAGTGAACCCTAATGTAAACTATGGACTTTGGTTGATAATAATGTGCCCGTGTTGGTTCATTGATTGCACCAAATATGTGACACTGATGAGGGATGTTGAGGGCAGGGGAGTGTATATGTGTGGGTGGGGAGGGCTCTGTGCAAACTCTGTATTTTCTGCTCAATTCTGCTGTGAACCTGAACTGCTCTAAAAAAATTAAGTGTATTAATAAAAAAAAAATCCATGCTCTAAACCTGAGAAGGACTAGAAGTTGCTTTTGTGTTGTTTGTTTATTTTTGTTTTGTAGGGGGAGGGTAGGTAATTAGGTTTATTTATTTATTTATTAATTTTTTAATGGAGGGACTGGGGATTGAACCCAGGACCTCCTGCATGCTAAGCATGTGCTCGACCACTGAGCTGTACCCTCCCCCCATGTTTCATAATTTTACTATTTCAGTGTTTCTAGCATGAATTGCCTCATCAGCCTGAGGTCCAAATACAAGTCTCATCTCTAATATTCAAGGAATCATTTGCTGTTAACAGAGCACCAGTTTCTCTTGTTCTCTATTCTTATCTTCTTACCAGCTTGTTTGAATGGTTCACAAACCTCAAAGACTTACTGAGTCCAGAGGAGCCCATCTTTCCCTCTCCCTTCTGGATTTTAGTCTCAGCCAAGGATGCTCCACATTTGGGTTCTCTGGTTGAAAGAAGCTTTTAAGTTTGTGCTCAGGCATTGCTCTCAACTCTGTCTTTCCAACAAGATGTCAGGGTCAAGAACGGCTCCCAGACTCAGATATACACTGACCCTCCCCCTTTCCTTCATGAGTCCTCTTCAAGGGTCTTTGGAATCCTGTCCTCCATGGACTTTAGTTGAGACCATCTCAGTCCATCAGAAAGATTCTAATCAGAAAGAAAGGGCTCTGAGCCTTGATTTCTTCTCCTTCACCTCTCTGCGCATTTCCCACCTCCTCCAAAACTGCCAGATCTACTA
This sequence comes from Vicugna pacos, assembly GCF_048564905.1. Classification (NCBI taxonomy): domain Eukaryota; kingdom Metazoa; phylum Chordata; class Mammalia; order Artiodactyla; family Camelidae; genus Vicugna; species Vicugna pacos. Next base: position 6,729,207 of record NC_133011.1, read on the forward strand.
AGTAAAGGATATTGGGAAAAGCATCTTTGCTTGGACACCAAAAAAAATCCAGTTACACCTACCTCTCCACCCAAAGCCAGTAAGTGCTCACTTACATTTATGTATCTGAGGACGATCCAAATGACTTCTCCCTGCAAAATGAGATATGCTCTTAAGTGACAGCCCTCAAGAAGTAATGAACAAGTTCTCTTGCTGAACAAAGCATAGTCATACTAAAAGTTGAGTTAAATTCCCTCTCATCATACCATGTTTTCAAAAAACATGTATTTGTAAGTAGATTTCCCCATTAAAATCTTTTTTTAATATTAAAGTATAGTTGACTTACAATATTATCTTAGTTTCTGGTGTACAGCATATGATTCAGTTATACATACATATATATAAAATGTCATTTTTTTCATTATACGTTATTGCAAGCTATTGAATACAGTTCCGTGTGCTGTATGGTAGGACCTTGTCATTTATCTATTCTGTATATAGTAGTGTGTATCTATTAATCCCAAGCTCCCATTTTCTCCTCCACCTCTTTCTCCTTTGTTAATCATTAAAGTCTTTATTGTTCTTCTTCCTGTAGGACCAACCAAAGCCATCGTGAGAGCTTCAGGGAAGAAATTCTTAATAAAATAAATTCGGAGTTCAGCTACAAATGCTCACATGTGTGAGATATAATGCATGTTTGACACTTACTAAAACTCTGTAAATTTTGTAAATTGCCTCCCCAATCTGTTCCTCTAGTGGTGGTTTTCTGTTTTTTATTGCCCAGGGCCCTTTACCCCTTCTTCTGGTAATAAGACGCCGTTCTTTTGGGAAATCTGTTTCCCCACCCTCATCCCAGACATAGGGAGGGGTGCAGGACCAGGCTTGGGCCAGCCACGGAACTCTGCTTGCCCCCATCCCCTGTGATTGGTCCCAGGTTGAAGAAAGTTGGGTGCCGAGCCAATCAGGACCCTTCACGAAGGTTTCTCTAAATGGCGTTGGGAGAGATGACGCCTTCTCTCTCTCCTGGCAAAGCTGAAAAGACGTCAGCAAGGAACAGCCAGCAGCCTTGCTTCTAGACCCTCGGAGAAATCTAGCACCGCAGAGGAGACAGCGGAGCCCACGTCCCAGAGGGGCGAGGGTGAGAGGAAGAGGAGGAGTCTTGATGGGTAGGAGTCCCTAGTGCCGCCCACCTGTCATCCATCCCTGCCTTCATTGGCGGGAGCTAGTTTTTTAGGGTTTTGTGGGGGTTTTTTTCCAGTTTTATTATGTAGAATTGTTACAGTTCGACTGCACATACACATTATATGGCATGTAAATACATATGCACAGTATACTGCACTTCTTTTAGTTTTCATATATGTACTAATTATTATTTCTAAGAACAGATTAGACTTTAGCTTTTTAAACTTACATAGTTATCAAAGGAATAAAGCCAACCAGAAGCTAGTTTCAGTGGCGTTTCTGTCACCTGTGACCAAGAGTTTTGACTAATACAGAAGTTGCTTCCAGCTACCGAGATCCCCAGACCTCATCCCAAGACTAGCATGGTCAGACATTCTTTTGCTCCTAGAAGCCATACCAAGTGTCATTCTGATACATCCCAATTTCAGTTTAAGCTTGTTCAAGCTGAATTTCTGAAAATTGCATTTGACTTTTCTGGCTTCCTACAATTTCTCCATGGGTCTGTGGCCCTTAGGAAGAAAAAAATAAATGTTTCTACTCCTCCTCTGGAGACATGCAACCCGTTTGGTTCTATGAATACGGTCAAAAAGAGAAAGAGAAACACCCTCTCTTTCAACTCCAAAGGAAAGAAGGAAGAGTCGGCTCCACGTGGGCAGGAGGGGTCTCCAGGAAGTTTGTCCTCGGTGACGGACTTGTCCTGCGCATGCGCCTTGGCTGCTAGTTTTGAGAGCTTATTGGGGCCCGATGGCTCCAGGCTGTTGGACCTTGGAATGGAGCCCTGAGCCCGTGCACGCTCTTGCAGCGTGCTCACTGCCTCCCGGAGCCCGCTCCCCGGACGCCGCGTAATGAGTATGTGTGGGATGAAGGAGTGCACCATGAAGTAAAGAATTATTCAGGGAGGAAGGCAGCTTTAACCCTCCACACTGAGCTGTCCTCTTCCCGTGCTCCTGTTTACACCCCCGTCCTTACCCTACTGTGTGGTAATTCTCTTTCGCAAATGTTTACCCCCCAACAAGACAGCAAAGAGCCCAGTGCCAAGGGCCCTACCTAGCTCCTCTCCCGGTGGGGCACTGATGGGACGCAGTGTAGCAAGTGTTTATAAAGCCATTGACTGGATGGTGGATGAATGAACAGAGTCTGAATGATGGATTTTTTTAAAGTATGTTTTTTTGGTCTTTTCAAAACGATCACTGGGTTTCCAAGTGAATGCCCTGCTGAGACCAGCTCTTATGGCCCTGTGAGACTCGTTTATGAATTCAATCGATCTATACACAACAAAAAAGTTGGGGGCCAAAAGCTTTGATCACACCCAGCCAGATCTTTGCTGTTTTCCTTTGCTTAACAAGTGCTTCTTCCACAAGCCTGGATCAGGCTTGATCCAAAGAGACTCCCAGTGGAAGAGCCCTGGTGGCTGCTGTTGACCCTGCGGTGAGCAGCTTGCGAAGGGGAGCCCCGGGAACAGAACTGGACTGGGGGTAGCCGGACGGTGCTGTGGTTCCACAGAGCGAGGAAGAGGGTCCGCCACTGGGTTTCTAGGTGAATGAAGTGGCAGATCCCAGAAAATCTTCTCACTAAAATTATTTAGAAGTCTTCATCAAATTGCATAGAAATTCCGTGCTTCTCGAGCCCAGAATCACTATTATTTGCCCTTACGCCTGGAATTACCAGTTCCTTGGAAACCATTAACACTAGCCTCTTAGTTCCTTATTCATCTTGAGATTGACCGGACGGACACCCAGGAAATTCTGCCCTATTTTACTGTTGGTGACCTTAACTCGCAGCAAAGATCCAACTCCTGGATCTAAAATATTAAGTTTTATTTCATGGTGTCACACCTGTCAGGTTCTTACTCTGATCAGAGCAGCGGCGACGCCAGAAACCAGGCCAATGGCGCCCTCTGCTGTTCAGACAGCCACGCGAGCCTTTTTAATCTGGGCTGGTCTGGGCAGAGGCAAAGATGTTACTTAATGCCACCAGGAGAGAAACAATCTTCCATTCACCTTGATCGACCTGTTCTTGTCTGAGATGGGGCAGGATCCAACACTGCTGCCCGGGTGACTTAGCCTAGTGTCTCCCATCATCCTGGGGATTTGCCGGCCATAAAGAGTTTGGTCAAATCAGCCTCCTTTTATGATGAAGAATATAGAATGTCACTCCTCCCCTCCCGTTGCAGAGAACAATGCGCCACTGACCCACACTCAGCGTGTCAATAGATCCCAGCTGAGACGGTGCTGAAGAGAATTTGCATAGTGTGTGCCGTTCTATTGCAAGTAAGTTGGTTAAACATGCAAACACTGTGTTTGGGGTGGTGGGGTGGTGGGTTGAGGAGAGCAGGTTAAGGTGCTGCACAGTCTTCTGGTCTCCGTGTGTCTCCTCCACGCAGAATCCGGTGCACATCCTGACCGCTTCCCACACAAAAGTGATTCTACCCATCAAAAGGTATCTAAAATCCTTCTGCCTTCACCTCAGAGGGCCCAGCCAGCAGCTAATGCAGCACGTAAGCTTGGCTGGGAGGTAGTGGGTGCTACCAGGGGAATTGCCTGCCTCACAATGAGCCCGGGCATCAGGCATCTCCATGGCAACCACAGGGCGTGCTCACCAGAGAATGGATCCTTCCCCTCTGGGTTGTTCTGAAAATCATGACTCAGACATTCAGAGCTCTGGGACTTAATGCTGAACTTCTCACCAACTGAAGTTCAGTTGGAGAATGAAGCCCTGAGCAGGTTTTCATTTAGAAAAGTAAGGAAATAAAAGGTTCCATTCACCTTGTGGCATGGAGTAATTCACATGTCCTATACACATTTATTGATTTCCGTCTATGCTTCATTCCACAAAGGCTTTGTGGTATAGAAGAAAAAAAATGCTGCAATAAAATAAACCCTAATGAACAGTTATTTGGGGACGGTGTCTAATATCTGAGCCTTTTTCCCGTGTTTGAGGAATTCCCTACCACGTGACTCTGGGTGACAGGCAGGGCTGCATCTCCTACAGACACCAACATCAAAGCCAGATACACTCTGTGCTCTGTGCATGTGACTGGTCTTGTCCAAGTGGGTGCTCCCACTCAGAACTCTGCACCTGAATCTGTCCAAGGGCCCTGGCAGTTGTGTCCTCCCCACGTTGTCCCTGTGATATGATTAGGCTGTGATTTTGACTGTCCAGCCTGCATTGGTACCTGCCCTTTCCTAAGCTAATTTTTTTCTCTTCCTTGAGGTTGATTAAAGTGGAGATGAACATAGAGTATGAAGTAAAGAAGATGGAAAAGAGAGATGTAAATATGCAGACCATTAAAGCTCATTTTGCCTTTAGATATGAGTTAAATATTTGGCCCTGAGCTTCCTGGCAGCCAAAGTGAAAAGGGAAACAAACTGTTGCCCAACTTGTGGAGACAAAAATACATACTAGCTCCCCAAAGGAAGTGAGTATTTTATGAAGGGTTGAACTTTGAAAGGAATTTCTCACCCCAGGGTTTCTCATAATTTCTATTGGGACTGTAATGTACCACCTCCTCAATATTATTCAAACAGCTGATTATTTTTAAGGTGGTTTCTCATAGCACCCCTCAGTGAAAGCCTTAGTTTAAGCGTCTCTTTGAAAGGGGCAAGCTTATAGTTTTTCTGATGGTGTAGCATCTGGAATATTTAGAAAAATGAGGGAATAGCATGCCTCTGTAGATATTTTTCCCCAAAGATGGGTTATTATGAGACTTGAATGGGGCATAATGTGACGTCATTGTCTGTGATCAAAGCCTAGAGAATTCTGGATTGTTAGAAATAAAGCAAGAGAATGATCAAACTGACATCCTTTTGGGGGAATGAAATTAATGATACTAATAATGATAATAATATCACTGGGTTTTCAGTAAATATACTGGTGCTTTGAATACATTATTCATTCATTGAATGTGCCAAGCATGGTGCAGATGGCAGCGAATATGCACTTGGGGAACTTACACCCTAGTCAGGGGAGATAGATAATAACCAAGTAAACAAACAAAGGCCATTTCAAATAGTGATAAGTGTATCGAAACAATAAAGTGAAGCAGTGTGATAAGTGTCCAGGGGTGGCCATTTATGATGGGGTGGTCAGGAAAGACCCCTTTGAGGAGAGGATATTTGCTCTGAGGTCTGAATAATGGAAAAAACTCACCACACAAATCTGGTGTGAGAGCCCTCTGGGCAGAGGACATAGCATGTGCAAAGGCCCTGAGGTGGGAAGAAGCTTGGCATGTCTGCCAAACAGAAAGAATGTCATTGTCTCATGAATCCTTATGACTGCTCATGACACATTATTGTTGTTGTTCTCATTTTACAGATGAGAAAGAGCTAGAGAGGTTTAGTAAGTAACCCCACATCCTGTAGCTCAAGAAACAGAGCTGGGACCCCCATCGGGCTTCTCTGATTTCTCCAAGGAAACCAGCCCTCCTGAGAGTGGTCATGCTGTCTGCTTGGAAGAGGACCAAGTGCACACAATTGAGACAACAGGACTGTCCCGCTCTCCCCAGCTTTCCATTTGCTCGGTTTCCTCTCTGCTCTTTCACAAAACGTTCACCTTCCCTCTTCTCTTGAGGTTCCAGCCCAGTGACCCTTATCTCTCCAAACTCAGGGGCAGCTCCCGGAAACAGAAGCCATCCTACATTTTCCTCGCAAATCCATTGAGATGAACAGGGTGAGAGATGTGGGAGCTATGTGTGAGGTGGCGACAGAAATCCAACCTGTCACATCCGTTTTAGAAAAAGAATCTTCAGGCTGAGAGGAGGTCATTTAGTCCATCCTTCTGCCTCAGAGCTGTAGAGGACTCAGCTTTAAGCAGATAAAGACCTGGTCCTACTGCAAGGAGTTGGGGCTGAGTATCTCATCATAGGTGGAAATTGCTGATTATATAGGGAAGAATCTATAAATGCAGAAAGTGATTAACAAATAAACACATTCAAAGTAAATTTCAAGTAGAAATGAACAATGCCAGGCCATGTTCATGTAGATTCTCTGAGACGGGGAAAATTTCCTTCCCATCCACAACGTGACCTTGTCCCCCGGGTTCTCCTCTGGACCCCAGGGCATCCCTGAGAATAGCAACACTAGTAGCTAACTAAATTAACTGAGGGTTCTTGATGTGCCAGACGTTACCCCAAATACTTGAATGTTTACAATAAATTTTGAAGTAGGTACAGTTACAATCATTTTGCATATTTTAATGAACAAACTTTTACTTAGCACGTACTGTGTGCCAGGTACCATTCTAGTGCCCCCCACACATGAACTCAGCTAATCCTCATGGCCGTCTTATTCAGTAGGTATGATTATTAACCCCATTTTATGGATGTGAAAACCAAAGGAGGTTAAGTTGAGGTTAAGTAGCTTGCCTGGGGCACAGAGCTGGTAACTGAGAGAAGCAGATTCAACCTCAGGCTACGTCTAGAGCCTCACTCTTGGTATACTTACGGCTCCGATGGGAAGTTCCCATCCCAGAGACCGTATGGGGGTGGTAGGGTGGGAGGGCTGAGTTGAGAGGAATCCTGATTGCTGTCCTGTGGCCTTCAGCAGCTGGTCACCAGCCCAGCAGAAGGCGGTGGGTACCTCATCCCCAGCCTCCCCACCTCCCCTCGGGGCAGCAAAGCAACAGTTCTTGGCCAAGGTCCTCCCAGCCCTGGGAGGGCTCCCAGCCCCACCTTGGTGTCTTTGCACCCACACTCACCTCGCACTTCACAGGTTCAGATGAGCTCATTGCACACTCATTATCCCATATGACCATCCCACATCCTCAGCACCACGCTCCCTCCCCCAGCCCAACCTTCTTTCTCGGAGCTGCCAGGGCTTCTTTCTCCTAGAGCCCTCCAGCCCTTCCACCCACCGGGAACGGCTTCCCCTGATCCTCCGGAAAGAGACCACGGTCCTGGGAGCCCCTGCAGGGCCTGCCCAGCTCTGGCCTCCACTTGCCTCTGAGGCCGGTCCCCATCCTCCTCCCTCAGGTCCCAGGTCCTCGATTCCTGCCATACCCTTTAGTCCCCAAGCACATCACTCCCTTTTCTTATTTCTGCCTTCCCTCAGGTCACGTTCTAGAATGCTCTGCTCCGATCTCCTTTCTCTTCTTGCCAAATCCCCCTCCAGCGTTTATTCAGTAGTAAATGATACAGGCTGGCACTTCCTAGGCATCCGGCACCGTTCTGACCTGCTCATTTGTGTCTGCTTACTGCTCACCTGTGGGGTTTGGACTATTACCATCCCCATTTTCCAGATAAAGTTCCCAATGTTACACAGCTCATACATGGTGGGGCCTGGATTCAAGCTGGCTTTCAGATGCTCCACGTGGCACGGTCCCAGCACAGAGTTCTCCTCTGTGACAATGTCCCCAAAACCTCCTGCAGAGTTAATACGTTTCCTCCACTCCTTTCTAGGCACATCTAGAAAAGCACTGTGGCAGGGCACTGTCCCCCGCAGTCAGCGCCGTTCTCCTTGACCCCCACACATCTTAGCTAGCACCGTGCTAGAACTTAGTGCTGGCTGAGCTCACTTTTCTTCTCTCTTTTCATTTTTATTATTTTTATTTATATATTTTTATGTTTTTAGCTGAAGTACAGTCAGTTTACAATGTTGTATCAATTTCTGGTGTACACCATAATGTTTCAGCCATACATATACATAATGTATTCCTTTTCATATTCTTACTCACTACAGATTACTACAAGATATCTAACATAGTTCCCTGTGCTGTACAGAAGAAACTTGCTCTTTATTTATTTTGTATATAGCAATGTGTATCCCAAACTCTTAGTTTATCCCTCCCCCTCCCTTTCCCCTTTGATAACCATGTTTATTCTCTATTTGACCAACTCTCTTAAACTGAAGGCCATTAACTAGACATGCAACGTGCTGCCACCTTGTGGCTCAGAACAACCAAGGTTCTTTCAAGATCGTGGTCTTCTCCCTGCTAAAGTAACAACATTCAGTTGTCTTATGTTGACTGTGGTCGAATACAGTGGAATCTGAAATTGATTGTAGTGATTCCACTTACACAGACATGTTCACGCCTGCATACACCTCCCCTCCCAACACACACACAAGGGGACTTTGAGATCCCATGGCAGTCTCTAAGACTTTTACATGCGGTGCATTTTCTGCTTCTGAGCTAGCCCTTGACAGCTGAGTGTAGGGAGAGCCGCCCACGGAGAAGACAGGGCCGTGGCTCCCGGGTGGGGAGGTGGCCGGCTGCTGTGTTCCCTCCCTAGACACCCGGCAATTTCGTGTCTTCTCGGTCTTATCGCACCAGGTAATTTGGGGACCAGGAAATGAAACTTCGCTGCCAGGCTTCCTGCATGGGGTCCTGATCTTGTCTCGACCATTGTCACTAGGATTTGGAAGCCACAAGAGGTGCTTCTAAACCAGTGGTTGTCAATCTGGCTATACAATAGAATTACTAGAGTATATTAAAAAAAAAAAAAAAACCAGTCCTATCACCTAGGCTGCACTCCAAACCATTTCAAACAGAATCTTTGGTGGTGAAATCCAGGCATCGGTATTTTGAAACTACCCAGGGGATTGTAATATATAGCCGAGGCTGAGAAGCGGTGCTCTAAAGAAAGCTGCTTCTCCAGTGATCGCCGTCACCACTAACGTCGTCACAGCCTCGCGTCTCCACCCTCAGTTATTTAACGTCTTATCACATCTTCTCCCAAGGCTGCGTGTTTTGACAGAAGGAAAACAATCACTCGGCAGGGAAAAAGGCATCTGGGGATTTTTTTTTTTTTTAGATTCCATCATTAACTAGCTGTGTGATCTTAACTGATGCCACGACTACCGACACTGTGGGTGATGATGGCGGTAACAGCTTACACGGACTGCACCCTGCGTGCCAGAGAATGTGCCAAGGCCTTCACAGGCTTTATTCCCCTTAATTCTCACAACCACCCAGGAAAGTGTTACTTTACTGAAGAAGAAACTGAGATTCAGAGAGGTCAAGTGAAGATCATAGAGTAAGTAGCAGAACCAAGGGTCAAATTCAAGTTGTCATGAGCAGAAGCTCGTGTTCTTAACTGCTCCCTCGATAACTTGCCCTGATTACAAAGCTGGGGAAGCAGAGAGCCCAAGAGTCCCTTCCAGGCCTGCCCAGCTTCAAAGCTCACCCTTGAACTTGGATGCTGTACGGCCCGTGTCATTGACACAGAAGTTCAGTCAGGTTGGATCTCTCCTCCCGACCTACTCACTTTCCTGAAAGAAACATAGATGATAAGGAAAAACATTTTCATGGCCAGAGGGATTTAAACCATCTAATCCGGTAAAAAGTGTCTCTGCATCGAACTACAATTTAGGGGACGAGCAAATGAATCCCCATCTAACTGTTTGGGGGTTTCCATTCGTGAGAAGAAAAACATACTTCATAGGTTAGATTTAAGACCAGAAACTGCAGGTTTGCAGGCTGGTAAATTTTTCTCGCACTATATTCCATATGGCAATAGCAAATGAAGTCTGATTTTTTTTCATTTCTTTGAAGACTATAAAAAAGTATAGATTTGCAAAAATCAATCTGTGTTTCCTTTTCTGCCATTTCACATGATAGACAAACACAGCCCTCTGTTCCATAATAGAAATTACATTGTGTTTTCAGATCGCCCCAGAAATATGTACGTGGCAATGTCTAAATGCATCAGGCAAGTTTAATCTCAAAGTGCTCTTATGTCCTGGGCCAGGATCTCATGGGAATGTGCATTCAGATGGCTCCTACGAAGCTTCGCAGACGTCCGAGGCAAGGCCTGAAAGTGATTACAGCAATATACTCCAGGAGAAATGCTTTGTGTGACCTTCCCGGAGGAGACTGTCATCACTCTTGGGTGAGACCTGTGAGGTCACAGTAATTCACACCTGACAACAGGACCTGGTAGGTGGGATGGGGCAAGAGGCCCATGGTCACCCCAGTGGTATGTGACTAAGGGATGGGTGTCTCTCCCTTTGCAACCAGGTGAAGAAAACACCTTCAAAGGCTGCACACCCAGGAAATTTCATTGCAGGCTTGTTTTAAGCAGGGCAGAGAGAGGAGGAGGAACTTGGAGGGAGTCCACTGGAAGTTTATTCCCTCAAGGGTCCTGGACCATATCAGTCATTTGTAATGTGAAAGGTGAGTGGGGTGGGGGAGGAATGGGAGATGTACAGGAGGGAAAGAGCTAGAGAGGAGATGTCTGTTTTCTTCAGATGCTTCCCTACCACCAGCAGGAGGAAAGGATGCCTACAGTTAAGAAAAAGAAACATTCAAGCACGACTCCGTTTCAGCCAAGAGTCAAACTGGGCTCACTTACTGGTGGGGGTAGGAATTGGGTTCATTTATTTACCGTTGTTTTTTAATGGCGGTACTGAGGATTGAACCCAGGACCTCATGCATGCTAAGCACACGCTCCACCACTGAGCTGTACCCTCCTCTCCCCAGGCTCCCTCATTTATTCATGTGTTCATTTACATCTTCAGCCAATACCGAGCCCCCGTGTTGGAGGTACAGTGGTAACAAAAGCCCTGTCCTGTGCCGTTTACAGTCTAATGAGGGAGACAGACAACAAACCAACCGGATAGACGTACACTGTGATGTCAGGGGGTGTAGGCATCATAAGTTAAAACAAAGAGAACACAGAGTAAGGCGTGGAGACTGCGGGCCACACAGGGCATTCTGAGGACAAGAACTTTGATCTTAGCCCTTCACCGGACAAGGGAGCCCTGCTCTGGCAGAGAGAGAGCTTCAGGCAGAGGGAATTGTGAGGGCAAAGGTGGAAACGGCTTGGCTCATTGAAAGCAAATCACCACAGTCAGGAACTGACAGGACCGGATCTGGGGGAGCCTGGATCTACCACCCGGGCTCCTGCAAGTCCTTCCTGCCCCGTCGGTACCACAGGGCTCTTTCATGTATCGCTGCCTATACTGATGACTCGGCGTCACACAAGCAGGATTGACGGTCGAGTGCTGACCTACCTGTGGATGTGCACAACCAGCACGTGGTGTTTTAACTCCACAGATTTACCTTCTATTTATAGGCTGTACGATTATTTACCATCCATCTATATAAACAGATAGTTACTCTCTACCTATTTATATGTCTATCTGTGGACAGCATGTTTGTACGCGTGCCTTAATTTTGTGTGTGTATTTTCCATGACCTATGTATGCCATATGTTGGGGTTTTTTTTTTAAATATGTTTGGAAATGATCATTTTATTTCAATCCTGACAGCTCAGTGTAATATAAATGATGGCAGAAAGATCCATTTGTTCAGACTCAGCTTGCTTTTTTGTTTGTTTTGATCAGGGCAATAAAGCAAAAAAGTAATAATAATAATTTTTATCATTTGTATTTTTGATGTATTTGTGGGAAAGGCTGAGCTCCACTTCCTTCTGCTCTGCCACCTTGAAGCCTTCTCCCTGTCATTTGTAACTTTCATTCATTTTCCTGGAGGAGAATCCCCAGGGCCTTTTAATAATCTGGGAGGACCTGCCGATCCCCTGCTGAGCTTTCCTCAGAGCAATAGCTGGAAAACACAATGGAATTCCTGTTTTTAGAACTGCCTCATACCAAATATCGTCTCTCTTCTTGATGACACAAACAATGGGTTTTTCCTAGAAGGACAGAAACAGACTCACAGACAGAAAACAAATTTGTGGTTGCCAGTAGGGGAAGAGGGTGGGAAGGGATAAGTTGGGAGTTCTAGATTTGCACTATTATAAACAACTATTATATATAAAACAGATATACAACAAGTTTCCTCTGTATAGCATGGGGAACTGTATTCAATAGCTTGCAATAGCCTATAATGAAGAACATGAAAAGGAATATATATATATATACACACATATATAACTGAGTCACTATGCTGTACACCAGAAACTAACACAGCACTGTAAATCAACTATACTTCAATTACAAGAAAAAGAACAGAGTGGGACATGAGGAAGTAGAAGCAGTGAGTGTAAACATTCCTTTGTAAAATTTTGCATGGAGGAAAAAGAGAGATGGGGCTGTGTCCAGAAGGGAAGTTGGGTGAAGGGAGAGTTTAGTTTTGTTTTTTTTTAATGGAAGAATCTGCAGAACGTTGGGATGTAGAAGGAGATGATGAAGCAGAGAAAGGGGGAAATGAAGCAGCGAAGTTCTTGGGTAGGTGAGAAGTGGCACAGCTGGAGGGCTGCCCTTGAGACTGGGAACACAGCAACAACACCAACAGAAGGTTATCTTTTATGACATGAGGGAAGGCAGGGCGTGTGGGCAGGTGTCGAAACAGGTCACTGTTCTAACGGTGGAAAGATGAGTTCGTTCTCTTCGGACTGCTTCTGTCTTCTCTTCGCATTGATGTGAGATTAGAGGCCCTCAAGAAGAGTGAGAAAGGGGAAAGGGGGGACAATTGTTTAAGGAGAGAGGAAAACGTATGAAATAGTTGTCTTGAGGGAAAAAAGAATGAATTGAGGAGAGAGAGAAGGTAAGATCACCAGCTGGTACAGAGGGTCTGCTTGAGATTTATGGGTCATAAGTTTAAAGAAGGAAAAATCAGCATGTTGTGCATGTTCCCCCAGCTGAGTTAACTGCTTGGGTGTAGGCAGAGCAGAGTCACTGGAGAGCTGAGTTTAATTAGAACTGGAGATTTTCCAGATGAGTATCATGAAGGAACAGAGGGCTAAGAACTTGAGGGCACATGTAAGAGAGCGACTGCCACCATGGACCACAGAATCCATGCCGGTTTAAGTGGGAAATGAAGAGGTGAGGGGTGGAAGAGGCAGTGGTGAGGGACAGTGAAAAAGTCATGAGGACACTGGTTTTGAGGGACTGATAGAAATAACGGATTTTTAGTGTGGAAGTCCTAAGCAAAGGAATGAATGTAGGATACTGGAAATCACGCTTGTGGAGGTGGTGCAGTAATTGAGAATGGGGGATTTAGAGTAAGACCATGCGAGTAGGTGGTTAACAGGGGCTGCAGGAAAAGGTCATTGGAAGTGATGAGGCCAGCGTGTTGAGTGGATTATCTATATGGATGCTGAAGCCACCAAACGTGATGACAGAAGTGAAGACGTGGAAACTCCAGCTTCGGAGACGCTCGAAGCCATCTTTGGCTCCCCATGGCCTGCTTATGCCAGTGTTTTATGATTCCCATGTGTTCAGTCTTTATTACAGGAATCCTCGTCTCTGGAGCTGCACTGAATGAGTTTCCATTCCTTGCAACCATAAAGCCACAATCAGAGTTCACCAGGAGTTCCTCCTATTTCCTACTAAAAAAATCAAGTTTCTACTTTATTTCCCCTGAGTTATGCTGACAGAATCTAGGAGCTATCACAAGAGATGAGATAAGGTTGGGTCCTGGGGTAGACAAGAAGAGGATGGGAGACTGAACACATTCTTGGTGATTTATTTTTGACAGTAGAGTGGCCAGGTTGCTCTAGAATAACCTTGAACTTTGCTGTTACAAGATACTTGAAATCTCCTTTATTGCACACTCTGTCTATGGTAGGTACAGACCAGTCTTTATGCAGGCAGGTCAGCCACCCTGTGCTTTTCAAATTCTACTTTTAAACTTTGATCTTTGTCTTAGATTCCTAAATATCATCTTTTTGCAGAGAAACTACAAATGTTGCCAGTCAGATCATGGATTTTACTGGATTCTCTTGACTCCGGGACAAGATTTATGATGAGTTATAACTCAATTGAATCAGCTAGAAAAATTCATTTGCAAAAAAAAAAAAGAAGAAACGAGGGAAGGAATAAATGAAAAAAATATACACAATGACATCATTTGGCAGATTTTGCTCCACTGAAACTCACTGGCACATCATCAAATGGGACTGAAATTTTCTAACAACTCCCAAGTTTGGGCTGCTTTTGCTGGAATATAACCTGCAGGGAGACACAGCTGTGGCTGTCCTTCCAAAATGAAAATAAATCATTCTTAGAAATGAACCCCTAAAATGGTGGTGTAATGTATGGCAGGTGGACTCACAAGCCAGAAGATCATCAGAATGCCGGCCTTTTCTCTGTTACTCTACAGGAAAACCGTGAAACGGAGGTGGATTTATCAGGTGAACTGCCACTAATGTTCTCTAGCTGCTTTGGTGTCCCTGTGGATCGGCCCAGATAACGTAGAAACAGCCGCTGCCTGACAAGCAGGACATGGGGATCAGATGAATGAGCGTAGCACATCCCAAGAAAGAAGATCCTAAAGGAGCCCCCGGCCCCACCATGATCATCATGAGGCACTTGGCGTGTGGAATTCTTGCTTTCCTGCCCGGGGACAGCACTAGCCTTTGGCAGAGGTATTAGAACCCAAGGCTCCTGTGAGTTTGTCTGCCTTTTCCTCAGCAAGAAACCGTAAGGGGATTCTGGACATCAGCCAGAAAACTTGCCTACACATTTCTATGTCCTAGGACTAACCGTGCTGCAACCCAGAGCCTGTGAGCTAAAGCATCACCAGCCCCAGCCCAAAACAAATCCTGGCATGAAAAGGTTTTGTTTGTTTGGTGAATTATTTCCAGAATGTGTGCTTAATGCCACACTGTGCGTGCGTGCGCGTGCGCATGCGTGTGTGCATTTAAGTTCTATTAGGTCCTGACTCTTTCTGGAGGAAAGGAGGAAGGCAAGACAACTAATCTCATTTCCTGGATAAGAAACTGAGACAGGAAGATAGAGATTAACGTCTGTAATCATCAGAAGAAAGGTAGGACTTGAGGGAGAGTTCCTAAAAGTGCTAGCTGTATCTTATTCATCTTTGAATTCGTAGTGTTTTGAGGATTAAGAAACAGTATGTAATTGACACAACATTGTAAACTGACTATACTTCATTAAAAAAAAAAGTGGCATAGTGTATGACTTGACTACAAATTGCCTGCTGAGGAATGTTTGTTGAAATTAAATGTTAGACCTGTGGTGCTTCATGCGCACACGTGGTCTCGTGTGGTTTTGGAAACTACTCTATCAGATAGATGTCATTACCCCCATTTCATAGACAAGGAAAGCACACTTGGAGAGCTTCAGTCACTTTTTCAAGATCACACATAGCTGGTAGCAGAGGACAGTCTGTAAAATCAAGTCTTGACGTCCCAGCTCCTGATTCTGCCCATTTTGCCTGCTGCCTCCTTTTCAGTTGTGAATTAGTGGCTTCTCCACTGCCCTGCACGAGGCAAGCCTTGGTGACGGCACTTACACAGTGTTTGCCTCTCTGTCTCCGCACCCAGAACAGGAGTCTCATGAAGGCAGGGACCTCCCTTGGGCCACCCCTTGAAAGGAGGACTCCCTGGAGCTGCTGTCTCATTTACCTGCGTATCCTTAGTGTCTGGCTCAAGGCTCAGCACGTGGTGGGTAATAATGTGAGGAACAAAAACTGAGTGAATCAATAAGCAAATTCATTGTGAGTCTAAACTAATCCACCTAGAACCAAACTCGTGATGTGAACTGCGTTCAGGAACGTCAGATACATTATTTGATGACTCTGTGAGTCTCACCATGAAAACGATTTCTCGGTGATGATTCTTCCATTCCTCCGACAATGTATTTTTATGGAGCCATGACTGGAAGGTAGCAGACTCTCTTTTGGGAACAGAACTCTCGAAGTTTCAGCACAGAAGAGCTCTGAAGGAGACTCTCCAAGCATGACTAGGTCTAATGATATGACCCTTATCAACCTCTCCAGCTCCATCTCCCCAGCTGCCTGCCACCTACTTTGCCATTCCAGATGTCCCTGAGGACCTATAGTCCTCCACCCCGACCCCACAGCAACATTATCCTATCTCCCACCCCCTTTGTCTTTGCTCACACTGGCCCTTTGGCCCTGGATTCCTTTTTCCTGCTCCTTCCCCTGCCTACCCACCCTCCAACATGAATTCGTATCTCTTGACTCGGCTTATCACCTCTTCTGGGAAGCCTTCCTGGATTTCCTTCCAGGCTGGCAGATACAGCTCTATTTGGCGTTCCCATGTGTTCTCCTGATCACCACATTTCTCCTGTCCACTAGGCCATGAGTTTCTTAGGGACAAAAATTGTGACTTACTCATCTTTGTGTCACCGTATCAATGGGATCTCAGAAAAGAAAAGAGAGAGAGGTTTTCCATAGACAGTGAATTTGGGAGAGTGAAATGTAAGGAGAGAGGGTAGCAGTTCTCAAAAGTAGGGGACAACTTAAGGAAAGACTATGTTGGCTGGAATATTTAAAAATATCAGATGAAAGAATGTAATTAGAATAGGACCAACAGAGGGAAGAGGCCAGAGGGAACAGAATGAACTCCCTTGGTATGTGCTGCCCGGAGCAAGAGAATAGGCGACAGTAGGAGCAATCTGATTCTCTAGGTATAGACATTGCTGGGGGGGTTATTCTCGTTACTTAAGTGATTCTTACAGCATATGCTGGACTTGTATAAGTTTAAGCGGTGGGGCCAACTTTGCACAGTGCACATATTCTGTAGAAATGAATATCTATGCTGAGGTAGTTGGACAAATACACAACTTGCTGGAGTTTCTTTCCACAAAAGCTATCACACTGAAGGAAAAGTCAAATCCACGTATAATGGGATTTGCGGAACGTTCACCCCAGGGCTGTGCCGACTTGGGGCTAGGAGACAAGTAATTCTACGTCTGTTAGGTGGTTAAAAAGCGGTTGCACAAAATCATCACCAAGTATCATTTTCATAGCGCCCCAGTTCACTCACACCAAGTAATTCTAGCGTTAGGAACCTTTCCAAAGAATTCCTGCAGAGCTATACGGGGATGAAATCTGGCCCATTGTGAATATAAAATGGCAATTTTATTTAAACAGTTGTAGCTCCTTGGGTGTCTTCTGGCTGACTCTAATACTGCTCCTTGTCTACATACTTTGGACGCATTTTCACTTCCCTCTAAAACGAGTTTTACTGCTTAATCATCCTCCTCCTGCCACTTCCCCCTTCTAGTGAGCTCTGTGTTGGAACAATGGAATTACATGTGCTTGGCGGTCTGTGCATGAATGTCACAGCAGAGTTTTCACTAGTAATCTCTGATATGTGTCCCTGGATTTGGCACACTGACCAAGCCACTTAACCTCCTCATGCCATCATTTTTCCAGCTGTAAAATTCAGCTGATAAGTCTTAATGCCTCAAGCTTCTCGACTGCAGGGGGTTCTGCTACACAGCCTTCCTACCATGTCTTTGCCCAGAGTGAGTCACGACTTTCAACAGCCAAACTGAAAAAGCTGACTTCAATTATTGTCCCACCTGTGACACTTCTCTGGCAAACACTGGTGAATGAAATGCCTATGACCTGGCAAAAGCTTTAGGAGTTTTCTTGCAAGATATTTCTAGTAGATGACCACGACTTGAATTGACTATTCATTGGCCCAGTAATCTCATGATCGGATTTAGCCAGCAGGGTGAGTTTGCGCTTCACCCAATAACAGATTATGATTTAGTTTTTGGTTAGAGGGAAAAATAGATTGACTTATGCAGCCAAGAAATAATTGTTGGGGATGTGTGATGTGCCAGGAGCGGTGAAGGATGGCGAGGGCGCTGGTTGGTGGCTTTGTCCCTAGTTGGTGGGCGTGAGCTAACCAAAATGCAGAAGTCATAGGCTTTGCCATTGTGGGTAAAGCAGTTTCCATGACAATGGGTGTTGATTGACCAAGGTGCTCACTGGAACCCAACAGGCAGTGTCTGACAAGGGCTCCGTCCTTGTTCCAGTCCTCTGGTACTAGCTCAGGATGGCCATGACCTTATCCTTTTCCCCTACCAACCCCTCAGCCAAAGTAAAGGACAAGACCCGCCTCTTTGGACCTGATGGTACCCACAGTAGGGCACGTCATCGCATCTGTGTCAGCCTAGATTTGCAAACTTCCCTAAAATCTGCCCTAAAAATTCCCCTCAAGTAATCATTCAGTCTTTCCTTCCCTTTGCAACCAAGTGTCTTGAAATAGAAACCAGTGTTTACTGCCTTATTTTGTACCCCCCTTTGTCCCTTCTCCTGCTCTTGTTGTTCAACTCCACTCAGTATGAGATCTAATCTTATTACTTTGTTACTCAAAGAGCTTTCTTGGCTCCCATGGGTCCCCCATGTCAGGTGCAAACAATATAAGCTGTTCCTGTGAACTGAGGTCATTTCTACCTCTTTGATGAGATGTATTGCAATGAGAAAAAAATCGCTAACCCTTTGTTGAAAACCTAATATGTGCCTGGCATTGTGCTAAATGCTTATTAACTCATCTTGTCCTCACAACAACAGTGTGAAATTTCTACAGTTATTTGCTCAGCTTACAGATGAGCAAAAGAAAGCCTAAAAAGGTTACTGGCCCGAAATCAGTAGTCTCAGGGCAGAAGTGGAAATCAGACCTAGATCTGCCTGATTGACCTCAAGCCTCCTCTGCCTGCTGCCTCTCATGACTTTCTCGGCAGGCCCGCCAACCGCGCCCCCTCCTCCCCGTCTCCCATCTTAACAGGATGGCGCAGTGCAAGAGGACAGCGGTCATCCCCTGAAACCATGTCCCTTTACGTTTCCTTATTGTTCTCGGTGTGAACAGAGGCCAGCAGACCAGCTTCCCAGATGGAGGCCAAAATCCTGAGGGAACACGACTGCAGTAGGGAAGAGGGAGCCCCTGTTTCTAGAAGACACCAACGGCTACACTCACCCACAGCCCACGGACAGGATATGGCCTGGGTGTACTGGATCATGCTGGCAAAGACCTCCCTTGGATAGACTACAGGATGTGTAATGTGTATCTTCAAATTAATTTCAGCAAATGCCTGTATTTTTTTACCGCACTTTGTCCCCTCTCCAGTTCACCTTCAACACCACTCACTGTGGGATCCTATCATATTACTTTACTGCTCAAAGGCTTTCCTGCCCCCTCTTGGTCCACCATATGCAGCGACCCACATGCCATGGACCTCTTCCTCTGTAGGGCTCACGGCACCCTATTCAGGCTTTGTCAGGTCAAGTGTTTTGTTCCATAATCTCAACAGACTGTGAGCCTGGAAGGATCAGTCCTGTGTCCTGTTGTCTTTGCCCCCAGCGTTTAGCAGAGTCGAGCATGTGCGGAAGGGTTCAGCTCCATCGCCAGCTCTCAGAGAAGCCTGCTCTCACACCAACCCACGTGCCACCTCCCACCCAAAAGCAGAGTTAACAAGCCCCACTCTGTGTCCCCAAAGCACCACGTTTGAACCACCAGCAAAGCACTTGGGTTACTGAAAGTTGAGTGTCTGTCTATCCGCTGCCATCTGACCTCTGGGCTCTCCCTCCAACTGACCCCTTGTTGGATCTGCCCCAGCCACACTGGATTCCCGTCCGTCTCTCAACCAAGCACATTCCCACGTCAGAGCTTTGTACTATCTGGGAGCTCTCTTCCACCAAAGCCAAATGCCTCCTTCCTTAACTTCCTTCGGGCTTCTCCTCAAGGTCATCTCCTCGGAGAGGTTGCCCCGAGCCCAGTACCAAAACAGCAACCCCATCATCATTCTCCAGCCTCTGCTCTCTTCATAGCCCTGACTCCTCCCTGCCTGATCTCACCTACTTTGTCTGTGTAATTACCGTCACCTCCAGTAAAACGTAAGCTGCTTGAGGACAGGGATTTGGTCTCCTCTCTTAGAACAATAAGAGCACTTAATGAATATCTGTGAATGAGTGAATGAATTCCCTAAGGGACTGTAAGAACCTCAAGAGCTGGGAATGTGTTTTACTCATTCTTCAACCTCCAGCATCCAGGAATGGTGGGCCTAGGACAAAACATGAGTTTGTTACTTGATTTATGATGCAAATTAGAGGCACAGACAGAAAAGCAACTGGCCTTTACCGAGGGTCTCCCCTGCGGCAGGTCTCTGCTACGTGCCTTAGGTGTGATGCTTCATTTCATCCTCACAGCTCTACGAGATAGTTGCTGTGGCCCGACTTAAGAGGGGAGGAGACTCAGTGTCCGAGAGACTCAGAGTCAGAGAGCGATTTGTCCAAAGTCACAGCTAGTGAAGGGCAGAGCTGGGGCTCGAATCCAGTTCTTGCACCATCACCTCTGTTCCTTCCTCCACCTTGTTGCCTCTCCTGAGACCCCCGCTACGTTTAAGCAAATGGATATTTGACTCATATCCAGTCTTGTGATTAATGAAGTAAATCAAAGTAGAAAATTTAGGAAACTTTTTTTTAAGCAAGTGACTTTACTTTCTCTGATGTTTAAAATTTATTTTCCCCATAGGTCAGTGATATTTTCAGCTTTCAAGAGGAAATAGAATGGAAGTGATTATGATAATAAACACGACAGTCAGGGAACCAAATGTGAATATAAAGTGCTTTATAAAGCACAGTGAGTGTGAGGCCAAAGTCATTGTGGCTGCTCCCAAATTAGCTACGTCTTAGAAAAATTAATGAACTTGCTCTGGCAGCTCTTTCAATTTAACCTCAATTTTTCACTTAAAAAAAAAAAACCAAGGGAGGGGGAGTGAGTGTATAGCTCAGTGGTAGACTGTGCGCTTAGCACGCAAGAGGTCCTGGGGTTCAATCCCTAGTACCTCCATTAAATAAATAAACAAGTGAACCTAATTACCACCCCCCAAAATAAATAAATAAATAATAATTTAAAAAAACTAAGTGATTTTCAAATACACTCCATTCCCCAAGTCTCAATAAAAGACTTCCTTTTCTTAAAAGTGGGCTGTATGGGACGTGCCCTTCTGGGGTGTGAGCAAGAATGCAGCACCAGGCAGAGCTCGTGTTCAAACTCTGTTCAGGGAGGACTGTCTGGAGACCGGTGGTGGGGTGGTATTTTGCAAGAGGAGCAAAGCTTGGACTGATTTTTATAAAATTACTGATTTTTAAATATTGTGCATTTGCCTAAGTCTGAAGTCAGTACCATTGCCAGATGACGCCGTTACCCTGGTGGTTGTGGTCCACACAGTCCGAGTCAGTTAAGGACACGTCAGGAGCCAACCTTTCTGAGTGTAGACATGTGGAGGCAGTTGCCTGTGCTTCTTTGACTCAGTGAAGGTTTTCTGGGGTGGTGGTCCTGTCAACTAAAACAAAGCAACACAAAATGAATCAAACACTCGCCCAACTTGTTTGAAAGCTAACTTGTCTTGGCTTTAAATACATTCTGTGTGCTGTTGACTCACCAAGTTCCAATTGCCAGTCTGAATCCCTCACACGGACTCCAAGCCCACATGTCAGCTGCTACTCAGTATTTCCATTTAGATGTCTAACAGGCATCTCAGAGATAACTCATCTGAAACTGAGCACTTAACTGGCCCTTCACTTCACCTACCAAAACCAGCTTCCGCTGCTGTCTGTCTCCTCTCAGTGGTGGCATCTTTACTCTTCCAATGGCTCAAGCCAAAGTTCTTGGAGTCATCCTTGACTCCGCCCCTCTCTGACACCATCCATCTGGTCTGCCAGAGATCCTGTTGGGTTTGCCTTTGACATCTATCCAGAATCTGGCCCCTTCTCACCATCTTCACTCTACCAGGCTGGTCCTACCCACCATCAGAGCCCACTTGAACTCCAACAATTGCCTTCTAACTGATCCCCCTGTTTCTGCCCCTTGTGCCCTATACCCCAATAGAGTCCCCAAAGTGGTTTTTTTAACAAATGTCACATCATGTCGTTCCACTACTGAAAACCCTCCAATGGGCCCCCGCATCACTCAGAAGATAAGTCAAACTCCTTAATATTAACCCTATGTCTTCTGTAACAGATTACCAGAAATCTAGTGGCTTAAAACAGCAGAAATATATTCTCTCACAGTTGGAGGCCAGATGTCTGCAGTTAAGGTAGGGCTGCACTCCCTCTGGAAGCTCTAGGGGATAATGCATGCCTTGTCTCCTCCAGCCTCTGGTCAGCATCCCTTGGCTTGTAGCATGTCTTTCTCAGTGAAGGTGTCTTCCCATCACCTTCTCCTCTGTGTGTCTGTCTGAAAAGGATACATGTGATGGCATTTACAGCCCACCTGGATAATCCAAGATAAGCTCCACCTCTCAAGATTCTTAATCACATTTTTGTCATATAAAATGATATTCACTCTTTTGACAGAAAGGAAATATTCACAAGTTCCAGGGATTAAGACCTAGACAAATACTTTGGGGCACCACCATTCCATCACTGTAGGGCCCTACATGGCTTGCCCTTGTCACCTCTCTGGCCTCATGCCCTGTGCCTCTTACCCTTGTTCTCTCCTCTCCATACTCACTGGCCTCCCTGCTGTGCCTTATGTAGACCAAGCTCATTTCTGCCACAGTGCCTTTGCACTTGCCATTTCTCTGCTAGAATGCTGGGTCCCTCACTTCCTTCAGGTTTTAACTTAAAAGTTATCTTCTCAGTAAGGCTTTCCCTGGTCACCCTATCTAAAATTTAAATGCCCCCTAGCATTTTATTTACCTCTTCTTTGCTTTACTTTTTCTCCTTAGCGCTTATACTGTAGACTTTACCATTTTATCTAACTTATTATAGATTTTTACATAATCAGTTATTGTCTGTCTTTCCCCCACCAGAATGAAAGCTACCTGAGGGCAGGGGGTTTCCTCCGTTTAACTCACTGATACGTCCCCAGCACCTAGAACAGTTGCCTGGCACGTAGCCTTTCAGTAAATACTTATTGAAGAAATAAAGGTATTAAGCATTTAACTACTTGCTACATACTGTGATAAGGGTCTTACATGCATTACCTCATTTTAATCCTCACAGAAAAACAAGGTGCAAACTGTTATCCCCACTTTGCAGAGGAGAAAACTGAGGCTTCCAAGTTTAGTAAGTCACCCAAGATCACACAGCCAGAAAGAAACCCAGCCAGGAATCGAACCCACCCTGTCTGACCCCAAAGCCAATGTGCATAATGACTACAAACACCACTGGTATTCGTTTGCCAGGGCTGCCCCAGCCAAGCCCCTGAGACTGCGTGGATTAAACAGCAGACATGATTTTCTAACAGTTCTGGAGGCTAGAAATCTGCAACCAAGATGTCAGCAGTGTTGGCTTCTCCAGGGCCTCTCTCCTTGACCTTGATGGCTGTCCTGTCACTGTGTCTTCACATGGTCTTCCCGCCATGCATGTCTTTGTCCTCATGTCCTTGTCTTACAAGGACACTCAGTCATATTGGATTAGGGCCATCCCCTAGGACCTCACTTGACCTTCATTACCTCTTTAGAGACCCTATCTCCAAATACAGTCCCATTCTGAGGTGCTGGGGCTCAGGACAGCTGCGCATGAATTTACCCCTTACACCACTTCTCCAGCAGACAGCTGACAAAAGGGAGGACTCCCCTATTTTTAAATCCTTGATCCATCCTTCATTTCTCTCTGACATCTTCAATCTTTCTATCATTAGTGGCTCCTTCTCCTCTGCCCACAAAAACATATCAATCTATTCATTTTTAAAATTTTAATTCTGTTTCCAATCCCCTTCAAATTCGTATCCACTCTCCCTCACTTCACTGCCAAACTCCAAAAAAAGGACTCTCCCGGTCTTTTTTCATCACTTAAAATCTTTCTCCTCCCACTATCCGTTGGCATTTCTTTTGCGAAAGTCACAAAGCCCAGGCCTGTGGCTTCTTCGCAACCTTCCTCATCCCTTCACTTCCCATCACACAGTGCCCAGCGTGCCTCTGGCTTCCACCTCACGCCATGTGCTCATCTCTCACGAGAGGGTGCTCCTCAGTTGGCAAAAGGGAGAAAGGAAATCAGTGGGTAATTCCTGGCTGTTGGACTAAGAACAATGATGTCTATTTATGGTTTAGTATTTAGAATTGTCAGATAAAATACAGGTTTCCAGGCAATAGTTGGGATATATTTATACTAAAAATAATTACTCACTGTTTATCTGAAATTCACATTTAATTGACAGTCTTATAGTTTTATCTGCCAAGTCTGGTAACCCCATTAGTATTTGGTTTAGGTGAATGGCCTTTCCTTACCCTGCACCTTCCGCAATGTCTGCTACTCACAGTGGTAATTTGGGGAGTAAGGAATTAAGGTAGTGTCCTGAAGGGGTGAGGGTTTGAGGAAGGGAGAACACACACAAGAGACTGTAAATTCAGAGAAAGCAGTTAACTGGGAGGGAGGGAAGGCCAGCCAGAAAATCCCTAGAGAGCTAGAAAAAGGTGTACCAAGGTCCCCACCTTATATGAAAAAACAATTCAACCCAATTGATTCCAATAGGAAAGCAAACAGTCATGCATAGCATCTGTCATATGATTTAGAATACCTCGGTGAGGACAGAGTGACATAACTGCAACCTAGTGCCCAGGGAACACCCTATCAGACGTACAGTTAGCGCTCAGCCATGAAGATGAAATAACGCCATTTGCAGCCACACGGATGGACCTAGAGATCATCATACTAAGTGAAGTAAGCCAGACAGAGAAAGAAAAATATCATCTGACATCACTTACATGTGGAATCTAAAAAATGATACAAATGAATTTATTCACAAAACAGAAGCAGCCTCACAGACATAGAAAACAAACTTATGGTTACCCAAGGGGACAGGGGAGGGGAGGGATAAATCAGGCGTTTGGGATTAGCAGACACAAACTACGATATACAGAATAGTTTGAAAAATAAGGTCCTAACATTGTAACTGACTGCACTTCAATAAAACAGAAACAAAAACAAAACAAATAACGTCTTACTGTATAGCCCAGGGAACTATATTGAATAGCTTGTAACAACCTATAATGAAAAAGAATATATGTACGTATAACTGAATCACTATGCTGTACACCAGAAACTATAAACGACATTGTGAATCAGTTGTACTTCAATTGAAAAAAAGAGAGAGATACGGTTAGCCTCTGGAAGGCCCTACTAGGCACCCACACTCTAGGAGCAGTGCCAAGCTGACATTAGTAGAAGCAGCTGCTACAGGAGGTTCAGAGCTACCGTCAGGTTTGTAAACTAGCATCAAGAACGTTGCTGGCGGGGAGGGTGCAGCTCAGGGGTAGAGCGCGTGCACAGCGTGCACGAGGTCCCGGTTCAATACCCGGTGCCTCCATTAAGTAAATAAATAAACCTAATTACATTTCCTCCCCAAACAAAAAACAAAACAAACAAAGTTTTTAAAAGCTATAAAATGTCTTACCGTGGAATTGAGTGATGCTACAGATATGGGAACCGGCCTGAAACGCTGCACAGGCCTCCAGCCAAACCAGATGTCAGATCTGGCGGGCGTGGCAGCCCAGCTGTTTTGGGGGGGCCTGTTATGATCACTTCCTATTCCCCTCCCAGCTAAGGAGATGACCAGACACGGGACACTCAGCCCTGGACAGGTCAGATGGATGGCAGCTTGCTAGTCACATGTACTCACAGCCCGGGAGGGGACCCCGAATGCCACCTGCGGCCAGGTGGGCATCAGACTCAGGAAAGACCAGGCACTCTGGGGAGCCAGCTTCGCAGCATGCAGAGGGGGAAGCGGCCCCTGGCATCTGGGCCTATTTGAATAGCTCCGCGGGCTGGCAGGGAACCGAAGCCCACTCGCTACTCTGGGATCGGCAGGAACTCTGCTGGTCCGTAGGGAGGTTTGTTGGGCCAGGGGGTCTTCTCCGCAGGAGCAGAGCCGGGGGGGAACTTGCAGTTAGGCCCTTCAGGGCCCTCCTGACTTTACTAGAGGCCAAGGCAGCACGAAACAGGGGGCCTTGTTGTTTAGACCGCACAGCTCCCTAGGCTCAGGGCTCCGCTTGGTCCTGAGTGTTCCTACTTCAAGGAGGATTCATCCCATCACCTAGAAGCTGATCCCACCACCACTGTCACATCTACCTCCAGTGCACATTACATGCTAGGTGCTGTTGGAGGTCCAGGGCTCCATTGATCTTAAAAGAAAAGGTTTCGCTGCACCTGCTAATGAACACGTGTGGCATCATTCCTCTGACACTTGCTCTTCCCATTGTCACCTACGTCTTGATGGAGATACTTTGTGGGAGAGCTCATATAACTTTCATGGACTCTACTCCTCAGACTTCCTTTGAAATTTGTCCGGCAATTGTGAGAAGCCAACAGTGGCCCTCGTGGTCTAGAACGCTGGGGGACGCCAAGGTGGCTGACACTAGGGAAACAGGAGCAGCCCCCCAGATGTGTCCCTAGGACCTTTCTCACCTCGCCCACACTCACTCTGCAACATATCTGCTCCCAGGGCTCCAGTTATAATCTCTCTGGATTTTCCCAGGATCGTTACATCCCGGTCTTCTCTAAAGCATCAGATTTGCTTTCCTACCCATGTAGTGAACCATTCATTCATTAGTTCAGCCGTCTCTCAGACATTTATTGGGTAAGAAGTGTTCTAGGTACAAAAATACATGAGAAGTCTTGCTGTCTCCGTGGGGTTTATGTTTGGATGGGGGGTGTCATGGCGGCACATAAACTCAGCACGTCCGATATATTATTACCATCTTCGATCCCCAAATTGATTCCTTCTTTTTCAACTGAAGGTGTCACCATCCCACCACCTGCTAAAACCTACGTCTCCAAAGTCAGACCCGTCTCCTCTCTCTCTCCATCATCCTCACAGTTCCCGGTGGGGCAACAGCACAGCTACATAATCACAATCAGTAAAATAAAGCAGTTCACTGCAGCCCCTTAACCTCCATCTCCAAACTTACGACTCTAATGTTTTATCAAGTAATCCCTCTTAAGGTCCCTTTCAAAGTAGATTCTTGTCTACAAAGAGTTGCACTTTGGCCTTTGCCTTATATCTTTTAAATCCTCTTTTAATCAAGGTTCTCATTATTTTTAAGGTAAAATGTCTAAAACTTCAAAAAGGCTGACAACGCCATTGTCTAGAAGGCCCAAACAAGCCAAGAGATAGGGTCTGGTTTTCTAAAGGCCAGATCCGAGGTGGGGAAAGAAACATCTTTGCTGCTTAGAAAGATGCTGATGGTGCTATTCAGAAAGGGACTCTAAGGATTTCAGGCTTCAACAGACTCTAATAACAAGACACCGTCAGCCAAAGAGAAAGCTGATCTCCTGACATGAAAGATGCCAGCAGTACCACCTTCCTCCCCTCGGTGAGGCTGCTGACGCCAAATGACGCATCTCCCACCCGCTTTGTGGGAGAGCCAATCGGTTCCCTTTGAATGAAATCTTTTATTCAACCCTTTAAACCCTCCTGGGGGAAGGGAGGGAGAGGACCGGAGCAGTATTTCAGAAACAAACGGAGACCCAAACGCCAAGTTTCTGTTCTTGTTACTGTTCAGGTTTTGGCCCCGGGAAGACAGTCTCAATTCCATGTTTTTCGTTCAGCTGGTTTGTTTGGCAAAATCCAATGATAAATACAAAGCTCTGAGGTCAGTCTCACCTTACTCGGAAAGCTGGCTCTGGGAAGGTCAGTTTCCTGTGGTCGGGGAAACTTTCGAAGCCACTGACCTGCTGTTGACAACGGGAGGCGGAGATATGGGCCAGATAATTTTTTTTTTAACAAATGTATGAATCTAGGATTTTTTTTTCCTTAAAAAGCCAGCATACAAGCAATCCTGTGTTGATAGTTCAGCACCGGCTAGGTGGGGGAGGGGAAGGCAGGGTTGGGGGCAGGGTAGAAGAGCCCATGGAACTATTCTTTGGTTAATAAACATGCAAACTGCCTCCTCTCCCTTTTTTTCTTATCCTCAGCAGCTTATAGGCAATCACACCCCTAAGAAGGTAAGACATTCGGGGAAATGGGAGGGGGCAGAGGCCTGGGGGTTTGCAGAGCAGCTGGTCAATCCGGGAGAGTCGATGTTGACTTTCTGGGACCCAGATCTGCGATCCTGGCCTTGCCCCCCAGGTCACGTGCCCCCATAGCTGCTTTACTCCAGCTCAGTAAAATAAGCCCTCTTCCTCCTCCCGCCATTGTCAGCTCCCCTCACATCAAAATAAGAGTCTCAATGTGAAGAAGCCTCTGTTTCAGTGCTGGAAATCAGAAGGCCAAGGTGAACATTTGGTTCTGTGTCACCACCTGTGAAATCGTAGTGAGCAACATGTAGTAAGGGCTTTTATTAAATGCCAAGCGTGTTCTCCATGCTTACCTGCTTAATCACACCATCGCATGAGATGTGTAATATTATCATCACCCATTTTTTTATAGGTGAGGCAACAGTGGCCCAGAGAGGCTTAGCAACTGGCCAAACATCACACAGCAGGAATTCGAACCCAGGCAGTCTAACTTCAGAGCCCATGCTCTTTAAACATCCCCACACAGATCTGGCCTGTCCCCTAAATAAAGGCATGTGACATATGGCCAAGCGTCATGGACAGTACTTCCCCTGACACACACATACTTATTTCTATGAGTGAAGGGCAGCAAATGAGGGCTGCCTGGAAGGGCAGAGGGAACCACGTAAAGAGAGGGCAGCGGCAGCACTGAGTCCTTAGACCGGCCAAGAATACAGGTCTCACAGTGCTGAGCCCGGCTCAGGGCCCCTGCCTTCCCAGACGCCAACTGACCACTCAGAGAGGACTGAGAGGCACCTTACCATTGCATGGCTGTTGGTGGATGTTCCCCCTGATGGAGACTAGGCAAAGCCGGCAAACTGTCCTCAAATGTGAATGAGACTGAAGTGCCAATGCTGGACACTTTATATAGATATAAAATATACAATAATATGTAATATTTATATACATATAATAACATAAATATGTGATGTATGACATATGCCATATTATCTATCATCCAGTAACCCACCAAAGACATGTAGCTTGGATTCAATTTGTAGATTAGAAACTAAACAGCTTGACAGTTAAGACAACCAACAGATCTCCTAGTTGTCTTAGTTCGTGCTGCTGTAACAGAACACACAGACATAGCTGAGTGCCTTAGACAATAAACATGTATTTCTCACAGTTCTGAAGGACAATATATCCAAGATCATGGTACCAGCGAGGCAAGTGAGAAACCACTTCCTGGTTTGTAGACAGCTGTTTGCTCAGATTACCACGTGGCAGACGGCAGAAAAAGAGGACAGGCTCTCTGGTATCTTTTCTTCTAAAGGCACTAACTCATCATCGTCGCTCCACCCTCATGCCTGATTACCTTCCAAAGGCTCCATCTCCAAACACCATCACATGGAGATGAGGGTTTCAATATATGGACTTGGGATGGGGGCCGGGGCAGGGGGCACACAAACATTTGGTCCACAGCAGATGTCATTGTGTAAGTCTTCACTGGCACCATTAAACATTACACCCCCCACCCTCAACACACACACACACACACACGCACACGCATACACACACAGACACGCACAGGTCCGAACCAAGCTCAGAGAGAGCTCAGCCTCACTGATAAGCATCTCTCCCCAAACCTTACTCAGCCAGAAGCTTTAATTACTTGCCTCATTTTAATCACTGTGTCACTGCACTGTCTGCCTAATATTCCACTGCCCAGGACGTAGAAGTACTCAGCTAGAACTGTTGAATTCAGTTTCTCCGACTCTCCTGTTCCTTCGTGTCCTCAAGGTCTGTCTCTATCTTCTCCCTGAAACTTCCAGTACGTCCAAACCTCACACAGTGTCCCTAGATTCTGACTAGACTAAGCTACGTTCATGGACACACAGCAAAGATGGCTGCAATCTGTGGTTATTACCAGTATTTCCATAATTGGAAGGAAGTAAAGGTTCCAGAGTAAAGATAATACTGGGTCAAGATACAGTTAAAGATTTTTCCAAACTATCAGAGAGAAACCTCAAAATACTATATCTCTATTTTTTGTTTAGCTCAATTGCAAACGCTACATTAAAAAAACAAATCTGTCCAGTGAATGAATCCTTTCAAATATTTAAACAACACCCTTCATCTGTCCCTCCGTTCTCAAACCTCTATCTTAAATCCCTGACCCAAAGTTCAGAGATCTTTCTCTCCTAGGAATGGTGGAGCTTTGGAATTAAGGTTATAAATTCAGTCAAACCCCAAGACCATGTTCCAAGTTGAAGTGTTAAGGTCTAATGTTGATATTTTGCTTTTTAAGTCTAGCAAGTCATAATCTGAAACAGTTGTTCATCAGCAAATTGATTTTCTTACTTTTTCCTGATGTTCTGATAACAGCCTCAACAATTAAAAGATTAAAATGTGGATCCGTGAACTAAGCTGTGTTTTTTTAGGTCTCAATACTCGAGTTAGTTAACTATCAAAAATCTTACACCAAAACTTCAATGTGGGTTGGAAAGAAAAGCCATCTGGGGAGAAAAAAAGAAAAATGAACCATTGCCCAAAAATGTCTTTTCCTTCTTTTGGCTCACCCGTTTGCGCTGTAAATATTTGAATAAGGTAAAGACATAAGGTACTCTCTCTAACCCTAGAGACAAGTTCCAGCCAGTGGGTCAGCGAGTTCTTTGCCTTCTCAATCCATTTCCAGTAGGAAGCTTTCCCTCTGAGAAAAGGCATCTGACTGTGTTGCTTTCAGGCCAAGTTTTGCTCACTAAGTAATTGAGTCTTGCAATTTTCCAGTTAAGCACATTAAGATTTGACCCTTGCTCTGGAGGGCAATTTAGGACTTACTCTTTCCACTGTCGGCAAACTTCCAAGGAATAACTATGAAAGTAACTTTTTCATAGTTGAGTGTTAAACATCATTGAAATGGTGGCAAAAAGCAATGGCATATAGACTGAATGCTCTGCCAGAAAGTTCAAGATCCAGAATACTTTATAGATGATAACAGTGACACAAGACATATTAAAGGGTGGGAGATTTC
The DNA here is from genome assembly GCF_048564905.1 of Vicugna pacos. Classification (NCBI taxonomy): domain Eukaryota; kingdom Metazoa; phylum Chordata; class Mammalia; order Artiodactyla; family Camelidae; genus Vicugna; species Vicugna pacos. The sequence goes on from NC_133011.1 coordinate 6,759,958, forward strand.
CAAGATTTAAGTTAGAATAGTGCTTTCTGGTAAGATGCACGCTACTGAGAAGTAGAAGAGAGATGAAGAAATGAAGCTGAGAACCAGAGAATCATCTAATATCTTACTTATGAAGAAATTAAGAGAGAGAAGGCATTAACACCAAGGGAGTTTTGGAGTTTGCTCTTTCAAATGGGAAATACATGTTTGAAATTGATGATCCTTAAGAAGAGGAGCCCAGATGATTATGAGGAGGAGGAGGAGGAGGAGGAGGATGATGATGATGATGATGATGATGAAAACATACCGAATCAGAATCTCTGGGGCAGGGATGAGGTGGAGGATGGATGTATTTTGTGGAAAAAGCACCCCAGGTGGCTCTAACATATACCTTCTTGGTTAGGAAAATGTGTGCTCCCATACACAGTTTTCCTTCTTTATTTTCTCCTGAACCAGATTAATTTTTCCAATGCCATAATTTAAAAAATAAGTTCAGATTATAAACACAATTCATTGAAAATTTGGAAAGCATGAAAAAGTACACATAAAAAGGCTAAAAATCTTCTCTAAACTCATTACCCAAAGATTTCCTCTTTAGTCCAGGGAGTCTAAATCTAGAATCCCTGGATGGATTTCAGAGGGTCCATGGTCTAAATCTTGAAAATTTATGGAAAATTACTGTGTCTTTTTTTCCCTTAGCATATACGTGGCTTTAAAAATATTAGTAGCGTATTACATGTTTTGTTTTGAGATTGCTTTTTTTCAGTCCCCAGGACATATTCTTAATATCCCATATCCTTGCGTTTCCTTTGAGAATATTGCTTTTAAAGAGTGAATAAAATTCCAACAGCCATCCCCCACATTGCTGGACAGTGATATTATCCATGTTGGCTACTAGAAACAATGCTGGAATTAACATATGTAATTGTATGTATTTATGTAGCTATGTACATAAATCTCCACATTTTCCTATTTTTTCCGTTCTGAGATGTACCTGAGATGACCTAGAGTCACCGGGTCAAATGGTATGTCCTTTTAAAGACTCAACATCTATTGCTTTGAGGAAAGATCTTGTCAATCTGTACACCTACCAGGAGTGTATTAAAGTGTGGGTGACTCTAGTTTTTTGTTTGCACTCTTTTTTGGGGGATAGGGGGAGGTAATTAAGTTTATTTATTTATTTTTAATGGAGGTACTGGGGACTGAACCCAGGACCTTGTGCATGCTAAGCATGTGCTCTACCACTGAGCTATACGCTCCCCCGGTTTGTATGCGTTTAAAACATTTTGTGTGTCTTTGGTTTCATTTTGAGTCTTTTATTAGTAAAGTTCTTTTGGAAAGTGGCAGCCTAATAAAGGGCTCGGGTGTCCTTAAATGTGCTCCCTGAAGAAGAAAGGACAGAAGAACTCTCCCGAGTTACTCTCACACCTTCTCCAGGCCTCCAGCCCAGGCTTCTCTTCTTCCAGGACGACGCCCTGGCGATCGGTCCGTCCCTGTGATGTAGATGAGGTCGTGAGTCCACACCATGGCCGCCAGCATCTGAACACCCTCCCGGCAGGATGAGGGGGCAGGGAATCCCCGAGTGTGAGTCCTGGTGGGAGGCATTTCCATGCTTCTCATCACCAGAGCTCTAGGAGCAATACTCTCTGTCCTAGCAGTCGGCCCGGGGTGTCTGAGCCAGGCTCCACCAGCTGGATGCTCCAACACAGGTGCAGGGAGATGGGGGAGTTACTCAGGCCAGCCGCAGGGTCCAGCAGCCGCAGCGGCCAGCAGCCGCAGCGGCCAGCGCAGTGCGTCAGCCTGGTCCTGAGGCAGGACCTTGCCTGGGTGTACTTGAGCCCATCCCTCCCTTTCTGGAGGCTTCTCTCTTGCCTTCTGTGGTGGATTGAATAACAGCCTTCCTCCCGGGAGACATCTTGTCTTAATCCTTGGCACCTGCGAAGACATTACTTTCCATGGCAAAAGGGAACTTCGCAGATGTGACTCAGTTAAGGATCTCGATCTAGGGGAAATGTCCTGGATCCTTCTTATGAGAGAAGGCAGGGGGCTCAAAGGTAGGGAAGGGCCATGAGCTGATCGCAGCAGAGATTGGAGTGATGTGGCCACGAGCCAGGCGATGCCTCTAAAAGCTGGAAGAGTCAAGGAACAGATTCTCCCCTAGAACCCCTACAAGGAACCAGCCCTGATGACACTTTGATTTTAGTTCTCTGAGACTTACGGGCTTCTGACCTCCAGAATCGTAAGACAATAACTTTGGTTTGTTTTAAGCTAGATATGCCATGATTTGTCACAACAGCAACAGGAAACTCATACATTTTCCACTATACTCCCAATACGAATGTCTGCTTGGTTTAGCCACTACCCATTCCAGTTGTTTATCACCAACTGAATGTCACCCACCTCCAGCCCTCAGCATGGTGTTAGGTCCATCCTCTGTGTCCCCATCATTGCCTGCTTTGCTTGAAGAAGCCCTACTCACCCTGAGTTGTGACTCTACCTGCTGGGCCACCTCCCCCTACCCCCCAGCATGCACACCCAACACGGGTTGCATGTGTGCATCTTTGGACCGCAGCACCTAGAGCAACCTATGAATAAATGTTAGTGAAATGAATAGATCAGAACCCATTTGTATACAAACACGTGCAGAAAAGGTAAAAACACCTTGAAAAAAATAGAAATAAAAATCTGAGTAGATGGAGAAACATTTTTCGTTAGGCTCCTTTTCTTTGGACAATGGAAAATATTTTTAAGTGGTATACTTATCTATCTAAAAGGAAATTTCTGTTCTGATTTATGACAGGATTAAAAGCTGACTTTCATGTGAACATGAAATACTAAACATACAATATGCTAGTGAAATCATTTGGATAGAACTCAAAGTAGAGCAAATGTGATCAATTTATGATATTACTAAAACCTAAGGGGAAATGAAACGTCCGTTTCAGCAGCGCTGGGTGTGTCCGTGTTTCTCACACTTCAGTGTTATTGCAGGACACTCCAGCAGCGGTTTGCAAAAGCTTGATGGTCTGCTAAACCTGGCTTTATCCAGCCTGGTGTGGAACACACATTTGAGACACTTGGGCTTAAGAGATCACTCTCCCTTGCACGACAGGGAGTTTTAAAGGATTTTCTCCCCTCCCCACCAACCGTATTCCCTGTCTAAATTTTTTAAGCCTTTGGACTCTATCCTACAAAAATGCAAAAGCACAAGTGCACAAGGATATTCACTGCAGCTCTGTTTGTAATAGCATTCCATTGGAAGCAACCCAAGTGTCAATCAACTGGAAAGTGGTTGAGTAAATTATGGGACATCCATAATCTGGAGGGCTACACTCTCCTTAAAAAGAATGAGGTAGTTTTATACATAGTACTTGTTTCAAAATCAGAATTCTCTGCTCTGCTCAAAACTCTCCAGGGCTTCTAGTTGCATTTACATCAAATTCAAACTCCTTCCCCTGGATAAAATGCCCTCCATGGGGGGCTATGCCCGCCTTTCTGACCCAGGGTCTGCACTCTCCATCAGCCTTCTCCATCAGCTCCCCCTCACTGCTCCCCCCAATGCTCACTGCCACCACAGGTCCTTTGCACTTGATATTTTCTCAGCTGAGAATGTTCATTCTTCCCTTGACCAATGTTTCTCAGCCTTAGTTACATGGTAAAACTATCTGCATTCCAGGCGGCATCCCAAACCCATCAATTCACAATCTCCGGAGTGGTACCCAGGTATTCAGCGGTTTGGGTTTGGCTTGCTTGTTGGGTTTTAAGCTTCTCAGATGGTTCTCTGCACAGCCCAGTTTGAGAACCACTGTGGCTTCCCATGGTGGCTCCTCTCCAACATTCAGGGCGTAGTTCAGATGTCACCTCCTCAAAGAAAGGATGGTTCTACTACTTTTCAAACCAAAGAGAGATAAGATGAGTACAAGACAAAACTGAATTTGTAAATATAAAGATGGAAAGTACAAGGTGGCATACATCGAAAAGACGGCATAGCACACAAAGGCCGATGGAATTGAAATTTCAGTTTGCTCACTTGCTAACTGTGATCTTGCAGCAGTTAGGTACCTACCATCTTTGAGCCTATATGAAAAGCAGATAAGCATATCCACCTTGAAGAGTGTTCTAAGGAATAACAAGACCACACAAGGCACATAGTGAACATTAGGTAAATAGTATTTGCTTTTGTTAAGTAACAAAGGATTCGTTGAAGCAGTAACACTTCAGAATTCAAAGAAAGCAGAAATGTCAAGTGTCCGGAGATCAGAGAGGGCTTCTCCAAGTCTTAAAGTAAAGCTAGAACTTGGGCAAGTGGAGAGAACGGTGAGGGTTGCAAGTGGCATCCCAGGAGACAGGGAACAGGAGGGACAGAGGTTAGAGGCAGAATTTTGTGGTGTGCATTTGGGGAAGAGGGAGTTAATCAAGAGGGAAGAGCTTGCCCAGAAAGACGGTGCAGCGGTATGTCAGGATGGGCGAACCTTCTGTTTTCTGTCATACAGCATCTTTTTAGCACTGGCGTTTCCCTGAATTTAATTGTGTAGAAGAGCCTAAGTCTCTGATTGGAAGCAGGCCCATCAGGCAGAAAGGTGGAGAGGTAGCGGTGGTAGGAGACAGGTTGGGAAGGGCATTTGGAAGGACAGGAACTTGTGTGGTCTCTCGGAGGCTGACTCTGAGCTGTTAACTGGCCAACCTCAAAGAAGCAAGCTTGTCAGGCTTCCCAGGGACAGACCACAAACCAGTTTCCAGCCCTTGGTGCTTCCTTGGGAAATCCCAGCCACCCTCCAGGGGGAGGCGGGGCAAAGCTCAGCTCTGTCTGTGTGACTCAGGGTCCTTGGTTGCCAGTCAGGTTCCTGCAACCAAGGAACATTCAACAAAGGAACTACTAACAAAGGGCAGGCAGGGTTAAGGGGAACGAACAAGGGATAGATGTGGAAATGGAAAGGGTCCTGAGCAGGGCGGGTGGGGGTGGGGGCTGCCAGCCCACAGCCCAGCAGGGGTGGGATGGGGGAATAAATACCCTGGTCTCTCTTCTTGATTGCCCTTATCTGCATGTGACTTCCCATTGGCCAAGCCCAAGCCAGAAGCCAAAGGGCAAGGGTGTCTACTGATGCAGTCCATACAGCTCAGCCTCCGGGGTGCAGAGCAGGATGGAGATGTGCAGAGTGGACCTGGAATTTCCAGCACAGCAAACAATCTAAGAGGCTGATTACCAGCCTGCATCTTCAAGGGATCCCCCTCCTCACTTTCCTCTCTACCTCCCACCACCACCCTCTACACATGTAATCGATCATCCAACCTTGCCAATTGGACCTCCTAGTATCTCTCAAAAATATACTCTGCTCACACCATATACCTAATTCCATAGGGATTAAAGATTTATGGTTTTACTTCTTACAGCTAAAAGTCCTGGATGAAAACCTCGCTGGATATTTATATAACTTAGAGTAAAGGGAGGACTTCTCAAATCATGACTTAAAGGCAAAACCACAGAGGAGAAGACTGATAGATTGTACTGCATAAAAACTGGAAACTTCCATTTGACAAAAACCACCATGAGAAAAATTGAAAAGGCATCAAAAAACAACCAAAATATAGTCAAACAACAAAATAAGAAAATACCATTTCAGCAAATTTAAGTAAAAGGAGAACTGTCTAAATATATAAAATTCTCTTACAAATAGATAAGAACTGACCCAAATTTGGGGGAGGAGGGAAATGAGAAGAAAACTAAACAATTAAGGAAAATGCTGTGAAAATAAAAACAGACGCACAGGCAAAGGACATGAACAAGACTGATTAGGGAGGAAAAACAACTGGATAGCGGCATATGGAACATTGTTTAACTACTTAGTCCAAGAAATGCGAATTTAAACAAGAAAATTTCTCCAAACAAATTCACAAAGATTGTTCTTAATGAGAATACTCAGTGCAGGCCAGGGTACAAAGAAAAGGGCCTTCATGAATTGCTTAGAGGAGTGTAAATTATCACAAAGTCTTGAAAAGCAAATTGGCAGCTCAGTATTGAGAAACTTTAAAATTCACTCCCCTTAAGCCAGCTTCAAAATTCTGGGAACTTGTACTTGCTTGAATCTGTTCAAGCACTCTCTTGCACAGGTACCTCAATGGGGCATATACCTTCCGAGTTTCACCTCCCTCACCTCCAGCTGATGTTTTTCTACTCCATCAACATGAAGCTACCTGTTCTTCCCTGTGCATATGCCCTGCACTTCCGGGCCTCTGAGCATCTCCGGTTTATTTTCCTCCTTCACCGCCTTCTTGGCTTGACTGGCTTTGCTTCCTCTTTTGGAATCAGCTCAGTTGTCAGAGGGTCTCCTCTGATCACCTGCCCAGCTGAATTAGTTTTCCCTTCTCCATGTTTCCGTAACACCCAGTGCATATAATTTTACAGAAAATTCACACATTTGTTTACATATATTTACAGATTCATATATTTATTTAGCTATCAGTCTCCACCATCTTGGTTTCTCTTTGTATCCCCTGTACTGGTACTTTTCAACTGGAGGCAATGCTGTCCCGCAGGGGGACATTTAGCCATGTCTGTAGACATCTTTGGTTGTCATAACGGGAAAACCAGGATACTGCTAAACACCCGACAATGTACAGGGGAGCCCCACAACAAAGACTTACCCTGCCCAGAATTGTGATAGTGCCGATGTTCAGAAATCTTACCCTACACCTAGCTTCTGCCTAGCGTGAAACGTAAAAAGCACAGATCAAAAAGGGCTTTTAACTACACCGCGAACAAGGGTAAAATGACCTTTTGAAGCCCAATTTCTTCTTCCATGCAGTGGGTGTAACACTACCTATGCCAGAAAGTTGCAGGGAAGGTTAAAAAAGATGTTATGAACAGTGCCTGGTACAAAGCTGATACTCCATCGGTATTAATTCATCCTAACAGTAAGTGCATAAATTAAAAACACTGGCCTGGAATATTTTGGTCCTGAAATAAAAACTCATTTCATAAACCACTTCGTTTTGTAGCTGAGGAGCCCCAGTCTTTAAAGGATAATGACTTGCCTAAATTGTTGGCGTCAGATCTGAGTTTCTAGTTTAGTGGCAAATCATATTTTAAATGCTTGCATAAGAAAAGAATTAAAAGCGGACTCTTGCAAAATAAATAATTATCATTTTTTTAGGTTTGACTTATTAATACAATTTTCATGTGTAAGTATAAAATTTTCTTTAAAATAGTTCGAATACTATTCTAGCAATAATTCAATTGAGTAATGTTACCAGAAGTTTCACAGGGATTTATTTTGAAGTTACATTCTTGGCATTTATGCAAAAATAGGCAAATGTATTAAAATACAAAGTTAAATAAATAATACATTCTTTTGACTGCAGAAGAGGTATAGCCAGAATCCAGAATAACATTTTAAATAATTTGTCATAATACATAAGCCACTCAAATATTAACATGCTTTCTGGAATCTATGCTAAAAATTAACGACCTTGTAATGACTCAGTTCTTCTTCCCTGCTCAGTTGTTAATACATACAATGAAATTCCTTAGCAAAATATAATTCAGAGGCACCATCTGACCTGAGATCTGATTCTAACATGTTATGGCTTTTAATATGAACACCAGTATAACCAGAATTTAAACAAATTATGGCAAACAAATTAAAACATATATATTTTAATATCTATCGACTTTATTAGGTGTTCCTTATACAGTCATCTGGTATGTTTAAAGAGTGAGCAATCATATATAAATAAAAAGGAAATATGGTCAAAACTGATTGAAGTAATAAAATCCTGAAACTAAATAACATCTCATAATTCATTGCACAGTATATATTAGATTTCATTACATCAGTATATAGCTTAGTAGTAAATTCTCCTGATGGCCATAAACCTCTAAGGTGTTGTCATCCTGAAAAATGAAGGGGAGGGAGTTGGTGGGGGTACAGAATGGATAAATCTTCAGTAATGCTGGTGTGATGTACCTTTACACAGTAAAGTTGTAGTGCATCACCACCTACTGGCTGAACTTAGTACCTATTCCAATAAAGGGATCTTTTTCCTGTTAAACGTCCCATTCACCCTTTAAATGTAGTCACCTCTGATACTGTGGTTCCTAAAACTCCTGTCAAATGGGTAAACCCATTTGCACTTCACCCGCCAGGCCATCAAGGATTTGGTTAATACAGTTTTTATGTTCCTAACCTTTAAATTCTGAATATTTTGGTTATTTTTAAAGCCACGTATTTGATGCCTGTATTAACAAAACAGCATCCTGTTTGTGAACATAGATTATGACTATAGGAACTTTGGGCTTTGGCTCAGTTTTTATTCTTATTACTGAACCTTTTAGCAAGTCAGAATAGTCCTGTGTGCCAGGAGCTGAGTGCTTGACATATAATGAAGTCAGTTAATTTTCATAACAATCCTGTAAAGTAGGTTATCATTAGCCCCATTTTATTGCTGAGGAAGAGACACAGAAGGTTAAACTATGTTCCTAAGGTTACCCCGTATGTGAATGGCTTCAGGTCTGGGCGGTCTAACTCAGAATTGGCTCTGAATTTTTTTTTTTAATTCTGTCTACAGGACGATGAGCCAAATGGGTTTTATGAATATAACACCCACCAGCAATATATGGGATTCAAACTTATTTGAAAAGATCTGAGAGAAGAAACTGGAGCATTGAAACAATGGCAGTCCTTTGCTATCTGAGAATTTATCTCAGTTACCTTGTTAGGTCTAATAGGGAAGCATCATGACACAAAAGTGTTTACTAATCAGCAGATGCTTAAGTAAATAATCCCTTACCATCAGCACTTACCTACATTTCTCAGTTTCTCTGTGATTTTGCAATACTGTTCTGACAGCGTAATTCGATTGCAAAGTCAAATCACAAATTTTACAAAAATACCAAGCATGTTGAAGAACTGCTTTTATCATGACCAAAACCACTATCAAACGAGAATCTGGGCAGCTTGGACAGACCAAAAAATCGACAATGATTTCAGGATAGGTATTTCAGAAAATAACCTGAGTATCAAGAGAAGAGAGGCTCTCAAAGATTTTAATGAGGGTTTCTAATATTTTAGCAAAATTTTAGACATTCTCTATTGGCACAATTTCCAATAGCATTTGGAACTTCATGTCTCTGTCACATGTTGGCAATTCTTGAAATATTACAAACTTACCACTATTGTTATTTGCTATGATAACAAGTGATCTTTGATGTTACTACAACTTGAAGGCTTAGATGGTGTTTAGGGTTTTTTAGCAACAAAATATTTTAAAATTATATGCATTTTTTTTGGACATAATGCTTTTGCACACTTAATAGATTACAGTTATAAACATAACTTTTACATGCACTGGGAAACCAAAATATTCGTGACCCACTTCATTTTGATGTTTGCTTTATTGTGGGGGTCTGGAACTGAACTGGCAATAATCCCTGGGGTACGCTCTATCACACAAAACTTGCTTTCCACTCTGTTGTTTTGTTCTTCAAGGTAAGACCCCAATCAGATATTCCCCCAACACACAGCAGTGGCTTGTGGAACACCGTGTAGTCTGCAGGCTCCACACAGTTGCTTCCCCGCTCGCTGTGGTTTCACACTTCCACCAAAGAAGGCATTTTAAAATTTAGGGGTGGGAATGATGACATTACTGAATGGTTCAAATTTATATTTAAAAAGTAGACCTTTAAATATTACTAGTATCCAATTCTTAAAAATATACTTTTAACAACCACTTTCAAAGTGGGACAGTCACTGGGAAGAAAGTAAGATTTGTGTTCATATTTTTGTTTATTTTTCTAAAGCCTATTTTTCGTTTTCTAATACACATATTAACACAGGTGCATGTATATATATATATATATATATATATATATAATTTATACAGATGCATACAGGGGTTGCATAATTTTTTTTAAAAGATAGGATGTAAAATCAATTATACTTGGAGAGTAGTGGTTGGAAAAGGCTGTCTTCCAATCCTGGCAACCTAGGGGGTGAGTCCTCTCTTTCACTGAGTAACTTTTAAAGTCTGAGAGCCAGTCTGCTTGCGCAGTTTGCTTCAGGTCAAATAGCCACTGATTTCTTACTCCATCCATCCCTGTAAGGGAGGCCCTTCTAAGTGTCTTGCTAACCTACAAAGACAATACAAATGGGACTGTTCTACTTGGAAGGATGTGATTTACTTCAGTAAATTAAAAAGTTATCCAACCAGTGAAGAAAATGGATTCAAGTGGCTCCTCTGAGCTCCAGGAGGCAGTTAACCACTAACTGAAAAATATTTTAGAAGTTTGGAAAGAACTGTCACAGATATGTAAATTCAGTAGTTACTCAGAATAAGGTTTAGAATTCCAAAACTCCAAAATAATTATAATAGATATTTATTTAAAGTAATACATTTATACCCAGATAGTTCTAAGTTGTACATTTCAGGTTTAACCAACTTCATAAAAATATTTTGAGGACAGCGGCATCTGCAGATTTCAACTACATGATTATTTCTTTGCCCATTCTTCTTTCTCTTTTCTTTCCCGAATAACCTCTTTCAGATATGGTTCAAGGTAGAATTTATCCTAAAGAATAAATTAAAAAATATATTATATGCCACCATCACATACTCATATATTGCAAATACTCATTAAATCTTAAACAGAAGAACTCCATCAAAATTAATTTCCAACTTAAGAAAATATATTTTCAAGCAGACTAAAAACTGTCTGCTTTCCTAAAATGTAAAAACTCACAAAGATATTGTCACAAGCTGCCTTGACAGGTTATTAGAGGAAAGTCTGTCAGAGAAGAAAAAGGAATGAGAGCCTAAAGGTTTGGCCTGATTTCAATGCAGCTCCAGGGGTGAGAGTTTGCTTCAGATTGTCCTTCTGGGAGCCAGAAGGCCGCTCAACGGGCTGATCCCATGAGCACCACCATTTTTTTTTCATCTGAGCAGAAAGCAGACTGCAGAGGGAGAACACCACCTGGGACGCAGAAGACCTGCATTCCAGTCCTGATCTCCGTATCAGAGACCCGCTTAGCGATTTGGGAAGTCACGTTACCTCTACGGCTCAGTGTGTTTTATGTCTGAAATACGGAGCTAACATTTGCTCTACTAACCTCACCAGACTGTCATAAGGATATGATTTGTTTGACACAACTTTAAGAACACTAAAGTACTATACAAATGAATGTGCTTCTGTTTCTAATGCTCGAACCTTAACAGCCAACATTATCAGATACATAAAAGCTCTTCTTCTACCTCCTCATATTTCGTCCACTGCTCTTTAGGCAAGATCTGCTGCCTCATGGACAGGTCCAGTGCTCTCTTAATGCGAAACACCCTCTCGTTATAAAGGTGCTCAGGAAGCCTTCTTATGGCCTCTTTTACATCGTCATTCTCATATATTGTATCATCTCGCATTAAGCCTATGATAGAAAACAAGAGAGTTAGACTAAATATTCATTTCAAATTAGGGAATTTTTTAAAAAATGAGTGAAACATTTTTATGAGTTATAACTTAAGTCATTAACTTGGGTGAAATATAAACAGTTAAGTACGATGGAAACTCAGTGCACTTCATATATAGTAAAATGGGTTATTTCTTAAATGGTACTATTGAAACAATATGAGCCTTTTAAAATCTACTTTTACCAATTTTATCTACAGTAATTTTAAAAAGTTAAAATGTCTACCTTGTTTTTAAACACATATCAATAAACCACATCTCTACTTTCTTATACTTTAATTCTGACATCAAGGTATTAAAGAACCTTAAAAGGACAGTGTACTAAGGAAATCAGTAACATTCAATGATGCTTCCATCAGGCTTCAATTACACAAGATGACATTCATGGCCAAGTACACAGTTCTAAAAAAAGTTCAGGCATCAAATAATTGCAACGATGTCAGACATTTTTAACATTTGAAAAGCAGAAGAAAACACAGATACTCACCCAGCTTATTAAACCCGGCAGCATTGTAATACCATTTTCGAATACCATCCAGCCACCGGCTTGATGCTGCAACTGATATTGTCACATTGTTAGCTGCTAACAATTCACTTATACCGTGTGGAAGCAATTAGAGAACACAAACACAGGAAGGAATTTCTTTTAAAAGGATATACTGTATATACTGTAGATAAAAATTGCTTACTTTATCTATGAACAAAAGTGACTGCAGGTAAAAAATCAGGTAGTAAGTCATGGGGAAAAAGGGTAAACTGAAACATCAAATATACAAAAGATCATAGGTACAATTACAGTCCCTCGATGTCCACTGGACATTAATTCCAGGACCCTCCTCAGATACCAAAATCTGAGATGCTCAAGTCCCTTACGTAAAATAGTGAAGTATCTGCATATAACCTAAGCACATCTTCCAGTATACTTTAGCTTCTATTGTTTGTGTTACGAGGGGGAGGTAATTAGGCTTCTTCATTGATATCCACTTGGAGGAGGTACTGCGGATTGAACCCGTGACCTCTTGGGTGCTGAGCATTCGCTCTGCCACTTGATATATGCCCTTCCCTCATTCCAGTATACTTTAAATCATCTCTACATTACTTATAATACTTAATACAATGTAAATAGTTGTAAATACAAAGTAAATGCTAGGTAAACAGTTGCCCAAGAGCAGCAAATTCAAGTTTTTGCTTTTTCAAATTTTCTGGAATTTTTTTTCCCAAAGATTTTCGATCAGGAGGTTGGCTTAATCCACAAATGTGGAACTGGGGACACGGAGGGCCAAATGTACTGCCACCCTCACTTCTCAAAGTCAAGCACCCTATTCCTTTATGTCCCTCCGCTATCATCAAAATTGAAGGGGTGGGTGGAAAAGAAACTACGAACTTCTCCATCATTTGTTGTTTCAGAAATAGATTACAGGAAAAACTAAACTTTTCAAGGGAGTTGGAGTTTTATGAAAAGGTGAGATTTCATGATATGCAGGTAGGTCTAAATGACCCCTATCCCCACCCTCCACCCCCCAAATTTTTATTCTACATTACCTTTATTTCACTTGGTTACTCTCTTAGAAATACATGTATTTCTAGGATTTTGTCATTTAATATCAATATGGACTAGTAAAAGAAGCCCATTTTCCTTCTCCCAAGCAGCTAACTTTACACCAAGGGAATGAACAAGGAGAAATATGTACAGTTAAAACTCTTTGGGGAACAGGACTGAGCCTAATGGGTTAGCCGGTAGGTACTAAGGGCAACATCATTGTGCCTGATGTTTATAGAAGAGCTATGGTATAGAAGGGGAGGTATGCCAAGTTCAAATTTCCCTTAAAACTTTGTCTTAGGGCTAGCCCCTTACCAAAGAAGGAAAGCAAATTTTCCTTTTACTCCAACCTCTCCTTGTTCCCTGCTCCTTAGCACATCACAGATTACAGGGCTTTAGTAAAACTCCCTGGAAATTAAGCACCACGTGTAACACTGCTTTTAGAAAAATAACTAACAAACAGTCAACAATCTATAAACATACTTGCAAGAGACAACTTATTTGTAAACATATTTATCAGTGATGGTGATGATTAACATTCACTGAACTTACTGTGTGTCAGGCACTATCCTATTTGCTTTACCCTCATTAGCTCGGGTTATTTACAACTCGCCTGTCGTTGCAGAAGAGGAATAAGGCTTACTCAGTTATCCCACCCGAGATTAGAGGCAGTTAGGGTTGAGGCCAGGCCTATCTGCTTTCCAAACACAGCACAGAAGCAGAATGCCGTCAATATTTGTCAAGTTAATGAAATAATGTTTTCTTAAATGTTTCTCCCACCCACAAAATTTAGGTCATTTAGGTTAACGAATTTTTCTGGCAAGCTGACGTTTCCTGATAGCTTCACAATTGCTCTGGGGGCAGAGAGAAAAGGGACCAACATTTTAAAAAAACTATTTCAATTTATACCGCCAGAGGGCAGGGATTGGCAAAAATAAAAAAAAATTCGGAAAACCGTATTTGATGTTCACGTTGTTTTAAATATTCCGGTAATTTCTGCATCCTATTCCATGACAAATACGTTTGTTCTAATGCCTACAATGAATACAAATTTCTCCAAATGCACAGATCAAGCTGACGTTCCAGATCAGCCAAGGTTAACCTGAAGCTTTGCCGTAACCCTTGCTCTAATTCCCAGTAGGAGAAGCGCGAGGGATGGAGTGAGGTTTCCAATCCTATTTCTTCCGGTCACTTTGCCTCAGTTATCTTATCAGCGTAAAAGGGAAATTAATACCGTCCTTGTCGCGCGGGCAGGAAAATGCATCGAACTGACAACGCACATGACAGCGCTTGGCTCACAGCGAGCACTCAGTTCACTTGGGTTGGGTCAGCCACTAACTGTCTCCTGATGCCCTTGAATCTTCTAAGGCCGAGGGGAAGGACTGCGCAGCACGCGCTGCCCGAACGCCAGGGCTGTGAGAGCCACCGCGGGCACCTTCACCACCCGCAGGTCTCATCCCAACCCTCCGGGCGAGCCCGGCCAGGAGACAGCAAGGGGGTGGGGCCAGGACGTCCTTTAGGCCGGCCGGAGCCGCCGCCTTCCCTTACGCCGCAAACCTGGCCACTTAGAAAAAACAGAGGAAGAGGAGCAAGTTGCTGCTAGAATAAAAGGTTGAGCGCGGCGATGCCCGCCGACCGGGACGCCGCTCACTTACCGGCAGGCCTGCCCGCCATTTTGACCCGAGACAGAAGCGTTGCCTGCTGGGTAAGTCCTAGAGGACGCGCAGGGCCCAGAGCGCAGGCGCTTCACGTCACGTCGCGGGGCGAAGGGGGACGCTCGCGCAGGCGCAGTTCTGGCGTCCGACGTTCGGCACCTCAGAGCGCGCCTGTCCGTCAGGGCTGTACTAATCCGGTAGGCTTGGAATCCCGCCCAGTTGCAAGACGCATTCCTTGTGACATAATGGGAAAGATACTAGGCAAGGAATTAGGACGTCAGGTCTTTAGCCTTGGGTTCTGTTACTGACGAGCTCTGAGAGTTTCGGCAGTATTTATTGTGCCCTTTGTGCCAAAGAACACGCTAAGCGTTTTGTGGGCATATTTTCATTTAATTACGAATCTGTAAAATGAATGCTACTATGATTATACCACTGTAGGGAAAAGGAAACCGAGGTTCAGAAAGGTTGCATAAATTGTCCAAGGGCACATAAGCTAGGAGAAATTCAGATTCATCTTCCAGAATCTGAAGGACTCAGATAAAACTTTGGCACTCCTTAATTCTAGGGCCATATGCTACACCACTAATCCCAGAGACACCAACCCTCTATGACATTCAATTTCTCTAGGTGAAGTTCTACATCAAGTATTTTAGTGGTTAGTTGAGAAAAAAAAATGTTTACTATTAAATCTAATATGCATAGCAGAATTTGGATGCAATTTTAAGGTAAAAGCAAGTACACTTTTAAGGTCTCAGTCCCAACATGTTAAATCTAACGTACGAAAAACTAGGGGCAGCCGTATCACAAATTGTCGAGGGAGAAAAGTTATTACTAAAGGATGCAGAACAAAATAATTGGTTAATTAGTAGACATGGGGCGGGGTGGGAAGGGGGCAAGTCCGACCCTCTCTCTACCCTTTTCGCTAAAATAAGTTCCAGATATATTAGAGATTTGAAAGTTGGCGCGGGGTGGGAGGGAATACCTAGGGACAGAAAACAGTTGGAGTTAAGATAACTGATAGCTCACTCAGTTACTGATGAACTTCTATCAGCACTACTGTCTTGGTCAGCTCAAGCTCCATGACAAAATACCATAGAGCTGGGTAGCTTAAAAACCAGACATTGATTACCTCACAGTTGTGGAGGTTAGAAGCATGAGATCAAGATACCAGCATGGTCAGTTTCAGTTGAGATCTCTTTTCCTATGGCTTGTAGAGGTCTGTCTTCTTACTATGTCCTCATATGGCAGGGAGAGAGCACTCTGTTTTGTCCCTTATAAGGACACTAATATCATGGAAGTCTCAACC
Source organism: Vicugna pacos (assembly GCF_048564905.1). Classification (NCBI taxonomy): domain Eukaryota; kingdom Metazoa; phylum Chordata; class Mammalia; order Artiodactyla; family Camelidae; genus Vicugna; species Vicugna pacos. The sequence goes on from NC_133011.1 coordinate 6,775,890, forward strand.
TTTTGACTTCATCTAAACCTAAATTATCTCCCAAAGGCCCCAACCAAATACCATTACATTGGGGGTTAGGGTTTCAACATGTGAATTTGGAGGTGGAGGGACAATTCAGTCCATAGCAACTACCCACTAATGTCTTTTTCTTCCATCCTGAGACCTAGGACAGTACAGAATTCCATATAATTGTAAATTCAAAAGATCTCATGATCTGAGTCACAATCCAGTTCTAAAATTCTGTTGCCTTCTCCCTTCTCTGTGCCCCGCAATTTCTCAAGTTACTCAGTGCCACACATAGTACTAAGAAGTGATGAATGGCTGCTCCCAGACTACACCAGCCAAAGTCAAGTCTGAGATATGAAGAAATGCAATACACTTGTAAGTTGGCATATTGCCACAGGAAGTACTCAGTAAACTCTTCTCCCTTCCTTTTTACCCTTCAAGTTTCAGTTTGCTGGTTCCTGGGTGAAGACAGTGAGAAGGAAGACCTTGCTGTGGGATCAGATACCCAAGACTGCCGCAAAATCCAGCTCCTACAGGTATTAAGTCTAGAGAGCCTGGATGTTTGCTGATAATCATTAGTATTGATTCAAAAATTATTTTTGGTTTTCCTCCAGTCATATGGCAGGATTGCACTTCTCTGCCCCCATTAAAGCTAGGGATGGTCCTGTGATGCTTGGGCCAAGAAAAATCCTGGCTCAAGTTTCCAAGAGGATAAGCACAGATGTGCAAGTGTCCCATGAACCAGAGTGCACCAGCCCAGAGTCAGTGTGGGAGGGGACTACAACACAAGTGCAAATACCAGGTATGGTTCCTTGGGGGCCACCAGTATTAAGTCTACTCAATCTTGTGACCCCCAAGGCAGGTAACCGAAGTCATGATGCCTCATTTTACAAATAAAAAATCAGACTCAGAGGTTAAATCACTTGCTCAGAATTATATGTCTAAATGGTAAATGGAAAAAAAAAGTATCAATTCATGCTATAAATCTTTACACACTGGCAGTAAGTCAAAGTTTTGTTATGGCCTTTTACCTGGTCTTACTGCTTACTTTCAAACTACTGTCGTCCCTATTCCTTGTCCTTTCCTGATTCTTAGCAGCCAGCTGTGGCCAACTATGAATATCTGTGCTCAGGAACGTAACAGTGTAGCTAATGCAAAATCGACTGTGTTTTGTAGCATTATCTAAGTGAGTAGTATATTACGTAGGTAATACTTTATGCTACAGAAGCTCCTAACATTTCAAAGAAAATAGAGCTGTCTTGTGATGAAACCACTTTAAAAGACCTTGAAAATAAAGAGGATAATCCCTTACTGTTCTCATCTTCACCAGAGGGGCAATACACCAGCCTCCAGTACAATGACTCTTTCTCTAAGCTTGCTGTATCTTCAGTTCTCTCTTTCCCAAGGAAGGAAATCGTTGAGTCAAAGGTGAATTACGCTACCAGGAACTTGTAAGAAACATCCACCAAAAGTGTACCCAAATTTACAGTAACAAGAAATTGTTTCCAATATCAATTGAGGCTTAAGGCATTTATTTTAAAATATATTAATTTATTCATATATACATTCATTTACATTATTACATTTTAACATTCATCAAAAACTAAAGAGTTTTTAAGAATTTTTCAAAGTCCTGTACTGAGGCCTTGGCCATCTCTTCACAAAATATTTCATCAGGCATAGATACCAGTTTGTCCAAAGAGATGTAGTTAGGTTTTGCTGGATCATACTGTGCTCTTCCTAAATAGGTAAGAAACAAATGCCTTTCTTTGACTTTGAACAACCTTGTATTAAATACCTAGGGAAAAAAAACAGTTAAAAAAAAACATTATGCACTGAAAAATGAACTGTTTATTTGGCTAAAAATTTTAATAGGCTAGCAAGTACAAAGTTTTGACCACATGCTCTGTTAAGTATGATAAATGCTAGAGGGTTTAAACCCTTTGGCTTCTGCTAAGAAATTCTGATTAAAAAGGGACTCAAAACTTAACAAACAACAATTGTAAAATAATAAAGGGCTACATTACAGGCAAAGACCAGACTAATCCAGGGAGATGGGAGAAGCTGTTAAGAAAGCAAATTCTCAGGCTCCACCCCAAACCTTCTTAACCAGAGACTTTGAGAGTGGGGCCCACAAGTCCACCAAGGGAGTCTCATGCCTGCCAAGTTTGAGAACCAAAGTTAGAGATCAAGGTTTACAGCATCAAAGATTGTGTAAGATTTCATACTCTGTGATGCTCCCCTATTTTTCCCTTCTTTCTTTCTTTTTTAATTCCTGGTGCTCCCTCTGACTGGTATCAGAATGAAATGTACCTTGACCTCAGGGGAGCGGCTTACCCACCTTGGGGTTAAAACTCCTGAGGGAGTGGAATGAGGGCAGTAACTTGAAAAAGGAATCAGAAGCGGGCTAAGTCCTGACAGCCAGATGCAAGAAAGGAGGGAGACCTGGGAGATGTGGCCAGACTTAAAACAGAGCCCCAAGCTGAAGACACATCTGTGAGGCTCGGGGCCAGGCCCAGTGAACCACGTTCAGTGTTCCGTCTCAGGTTCTTCTCTTGGCTGTATTCAGATACACTGGGGATGCTCCACATGGCACATAACCTCCAGGAGTCATTATGTTCAAGTGGAGACAAACTAATTAACAGATCACTTGGAAAGGCTTGGATTCTCTCTCCCCTCCCCCAACCTCTCCCTCCCTCCCTCTCTCGCACTCTCTCTCACTCTCGCTGCTGACCACCAGGGACCACTATGCAATGTCAGAAAAGTTTCATCCTATTAATGATCCATTAAATTCTCAGCAAATAAGCAAAAACAAACACAAACAAACAAAAAAACCCCCTCTAAGTGGAGAATTACTGATCCCTTCTCATCCTAACTGGACTCCAGCTCTGCCTTCGCAGAAGCCCGCAGGCGAAGAGGAGAAACAAGGTCTTAGCGGAAGCAGAATATAGCCTCTTTCCTGCACTAGTGACTTCCTCATGTTAATTACCGCCACTGCTTTGAAATGAGTAAATCAACCATACTTATTAAGTTAAAATTGTTTCCCTGTTTTTAATTAATCATAAAAATAACTACCAACCAGAACTGTTAAACTGCTTTTGCATGAGAAAGCTGTTTCACAACACTAAATTTTTAAAGCACCAGCCAAAAATTTAAAGTCAGTATCAGTTCCCTCATGGTCCTGCTGTCAATTAATGTATTTTTCTACTAATTTTTTTTTTTTTTTTTACAATATTACCCAGACCCCTAGGAGTCTGAGAATCCTCCTGCTATGGAAGCCACAGCTGTTCTACAATTGGACTTCTCAGAGCTAGGAGGTGGGGGGCCTAAAACCTGTTTTTTCAAACAACTGATTTTGATGCATCTAGTCAAGTTTATAGTTCCCTCTCCTTGGAAAGTCTCTGTCCATTTTTGAGACTCCACTCATTCTACTGACAGCTCAGCTGTCACCTTCTTAGAGTGGCAGTATATCCTAGGGAAGCGTGTGCGTTTTCAAACTGACTGCCAGGGTTCTAATCCCGGCTCTGGCCCGTTACCTGGGTAACCTTGGACAACTTACTGAATCTCTTTATGCTTAATTTCTTCATTTGTAAAAATAGGGATAACAATAGTACCCACCACATCTGGTTGTTGTGAGGAGGAAATGAATTAATACAAGTAAAGCAGTAAAGACAGAGCTGGCACATAGTAAATAAGCAACCAACGGCTGTTACTATTTCTGTGCTTTTCCTACCTCTCCTAAATTCAGTCAACAGCTCTGTAAGATATCTGGTTAAGACGCTAACATTATGGAAAGTGAGTACATTTTAAGAACTTGTCTTCCACACGAGATTACAGGTTCCACAAGAACACACGACTCATTGATTTTTTTTTTATCCTCAGATCTTTCCTATCATGCTCTACAGTCACTGAGTTATCTACCAACCCAGTGGAAAACAAATTGTTACTGCTTTTTAGTTGAAGATGATTTACTTTACAGTGCTTCCATAAGCCAAATTTGCACTACCAGGCTTCTAACACTTTTTATAATGAATACATATGATAAAATGGAAAAATTCTCTATTAAGGACCCATTCATAGTGAAGCATGATAGATAAATAAACACAGCTGTTTGTGAAGGGGAATTGTACTGAGCACAGTCCAGTTCGGAGAGTTATATTAAAGTCATATTTCTTTGCCCACCTTTACATCAGGAACACATGTACCAAAGGGAGTAGAAGGATTACTTTAATGAAATTCAATCTTTCATTTATCCAGTGAATACTCACTGAGTGTCTATTCACATGCCACACAGGGAAGAAGGATGACTTTTATGAGATTCAATCATTCATCTGTTCAACAAATATCTATCCAGTACCTACTAATCGGCCCGGTATAGTTTCAGACTCTGGGAATTCAGCAGTATATAAATCAGACAAGATCTCTGCTTTCAAAGAGTTAACATTCTTGTGAACAAGCAGATAATGTCATCCACTCGGCAAAGAACAGTAAAGTCTAATTACTTTAGAAAATGTAATTATGGCTTTGGCGTGATGGCTAACTGGAAGTGTTCTATGCTTTGATAGATCATTACAATATGGCTTATTAACTAATGAATTTAGATAGATTGTGAATAAAAAAGTACACTTAGAATTGAAAGAACCTTTAAGAGCAGTGGTGTATTTCAAACCTAAATGGAGAAAAGCGTAAGAGAGAATAAGTTAGATTCCAACAGGTAGAACCAGGAATAGGTGCAAACCACAGGGAAATAGATTCGTCACTTATATGTCCTCAGAGATGTACATGTGTGCCCTAGAAGTTGTAAACTGTTCACAGGTGGTCCCTCGACTGCATCTGCTGGATGTGTTCTTGATCAAAAGATGAGGGAGAAAAAAGATCTTAATGCAACTCTCAGAACTATACTGCAATTGGTCCAATTCCTTCACAAACAGCAAGGGGTTTTCACAAGTGGACAGCACTGTGTGCGAAGAGCGATGACAGTGCTTACGGAACAGAGAGCCACATGCTCCTTACCTGTGGGAACTTCACAATGATGTGGTGGGGAACGCGCATCACGTTGTGCACGTAGTCAAAAGTCTCGGTAAGTTTCCTTTTATTTGCAGTTAACATCTTTGGGATTTTGGTGATCATATGTTGAATTTCATTATGTTTAAAACCTAGTTCAAGTCGATAAACCTAAAAGAAAGCAGAGTTGCTATGAATCACCGACAGAAATAGTTATTTTGGTAATATGCCAGAGGACACATTGATTCTTTCAAAATTTAAAATTAGGATGTTAAAATCTGGAGACGGCTATGCCAATGCCCTTAAGGGTTCATGGCTTCCTGCTTCTGGGGTAACCTGAACTTTAAACCCCTCTCCTGAGAGTGAGCTACTCACAGCCTGATGATCATCACGAAGATCACCAAGGAGCTATCATAATTATGGGACAGAAGAACGGTGGACAAAGGAGGACTGGTCAGGCTGTCTGTGTGGGCTCCACACCACACAGGCGGGCAGTAAGATTATAAAAGTGCTTCCTGAGCCTCTGCTTCCAAGCACCCTCATATACATGTCATCTGGAAAAACTACATGTCAAAATTCCAGAGATCACCTAAATGTGGGTTAGGTCCTCTGTGTGTAGTCAGTCTCCTGAGCCCCTCACCACCCACTGTTCTGGTCACCGTGCATGCAACCCCTCACTGAGCTGTAAGCACCACAGTGCAGGGACTATCTCCCCAGCCCAGAGCATGAGCAGGTACTCAACAAAATTCTTCAACAGCTGAGTATGAGACACTTGAAGCACCTCAGAAAATAGTCTTTATATAATTCCAAATACCACTACAGCTTCGTATGCTAACAAGTCAGCTGCCCTTGGTTCTATACTGTCCTCATGGAGGGAGGACAGTGAAGAAGATCTGGGATGTTCTGTGACAGAACCAGAGCTGGCAGGTGGCACAGGTTCTGAGAGCAACACACTGGCCACTACTCTCTTCAAAGAAGCCTTTTTTTTGGCTCCAGGCTCCACAGCTCATGTTCCCCTGAGGTGACAAAGACACAGACCCTCACACTGGGCAAAGGGAGCAGACATCCAACCTGCTACTCGAGGATTACGGGGATCAGTGTCTGCAAGGCCACTTATTCATGCCACACCGGCTCAACATGTGAAAATATCAGAAACTAAAATCAACTGCTTGCTAGATATTTATTGTATCATTTCCTTGTCCGTCTTTTTAGAAGTAACTTTTTTTACAATCTAGTTTTCTTTAAGATGATGGTAGCAAATCTATCCTCTTCAGAGGACTTAAACACTTAAAGAAATGGATTCCTCAAAAACTTACAGGCATCTGGGCATATATCCAGAAGGAACCCTACTTCAGAAAGACACCTGCACCCCAATGTTCATAGCATCACTATTTACAATAGCCAAGACATGGAAACAGCCTAAATGTCCATCAACAGATGACTGGATAAAGAAGATGTGGTATATTTATACAATGGAATACTATTCAGCCATAAAAATGACAACATGCCATTTACAGCAACATGGATGTCCCTGGAGAATGTCATTCTAAGTGAAGTAAGCCAGAAAGAGAAAGAAAAATACCATATGAGATTACTCATATGTGGAATCTGAAAAAAAAAAAAAAAAAAAAGAACATAAATACAAAACAGAAACAGACTCAAGACATAGAATACAAACTTGTGGTTGCCAGGGGGAAGAGAGTGGGAAGGGACAGACTGGGAGTTCGAAATTTGTAGACACTGACAGGTATATATAGAATAGATAAACAAGATTATACTGTATAGCACAGGGAAATATATACAAGATCTTGTGGTAGCTCACGGTGAAGAGTATGCAACAATGAATATATGTATGTTCATGTATAACTGAAAAATTGTGCTCTACACTGGAACTTGACACAACATTGTAAACTGACTATACAAAAAACAAACAAACAAAAACAAACAAACAAAAACTTACAGGTGTCCTACCTTCATATTTTCCTTCACAGGCTCCAGACTTCCAGTAAGGAGCCTTGGGAGACGAATTACCAGATCTCTAGTCTACGGTTATAAAACAATCTATTATTAATACATTTGCATATTCAACTGGTTTGGAAAAAAACAAAGCATTACTAGGAATACAAAACTAAAATGTAAAATACGACCCAGTAGAGAAATGCTAAGCCTAGAAATATATAAACTTAATACTGTTTGAGGAAAAAATTAGTGCTGAGAATAAAACTTAAGGAACTAATTTTATGGAATTATTATAAAACAACACAGCTATATGATTACCCTAGCAAGGTAACTCATTTTTGTACAGAAAATACTAGGCATTTATAGAATTCATGTGGGACGGGTATCGGTTAGAAACAGGAGATTTAGCAGTTACTAAATGTAGTTGATGTGGAAACATACAAATTCTCCCCTTTTCTTTACCTTCTTCACACTAAGTTCAAGTTCCTTCTGAAAAAATCCCAATCTGTTATCCAGTCTTTCCACTGAAAAACTCAGCAAAAATGGTGCATTTCTGACCATCTGTGCAATGTCTGCCTTACTGAAATTTTTTGACTGTAGATAAGCCACTCTAGAGAAACAAACAGAATACATGCACATAAGAGAAATATTTAGTGTCACGCGACTTTCCAAAGTAACAACATTCAATAATAAGGGCCCCAAAATGGTGAGAAGAAAACAAGCATTCACCAGCTCTAGAAGGGCTTCCACGTACGTGCAGACACAGACAGTGTTTCTAACATCGACTGATAGATTCCCTTTTCAGTTAACCTGACATTTTATTAGTTGGTAGAAAAAAATGAAATAGATTCTGTTTAAGAATTTTTCTTTCTTTGCTAAGAGTAGAAAACACACAAATTAAGAAAAGAAGAGATTCAGAACTCTTTTTATAAAGAAAGCCTGTCAAGAATGGCTAAGACTGAAAAGAGGAATTTTTTCTTTCAGTACATTTACTGAGAATGTATTTTCATAAATAATTTTTACTAGAATCTTTCAATATGTATTTTGTTAATAACTGAGAACTTTCCTGATAAGTTTCTGGGAACCAAAGTAAGGTAGTAAAATATAGAGAGTCTGACTATAAAATTACATTATTTATTTAAAAAAAATCTATAAATATACAAAAGGCAGTTTACTTAAATGCCTAAAATTCCAGGACATGATCTTGTTTAATTCTCACCACGAAAACAAACAAAAAACAAACAAAAAAACCCTGTGTGACGAGGTAAATGTCCCACATTGCACCTGAAGAAACAGAGATTCGGAAATAACTTGTCTCAGACCAGCAGCTAATTAATTACAAAGCTGAAATTTAAACTCACGCATGCCTACTTCTAATACCTATATTTTTATACCACATATCAGAACTTATATTTTATACTCAGTAACTATTACTCCTTTAAACCAGTCCCTTAGAGGTGATGAGAGAAAAGATTGATAAATTTTAATTACGTAAAAATTTTAAATGCAAGGCAAAACAAAAACAAAAAACCCACCATCAACGAAGTCAGACAAGTGACAAGCTGGGAAAAATACTTACAACGTGTCACAGAGAAAGAACTAATTTTGTTAATATATAAAAGACTGCTTACCAAAAAAAGCCCATTTAAAATGGCAAAGGACATATAGAAAAGGAAATATAAACACAAGTTTGACACATGGAAAGATCCTCCAAACATCTGATGGGCCAAACGTCATTTCCAAAGCAAAAAAGAGGCATTGTTCTTATCTATAAAATGAATTGAACTCATAAAGTTTGATGACACTGGATTAGTGAGGATAACAGGGAACCTGGCACTTCTGTACACTGTTGGTGGGAATGTAAACTACAACTAACTTACATGAAGGACAACTTGTTGATATCTGTTAAAAGTACACAAGCACACACCCCAGCAATGACCTAGCAATTCTACTTTTAAAAATACATCCTACAGATACACATCAATATGTGTCAAATGATGTACATACCAGGGGAGTCACTGCAGCATCTCTGTGATAGAACAGACCAGAAACCACCAACGTATTTACCAAGAGGGGACTAGACAGACCCATAGTCGGGTTAAGAATAAGAAGAGCCAACAAAAACCTATCTCCAACATGTAGTTACGGTTGGGTGCAGAATAGTGTGTGTAAATGCTACCAACTGTGTATGTGTGTTCTTGTGTATGTGTGTACACAGATACACACACATGCTTGTATATGATAGAACATTCTTAGCAAGTTGAGGAAAAAACTTGGTAATAGTAGCTGCCTCCAGAGATGGGTCTTGCAAGGCTGACAAGGGTCGGGAATAAGCAGGTGGGAAGGAGGTTCACCAATTTTTTTTTCTTTGGTTGCATCAAAGATCAGTATCTGATTAAAATGTTACTGAAACTGTTGTTCGTGTTGTGATAACTTTTCCACTAAAAAATTAAGTTATAAGGCCCAGCCAAAAAAAAATTGCTGATAATTTAAATGCAGATTACTCATTTGTATATTTCAAATTCTCTTCACTGGAAAGAAAACAAGCATATGAAATCAGTATTATAGAAATTCTAGAAAATAAGACTGCCGTACATAACAGAGCCAGAAGCTAAGTTCAGTAAAGATTATCATACCCTTGCCTCTTCCAGTAGCTTATTTTTCATTGTATATCCTTTTGAGTGCATGTGGATAAATTACCTATTAAAAAATTCCCAGTAATTTTTTTAAATGCTCCACAGTTTGCTTTGTCAGTCAGCCAGGTTTGGGGACCATTAGTCTATACTATCAACGTGAAAATATTCCTTAACTGTTAGCGGCACGTGTGATCTTGAGCAAGTTAACTTAAGCTCCATTTAAGCTTATGTTTCCTGCATAGAATTAAAAGTAGGGAGACAGTATGGTGTAGTAGCCAGGACTCTGGAATTAGACCAAGTGATTTGAATCCCACCTCCGCCACTTACACTAGCTGGATAATCTTAGGCAAATTATTTAACATCTCTGTGCCCTTCCTGTAAAATGGTGATATTAATAATAATGGTGCACTGACAGCCTCTGAAATGGCTCCCAGTGATCTCCACTTCCTGGTATGTACCCTTCCCTGGAATAAACCTTCAGCAAAAGGGCAAGTTGGGTTTTGAATGGGGAGAGAATTAGTGTTCCAGGCAGCCAGGAGGAGCAGAGCTAGATATGTCAGCCTGTCTCCTAGAATCAGTCTTTCTCTCCCTTGTGCTGTAACAGCCGGTCTAAGTCACACCAGACTGTCAGTCCCGTGAAGGGAGAGAGCGTGTCTGTCTTACATGGTTCAGGACTAGCTAAGTGCCTTCGTATATAATATGGGCTCAAATTATTCAATGTAAGGAATGCAGTTTTTTTGTTCTATTTTTCCATAATTCAGAGATAAGGCATTAGACCCTGATGGTTCAAGGAACTGCAAAGCTCCCTGAAATCAGTGTGAGAAGAGTCTGCAGACTAGTTAGGACACCGCTGTAGTATTTTTCATGTGAAATGATGGGGACCTGAGGTTAGGTATTCAAAGTGAAGATTACGAGAAATGCACTGACTGATTTGAGAGAGAGAAAAATAGAACTGACAGGCCTTGGTAAGGTATTAGACGTGGATGACAAAAGAAGAGAAGCCAAGTTCACACCAGTATTTCTGATTTGGGCAACAGGGTGAACAGTGCTCTCACTCAGGGAATCTGGGAAGACCTGATTTAGGTGAGAGGTGGAGATGATGATAAATCCAAGATGTGAACTTAGAGACAAGGACTCTGTCTTACTGTGGTGTTCCCAATGCCTAGCAGGATTCCTACCTCACAGGTCAGTACTATCTCACTGAATCAGTTCTCACAGAGAGAAGTACAAAGATATTTATAGAAATGTTATTTAAGGAAGAAAAAAAAGGAAAAACCCAAAATAGCCAACTGACAGAAATGATTAAGCAAATTATACAATAACTTGCCAAAGAATGTCAAATGTCAGCCACTGAAAATTGGCCAGAAAAAAACAATAGAAAAGTTCAGGCTCTCAAAACTTTAAGTGTAACCTCAGATAATTTAGCCATTTGTTAATAGATTAAAAAGAATTATTCAAGTTTCCAAAGAGAAACAGTTAAGTATTAACTTAGCAATAAGCTGAAAACATAAAAATAATATTGGGTAGTTGAACAAAAGAACTGACCCAGATACTTAATTCTGATCAAAGAATGTCCATAACAAAGAAGTAGCATTCACATTCATCATGTCAGTAGATCCTGGTGCCACTGAGACTTAAAAACTAACTTACACATATATTTCCTTTCATAACCACTTCTTGGGTTATGTGAAAATCATTCTAAAAGCCATACCTGGTCTTAAGATTTTCAAGATCTTCAGAGAAAATAGCATAGTTTTTAGTGAAGAATGTTCCTAGTTGGTTATCCTCTATACCCAGATCTTTAAGAAACAGGACTATTTGCTTAATGTCTTTTTCAAAGTCCAGTCTCAGAAGGAGGTTGGCTGCATCCGGATGTTTTTCTATCTTGGATAAATCCACTCCTGCAATAAATTACAAACACTACTTGAAGATAACCTTAGCAGAGTCATTAAACTGCATAGATAGAAACACAAGAAGTCAGTGATGGAGATCAACAACCTATCCAAAGGAGACCTGAGACAGGTCAACAGAAGCTTCTAAATATTTTAAAACTAAATTGGTTGCAGAAATAAAAACAAATTAAAATAAAAATGCAGAATTTATTTCAAAGCCATGTATAGAGGGAAACAATACATTTGGGGCTAAACTTCCACCCAAACCAATTCATGCTGACCTAGAATCATCATTTTTACCTACAGTTTCTTGAATATTGTTTGCAGATTTCTTATAAACCCCTAATGATCTCCATGGTAACTGCTTAACTGATAGCTCTGCAGGGTAACAAACCCTATGAATAAACTGTTACTTTCTTTGGAGTTTATCACTTCTTTAGTTGTAAGTATTATTTAAAAAATTTGTCTATGATCCCCTTCAAGGGGGAATAAAAGTGACCCTATGTCTTATCATTGCATTCTCCAGGTTTTTAGCACAAAGACAAGTACCTCAAAGGAGCAAAAGAAATGTCTGCATGAAACAGGTACACATATGTAGCTCTGCCCTGAAATACACAGCAAAGCAGAAAGTGCCCCACCTTAACCTTCACATATCCTCATAATCTTAAGTAATCTAAGTAAATGAGACAAGGGACAGGAGAGGAAGGAAGAAGGGGGAGAAAGCAAGTTGTTATTTTAAAGTATTCTTTGGTCATGGATATAATTAGATGTCCACATTAATTAGGCAGGGAATCAGAGTAACCTTTGATTCCAAATTCTCATTAAAACTGAGCATTTTATTCTCTCGTTAAAAAAAAATTAAACATGAATAGGAAAGGCCTATTCTTTATCTTTAAAATAAACAAAGACAATCGAAAACTTTTACTTAAGACTTAAATTTAATATCCTTAAAAATATTTCTTTAGGTTAAAAAATAACTCAAACAGATTCCTAAATGCAACTTTACAGTCTTAAATATAAAAGCAATGAAATAAAAACACTTTTTAAAGTGGTGTCTACAACCAGAAAAATAAATTGTAAAATTCTATGTATTATTAGATCCAAATATAATTCCAAACCCAAATTTCTTGATATTAAACAGGTATTGATATAAGATGATCATGAACAGAAAAATAGATTACACACACACCCTCAAAACAGATCCAGGATGAACAAAAAAATATACAATATTTATGTATACAATAACAATGACATTTTAAATCAATGGGGGAAAAGACAGACTTCATTACAATATAATGGGACCTCTAACTATACATTTGACAAATAATCAAGAGTTCCTTCTATATCTGATACAAAAATTAACTTCAGATGCATTAAGAATCTAAATGTATACTAACTTAAAAGCTACTAGAAGAAAACACAGAATTTTAAAAATAATATTAAGTTTGACTGCATAAAAATATAAGACCCACTGTATGGCTTTCTGTAGCATACATATATTTGCATAGAAAAAGATGGGAAGAGCTACTCGACAAATTGGTGACAGTAGTCAGGCCTCTGGAAAGTCGAACTGGAGATGTAGAGAAGGTAAGAGTTCTTCCTCCTGTAATAGGTGCACTTTTAGTAACTGGATGTAATTCTTTTGTAATTTAAAAATATTAATAGAAAAATAAATCAAATTATTGGATGGATGGATGGGTAAGTAAGATAGAAACTAGTTCCAAAAATCTGTGATAAATGTGGGAAGGGATGCTTTAAAAATAACATAAAGGGTTCAGACCTCAAGTGTAACTAAACATTACAGCTGACATGTGCTGAAGTGCCTTGCTCAGCATGAGCTGTCACACCCTGACTGTGCTGAAACAGAAATCCTGAAAAGCCGCTTTTTAACAGCAACAGGAGAGCAGAATCTCACCAGGAGAGCACACTGCTGTCAGCACAAATCATTTGGGCTTACTCACGATTTCATTAACTTGAAAAAATAGTCACTGAATGCCTCCTACGGAACAGGCACTTCCGGGAATATAAAAAATGAGTAATACATGATTCTAACTCTAGGTGACCATGTTCTAAGCTGGCTTTAGCCCATCAGTTTAGTAACTAAAATTACCACTGTATTCAGCCATGGATACACACATTTAGTGTATCAATCGGGGTCTGACAGGCAACAGAAGTTGCCCTACCAAGTTCAAGTGAAAAGAACTTTAATGAAGGGACTCTGTACAGTGGTGTGAGCAGAGTCAAGGGAGCAAACAAGGGCATCCCTAGCGCTAAAGAGACAGGGAGAAAAAAGTATTACCCGAACCCAGAGGGAGCTGGAAGCGATTAAGAAAGGGCTGCCCAGTGGGAGCTGTTGTCATGGAGCACAGTGGTTACATGACCCAGAGCAGGGAGGGGATAGGGGAAATATTCCCACCTGCCCTCCCTCTCCTCCTGCAAGTGCCTCCCACTGGCTGACGCTGCTCAGAGGCCAGCTGGCAAGGAGCCCCCGTGCAGAGGTTAGCCTCCTGGGATACGGAACAGACAGAAAGGCAAAAGCAGATCTGAGAAGCAGAGAAGAGCCAGGGTAGCTGGGTCCTCAAAAATGCTGTTGGACAAACAACAAAGTCTACACTTTTTTCGGGCTGGGCCACCGTGCCAAGGAAAGGAGCCAGAGCCTCAAAAATCATGAAATGATTGACAAAAGTTGGGGTCACATGGATCCTTGTAATTTAATTCCAATTTTGTTATAAAACAAAGAGACACTATGGGTCTTCAACAAAAATATAAAAAATAAAAATACTGTTTGACAATGTGATCATGGTTTCTCTAAGGTGCTGTCATTTAAGTTACTGCCAAGATATGCCGTTGAAGTATCAGCAGACAGATGAGGGAATGGCTGAAGCCTATTTCAAAGCTCCAAGCATACTGTGAATTATTTAAAGGCAGGGACCACGTGGGTCTTACATTTATCTTGTATTTACCCGCAGCACCGATCACAGGATGGGAAAGCTGTTCCAAAAGGAAGGGGACCGGCTTTCCTGCTGGAAGCAGATGTCACCTTTCTCTCGTCTTTGAACCCACGGGAACACTTTATTTGTATCTCTTTTGTGGGATTTATCACTTGACCTCTCATTTTTGGATTTCAGTTATTCTTCTATATGTATATTTAGATGCTTCTGAAGACTTGAAGCTTCTTGAGAACAAAGGCCATTCCCTGTACATCTGAGTAACCTGCACAGGGACAGACGAGTAAATAAGCATAACAGCGTTACTAGTGCCAGGACTGAAGTGAGCAGGGGGTGATGCGAAGAGCCCAGAAAGGGGGGTCACTCTGCCCGGAGGGTCAGAGACGACACTCAGGAAGTTACCTGAACTTGAGTGAAGTTCTCCAGTTATCAGACCTGGCCAACGAAAAGGAGGGGAGTGGCAAGCAAGTGAAGCTAAAAAAAAAGGTGAGTAAGGGCCAGGCCAGGAAGCGCTTTGCAGGATTTCAAGCAGGTCACTGACACAATCAGGTCTGCATTTCAGAAAGAGCACCAACGGCAGAGAGATTATCAGGGCAATGCTGCTGAAAAGAAGACTATCAAGGTAGGAAGCTCCTAATTTTTCACTGAAAAATGAGGGCTTAAACTAAGGCAGTAACTGAAAAATGAGAGAAGCAATGGATTTGAGAGATAATCCCTTACCTGTCCTGTTCCTCTCAATCCCCCAAAGGAGGTTCTTTTTTTTTTTTTTTAATTGAAGTACTATCAGTTAGTGTGTCAATTTCTGGTGTACAGCACAATGTCCTAGTCATGCATATACATACATATATTCATTTTCATATTCTTTTTCATTAAAAGTTATTGTAAGATATTGAATATAGTTCCCCAAAGGAGGTTCTTTATCTGGAAAAAATCAAATAAAAGAAGAGCCAGATCCAGAGATAATGGGAAAAACAGAAGGTTGCAATAAGGCGCTAGACTGAAAATAAAAGGACTAATAAAAGTTTGCACTGAGATCTCTTGGCTGCCTTCCACCATCCAGATCTAGGCGCATCCTACTGGTCAAGAAGCTAAGCTAGTTACAGAGCAGGCCTAGAGAGAAACCATCCAAATCAGGAGGGTAGTGGGCTCCAGAAGGAAGGTCGGGGGTAGTAGGGACAAGAGAGTGAAAAATCTTCTGATAGGACTGACTGCAGGAAAAGCTGTCCTGGGTGGCCATTGGAAGGTGTGGGAAAATTTAAGAGAAAACTAATCAAATGAAAAACAAAGCAATGATTAACTCAGGGAAAATGAAAGACCACAGAGGAACGGAAACAGTCATAGTACACTCCCCAAGAGCAGAGAGCAATATTTAGAATTATAACAGTATCAGTGACTAATGATTTATCTAAAAACTGTTGGGAGAATTGAAGAGAATTAGGGGAAACATATGTGTGTGTATGGAAGAGACTAGCTGATGTCTAAAACTGATGAACCAAGCAACAGCACTGTTAACAATTACATAAACATTTAGAGGTTAAATACAAACAGAAAGAGCTGAAAAAGCAGACACTCTGGGATCCGGATGCAAGGTCAGGAAGGAGGAAGGTGGGAGGACGGCTTTTCTCTAGAAGCCTTTCCACACTATTTGACTTTGATTCATGGGTATGTACTTTGGTAGAGATTAAAAATGCTAACTTAAAAAATAAGGCGGAAAACTAAGTGCCGAGTACACTAAAGAAGTACTTGTGGGTTACTCAGACTTACCTAGGAGCACTAACTTCTGCAGAGTCTCCGAATGATCCACATAGTCTCGAAGTGTGAATGAGGACGGGGGCAGTGGAGGGTCTGCAATAATCTGAACAGCCTCCTCCTCAGAAACTGGCTGCAGTGGAGACAGCGGAGGCAAATCGTCCAGTCCTTTGAAGCCAGGATGTGGACAAGTAGAAGCAAGTCAGCTCGTCAGTCTGGACACTTGAAGCTATTTCTATAAAGACAGCCTTTTGCCTAGTTTGCCTCTTTTTAAACCTTGGCATCATTTCTGAGTTCAACATCTGAGAAGTCCCTATATTGCCTACCTTCTAAGAGGTAAGATTAAGACTATTTAGAGATATCAACTACTGTTTGTGGGTGAGTTTCTATTCCATAAGGACATCCTGTACAAAATTCCTTTCCTTTCTGACACTTTTAATCAACAGATACGAATGCTAAAGATCGACTGACCTTCAAGTACATTCTGAGAAAGAGATCGAGTCTGCCACGGCTTGCTCATTTGGCCAAAAGTACAGCATATTCTACAGACCTGAATTATATGGGTTAAAGTCATCACATCCTGAAATGTCTTCATGTTGATCCAATCCCTTCTCCTCCAAGTTATTCTCAAATATGTCTATAAGAGGACTGCAGTGTTCTGTTTCTACCACTTGTGATCCTTTGCTAAGGATGTAACCCTCCTTTAGTTCAGCCTTGATTCTGAGGTTTTGTTTTAAGTCAAACACGGTAAAAAAAAGATGCTGGGAACTGTAACCTACCTTGAGCTAAGGAATCAGGGCTGTGACTTTTTTGTTCTGTTTTTTGCCTCTAATCACTACCCTTTCTCATTTCTCATGCCCAGCCTCCCCACCATGCCCTTACCCTCTAGCTGGCTTGCCTTCATATTCTAATGTTATCTCATTTGCAGTGAAATAGTCCTTGCATAGGAATATTCCTAGAATAGGAAGCACTTAGGAGGGAGCAGACTTTTGCAGTGTTCTGCTTGTTCACTTTGTTCTATTTGTTGGTTTCGTGGCTGTTACACAACTAAATGCATTATGTCAAAATTCATAAAACCGTATCCCCCCAAAAGGATGACTTTAACCTGGGTACAATTATACCCTAATTAGGTACAAAGAATAGGGTAATTAGACCCTAATAAACCTAATTACCACAAGAAAAAAAATTTTTTAAAGAATCTAATAAGAAATTCAGAAAACAAATGTTATTCATATAGCTTAAAATAATCATATACGTATTAGTCTATAAACTTTTTCTTAGTAAACTAGAGGCACAACAGAAACAAATGAATAGAAATGGCATTGTTCTTTTTCTTTCTTTCCTGGCACAAAGTATGACTTGAAATGGGCTAACAAAATATAAACAGGCAGCTTGTTCAAACTACCAAAGTGGGGTAAAGGGGAATTTTCTGAAAGTTCAGAATTACCTTCCTCAGACGGCTCAGAGTCAAAGCTGGGTATCTTCTGTGTCTTCTGTGACCGCGCATTCACAGCAGGAAGCAGAGTGCTTTGGACAGAACCAATCTCTTGCCTATTTGAGCTGGTAGTCTGGGAACAATTCCATAAGGAGGAAGTCCTATAAGTCTTAAAACCACACCGGAGAAAGCAATCATCAGAGGACAGCTGAGGCTGAGCGAAAAAGCCATGCGACAATGTTTTTCCTGGTCTCTGAAAACGTTTTCTGAGTTGGGTAGCAGTAATGAAGCTACTCAGTTTAACTGAGCTGAACCACCTTGGTATCTGTTGGGCTGACAGGGCCATTTTTCTTAAAGTAGCCTACAAAAGAAATACGTAACCATCAAAAAAGAGAAACTTACTTTATGTAAGTGTTTAAAACAGTATTCAAACAGCAAAAAGATAAACTGGAGATTATTTTTTTCCTATTAAAAGATGCTTAACGAATTAGATGACTAAAGCAGTCAGATGTTTTCAAGCACAGGAAAACCCCAAACAAGGAAGTTTCAGTAACAAACCAAAATACAGGAACCTCTGAACTGGAAAAATAAAGATACGCTGTACAAGTTAAAAACCGAAAGCAAAATCAATGGTGTAAGAAAAACTATTTAAAACAAAAATCTATAAATGTTCAAATTACAGCTGAATCTGTTAATTTAATATTTAAAGACAAGGTGATGCAATTAAGTGCTCTTGAAATTTTGTTCAAAGGACGTGTAAGAAGCAGACTGCTGATCAAAACAATAACACTGAATTAGTCAAACATATTTTATGTATGTACATTGGTCACAAAATAAAAACAAGCAGAATTCTACTTAGTCTTAAATGAATCATCAAAATACCGCTATCTAGAAGGCTGTTTCTTGCTTCATCCTCAGGGTTGAGCATTACAGACTATTTCACAGATAAAGCTGTTTCTCAAAAGGGAATTGAACGAGTTTTGCCAAATTTTGTTTCTCTGTAGGAAAAAAGAAAAAAAAAGCCTTCCAAAAAAAAAAAAAAGTCAAAACTAACAAGCAAAATGAACAGACAGAAATATATAAGCATCCAGCAATGAATACATATATATTTTGACTGGAAAAGCAGTTGTTTTTAGAAGGATTTTTCATCAGGAAAGGCTGTCATTGCTTTAAAGTCCAGGAATATGAAGGACTTTTATATTTAGCCTGATTAATTCAAGGGTAAATCTGATGCATGGTATTTTACATTAAATAAGATAATCCACATAAAATACAGCGTAGAGTCCAGCATATGGAAAATGCCCAAAAAATGTTAGCCATCATCATCATTACTGATTACAACCAAACATAAATGAATTCTGAGTTAATTGTTGCTTACAACTTTTTGATTTCTATCCTGAAATTCAGCTTGCTTTATGCTCTGAAATAGACCAAATAAATATAAATACTTGAGGGTCTAATCTCCTCTTAGAGATTTGCAGCTTAGGAAGTCTCCTGAAAGGTATTTATAAAAGTGAAATGTCTCACTGTCATTCTTAAATGATTTTAGAAAGGAAAAAAGTATTCACAATAGCCTTGGGGGGGTGGATATTTTTGTTAAATTTAGTAGGAAATGAGCCTCCAAACCTGTTGCGTTTTTCCTCAATCCTACAACATTCTTTGCACAGCAATGTTGGAAGAGCATTTAATTGGAAGACAGAAGACTTAACTTGACCTTAAGACTGTTTCTCCTGGTGGTCTAGCACAATGACTAGTCCATGATAGGGGTTTCAATAACCATTCTCTAAATGAGTCTTTAAAAAGTTTATGGGTACAATACTTCTTAAGATCCCTATCAGCGTAGATCCCTATCAAAGTTTTGACTTCAAGGTCTATGCATTTTGTGCTATTTCAAAGAAAACTCCTGAAATCCCAAATTCACTCTGAAGCCTTTAGAGCTAGGTTCAAATGAAAACTCCTCCCACATTAGGAAGATTAACTTTTGAATTGTAACAATATGCATTAAAAGATCTTTATGCAAACAACTAATGTTTATCCTTCTGCTTTTATCTTTTCTATATCATTTCTTTGCTGTGTATACTTCTTAACAATTGCTTAATTATTCATTCACGAGAGCAGGGCTGGGTCTCATCTCTGGATCCACCCTCCCAGAGACTACTCCCCACTAGCCCAGGGCCTTGCACTGTTTCAGTGGTTATTGGACGGAAATGAATCAGTTGCAACTACGGTTAACTCATTTGCCTACAGAGTATTCAAAAGCGGTTATGGATGTGTGTAAAAGCCCTACATCGTGGTAAGTCCTCTAACACGACTCTTTCACCAAGGTTAAAATTAAAGAAAAAAGCCTTAAATAATTCTGAAGTTCACTAATATACCAAAAACTAGTTCTCAACTGTGCGCCTCAGTACTTCGTTAGTAATAGTAATTGGCACTTAAATTTTCTTTGGTGAGGGTTCAAGATTTCGACCTCCGCAAGGCTAATGAACGAAATCAGAAGATGAAAGGTGGGTGGAGGGAATGATTTCGCAATAAAGGGCCTCTCATCGGCTGCCTGACGCCCTCCCTAGGCCATTTTAACAAGTTCCTTTTTCAGTTCCCACACCGAACTTCCGGAGGAAGCCCGTTAACACACTGGACCTCCTTCTGCGTCCTCTGCAAAGAGCGCTAATAAACAGGCATGGTTGCGTCTTCTTTTCATCAGCCAAGGAAAAATACAAAACAAAATTAGTCACCCTCGATTGGGCCACGAAGGCCTAGAGGCCCCGGGGCGCCGCCTAGATCGGGATGGGGCCGAATCCGAACCCAGCCGGGCGGCTGCCCCTCGTGCTCCGGCGGCCCCCGCGTTACCTGTGGCGAGGCCTATGCCTCGTGGTCTTTCTCGCGGTGGCCACTCGCCCAGCCAGGCAGCGCGTACCGCCCGGCAGCGCAGCTCACCCGCTGGTCCGCCTGCCCGCCGGCGCCGCCGCGCTCCCTCGCCCACGTGGGCTGCGGCGGGAGTGGGCGAGACCATCTGCGAGGCTGCGCGGGGGGGGGAGCGGGCGGCGTGCGGGGACAGAGCCGGCCGGGGCCACAGTTTCCTTTCTCCTGTGCGCCGCTCCCCTCAAGGCTCTTCCACTAGGAACCTGAAGCCACCGTGAGTCCCTAGAGATGCCCCTCCCGGAATGCCCGCCGAAACGCGGCGAGCGGCGCCCCCCGCGCGAGGCCACGTTGGCGGCGCCGCGACCCCGCCCTCCTGCGCCGGTCCTTCCCTCCGCTCCCAGCCCGTGCTCCGCGCCAGACCCGGCCGCCCGCCCGCCCGCTGCGGCTCGTCACCTCCGGGGTCCCAGCCTCCACGGGCCGGGGCCGCCGCCGCCGCCGCAGGACGGGGAGGCGGGCCATGGCGTCCTGCGTGGGGAGCAGGACGCTGAGTAAAGATGATGTGAACTACAAGATGCATTTCCGGATGATTAACGAGCAGCAAGTGGAGGACATCACCATCGACTTCTTCTACCGGCCGCACACCATCACGCTGCTCAGCTTCACCATCGTCAGCCTCATGTACTTTGCCTTCACCAGGTGAGGCCGGCCGGGCCGCGCTGGGGGCGCGCCCTTGGGCGAAGGGAAGGGGCGGGTGGGGGCGCTGGCGGGGAGCGTGGCCGGGAGAGGAAGCGAGCTGGCTGCTCCTCGCACCCTCTCGCAGACCCGCCGCCCACGCAGCTCTTCCACCCGCCGGTGTCTCACCTAACACACCCGGCTTCCTCCTCTCGAGCTCCTCTGGACCGACATTCGTCCCTACCCTCCAATCCCGCCCCACCCCCACCGCTCTCTGTACCACCATTCCCGATACACCGCCTCGGGCCACATCAGGAACACTCTTGGGTCACCTAGCACGACCCCTCCCGCCGCCCCGCCTCACTTCTCCTACTGCTCTTAGCATCCCTCCCCACACACATCACGATGTCGGCTCCCTCCTCTCCAGCCCCCATCCCTCGCTAGCACTCCGCATGAATCATCTGGTATGCACCACTTTCAGCACATACCACTACACTGAACACACCCCAGTCCACAGCGTCTTCCACGCACCACGCACAGGCCCAGGTGCAGACCCCTTTCCGCTGAACTCCTCCAGCATTCAGCACTACCCGCCATGCACAACATGCACATGTGAGATGCACACAATTATTACAGTCTCTCCCATGCAGCACCTCCAGTATGCACTGCACATTCATCATCTAGCACGACCCTTCCCCCAACCTCAGACACCGCCGCCTGTACCACAGCACAAACTATCGCCTTGGACACACACATCACAGCGGACATCCCAGCACCGCCATACAGACACCAACCCATCAGACAGTGCACGCTGGATTCTGTTCATCACCTAACATGCAAGCGGAAATGAGACATTGTCAGGCAATTGTAGCAGTGCCCGGTGCATCCTATGTGCTATGAAAAGTGTTAAACAAAACACGTAAATCTCACATGCTATAGCACAACAGTCTTATTCCTCTGAAAACTTTCACACGCATACACACACGCATACACACACACACACTGGAAGCACTTCTAATATATACCTGTGCATAGGAGCTACCTGGCCCAACTCTTGGTGCCTGCGTCTTATAACCCACCTCACTGACATGTGGAACCCCTAACCCAGGGAACTGATTCATGTCCAAATGACAGGCACACCATGGGCCCTACTTAAGTGGATTTATATCTTCTGAGTGAACCTCTTTAAAGAAAGGAAAGTCATGCCTACCACACTAATGGTTTAAAAGACCAACCCAGGGATGTGTAGTTTTGGAGCCAGACTGTTGGTCTCAAAACTATTAGTATGACCTTGGTTAAGTTATTTAAGCTTTCTCTGAGCCTCAGGATCCACATGTGTGAAATGGGGGTTGAATATGTACTTACTTCATATGGAGTTATGAGAATAAAGTGAATACACGTGAATGCCCTTAGCAGGTGCACAGTTGGTGTCAGTTACTTCTCTTCCAGTGTATTTATCCAACAGCCAATGGTTCTCAATCCAGATCAGCAGAAAATGTGCAGGGGTATATTCAGTGGCCATGAGCATTGGGGGAAGCCTCTGGTATTTAGTGGTTGGGGGTTAAGGATGCTAAATGTTTACAACACAAGGGATGGCTTTATTCAACAAAGAATTGTTGCCTGTACACAGGTACCCATGTGCACATACACCCTTGTATACACACACATGCCAGTAGTGTCTCCTTTGAGAATCACTGCACTTTTTCAGATTTTCATAAAACTAATAATGTTCTCCCACATGACACTTGTTCCTTACCTTTATAATCCATTTGACTCTTGGTTCTTATTTTGTAAGTGTTCATTTATTGGCATGAATCTACTCAAAGCCATAAAGCATATGTAACAATTACTCTCAATGATTGAGGGATACAGTTACTATTATTGTAAAATCTTTTGCGGATGCTCTGCAGTGGGATAAGATCAGGCTTTTCCACAGTGTCCAACCCAGAACATATTCCCAGTTTTGGAGAGGAATCAGTCTTGTCCCTAATTATGGTTACCCTCAAATACTTCATCATTTGTCTGATTTTACCACCTAACAGCTGTGTGGCCACTTGATTTTGCTAAGTCTGGGTTTCCTCATCTGTACATAAAATTAAAATATCTTGTAATAATACCTCATAGGATTGTGTGCTGTAAGGGCTCAGTCCAGTTTTTAAAAAATAATTTGTGTTCAGCTCAGTGAATGACAGATAGTAAGTACTCAGTAAACATTAGCTATTTCTATTACTACATCATTTCACTGTACACTAATGCCTTCTCAATTGTATTTGTCATTGAATGAGGGTGTGGTATGCTCTATAACTGAGACAAAGGATAAAGACATTGGAAGAAAGGACATTGCTTTGCTTGGATAATGTACATGCCTGTGTCATGTTAACTTCAGTTTCACTTTGTCTCATGTGGGTTGGCAAGGATGGAATTCTTGAGGGAGTTTCTTTGAAACTAGCAAAGTAATTATGGTACTTTATTTTAAATAATGAGAAAGAAGAATGAGCAGTTTGTTTCAACCTTTTATCTTTAATATTATTCTAGGCCCTTTCAGAATAGATTTCTCTTCCTCTTTTCTAATATAGAAAGCCACATTCTTCTGGAATTTCCCCTTTACAGCCTATTCTGTTGAAGCAGTCAATAAATTCCAGCAGTGAAAGTATAAGAAATGAATATGAATTTTAACAGCTTGTCAAAAGTATACTGAGGTTCAGATTACGGCCTTTTCCAAAATCTGAGGTTCAAAAATGATCATAATTTTATTTTTCACTCATTTCGTAGAGAAGGAATCATGTATTAAGGAACTACTTAATAACAAATTTCATCTTATATAAAATCATAGGCACCATGAATAAAAGTACTTACTATGTCTTAACTCATGTTTCGCAATGATTTCTGACCCTTTAAACTGAGACGTTAGTAATAGCTCTGTCTTTTTCCATAAAGTTTGAAAGTAATGACTTCTTAAATGAAAATTACCCATTCTGTGCTTCCTTACAATGATTATTTCTAGTACCTTATCCTTATTTTGTAAGAAGATTTTAGTTGGATGACTGTTCAGTGCAATTCTTTCAATAAAACTTTAAGGATATGTCTTAAGATTTGTTTTTCAAAGACTAGTAGTTGAAGAGGGTAGGCGATAGGAAGCTTTTGGAGTGTCATGTTACCTGTATGTTGGAAACAGTACCCGGGTCATGTCACATGCCGCAAAGACAGCAAGCATTTAGGATTGCGAAGGATTAGATACCTCACACAGAAGCCTGAGACAAATTTGGATTTATCAAGTAGTTCTTTTATTCAACAGCAATTAGGCCAACGCACTGTGAAACCATAGTGTTTTCAGTCTCCAGTCTCTAGCACTGTCACTAACAGTAAAGCTAGGTGCTACTGAGTCATTCTCCCTAAGATTTGAAAAAGCTCATTTTGCCACCTTGTAGGGTAAGTATTTTTAGAAATTAAATACTTTGGCACATGTCTTATAAGTTCGTTCAGCCAAAGTGGGGCAAGGAGAACCTTTGTCTCAAGCTCCTAGTGCCTCGTTTTACTCTGCTTTCGTAGGTTGGTAAACTTGGAAATGTTGAATGACCTCAGTGTCAAAAACTCAGGCTTTAGATTTGAAAACACCAAAATGTGCTAAATCACAAACGTAGTGGCCTCCTCCCTCCTGAAGAGGCACCTGGCCGTAGAGCCATGGAATTAGTCTCTCCAGTGACACTTGTTCAGCGGAAATCATCCGTGACCGGGGAGAGCTTGCCTGCCTGCAGGGTGCTGTCCCAAGGGGTCACCCACTTGTCTGTGCTGGGTTTCTCCCTAGTGTGGGACTGAGGAGACAGAGGCGAGCAGGGACATGGACAGACTTTTGATTTATTTATTTTTATTTATTGGTGATAGGGGCGTCTACTTCATTTCCTTTAGCAGCTTTGGAGCGCCAGCTCATCCTGTCACGGAGCCGCGGTTCCGCCCTCTGTGTCACCGCCCTCACTGGACACCTGCCAGCCTCCCCTGTTCTTTCTCTTCAGACCGTATCAATTCCCATTAGAAAACATCTCCTGATCCTGCCGATTCAGCTGTCTCCGTCCTGTTTCCTTTATGTACATCGTGTTCTTTCTCCCAACAACAGAAGACGTGGACTGGAAGTCCTTGCTCCCCGGCGCCAGCAGGGTTAAGTGGTCGTCCTGAGCGGCTGTGTCCTGGGGTTGCACCAGCCCTGGTGGTGACCGCAGCGCACTGTTGGGTGTTGCCCTCTAGAGAGGCCCACTTAACAGCCAGGTTAACATTCTCTCCCTCACTTCCTATTTGAATCATTTGTTATTGGATTTAAATAAGCATCTTTTTACATCCTTTCATATTCTTAATTCTGGTGTTTTATGTCCCTAATAAGATTATAAGTTTATTGAAGGGGAAAATGAGTCATAGATTTCTTGGGGCTCTTCTGCAATAAATAATGAATTAGTGCCTAGATGCCCCCAAGTATTTATTTGATTTAGAGGATGCTTACCTCAGAGAGATTACACGCCTAGGAACTGCTGCCCGCTGTTTAGCATTTTAGATATAATTCTGTTACCAAGTATAATGCAGTTTTTCTTGTGACATAATCCCCTAGCCCCAGATTTCCATAGAGAAGTTAGCAGGTTTTCAGTCTGATTGATGCTGGAAGCCAGGACTCATCCAGGCAGCTAGGATGGCTTCCTGAGCCCTAGGCCCTGGCATCGTGTTTAATTTGGTTTAACAGTCTGCATTCCACCAAGCCCGGCCCTCTGCCCTCGTGGAGTTCATCTAGATCGTCTTCACAGCATCTAACTGGGCCTTAATAGCCTTCACAGTTGTCTTCCTCTTCCTGTGCCCTGGTTTTAGCTCAGCAAACGCCCAGCTTTTTGGAATAAGACACTCCCAGGCCTTGACTCCATTTCCCTCCCGTCCATCCTCCACACTGCTTTCCTGCTAACCTTTTAAAGACAAGATCATGAGCTCATCTGTCCCTGTCCCCTGCTCACAGACTTTCAGTGGATCCCCATCGCCTGTAGGAAGTGCTCGCTGGACCCTAAGGTCTTCCGTTAGTGTCGAGTAGGTCTGCTTCTCCAGCCTTGCGCCTGCCCCTACGGTGCACAGCACGCACGGCAGGCCCAGACGGCTCCCTGGTTCCACCCTTGGTGCCAGGCAGGCACCTGCCTCCAACTGGAGAGCACCTTCTGGTACCTCCCACGTAAGGAGCCCGTGGCGTCCCTCACAAGCCACCTGGTTGGTCCGCCTCCCACACACCTTTCTTGGTTGTTCCAGAAAGCACAGAGGAAGAAATGTTTATATCCTTCCAAACATTGTTTATTATTGTATCTCTTCTATTTGTTTCTATATCAATTTTTTGAGGCCAGATACCTTCATCATCACAGAATACACACCCAGGAAATGTTCAATGAATCAAATATAAAAAATCATTTATGTGGTAAGAACTTTTAAGAGATATCACTCTTCTCCTTTAGTTGATATCTCAGCCATAATTCTTGACAAGGATCATAACGTTTTATGAAATGAAGTGCATGTAATCTTCGAAGATAATACCAAAGCCAGTTAACATTGGTCCACCTTGTAACCTGGGACTAAGGTTTCCATTGGGAGGGAGGACCCTTAGCAGTGACTGGCCCCATTAACATGACCCTACCTGGGTGTCTCAGTTACAAGGGTTCATATTAAAGGGATGGAAAGGAAAAGATGGGGGGGGAGACAATCAACTTAGCAGCCTTAGGAGTCAGGATAAAGTGTCCGTACCTTCCTGGCCCCAGGGAGACGGCCTTGTCTAAAGATTCTGTGCTAGTGAATGGAGTCGGCTTCGCTTTCCCAAGTCTCCTCAGCCACTGCTTGTAGTCCATTGTTCAAGTTTAAGAATCTGAGTCCAGAACTTTTTCTGAGTGCAAACTTGTTTAAAAAAAAAAAAACCAAAACTCAGGGCTTTCCTTACACCTGCCCTGCTTTTAGGATGCTCTCCTCTGGCAGTTAACCTATATCCTGGTTGAAATGGGGAGGACTGAGGACTTGAGCTATCTGAGTACTTGACTGGTCCCTCAGCACCTGGACAGGAGAGTCGTCATCAGTGGGCCCTGTAGGCTCTGGTGCTGGGACTCTCCCTCGCGTTACCTGGGTCGCAGACCTCCTCAGCCTTAGCCCCTCACTCATTCTGGAACCCCCCATATTGTGAAGGCCTGCTCTGTGCCAGGTGTTGTGCTGAGCCCCGGAGCTGCTGCGGGTTAATGAGGTGGGACCTTAAATCACAGTTTTCCTGTCCTCTGTCCACTGGGTATTTTCACTGTGTATGGTCAGGGCTACCCCAGCGGGCTCCTGGAACACCTAAATTTAGCAGAGCGGGAAAAGGACTTTGCCTCCCTAAGCTTGTCTGCCTGTATCACACTGGTGAGTGTAGCGGTCTTGACCCAGAGCCAGCATTCCAGAAGCCCTGGCACCTGCTTGCTCTTGGCTTCTATTTGTCAGTGTGGGCAAGATAAAGCAAGAGCTCTATTTTCCTCACCCTCCAAGTAAAGATAAAATGCTCCCCGACAGAACTGTGGAGCAGTTAAACAAAATGCCCGCTGGGAAAGTTCTTTGGAAAGTGCAGAGCGCCGGAGGCTCAGGTGCTTGGTGTTAGGAGCCTCAGTAGAGCTGGGAAAGAGGTCAAGGTGCCTGACAGCATCGCAGATGAAAGCTTGAAGTTGTTTCTTCTTTTTTTGTTGCTGTAAAGCAAAATGTCTTGGTTGAGCAAGGCTCCTAAGGCCAGGAAGAGTCAGGATGGGGACCTGGCAGCCTTGACCACAAGTTATCATCTTCCCTGGGAAGTGGGAACTGTACTGCGCCCTCAGCAAAGCCTGAGGAGATGGTAATGGGGTCTTGTGTGAGCAATTGAAAATGGTTTTTTTGGTTGATTTTTTTGGTTTGTCAGGTTAATCAGAGACAGTTCCAGCAAATAAAAAACTTTTCTCTCTGGCCAAGGGTTTGCTAAGATAATACTTTAATTGTATATGTCGTGGTGCATAGTTCTCTGAAGACTCAAGACCATGTCTGTTCATCTCTGTCCCCAGTGATAGGTGTCGGCTAACTGAGGGAATGAGTGGACAGAAATCGGGAGCTAATAAGTGACAGTCCCTCTGTGCCAGGTGCTGTTCTCAGTCTTTACATGTGCTAAGTTATTTTATTCTCACAACAACCCTGTGAGGTGCAATTTTATTATCCTTGATGTACTGATGAGGAAACCAAGGCACAGAGAGGTTAAGTGCTCTGCCCAAGGTCACACAGGCCGAAGAGTGTAAAGTCAGAATTCTGGCCACAAGCCTGTCCTCCCTGTCGCTGCACCCAGCAGCCTCCTAAAGGGGGAAAAGCCTAGACTTTTCTAGACTTTGGAGTCAGTAAAATGCAGCATATGATCATTTACCCCCTTCAAGAGAACTAACACACAGAGCAGCTAGCCTTCCGAGGCACAGGCATACTGGGTGTCCAGAGGCCACCCGTTCTTGTCCTCTGAGTGTCTCTGGAGTCCCTAGTGTGGTCTTTGTGGCCTTTGCAGCCGCGTTGCTTTTCGTGCTGAACTGGGAAATGGCGGAGTCCCTGGATTACTGGGAGCTGACAGAGGACAGTCTGCACCAGCCTTAGTGAATGGCCCTGTGTGGTCAGCTTGTCAGGAGGCCGGTGTGGGTGGGCGGCCTTCTCAGTCATGCATTCCAGTCTTTGCGCCCACCGCTTGCAGGGACTGTTCCGGGGGCCCTGGGAACAGCCTCCGCTCCCAGGAAAGCCAGAGGGTCAAGCGGGGCTGCCAGTCTGATGGGACTGAGGTTTCCTCTTCACCACCTGCCCTCCCCTGTGCCCTAAATCTTTGATCACAGGAATTTGATCCTCCTGTACTGTACGTTTTCAGTTTTGCCAAAGACCTCACTGTCCATCTTTGATACATTTTTATTTCTAATTAGGCAAATAGAAAACAGCCAGCTTTTCAGACCCTCTGCTATTTTATTCAGATTTAATGGGCTTTTTTTTTTTTTTGGCTCCAGAAACTAGGCTCTTCTTTTTGATCCTGTCTTTCTAATAAAATTACTCAAAATTTACAAAAGTGCAGTTTCACTGTTTATCACTGTTCTTATAAATTTAATGTTGATATATAATTAAATTTTTTGACAAGTGGCATATCCATGTTGCTTGAAATCCAAGCTTTCCCAAAGGGTATATGGTTAAAAGT
Organism: Vicugna pacos; assembly: GCF_048564905.1. Classification (NCBI taxonomy): domain Eukaryota; kingdom Metazoa; phylum Chordata; class Mammalia; order Artiodactyla; family Camelidae; genus Vicugna; species Vicugna pacos. The sequence continues at coordinate 6,805,244 of NC_133011.1, forward strand.
CCAATCCCCACCCCCCACCCTACTCCTCTTTTATCCTTTTTGGAGAAAACCAGTGTCACCATTTCTTACGTGGATTTCCAGAGACATGCTGTGCAGCTGTGAGCACAGGTTACAAGTTACACATACATACACGTGCTCGCTTTTTTTGCGGAAAAAGTTGCTTACTGTACCTACTGCTGTACAACTTGATCTCTGAAGTTATTCTGTATCAGTTAATAAAAAGCCTCTTCATTCTTTTTATGGCTGCCTAGTACTCCATTATGAGACGGGGCCATAATTTACTTAATCAGTCCCTTTTTGGTGGACATTCAGTTGTTTCCAATTTTTGCTAACACATATAAAATACCACAGTGAACAGCCTTGTATATATGTCATTTTTACATAAATGAGAATAGGTTTGTGGGATAAATTCCCATACATGGAGTTGCTGGGTCACATGGTATATACATTTATAAGTTAACATGTTGCCAGATTGCCCTCCATTAAAGCAGTGTAAATTTATACTACACACTAGCAATGTGTGAGAGTGCCTGTTTATCTATTTCTGCATATCTTCACCAGCTCAGTCATCAAACTTTACCTTTGTCCATAAGGTAGCTACAAATGGTCTCTCTGGGTTTTAATTTGTCCATCTCTTACCACGAACAAGGTTGGGTATCTCTTCACTCCACCTGAGAGCCATTAGATTTTCTGCTCTGTGAACCGTCTCTTCATATCCTTTACCCATTTTTCTATTTGTTTCTCTTTGTCCGTTTGCTGTTCTTTCTGTTAACTGATGCTGGGGCGAATGCTTTGTAATTAGGGGAATCAACCCTTTGCCTTCATGTGAGTTGCAGATACTTTTCCCAAGTTTATTGCTTTTCCTTTGCTTTTGTCACTGATTTCTTTGCCGTGCAAATTTATTAGCTTTTTCCTTTATGATTTCTGGGTTTTGTGTCATCCTTTAGAAAGGTCTTCCCTACTCTGAGGCTATTGTGTTTCATTTTGGGTTTTTTGGTTTTTGGCTTTTTTTAATTCTCTCATTTCTTCTAGAATTTTGTTCTGTCTTGTTTTTACTTAATTCTTTGAATCATCCAGAAAATATTTTGGTAGAAAGTATGACATATGGAACTTCATCTTATTTTTTTAGGCAACAGTTACTCATTTTAGCCGTGCTTTTATTTTGTAACTTACAAATTGCATGGCCTGTCAAACTCTCTTATGCCACCCCCGTGCACTTACTATGAATCAGATTGATGTAGGATGACAGCTAAGTTTCCCTGAGGCAGTTTGGCGTAGGGGAAAGATCACCATCTGTGGAGTCTAGCAGGCCTGGTCTTGAATGCTGGCTCTGCAGTTTCTTACTTCTTGGGTGAGTCACCAAACCTCTCTGAACTTTTGTTACCTCATTTGTAAGATGTGGTTGATAACACCTCATTTTGCAAATGGATTGTGACAATTAGAGGTGATGTCTATAAACTGCCTATAAACTGCCTGTTCAGGGCCTGGCACGCAGTAGATGCTTGAGAAGCAGGAGCTAGTATCATTGCTGTCATCAGTACCATTTCGGTCGTGTGATGTTGGTCTGAATGGGGACGTTGTGTCCCTGCCCCCGCTGTGGGTAGCTCTTCTTCAGGAAAAGCCAGTGTTCCTGGAAACCGGATATGGGGCTTCCCTGCATACGCCAGAGGGCATCACAAGTACCCCAGTAATGGCTGGGCTGGCATTTTTAGGTTGTGTTTATAACCTCTGGGCAGATGTTTCATTGTTAGGCTGTCCATTAAAATGAGATTGTACTTTACTGCAAGAGGACGTCTGTCTGATTCTGTAGTTTGGTTTTGTAATCAGATCTATGATGTTAACAGTCAAGTATTATTTGTCCAGCATTAGTTTAGGGCTGTTTGGCCACATGATCTAGGAAACATTTAAGATCTGTATGCTCTCGTATTTTAGAACCTTAGGTTCAATCCTGTCTTTAGTCTGGAAATTATTTCATTGGGTGCGGAAATTTAGCAGCCTAAACAGAAGTTGACAGTCCTTAACTAGGTGATTTATTATTGTTTCATTCCACACCGCTTCATATATATATTCTGGTGCTCTGGGTTTTTTTTTTTTTTTTCCTATGCAAACTTGGTTTTCTTCCAAGATTTTTTTGATTTGTAATGTTTAATTTTAATTTAATATTTGTCTTCTGACAAGTCTTTTACTACAGTCCTTCTTGTCGACTGGAATAAAATGCACAACCTAAAAGTTGAGGGTTATGTTTTATTTGGCGGATTTCCTGAGGACTCAAGCTCGGGACACGGCATCTCAGGTCACTCTAAGAGGCTGTTCCAAAAGGGCAAGGTAGAAGCTAGGAGATAAGAGATTTTGCAACAAAGACCAGGTAGTCAGAACATCAAAAGTTTACTGTTAATTAAAGAAAACCGGTTATCTCAAGTTAAAGAATTTGGTGCTTTTCTTTGTCTGGGAAGATGCAAAGGTCTGGGCTCAGTGAAATCATTCCTTGGATATGCACCTGGCTATCTAGGGTCAGTGTCCTGTTCTTCCATATCCTGAGTCCCCTCAGGGGGGCACGGCTGTGGGGGCTGCAGAGGCCTGGCTGCCTGCTTGTCCTCATCCTGCGTCCCCTCCCCTCACTGTTGGGGGGGGTGGCAGCAGCGGCTGATGGGGTTACACAGGAGTTAAATACAGTAGGACGTTAGAAGTGACCCGGCACGGGAGAAAGGAAGCTTATCTCCTTACTTTACAATTATGTTGCTTCTGTTCTGTGTTTAAATCTTGTATTTTTTTTCTCTTAATTTTTCTTTTAGCATTTTTTACCAGTGCTTTCTGATTACGCTACACTGCGCCGTTTTCATTCATCCCTTAAATAGCCAATTGCCCCAATTTAACAATTGACTATATAACCTCATGGCATTATGCCCTTTCCTTGTAATCTTATGCTTCCTTTCTGATTCCCGAACAGTTTCTTTGCCACAGTCCATATAGTGAAGTCATCTTTAGTTATCCTTAGCACCAAAAGGCATTTCCCCAAAATAAACCTTACCTTTTGACATCCTGGGTATTTTTTAAAGAACAGTGATTCTCAAATGCTTGTCTGAGTAGAATGTGTTTTGGTGTGTAAAGTTGCCGATTGCCTTTCATGTAAGAACTGGACTTTATTAATGAGATTGTACTATTTTTAGGAATGGACAGTGAACAGTAAGTAATGTGTGTAGTGACTTAGCTCAGCAAAATAAAGTTAGCCCTCCCCCAGTTTTTAAAACACGGGAACTCTTACCCCTTCTAGGCTGACTGTTCAGATCTGAGGATGAATACTCAATGTTCCTTTTCTGTTTCCAGGGATGACTCTGTCCCAGAAGACAACATCTGGAGGGGTATCCTCTCTGTAATTTTCTTCTTTCTTATCATCAGTGTGTTAGCTTTCCCCAATGGTAAGTGATGTTACCCTTTCTCACGTTTCTCTTGTTCATTGTGCCCTTTTGGGTATTTTTGAGATGCATGTCACCTGGGAGATGAAACTACAGAGGGTGAAATAAACACGCTGAGTGTCACAGGGTGGTGACGGGCACAGGCTTCGGAGGCTGACTGCCCGCTTCCCGGCTCTGTCTCTCTTTTTAATAGTCCTTCGTTTTCTCTCTGTGAAATGGAGGGAAGTATTCTCGTAAGGGTTAGCTGAATCAGTACACGTAAAATGCTCTGAACAGGGGCCAGCGGACTGTAAGCTCTCAGTGAATGTCAACTGTTACCCTTGTTGCTGTTTTTGTTATCATCAGCCGGGTCATAAAATACTCAGCGACTGCTCAGTTACTCCTTTTAGCTAAGGACAGGGTCAGTGCTCTAATGAGTATTAACTTAAATAATTTGTTGTCTTAAGTGATCTTTTATTGCGGTGAACTTTGCTGGGATATGAATTTTCATTATCAGGTTAAAAAGAAAAACAATTATTACTGTGAAATTTCCCCCTGTCATGTTTATAGACTGAGGCAAAAGCTTTTGTTTAAAAAGCTGACTTGGTGTTCTGCCACACTTGGGATTCATTCCTTTCCTCTGAATTGCCCCTTACAAGTTGCTGTATTTTTTCTTATTCCCCTTCAGTACTTTCTCCCTGGAATATTCTCTACTTACTCTCTGCAAGTGATTTCTGGATGTTCATTTTTTATATTCTGATTCTTTTGTGCTTAGGGTATTTTGTAACCGTATCAGTCTTTTGCGTGAGTTACGCTCCAAGGGCCCGACTCGGGTTTTAAATATGATGCTTTAAGTTGTGCTGCTTCTCTGTCCTCCCGTCTTTCAGTTGAATATAATGTGCCTTATAAGGAGCTCCTAATGAACGTTACTGATTGCTACCTGGTGCTGTACCGTGGTAATAGGGTTCTAATACCACTTCTAATTTGGGTGAGCACATGTGTGGGTGGGTGGGTGGCCGGGGAGGCAGGGGGGTCCCTACACCAACTAGCAATTGTTGAGCATCAGCTGGATGTCCTACAATTCTACTCAGTCCTGGCACTGTCTACCTGGAGGGAGCATCCACTTCCGCAGGTTAAGTCTCACAAGACTGCTCCTGTCCCCACTGCAAACGCCGGTCACAAGTCTAGGGTGTCACCTGTGCTTCTGACCGAATGGCTGTAAAATCAAAGGTTCCCATGACCTCCTGGGGTTTGCTAGAGCAGCTCACAGGACTCAGAAAACCAGTTTACTCACTAGATTACCATACTGGTTCATTACAGGGACTATGACTCAACAGCCCGATGAAGAGGTGTGTAGGGTGAAGTATGTGGGGAGGGGCCGGGAGCTTCCCTGCCTCTCCAACTGTGCCATCTCCCGGGATCTCTACGTGGTCACCAACCCAGAAGCTTCCTAAACCTCATCCTTGTAGGTTTCTGTGGAGGCTTCATTACCTAGGTATGACTGATTAAATCTTTGGCCATTGGCAGTTGATTCAACCTGATTCCCAGAGGTCAGGGGGGTGGGGCTGAGGGTTCCAACCCCTCTAATCTCGCTGCTGGCTCCACCAGCCACCAACCCCCATTCTTGTAGCTGTTTTCCAAAAAGTCACCTCATTAACATAACAGAAGACACTCTTACAACTTTCATAACTTAGGAAATTCCAAGGGTTTTAGGACTGTTCCAGAAAAGGGGACAAAGACCAAACACTTATTTCTTATTATGTAAGTCACAGCAGCATGCAGGGCAAGTCCTTCAGGCTTTCCAAAATGGTGGCATCGGAATTTTGTTCTGTATTGTGGTTTTGCTGGTAGCATAATAATCCGACCAGTAAAAATATGATTCTGTGCCCTGCAGGTAACAGGTTGTTCTAGATCACCAAGTTACTTGACAACTGAGTTTAGTTCTCCAATCACTCATGCTTTTAGATTAAAATTTACTTATTTATTTATTTACCTACTTACTTACTTACTTGTGAAAACCTTTTAAGACGTGAAAACCTGTGTAGCAAGCTGCCTCAACAGGGTCCGTACACCGAGCAACTTAACCAAAGAGTCATCCTGTAGCAGAACCTTCTCCAGCCGTGAGCCTACGAAACCAATCAAGTCCTTGTTGTGGCACATGGTGATTCTTGTCGGTGACATGGTGACGTGTGTTGGTAAAAGAATTTACCGGAGATCAAGTATGAGGATAGAAGGGGAGTCTATTAGGAGTGCACTGCCAGAGACGACAGCCGGCCGCACGGAAGAGAGGTGTCTGTGTGAGCGCCGAGGGCCGGTTGCTGGGGTGTTTTATCAGGCCGGGTCACAAGGTGCCTGATCATCTTGTACACACGTTTCTGATTGATTGTAGGCGAGGTGTAAGAGGTTTAGGGGCCGTGAAGGGCAGTGGGGTCTGTGACTCTGATACGTAGGCATTAGCTGTCAGTTTGCTAGGGAAACACACCCAGCAAAGAATGTCAGACATCTGAGAGCCCAGAAATGGGGGTCGTTGGACTTTGAAGGACGTCAGTTGGCCCCACAGTTCTGTGCTTCTGGAGTGCAGTCATGGGCCAGGCACAGGGTAGACATCTCCATTCCAAATGGGAGGAACAGGAACAAAGGAAGGGATGACAAGTCCCAGGCAGGTCAGACTGTGAGATCTCAAGGCTCGAGCATAATCCTCTTTGGCTTGATATTCCTTCCAGACCATCTGGGCCAGTGGTCTGCCTCGCAGCTCTGCCCGGTGGGGGTCAGATCCCCACGGCTCCTGGGGGCTCTTCCCGTGACTGTGCCAAGCGTTGGTCTCGCCCTTTGAAGCCAAGGTGGATGCAGTCCTCCCCTCCCCCATGCCCTGTGGTAGAAGTGACAGCCCGATGATCTCTGAGTCACCTTGGGGTCCTTCTTCCCTTTGTCTTGAAGAGCAGCAAGCGTTCACAGCCAGTAGGTCTGTGGTTTGGCCCCGTAGGGTTCAGGACATCGAACAGTCTTTACCTTGGGGGTTAGGATTTCAACATGTGAATTTTGGGGGGACAGAAACATTCAGTCCATAGTGTGAAGGAAAAACCGGGCTGATCTAACAAGATAACTCACAAGTCTAGGAATGTGAAGGAGAGGCTGGGCTGGGCTAACAAGATAACTCACAAATCTAAGTATTGGAATACTGATCTGAGTTCTGCTAGACTAACTTGTAAATCTAGGTTAATTAGTGTTGGTTTGCTGTTCATGTTTTTTGCTAGCCAGCTGGGTTTTCAAACATACATATCTGGCTTTGGAATGTTGGTTTGCTGCCTCCCCGCCTCCACTTTTGTGATGATAATGCTGCTGCTAAAGCTGTTCCATGCCTGCTGGCCGAATACCCCAAGCTTGCACTTTACCCTATAAAACCTCATGTGCACGTCTTGGAGGTGCTCAGAGCTTCGGAGCAGAAGCCCCTCTGAGCCCGCCGGCGTAATACATCTGAGTATTCCAACCCTCCGAGTGGTGCTTGTTTCTTGGCTGGCCTGTCGTTTCCGTAACAATAGCACCTGAGTACCTTATGCAGATATGACAGACAGCGTTTGGCCTTTCCTCAACCATTGGGAGTTCTGCTAACACACAGTTATTGGGGTGTGAAGATAAGATATTCATGATATGGCTAGGTCATGGAATGAAGGGGGGTTGACCCTGCTATGGAATTCACTTTATAGGAAAAGTCCCCAGTGTCAAACAGCCTTTTTTTTTTTTTTAAAGCTATTTGCCAGCTTTCTTTTCTGTCCCACTTCCAACACACAAAATCTCAGAATTTTAGGGAGAGCTTGGACATTATGGAACCCATCCCCTCTGTCAAGGGTGCTAGAGGACAGCCTGCGTGGCCAGTTGGGGCATCAGGCATTTTCCATACGTTGGAACCACCACAGGCTGTGAGTGGCCCCCCTGAGCTGGAACCTGGCCTTACAAAGGTGGTGTAAGAATACAGCCCAAAGCAAGGAAGTGGTGAGCTGCGTCTCAGGTTGGGTACCAATACAAGGCCTCCGGCCACCGAAGCCCCGAGGGAAGATGAGGAGGTGACATTTCAGGTAGTGGTCACTGCTGCCCTCCCACAGCCTTCTGCATCCTGTGGAGATCTGCTGCTTGATTCCCTGCCGTCACTCAACGCCCTGTCCCTTGTTGACCTGTGACCTCTGTTCCCATTTCTTTCACATCTCATCTGGCCCCTATCACCTTTTTCTTTGTTTTAAATCAGCCAATCAGAGCATAGTACCTGCTCAGGAAAGCGATCAATCCAAAGAGACCGAGTCTGCAAGTCTTCAGCCTTCTTGGGCTGTGTGTTAACTGTTGCTTTGTTCCCAAGGGTTAGTTCTTCACAGCTCTGAAGGTTTCTTTTTTGCTATATATATATTTTTTAATTTAAACTTGCTATTTCTGAGCCATTTTCGAAGTTCGGGGGATTCCATCTACTGAACGTAACATTTTGTGTGATTTCTGCTGATTTCTCCTCTCTTCCCTGATGACATCCTCGAGTCTTCAGCGTCCACTTAACTGGCTCAGTCTGTCATTTGGGACTGGGCTTTTGTTTTCCTCTGGAAAGATAAAAGTTGTTTGTTTTATGCTTTTCTTATCCTGGCTGGCTGCCCGGCCTTTGTGAGACATACAAAGTGGGGAGGACCCGCGGGGCTCATCGGGTTCAGCCTGCTCGGCTTACAGCTGAGAAAGCTGAACCCAAGGTCGTCAGTCGTCCCCAGGCCGCCACCAGCCCCTGCTGCCAGCCTGGTGTTAGGGCCCGTCTCCCGCGCGTTCCTGGTCCATCGCCCTGGTCTTTCAGGGCCCATCGTGAGATGTTTCGTCTCTGTCTTCTCTAGGTTTTGGTCTCCCTCTGCTTCTCCGTCCCCCGTCAGTCTCTGGGTTCTTCTTTCCCAGGAGCGCAGTCTTAGGGTGGCTGGGCTGCGCCTACTGTGCTTTGGATCCCACGCCCTGTGGGCGGTGGTGGTGCCCCCTCTCCCCTGTTCCCCAGATGTCACCCAGCGGATTGGTGTGACCCTTCCCCTGCCTCCTGTGTGTGGGCTTACACGCCACACTGGTCTGTAGTGAAACAGGCCAAAGAGAAGGTCTCAGATGGAGAAAAGGACAAAGTCCGTTCCGGAGTCTGTGTAGGGAGGATTAGGACGTCGGGGAGGCAGTGCTCGCCGGGCTCTCTTGCAGCCACGTGTACAAAGCAGACACCGTGTCCACCTTGTTGTCTAAAGATCCATGTACTCACACTTCACATAACAGTAGGAAAACTCTTAAGTTTTCCACATTAAAGAGTGCCTGATTGAATATTTTTACACTGGGGGTGGCTTTGGGAGGTCCCATAGAGATGATGGGGCAGCTGGCATGGCCACGGGGACAGGGTGCCCCCCTCCCTCCGCCCAGAGCTGGCATTCAGGCTCCGGCCTGTCCAGGAGCCAGGATGCTAGGTGGGTGCTTCTCAGAGAGGAGCGGACACACCTCTTCTTGTTCTGATCTTGTCAACTTGTCTTCCACTCTCCCCATCCTTGGCAGGGATCCTCAAGCAAGTCATGAAATGAATGGGAGAGACGGAGCGTAGTGTCTGCCTTCTCCTTGAAAGGCAGCTCGGGGGAGGTGCCTGCAGTGGGTGGCATTCCCAGAATGTTTCTGTTTTGGCAACTTCAAATGCATTTACCCTTGACTGGGAAAGGCTGCCCTGAATGTTGAGGTACAGGCCAAAGTTTGATGGTGTCCGTGTGTCTCGTGTACGTGAGTTCATAATGCTGTGTGTGTGCTAGAATTGGTCAACTCCTACAGGAAGGGGCCCTCTGGTTCTTTTTGACCAGAGTCTGAACAACACAGAAGGCCACTGACTTTCTCAGTAAGGTTTATAACAGTCAGGATGCTTTTGTCCATAAGTAATAGGAAACCTGTTTCAAAAAGGATTAAAGAATAAATAAAATGTTTGCTTTTTTATGTGACAAGAAGTTCTCATATAACATGGTGCCGGGGTTGGCCAATTCAGCAACTCAGTGACTTGCAAAGACCCGAGTTCTCTACCTCTTTCTGCTCTACCATCCTCAGCAGGACACCCTGCTTCACTGCCCTCACGATCTTGAGACAGCTGGTGCCCGGCTGACGGATGGTCCTGGACAGTGTCCAGCAGAAGAGGAAGTCGTGTCTCCCTGTGCATCTTTTTAGGATTGAAGAGGCCTTTTCTGAAACCCTGCAGCACACTTGCCCTCAGTCTCCTTTGGTTAGGATTAGGCCCCATGCCTCTTCTCCAGCCGGACCTGAGGACAGGCGTTTACAGTGCCCGGAGGACTTCATAGACACACCAGAGATCTTCAGTAGGTCTTCACTGAAAGAGTAAAAGAGAAACAGGATTCCTCCATTGGCTTAGAATTTGTCACTGAGTTATATGGGAGAGGAGTGGAGACTCAAACAGACTTTTATTTGACAGTGAGTGCCTGCGGTTGGTTCTAGAGTTCTCTCCTTCAGTCCTATCAATGGACAAGGAGGGAGAGAGCCCCAGGGAGACCAGGGAAGGAGAGGGTCTGATACCCACACACACTTCTTTCCTGCCATCTTCTCGCCCATTGTCTTTTGATTCCCTTGAAAAAAATATTTTAAATGCTACTTCCATCTCATAGCAACTGACACTGGAGTGTGAGTGTAATTTGAACTGGACCACTGTATCATTGGAGTGTAATTATAACTGCATCACCCTATCACTGGAGTGAAATTTAGAAACATGTTGAGTCTCCAGTTGGCTGTGAGATTTCTTTCAACAGGTGACCTCTGTGTGCTTTTCCAGCTTCTGGGGACCTCCATGGACTGTTCTTCCTCCTTCCCAGATCGCCCACGCCTTCTCTTGCACCCCCAGTGCCCAGCTCATAGTAGCTTCTCAGTAAATATGAATTAAGCAATGAATCTGCCAGGAAATAGTTCACAGAATTAGCCATCTCTTTTCTTTTCCTCGTCTGCAGGAGGAACACCATTCAGCAGTTCTTCAGGTATTTTGAGGAGACTGAGATACTAGTGTTTCTTGATTTTCCTGAGTTTATCTTTCTGTTTGTCTTTCAGCCTCATCTGATTTCTCTAAGCTAATAAGATCGTGCTGACCACCTCTCCTTGAGGTGTGAAGGTGATCCAGAGAAGGTTCATTGTCTTCTAAATTTAAAAGAAAAAAAAAGGTTATCATCTCCCCCTATTCTCTGTCTCCTGCTCCACTACTTTTTCTTATAAAAAAAAATTCTTAGGTCTAAACTTTGCTTAGAGATAATTTCATTCACCTTTTCTAGGTTTTTCCTAGTGGAATTTCAACTTTCACATAATAATCATCAAATATCTCACAATTTCATTTGTCAATTATACCTCATAAAGCTGAAAAAAAATCATAGAGAGAAGAGGCAGACTGAGAAGGCCCGAGGGCCCAGGTGGGCAGCTGTCGGAGAGGCAGCTTCTGACTCTGGTTGAAAGGCTTCTGCCTCCCTTGGTTGGTCCCTGGAACTCGGTTATTCATGGATATGACAATAGTTTGCTGGCAAGTCAAGCTGTGATCTTAGTTTTTGATTTCTGAGGAAGTATTTTAAATGCTAGCTCTCTCATGTCAAAGATGTTGGGTTTCTATTTCTTTTGAAATCAAACTTGCTCTTTGTATCTGATTGAAAATGACGTATTCTGGGCACAGGGACTGAATGGGAAGAAAAATACAAAATAGGTAGCTTCTCGTTGTGCCTTGTAAGGAAACCACAGTCGTGAACAAAACCAGGGCTTGTTTCTTCATCACCGCCCTAGGGTGCCTCCCCCACCTCTCCTGCGTAACCGAAGACCCAGGCTCTTCCAGGCAGCTTTTACCAAATCAGAAATAGAGAACAGACACAAAGCACACCGGGAGATGGAGCACCCCTATTCCTGAGCATGACCCTGGGCAGAGGAAGAGCCTGGGAAAATGGCAAGGTCTGTGGGAAGGCACGGGGATAAGGTAAACGCTCCTGTTACTGGATTCAGGTCCAGCTTGCTCGCCGCTCAAAAATGAATACTCGAGAGAGTCAAATATTGGTAGAAAGGAAAGTTGCTTTTCATCAGAATGCCGGCAGGCTGGGGAGATGGTAGCCTCAGTGACCACAAAAAACAACTCCCAAGCTTCTGCTCAGCCATGAACGTTTTAAAGGGAGAAGGAGAAGTCATCTTGGTTCATCACTGAGATGGGGCAGCAGACTCACAGCCACGTCCCACTGGTGCAGGCTTGCCCATGCCTCGTGCTCTTTGCTTGGATGCTGTCTTGCTTACACAGTTTCTCTGCAAGGTTGCTGAAGGGGAAGCTCGGGAAGAGATCTGGCCATTGGTCATCTGTTACTTATTCTCCATGTCTGCTGCTTTGATCTAAGGAAAGAACCAACAGGTTAGGCAAGGAATTATGTGATCACAAGGTTTTAAAGGTGTGCGGGGGAGGGGGGCCAGAGATGAGTCAAGCGTGGGGCTGGCCTGGCTTACAGTTAGTGACAAGACAAAGGAGCCTCCTGCAGAGAGCTCTTTCCTGCCAAAAGCTGCTTAAGAATCCCGCCTTGTCAGAGTATCATTCCATTTCTATGGGATAATGGACAAAGATCTGCTTAATGTAACTTCTTGATACTGACACAGGGTGCCGTATCTTAGACTGGAAGATGTTGAGCTGGGTCTGTAGCATCTGTTTGCTGACAGTTGCAGTTGCCCACTTACATATACAGGTGGGACAAGCTACAATTATTTTGATACCCACAAAGATATAGGTTATTATGAGCAATCGTGTTAATTCCGCTCCCTTAAGGCCAGTTCTTGGAATTGTGCTGGCCATCCACTCAGTGCCACTCATGATGGAGCAGCCTGTGTCATGGCTGCAGTCTGGTCATCGTGCAGTCAGCTTTTCCCCTCTGGTGGCAATTAACGGTATCTATAAAACAACTCAGGAATGTGCATCGGATACTGAATCTGTGACTCTCTTGTCCTGATCATTAGCCACTTAAGCTTGCTTTCTGGTGGCTCAGGGAGGCCTGAAAGATTTCAGCTTTTCTGCAGACAAGAGGCAGGGCATGTAGTTGACCAAGTCTTTATGCTTGGAGGGGCCCCGGAGGGTTCTGCCCCATTCTGTTCCAGGAAAGCTATACGTGGTATGCATACACCTGGGCAGGTAGATGCTGTAGGAAGCATGGCTTTAAAGGTGACTTGACGGGAGTAGCCAAGTCTGAGTGACCTAGGGAGCGTAAGCATCAAGGTTTATTGTCCAGGAAAACGCTAGCCTTATCCTTGATATTTTAAGAGCAAAATAGTATATTTTTAGCAATATTATTGTCTTTGATGGTAAAGATGCTCCTCGTGGTGAGTAATGTTCCTGGAATGTACTTTCTGAATATACTACATGAAAGCATTCAGAGTTTCTTCTCGAAAGAAGTGGACAGATTTGATGACTGAAGTAAGGCCTGGATTGGGTTTTAAAATTAGCTACTGAAAGGTCACCTGACATTCCAGGGCCTTATCTCGCCTTTTGTAGGCAAAAGTGATTCATCCCCACCTCCCTGGTCCAGGGCAGGGCACCACGGTGCTCTGCTGTCTCTTCTGAAACCCACCACATCAAATTTCTTTCTCAGATCAAATGCAAGGCAGAAAGGATAGCTTTAAAAAATTCTATTTTATGAGAAACATTTATGATGTAATATTATGATGTGTAAGTGGGATATCTGGAGAAGAGAGGAAAAAATTCAGTAAGGGTAAGACAAGGTAAGACTTTAAAAAGCCAAACTGCAGTGCAATAAGATGAAGTTGCTCTTTCCAGCTCTGGAACACCTGTCTGTCTCAGGAATCACAGCTGGGCAGAGAGAAACGCCCTGGGGCTGAAGCAGTTACCTGCTAGATTAAGGAGGGGCCCCCGCCAATCCCAGATTCCTGGACCACCCCATCCTCTTCACTCTGGAGCACACTGCTTAGGGGCAGACAAGAAAGGGCTGAGTCCCGTGTTCAGAAGGCTGCTCATGGGCTGAAGACCACTTTGGAGGCCTTTCTGCTGGTCGATGCGAGGGAACTTGTGTCAGGCCCCTGCCCTCTCCCTGGTCCTTCCCGACTTTCCTGAACTTGCTTAGCAGTTCCACGTCACAGCAGCTCTAAACACCACCCACTAGCTTGCTTCTCTGCGCTCACTTTCCTGGCCCGGAGACGGTCCTGGCTCAGACCCTCAACTCCTCCCCTGTTCTCTCCTCCTCCTGAGTTGGCCCAGTTCTGAGAGTTGATGGGAAAGTCCAGATGGGCTCTCAGACCGGAGGTGGAGTCCTGTGAGTGGTGGGATGCTGGGCAAATTCCTTGTGGCCCCATGTCTCTATCTGTGAAATGGGAATGATGGTAGCGCCCTGTCAGGAGAACTAAGATAATGTGTGGGCCTCTCATCTCCCCACCTGCTACATGGTACGGGCTCAGGAAAATAGCCCTGACTAGTATAACTGCTCTTGAGAGTAACACTGTGTATGTTGGTTGGGCATGGCATTCTGTTGCAAGGCAAATAATAGATAAAGTTTTAGTGTCATCTTACAAGAGGAAACTATAGAGAAAGTTGGGGTCCCCTGTTATGTCTGAAGAGTTAATTCAGTAGTTTGGATGAAGGACTATTTGCAAGTCAGACAGCTGTTGTAATACAGAAATCCTTCCTGGTGACAAGTTGGGCCATTAACCTAATATCAGTGAAGAAGAGCATTTGGAGAAGACATTTACTTAAAAGATGACAATTTGAACCATCAGTTTTCCAGTAATTTTCGAAGAAAATTCTTAGGTTATGGTACCAGGAGAGGATTCTGGTTTCTATGCTTCTCTGTGCCTTTTTTGAGGGGTGGGGGGAAGCAGCTGAGTTAAAAGATTACAGGTATTCCTTGCTGTCCGAGCTTTTGCTGTCAGAACTCAGAAATGGAACGGGAACAGATAAACTTTTAGACAAACCCCCACTGACTGAGCTCTCACTTCTTTTACTCAGACACCAGTTTAATTTGGATAAAGCAGAGTCCCTCACAAACGTACCTCATCTTCTGAACTCTCACCATCTAAACTCAGCAACTGGGTAGATTCAGATGATAGGGGATGTTTGTAACTGATATGCTTAATAGGAGTTTGATTCATCCAAAGACAGCAGTTAGAATGTGTTTCAATGTAGTCTTTTTAAGAAGAGATGGGTGGTACAGAATGAGTTCCAGAATAAAAATTATATTGCAACATTTGCTTCAGAGAGGATTCCTGCTTGCAAGCAAGGGAAGCTGACTGAGGATGCAGAAGCCTGCCACAGGATATCGACAGGCTCTGGGAATCATAGGAGGGCTTGGAAACTGGCCCCCGGCTCATCTTCTAGAACTGGCACATCAACCAGAACTGGTCTAATGAGTGAGCATTGGCTCTGGTCTGTCCCACTGCCATTTCTGCAGCAAACCCTAATAGAACTGTCTCCACCACAGTCACCAGTGCCGCCTTCACCAGTGGAGGAGTGCCACCTCCCCACGACTGTCCCAGCTGGCCGGGGCCAGAGGGAGAAGGGGAGAGGAGAGCACTGCATACTTCCCTCCACTGCCACCAGCTCCTGATGTTGTACTGAAGGACTGGGCCCCAGCTATAAAGGAGGCTGGGCAGTAAGCTCTGGCATCCCTCCTGGAGACAGGGGACTCCTAACGCCGGAAATCCTCCAAGTGCAGGAAGGCTATTCCAAAGGCACCAGCAGCCCCAAATAGGTCAGGTGCCGCCCCAGAGCCGTGGGGTCAGTGTTTGTGAGCCATAACCGTTAAGTGGGTGGGAAATCAATGTAATGGATCAAGGCTCAGCTTACTTGCTTTCTTCTTCTATTCCTTTTTTTAAAAATGAAATAAAATAGAAGACAGAGTATGGTTGTATCACTTGTAGTAAGCGTAAGTTTCATTCTGTGAAACTTCTGTTTCCACTGTGTCCAATCTACATGGGAGTATCTGAGCTGGGTTGCCATGTCAAAGGTATTTCCCCACAGGTCATGATCAGAAGCCCCTGCAGCAGCGTGTTTCAGTGCTCCAGGGGGTTGCTTTCAGTCTCCCTCCCCGCCTTACTTGTTTTCCAGGCACAGTAGTTCTCTCATTGTCAGTTCATCAGAATGTCTCTCCCTCTCCCCTCCCCCATCTCTCTCTTTTCCTCCTGCCCCTCTCCCCCCTCCCCCTCCAACAGGATTTCCAGAACACCTTTCCCTGGAGCTCCTGGGGAGCTGTGAGGTTTCTTGTTAGGGTACAAGTTAAGTATTACATACAGTTACAGGGTGGCCTGGTAACCTACTCACTGTTTTAACATCATTTCCATGGGGAATTATGGTCTGAGTCCTTAAAACAAAGCTTTTTTTAGCTTTTCCTTAAAAAAAAAAAAACAACCTTGGTTGTGGAGCTTGGCACCTGTTACAATTGTAGGAATGGTTGTTGCAGTGTGGATAAAACATTTCAACCTAGACTTTGACCTCAGAGTATTTATATTGAAAAAAATTTAGCAGTCAAGAGCTTTTTTTAACCCTTTATCTCTATGTCTTTGTTTTTGTCTTTGTTTGAAACTGATCTGTTCTGACCTTGTAATGTTATCTCTGCAGGTCCATTTACTCGACCTCATCCGGCCTTGTGGCGAATGGTTTTTGGTAAGTTTCCCATTGATGGATTTTAAAAAATCCATTCTGCTTAAGAAAAAAATCTTTATCTGTGTATTTTTATAGCAGTTTTCCTTTCCACTCTACTGTAAAACTTTCCCTTTTTGGTGTTGCTGATACCAATTTTTAGTTGAAATGCTTTGCCACAAAATAAAGTGCTTGGTGGCAGCTTGAATTCTCGTACATGTGAACTGTTTCATCCCCACCTGCCCGCTTCGCACCCTGTGGTCTGTTAAAGCTGATGGGATTTGACGTGAGGGAAAGTGGTTTCTTGCTGTAGCTCTTTGCTAGTTCAAGTTCACGTGCGTCGTTTGAGCACGTTTGTCTTGTCAGCATCCGGGAGAGTCTGAAAGCCCAGCCATCTCCCCAGTGCTGGGAATGGGAAAGAAGTCTTAGCAGAGAGCCCTGATTTGAACTGAGGTTTAGTGATAAGCATCTTGTATAAACACTGGACATCTTGTGTTTACTCGATTTCTAGTCCAAATAGTGGATTTAAAGCGTATCTTCAAAACTTCAGCTATTGGCTTTCCTCTTACCTAAATCATCATCACGTAAATTATTTGAAGTTCAGAAAATTTCATCTTATGCAAAAGGATCCTAAAAATGGAAATTTTGCTCATGCTTGCCAATTCTTCTTTCACCCTTCAGAGATCATAGGTAAATCTCACTGAATTTAGTGGCGAACCTTGGCCACTCAGCAGTTGTTCACTGAAGCCCTCTGCGTGGGTGGTAGGTGCCCTGGCCCTGAGACTGCAGTGGGAGGGGCCCCCGGGACAGAGGGCAGCTACCGCAAACACACTCTGAAACAAATCAATAGTCCAAAAATAGCAGATGTCACTCAGTGTTAGGAAGTTTATTAAAACCATGAGAGGCAACAGTGACTAAGCCCCCTTGAAGGAAGGGGGCTTAAGCAAGAAACCCCTCTGCAAAGAAGGATCCAGGCATGCAAAGATATGGAGGGAGGCCAGGCAAGACTACCGAAGTAGGAATTTCTACCCAGCTGGAAAGGGCTTTGTGTGTCCCTGGCCAGTGTGGCTGGAGTGCGGCAAGGCCCGGGAGTAGTGAGAGAGGCAGGGTGGCACGGATGGAACCCCGCAGAGCTTGTGAGGGCAGGGGAAGTCATGCGGGAGGTTTTTTTTTTTGCAGAGAAGTGCATGATTTATTTACATTTCTTAAAAGATAGTCCTGGTTGCATTATACTTATAGCTCATGGAATTAATATTGCTGCTAAAGTTATAAGATATACCTAGTTGGCTGCATCTGAGTTTTTCCTACTTCACATGGTCCGTCGTATAAGTAATGAGCAGCTGTATTTCTTCCGTGGGGTCATGGAACCCTCTGAGAACCTGATGAGGACTATATGCACATGCTCGCACATGCACACAGTTCTGCCCATTGTATCTGGGGCTTCAGGGATGTTGAAGCCCCCCATGAGCCCCAGCTTAAGAACCCCTGCCCCACAGATACTTTCTCTCTGCCTTAAAATCATTACTTCAAAAGGATCATAATAAAAAGTTTATAGTGGGAAGAGTTTGAAGTGAAAAGCTGTAAAAGTAGCTGGTACCTAAGTTCAAACCTGAGAAGGTTCTCACACCAGCTTGCCTAATGTGCACGCATGCTCCCTGGGCCCTGGGGTGCACGACTGAGTCGGCCCCCGAGCACCGAGGGCCGGGAGAGGCCCCCTCATTGGAACCCCTGGGTTGTTGCCGCTACAGGGGATTTCATTCCATCTGTGGACGTTCTCTCCTCTGGAGCAGCTCCCTGGGGATTGGTGCCCAGCCAAGTCTGGATGGGGTACTGTGATCCAAGGTCATTTGTATCACAGCGTCCAGACGTCCTACTTAAACACGTCCATTCTAGCAGGCTCGACAGGAAGGGAAGTGGCGAAGCCCTGCTGGTTGGTTTCCAAGCCTTTCTGAACTGTGTTTACAGGCTTTTGCCTTCTTAGAATAGACTGTCAACTCCCTTTTTCAAACAACTTGGGGTGATTATTAGGATACTGATGGCAATGTGATGTGACAGTAATGTCATGCCCGAAAGGGCTCACCTGGGGTGTCAGGTGAGGATGAGTGACCCTGGGCCACCTCTCACCTCTTACACCTGTCACTACCCCAGACTGGCCCGTCCACCTGCTGGCTTGCCCACCTCCAGTCTACTCTCTACACAGTGGCCAGAATTCGTTTTGTGAAATGTTACCTAGCTCATCTTATTTCCCTATCTGAAACCCATCAAATGCTCCTCCTCTGACTTAAGATCGAGTCTGCGGTCTTCAGTGTGGCCCTGAGCTGTGACCATCACTTCATAGCCGCCTTGCTCCATTCACCTTCTTGCCAGCACCACAGCCACATGGCAGCTCCTAGACCTCTCATCCCAGGGACCTGCCTGTCTTCTCTGCCTGCATCCACTCCTCCGCCCACACCCACAGCCACGCCCATGGTCTGCCGCTCCTTCAGCTCTCAGCTCCAGCACCATTTCTCAGAGATTGTTACTGACTCCTTCATCTGAATTGGGACCATGTGTCAGACTCTCGTCAAAGGAAAGGCCGCTTGTAACGGGGGTGTCCACAGCCCAGGTTGCAATATCAGTGTCTGCTTTTGGCTCTACGTGAGTGGAATCCGATGTGTGTCGTGTGTCTGATACCCGATCGCTCTCACATAGGGGGATGTTCTTGTTTCCCCCAGGACTCAGCGTGCTCTACTTCCTGTTCCTGGTGTTCCTGCTCTTCCTGAACTTCGAGCAGGTGAAATCCATCATGTACTGGCTGGACCCCAATCTTCGATACGCCACCAGGGAAGCCGACATCATGGTACGTCCTCGTCAGCTGTCTCCGAGAGAAACTGGTAGACTCCTGGGTGTAGTAGGAGGCGGTTGACTTCCCATTTTAAATTGGTCCTTCTCCCTGTTTCCCACGTAGAGATCTAAAAACCAGGTCCCTGGGCAGGTTGGTGCGGTGCGTGGTGTCGTGAGTGACACAGTCCCGGGGACTGAATCCTGCTGGAGCAAAGGGGGTGGAAGGAAGAGCGTGCACGTTACACCAGGCAGCCATGGCGTGAATTCTGCCTCTGTCACTTGTAAGCTCTGGAACTTTGGGCCATGAACTTGTTAGCCTGTTCCCTTTTTGGTAAAGTGAAGTAATACTTATTTGGGGAGTTTACTGTGAACTAAGTGAAGGCCTCCACGGTGCCTCGCACCCAGCAGGTCCTCAGTGACGGCAGCGCCTCTGCTCCCCAGCTCCGGCCCCGATGCCGTGACTCCTCCCGCCAGCCTGCCAGGAAGGGGCCGGTTGTAGTGATGTCAGCCATTTCATTCATTATTTTTATTAAACCACTGCAAATGATTTTACTCTCGGCTAAAACTCTGTACTTTGGCCTTCAGTGAAGAGGCTATTTTATACTGTAGTATTGTTCCTTTCCTTTTTTACTTTTTTTTTTTTTTTAAGGAGGCACTGGGGATTGAACCCAAGACCTCGTACATGCTAAGCATGCACCCTACCACTGAGCTATACACACCCCTCCCCAACTTTTTTTTTAATTCTTTAAAGTGCCTAACATTTAGTGCAGATTGAAAAAAGGCCTAGTGATGATCAGAAAAGAAAGGGCATCTGGGCCGTAGATGGGTCCTTGTTCAACAAACGAAGAAGCAGTACAGAAAAACTTAATTAAAAGTTCAAGAAGTGATCATTCTCACATAGTTAAAATTGCTCAGACCCTTCTTGGAATGGTGTTCCCAGATTTTCTCTTTTAACTTTTATAAAGGATACACTAAAGGCAAAAATAAGAATGTCAGAAAGTATTTAAAAGTCTCAAGCCTGTCTTGGAGTTCCTTACTCTGAGGAGGAGAATGCTGCAGGGTGATTTACAGCTGATAAGGATGCTGAAGATGATGGTCATGGTGAGGGTGGTAGCGGCTGCTGGGTGTGGGTTGTCTGCCCTGCCAGGCCCTGTGCTGAGTGTTGCATGTGCAGTCTATGTATTAATATTCCCTCTTTACTGAGGAGGAGTTAGAAGCTTAAAATAAGATCCCTTTAGGTCCAAAACCTATACTTTCCCTTAAGACTGTGCCTTAGGCGTATGGTTATAATAACAAGTGTTAGGCACTCGTTGCAGCCATATGAAATAGAGACTGGGAGGAGGATGGCCCTGATTATATCCCCCCACAGTTTTCCTGGACTTCTAAGCAAAGTTGGTCGTATTATGAAGTAAACGAACTTGCGGGCAGGTTTGCTGGTGTGTCTCTTGGTCCTGCTCTCGCAGCCGGTGGGAGGAGGTTGAATCTAATTATAGTTGGATATCCACCTTCCTTAGGAACCTGACATCACAGGGACATCTGATTGTCACAATTACAGCCCTCGAAGAGCTGAAACTGGTGTTTAAAATCTAGTTCTCAAGGATTGGCTAATTCTTTCTTGCCAAGCAAAGCCAAGTCTGAGGCTGTTTTCAGCTTCCAGAGTTGCAGCTGGTGCTAGACCAGCCCCAGTCTTCTCTTTCTCTCATCCCTCGTCGCTTTTTACTTCCTTCAAGTCATCTTTCACAGTTCTAAGAACCTGTTCATTGATGGCTCTAGAGAAACGACTTCCCTTTTTAGACCTCGTTGGAAGGACAAGTACCCTTATGCAAGACAAACGCCTGTAGTTCCTTGGACCCTCTGCCTTCCCTGTTTCTTCAGCTGCCACCTGTCCCTAATCCCATCAGGCTCTGGTCCAGGCCTGGTATCGTACTTTGAAATTCAGACCCCCTTTCCCCTTAGAGTTAATGTTATGGAGGGAGGGCATAGCTCAGTGGTAGAGTGCGTGCTTTGGCATGCACGAGGTCCTGGGTTCAATCCTCAGTACCTCCATTAAAAAAACAAGCAAGTAAATAAAACTAATTTCCTCCCTCCACTAAATAAAAGTTTTTTTTTTTAAGAGTTATTAATAGTATAAATAGGGTTTGGGGCCATTGAAATCCTGTTAGAGGCAGTCTTTTGTCTTATTGTCTGGAAAGTTTGCTATATTCATTAGTATTTATTCTAAAATATGTGTTCTAAGCTTCAGACGAGCTTTCAGCACCCATCTGATTTGTAACTTGGCATGTCTGAAGCAGCGGTCTTCGGTTTAGTGAACACTCACCGAGCTCTTCCTGTGTGCTAGACGCCGTGCTGGTGGCAGTGGGGGAAAGGGAGGCCCGCCTCCTGTCCTCCCGGAGCTGAGAATCGACAAGAAGGCAAATTAAAGAAATAAGGGTTGGCTCTTTTTCCAAGAGAGTTGTCTGAGACAACTTCAACAGTTTTTTTTTTTAAATGTTATCAACACATGCCCAGTCTTGTTTCATTCCACCCTCCGCCCCCTACACACACACATCTTGGATTATTTTGAAGCAGTTCTCAGACATTATATTGAAATATATGGACTTTTTTTTAACATAACCACAATGGCATTTGCAACTGCTTAAAATTAACAGTATGCAGTCAGTGTTGTAAAGGTTTTTTTTACAGTTGATTTGTTCAGATTAGGATCCAGACAAGGTCCCCATACTGCATGTGCTGCACCTCTTACATCTCTTCATCTGTAGTCCCTCTGGCCCTTTTGTTAACCTCGAAGTTTATTTGTCAGAGAACCCACATTCTTTATTCTCTGGAGCTTCTTGTGTCTGGATTTTGCAGCTCGCATGTGCGGGGTGTTGTTAGCATCTCTCTCTGTCCTCCAGAATTTCCTGTAACCTGGAAGTTACAGATGAAGAGGCTAGAGGGGGATCCAGATTCCGGTGCAGTTTCCGTGGCAGGCTGCTCACAGGGGCTGCTGTGCTTCACACTGGGAGCCGCACGATGTCTAGGTGTCTCTCTTCTGATAACGTTAAGCTTGACCATAGGGTCTGCAGGTCAGCATCACTTGTAAGATGCAGCATCGATTACAGGCATAACTGCTGGGAAGGGAGAAAAGGAACCTTGCATTATGTATGCACCGAACGTAAGATGTGGAAGTACCTACCCAATTCTCAAAATGCTGCAGTGTGAAAAGCTGCATCAGAATCAAGAAGGCATCGTGATTTCAGTATGGAGTGCAGTGCGGTAAAGAAAAAGAAATGGGTGCTACAGGAACTTATAAAAGAGACCCAGTCTAGTCTGGGAGGTCAGGGAACGCTTCTGTGAAGGGCGGGTGTATAAGCTGACAACTGGAAAATGCGTGGGAATTAGCCAGGCAGAGTGGGAGTAGTGGGTGGAGGCCACTGTTCAGGAGGAGGAACACACAGCCTGTGTGGAGCCCCAGCCTGGGGCTCAGGGGTCAGTCAGGAGGAAGGTGGGCAGGGATAAGGGGCAGAGGAGGGCAGTCCTGAGGCTGGGGAGCAGTTAGGGTCACACCGTAAGTGTAATAGAAGACTGGAGGTTTATAAGCAGAGGAGTTACATGATCTCCACTGGTGCTCCAGCGGGTCAATAACTATTACCCCATCTCCAGTCGAGTTGGGAAACAGGTTTTTAAAAGTGCGAAATATCAGCTGACTTCTTCTGGGTTACAGCTCAGTGGCGCCAGTGGCCTTAGACCTGGGCCATGTGACCTTGCTCATCCTCCGCCCTGTTAGTCAGGCTTCTGCTCCCCTGGACCATCCACAACTGTGGGCTGCTTCCCACAGGGCAGAGCCTAACTCACAAAACTTCCTTCAAGATTGAGGGAGGACCCTGTGCTGTCTGTAGGCAAATAGTTTCCAAAGAGAGGACCCAAAAGAGGGCGGAGTACACGTGTTCTTTCTGCTTCTGAGGTCACCGCCTTACCCAGGGAGGAGTGAGTGAGAGAGTGGGGCAAGAGGCCTGGAGATTCTTGCCCCACCAGACACACACACCCACAGTCACCTGATACACAATCTGCAAAATCATTTTGGTCACAGAGAATCAGTCACAGAGAGACCAGTTAAAATCTTAATCTGATCTTAATCAGTCTTAAACTAGAGGTGGGTAGTCAGGTACTTATCACAGCATCATCTGTACTTTTCATCAAAAACCTTGGGGAGGATAATGAACAGGGTCTGGAATCTGGTTAAGTGTTGGGCAAGCATGGGAGAGAGTGGAGCCACCTGGGTAAGCCGTTGACCCGTCGCAGGTGATAGAATTTCTCCTTACCACCTGCTATTCCGGCCTCCCCCGGCCCGGCTCCCCTGCCGGGCTCTGACCCCAGGTGTCCTCGTTTCATGCCTCTTCCTCCCACTTCCAGGGTTGTGCCTCCATGTGCGGCTCCTCAGCTGCATTAAACTGCAGTGTCCTGCGTCCCTCTCACGACCAGGACCTCAGGAGCTTCTGGACGTGATCATTGGCAAATTTGTTCTTGGTGGTTATAATGCCAACAGACAAGTTTCCAAAGTGCCTTTCTGTACACTGAAACACAGAACTATTCTCATAGGACAGAGAGGCCTTTAAAAGTGGTCTTCAGCCCGTGAGCAGCCTTCTGAACACAGGACTCAGCCCTTTCTTGTCTACCCCCAAGCAGTGTGCTCCAGAGTAAAGAAGACGAGGGGGTGGTCCAGGAATTTGGGGCTGACCCGGCCGCTCCTTAACCTAACATGCACCTGCTCAGCCCCGGGGTGTTGCTCTCCGTCCGGCTGTGACTCCCGAGACAGGCACGCGTTCTGGAGCTTGGAAGGAGATGCTTCCTCTTACTGCACTGCAGTTTGGCTTTTTTAAGCCTTATCTTGTCTCATCCCTCTTGATTTTTCTCTCTTTTCTCTAGATTTCCCACTCACACATCATAATATCACAGCACGATGTTTCTCAAAAAATGTAATTTTTTAAAATACCCTTTTTGCCTTGCAAATTAAAATGCGTGTGCCCAGAGAATGGTTTCAGAAGTCTGATGTGCTGGGTTTCAGAGGAGACAGCAGAGCACAGGGTGCTCCTTTTGCTTCCTCAGGAAGTATCGTTTCTAGAATTTGAAAATATGCTCTACAGGAATGCTGTCGGCTGGCTGAAATCTTGCCCCTTTCTACCAGCTTAATTTGGGGAACAAGGAATGTGAAGTGTAGAGCTTTCTGAGAAGTGTTGTATTGTCACAGCTACTTTCATAATGAACAGAAATATAAAGAAGTGGATTTAAAGTTATTTTGAAATACATTACAAACAGATAGATACTCAAAATTGAACCAAAATTCTTAAAAGCTTTATAATGTTTTAATATTTAAATTTTGTAATATCTGATACATTTTTGGGTTCGGGGTGGGTAATTCCATTTTCTTCTCATTTCGAAGTTGGATGTTTTAGCTTTTCTTCTTTTCTAATAAAAACATTTTAGGCTTTATATTTTTCTCTAAATTCTGCTTAACTGCATTTCATTATCTTGATATGTAATATTTTTGTTATTCATTTAATACTGAATATATTTTAGATTTCTATTATGATTTCTTTTTTTCACCCCAGGATATTTAGAAATGTGTCGTTTAATTTCTGAACCTCTTGAGATTCTTATGCTTTACTTACTGGGATTCTGTTTATGCTTTTGTTAATAGGTTTTAACACAGTTGCACGTGGCAGGCTGTGTGATACCGTTTCTTTAAGATGGATTAAGCCCTCGAAAAATGATATTGCTTCCCACTTTTACCAAGCTTTTGCCATTCAGAACAAAGCAACGCTGGTTTATAAACTCTAGTATTTATCCATTTTCCCTCAGGTATCTTCAGTTACTAAAACTTAGTTTTATTGGGCAGGACATTCAGTAGTTGTCAAGGTCAATCAGTTCTTTTCGTTAGTTGTCCAAACCCTGGAAGCAAGGTGATTTCCAGAATGTTATTATGAATTGCTTCCCTCTGTGGTTTAAACAGGAGTATGCTGTGAACTGCCACGTCATCACCTGGGAGAGGATTATTAGCCATTTTGATATATTTGCATTTGGACATTTCTGGGGCTGGGCCATGAAGGCCTTGCTGATCCGAAGTTATGGCCTTTGCTGGACAATCAGCATCACGTGGGAGCTGACAGAGGTAAGAAGGGGATATCTGGGCCCTGCAGTGCGGGTCGTGCACATGTAGGAAGAAGGCAGTCTGTCAGTTTAACAGTCAGCTAATCCATTCTCCAGCTCCTGTGGCACCAAAGTATTTAAATCCCTTAGGAATATTTTACACCTTTGTCAAACAAGCAAAAGAAACTCCTTGCTAACTTAAGATCTGGTCTGTCTCAAGTCTGAAAGAGAAACAAATGAAATCAAGCCAAAGATTGAAGTTCAAATCCCAAGCAAGACAATTCAGTGGCAATGAGGACATCTGCTAAGAGGTAGACAGCTGGTTTACCCACTCTCGGTTTCCCGATAAACAGAATTGCGTTTAGAATTAGGAGGGCACCTGGGACATTTTGTCCTTGAAAAATGGACTCCTGTTGTAGCTCAGCTGTCTCAGTAATCACGTTTGTCTCATGTAATGAGTGAGATATTCTTGAAAAGCTATCAGTGAGATGAAATTTCGGGGAACTAGTTCATTTGTTGCTCAGTTATTACATTATTCTTAATCATCCCCAGGGAACAGAAGTTGGCCACACATACAGTTATTTCTCGATGCCAGTCGTTGTCCTGGCCCTAACTTTGAGCAAAGCGTGCCTGTCAGGTACTGGCTTCTGTTAAGTGCCCCTCCTGGCCCTGGAGGGCAGAGGCCCGAGTTCAGGCTGTGGGCAGGGTTGGCGTCTTCTGATGGCTGTGAGAGGGAGCCTGCCCTGGGCCTCTCTCAGCTGCTTGGGGTTTGCTGGCCACCGCTGCTGTTCCTTGGCTTGTAGACACATCACCCCAGGCTCCACCCTCATCTTCTCATGGCCTCCCTGCGTGCGTTCACAGGGTGTTCTTTTTATAAGGACACCAATCATTAGATTGGGGACCCACCCTACTCCAGGACGACCTCATCTTAGCTAATTCCATTTGCAATGACTGTACTTCCAAATAAGCTCACACTATGAGGTATCAGAGGATAGGGCATCCAGCATACGGATTTGGAGGGGACACGATTCCGTCCATCACAGTGCCCACCGCTGTGCATATAGCATCCTGAATCTTCACCACAAACCACAAGGGCAGTGTATGCATATTCCCAGTGTACTGATGGGGACCAGAGCGCAGAGCCAGGAGTGGATTCCGGGTGTGCTTGACCCCAGAGTGCGGCTCGTGCCCCTGCTTCTGTACGACGTTCTCCCTCTGTGACTTCCAGGCATCGTCAGAACCTCACTGCTGTGCGACATGGTGCCAGGGCTGGGCCTCCTGCCCCTTCCTTGCCCTGCTCCTCAGCGTCCCATTGTCCCCAAGTCCAGGCAACTCTCTTTTCTAAACACCTCTCTAATTCAGACCTCTGCCCAACTGGCATCTAGTCCACCAGACTCTCTTATCTGAATTCCTCGTCTCCTCCCTCCACACTTACCTTTTGCCAAAGTGAACCTTTCAGACCTCAACCTGATCTTGTCATTCTACTGAAAACTCTTCAGTTTTGTCCACTGCTCTTAAGACAGAATCCAGGCTTCTGAGCCAGCCTGCGAGGCCCGGGGTTCACTGGCCGGGTCCACCTCCCGAGCCTCCGAGGCCTCCCCCGTCACCTCCTGTGCTCCGGCACCTTCGTTTCTTCAGCTTAAAGGTCCTGTGTCCTTCCTTCCCGCGGAGCCGCCCTCCGAGTGCCCCCCTCTCCCCGCTGCCCGTCCACGGGCCGTGCTCTGTGTTTGTACACCTGGAAGGAGGGCCTCTGGCCCTTCTCCTCTGAAAGGATACTTGACAAGGGTCTCTTTTCTGCTAAACGTTATGCCTCGAGGGCAGGGCCCGTGTCCCAGACCCCAGTGCTCTGCCTCACACTGGCAGCCGCTCCCACATCCCCAGTGAGTGAATGAAGGTGGCTCCTTCCAGCCGCGACTCTACTCTGCCCGAGGCGTCTCACCCCCGAATCTGGTGCTTTTAGGAAGGCTCTCAGACGGACGGATGGTCCTGCACATCCCGTCCCCTGCATAGGATTGTTTCAGCAAATCTGTGTCATTGGCTTCTGCTGAAGTTCCCCTCTTCCCTGCGTCTGTTCACGCTCCATCTCATGGCTTGGATCCCGGGAAAGCACACTGGGGGCTGCGCCGCCTGCCCAGGGTCAGAACACGGCCACTCGCCATTACACCGGGTAGCTTTCTGTCTTCTCGGCCGCAGGCACATCAGGAAGGCAGACCCCTTGTATCTGTGCTGTTTTACAGTCTATGAAATGCTTTCATGGGCAGTTTTAATTTGTAGTATGTATTACATTACCTCAGAGTTTGTAATTATGGGGTTACCTCTTTGCAGAGAACTGCCAGGCATTGTCTTTGTAATTTCAAACCTTTATTTTAAAATTTTTTTTCAGTTTTATTAGGTAGAATTGTTGCAGTTTAACTGCATATATACAATATATTACATATAAATACATATACACAGTACGACTGCACATATTCTTCAAATATACATATATGTTCTGTTCATTTCAGCCCTTCTTAAATGTGGGCCTGCACACAGCACGCCATGCTGCTCTGGACACAGCCCTTGATGGGCCCTTTGTTTCAGACAAAACTGTTTCCATGAGAGACTTCTGTTCCACCCTTAATCTCTCTGTTCCCTCCTTCTGGAATGTTCTCATCTCCATCTCTTCTCTCTTGAGATCGGCCACTCCTGTCCCTGAAGACCCCACTCCAACCCATCTTCCTTCCAGAAGTCCGCTGCAGTTGCTGTCCGAAAGAACAGCTCTCTTACTGTCCCCAGCATTTGCACTTGTGTCACCATCCTAACACAGCTCACCTTATGTTGCCGTTCTGAATAAACGTCTGGCTCCTGCCCTTGAGATCCAGAACCCTGATCCAGTGTGTCTCACCACCTTGCACATCATAAGCACTTAATAAAAAGATTATCATTGCAAGCCGATTTGTGTGAGATTTCCTATTAAGCTAATTTAAAATTTACCCACTGTTTTACCCAAGTTATCTGTGGACTTTTTCTAAAATGCGCAGCTTGAATTCTCAAGCTAATTTTGAGGATTCTGCCAGTGCTCTGTAGGCAGGTGTGAAAACTTTTCTCCCCTTCCTCTCCTGAATCTGTCATGTTTACATCAGCCAAGGTAATTTGGTAGTATTTTTCAAGATGAATCATTTCTTTAAAGCCCTGTGTCCAAAAAAGAGGAGCTGTTTGGATTAGCAGTATATGCAAACCATCCATGATATAAAAAAACAAAAACCTGATTACAGACCTTGGTTTTTTGTTTTTTTTTTTTAAGGACAGCACGAAAATCTGAAATGTCAACAACTTTTCCTAAAAGAATATACTATTAAAAGGAAATGTATCTTTCTGCGTGATACCCCAGTTTTTTGTTTTGTTTTCTTTTTACAACCATCCTCTCTTGTGTTTCTCAGCTTTTCTTCATGCATCTTCTGCCCAATTTTGCCGAGTGCTGGTGGGATCAGGTCATCCTGGACATCCTGCTGTGCAATGGCGGCGGCATCTGGCTGGGCATGGTCGTCTGCCGGTTTTTAGAGATGAGGACTTACCACTGGGCAAGCTTCAAGTGAGTCGCCTTCTTCCTGGCCGTGAGTCACAGGTTTTCACAATGTGTGTGTAACTGCCTCAGTAGCATGCAGCCTTAGCACGGTCTTTGATAATAATGAATAAATTATGCATTGGTAATTGGGACTCACAAATGATTATAAACATAATTTCAGGCATTGATCTAGAAAATGCTAAATCGTTTATAATTTTCTCAAATTCCTCCTTTTATCCTTACGCCTGTACTCAGACTCCCATTGCTGGATTGACTAGTCCCCTGTCCCCAGGTTAACCCCTCCAAGCCTTCTGCCACCATTGCTTGAATGACCTTAAGAAAACAAAGGTCATCATGTCCTTCCCCTGTGATGGCCTCTCATGGTCCTTAGGACCAAGCCCATGGGCTCGGCAGTGAGGGCCCTTCGTTCGCACCCTCCAGGCACCCAAAGCCTGAGCCTGTGCATCAACCCCTCTCTACCTGCCTTTGAGCCGTGTTCCCATGGCCAGGCTGGCTGCTCCTTTTCTTTCCTGACTCAGCTCACTTGTCACCTCTGCAGGTCATCATCTCTGACTCTCAAATTCACACTGCATGTCCCTCCTCTGCTCCGTGAAAGGCAGGGCACACCCCCAACCCCGTCATTCTTTATCCTGCTTCTCTGAACTTGCTCCTTACTGACCATCACAGGAGCCGTGCCACTGATCAGGAGGAGAAAACAGTAGTGATGATGAAAGTTTGGTTGTTTGATTGTGTTTAAAACTTCATTCATTTATGTAACAAAATATGAGCATTTTCCTACATCATTAAATATCCTTCTAAGGCATAATTCTAAAGAGCTTCTTTGTATCTCAGCATATGGATCAATCAGAGTCTTTAATCAGGTCCCGTGTATGGTCCTTCAGTTGTTTCAAAGTTTTCGCTTTGTATTTATAAAGAAAGCTTGACTGAACATTCTTGAACATATAGCTTTGTGTGCGTCTGACTTTTTTTGGTAAATGAATTCTTAGAAGTAGAGTACATAAGTTTACATTCTGCAATGTGTACATACATCACTTTCTTTGAATTTTATTTTTAAACCTTTGTCAATTTTATCGCATATAAGATTGTGTGATACTGAATTTCTTATCTATTTCTATTGGATTTTTCTTCTTTTATCCAGGCTTTTAAGAGTTAAGGATATTAACACTGTCAATGAATATGACTTTATTTTTCATTTTGTCATTTCCCTTTTAATTTTGTTTGTTGAAGGTTTTCATTTGAACTTCAGAAGCGTTTAATCTTTTTGTTTAGGTAAATGTTAACTTGTATTTTCTCCTAGTTCTTGATGGGTTTAGTCTTTTTCTTATAAGTAAGTAAATTCTGTCTCAGATTTATTTAGTATGCGATGTGGCGGGGAGATTTCACAATGTTACTGTATTTTATGAACCAGTTTTCCCCACCCCTGTCGCTAATAATCATTTCTGTGGCTGCTGACCTGAAAGGACACTTTGTAACACGTTCAGGGCAGTGTATGACGTGACAGAAATATGGCTGTGCTGGGCGGTGCTGTGAGCAAGCGTCATACACCGTATCTCATTTGAGCCTTAAGCCTAGCACTTGACGCTACCATTGTAGTATTTGTTATACTTCCTCAGAGTTTGTAATTATGGGGTTACCTCTTTGCAAAGAACCGCCAGGCATTGTCTTTGCGATTTCAAACCTTTTTTTTTTTAATTTTTTTTTTCAGTTTTATTAGGTAGAATTGTCTTCCTTTAGTGGTGATCATACTGATAATTCCGTTTAGTAATTCGCCTAACGACACCCGCTAGCAAGCGGTTGAGTCTGAATTTGCATCAGGTTGTCTGGCTCCTTAAACACTGTAATGCCCCCCTATTTTCATGCATTTATGCTTCAACTTCAACTCAGGAATCAGCTTATCAAGTCCCAAAACATAAGCCAACTAATAAAAAAAAAAATCCTGTTGGCAGTCTCAAGTTACGTTAACTATCTTCTGAATGAATGGTGATCAGGTTGGATTAACCTCTTCACTACATTAAGGATTCGAGTTCTCAGTCACACTGTCTCTGTTTAGTCCTGTCTTCCTCTGCCTCTTTCCACGAAGTTTCGCCATTTTTGAATACAGGACCTTCATTATTCTTGTTTATTTTTGGACAGTCTCTGTTTTTGTGTCGTCCCTGTGCCTCGCATCTCCTTGCTGGGAGATTTTCTCCCTGCAGGCTTGTTGACGGGCAGGTGAGTGAGCGAAGGGACAGACTTGGTTTCCTCCCCCCTCCCCCGCTGCCCGCAAGAATAAAAGGCCTGGTCTGTTCATCCTCATGCCGTCACACTTAGCACGGTGCCTGAGACCTAGAGGTCCTTGATACACGTCTTTGTTAAATTAAAAAATCTTTACCATTTATTAAATGCTGGTATCTTAGATCTCAGCTCTCCTGGTCCGGCACAAGGGCCAGAACACACACCCAGCCCGGAGCCTGACGAGCTGAGCCGGCGTTAGCCCGTTCCTCTGTCTGAGCCCGAATGGCCTCCTTGGTCGCGCGTGGAACTGTCTGTTTCTGTCATGGGAATATGAACTTTCTAACTGAGTGATCTCTAGGATTAGAAGTAAGAAAGTTGAAAAATCCCTGTTCATCACCCCAAACTGTTCACATGACTGAGGAAGAAAGAGGGAGAGGAGACGCTGTGGGTCACCTCAGATAACATGGCGCATGTCCCGTCTTACTGAAGCGCCCGAGGTGGGGGCTGAGCCGAGGGTGGGATCGTGCCATTGCTGCCTCCTCCTCCTTCCTGGCCCAGTTCCAGGTGCTCGTCTTTAACGTCTCAGCTCCTTTTGTCACCAGGTCACACACTGAGGCCTGCGGTGGCCCGACCTCTGTCACCACTGACACTCCCCTCAGGGGGTGCTGCTCCCAGCGCTTCACCTGTGAACAGAGGCTGTCGTTGGAGAGACAGTTCAAATAGGAAGGAATCTTTTTCTAAAAAGCTTGGTTATAGAATACTCAGTGCAGCTTTTTTTTTCTTCCCCATCTCTCTGATTTTCACTTGGCCCGTTTTCTTCCTGCAGGGACATCCACACCACCACGGGGAAAATCAAAAGGGCTGTCCTCCAGTTCACTCCTGCCAGTTGGACCTACGTTCGATGGTTTGACCCCAAGTCTTCATTTCAGAGAGTGGCAGGAGTCTACCTTTTCATGATCATCTGGCAGGTATTTTTTTCAGATGCTCAGAACTAGGGGGAAAAAACAGAGACAAAATAAAAGCCATCCTAGAATTTATCCTGCAGTTAGTTGACACTGCATGCCAGCTCGAGGCTTTGGAAGAGAGAATCTTCTGCAGCTGACATAGAATAATTAAAGGAAGTGCAGTTATCACACCTGAGGTCTTGCTTCATCGTGGAGGCGTTTTAACATGTGGATCTTGGAATTACAAATTGGAAACAGATTAAAATTCCCTGAAAAACCTCGGGCTCAGCTTCCATCACCCAGTGCGTTAG
The DNA here is from genome assembly GCF_048564905.1 of Vicugna pacos. Lineage (NCBI taxonomy): Eukaryota > Metazoa > Chordata > Mammalia > Artiodactyla > Camelidae > Vicugna > Vicugna pacos. Next base: position 6,837,229 of record NC_133011.1, read on the forward strand.
GCACTGGATTGCTTTCTGCAGTGCTCACTGTCAGGACCAGAGCATCCATGGAAGGCTGCTGCTTGCAGTGCACATTCAGTGTGTGAGTGCTGAACTTGGGCCCCAGCTGTCCCCACTTCGGGTGATTGGTGGAGAGCTAATTGAAGAAGCCCTCTGCCACCTGTGGGGACCTGGGTCCTCCGCAGTGGTGTCGACCGTGGAGAGGGACTCTCGCTCCAGGCAGACCACGATGTGACTGAGGCGACTCAGACGTCAGGGTCTCAGAAAGGGATTGCCAGACGTTTTCCAGAGGCAGCCTTTTTTAGGGATTCTCTTGTCTCTAAGCTAACTGTTTCACAACTTGGGGAGACGCACTGAGGGAAACGATGTTCATCTGAGGAGTCTTTCAGATTCACTAAACGTGATATTTTGAACACACATGTATAAAATACTTCCAGCGTAAGGAGAAAATCGGCACGTGTCACTTTAAAGTCGGGCAGATGGACGGTACTAATGCCCATCTCCATAAATGGAGTTCCTGGCCACAGCAGTGTATGCGGCTAGTTAAATAGTCCCCCGTGTGTAAAGAAAGGCATGTGAATGACTGCGATCAGGTTTTACCTTCCAGGGCAGTGTCAGGGGAGGTAGAGGTTCTTTTGTATTCTGAGGGCCGAGGAGTGTTTGGATTTGTCGGGAGAGACAGTGAGTGTGCTCCTAGGATGCAGCTCTCCACGGACACGCTGTCCTCTTGATGGTGAGCACTGTGCTGTGGTCAGCGTTTCCTGTGTGGTGTTGATGAGTGAACTCTTTTTATTTTATATCCTTAAATCAGCACTAGGGGGAAGGACGCATGTTTGATGTCGCTGTTGGTCTGTATGATGTGCTCTTAAAGCAGCGACCTTCCCTAATCTCTGCCCCTTGCTCAGTCTGGAGGGAAGAGGCAGGAGCACATGGGCATTGAGCACATCCCGGTGGAAATCTCTTTTGTGCCACCAAGGACGGATCATGTGGTGTGCTGCCCCTGCTCTGCCCTCGGGGACAGTACCGCTGCCCCAGCCGAAGCCTGGGCCAGCCTCCACACCCGCTTCTAAGAGCTGCCTTTGGTGGAGGCTCTGCTTGGTCCCAGGCATGTGCTAAACAAGTCCATAGTCATTGCTCAGTGACGGATCTCAAGCTTCTTCTGGGTATTAAAGAGCTGGCTTTCCTGCAGTCGGACTTCTTTTAGACCTGGCCTGATTTCTGTCAGGCTGCACGGGTGTTCCATGGCACAGATCTGCTTCCATGATTTCGCTGTCCTCAAATCATCTCTCTCCCAACTGTCCCAGAAGATCACACACACCAGCCAAGTGAGAATCACGCGAACCAGGAAACGTGACAAATGGCTGGTGCCTCCTGTGCCCCTCCCACCACCCAGCACCTCCCCAGACCCCACTTGGCTGGTCTCCGTGTTGTACTGGTTGTTACCCAGTTTAAACAGCAACCCTTTGAGACCTGATACATTTTCTGAAAATGCTTTGAACGTACCAGTTATTTTTAGTTGTAGACTGTCCATTGAAGGAATACATGCTTATGACTGAGCACAAAGCGTGGGATTGACTAACGCCTCCTTGTTTTGCAGCTGACTGAATTGAATACCTTCTTCCTGAAACATATCTTTGTGTTCCAAGCCAGTCATCCGCTAAGTTGGTGTAGAATTCTCTTTATTGGCTGCATCACCGCTCCCACAGTGAGGTAATTCTGTGTTAGCCTGACTGTCATTGAGCATGTTAACTTGCTCTGTATTCTCCTGTTTAAGGGAAGTCACATAAACTAACAGATTTTCCATGAAAATATCATCTTAAAAAATTATACCTGCAGATAAATTGGGAGTTGGGGATTTGCAGATACTAACTACTATATATAACATAAACAACAAGGTCCTACTGTACAGCACAGGGAACTATATTCAATACCTTTAATAGCCTATAATGAAAAAGAATCTGAAAGGGAATGTATGTATATAACTAAGTCACTGTGCTGTACACCAGAAATTAGCACATTGTCACACAACTCTAATTCAATTTAAAAAAAATTATACCTCCAGAATATGAAGGAAATATTTTGCTTCTCAGACCTCAGTAACAGGAAGACCAGTACCACATAATTATTTTCAAAGCCCTTTATGATCTTCACTGCTGTCCTTCTTTCCCCTCGTAACATCCTGTTTAAAACAAAATGAGTAACAACAGATGGTGACTTTTTTTTTCAATGAGATTACAGAAAAATACAAAAATTTTTTATGGTAGATTGAAGTCATAAATGATGTTATTTTTAGAATGAGACTTTATTAGCTCTTTCAGAGGCAATAATTTAATTTCCTGTTTAAAATGTCCTTCCTGTAGTCCTCCAGGGCAGTGGGGACGCACTTGTGTGTTCGTGCCGTGGTCCCCATACATTCGTGATTCATGTCAGGCCCTAGAGATGAGGCACTGTTCAGAGACTGTCCCTCACATGGACCCATCCCAGTGAACTTCAAAGCAGAACACTTTCATTTGTTTCCTTGTTTCTGTTTAGAAGTGGCATTTGGGTTTTATAAGTTTTTATTTATAAGTTTTTATTTGGGTTTTATAAATACGGAGTACCGGCATTGATCAGTAGAAACACCCACAGTTTCTGCACGGCTGATACATACACAGGCTAAGCAGTTGAAAGGGTTTACTTACTCTTCAGAAGCTGTAGGATAACTGAATTTGTCATTTCTAATGTGCTTGCGAGCTGTGCACGTAGAGGGTCTCATTTGCCAGGGAAAGTGGGCGTTTTCCTTGGGCAAAGCCCCCTCACCCCCAGCTAGAACCTCCTCTTGTCCTCATTCGCTATTACAAATATGTTACATTTATTACATATAATATATGTATGTGTGAATATATATATATAACAGGGAAATAACAGCTGGTAAACCACAGCTGTTCGGCACTTTATGAACCAGTGGTCTTTTGGAGTAGTTACCTCATGAATGCCGTTTTCCCCTTGGATTGGAGCCTCCCTACTATATTTAACATTTGATTTAATTTGAGGCTTACAGTTATTTTCAGGAAAGATTATTAGCAGCAGTTCCCTCATAAAATTAGGAGCAATCAACAAAGTCAATAAACAGGGAAGGAAATCTCTCATAAAACCGGACAGCAGACCCCAGGTGATTTATCATGAAATTCCAATATTGTTAAATATTCAAAACAAAAACTAGAGACTAAAAATCCAGCGTTTGGACTTTTTCAGAGCTCTTCAGAATTTATGCTAAACCTTATGGATTTCTACACAATCCTTTTTGTTTAGAAATTAGCCACTTTCTGTGTTCCCATACCTCTTGAGGCTGCTCCTCTGTAAGGAGATAATTTGACAAGCTTCTTAAAAAGATGAAAGTTCTCTGACAGGTTCCAGCACAGCCATGCTGGTTGGCAGACGCCAGGCCCTGAAAGGAGAGGCAGCCCCTGGGCTTTGGTATCGATGACACATACACACCACATCTCCGTTTTCCTCCTTTTTGGTTAGACTCTCACATGCCTCTGCTTTGAGAAGCTGTTTGAGTGAGCATTCTTTTAACTTAATGATACAATGTGTGACATAAGAGCATGGACACAGTTAGAGGTGAAATAGCTGAGCTGGCGAAAGCAAATTAGGTAATGAAAATGCAAAGTTAGAGGAAAAACCTGAGTTCTTTACAGCTAGAATTCTTCACTCGAGCCTTTGGGGTAAAGAGGCGATAGTTCATGGATGAACTTTAGGTGTCTATGAACCCCTGAAGCTTAATGCAAAATTTTGGATGCGTGTTTCATGTGACTATGTCATGGCTCTCATCAAACCCTCAGAGGAGTCTGACCACACATCCCCCCACCAGAATAAAAGCTCTAGGTTCAGATGCAGCCCTGCAGGGGTAGGTTGAGTTTCGGGGACAGGTGTGAGACTCCAAGCCTGCACTGTCCTACAGGCAGCCACCCTACGTGTGGCCCCTGAGCGCTGGGAGTGTGGCCAGTCACCCTGAAACGTGCTATATGTAGAATACACACCAGACCCTGAAGACTTAGTGCAGAAACAATATAAAGTACTTCTTTATAATGTTTTCAATATATTGGCTATATATATATATATATAAATAACAATTATTAAAATGAATTTCATCTGTTCCTTTTCACTTTTTTAACATGGTTGGTAGAAAAATTTAAATTGCATCTGTGGCTCATACTGTGTTTCTGCTGGGTGGCTGCTTTGCTAAGCCTTTCCACCCCATGTCATCACCTCCTTTCTGACCATGTCAGTAACATTCAAAGTCATTGGCCTCATAATGGGTGCAGCTGCAGTCCCATTCCAGTTTCTGAGCCACAACTGTGAATATCTCTTGCCCGGTTACAGTCAGCAGCCTTTGTCCTGGAGAGAGCACAAGGAGACAGTTAATGACCGTGCAGGTGACCTTCTGGAATCATCTCCCTGGAGAGAGACTGAAGTACCCCCCTGAGGTGGCTTTGGCTCAAGGCTGTGGGCATCTGTGTCTGAATCAAGACCACCTTTGCCCATAACCTGGCTCTTTAAACCATGCTCCCCTCCCTCCAACCTGACCCGAGTTCTTAGCCTCATATGGGAATGTTTCCATAGGCACTGACTTCCTGTCCCCTTGAATAGAACTAGACGGGGCAGCTTGAGTATGTGGAACAAGGCAGACCTTTTTCACAGTCACTCTGTCTGTGATTGAATTCCACGCTGACTGGCTGGTCTTCCAGAAGCTCTCAGTGAATTCCACCTTTGTTCTTTCAGACAGTACTACGCTTACCTCACCGACACGCAGTGCAAACGCGTGGGAACCCAGTGCTGGGTGTTCGGGTGAGTAGTCTGTTGCTGTGGACGTTCTAAACTAATTTAGCCCCTGCATTGCATTGGTTATTTCTTGACCCTTTGCTACATTCAGTGTAATCTCCCTGTGAAGGCTTGATGTTTTTGTATGTCTCTCATTTTTCACATTCCTTTTCTGCTGTAAGTTTAGAGTAGTTAATTGGCAAATTATAGAAAGAAGGTGTAGGAACTGCTTTTAAAAAAAATATTAGGAAACCGAAAGAGATTCTCCCACTTGGAACTTGGAGACCTTGTTTCACGAAATGATCTAAACAGAAAATGAATTGTTCAAATTCCCCATCAAATCAATGGTGAGTTTGGGACAACATCTCCTGATGGACTTAACCACACTTCATTACTTTCACACCAGAAAGACCCCACGGAACAGCTGCTTGCTGTATACCAAAGTCTAGTTTTGTTGTCCCTAAGAGAACTAACACATGGCCACATGGTCACAGTTTATTATCTCACTGCAGATGCAAATGCTGTATCTGCATTTACTATTATTTAAATGATTTGAGAGAAAGCATAGGCTATCTGGTTTAACCCCCAACAGTAAGTGTCAGGCCCTCCTCAGTGTCTCAGATAAGTGGCTGTTCTGCTTAAAACACCGTCAACAATTCACCATGCCATTTAGCACCCGAAGTTCCGGAGCCGTCCAGCACGTCTGTACGTGAAGTCTAGCCTCTCAGGCAGCATAGATTCAGGACCACTTAACCTAGGCTCTGAACTGAGAGTGACAGCATAAAGAGATTCTGATGAAAACCCCAACCGATTTTTAAATAGAGTAACCTCTTTTCCAGTTAAAAAGTAATATGCCCGCGTATTGATAATTAAGAAGAAACTGCAAATCTCCCAAAGACATCAGCTGTTGAGCCATAATTGCTGCTAACACTGCATTGTCTTTCCCTCCAAATGATTTCCTGTGTGTGTGTGTCCCCAGCTCTCATTCTGGATTTGAGGGGGTTACTCAAGTTAGATTTAGGCAACTTTCCCACCACCCTCTTCCCCAGAAGACAAAGGGCCACTGTCATTGTTTCTCATAGATTCTATGATGTAAACTAATTTTTCTACATGAAGTAGCTCAAAGGGCGATAGGATGGCTCTGATCTCTAATGTCAGTGGTCTGGCGGGAGCGACAGCGTACACATCTCCCAGGTTCTGAGGCCTGGACCACAGGGCGCGTGAAGGCGCGGTCGTTGCATCACGGAAAGGGGGCGGTTGGCTTCCTTACTGTCTTGCCCAAGGAAGGGGGGACCTTTCTGCATTTGAGCTCTTCTTCTGCCGTGTACTTTGCACGTGCATTTTTCTCGTCACGTTTACAAGTCTGTGCCAGGGTCTTATTCTACTGTGGGTGGATGTATCTTCCACAGAACTGTGTCTGCTCACCTGTTGAGGAAAAGGAGATGGAGATCGGAGAGAGAGGTGGTGTTACAGCCAAGTTCTCTTTCTAATTGAGTGGCCAGAAAATACAGTCCCTGTGGTGGGAGAAATGGCCCAGAGGAGCTAGGCTGGAGACAGGGAGCGGACACAGCTACAGAAAAGTGGTGAAATCAGCTGAGCCGGACCGGGGCGCAGAGGTCATGTGGCTGAGGGCGCTTTACTGAGAACTGAGGGCTCCCAAATGGTGGCATCAAGGCTGGTGAACCTTGAGAACTAGTGGGCCGTGCCCTCAAAATAGCAGGTCCCGCCGCATAAGGCACGCAGGGCGGACCTGCCCGGCACGTGGACCGGGGCAGGAGCTGCCTCCACGGGGTCGATGCTGCCAGCCCGTGACACTGAAACAGGGGGCCCGGCCTCCAGTCTCTTCTCTGTTCCCAAGAAGCCACCGGAAAGGTGTCTTTGCTCGTCCTAACCAGACCTGGAACCTCACTCTTGAACTTCTGGAGCTGTTCCTGGCACCCTGTGGGGTTGTGTGATGCTCGTGTCACACGTGTACACACCTCGCTTCCACCGTGTGAGGGTCAGCTCAGCTCCCGGCCGGCCGGAGAGCAGCTGACCCACGGCCCGAGCCGTCCTGGGAGAAGGTGTGTGCACCTGCGGGGCAGTGTTTGTGGGACACACGCAGGGTGTGGCATCCTCAGAATCCAAGAGCAGGTGGTGTTGGCAAACTGAAAACTTTGTCTGCCTCTCGAGGTTGGCTTTTTCACCCAGCGCATACACCCCAAGCCTGGAGCTCCCGTGCCCCCGGTGTCAGTCGCAACCCTGCTCACATTCTTGCCCTGCTCACCGAGGAGCTCCCTGCGTGGGGCTCTATGTTAAGGCATCTTTATTTCTGAGAGGGGAGCAAAGAGTAAGTCAGTAGATCAGCCAGGCAGAAGCACCTCAGGCAGCCCAAATGTTTGTCTTCTGACCTTGCTTCTTCAAGATAAGGATGCCCCGATGCACTGAAGGGAGTAGGAACCCCTGCTAAATTCCCTCCAACCACAGTTTGACCGCCTTGCTCTGTCTGGTCAAGATCTGAAACACTGACATTTGCATAAAGTTAAGGTCAGAGGGGTGCGAGGGAGGCCCCTGGGGTGAGGAGGTGGGTGCTGTGTCCCTGAACCCACTCTGTATGGGCTCCCACGGTGCCCAAGCCTTTGGCCTCAGCCCTAAACCAGCAGCCAGCTGAGCCTTGTACAGAAGCAGTGTGGACCCTCCAGAAGAATGTTATTCATTAGGACTTTCTCTAACGGACAGGGATAATGGTGAAGGGCCGTGGCTGGTGATCAAGTGTCCGGGTGATTGTTGGGTTTCTTGCATCCATGTTCCCACCGCTTCTCACAGCTCCTGCCCTGGTCCTCGCCCTGCATCGGAAGCTCCCTGCCTCTCTCTGGTCTCCTACAGCAGTTCTCAGTTCAGCCGCCAGAATGATCATTTAAAATGTAAAACAAATCATGTTAGACCTTCTGCTCCAAACCCTCCGGGGGCTCCCATGTCCTTCAGACTAAAAGCCAAGCTCTGGGCTGGTCCTCAAGACCCCTGTTACTCTTTATCCTCACTCTGCCCCTTCCCTTCATCCCTGACCCGTATCCCCACCCAGTCTCTACTCAGGTCACCTTCTCACTGAGACAGCCATGTGCCTGGACAACAGCTTAGCTAAGGTTCCTCAGCACATGGGATCAGATCATATCTAAAGTTCCTGACTGAAAAGCTCTGGTCTTTAGGACAAACTTCAGGTCGCTATGAAGTGAGTTGAGTAGGTCCTGACCAGCATTTTCTGAAAATGAAATAGAGTAGGAAAATGTCAGAGCGAGAGGACAGTTGTTTTGTGCAACCTTTGTCTCAGTTGTGTGTGTGTGTGTGTGCGCGCACGCGCACGTGTCCTGGGTCACGGTGAGGAATGTGTTTCCTGCCATGGGTCTCAGCCCACAGAAGTTTGAGAAACACAGCTCTAGGGTGCCTCCATCAGTTGAATATCCAGAAACCTCCCACAGTGAGCTCCGGGTGTTCTGTCTGGTTACGGGCAGACAGGCACTCATTATTTCCTGCGCTTGACCGTTTCTGTTGTAGTCCTTCAAGAAGTGCCAGCCAGAGGTTACGTATCTTTCCTGTGTCCTGGGGCTGGCACCCTCCCCTCGCTGTGTGGCTGCCCCCTAGTGGCAGCTCGCTGGCTAGACTTCAGTGTTAAGGGGCCTCCTGCGTGCCTTACATGTGAGGGACCTTGTTGGGGCGGGGGCGGGGGGAGGGGAGAGGGCGTGGTCTTCAAAGATCCAGGCAACCACTTCTAAACCTTGCCTAGTCAGGACTGGGGGAACAGAGACAACATTCAGGAGACTTTCTGCTTTGCCCAAGTGGTTCTGACTCCAGACATTCCCTTTTTTAAAGCCATCCATCCATTTGACTGTGGCGGTGACTTTTGTGTCTGCCAGTGGGGAGGGGACCCAGGGCCTTCTGGGCCCCTTCCTGCCTTTGTAGAGATTATCTGTGCAACAAGACCAGTCCCTGATTGTCCAGATTCCGTCTCGGGCAAGGAACACCTGAAGTGGTGTTGTCTGAAGCTGGCTATTCTTAGGCAGCCTTTGGGATCCCACGACCAGCTGTGTCTCCATTACCTCATTTGTTCTTATCTTCAAGCTCTGATCCTTAATAAAGGTCTGATTTTAATATTTATAAATGAAGATGTAGAATACGAGATAGGCTTTTTTCTTTGATGTTTTAATTAAAGAGTAAAAACATGATTTTTTTTTAACATTTTTGTATTTAGCAAAATTGCTTATAGATGAAGAGAGGATAAAGGGTTTATATTGTCATCAGAACCAGGGCACATTAAATCTGGAAATGTTGGGATGGCCGGGAGGGAATACGGTTGCCACTTTGAGTTTTTGAAAGACTCACTTGGAAGATTCACACGTGACTGCGGAGGGCAGAGTTAGGACGCACAAGGAGAAGGAGGCAGAGACCAGCCTGAGACAAGGAACAGCTTCCTGACAGCTAAAGGGACTGAGTGGTGGAAGGAGCTGCCGCAGACGTAGTAGGCTCCCTATCCCTGCGAGGGCTCCGACCGGGGGGGGGGGGGGTCCCTGCCCAGCGCTGGGACGGGCTGTTAGATGATGCCAGGTGCCTCCAGCTGTGAACACGTACAAGCTGAGATTTTGGTCTATGAGGAAGGAAGACGTAAAAAGCATTTCATTATTTCTGGAGCAGGTTAGGGGGATGAATAGGCAGGGCGCTGAGGGCTTTTAGGGCAGTGAAACTACTCTGTATGATCCTGTAGTGGTGGATACATGTCACTGTACCTTTGTCCAAACCCACACAGCGTGCGACACCAGGAGTGAGCTTGGATGTGAACTGTGGACTTTGGGTGACTGGGATGTGTCAGTGCAGGTTCATCTATCGTGACAGATGTGCCCCTCTGGGGGGCGACGTTGATAATGGGGGTGGCTGCGCATGTGTCGGGGCACAGAGTGTAGGGACTCTGGACCCTCCCCTCAAGTTTGCTGTGAACCTAAAACTGCTCTAAAAAATACTCTGAAAAAAGAAGAGAGGAGTAACAGTAACATAAACTTTACATTTAATCTAAATATGTAGTTACATATATACTGTATATATTATTTATGAAGAAGCACAGTGGGCTGGTACAGTGTCATTTGGTGGGGGACCTGCTGTGTTAGGGGCAGAAATCTTATGATCAGTTGAGCCTTTTGGTGGAGTCCTGCATCTCTCTGGTGACGCATTTGTGCTCTGAGAAGATGGATTGGTATTTAACCTCTTGTTCTGTCTAATAGGGTCATCGGTTTCCTGGAAGCTATCGTTTGCATAAAATTTGGACAAGATCTCTTCTCTAAGACCCAAATACTCTATGTTGTGCTGTGGCTTCTTTGTGTGGTAAGTCATTACTTTCTTACCCAAAAGTGTTAGCTAAACTCCTCATGGTGTCCTAAAACAGAATGAAACGAAACCCTCTTGTTCACTAAGATTCCTTAGAAATTCATAGACAGGACTTTCGACTTGTAATAACCCAAGATTGGCCCCTCGGCTGAACTTCAAGAATAAATACAGGACCATATGGCACCCAAAAGCGGCCACCTTTGCCGGTTCCAGTCAGACGCCCCCAGCAGGTGTGTTATACCCTCGTTTGTTTCATCTGCACGTGCTAAACATTCCAGGCCTGCCGTGAGGGGACAAGGACAGTTATAGTGCCCTGGATTACTGGACAAGGCTTTATGTACAAAGTGACGGATGGTGGGTTTTAGGCCACGTGACATGTTTTTGAAGGTAATCAGATCATACGGTTTCTTCCCTGAAGGCCGACTTCATCGGCCAAGCCTGGGTGGAGGGAGCTTCCTCGCTGAAGGGAAGAGCCCCAGGGACCTCCAGCCCTGTAGTCCTGGGGCTTCTCCTTCATCTTTCAAATGAAGTAAGAGCTTACCTGGCTCAACATTCTTCGGTCGCCCTTTTTCATTTAATTGTTTTGGTATTTTGGAGAAAAGTCTTACTTACATTTAAGATTCTTCACTTTTACTTACCTGTCCTAAAACTTAACTTGGGCTTTTTTTTTTTTTTTATAATAATCATGGAAAAGAAGAGAGAGTAGCTGGCCCCACCTGTACCCATCATCCAGTTCCAACAATGATCAACTCCTGGCCAGTCTTGTCTCCTTTTATTCCATGCTCACTCTCCCCACCCCAAATTACTTGGAAACAGAGCCATCTTTACTATTTCAGGATGCATATCTAAAAGAAGAAAAGAATACTTTTTTGTTTAATGCAATCACTGGACCATTATCACATCAAAAAAAGGATGAATAATTCTTTTTTTTTAACATTTTTTATTGACTTATAATCATTTTACAATGTTGTGTCAAATTCCAGTGTTCAGCACAATTTTTCAGTCATTCATGGACATATACACACTCATTGTCACATTTTTTTCTCTGTGAGTTATCATAACATTTTGTGTATATTTCCCTGTGCTATACAGTGTAATCTTGTTTATCTATTCTACAATTTTGAAATCCCAGTCTATCCCTTCCCACCCTCCACCCTGAATAATTCTTTAATACTGTCAAATAGCTAGTCAGTGTTCACATTGCTGATGTTTCCTTACATTTTGTATTTTTCAACAATTTACTTGAATCAACATCTGCTCATTCACTTGGTTGGTGTGCCTTTCCGTCTCTTTTAATATAGAGTTTTCCCTTTGTCTCTAGTTCTCTCTCCTTTGCAGTTTATTTGTTGAAGAAACAAGCTCTTCTGTCCTGCAGATTTTGCCCCAGTCTGAGCTTTTCTGATTCCAGCCTTACTGTAATTTAACAGGTATCTCTGTCCTCAGTATTTCCATAAATTAGTAGCTGGATCTAGAGGCTAAATCAGATTGAGGTCTAATTTTTTTTTTTCTTTTGGCAAGACTAAACTTTGTATTTCTAAAGCGTTTCTTACTGCCTTTCGTGGTGTCTGTTTTTAGGGTTACTTGTTAGAAATCCTGCCTGTCAGAGTGCCTTGAGCCTGTTCTGTCCTGTCTTGAACAATGATGGAATAATGACCTCCTTTGTGCTGAAATTCCACAATGTATTTTTTTCTGTCACAGATGAGACACAGGGGCTGGTTAGGGGAGTGAGTCAGATGTGCGGGGGACCTGAGCATTTCTCTCTGGCGTGTGCACCCCAGGCCTGTGAATTGTAGCGGGACCAGCAGTGAATAGCAGGCAGGACTGGGTGCGGCCCTCGCCTGGCGCCACCGGGGCCATGAGGACCATGGGGAGGTTGAGGCGGGCAGGTCTCCTGGGACATGGGCAGATGGCCCTTCTCCCGACGGCCCATTGCGGGCCTCCCCCTGGGGCGTCAGCGGCCAGAAAGTTCTCCCAAAGGCCGTGTCCAAGGACCCATCTCTGGTCGCCCAGCTGGTGGGGACCCTCCAGTCTTTCTCTGAGTTTTAGAGACTTTCCTCACTGTTTTCCCGATTAGGCCGTTTTGCTCTGCCTTTGTGTCTGTGTGACTGTAACTTTATTGAGGACCTAACCCGTTTCTTCTCCCAGCAGTGTCTCCTTCACAGTCCCTTGTAAGTCCATCATGGTTCTGGGTGCTGGTCAAAGCCGCACCTGAGGCTGGAACCACAGGTAGATGATGATGATAAGACTCATTAATGCCTACGATGTGCCAGACGCTGTTCTGAGCGCTTTACGTGAGTTGCATATTTGATCTTTACGCCTCAAGGGGAGATACTTTCTTACCTCTTTTTATAGATAAAGAAATCAAGGCACAGAAAGGTTCACTGACTTGCCCAAGGTCACACAGGTAGTAAGTGGCAGAGCCAGGGCTGAAGCCAGGTAGTCTGGCTAAGGGTTTCTTGGTCCACCTCCAAGGAGCTCCAAGTGCACGTGAGAATGACACGTGCAAACTACTGATGTGCAAATACCGTAAAAGATGCATGTGCACGGAGGAGCCCTGGGGAGAGCACCAGGCCAGCCAGGGGTGAAGCTCCCAGAGGCAGTGTGTGAGCAGGGTCACGGGGACCATGGTGAGCGGCTCCCCCGCCTCTCGGGTGCCCCAGTCTTAAGACCGAGGCCACTGCTCCCTCCCCTCTGTCACTCTTCACGTCGGGGGGTCATCAGACTCTATTCCTCCCCCCAGGGAACCCCCCTCCATCCCTGCCCACCACCTCTGCTGCTGTCTAGACACCGTTTCTCCAGGGCAGGTCCTGAAAGAGAGGCCGTTAGCTGGGGTGATTAGGGGTCCCCACTGCCTTGCACATTTACCAGGAACAGTGGAAGCAAGGTCCTGGCACATTTTTATATTCATGGACTTTATTAAAGGTCGAGACTGGTCTCAAACTTAGAAGTGAGGTGAACCTTATTCAGGAAGAGAGTGTAAGTTACAGCACACTGAGAGAAGCAGAGCCCCGAGTTACTCTCCCTGCTTGGGAAGACAGCGTCCTCAGAATTTGAGGCGAATTTGGAAGCAGAGCTCCCGGAAGCGCGCTGGGTAGCAGGCTGCTCCAGCAGCAGCTGTCTGACGGGTCTTGGTGAACGTGATGCTCGTTACCATGACCTGGAAGCCACACCCGGGCATGTGCGCTGCCTTGGCTCGCAGCCCACACGTTTCTCTATCTTTTTTTCCTTCCCGCCCTTTAAACAGAATATGCACAATTGCTCTTTTAAATCTAGGCCTTGACATTTGAAGTGGGTACGGCCCTAGATTTCCACCGGTGTGATTGCAAACAAGCTTTTGCCCCCTGGGACAAGTGCAAAATGGGCCTCTTGTACCCAGGTGAAGGGGTAAAGTTGGCAACCTCAGCAGGCCCTTTGCATGGCGATGGTGATGATAAATAAGCCTGTCGTTCAGCACCTGCCAGTGTTTGCCTGCCCTGCCCCGGGAAGGGAGAGGACGACCCCCACGCCCCTGCCCTCTGGTGGCTAAGATGGGAAATGACAATCGCCCCAGCCCTCAGGGCTCCCTTGGTCCAGCGGAGTGACAGGTCTCTGGCCAGCCTGCTTCCCCACCCTCACCGCACAGCCACTGACTGGTCCGCAGAGGTGGCCCTGCCCTCCCTGTCTCCCCCTCCCTGTGTGAATCCTAGGTCGACCTGTTCTGTTCTTCATTAAGGAACTAACACATCCATAGGCTTACACACTGCAGGTCCTCTAGTCTTCCCACTCTGGCTATGCTGGGAAAATGGCACCCTTAATGGTGGTGTTTATTAAGAATCTGAACAAGTACTGGAATATGTTAAAGATTAAACATGGTTTTCATTTTATAATTTTAATGTATTCATTCATTGCCTAATTTTTTTCACCGGGGGATGTGAGCTTTTTCTTTGAATTCCTAGTGTATGCCAGTTTGCACACGGATTTAATATAAAACGAGCTAGTGAGTCTTCTTCTGTTCCATGTTGTCTCTCCGCCATGCCACTGTTCCCACTTCGTTCATGTGGAAGGAGAATGGCCAGCTGGAGCACTCAGACTCCTTCCTTTTCTGACACTGAAGATGACGCTATGCGCCCGGCAGACCCTCAGTCAGTGTCGCTGACGCGAAGGAACTGGGCCAGGGCTAGACTACAAGCTGCGGCGATGCGAGTGCACAGCCCTGCCTCCCCCGCAGTCTTGGCTCCACAGTCCCGACTGTGGGCTGTGCGGAGGGTTGCTGCCGGGGTTGGCTCTTCCTGTGATGCCTTTCTTTCTCCAGGCATGAATGCGTGGACAGATAAATGGACAGACGTATATAAGATGTGGAGACATAAAAATCAGTATTTGTCTCGATAGCCATCCCTGAAATTCGATCCAGGGATTATAAAGAGACCTGTGTTCTGGCTTCAGTCTTGCCACATATTAGCTGTGTGTCTTTGGGAAGACCACTGACCTCTCTGAGCCTTCACTGCGTTACTGTGAAATGAGGGGAGTTGAAATTAATCTGTGAGGCAACGCCTCTAGATCTAACGTTATGATTCTTAGAAAGGGTTAAAAGTATGGCAGAAGAGAAGATTCCACCATGATTTCACAGCTGTTCCCACGGTTGAGTCAAGGTGACGGGTCCCTAGCAGGAAAAGAAATGGAAGAGATGGCGGTTAGACCTTGAGGATTTGCTGTCAGTGTCCTTGCTAAAGCAAGGAATTCTGAAGAAATGTAACCGCAGGACGGGCCGTTGTTTTGTTTGGTTTTGTTTTGGTGATTCACTTACACTCACGAGGGGACCGGGAGGCCTGGCTGGAGGGCCTGGCCCCAGTTCCTCTGATACAGCTCCTGGCTCCTTCACTGCCCTGTCCAGGCCGCCAGGAACTGTTCCCTGATTTTCAGGCTTTTGATACATTTTTAAGCTTTGGATTCTTAGATACTGTTCTTTCCTTAACTCAGAGGAAAATTTAGGGCGTGGCCGGGGCCAGTGGGGACACTGAGCGATGCGGGGGTTATCCTGGCCCCGGGGTACCCATGGGCCACACCCTCCTCTTTTCACACAGGGGCTCACAAGACATTTATGTTTTTCTTTCCCTGTCTACTTAGCCGAGAAAAACAAAGGCAGCCAGAGCTGGGGTCAGAGTGGGGCCTCTGAGACTAAACAGCAGTGCCAAGCCCAGGGCAGCGGTGTTCTTCTGTGGGTGTCTGTCCTCAGAGCCCTCCAGCACCGCGTGACCTCGGGCCGCCTGCAACTTCCTTTTCATTCAGAAGTCCTCCTCCCCTCTGACTAAGTCCTCTGACTCTCTCCGGTGATGGAGGCAGGGTGCAGAGTGTGGGCGATGAAAATCAGAAACGCAGCGTAGGGTCCAGCGTGTCCTCTTCAGCAGGACCTGCAGGGCCGATCAGAAACCGCGTCCCACCTGATCCCAGGTCCAGAGATGATCTTCATCCCGACAGCAGAGTCACGCGGCAATTCCGGTCTCGTCATAACCCTTCTTGTTAGAGCTTCAGGGATGCTTCCAGCCATCCTGTGACCAGTGTCCTGGGAGAGAAGGCGGACACACGACGAGCCGTCGCGCCGGAATTCCCGTGGAAGCGGGAACTGTTTTGCGCAGCCTCACTTGCGTAACGGTTTTGTGCTTGTTTCTGTCTTCTAGGCCTTCACCACCTTCCTGTGTCTGTACGGCATGGTTTGGTACGCAGAGCACTACGGTCACCGGGAAAAGGTACAGCAGGAAGGCAGAGACGGTGCTGTATTCAGACTAAGCCGTCCTGCTCGGCGCTGCAGCCCCGGGCGCGCGCCCGCGGGGCTGCGGCCAGGACGGCACGCGGAGAGGCGGGCGCCAGGCTCCCTGCAGTCCGGACGCAGCCAGTTCAGAGTTCGTTGCCTATGGCTTCCAACATTAGATTTTAAACTGAACTACTTATTTATATTAAAAAAAAAAAAAAGAAAAAAATTCCGGGACAATCCCTGGACCAGTTTTTGGAAAGCTGGGCCTTATTCCAGGCTCTTCACCTCTTCCCGAGTCCCAGCCTGGGGCTCCCACCCCGAAACTCCTGCCCCGCCCCCCTCATGGCAGATGTGAGCGAGAGTTTCCTCAGCGGTAGTTTTTTTAAGCAAAAATAGCAGCGATTATCCTTTATTCACATCTTTAGTCCAAGGAGCTAAAGGTGCTCTCTAGGAGACTTACTCTGCGCCACCCAAGAGATAGCCTTGACTTCCTAGCTGAGCACAAGCACGGGGAGGTTCTGTGCCTGCCGGTGGGGAACCCCCAGCCCAGACAGGCAGGGAGGGATAGCGCACCCTGGCTTGCTTGCCGGCACCCTCCTCCCGGGAGCAGTCGAAGTTCCATCACCAAGCCTGCCTCTCTCTCTAGACCTACTCAGAGTGTGAAGACGGCACCTACAGTCCAGACATCTCCTGGCCTCACGGAAAAGGCACAAAAGGTACCTCTCCCTCCTTGTTATCACTCTCCTGGGGCCCCTTCCTCCCAAGGCCCAGTGAAGCGATGTAAGATCGGCATTTATCCTCTGAATGTTGATGAACGTGCGCCCCAGAGGGTCTCAAACCTCCTCATCGCACGTCTCCTGTTATTTATTAAGAAACATGCAAGGTGCGTGCAGACTCTGCCCCCCACCTCCAAAACTCACTGCATAAAAGGCGCCGTGTGGTTCTGCCTTTTCAGAGACAGGAAGATATGATGAGACACCCCCTCCCCCCGTCTCAGGCATTCTCCTGGGGGTGTTCTTGGTCTTGGCTTTCATCATCAGTGCAAAGGGTCAGGGAGAGTTGTATGCCAGGAGGAAAAGCCTTTCAAAAGAGGTGGGTCGATTGAACTGCATTTATTCAAGAGACAGACCAGCACAAGATGGGTTTCAGGAATGCAGTCAGGGATCTCCCACTGGTCTCTCTCCGAGGAGTGTTTTGGAAAGACTTGGGGCCACCTGGTTATTTTAAAGAACTAGGCGTGTGGAATAGTGACCCTGAGGAGGCTCCACTGGACAGTAATTCCTCGCAGTGATGAGCTGGCTGTGGGGCTTGACCGAAGGGAGAGAGTCGTGAATGCCAGAGATGAATTTTAACCCAGAGAATTGCTCAGAGGAATGGGGGCACTGGGGTGGAAAGTTCTTCTGAGGCATTTGGGCTCCTGAGTTCGTCTGGGGTCAAGTGCATCCCAGCGCTCCCTGGGAAAATGCTCCAGAGTACTGGTCACCCTTTCTGAGACAGTTTCTCCTGAATCGGCGACGTGCTGTGAGATGCTGATGGAAGTGGGCAGGGGGGTTCCCGAGGACTCCCTTATACAGAACCACCCCCTGTATTAGATCCATCCATGGCACTTCTGGGTTCTCCATTGAAAAGACTCAAATAAGTAATGGTAGAGATATACTTAAAGGTACACGGTTAAAAAAAAAAAAATCTGAGCCCTGGAGCAGAGAACCTTTTGGCTTGGCCAGGGGTTGTCCTCGTGCTCAGCCTGAGGGCAGAGCCAACCTGATGCCAGGAAGTGCCGAAGTTCTGACACACCCCGACCCCGAATGCCCTCTCCCCCGACCCCACCCCTCTCCCGGATCCACCCTCTACCTGGCTGCTGCCTGCTGATTACCCAGCTCCCAGCCAGTGTAGAGTCCTTCTCTGAGCTCCGGAACAAATTATAGTGTAATGGACAATACTGCCCCTGGAGACTGAGCACCTTGGGGGCGTGTGGCACCGTGAGCACGTGGCTCAGGGGCTGTCTGTCCTAAGCGCCAGGGGCCTGATTTGTCAAGGGACCTCCAGGTCAAGCAGCAGAGTGCTTGTACTGTCTTTGATTTTGTCAAGGCAAGAATCTTTCCAATTTAAGGATTTAGAAATGCTGGGGTGCAGGAGGTCCAGGTATGGAGACCCAGGTAATGCATCCTTTGGTTGCAGAGTTAGACTTGACATTCATGTGGTTCACGTTTTAATTGTCCCTCCTTCGTGCTTAGGTGTTATCTGTACTCTCACTTCTGGTCCCCATCACCATGACCACCATCCGCCCTGCTGTGTGAGTGTACAGATCCTTCTGGACCCCCCGACTCTGTGGGGTGGTCACTTGCTAGCTCAGTGCAGGGACTTCTGTGCCTTGATTTATTAAAGAGGCCACTAGATGGAGTGCAAGGACCGGTGGCGGAGCTTCCACTCTGGGCAGCCACTCGGCAGCCTGGGCCGGGGAGCCACCAGTCAGAGGCTTCAGAAGCGCGAGCCCGGGATCCCCGCAGCCCACAGTGATGCAGTGTCCTGATTCCTTTGGCCAGGTTCTGAAGACGGCCCGCCCAAGCACCCAGGCAACAACGAGAGCCATTCTTCCAGAAGACGGAATCGACATTCCAAGTCAAAAGTCACCAACGGGGTTGGAAAGAAATGAAAGACCCTGGTTAATCAAAGATGTTCCGGGGAGTGCCTAGAACTGGGAGGGGGTGGAACTGGCTGGATCTCCCTGTAAGGAGGACGAAATGCTCAGCGCTAGTGGGAAGGAGCGGGGGCTGGGTGGGGGTCATTATTTGAGAGCAAAAGCCTTGTTTCCCACAGACCCAGCCACACCGGGCGGACCATTGCCTGGGGTCCTTGTCCACTTGGGGATCTCTTCTAATTTCCGCACTTGGCACGCGGTCACTGGTAGTAGTGCATTGTGTTTGGAGGAGAGGGTAGCTATTTACTCACAGTTGCCAAGAGCAGCTTTGTGCTCACGTGTGTTGTGGACGCAGTGTAAACATCTCCAGACAGGGCATCAACTGTACAGTTCATGGACCGGTCACCAGGTTTTATTTTTCAGAATCTGCCTCTCTGTTTGACTGATGGGTTTAAGTCCAGGCCGCGTCTCTGTCTTTTATTTTGTTGTTCCTTGTTTGTAAGTGAGGACACTTAAAAGCCTTCAGAAGCCACTGCTGACATTGAATTGGGGGAAGGCTCCCCTCTATTCTAGAGGAAAATAAAAGAGGGGGCATTTGTATTACTGTCTAGCCACCTCCTCCCCCTTTTAGGACCTTAAGAGACCAGGCAGAGGAAAGGTTAGCTACCTACACAGGATCCCGGGCTTCAGAGGGGAACCGCTTTGTTCCCTGTCGGGTGTCCCTTGTCCAGACCTCTCCACAGGGCGCAGGCGTGAGCCCGCAGAGAGGCAGCGCTCCGCCCCCCCCCCCCAGCCAGGTGCCTTCTCCATATCGTCTGTCCTCCTTCCACGGTGTGTGGCTGACACTGTCCTTTAGTCCCACGTGAGGTGCTGGTGAGTATTACCTTCCTCCGTGCCATGCTCTGCAACACCGACCCGGTAGTTCATCACCTCTGGATCCCTGTTTTAAATAAAACAATTCACCTTAAAGCCCATCAAACTCTGTCTCCGCAAAATGCTCATTTCTTTGCATCTTACTGGTCTTTTCCACTGTTTGTGAGCAACCACTGTATTTTTCAAGTGACTTTAGGATACTACGAATGTGTATGTGTTTTATACAGTGAGAAGAAAAGGAAAAAAATGTATAGAGGGCTTACAGTCCTGTTTCCTGACCTTCCTAAGTGATCAATAGGAAATGAACAAGATAGTCATGGCTTTTTTTTTTTTTAACCAAGTTGGATTTTTTTTCTCTAACATGTGGCCGGTACCCAGTTGATTTTCTTACAGATATGAACTTGATGGAAGCAATCCTTTTGTTCCCTCATTTCACAGAGCACAAAGGTTTCCATGTCTTTTCCCCCTTTAAGGAAATCTTTAACCACAGAAGTGTCATGTTTTTCTTTTTCTGCAAAAGAATTCCCGGGTGAAGGGGTTAAATGAATCATGCAAAGCTAGGGTCACTTCCTGTGCTCTGGGCCACTTGGTTGAGAGCCTCACACAGACTTGCTCCAGCAGCCGACGCCTTGCTCTTTGAGAGGCGTCCCCGGTGACCATCGCTTGGCCGCTGTGGCCAAGGGGTCACAGCGCTGAGCTCTCACATGCCAGCCGAACGGAGGCCCTGTCCTTCCCGTGAAAGTACTGAAGAGGCAAAGCGGTGCTTGTTCCCTAAACCCACTTGCATTTTTATAACCCATCAGAGAGGCCTTTTTAAACAGAGGCATGATGTAAACATGGTTTTACTTTGAAAGTAGATGAGTCTGTCTTGTTTTCCCTGCATTTTGCTTCTCTGAATGCTTCGTGTTACCGTATGCAATGTCTGCCTCGACTGTTCCTCGTGCGGGGCCACGTCCCTCCGTGTCTGCAGGTTCATTTTCTGTGAGAGCCGGGCCTGGTGCCCTAATGCCCCTCTGATCACTGGCCTGGTGCAGCTGAAGAGGACATTTCCTTCTCCAAGGCGGGCCTGGGGAGGCACCTGCCCGGCACACAGTGACTTGGCTTTTCTGTGGGATGCGCGAAAAGCAGAGTGCACGTGGGACCGTCTTTCCTCCAGGGCTTTGTCTGGAACAGCCAAGAAAGTCCTCAGATGCTTTCTGTGCCCTTTCTCTGAGTGTAAACTTTCTTCTTCCCCTTTCAGTTACAGCCCTTGACTACAGTGGTTACAAAACCAGTGCCTTCCATGAGTGGCCAGAACCACAGCTGCCTTTCCTCTGAGAAATTGTGCCGCTGGGTTTGGCCTAGTTTTTCCACTCGTTTCTATGGAAATGGGCCTCAAATTGATGGAAATAGATCAGAGTAGTCATTTAATAATAGAAACGATTTGATTGCAAATGATCTCATACTCGCCATTTGCAAACTGTCCTCTTAAAAGACACCGTTGCTTTGGATAGGATACGCGAGCAGTGCTGTATGCATTTTACTCCGTAAGTAGCATCTCATTGAGTGTTACATGCTTTTCCCCCTTTGTCTTTTGGTCTTTCCGTGGTCTTTCCCTGTGTCTGTTTTCTCCATTTGTAAAAACCTTGGATGAACTGCTCCCACAGCAACGCTGGGACACTTCATTGGCCCGTTCTAAGCAGTTTGATGATAAAAAAACATCCTATAAACGCGTCTTGGTTTCACTATGACTGCTTCTGTAGGGAACTCATGGGGGAAGTACTCACCTAGGAGAAATAAACAAAATTCTTTACCAAATACATTAGGCGCAGCCCTGTTGGTCCCGCCTCCCCCCAGCCAGAGCCGCTGTACGGCCTAAGTGATACCTCTTTTTGTCAGGGGTCTTCCTTTGGAATCGGACCCTTGGGTGGTTTTGTTTGTTTATAGCAGTGCACTGGGTCAGGCTCTTACAGGGAGAGGCTAAATGCAGGGTGGAAAAGAAAAAATTTAACCCTTGGAAACCAGAGGAAGTGAGCACTTTAAACAGGGGGATTAACTTGCATGCTCTTTGAATTACGCTCAGTGACCGCTGCTGAATTCCTGGGCCCACCACGTGTTCACCAGGTGGGTCTCATTTATGGAGTTCTTACTGTTACGAAAACTCGGGACCCCCCAGGTAGGCAATTGCAATCCTCAATGCATTTCCCACTTTTATGATTGAAATCAGGACGTGACGAGAGCCAGGACTTCTGTTCATCAATTTTTCAAGTGCATCTCTGGCCTCATGTGTGTACACTGTAAGGGTTATGTTTGAGATTTGATTTTTTGCAATTTTCAGCATCACTGATGGCTAAGACCAACAGGGCTGCCGAGTCCTGTTGCTAGCTCATGATGGACTTTTCCAACATTTCCCTTGATCACATTTTATTCTAAACCTGATGTAAAAATTTA
Source organism: Vicugna pacos (assembly GCF_048564905.1). Taxonomy (NCBI): domain Eukaryota; kingdom Metazoa; phylum Chordata; class Mammalia; order Artiodactyla; family Camelidae; genus Vicugna; species Vicugna pacos. The sequence continues at coordinate 6,859,050 of NC_133011.1, forward strand.
TGAAAAATTTTAATTGAATTCTGACATTATCTTTGATGCAATAAATACTTACGGCTTTTTTTTTTAATTTTGCTATCTTCTGTGAATTTAAAGGAATTATTTATTATTTATTAACCAAAGAAGGGGGGAAATAGTTGGATTGTGTTTGGGGTTTTGTTTCTGTTTTCAGTGGGTGGGATGCCGAAATGTAAAATTCTTCCTTGTCTCCTGTGTTTACTAATGGCTGTCTTTAATCCATTTCAAAATGCATCTGCAGTTTTGTCTACCTTGACATTCCCTTTCTTGAACCTTTATTGGGTAGGTTCTAAAGCTGCCTGTCCTATGAGAAGTTCTTTGTTGTCACAGCCTCACACTGTCAAGGGTTTGCTGCAGGTCCAAGGCCTCACGTGGCTAAGCTTTAGTGTATCCATCGAGATGCTTTGGTTGAAGACTGGTCTCTGTGGCCAGCACCTGTTTGACCCAGAGGGCGGGGGAGGGTGACAGGCAAGCTTCCTGCCCACAGTGCTGGCTTTTAAAAGGGCCTCCTACTCCTCAGCACTGTCCTCTTGGAAGGAGAAGGGTGTTGGCAGCTCCATCCCTATCTCATAAGCCCAGTGAGGACGGTACACCATTCAGAAAATAGAATTTGCCCAAGAGTTTTGCTTTCACAGCTGATGCAGCCACTCACCCAGCCTCCTTGGCCATTCTTAGCTCATGCTTGAAGCTCTCATGCCCCAGGTTTTTTGTCTGTCTTGTTACTGAAATGCTCGGAAACGTTGTTCTCCGAGGGCTTGCAAACTGTGGGCACCGATAATGCCGCAAATGGCAGGAAGGCTTTCTGCGATCTGTCTGGCTTCCTGCCCCTCCACACGGTCTCCCCAGGCCTGGGGTCCCGCTGGTCCCATATAGGGTGTGTCCCTTTTCTGGAGGTTGAGTAAAGGGGACCATGTGTGTGGCTTTACAACCACAGGAAATAAGGTTTGTTTGCCTTTAAAAGAAGAGTAGATCTGAGACCAAAGACCTGAAATATTACATTCTCATGTCTGAAGTATACACACAATAGCCTTAATTGCAGCGTCAAACTGCAGGCAGCATTTACGGGACAATCCATACTGGCAGATCTGGACTGTAAACCTTACTGCTCCCACTCGCCTGACTTTCTCATTCCAACAGCACACATCACGGGCTGATTGGGTAGTTTATGGGTGCAGCCTGAGAAAGGCTTCTGAAGGTTCCCTAGGTTTCAAAATGTTTAGAATCCTCTTACCTTCTCTAAGAGAGGATGAAATCCAGGCCAGGAGCAGGGGGATGAGTGCACTGGGGCCACTGCTAACAAATCTTCCAGACAGAAGCATTCGGAGGACTGGGATCCTTCCTTCCAGAAAGACCTCTGGATGGGGCTCTTGGGCCCCCCTCCCTCCCCTGAATCTCCCTAGTGGCCACCACAGCACTCAGGGGCTTTGCGAGAGAGCTGAGTGCCGGAGCAGCACTTCCAGCTCCAGGGAAAGGATGTCCCGGAGACCCTACCCCACGTCCCCGTGTGTCCAGCACCGGATGTACATGCGTTCTTCAACCCTGTGAGTTCGCTGTGTTACCCTGTCTTCCAGGGTTCTAAGGCTTAGGTACTTGCCCTAAGAGCACACAGCCACTAGGGGGCATCAGGTCCACCCAGAGCCTCATGCTTTCTCCCGTTCCAGGCTCCTTGTACACATCTTAAGCCCCGTTAACAGACTCAAGTTTCCACCTGTTTCTCCCCCTACCCTGCACACTGCTGCCCTGCTCCCAGCAGCCTCAGCAAATGCACGGTGAGGAGCCCCTGGGGCGCACAAGCCTTTTCTCTCCCCGCCACCCCGATGCTTACTTTGTCAGCTGTGGCCACGGTGTGATTTCAGCTGGTTGCGTGGTTGGTGGAAGGCAGAACTGGTGTCTCGTGCTCTTCGAAGCAGGGTCCCATCTCTCCGTCGGGTTCTTTTCCTGATGTCTTGATATATCCTGCAAACTGTCGGAAGGCAGCTCCTCCTTCCTGGAGCCGCTCCCTCTGCCCTCAGGAATCCGATTTACGATCTGGCCAGGCCATAAACCTCTGCTCTTCCTTCATTTCTGAAAAACAGCAAAGTATGGGAAAGAATGTAAATTATAAATACTGAATTCCTACGGTCAGCAATAATGTAATGGCCTGGGTTGTGTTTTGTGCTTTTTTTTCTTTAATATGGTATCCATATGGCTTTAATTTCAAAGGGCCTGGGTCCCCCCACCTACCTCCACCACCACCGCCACCACCACCACCACATTTCTAGGGAGAACAGATAACAGTGAAATGTCCTGCTGAGCTAGGGTGTTTTTCCAAAATGAGAAACAGCATTTTCTGATGAGTCACTGGCCAAAGACTGAAATGCCACCTTTCACAGAGGGATGAGGCTGTAGGTGACCCTGACACCTCCATACTCGTCAGCCCGCTGACCTGGTCGCCAGGCTCCAAACCAACCCTGGTGTTCTCACTTGTCAACACCCACCCGAGTCTGACTCTCCAGAAGGAGGTTTTCTTGTAAGGTTTTTGAAACTCTCCAAACAGTCAAAGTCTGCTGACTAACTGGGATCAGATGTCTTACCACTGCTGTGAGCAGTGAAGATGGCCACCAAGCCATCCCGAAGGCCAGACGGTGGCTGGTCTGCATTTTCATCGCAGCCGTGGGTCAGCTCCAGGCTGCGATTTCACGGGCTGGGCAGAAGCCGCTCCCTGCTCTGCTGAGGCAGGAGGGAGCCGCTGGTCACCGCGTGAATTCCTGCTGCCTGAGGTTGCTGTGCTGGTGTTCAGCATGTTTGCCCTTAAACCCAACCTCATCCCAGTTCAACATGCTGGATGGAAGCTGCAGAAACACTCAGAATCTCAGAGCTCCCAAGCTACCATTAGAACAGCCCGAGTCTGCCAGAGCATCTATTCAAGGCCATAGGGTTGTGTTTTCCTTCGTGTGGTCAGGAAGTCTGACCAGAGCAGCGTGCGTGAGGACGTGATGCTTGAGGCCACAGGCGTGTCCGCCCACACAAACACACGAGCTCACAAGACTCAACTCACTCCCACACTCGCCTTCATGTCTTCCTGTCTTTTTCTCTGGACCACAGTTGAATCGCAAAATGCCAGGCTCAGCTCCGGTGTGGGAGTAGCCAGACCACACCACGCACACAGGCGCCGCAGAGACGGCCACGTTCTCGGAAACGTCCAGGTGGATGTGTACACTGGCCACCAGGATCACCTCGGCTGCAGGTCCACTCCTCAAAATTGTGTCTCTGCCGGAAATTCCTGTTTCTGTTCTTCTACATAATTTCAGCAGAAGGGGTCCAAGATAAGCCAAGCGGTGATGGCCATGAATCCGTATGTGTCGACTGATGGTTAACTTTAGGTGTCATCTTGACCGAGCTAGGGGACACCCAGCCAGCTGGTAAAATATTTCTGGGTGTGTCAGTGAGGGTGTCTCCTGAGGAGACTGGCTTTTGAATCAGGCAATAAAGCAGATCTCCCTGACTGGTGTGGGTGGGTCGCATCCAACCTGTTGAAGGCCTGAATAGAACAAAACTACAGAGGCAGGGTGAATGTGTTCCCTCTCCACCTGAGATGAGATGTCCATTTTCTCTTTCTCTTGATGTGATTGCTCTTGGTTCTTGGACTTTCAAACTCAGATGCTGCACCCCACACACAATTAGGCCTTTGGACTCAAATTGAATCGCACCACCAGCCTTCCTGGTTCTCCGGCTTGTAGACAGCAGGTTTGGGGTTGTATTCCTCCACAACTGTGTGAGCCAGTTTCTACAATAGCTCTCCTCACATATGCAGACATATGTATCTCCTGTTGGTTCTGCGTCTCTGGAAAACCCTGACTAATACTGCCAAAAAGCCTTGTACTGGGACTAGGGTTTGTAAGCGAAACTTATAAAGGGAAATGAGAAAATCGGAGTTCTTGAGTAACCCATGCTCCGAAATGTACTGTTGGCCTGTAAATCAGCTTGTATTGTCACTGGTTTTTCAGATAACATTGCTGTGAGCAGCAGAACTGCCTTTTAAGTTTAGAACAATGGCGTAAACACAGCTTCGGGGGCACTGCTGTGGAGCTGGCCAGGGCTGTGAAATCTACCCCAAAGGGGCAGAACAGAGTTGGCCTGAGGACAGGAAAGAAAGTCTACATCACACACTGGACCCAGTGCCGCAGCTTTTCCCACTCATCCTGTTCCGAACCTTGATTTAAAAAATAAAAGCCAATGCATTTGTTGTATCTTGTTTAAGAAAATCCTTTAATGAGCAGCTGCTCAGACTGGGAGAGGGAGAAAGAATATTTAGTTTTTCCAAGTAAGTTTTTCATTTAGTGTGTTGACATCCCCCAACTGCTTTGCTGTTGAGATGCTCGTGTGACTGGCAGATGGTATTTTTGCCCCATGTGGCAAAATGGTTAATAGTAAAACCTAAAGCAGCTAAGCCATGCTCGATGCTTTCCATGGATCATCTGATCTGACCTCACAAGACCCCCGTTGGAGAAGAGCCTGGAGAGGCTTTACAGAGAGAAGCAGTGAGGCCAGCACCTGATGAGAGAGAAGTTCGGGGTCAAGCCCACGCTCCTTGGCATCTCAGGGGTCAGCAGGGTCCGACCCAGCCACGTGTCCGGCGTCAGCTCCTGCTCACCCCCGGCCCCACCTCGTGCCCTCCACTCCGTGCTGGGACTTAGTACTCTGGAATCCCCAGCCCCTCCCATGGCCACCAGATACCCCGCAGTCGGGCTCCTCAGCACCCGTTACGCACCTGGAACGTCTGTCCCTGGTCCTGCCTGGTGAGGTTCATCCTCCGGCAGGTCTCAGCTCAGACACCCTGTGCTCTGTGAAACTCCCCGGATCCCTGATGCGCACGGACACGCTCCTTCCCTGCGTGCTGCATCTGCCTCTGGAGGGTGGTTTTGTCTCAGGTCTCCTCTGCTCAGCCCAGGCTCTGAACAGCATTCATCCCCAACGCAGCCCACAGCTGTGCTGGGTAAATGCTCTCTGAACAAGTGTGTGAGTGAGTGGTTATAGGACAGGCCATGGGCAGGCAGCGCGTGGCTGTTTATTCCCCTCTGATGCCACAGGAATCCTGTCCAGGACCCCCTGGCCCAGACACACTTTGGCCTGCACTTGGGTCTGCAGTTAGGTCCTGCTGCCTCCGCTTTTTTTTCTTCAAGTAAATTATTTTTTTCTTAGGAGTTTTTGGGTCACTGGAAAATTGAGCAGAAGATACAAGAGTTCTCATATACCCCCTGCTCCTACTCACGCAGAGTCTCCCCCACTGTCAGCACCCCCACGGGAGTGGTACATCTGTCACGACTGATAAACCTACACTGATACATCACTGTCACCCAGACTCCGGTTCACCTTACAGCTCACTCTGGCCGTTGTACGTTGTACGGGCTTAGATAGATGCATAATTGACAAGTATCCACCGTTTCTGTCTCAGACAGAGGATTTCCACTGCCCTAAACGGCCTCTGTACTCTGTTCATTCCTCCCGCCAGAATTTCAGGTTAACAACTGACCTTTTTATTGTCCCCATAGTTTTGTCTTTTCCACAATATCATGTAGTTAGAATCATTCAGTATATAGCCTTCTCAGATTGGCTTCTTCACTTAGCAGTATGCCTTTCAGATTCCTTCCTGGCTTGACGGCTCATTTAATATTAGTGCTGAATGACATTCTATTGTCTGGATGGACTCGCAGTTTATCTACTCACCTGCTGGAAGACATCTCGGTTGCTTCCCAGTTTTGGAGATTATGAATAAAGCTGCTATAGACACTTGTGTGCAGGTTACTGTGTAGACATACATTTTCACCTCCTTTGGGGACATGCCGAGCAGCCCCGTCGATAGATCATATGGTAAGAGTGTATTTAGTTTTGTAAGAAACCATCCAACTGTCACCCAAAGTGGCTTGTATCATTTTGCACTGCCACCAACAGTGAAGGAGAGTTTCTGCTGCTCCACATCTTCGTCAGCATTTGGTGTGGTCAGTGTTCTGGACTTTGGCCATTTTAGTAGGTGTGTAGCCATATCTTATTGTTTTAATTTTCATTTCCCTGAAGACACAGTAGACCTCCCTCCGCTTCCTCGCCTAGCACCTGCACCTCCATCCACCAGGCCCACAGCCTGGCATCATAGGGGGCTGCCTTGCTTGCTTGCTTTCTCTTAGACTTCCACCAGCGGTGGAAACTGGTAGTGCCCCATTTGGAGTGTTAACCAGAAAACACCTGACTTTCAAGTTTCTTAGAACATCTTTCCTTTGAAGGTGATGAATAGAGACCACGTCTTGGTTCTCCACACAAGGGCTGGGACAAGCCCCCCAAAAATCCATTCTCCTCCCCAGGACCTGTTCTGATATTGCAAGGTCCTCCAAAATGCTCTGATTTTCTCCCTTGGATCCTGGTTCATGTGTGTAACTCAAAACTCCCAAGTTTTGTGGGGCCCTCCATTTGGGATTCAAAATAGTAGAAGTCCTTTCAAAGAAAAACAATATAAAAAGCTCTCACTCTTGAAATCTGATACAAAAACCAAATGCCGTATGGCCCCAGTCCTAGGCCACCTCCCCGAGGCTTGGAGGAGGCCGGGCCAAGTGAACAGGGACCTGGAAGCAGCAGCTCCATTAACTCTGCAGTAAACCTGTCTCCACGGGAACCAGTGCCACAAGCTGCACCTGCTGGGGCTTCAAACAAACCACGTCTCGATTCTTCCAGTTAATCGCGCAACCTGCAAGATGCCATTATCAGCAGGAAGTGGAGCCTTTCCTGCTGAGGCTTCCCCCCACCCCACCTGAATTCTCCCAGAACTTTCTGGATTTGTTCCATGCACGGAGTCAGAGAACTGGGCCATCTCGTCAACCCTGGAGCACTATGATTCAGGTGTCTTCAGGGCAATGGACAACTGTCCACTCTGCCGTCACACTTTGTCAGTCCCCATCCCATGGTCGTAGTGTCCCAGCTGGGGTGGCAGATGGCACCATGCCTGAAAGTCACTCCCAGAGCCGGAGACTGTGCCAGGGACAGGAGGGCTATTGGATGTTCAAGACTCAAATACCACCTGCCCCAGACCCAGCTTTTATTCCCATGGAGCCCAGGTCAGCAGCCCTCTTTCCATCATGATGAGTCTTCCTTTGGGGCTTCAGCCTCCATCGCTGTCAGGGCCACGCTAGGCCATCTAGGGAGGACATTCCATAAGCACGGCTGCAGAAGGAAAGGATGGAGCTCTCAGCCCCTCCTGCCCTCCCTGCAGCTCTGTCCCCTCCTGCTGGGAACAGCTTGGCTAATACGGGATATTGCCAGTGGGTGTCTTGCCAGGTCAGGGAAGCAGAACCCAGAAGTCCTGCTGATGCAGGCCCCCAGTTGCCCAGTTCTCTGGTTCTTCCCCATAAGGAGCTGCCTGGATCTGCTTCATCAGATCTGACAGCTTACAGAGGAGTTCCTGCTCCTGTGTGAGTAGCATCCTTCCTGATGGGACCCACAGCCCCCCTGGTTTTCACATGGTGATGGCAGCATTCTCGGGGGCTCTTCCTGGAGCCCCAGGGTCTGGGCTGCCAGGAGCTGCATCTGCTGGTCTTCCTCCTGCATCTCACAAGGCCCGGTGACTGCCTGAATGAGGGAAGGGCCCCAGAGAGGGGATGCTTGCATTGGTGGTTCTCCCCAAACTGAAGCTATTCTCTTTCATCCTGTTCACTTTATCCTGCCAGGACCAGTTTAGTTGGGGAAACTATTTTTGCTTTTGAAAGCAAACATTCTCCCCCCTCGCAGCTGCTCACCACAAGCTTACCAAACAGGCAACAACAAGCCACTGAGTAACATGTTTTACCCCCTAAATAGAGCACGTATGTATTTTTTGAAAATATATTTCCTCAAGAAAGCCACCCCTGTGTGGAACATTCCGCCTTTTCCACGCAAGTGTCTATGAATCTGACTTCTCTCCAGGGTTAACTGAGCCAAAAATGAATCACTCACCTGGCTGCAGGGGGAGGGGAAGCCCCCATCCAGCAAAATTACAACCCTGTGATCAACCTGCCGAGCCCTTTTGCTGATAGAAGCCAGAAGACTGGGCTGTATTAAAAGAAGGCTGAGGAAACGACACAGAATAGCACATTTTCACCTTCTTTCCAATCCAAAGCAAGTTGCTCCCAGATGGTGCTTCTGTAGTCCAGCTTCTGACTCGCCAACTGTTCAAGAAGGAGGTTGTGGGCTGGATGGCAGAGGGCCCGCATGACATAACTTCCATGTTGTAACACACACTTGCAGACAGAGCACACAGACATTTGGAGGAAGGGGCTCAGGGTCAGCCTACGGTTGCACCCCTGCTGTTCATAGGTCAGGTACCGAGGTACCCTCACACCCATTGGGATGGCTAGCATCCAAAAAACAAAAACAAAACAAAGTAACAACAACAACAACAAAAACATATGTTGGTGAGGATGTGAAGAAACCAAAACCCTTGGGCACTGTGGTGGGAATGTACAATGGAAAACAACATGATGGATCCTCAAAAAAGTGAAAATAGAATGCCATGGGATCCAGCAAGCCCACTGCTGGGTATGCATCCAGAAGAACTGAAAGCAGACTCAAAGAGAGATCGGTACATAGCAGTGCTCTTCACAACAGCTGAAACGTGGAAGCAAAACACGCGTCCACCGACAGGTGAATGGGTAGGCAAAATCTTGGTATATACATACAATGGAATATTATTCAGCCTTAAAGAGGAAGGAAATCCTGCAATATGCTACACCATGGGTGAACCTTGAGGTTCACTGTGCTGAGTGAAATAAGGACATGAAAGGGCTGTATGATTCCACTTACCTGAGATACTGAGGTCAAAGTTAGAGAGACAGAGACTAGAATGGTGACTGCCAGGGGCTGGGGGAGAGGGGAAAATGGGGAGTTGTTGCTCAATGGGTGGAGAATTTCCCTGTTACAGGATGGAAAGAGATATGGAGATGGATGAATAGTGGTGATGGTAGGACAACATGATGAATGTATTTTTTTTTAAGATAATGATTTTTTTTATGGAGGTACTGGGGATTGAATGCAGGATCTTGTGAATGCTAAGCATGCACTCAACGACTGAGCTTTTTCCTCCCCCCCACGAATATACTTAAAAACCACTGAACTATACACTTCAATAATGATCAAGATGGTAAAATTTATGTGTATTTTATCATAATTTAGACAAAAATTAGAAAGAAAATAAAAGATACTGAGGCCCAGAGTAGTGAAGTAACTTGGCCAGCATCACACAGCTGCCTGTACCAGAGCCAAGGTCTGGGCTGCCTCCCGCCCCAGTACATCATGTCCTCCCGCAAGTTACTGAAGATGAACTGTGTGCTGCTTGTGCAGCTGCCGAGACTCCATGCGTGTAGGGTATTTGTCCTTTCTACCAAACTTCTTTTCTCCTTTCCTCATCACTGCACGTTCCTCACTTTCAGAATCCAGCTCCATTCTCTGAAGCCTTCCATCACTAACAAGTTCAAGTTAAGGGGCATATACAAAATTAGAGTGCACAGAGCCAAGGATCCTTACAAAAGGGTAGCAACTCCCCCCCCCAAAAGTAGAGTATCCAGAGTGGCCAAAGCCTGGGGTGATCTGAGGTGTTTGGAAAGTGCTGAGAACAATCTTTCAAATGAAGGTGGGGAGAGCATTTAAAGTCACATAGAGGACAGGAAGGGAAAACAAAAGAGCAGTGTCCACTGTTTGGAAAAAGAGTTCAATCCAATGATGCCTTTCCCTGTTGCAGGTCCTTTTGTGATTCCTCTTTACTCTATGTTATGGCTCATAAGTCAAGTTCAGGCCCTCCTGGGCACCGCCCCAACCCCAATCTCTGACCTTCAGCCGTTCTGACCTATTTTTATTATTTGAATATTCATCATAGTCCCATCCCCCACTATTCTTCTAGTAAATTCATCCACAGCCTTTCATTCTCAATTGGAACATCACTTTGGTAAAAAGACCTTCATCGACACCCAGCCTAGCTGATATATCACAGCGATAGCACCATCCGTCTCCTTTTATAACTTAGTGCCAGTTCAACAGCTATCTTCCCTGCCAGGTTACTAACTTCAAGACTGTTTTTGGCTTGTCCATTCTTAGATACCCCACACCTAGCACAGTAGGCACTCAGCAAATATTTTGAATAAATTCTTTAAATGATAGAGAAAACAAGACAAGTCAAAACACACATGACAAAAAAGGAAGAGCATGAGGAGGTTAGTCAGGAAAGACTTGAACGAAGTGAGGGATGGTCCAGGCAGGTTTCGAAGGAAATGATATGAATGAGCAGAGATCCAGGAAGGCAAAGAGAAAGCATGAAAGCCTGAGGCAGGGTCAGAGAGGAATCTGCCTTGACCATGAGGCTGATGATGGATATTTCATTTACATTTTCTCCATCAATAGAGTGATGTTCAATGGACAAGGCAGAAAAATGCATCAGTAGAAGGGAAATGAAGCCCAAGATGGCACCTAACTGTGTTAAAAATGTCATCTCTAGGTAAATGTCATGTAAATATCACAGTGCTGAATTTCAGAGTTGTTGTGGGTTAAACCTTGAGAAACAAGAAAGTGTCATTAAGAGAGAGGAGGAAAGAGGTAGATTTTTGAAACCTGCAGATCACCAAGCTTGGTAGTCGTGCACAGTAAAGTCCTAGAGCAGGTTATTTAAAGGTAGTCTGCGTCCATACTTACAAAAGAAAGTGTTAATCACTGGGCGTTAGCAGAAGCTCACTGAACAAGCCACGCAAGGCTAATGTGTCCTTTTTTTCACAGGAATACCAGATTTGGAGTTCAAGGGAATACCACAAGTGAGCAAATCTCAGAGATAAATCCCACCTGAGCTAAAAAAAAAAACCCTAAAAACTAAACAAACAAAAAAAAACTGAAAAAAAATGAAACAAATAAATACAGAAAACCTACCCCAGCTTTCAGAAACCCAGTATGCTATTAGAATTCCTTTTTGAGAGTCATACCGCACGTTAACTCACTAAAGGCTCTGAGAAGTCCTGCACCAAAGAATTTAACATTATCTTACTGAGCAAGTAATCCACAGAACACACTTGGAGAAAGGATGTTTTACATAAATTTCAGCAAGGTATTTTGCTAACTTTTTTACTGTATCAACTGTGAAGAAGGAGGAGAAAGGCAGGGTTTAAAATAGCTTGCTGGAATCATAGCTAGGTAGACAATTCTACCTAAGAGCATTAATTAATTGATTAATAGCTACTCTATGGGTGGCGGGCAGGGGTCTCTAATGGAATGTCTCAAGGCTCTGCCCTGTCTCCTGGAATGTTCAACATTTTATCACAGCACTGAAGTGTCACTTTAAAAGTATCACTACTTTAAAATTTTTCAGATAACCTAAAGCAAGAGAGGCAGCTAATATGCTATATAACACATTGGAATACAGTCTTAAAACCAAGAAAGGAATCCAACTGAACCCCACTGAGACCTGTTAGAATCAATAGTATAAATAAAGGATAGATGAACCCTTGACTTGAAAGTAGCTCATATGGAAAAGACCTGGGGTGGCAGCTACACCAGGACCAGCCCAAATGTGTGATGGGGCTACTATGCTTCTAAAGTCAGTGAACCATATTGGGCAGATAAGATGGCTTGGAAGGCAAACAAGGCAGGCAAGTCGGTCTGGCCACACCGGGAATGGTATTCTGGTCTTAGGTTCCATTTTGAGAGGGACATTGAGAGACTGGGGTGTGTTCAGAGAATGACCAACATCAGGAGAAATCTGGAAAACATGTGCTCTGAGAAGGAAAGTTTGCAGAAACTGGGGTCATTTAGATGATCTGTAGAAGAGAAGATAAGGAGTATTTGATAACTGACTTTGGGAGGCCATGTAGTAGAGCAGAAAAGGGGTGAGTTTGTGCTCAAGTCTCTTCTCTAGTATTCCTGGGCTGTGTGACCTTAGACAACTTTCTCAGCATCTCTTAGCTTCAGAGCCCTTAGATAAGAAATCATTTCTTCTATTTAGTGGGTTTACTGTGATGGTCCTGGAGTAGTGTTGGTTGTCACTGCCTGTTTTCTTTCTCCACGTGAAGATGGGCAACCATAGCATTAGAAAGGTGATTTATTTGATATAGATCCTGGGTAAAAACTGAACCAATGGGAGAATTCCCCAAAGGGAGGTATATCTGGCTGATGAAAAGTAGGAACTTAATAATAATCAGAAGCTGGAAAACAGCAGAGAGGGATAAATGGGGAGTTCGAGATTTGTAGATACTAACTACTATATATAAAATAGATAAACAACAAGGACCTACTGTATAGCACAGGGAACTATATTCGGTACCTTGGAATGGCCTATAGTGAAAAAGAACATGAAAAGGAATCCAACAAAACCCCACTGAGACTTGTTAGAATCAACAGTATCACTGTGCTGATCAATCAATCAATCAGTGGATCATTCAATAAATCACTATGCTGTACACCAGAAATTAACACAACATTGTAAATCAACTAGACTTCAATTGAAAAAAAAAAGCAGGAAAACAAAAATATTGGCTTGGATACCTTTAGGTTGGCAGGGGAACTACCACAGAGTCTGTAGAAGAGATCCCTGCCCTGGGTGGGAAATGGGATGAGATGACTCCCGGGTGCCTTCCAGCTCTGAGATTCCATGAGTCAAAGGCCCAGCTAGACTGTTCACTGTTCTCTTCCATGTGGAGTCAACTCATGTATATTCAGCTCCCATTCACAGATATTGAAGAGATACTTCTGTGTGCCTATTTAAAATCATTCTTTGGCCATTCCCAGGGTGTGGGTTCTTTCTCTCTTATTTTGGGGCCTCATTACAGCCTAGTGCAGGGATTTGTCCTCATTGGGAACTTGCTAAATGTTGATGGACTAGTGAGAGAGGTCTGTGGTGGTCTGACTTGGGACTCAGACAGGCAGGCATGTGCTCAAGTCCTGGCTCTCCTTCTTGGCCTTGTGACCTTTGGCAAGTTACTCTCTGGGCCTCCATTCCCTCATCTGTAAAATGGAGATGGCAGTAACAGCTTTATGAGGGAACATGAATAGTCTATTCTGATTCCTTAGAAAAACAGTAAGTGTACAATAAAGGTACTATTTTTGTCACTGCTGTTAAGAGTGAATTAAATCCACTTACTACTTATATAGGGGTTTTCTGACCACACAGTAAGAGGCTTAGGGATGGCACGGTTCCTCCCATACAGACTCATTTTAAAATATTTTCTCCTCAACAGTGTTCTTAGTCATCATGCTCCAAAGCCTACTTAAGTCTATTACCCCAGTTTCTGCAGTATTCATGCTGGGAAAAAAGAGGAGTCAACTGGAAATAAGCAAAAATTAAGACACTGAAGTGGAGGCAGTCTGGCCTTGGCCAAAAAACTCTAGGACAAGGTCAGAGCTGGTCTGAAGCATCCTCATAGGGAACCTCTGGCACGCAGTCAGCCTACACTGGCGACCAAGCATGCCTCCAGATGTGGCCACTTGGGAAATGGCCCTGCCTCTTGTTCTTCTGCTCTACAGAACAGGGAGTGTCCAGCAGGCAGGCCCTGGGGGCCCTGTGAGCATCTCCGACAGGGCCTGCATCTTGGTTAGCACTTTGCCCAGCATGGGCCGTGACCCAGACTTACAGATACTCAACCAGGAAGGGAGGGAGGGAAAGGAGGAAGCAAGAGAAGGAGAATGAAGATGCTTTGTAGATTTTTCTTAAATTGTGGTTAAAAAACCATATAACACAACACTTTCCATCATCACCATTTTTAAGTGTACAGTTTTGTAAAGCCAAGTATATTTATAATTTTGTGAAACAGATTTCCAAAACTTTTTCATCCTACAAAACTGAAACTCTCATTAAACAAGTCTCCATCTCCCCCTCCCTCCAGCTCCTGGCAACCACCATTCCATTTTCTGTTTCTATGCATTTAACTACTTTAGAAACCTCATGTAAATGGAATTACACAGTATTTGCCTTTTTGTAACTGGCTTATTGCAATTAACATAATGTGCTCAGGATTTATCCATGTTGCTGGATGTGACAGGATTTCCTTCCTTTCTATGAATGAATAATATTCCTCTGTGTGTGTGTGCGTGCACATGTATCAGTCATGTTTTATTTATCCATTTATCCATGGATGGACACTTGGGTTGCTTCCATCTCTTGGCTATTGTGAATAGCTATGAACACAGGTGTACAGATGGAAATGCTTTTAAAGGGACACAGAAGTTACAAGTTTGGAAAGGTGGAGAGGAGGGGAGATTTGGGGTTATAAATACATGGAGACAAAGAAGCAAGTCATGCTGATCAATGGTTTTGAAAGGAGACCAATGAAGAGTTGACAGAAAAAGTCACGGAGTGTTCAGGCATAAGGAACAGAACCCAAACTAGCTCAAAAAAAAAAAAAAAAAAAGAGGAGCTTACTATGAGAACACAGGGGTGTCTCCTGGTAGCCAAGAGGGGGCCCCAGAAAAGACTGGATCCAGACACTGGAGTTAACCAAAGTCCTCTCTTCATCTCTACAGAACCCACATTTATTCTGTCAGCAGCAGGCACCACTGTTCTAAACCTTAAGGCTACAGCTGTAAATAAAATAGACTGTATGCTGGGGGAAGACGAGCTAGAAACAGGTAAACAAACAAGAAATTCCAAATTCTGTAAATTGTATGAAGGAAAAAGCAAATGCAGTGAGAAAGAATTTAAGGGGGGTGGGGGTAAGGAGGGGTGCCCAACTTTGCCCAAGTTGGTCATTGAGTGCTTCCCTGAGTAGATGACCCTGAAACTACAATGTGAATGACAAGGAGGTGTCAGCCACGTGAAATTCCAGGCAGAGGGAAGGCTGCATTGAGGAAGAGAAGACCACAAGGGGGACCATGAGTCTGGAGGGGACTGAGTGAGGGGGAGCATAACTGCTGGAAAGGAAAGGAATGTCTGGTGGGCATGATCACACAGAACCTTGTTGACCATGGAGTGGAGTTTGGATTTCTTTTCTACCACAATGGGAATCCGTTGAGGAGTTTTAAACTAAGGAGTGACACCATCACCCAATTTACATTTCTAGAAGATCCTTCTGGAGGTCAAGTGGAGAGTGGACTAGAGAGGGAGAAGGCTGGGGACTGAGATCGGGTGGGATTCCAGTAGGCGATGGTTTAGCCCAACATGGAGACACGAGAGGTGGCGAGAAGCCCAGGGTCAAGACATACTTGGGGTACATGAATGTTCATAGCACCACTACTCATAAGAGCCAAAAGGTGAAAACGACCCAAATGCCTATCAGCTGGTGGATGGATACAGCTCTGGTATATTCATACAGTGGAATATTATCCAGCCATAAAAAAAGGATGAAGTCCTGACACATATGACGATGTGGATAAACCTTCAAAACATTATACTGAATGTAAGAAACCAGTCACAAAAGGCCACATATTATATGAGTCAATCTGGCTAAAGTCCAGAATAGGAAAATCTATAGAGACAGAAGGTGGATCGGTGGTTGCCTAGGGCTGGGGGAGGGGTGATGGGAGGAGAGGAGACAGCTAAATGGGGGGGGGGGTCCTTCTGAGATGATGAAAACATTCTGAAATTGACTGCGGTGAGGGTTGCACATCCAAAAAGCCGTTGGATTGTACACTTTAAACAGATGAATTACACGGTATGTGAATTACTTCTCAATAAAGTAGCCTTCTTTGTTTGTTTGTTTGTTTTTTTTTAAAAAGAGCCATACTTGGGAGTAAACTGATGGGACCTGCTGCTGGTTTGGAGAAGGAGGAACAGCCTCTCATCTCTGTTTTCCCTGTGCCTCTGCTTCATTTCTCTTCCTCTCTGTGGCTGGGACTTCTCTGAGCACAAGGGCAAAGGGGGCTGTCCTCAGGTTTACTCTATGCTCTCCATCCAGCCCAGTGCCCAGACGACAGAAATCTCTATAACCCAACCTCAGGTCCCCTGGATGGAGACTCGTTCGCCCAGCGTGTGTCAGTGCAGGGAACCCGGGCTGCCTGGTCCTTAGCACCGGGCCCGCCCCCTAGCAGGGCTGTGTGGGATGAGCAGCTCCCATCCTCAGGGGTCAGAGGAAAATATACTCAGATTTTTCAGACATAACCAGCATATAATGCGTACCTTCCATGTGCCCCACTGAGCATCAGTGTCTTTCACATCCCTAATCCCACTTAATCCTGTATCTACACTGAGTAAAAGCTTGTGCTGACTGAAACAAAAGCATTCTCCATTGGGCTCGACTTTGTGGCGTTCGCACAATGTCGCGTCAAGGCCACAACTGGTAAAATCGTCTACCCGAGGGAGGGACGAGGCCTCCTTGAAGTGGGATTGTCAGCCTCCGAGCCTGGTTGCCAGAGGACAGTGTCTTCAGGTCACCAACACACAGGGCTCGGAGTTCCACCTGGTTAGTGAGCGGCAGGCACTGGCCAACAGACAGATGTTTCTGGAAAACGCTTTAGAACCCATCCGGTGGGAAGAGGATCTGTTACCAAGGCCATTCGGTTCTGAAACAAACCTGTGAATTGCCTGTTTAAAAATCCTCCCTGGCCTTTATCATCTGATGTTACTCTTTAGAAAGAATAATTGCTAATGCCTGAGGCTGAGGGTGGACAGCAAGACCCACGGAAAATCCATATTCTTGAACTTCATCAGCGTCTGTGGAGTAGACAGAACCCAAATCCAAACCATATTTTCCAAAAAGATTTTTCCTCTTAACTCTTAAATCCATGTGTATTATGCGAGAAATCTAATCCATATGTTTCTTCCTCATTTACACTTAACTCATCAAAGCGTTTCCTCTGAAGAATCATTTGATGTCTGAGGAGAATTTTTTCTTTTCAACAAGCCTTTGTTCTTAGAAATAAAGAAGCTGCTGAATTTGCATATGCAAGGAATGAATGAACTTGAACCCCAGAAAGGTTAAACTTTGTTTCCAATAAGTTCTATGTTCAGAAGGAATGGCTTTAGGAATGAGCTCGTCTTCTTTTCAGCTTTTTTTTTTTTAATTGGGGCAGTGGTGGGGAGGTCTCCAAATGGATGCTCAATTTTCTTGCCAAAACAATTTCCTCTTCAGCTGCCAGTAGGCGCACTTAGATAAAGTCCATCTTCTTAAAGTATCCTGAGGTGGGCTTCAACTTTTTAGTTAGATGTGACTGCACCTAATTTTGATTTCTGTCTCATAACTGGCGGCAAAATCTGGGCAGAGGAAGACGGGTGTATCCTTCTGAGATTCCCGGCAAGCTCTTGATGGAAGAGGTGCCACGGGACCAGAGGGCAGGGCCACCCCCTAAGGCGTTCGTCGGGACGGTGCCTGATAACCTCCTTCATCCCCCACACTCCACATTTCTTCCTTAATCCGCTGATCTGTCTTTAGCCTTCCTTCATGTCACATTTATGTGCATCATTTAGCACAGCTGCATCCGGGGCTGTGCAGGATGGAGGAAGTAGAAGGCGCTGCCCCTGCCCCTCAGAGAGTCATCACTTCACTGGGAAACAAGGCAGCCCCAGTGAGAAGTCTGCTGGGAGTGTGCTTGGTGGGTATTCCAAGAAAGGAAGGATGGTCAAGGATGAAGCGGACAGGAAAAGAATCCCAAAGCAGGTGCACCCTGGGGTGTGGGAACACAGCCATACCCAGATGAAGACACAAGGCCTTCCTGGGCTGGCATCAATCAGACACTCCTTCAAATTTATGTGCTAAAAATATTTGCTTGATATTTATCTGGAAGAGACTGCAGACTGAGCATGGAGGGCGTGCAGGACCAAGGGGGCGAGGGCCACAGCCACTGCCACCTCTGCGATTCTGCCCCACCCAAATTCGCCCACGCCGCCCAGCAAGCCCGGTCACCCGACCACCGGCTGGAATGTCTCATGCCCCTTGGGAATCTTACTGCCCATCCAAAGTGCTCTGTCTGTCTTTTAGTGAACACAAATGTCTTCATCTCATTCCATTTCTAGTGACATTCCAGCTCCCCTATGGTCTTCTGGCACATCTGCCTGGCTGGGATGACTTGAGATGTGGGCAAATATTTGGCTTGGTGCACAGGGAAAAGGAACAGGCTGAAGGAGAGAAAGCGGGGTCTAGGGACCCCGTGTTCGCTTGTTTTCTCCTGTGCTCCAGGCCATGGCTTGGTCCACAAGCACATTCTTGTATGGTCTATGACAGCCCCACAAGGCAGGTGTTGTGATCCCAGTAATAGACGAGGAAGGAGGTACCTGGAGGCTAACACACTTGCCCACAGGCAGCTAATAAGAGTGGAGCAGCAGAGGGTTAGGATGGGATGTGGTGGGGAGAAGCTGGATGTCAGGAGAGCGATGCGGGGACCACCAAGAAGGCTGGCTAGGAGGGAGGGGCAGGGAGCTGGAAACGGGCCATAGGAGAGAGGACTGCGGGCAACGGAAGAACAGGCTTTTGTGACTCTGCCACACACCAGGGTCGGGAGTAAGGTTAGAGGGAGAAAGAAGTTTCCAGCCCTGAGAAAGCATTGGCCACACCAACACCTGGATGTCAGGGAAGGCAGAGATTCCATGGCAAAGATACTAAGTCTGCTGTGTTTAAGGTTCCAGAAGAACTGCAGTCTAGGCTATGGTCCCTGCTGGAGGGTGGCTGGTGCTGGATCGGAGGACTAGCCTCTTGTTGAGGTATAAGACCAGGGATGGGACCTTCAGGCAAGGAAGCAGGCAGCCCACTGAACACCGGACCTTTGGGACCTCCATGCTGTTTCTCAATATACAATACTGCTGCTCCTCAGGGGCTCTGCTGATGCTGAGCCAGAACGTGGGAAAGCAGAGGGGGTGCTTTCAGTCACCCCAGGGACTGGAGGATGCCACCGGTCTCCAGTAGGCACACAGGGTGCACGGGGGTACAAGACGTCCTACCACGCACAGGACCACTCTGCACAACTTACATAGACTATAAACAGACTTCTCACCTAGATGAATGTCCTATTTATTTGGGGTATTTAGAAATCAAGAGGAACCCAGGGTAATTTTTTGGTCTCTGAGCTTAGAATCTAACTACAGTTTCCAAATATATATTTTGCTCCATTTAAATTTATACTCAGTTTCACAAGAATGTAACCATGTAAATAACAAATTGTACTCTGTTTTGCTGGAATTTGACTGAGTTGTTTCATTTCAGAAAATCACACTTCTGATGGCAGTGTCGTTGCTAGAATTTAAATTAGTTCTCGGCATTAACAGTGACCCCATTAAGGGCGATTCTGCATATGTATTCAAGCGTCTGATTATTTTGTCTTCAAGTACTTATGTCTAGCCATAAGTTGAAATACTTTTTTTCCCATCGACTTCTTTCATTTATCCTTCACATTATCATTAGGCCATTATATTAGGCCATTATATTGATTTTTTTAAATTATGCATATGGATGAGTTATATTATCTGTAACTTTCCTTTCAAGAGAGTGAAGGAGGTATTACAAATTGGTTGTTATAAGGAAGAGCTGGGACTAATGGAGTTGAGGACTGCATGTTCTAAACTAGCACCATCCTATAGAAATACAATACAAGCCACAAATTAAATTCTAAGTTTTCTAGAATAGAAAACTTAAAAACATTAAGAGGGTGGAATATTATGTAGCCTTAAAAAGGAAAGGAATCATGTCACATGTCATGTTCCATGTTCAGATGGATAAACCCTGAAGATATTATGCTAAGTGAAATAAACTAGTCACAAAAAGATAAATACTGATTCCATTTATACGAGGTATCTAGTCAAATTCTTTTTTTTTGATCTATTTTATTGAATGTTTAAAGTACTAAATAAGTACATCTATTCAATGAAAAAATTCAAACAATATAAAAGTGTATAAAGTCATTTTCAATTCCTCCTCCTTTAACCCTGGCAGATTTTTTTACTCTAAAATTAAAGTAGTTAAATTCTTAGAAACGGAAAGTCGAATGGTAGTTGTCAAAAGTTAGGGGGAGAAGGAAAAAGGGAGTCATCATTTAATGGATATAGAGTTGCAGATTTGCAAGATGAAAAAGTTCTGGAGATCAGTATCACACAATATGAATGTAATTAAGATGAGAACTGTGTGTCACGTGTTTTTTTAACAAAATTTTTTTAAAAGGGAGAAGTCAATTTTTATTCTATGTGTTTATTTAACCCAATATATCCAAAATGCTATCATTTCAACATATAATTAAAATATCAACTTAAATTAATCAATATAACAACTATCAATGAGATATTTTGTATTCTTTTTCTTTTTCTTTTTTAACTTATTGAAGTACAGTCAATTATAATGTGTCAGTTTCTGGTGTACAGCACAATATCCCAGCCATGTGCAAAAATATATTCCTTTTCATTAAAGGTTATTACAAGATATTGAACATAGTTCCCTGTGCTATACAGAAGAAACTTTTTTAAAACCTATTTTTATATATAGTGGCTAACATTTATAAGTCTCAAACTCCCAAATTTATCCCTTCCCACCCTCTTTCCCTGTTAACCATAAGATTGTTTACTAAGTCTATGAGTGTACTTTTTCTTATACAAAGTCTTTGAAAGCTGTTTTATACCCACAGTATTTACCAAGCCAGACCAGCCACATTTCTAATGTCCCACGGCCGCGTATGGTTAGTGGTGCCCATACTGGGCAGTGAAGTCCGAGGAAATAACTAGCACTTGCTGGGCAGACCTTAAGTGCCAGGTACCGCTGGGAGGGCTTCCCAGGGAATGACTCACTTAAGCCTCATAACGGCCCTGTGAGCTAGACACAATTACTGTCCCCATTACACATGAGGAAACTGAAGCTCAGGAAGCTTGAGTCGCTGGCTTGAGGTCACACATCATCGTGTCCTTGAGTGGAAAGCCGAATCCAGGCACCCGGCTCCAGAGCCCTGCCTTAACCACCGTGCAACGGGCGCCTTTCTAGGACTTTCCTCTTAGGCGCCTCTTCTGGCCCCTAGAGTCTGCACACCCCCCGTAGCCCTTGGGGCAGCAGGAGCCTGGCTGGCCCAGCCGGTGGGCTGGTCTTTCCCTGCCGTTCCCAAGGAACACGGCAGAGGCTCTGGCCAGCTCTTCTGAGAAGCAGAAATAAACCTATGTTTGCCTCACAGCTCCCACAACATCCTCTGTTCTTGTCTGCGTTTCCATTAGGAGAAGCAGTGGGTCTGGACAAATCAAGACAAAACACAGATGGGGCAGAAAGACTGCCCCAACTCATGCATCTAATGAAAATGTGCTGCCAGCACCTTGCTGGTGAATTATCTGCATTCCAGTAACTTTTCCCACTGGGTTTTCCTTAATAAAGACAGATTTCTTCATTTCCTGGGACTCCCTCAAGATCATACTCACAACTTCCCCATTAATTATCAAATTATGCCCCATCACAAAATGATTACATTTGCCTCCTACCTAAACACCTCCCTTCATTGACGAAAAGGCTCATTTAAACTAATATGCTTTTAACTTGCTTCATTTAAACACCTCCATGGAGGCCACTAACGAGCTGACTCCTTGCCCATCTGGTCCCTCCCTTCCTTGTGTTCTGTGTTCCAAGACCAATTTAGATCTGGCGGAACAGGAAAGGGGAGGACTCACCCTTTGAATCGGAGGCTTGGCTGGAGCCTTCTGGAGGGATGAGTGCACTTAAACACGTGCCCTTGGTTCTGACCTTTCACAAAAGTGAGACTCCACTTGCTGCTTCCAGAACCACAGAAATTGCCTAAGAGTGTGGCCACTGGAGTAAAACGGCCTCCCAGTTTCGACTGGGCAGCTTAATGAGTCACGTAATTATACCCAGATTCCCTTTATAGGGGCCTCTTAATTATCATTTAATAAAGAGATGATTCCGGGCTGTGACCCGCAAGGCTGGCAGCGATATAACCATCTCGTGGGAGAAGCACCTCCTGCCAGATGTTGCCTCCTCCAGCTGGGAGACAGGGTGCTTTGAAAGGACCCTTCATCCCTGCTTTTGGAGACTGTCTTGTGCCAAGCAACTCCTCTTCCTGGCACTGCCTTCTCCGGGATGTCAGATGGGTCACTTCACTGGAGTGCTGTGAATCAGGTCAGACTGTTCCTCTGAGTAACCCTGAGCTCATTCTGTTGGCAGCAGGCAGTAGCCGCAGGCCCTGCTGCCTTCCGAAGGCTGCCCGCTCATGCCAGAGCTACTGGGAGCAGGAAGGGCTGACTGAGCTCCCACTGGGAGCCAGGATTCGTTCTAAGTGCTCTTGGTACCAGTCTCCTTCAATGTTCACATGGGCATCATTATACATTATACACCCCTTCCCATTTCACAGATCAGGAAACTGAGGCTCACTGGGGTTATTCACAACTAATATAACTGGGAGAGTGGGGATTTGAACCTATATCTGTGTGACTCCAGAGCATCAGGGCTTAACTTCTGTACCATACTGCTAGGGGTTAGCTGGCCAGGGAGGAAATTACTTGGACCATGTTTTCATGGCCAGAACTTTGGTGGATTATCTAAGGACATCCATTTTCATCAATATTGATGGTGTATTGTGCTCTTGGCCCCGAACCATGGACATACATAGTCGTCATGGCTCCCTTTCCCATCCCAGTAGTGCTCATTAGACTGGGGATGGCCCATCATCCTGGCCGGGACAACAGGTCTTCCCTGGAAGTTTTCAAATTAGAGTTGAAGAAAAGGGGGGCCTCATCAACACTCTAGTGGAATTAGCAACTAGGTAGATATGAACTCCACGTGGCCAGAAGACATGGTTCAGGCTTGTGGAGAAGGGCAAAGATAATGTTGATGATTCATAGAGGAAGAGAAAAAATTCCAATGGTATTTGAGCTCCTGATTCAAATTCCTGGGACGTAACCTGTGTATTTCCTCCAATTCATCTCTGTAAGCTAATAAAATTTCCCCTTTCACTCCAAATAGTCCTATTTCAGTTTCTATTACTTGTAATAAAACTGTTCTAATACACCATGTCTGGAATTCAGTCTCCTAAGGACAATGGGGAGCCTCTTAAGGGTAGAGGGGCAGCTGTGGCTTGATAGAGAGGCAGGCATGGAGAGGGAGACGCTGTAAGCAGAAAGGCCACAAGGAACCTCTTGCAGTGCGGGCTGCAGCAGTGGTCCCACGGAGAGAGGATGAAAGTCAGAATCAAGGCGACTGGGGAGGGGGTCAAGACATACTTAGTTGGTAGAAGTTTTAGACCTGGTGGTTGATTAAAACTGGGGAGATGGTGTTAGAGATGCCCGAGATGAGTGTCAAGTGGGTGGTGATGCCATTAGCTTGGGAAGCACAGGAGGCGGAGCAGACCCAGGGAAGGTGAGTGGAGAAGCACCAGGTAACAAACTTGGCCGTGGTAGTTGGCCAGTGTCCAGCTGCATGTATACAACATGCTCTGGCACTATGACAAAGGTGTGCTCTGGCAGTCAGTCACCTGCTGTTCACAGCCTCAGTCCTGACTCGCCCATCCTAACGTGTGCTTCACACCCCCTTCCATCCTGCTCTCAGCTCCCAGTCACCAAGTGGTCTCATTTTTGTCCCTGCGTCCCCCTGCAGATTTGTCAGAACTGGTATTGTCTTCCTGGCTGGACTTTTGGGCTCCTTTCCATGGGATTCTGTCCTTCCTGCTGCTCAGCTGAATTGAGCCACCTTGGATAACTCCCTCTCTGGAGCGGCAGGGAAGGATGGCTCCTGCGGTTAAAAACAAAGGAATCATGCTGCCAGAAACGTACTCCAGCCAATCTGACTGCTTATAATTGCTAGGTTTTTCGTGTAGGGTATCTATAGCCTATCATAGATAAAGGGAGCAGAGGATTGTAGATCTCCTCCACCATGTCTGCCGCTAAGGGGTTGGTTGCATTGAGTAGGCTGCATTGAAACCAAGACCCAGACCAAATTCTGCTGTATATACAAACTTTAACTAATAAGCAAACGCTACAAACATGCACGATCTTTTTTCCCTGAGTTTGATGAGATCTTTGCTCTCGGACATACACCTTGCATGATGAGACAATATTCTAGTGGAATTCCTCTGGGCTACTAGTTGGAATCAGGCAATAGCCTCATCGGTTATGTGCGGCACACAGATCAGATGGAGTCTTTGGTTTGACGAGCCATTATGAGGGGGTAAACCCCTGAGCTTGCAAAATTCTTACAAGCTGCTCGTGTAAGCATGGGGGGCCACTATCATATTTCTAGGTATCCACATGTCATTTTCATCATTCATTTAACAAATGAAAAGTATTTCTAAGCCCAGTATACAAATGAACAAACTCTAGTGCTAGTGGAAAGTAGATTGCTGAAACTCTACCCAGAAGTAAACCCACACATATATGGCCAACTAGTATTTGGCAAGGAAGCCAAGAAGACTCAGCGGGGAAAGGATAGTCTTTCCAATAAATGGTGACGGGAAAACTTGACAAGCATATGCAGAAAAATGCAATTAGATCCCTATTTTACAACACTCACAAAAATTAACTCAAAATTATTAAAGACTGAAATGCAAGACCCAAAACTGAAATTGCTAGAAGAGAATATAGGGAGAAAGCCCCTGACACTGGTCTTAGCAAAGAGTTTTTGGATACGACACTAAAAGAACAAGCAACAAAAGTGGAAGGAAAAAAAAACCAAAGGGGACTACATCAAACTAAAAAGTTTTGCACAAAAAAGGGGAAGAATTCCAAATAAAAAGGCAACTTAGAGAACAGGAGAAAATATTTGCAAACCATCTATCTGATAAGGGGTTAATATTCAAAATATAGAAGGAAGTCATACAACTCAATAGCAAAAAACAAAACAATCCAATCAAAAAAATGGGCAAAGGACTTTGATTAGAGATTTTTCCAAAGAAGATATACAAATGGTCAACAGGTACATTAAAAATATGCTCTAATCATCACTAAGCATCAGGGAAATGGAAATCAAACCATGGTAAGATATCACCTCACACCTGTCAGAATAGCTACCATTAAAAGACAATAGACAACTGTTGACGAGGGTGTGGAGAGAAGGGAACCCTTGTGCACTGTTGGTGGAAATGCAAATTTGTACAGCCGCTATGGAAAACAGTATGGAGGTTCTCAAAAAATTAAAAATAGAACTACCATATGATCTAGCAATCTCCGTTCTGGGTATATATCCAAAGAAAATGAAAACATTATCTTGAAGAGATATTTGTGCCACCATGTTCACTGCAGCATTCCCCACAATGACCAAGACATGGAAACAACCTAAGTGTCCATATAAAGTGACTATATAAAGAACTTATATATACATATAAACATTATTCACCCATTAAAAACAAAGAAGGTAATCCTGCCTTTGCAACAACATGGATGGACCTTGAGGACATTATGCTAAGTGAAATATGTCAGATATGGAAAGACAAATATTTGTCTTGAACAACAAACAAAAAAATTCTCAATTATATGGGGAATCTAAAAAAGCCAAACTCATGGAAATAGAGAATAGAATGGTGGTTGCCAGGGACTGGGGGTGGGGGAGGTGGGAGATGTTAGTCAAAAGTACAAACTCCCAGCAATAAGATGAGTATATTCTGGAGATTCAATGTCCAGCATGATGACTGTCATTAACAATATTGTATTACATATTTGAAAGTTGTTAATAGAGTAGATTTGAAATTTTATCACCACAAAAAACAATGATTTTATGTGAGGGGATGAAAGTGTTAACTAACATGATTGTAGTAATCGTTTTGTAATACATACAAAACGTATCAAGTTATCACATTGTACATCCTAAATTTACATATAAGTCAATAATATCTTAATAAAGTTGGAAGGAAAAAAAAGATGGTGGAAACTCTTGTAGATGGTACCTCTGGAGTGTGATGTCCAATTAGCATCTATCTAAGCTTACAAACACTCAGGAATGTGCATTCCTCCTCAGGGTACTTTAGATGTTAACAAATTGCTGCTAGGATGTAGATGAAACTACACATACGTCTCTCAGTTTTGGCTGAAGTATTTGAAAGTAAATTGTATGCAATATAATTCATGCCATGTACTCACTTTAGAACCTTTGTATAAGCTGTCCTCTGCATTAAATGTCTTCACCCCCTTCTCACTCATTTGTCTAGGTAACGCTTATTCAATCTTCAGGACTTAGACTAGCTGTCACCTCCTCCAAGAAGCCTTCCCTGATCCTTCCCCATGCCCACCACCAAGGCAGAGTTGAGTGACTCTCCTGTCTCCTCTAGCGTGTGTACTAACTTCTCATCATTGAGTATCAACTGGTCTTTCCCATCACTTGACTATAATCTCCAGTCCTTTTATCCCTCATACCAAGCAGAATACCTGGCTATTAGCATGCACTCAACTTGCTTATGAAATTGAATTTAACTCAAATAAGAAACCAGTTCTGTTTTTCTTCCTCCCTGCTTCCCATCCATGTGCTGGAAAAAGAATCACTGATAATGATTAGTTGGCCAAAGACAGGTAACCGATGAGAAGGAAATGAATGAGACACGGCCCTGGATAAGTTGTAAGTATGAGACTAATTTGGAAGTGACCAAACGCAGAAACATGTTTAGTTTGTTTTTACTTTGCATGCTCCAAGTCGTCACTGAGTTTGCTCTCAGGGTGAGCTGGAGTAGCGGCAAGCATCTTCTGTGTTGGCTGATCGCTGATATGTATCCTGAAGAGAAGAAAGCCACTGGAAACCTTATTCAGTTGACGCGTCCCTAGGAGCCCGCAATTCCTAGTGGAGTGAAGGTCGGGGAGGTGCTGTCTGCCAGACAGAAAGCCCAGCAGGAGGCTGCCCGGCCTCATTTCGTCCGCCGCAGTCCAGGTACACAGACTAGGACTTGACATTTGCCAAAGTGCAATTAAACAAATGGTGGTAAAATGATGCCCCACCTATTCAGCCCGCATCAAAGTGGCTAAATAGGGTTTTCAATGGCAGAAAATAGACATGGCAGAAACGCTGAGACAGAGCCCCTTTATCCCTCCACGGGACTCTTTTCCTCCACAGCTCCACTATCTGTGATTTTAAATCAGACCAGGCCTGGATCTCACTGGACATTCTGTCTCATTTAAATAAATAGTGAAGAAGGAGAGAGGATGCTGTGGAATTTATGCATTCGAAATATGTAAAGTGTACGCTTTTGGATGATGTTGAAAATACTGTGAACACACCAGTCAGAATGGCCATCATTCAAAAGTCCACAAATGACAAATGCTGGAGAGGCTGTGGAGAAAAGGGAACCCTTCTACACTGCTGGTGGGAATGCAACTTGGTGCAGCCACTGTGGAAAACAGTATGGAGATTCCTCAAAAGACTAGGAATAGACTTACCAGATGACCCAGGAATCCCACTCCAGAAGGAATCCTACTTCAGAATGACACCTGCACCCTAGTGTTCACAGCAGCACTATTTACAATAGCCAAGACATGGAAACAGCCTAAATGTCCATCAACAGGTGACTGGATAAAGAAGATGTGGTATATTTATACAATGGAATACTACTCAGCCATAAAAACTGACAACATAACACCATTTGCAGCAACATGGATGCTCCTGGAGAATGTCATTCTAAGTGAAGCCAGAAAGAGAAACAAAAATACCATATAAGATTACTCATATGTGGAATCTAAAAAAAAAAAGCATAAATACAGAACAGAAGTAGACTCATAGACAGAATACAAACTTGTGGTTGCCAAGGGGGTGGGGGGTGGGAAGAGATAGACTGGGATTTCAAAATTGTAGAATAGATAAACAAGATTATACTGTATAGCACAGGGAAATATATACAAGATCTTATGGTAGCTCACAGAGAAAGGAATGTGACAATGAATAGATATATGTTCATGTATAATTGAAAAATTGTGCTCTACACTGGAATTTGACACAACATTGTAAAATGATTATAAATCAATAAAAAATGTTAAAAAAAAAAGAAAAGAAAAAAGAAAAGAAAATACCGTGAACAAATGATTACTGTCCCCAGAGGTTCCAGGAAAGGAACCGGAGGCTGGGGAGGGCCACCATTCCTGTTTCTTGTCTACATGTTTATCCACGGCCACATCATTGTCCACACCTCAACCCTCTTAGCCCGAAACACCTGAACCCAGCCCCACAAAGGCAAGCCACAGAATCAATACTCCGGGCAGGAGAACGATGCAGGACGATTCTACAACCGGGCGTGGAAAGCCACAGTTCTGGGAAGCACGTGGGGCAGCAGCCAATGAGAACCCCAGGCCCGCCTCCAGGGAGAGCTGGACGGGGATGTCTGGCCTGGGGCTGGTTATTCTTGCTTGTGGGGAACCCGGGATCCTCTGAAGAGCTCTTGGATAAAGGTTCTTTAAAAGAAGGTCATTCCGTGAATGAAATCTGGTGTGTCTGTGTTCTTTGCTCTGGCAAGTAGCAAAATCTGTCAGAGATAGTAAATTAAAGGCCCCCAAGCCCTCATCCACAATTCAGAATTTCTCAGATTTTAGAACAGGAATTCAGCAGTGGATACCTCAGAAAATCATCACATGAAATTCCTGCAGTAAACATACGACAATTCATCCCTTCATGAGCCCCCAAAGACGACAAAGGGCTCACATCTGTTTGGGTCAAGTCAGAATTATGAAAAGCTTTTGGTTTTCAGAGCTGTCTGAAGCAAAAATTTTGAATAAGAGCTCATGGACCTGCAATAACATTTTCCTGTAGGGCTTGGCTGTCTGGAGAAGAGAGACTCTGATTCCCACCACCCCATTTAGGAAGCCAGGAACCAGCACCCAGCTTCAGGCCCGGAACCCTGACATCCTTCAAGTGAACCAGTGGCAACCCCCTCTCACCTGCATTTCCTTCCCAGGGATTTTAAGACTCTGCATGTGCCTTTTCATTTTTCTCCCTTTCTTTCTCCATTGTGCTTAAGGCTGTGTTGTCATCGCTCCCGCTGATACCCACAGTGTGAGAGAAGCCAGAGTAAGGGTCAAAGCTAAGACTTCTTGGTCAGAAGGAGCTTGGTTTAAATCCTACCTCTGGCACTCTTTAGCTGTTTGTTAGATCCTAGGAGGCTGCTTAACCTCTCTGAACCTCAGCTTATGCAGCTATAAACCCTCTTGCAGGGCTGTCATAAGAATTAAATGAGGCTATAAAATTGCTGACATTTACAGAATGTTTGCTCTGTACTGAGCATGTGTTAAGAGTTCTACATGAAGGGTTATTCTATAAAACAGATATGATCCTTATTTTATAGATGAGGAAACTGAGCCTTAGAAAGCTTAGTAACTGGCACCATACTGCTGTCAAACAGAGAAGCCAGCATTCAGCACCAAGTAGCCTAACCCCTGGTGCTCTCAACTACTCCACTGTGCCAGCTCACCAGATGGCTGGCGAAATGCTTTGCACGGTTTCTGGAACAGAGTGAACTCTCAGTAAGAATGCTGTCATAGTGATGATGATGATGATAAAGGAGAACTGACTTTTCAAATAAGCTGAAGGGGAGGATGTAGCTCACATGGTAGAGTCCATGCTTAGCATGCACAAGGTCCTGGGTTCAATCCCCAGTACCTCCTCTAAAAATTAGTAAATAAATAAACATAATTACCCCCCCAAAAAAAAACTAAAAAAAGAAAAGATTCAAATAAGCTGAATCTGGAGGCAGACCACTGAGTGACTTGATTGTCCCTGTCAACGAGTACCCATGTGGTGCCCCTGACTTAACTTGACAGCCTAGGGATAACTCCCCATAGCTCTGTCAGCATCCGTTTATGTAGAGTCTCATGTCTAACTGTCTCAGAGCTTTTTTTAAAATGTTACCAATCTGTCTTCCATACCCTCTAGCTCAGCTGTACAGCAGCACAGATCAGGTTCCTTGGGAAACACTCACAGGCAGAAAACTTACTGGCAAGTGCTCTAGGGATCAATGACTATGGGGAGTGAAGGCAGTAGGACTGGGCAGAGAGAAGAGTTGCACTGTGATGCAGTCCCAGCAAAGGCCTCAGTCTATCCCACCAAGAGCTCTGGGGCCAAAATCTAAGATTCCTGCCCTCTGGTGTACATACATTGTAAAACTTCTTTCCCTTGAGTGAAGGCAGAAGCTGTGAATATGATGGAGTATCACGCCCATGGTTAGGCTACTAATCAATTGACTTGCAGTTAATTAAAAAAAAAAGCTTCCTGGGTGGGCCTGACCTAATCAGGTGATGCCCTAAGTGGACCTGGGCCCTTCCAGAAAGTAGATTCCAAGTATGAAAGGGAATATGGGAAGGGCCACATGGCAGGAAGTAGCAGGGAGGCCCTAGAAGGCTGAGAATAGTCCCTAGTCAATGGTCAGCAAGGGAGGGCATTCCTAGAGTCACAAGTAACTGACTTCTGTCAACTCCCGAGTGAACCTGGAAGAAGACCCCCAAGCCTCAGATGAGACCACAGCCCTGGCTGGCACCTTGGATTCAGCCCGGTGAGACCTGGGCAGAAAATCCAGTTGTGCTATGCTTGGACCACTGCCCTACAGAACTGTGAGGTGATAAAGGGGTGCGACTTTTGATTTATTTTTTTAATTAAACTTTCCATTCTGAGGTAATCATCGATTCATGTGCAGTTGTAAGAAACAATACAGAGAGATCCTGTGTACCCTTTTCTCCGATTTCTCCCAAGGGTAACATCTTGCAAAACCATAATACAAGATCACAAGCAGAATATTGACATTGAGAATGTCAAGCTACAGAGCAAACCATCACTGCAAAGAGGGCTCCTGTCATCCTTTTACAGCCATGCCCCCTGCCTCTCCCTCCACTGTTCGTCTTTAACTCCTGTCCATCAATTGCTAATCTGTTCTCCATTTCTATAATTTTGTCACTTCCAGGAATGTTATATAAACATAGTAATACAGTAGGTCACATTCTGGAATTGGCTTTTTTCCACTTGGCATAAATCCCTGGAGATTCATCCAGGTTGTCGTGTGTATCAATAGCTCCTTCCTTATTACCACAGAGACGTATTCCATGATATGAACGTACCACAGTGGGTTTAGCCATTCACCTGCGGGAGGACGTCTCGGTTGTTTATAGCTTTGGGGTGCTAACAGAAAATCTACTGTGGACATCTGTGTACAGTTTTTTGTTTGAACATGTTTCCATGTCTCTGCGATGGATACCTAAGATTGAAACTCTGGGTCTCACGGTAGTTGCATTTTCAGTTATTTAAGTGGAAAGGCTGCACCTCCTCACCCTGCTTCACCTTCTCTTGGAGTCAGAACTAGCCATGCTAATTAGTTCTGCCCACTGGATTGTGGGCACAGGCGATGTATCACTTTTGGACTGAAGCATTTAAGAACTTTCCTCTGAAGATGTGATCATAGAGGAGGCCCCCGCTGAGAAGATAGAGTCCCAAGACTGAACAGAGTCCCCAGATGGAAGACAGCAGCTTCAGAGAGTAACCTGAACCCAAAGATGTATGTACGACTAGGAAGTAAATTCTTATTTTATTAGGTCATTGAGACACTGGAGCTGCTTTTACCTAGCCTATTCTGATTAGTGTACTTATTTCATTCTTTTCATGAATCTCTGTTGAGCTGAGCTAAGCACCAACTGTAAGAAAGACCCAGAAATTCCATTTATGGGGAATAATAAAGTAATCCTAAGTATGGGAAAAGCTATTTATACATGAAGATGCTCACTGTAAGGTTATTTTAAAACCAGCATTCCTATAATAGAAGAGTAAGTTGCAAAAGGAAAACACATCACACGCTTGTACTAGACATAAAGAAGATGTAATAACATGGGAAAATATTTGTGACTGGCAGTCCCCTAAATTTCCTATACATAGAAAAAGAAGAGTGAAAGAAAAAACAGGGAAAATGTTGACGTGTGGTTTTGTTGAGTAGTGAAAATCAAGATCATTTTTCCTCCTTATTTCTTTCTACAGCTTGGAATTTTCTAAATATTTAAAAGTAAATTGGTACGAATTTTCATAATGAAAAGCAATCCTTCTCTCCCAATTCCTCAGTTTGTAGATTTATAACAAATAGGTCATTTTAACATTTCTTCTTGGTAAGATTTGTCTTAATTTTAGAAACAAACTTTTCCCAAGTTGCTCTAAAATCCAAATGGTAGGGGGAGGGTATAGCTCAAGTGGTAGAGCACATGCTTAGCATGCACGAGGTCCTGGGTTCAATTCCAGTACCTCTTCTAAAAATAAATAAACCAAATTACCTCCCCACGTCCCTCCCACCAAAATAATAATAAATTATAATATATATATATATAAACAATAAATAATAATTAATAAATAAAATATTTTTTAAAAGAAAACATGGAATCCAGACGATGGATGATCTTAATCGATACTTTTTGCTAGTTTTATTTTTGTTTGTATATATGCAGAAATTGCAAATTTTAAAGAAAAAATTCTACCTATTCATCTCGTTTAAAGGCGTTGCTGACTGTTGATTGATGTTTTAAAATCGAGAGAATCTGATCTTGAGCAAGACCTTCCTCGTCTCTGGAACCCATTGTCTTTTTCTGAACAGCGGGAGGCTGGGCCTAATGATCTCTGAGACCCCCAGCAGCCCTAGCAATCTGTGATTCTATGTTCAGGTGGAATAAGGAGTTAATAATTTCATATGTCAGAGGTGTCACTCAAGCAGATTTTGGAAAACACTTGTCGTATTAGTCTTGTGAACAGGTATCTATGGTAACAACTTATATTTGTACTCAAGGGAGATAATCATTTACGAATTTATCTCCGCACAATCTTCACAAAGATAAGTCATGCTGAGGCTAAGCTTCTAACAGTAGGTACTGGAAGAAAGGGTTTTACACCCTTTTTTGGTAGAATCAAGTAAAAATCATCCCGGGAAACTGAGATACCATCAGAGTTTCAGAGACTTTGAGTTTTTACTTGAAAATACACCACAGGGATCTGGAGAGTCACAGTGCTCAGTAGACACAATTTTAGAAAACTTGAGAAAAATACTCTGGAATGGTGGCAGAACTAGCCAAGTAATCATTGAAAGCAGAAGAGAAGAGCTGATTAGATGCAAGCAGCATTGTTTATCATTCAACATCAATAAGGAGTCATTTTCATCCAATGATTCTGGAATGACCAGCTCTCTCCCTAATTAGCTGCTCCTCTGTGGGCCTGAGCTTCTGAATGTAGAACATGAGGGACCTTAACCAGATGACATCGGAAGTCTTTTGCAGCTCTAATAATACGATGATTGAGCTAGCATTTAGCATTTTTGCTATCATGCGATGTCCTTCAGCACAGATTAAAAAAGACAAAACCCAGGCTATGTGCAAAGAGGCACTTCCACGCTTTGCAATTGTCTGACGCAGAACTGGTGTCTCCAGTTAACAGTTCTTGACTCCTCTCTGGCTATATTGCTCAGGACTCTGGTCACCAATGAAGAAACTGAACTTGACTTAGCGTAACTCCAAAGGAGAGGCCTAGGCTCTCATAAGCAAATCCCTGGAAGAATGTGGGTCAGGTAACAAAGGACAATGAATTCAAGGACTCAGAAACACTGTCAAGACTCATGCTTCCTGGGTGTCAGGGGCTAGACCAGTTACACCATCTAGTGAGGGACATGGCTGTCTGGTGGTTCTGGGTTCACATTTCTACAGCTTAGGACCAGAGAGGAAAATTAGCTCTCTTCTTCAAGTTCAAGTTTGAAAATTCACAGGTAAAGACACTGATTGCACAGCTTGGATCAGGTGGCCAACACCCGAGCCAATCACTATGCCCAGAGGCAAGAGAGATGACGATTTACCAGCCTCATCACTTAATCTTTGTTGTCAAGGATTTGAGCCTATTATTAGAAGGAACTGAAAGGAAGGATGTTGAGCAGGGAAGCAGGATAGTTGCTGTGTTAGCTTTCTATTGCTATTAGCAAATTATCAAAAACATAATGGCTTAGAACAGCACCCATCTGTGAGTTCACAGGGCTATAGGTCAGGAGGCTGTGCAGGGCATGGTGGGTTTCTCTGCTCAGGATTTCACAAAGCTAAACAGTGTCCACAAGATTTTGTTCTCTTCGGAAGCTCAAGGTCATCTTCCAAAGTCACGTGATTGTGGCAGTACTCAGTTCCTTGTGGTTTCACAACTGAGGTTTCCTTGGTGGCTGCTCTCTGTTCCTAAAGGCCACTCACATTCCTTGCCACAAGACCCCCTCCAGTTTCAAAGCCAGCCAGTGTTGAATCTGTCTCACTTACCAAATCTGTTTCACCAGGAAGAGCCCAGTCCCTTTCAAGGTTTCCTCTGATTAGATCAGCCCCAGCCCCAGGATAATCTTCCTATCTTAAAGTCAATTGATTTGACTTTAATTACACCTGCAGAATCCCTTTGCAAGAGTTCCTAACTTAGTGCTTGATTGAATAACTAGGAGAAGGTATATCCTGGGAGAAAGGAGGGTGGGAATATTGGGGACCGTGTTAGAATCCTGCCAGCCATAGTTACTATACGAGCTTAGGACATTTAACTGTCTTGAGCAGACATATTTCAAAAGGTCAGTCATTCTAAGACTAAGTCTATCTAAACCTCGAGCAACTAATTCATTTATCAGACTGGTTGCTTGACTCTTATAATCAAAATAATATGATTAGATAGGTTTTTTTTATTATTAATCTGATGGTCAATTTTAGGAAGACAGAGTATAAACTAAAACAGCTTACTTTGTTAAAAGCCTGTTTTAAACACTTTCTTCATGCTCCTGCCCTAGAGCATGAACTGCTTGATCCCATAAATTCAGTTTGGTCCCCCTGCTATACACCCTCATGGAACCCTATTCATTTCACTTGTGACCTTTGCAATGCTCCGCATTGCTTATTCAACATCGTTCCTACCAGACTAGATGTGGATGATACAGAGTCTGTCTTTCCTGTTTAGTGCATAACGCAGCAGAGTACCTGCCCCTTCCGGTAAGTATTTCTAGAATGAAAGAGGACAGGTGCCATGCCATGCCTCAGTCATGTGTGCACTTCGGTGCCAGCACATGGTGGGAGTTCAATCAAAGTGGAAGGAAGGGAGGGAGGCAGGGAAGAGGTGGGAAGGGAGGGCGTAGCTCTGGGCTTTTATAGGAAAGCAGCTAACTTGTGTGGTTCTGACTTGATCAAACCATACAACTTCTTAGCATTTCGCTTCCAAGAGAAATTGTATATAATGCTTCCATTATTTCAAAACGGCTTTTGAAACCATCCAAGCCTATGCAGCACAACAAACAGGCAAAGGGTCCCCCCCACCCCCCGCAAAGGCTGGCACCTGTGTGCCGGAGGGCTTAAGTATGGCTGGGCTCCAGGCTGATGGACTGGCCCCCAGGCAGTTCTGTCCGTCTGCTTCCTCCCGAGCACAGACCCTTGCCCACTTCAAGACTCTGCCCAGGTGAAGTGCGCCTGGGGTCAGTTACTCCCAGAGCAAAGCAAATACTTTCCGCCCCAGGCCACAGGCCAACAGCACACAGGCCGGGAGGCAACCTTGACTCACAGAACCTGACACTGATTATAGAAAAGATTTATCACGTCTGGGAGTGGATCTCATTTATACATTAACTACCTCCCTGACCCTGGGGATTCAGTTTTGGCGAGGGTCTCAGAATTTCACACAGCTCAGAAAAAAGTACATATTCTGTGTACAAAATATTGACTCAAATGTACAGACCATCTTTGCTGAAGGAAATCTGGGAAATCCCTTCCAGGGCCATTGCTGCTGGGCTCCTGTCGGTCTTCCCTGCCAGCCCCTCCTCGCCCCCTACTCCCCAGCCTGGCCTCACTCACAACTCAGCCCCTCTTTTCATCTGGTGTTTGAAAGTCTGACAGACAAGCATAAACATGTCCTCCTGTGGAAGCGATGTAACACGTTCTGCTCTGCTCCTCTGATGCGCCCATCGCTGCAGGAGGAAGCTACTCATAGACCCAGAAACAAGTGAGTGCGAGAGGGACCATCGGGAAGGATGTGTTTTCAGATCGCTATCCCAGACCACCTTTCTCCATTCACTTCTTATTGGCTAAATGTTTGTGTCCCCTCAAAATTCTTCTGATGAAGCTCTAACCACTAATGGGATGATATTTGGAGGTGGGGCCTGTGAGAGGTGATTGGGTCCAGATGAGGTCATAAGAGTAGGGCCCTCAAAATGGGACTAGTGCCCTTTTAAGAGAGGAGAGAGAGAGAGATCTCCATCTCTCTTCACACGCCTGCACCGGGAGAGGCCATGTGAGCACACAGCTAGGTGTCTGTCTGTCTACAGACCAGGAAGCAGGCTGTCACCAGCACCTGAATTGGCCAGCACCTTGATCTTAGCCTTCCAGCTTCCAGAACAGTGACAAATGTCTTGTTTAAGCCACCCAGTCTCTGGTACTTTGTTACAGCAGCCCAAGCAGGCTAAGACATTTATATTCCTGCAATTAATTATTCGTGTGACGGCAGATTCCTTCACTTATATTAGAGCTCACCAAGAGCTAGTCTTACTCACCTTTGCCCCTCGTGGTGCCTAACCACCGGTACCCAACTATCCAGGTGCTTATTAAATGCTTGTTAAACCTTAAATTCTGTTCTAGTGAGTTTGGACTTGAGCAATGGGAGCCAATGTGAGTTTTTGAATGGGGAGTGGTCTCAGCTGTGTATTTGCAACCAGATGACTTGTCCTTTGGAAGCTCAGGTTTCTGGTAAGAAGAATTAGTTTGCACAAGACTAAACAATGTTCAAATTCTCTGAACAGCATAAGTTATCACATAAATGTACGAAAGCCATAGCTTTTCACTTTTGCCTTTCTGCATTCTTCCCAAGGCACGAAAATCTGCCGAAAGTCCACTCTGTGAAGTTCATTTGATTTCTGTTTCTTTCAGCTGGACAACCCTTGAGATGGAGTAATTCTTTCTAACCCTGTGCCGTTGCTGCCTAGGCGGAGAAAGCGGCCAAACGCGGAGGGGATTTGAAATCCTTTATCACGGGGAACATCCCCCATCATGCCTTGCAACTTTACTTCTAGGCAGTAAGCAGGGACTCCTTTCTAAATAGCTGAAATTCACTTTGCAATCCAGAAACTGCTGAAGGGGACAAAGGCTTGAGTTTAAATTGGTTAGATATGTCCTAGTGGCAAAAAAGGCTGTTTAAACAAACACACACAAACACACACACACACCCATGTTTGCTGGTGGTGTCACCCATTCTGAGAATTAGTTTATAAAGCCCACAGTGCACTAAACATTTCCTATAAAATGTCCCTTTTTTAGGGAGTGAGCTATGTGATAAGGATTTCCATATATGGGAGTGTAAGCGCCGGGAGAAAATATGGCTGGGACGGCTGGCTACAAATCTTGGATAATTCCCTGAGAAGGGAAAAAAAAAAAAAAAAGGATAACAAAACCCGTGGTGCACAGGAAATGCCTCGCTTGCAGAAGGGCGAGCCCATTTGTGTGGGAAAACGCACAGGCTGGCCAGTGCCAGCTCCCAGTAGAAAGATGTCTTCAGAATGCTCTCTCCTCATTTGCACCCTTCCAGAAGCCTAAGAGCTTCTTCGGGGACTTTTGAGAAAGACCTTGACCCTTCAGGCCAAGACATTTTGAACAGCCTTTCTCACCGGCTTAGCTCTGTGTTCCTTGCAAACGGCTAAATCCCTCAACCTCGAAATTTTGTTTTGAAGTCATAAATTTCTCTCCAGGCGTCTTGGTTTTCAGAAACCAGCCCAGTGTGTTTCATTTGTGAACAACTGGAAGGAAGCAACGTGACTGCCAAAGTTTAAAAAAAAAAATTTTTTTTTTCTTAACTTTCATTGGCTTTTACTTTTGCATAAAAATTTAAAAACCTGTCTGCCAGATGTTGGGAGGTGCAGTGGAATTGAAGTAGCTTAATCCTCAGAATGGCACTGGTTTGCTGGTCTAAAAATATCTCAACAGGCTAAAATGTTGAGCTGAGTTAACAAACTATAGATGAGAAGAGACGGATGTAATAGCCTTCACTTAGCTGCAAAAATTCAGCTGCATGAGTGCCTTCAGGGGGTCATCTTCTTGTAAGGCTACCTACTGGTCCCCAGCCGGACTTCCCCACAAATGGGGCCACTGGTGATGGGATGGGGGCGGGGGGGGGGGTTTGCCTGGATTACAGCCCCAGCCCTGCTCTTGCCTACGTGTATGTTTAGAGCAAGTCCCTTCACTTCACTGAACCTCAGAGTTCTCATCAGAAGATTGAGAAAAATAGAACGTCTTTCCCCAGAAATGGGTAAGGATTAAACGAGAGGAAAAATGTGAAGCATTTATCACTAAGTTCCCACTAAATACACGCTTGTTGTTATTAGAATCAGCTGTCTCTGCACAGGCACCACTTTGGAGGACAAACTGAACAGTGGGCTCCACTCAGCTTTTGGTATTTCTGCTGTAAACCAAATCCCTGAGGGTCATTACGTTGAAAATGTTAAAGCCAAAATGAGTTTCTTCAGAATAACTTAATACACACAATCTGAAGAACTTTGAAACCATTCACAGGATTTCAATAACTGACTACATTTATTTTTAATATATCAGTCGATATCCTTGTATCAGTCTTTCTTGCAAGCCCCAGGTTGAACGTCAAGATCACTGTCCCCTAGCCTGCTGTCCCCCAGCCCGCCGCCTCGGTGGACTGGTAGCAGCTCACAGCCCAGCTACAATCGCTACCGATCCTCTTCACATCTGTTTCTCATTCCTGCTCCATGTTAACTCACATTTCTTTACTTCTCTCTGGCTTCTCACTGTCTCTCTCTTTGGTACGTGAGACATTACGGTTTCAGACTAATGCTGTTACTTCTGCCTTTCCTCTTTAGAGTAACTGCTTGGGTTCAAATCCTCTGTAACCTAAATCTTTTAATCTCTCTGTGCCTCCATTTCCCTATTGGTAAAGTGGCCCAGAGCAAGAGAAGTCCTGCTTCCCACCAGTGTTAGGAAGGGAAAACCATTTTGTGCCTTGTTGAAGGGCCACATGGCAGGATGGAAAGAATGAGGGCTTTAGACCTGGGGGGACCTGCCTTCAAGTCTCAGTTCAACCGTTTCCCAGCTGCGTGGACGTGAATGGTTACTTTCTGTCTCTTGACTGACTTCTCATTTGTGACACAGAGTACTGCAGACCATCACTTCTTATCCCATATCTATTTCCCATTTTTCTTTATCAATAAAACCCTGATTTTATTTAGAGCTGAAATGTGCCAGATAAAACTTTTCATTTCCACTCTCGCATCAACACCAGCTGTGAGCTGGGGGTAGAAACCACAGAGCACAGCTGACTGAAGGCTGTTTCTGAACGGACAGTCTGGGCTTGGCAAGGACTTCCCCCAGAACCTGGACACAATGCCTGGAGGGACAGCAAGCCACCCCATAACCGTGAGGTGACAAACAGGAGGACAAACCCGTAGGCTAAGGATGGCTCAACAGGAAGAGGGAGGACCCTTCTCTGATGACCTCACGGGGTTCCCAGTGAGCCCTGCGCTGCCCACCCCCAGGCTTGCAAAATAAGTTGCAATTCAGATAGATCTCTATCTTTTAAGTCTTTGCTGGTCAGCTTGTGTGCTATTTGCAGTCAGACTCTTCTCGAAACAGGTACCCAAAGGAACTCACATGACACTTGCTTCCCAGGGTCCTCGTGAGAGCGAAGAGGTTAGGTGTATAAAGAGGTTAGGTATACGAAGCGTTTAGCACGATTCCTGCCAGGTGACAGACTTACAATAACTCTTTGTTCCCTTCCTCCCTTTCTCATCGTCACATTTCATTTTTTTTGAATTGAAGTAGAGTCAGTTTACAATGTTGTGTCAGTTTCTCGTGTACAGCATAGTGATTCAGTTACGCATATATGTCTTTTCAGATTCTTTTTCATCAGAGGTTATTACGAGATATTGAACATGGTTCCCTGTGCTCTGCAGTACGACCTTGATTCCGTGATCACATTTTGAATTCTCCTTGATACAGGTTATTGTCAGAGCAATTGGGGGCCATCTCAGATGTCTTGCTCTTAATGTGTCCCTCAGTGGGGCTTGCCCCACTGAACGCGAGCCCACCGTCTGACATCATTTCCCAAAGCACATGTTGCTACGCTGCCTTCCTAGAGTCCCAGGAGAAGGGAGCTAATGGTCAGGCAATCTCTGCAGTAGTTCAGGGCATTTATGACAAATTCCAACCTCCACATTTCAAGGGGGGTTGGAATCCCTACTGAGAAAAGGGTCTGAAAACCACTGTCCTATTAGCTACCTTCACACATTTGGCTTAAGAAAACAAAGGTACAAGAGACACATGGCAGCTCTACTCAAATGTCACTCGGACCTCTGGGGAGACTCGGCCAACTGTTAGCTGCATGGACTTGGAAAAAGCAGCTTCGGGAAACACTTCCAGTTTATTTTTCACATCAGCTTTAGGTTCTCAGCAAAACTGAGTGGAAAACACAGCGAATTCCCATATACTGCTTGCCCCCGTTGCCACATGCAGCTCTCCTACCAGCAACATCCCACACCATAGTGGAAAACTTGTTAAAACCGATGAATCTACATTCACACATCATCACCCCAAATCTATAGTTTACGTTAGGATTCACTCTTCTTGTATGTTCCCTGGGTTTTGACTAATGTATAATGACATGGATCCAGCATTATAGTATTAAACAGAACAGTTTCACTGCCCTCAAAATCCACAGCAGGCACTGCGGGCTAAAGTTCAAGGTACACATATTCTATCTCTCAGAAATTCTATTTTTGCATTGTAAACTCAGAAGACGTACGTACCTTTGCTGGACCTGGAGATCGGCCGCCAAGATCTCCTTTCAAAGGAGGACCTGCTGCCCGGAGGCATCGAGTGAAATCAGCACACAGCTTCCCACTCGCAGCTCCTTCTTTATATCCTTCGGCTGAGTGGAGCTCCTCAACCAAGCACGTCCCTTCCAGGGAAGCGGCTCCTGTCCGCACCCAGTTCTGGGCGAGGCAGGGCTCTAAAGGCCTGTTCCATTTGAGCCTTATGTTCTTGCTCCAGACCCACCTTTCAAGTTTGCCAAGACATCGTCAGGCCTGGACGGCATCTCAGCGTCCTTCTTTGCCCAGTCCTGCTACAATCTCCTTTACTTTACAGGCATTAGTCCCTAAGAAGCATTGTGAACCCTAAGTTCCAACGCAGCATGTGCTTCTGGGGAAATGAACCTGTAACAGCTGGTGCTAGGCATGGTCTGCGAAAGTAGCTGACAATTTAGGATTTGAGGCGAACTCTTTCACTGCCCAACTGGCAGTGGAAACTCCATCAAGAGTGGTAGGCGGTAGGCAGGCAGCCCCTGGTGCACAGATGTCGATCATTGGCAGTGAATTGGGAGGCTGTGCTGGTGAGAGGGAAGTCACCTGTATCAGGCTTTGAAGATGTTTGGAGAAAACAGTAACTCTTAGGTATTGAATGACTATTGCTAAGCACCACTGATGCTCTACAAAAAGACAAGAAACAGTCACAGTCCAAAGCCAGCTGTGAAACCCCCAGGGCCTTTTGGGTTGCAAACAAAGAAGTTCTCATCAACTCTCTTCGTAGGGTTGGAGAAACTGAGGATCAAGCCCAGGACATAATAGAGAAGCTGAACTTTCAAAGAGAGTTAAATGCCCACTACAGCAGTTAGGGTCTGGTTGAGAAAACCTCTCCCGGCTCCCAGCCATAAGCAAAATGCTGATGATCAGCTACAGGAGGAGGGAAATCTCTGAATTTGGTTTGTGGATGATGTTGCGGGCTAAATCGTGCCCCCCCAATATTCATACTTTGAAATCCTATCACCCAGCACCCCAGAAAAGACTGTATTTGGAAGCAGGGTCTTTAAAGAGGTTAAGGTAAAATTTTGTCACTAGGATGGATCCTAATCTGACTGCGCTTGTAAGAAGAAGGGATGAGGGCACAGACAGGTACAGTGGGCAGACTCTGTGAAAATAACAGAAGAAATCGGCTGTTCACAAGCCAAGTAGAGGAGCCTTAAAAAGAGCCAGTCCTGCTGACACTTGATTTCAGACTTCTCGCCTTTAGAATTGTGAGAAAATAATATCTATTGTATAAATCACTCAGTCTGTAGTGTTTTGTTATGGCGATCTTAGCAAACTAATACAGATTTTGGTACCAAGAAGTAGGGTACTGCTGTTAAAAAAAAAAAACCTAAAAATGTAGATGTGGCTTTGGAACTGGGTGTTAGATAAAGGGTAGGAGAGCCCTGATGTGCGTGTTAGAAAAAGCCTGGATTGCCTGAAAGAGACTGCTGATAGGAACACGAACATTAAAAGCAATTCTGGTAAGAGCTCAGAAAGAAAAGAGGAGAAATGTAGAGAAAGCTTCCATCATCATGAAGAGAGCGTTGTTAGAAATATAAATGCTTACAGTGCTCTTGGTGAGGTCCCAGAGGTAAATCAAGAACACGTTGGAAACTGGAGCGTCCTAACACAGATTTGTCAACTCAGATTTCGGGTGCAAGCCAAACAAGGATGGAAAATGTAGAGCAGCCACACTCAGAGATGCTCTTGAAAGAGAGTGGTGAGAGGACATGCTCCCAATGTGCAGATGCATCTAGTTGAGATACACTGTGGAGCACGGGCTTTCAAAGGATGACTGCGATATATTCCCAGTGTTTTGTGAATTGATTAATTAATTAAAGATTTAGGTATTTAGCCCTGATGTTTCTATGAGAAATGGTAGTTTGAGTCCCAATACCTAATTTATTGGTGAGACTATGACCTTGTGTGAAATGGGGGTCACCTGGCTTTGCGGGGGGTCATCTGAAATCCAATTTTAGGTTTCTCTCCCTGATGAGCCCCTTTCTGGGGCTATCTAGGAAACCCGCCTTCAAGGAGCAAGGTCCACAGCCTGCCTCGTCCACTGTAATTGCGAAGGTCAGAAGGACTGGTTTATGCAAGAAATCATTTTTCTGAGCCAGTTGTTTTACTTCCACTGGGTTAGCATCACGTATTTTTGGCATCTCCTCCAAGAAGTCTATTCAGTAGGCAAGAAGCATATGAAACGGAGCCTTAGCTCTCAGAAATGGCATGTTGACTGCACGTAAAGTTATTAAATTTTGACTGTGTGGAAAAGAAAATGTCGTAATGCTACCAGTGGAGAAGAGAAAGCACGCACAACATGTACTGATGTGAAGGCAGCATGTGGGGAAATGAAGCAAAAGGGAATTTTTCATCACTCGTACCTGGGTTTTATGTTATGGTGGAAAATATCTGGCTACTACAGTTGGTTTTATGTACATCTCATCTATAACTACCTGAGCACTCCATTGGGTGAAAATTTAATCAAGTATCTCGGTTTCTAGTTAGTAGATTTGTGGCAAGCATCAGTGATATTAAAAAAAATACCATTTAAAGTATTCCCACCTACTTGGATGCAATGTATGTTCCCTTCTCCAATTCAGGTGGAAAAGAAGGAACTCTGATGGAAACCAGTGAAAGAGTTCTTTCACTTTTTATTTTTGACTTAGACAACACATACATTTTACTGAGGATGCAGCACTAAGTTTAAAGTTTCTAAGTGTTGGCACTCATTTTGGAGGCAATGCTGGAGACCAGCATCACATTTTAAAAATGATCTTTTCCCACCATCCATAAGAGTCAGCTGGAACATATCCCATCATCCTTCACGCCTACGTCCTACCCCAAACTCACCTTTCTATTCAGACCTGTCAAATTTCAAGTAAAATCCTCTTTCCCAAATTACAAGAAATTTTGAAACATGAAAAATTAAGCCACATGGTTTTGGCAATGAGGGAAAGGATGAGATGTGCTTATGTGTTTCATTATGATTTATTTGGATCATCTAAAAAGCCCAGTATTTCATATGTTTTATTTTCTTTAAATCCCCTAAGAATACATAGCATGCATCCTTTTGGGAAGGCAGGAGGAGGTCACAAGTTCCTCAAATGCACATCGGAGCCCTCTGCCCGCCTGGCCATATATGATCTGCACTCCTGCACGCTGCAAGGGAAGTGGTGGAGAGTGGGGACTACGGAGGAGCTGGGTCCACCACTCTTAGGCGTCTTGCAGCCGCCCAAGACCCGCCTTCTAAGTGTATTTCTTTGCTTATTAAATCTGCCACCGACCAACCTGGAGTGGTTTGCCCTGTCTTCCCTCTCTCCTTGCTCTCATTGTACAGGGGCCAGTTTGTGAACCAACACACATCAAAATGAAGAAACCCGTTCTGATGTGGAAAATTGACCCTAAATAAATGGACTGCCCTATGAGGTGCTCATTCTAGTAACAACTGACGTCTGTCGACC
Organism: Vicugna pacos; assembly: GCF_048564905.1. Lineage (NCBI taxonomy): Eukaryota > Metazoa > Chordata > Mammalia > Artiodactyla > Camelidae > Vicugna > Vicugna pacos. The sequence continues at coordinate 6,903,155 of NC_133011.1, forward strand.
TCTTTATAGTCTCCAAGGCACTCTCCTGTGTATCATCTCAGCTTAGAGATATTATCCTTGTTTAACTGAGGAGAAAACAGAGAAGAGATGCTGAGAGGTCAGATGATTTCTCCCAAAGTTACAGAGTCATCTTAGAGTCTCAGAGTCAGAAGAGACGAAGGATGCCATCCAGACAAGGAAGGTTAGTGATGGATCTGGGACTGAAATCAGATCTCCCAACCTCCTGGTCCAGGATCACAGATTACACCCCATTTCCCTGAGCCTGTTCTTTTTTATGGGATAGGGGGCTCGCTGGGTCAGCCTTCACCCCTCTTCTCCCGCCCTCCCCCACAGGAGTTAAGAGTTATTAGCTGGCTTTGAATCCTAGGTCTACACTCAGCAAGCTGTGTAAACATGAGTTTCTTAACCTCACCAAGCCTGTTTCACCACTGACCCACGGAGGATGACAGTAGGACTCAGAGGTCTCGTGCTGCGAGTTAAGTTAGGTGATGCATGTACATCATGTCACAGAATTAACACCCAGTGGGTCTGCAGCTAGATTTTTCTCTCTGCCACCTCTGTGATTACTCACTGGGAACCAGAATAAACTCCTAGCTAGTCTTCCCCATCCATTCACATCCTTTCCGACCAACTCCCCATCCTGTAGATGAGGGACTGTCCTAAAATGCAAATCTGATCACATCACTCCCTGGCTTAAATCCTGTAGTGACTTCCATTGATTTTAGGATAAAGACCAAGACCTTTAACCAGGCTCGCACGGAGCACGGTCTGCCCCTGCACCTCTCCACTCTTAGCAACCTCATCTCACGAGGCTCTGGCCACACTGGACTTCCTCCTCACACCACCCGGGTTCTTTCTTCCCTCAGCGCCTAGAATGTTCTTCTGCACCCTCAGGAAGTCAGGGAGCCCCGTCCCACCCTACATGCTCCCAGAGCCCCGTTTACATCCCTGCGTCCACTCCGTATGTGCGAGGTTTCACTCCAGCCTCTCACTGAGCTACGTGTCTTGAAGGTCTTGCTCGCTCTGTTTCCAGCACTCAGTACAGGGCCAGCTGTTTAGTAGGTGCTCAGAGAACACGCATTGAATGAATGAATGCACGACTGTAGGCGACGCTTCCATGTGGATTTCCATGAGGCTTAGGCTGGCAGGCAGGACTAGATTTATTCTGAGAGCCCTTCCTTCTCCAGACTGGGTGATACCACACTTCCTTGTGTGCCCTCTCGCCCGCCCCTCTCCAGATGTCGTAGCCTTTAGGTGAGCCCTCGGGCATCTTTCAAGAAATCCTTGCAAACTTATAAACACATGATCCAGGGAAATAGAAAACAAACCTTGAACTGACTTCTGTGCAAATTCTCATCTTTACATCATCTTTACTCCCCAAAGAATATGAAAAATGCCAACTCTCATCATTGCTGGCGGGAGTGCCCACTGGGACCAACCACTTTTGCGGTGCCCCTGGCGGCATCTTACGAAGCTCAAGATGGCCAGACTCTGTGACTCAGAGATTCTATTCCTCGGTAGACATCCCAGAGAAACTCCCGCACCTCTGCCCAGCACAGAGCAATGACTGACACAGCAAACAAACAAAAACATAATCATCTAATTGTCTAGTAACAGAAACATGAATAAAAAAATTATAATATAGTCACACAATGGAATACACTAGACCAATAAAATAAACCAGAACCTCATGTGCTAGCATGATATCTTTTTAAAATAAAGTTTCACAGTAAAAGCAAATCTCAGAAGGCTATACACCACATAATCCCATTAAAAGAAATACCGAAATAAGTGAAACCACAAAATGTGCTGTGTAGGGATTATTACAGATGTCATAAAAATATAAGGCCATCAGATGGGCTGGTAAACACCAAAGCCAGTTCAGGGGCGACCTCCAGAATGGAGAGAGAGGAATGTGATCTGAACACAGGGTACACAGGGGCTTCAGCCATCCTGGTAACATCTTAACTCTTCAGATGGATAATTGGTAAACTGCTAGTCATTATAATAATAGCTCTGCCTTTTTGTATATCTGAACTATTTAGTAATTAAAAAAACACTTTAAATATATCTGGAGTGGTTGATTCAGCTGAAAACAAGAGTGGCCACACAACGGGTCACAGGGCTCCTATGCGTGCACGGGGCTTCTGTTAAATTGGGTTTCCTCTCCCCTTTCTGAGATGGGAGGTGCCCAGGGAATTCCAAGCATCCTTGCTGTGACCCCAGGTCCCCCCATCCCTGGGCATATTCTCAGTGGACCAAAACGTTTGAAAGATGTTTCACCTTTAGCCTGGGGACCAGGGACAAGATCCTTTATGCTCCCACAGGGACCCAGCAGGAGAAAGGACTGAAAGAACAGAATGGGGCAAACAGATCTGAATTTAGCACAAAGGTAGGCATTACTGTAGATGGACTTTTTCTATTTTGACCAGAGGAAGGCCAAGGCTTTTGGTCTTCACATCACGTGTGCAGATAAAACCAATTTACTCCTATTACCCCTCCACACCACAGACACGCACCTGTCTTTCAGCAGCTGCCAAGGGGGTGACATGTCATTATAAATCAGCAAGGCACTGTGACTCCCGATGATAAGCTTTGTAAGAAGATGTCAGCACAAGGTCTGCTCCGGAAATCCACCATCCCGTCGGCCCTCTGTTCCTTCTAAGGGAGGGCGTGAGGGGGTTACAGTCCCCGAGAAAACACACCCGGGCCAGTGATGAGAGCAGGAGGCGCTGAGCTGTGAAACCGGCCCTGGAAGGCTGCTGTGAGCAGGGAATTCGTTAAGCTTCTGTCACCTTGAACTCCAGACCAAACCAACACCTCTTATAAATAAACCTCAGCTGCAGCTCTCTGCTTTCCTTACCTTCCTGACTCAACACCTAAAACAGGTCAGATTCACCACATTTTAGGAAAACACTTCATAATCAGCTGAAGCCCAGGCTTGGGAAAGACGCTCTTGGCGTGGCGGGTTTGCCCTGCGGGCTGAGACCACAGGAGCCCTTTCTTGGGCTGGGCTGCCATCCTGCCTGGGATACACCTCGCTAGTGGTGGGATCCATTCTGCAGGCCTGGCTTTCCTCCTGAGGTGGAAGGTGTGTGATTGGCAGAGAAAAAGTCGGGGTTGCAGAGGAGCAGGGATCCTGGCTACACCACTTCCCAGCTTGGACCTCGATCTCAGTTTCCTGCTCCCCGCAAAGAGCATGAATAGAAATGATGGAACCTCCCTCGGGCTCATTGCCAGGAGGATGGAATGAGTTAACAAGTTACGTATTTAGTATCGGCATAGAGTGAGTCTGACACGAGTGTTTGATCTATCAGACTGTGAGCTTTTCCATCCTCATCCTCTCCCTACTCGTCCTGCCTCAACTCGGCCCCAGAAAAAGTCTCAAACAGCCAGGCGCCCTCAGCCTGCTGTACCCACCTCTCCCTAGGCAGTGCGGAGGCTGGGGTGGGGGTGGGGCGCCACGGAAGCAACTGCAAAAGTTCAGAACAATTGCCACTGCGCCCACGGGGTCGGGGAAGGTCCAAGGCCCCCTTGCCTCAGTCACCACGTTGTCTGCATCTTGCTCAGGACCACTGAGGATGAGGGGACATATGGCAGCTCTTCACAGTTATTGGTCCCTCTTGTTTCACCAGCCTGAATTTGGGAGACGCTGGTTAGACACTGTGCCGCTCTCTCTTACTGGTATTAGGTGGGGATTATAGAAATGGCAGCTCCCGTGCTGTTTCTTTTTTTGGAGGGGGATGGTCGTTAGGTTGGTTGGTTGGTTTAATGGAGGCACTGCGGATTGAACCCAGGACCTCGTCGTGCACGCTAAGCATGCTCTCTACCACTGAGCTATCCCCTCCTCCTTTCTCATATTCTTTCTATCTCTGCCTTGCAGCCCTGACTAGGGCCCTTGCCCCAGGTCCCCAGAAATAGCGCCCATGTCTGTTAAGTGATTAAAATGTGCCTGGCCCTGTGCTAAAAGCTAAAGTGTAAACCTCCCAGAGCCCCGTGAGGCGGGTCCTAATACTACACTCATTCTACAAGCGAGGTCAAATACGGGTTAGGTTTTTAAGTGACAGAGCCAGGTCTAATCTCCCCTTAGACGCTTCACATTTTAGCTGGGAACTGGTTTGAATCTGTAGTTCCTTATCTGCCGGGGGTAGGAGGCCTCTCTGGGAGGGTTGGGGGTGTGGGGAGAGGCTATGACCCTTTTCCTTTTCTATTTGTCTTGGCTTCCTGAAAGCACATAGAATGCTTAGCACAGGGCTGAGTATATAGTGAGCTGTTAACGGATATTAACTCTTAGTATGACTATGTGATGTTTACTGAATACACTGTATTAGGCCAAGAATACAGGACGCAATTCCTGTCCTCCGTGTGTGTCCGTTCTAGCACGAGGTGGGTGAGATGGGAAAAAGCCACTCGCACCAGAGCCAACTGCTAACAGGGGACAGAAGAAGGAGGCTCTCCTAGGCCGAGGTCACTCGGGAGACTTCCTGGAGGAGGCGGAAGGATGGAGGCTTCGGAGTGCGGAGATAGTCTACAACAGGACGGAAAGAAGCAGGCATTTCGCGTCAGGGGCCTCCATTCTCAGAACCTCAGCAAGACAAGAATGGGAGCTGGGGAGTTCTCACAGGACAGCACTGGCCGCTGCGGTTGGCGTGGCGGCCGCCCAGGCCGGGCGGCGGCAGGAGACGGCGCGCCGCTGCGCCAGGGGGCGGGGCTTGCAGGCCGCCTGCCCGGTTTACAAATGCGGCGTTTACTGGCTGCATTTCGTCGTGCAGAGTCACCAGGGTTTATTTAACCATTCATTTTTATTGGGCTTTTAGGTTGTTTCTCAATTTTCTACAATTATAAAATAACGCAGCAGGGCAGAATGGTAATAGACGTGGACTTGACCGTACAAGAAGCCTGTGTTTGAATTCTTTCTCTGCCACTTAACTAGTGATGTGACCACAGGCAAGTTACTTAATCTCTCTAAGCCTCAGTTTTATTATCTATTAAATTAGAGTGACAATGCTACCTAACTCGCTGAGTTGTTAGGGGTCCAGGGAAACCACATTTAAACTAAAAAAAAAAATTCTCTCTATTTGACTGCTTATCATGTGCTTGTTAGGGGCCAGGCTGTGTTCTAAGTGCATTATATTTTAATTCACATGATCCTCCTGACCGCCGTACTAAGAAGATATTGTTCCATAAGTGTGACAATTGCAGGGACTTGTCTGAGGTCACTGGCCAGAAGATGGATGGTATTGAAAATGGGTCATCGGGGCCCAGAGCCCACGGTCTTCATTGCCCCTCTGCTCTCCTGCTCAGTAAGTTTATTATTGTCATGATACTACTGGCCTTGTGACAGGGTTTTCAGGAGGCTGAAGGAGGCTCTAAGCCATTTTTGGACCTTTTAAGCTCCTGGTTGAAATGAGGAAATGCCAAAACAGGCTTTTGTTTTTTTTTAAACGCAGTGTGTTTTAAATGTTGATGTTTAACAAATTCACTCTAGTAAATGCTTATTAAAAATATAAATGCACAGTGCCTTTAGGAATAGTAGAGATAAGAGATAAGCTCTGGGCTGAGTTTCCCTCTGAGGATGCTCTGAAACTGGTGGCCACCGTGACACCCACCCCAGAGAGCAGCCTTGGGGTCAGGGGCTGGGAGGAGAGGTGGGAAACTGATCTGAGAGCTGTGGGAGGTGACATGTCCCTGCTTCACAGTCTTCTGCAAGGTTGGTTGGGCCAGCACGAAAGTGAGTAGTGGGGACTTGGCATGCCAAGAAATGCTGAACGTTCATTGTGTAAATATGAACATTTGAAGATCCTGGAAATAATGCCATCCATTTATTTACCCGTACACACTCCTGTGGCTGGCAGATATTTTAGATTCCAAGCAAGTCTTCTAAAATTTTTGAACGGTGCCATCCTATTTGGCCTATGCTAAAACCACGACCACCATTCCCCACCTTCTTCCAAATGAGGGTATGGAATAGAAGTCAGCACGTATTAATTAGACAAATGCTGTTAGCAAAGTCCCGTGCGTGGAGCTGTAACAACAGCAGTGACATTAACAACCGCATTTCCCGAGCACATACTCGGCACCACTGCAGGCTCGGAGCTTCCCATACATTGTTTTTATTTGATCCTCATGACAGAGCTATGGCCCGTGTATTATTATCATCATCACTTTTCAGATGAGGAAATGGAGGCGCAACAAGCAGGTGATTCTAGGTCTGTTGGCTTATTGTTGGGATTCTGCTCATAGTGAGAGACCCAAGTTGAAGTGACAGGTCAGACTGTCCCTTCATAATTAAGTACTATCATCTATAAAATGTGAGAGTTGGACTAGATTATTTCTAAGGTCACTTTAAAATTCTAGTTCTCTGTCTCTCAGAAAGGTAAACAATTCATATAATGTGGACATTTGCCTTTCAAGTTGTTCTTTCCTGTGGACTTCCATTTTTCTAATTTTTTATTGAAGTTTTTAACCTACATAGAAAAAAATTTATATATCCTGATGAATGACCAGAATGAACAGCCACATGTAACACATGGAAAATTTAATTTCAGAGATATGATGCCATTAACTCATTCATTTCATTTAACTAATAGCCATTGAGCATCTACACCGTGCTAAAAAGATGATGCAGGGTCAAGAGAATGAGAAGGCACTCCTCAGATCAGGGAAACATCTTTGCAAAAAACATATCTGATTAAGGACTGGTATTCAAAATATACAAAGAACTCTTAAAACTCAACAATAAGAAAACAAACAACTCAATTAAAAGATGAGCCAAAGGCTTTAACAGGTACCTCATCAAAGGAGACATACGGATGGCAAACGAGCACGTGGAAAGATGCTCCACATCATATGTCTTCAGGGAAATGCCCATTAAAACAACAATGAGATATGACTACACACCTATTAGAATGGTGAAAATCAAAATAGTGACACCACCAATTGCTGGTGAGGATGTGGAGCAACAGGAATTCTCATTTTTCATTGCTGGTAGAAATGTAAAAACGTACAGTCAGTGTGGAAGGCAGTTTGGCACTTCCTTAAAAAACTAAGCATATGCTCTTACCATACAATCTAGCAATCACACTCCTAGGTATTTACCCAAAGGGGTTGGAAACTTCTGTCCACACAAAAACCTGTCCACAGCTGTTTATAGTAGGTTTATTCATAATTTTCAAAACTTGGAAGCACCCAAGATAATCCTTCAGTAGGAGAATGTATAAATAAACCGCAGTATGTCGAGACAATTCAGCACTAAAAAGAAATGAGCAATAAGCCATGAACAGACATGGAGGAAACAAATGCATTTACTAAGTGAAAGAAGCCCATGTGAAAAGGCTGCGTGCTGTACGATTCCAACTGTGACGTTCTGGAAAAAAGGCAAAACTACGGAGACAGTAAAAGATCGGTGGTTGTCAGGGGTTAAGCGAAGATGGAGAAGAAGGTGGCGCACAGAGGTTTTAGGGCAGCAAAACTCCTCTGTATGATGCTGTAACAGAGGATGCATGACACTACATATTTGTCAAAACCCAGAGAATACACATCACCAAGACTGAGCCTGACTAGAAACTAGGGACTTTGGTTGCTAGTGATGTGTCAGTGCACGTTTGTGGGCTGTAACAAGTGTACGACTCTGGTGCAGGACGCTGATAATGAGGGAGGGTCGGGGCAAGATGTATATGGAACTTTCTAAACTCTGCTCAGATTTGCCATGAACCTGAAACTGCTCTAAAAAATTAAGTCTATTTTTTAAAATGATGCAGAATGGAGATTGTCATTAGGAAACCCTTATTCTAGCCTTGCCACTCTAAGGCCTGGGACAAACTACTCGATCCTTTCCGGAAAGTGAAGACATAAGACTTGATTAGGATCGATGCCCCTTGAGTGCTAGGTCCTGGGTAATGAAAACTACATTCAGGGACTTAAATCATTCCACAAAGCATTTTAGTTTCACCTGAACTGAATCCTCTTTATAATTCATTTTCTCCTATGACTCTATCAAGAACAATTAATCAGATGATAATCATGTCTAAACCTTTGTACACCTGTGAATACCACACAGCACACAGACGCCAAACAAAACCACGACGGAAGCAAACCTCCCGTTGTGGCCCCTCTCTTCCCTGACACCACCCTGTGTCCCCAGAGCCTAGAACGCTTCCTCTGTCCCTTACAGAGACCTGCTGTCAGGAAGGGCTCTCTGTGGTTCTCCCGGCCACGCCTGCTTCTCCCAGCCCGCGGGGCACTGCCACGGCTCTCTGCGGTGTGCCCTGAGGTGTCAGACCCAGCCCTGTGATGGCACCAGAGGTGCGGGCATCTGTTTCCATGCCCAGCTCCCTAACCCGACTCTAAGCTCCTGGACAGCAAGAACCACATCTTCCTCTGAGCTCAGGTTCAGTGGTGGATAAAGTCACTTGACATCAAGCTTTGCAAACATTGCTGGCAAGACATGCTTTGTTGGCTTACTGTGGGATACATTTGCTTCTCATCATTCACAGATCCTGTATTGTCAAATTTTCCTACTGGAAGTGTATTTATACCCTCGCCAAGCGCTTGCGCGGTCATTCACGGACACACGCAGAGCAAAGAACATGCTGAGTCCCTGATGCACACCTGTGTTAGGTGAGCTTCATTCAGGTGTGAGTTTCAGTACTGTTGGCTGTGAGTTCAATGTTACGGAATCACCAGTGTATACTCAGTAAGGTGTCAAGAGTATACAGCTATGAGGTTATGCTTTGATCAGCTGATGAAAATGTGACCAGAGGCCTGCAGGAACCTAACGCCATGTTTCCCCTAGAAGCCCTGGTTCGTTATTTGCTAATTCAGTATTTGCGGTGACGTTACAGAACGTAAGTACTACAAATAATGACAACCAACTCTATTTGCTTTTTCACGAGGAGAAAAGGCCTGGATCTCTTTACAGGAATCCTCTTTCCATCACAAACAAGTGAATTTATTTGGTCAACAAACAAGGTGGAGGGAGTGGCCAGTCCCGGGGTCCCTGAACTTGCGGTCCTCCACTGAGTACACACAGTTTAAAACATTCTGCTCAGTTGTCCCTGGAACCTTTTCCAGCAAGGTAAAAAGAACAACCAGGCGTCTTACAGCTTTCCAGCCTGTGATTTTACTGTGGGAAATCTAAACCTCATAGTAAAGTAAAAGCCAACTCTTTTCCGCATTTAACTCTATTAGAAACATCATGAATGAGTAATTGGTTTTTTAAACAACTTACAATGAGAAAAACAAAATAACTTCTTACCTAACTCTCAGATCTGCAAAACTCTAAATTCAGATTCTTTATTAAAGATTAAAATACAAACTAAGTATTAAAATACAGTACATTAAAATGTACTGAAGCTCTGAAGAACTCACTAGAAGATTCATAGCGAGCAAAATGACTCTTTACTGCTCAGTAAATGCAAATAAAAAGGCATCGAGATTTGCTACTTATAAGTTGAATCTTGGGTCCATTAATTTTGAAGTTTTTTTTCTAGAAGGCATAATGAATGAGAGCAATGGCTTTAAAAACAAATAAAAATTATAAACACAGCTATTGCAAGAATTCAACCAAATAGTTAGGTGGTGTGTTAGTTTCCAGTGACTGCTGTAAACACAACTTGGCGGCTTAAAACAACAGAAATTTATTTGCTTGCAGTTCTAGGGGCCAGAAGTCCAAAACCAGTGTCACTGGGCTGAAATCGAGGTGCCAGCAGGGCCACACTCCCTCTAGACATTCTAGAGGAGAAATTATTCTTTGCTTTTTTTCATCTTCCGGTGGTTGACGGCATTCCTTGGCTTGTGACCATGTTACTTGGTGGTCACATTGCTTTCGCTTCTTCTCTGTGTGTCACCTTCCTTCTTCTAAGGCTACACGTGACCGTGATGGCATTTATGGTCCACCTGTAATCCAGGCTAATTTCCCCATCTCAAATTCCTGAACTTAATCACATCTGCAAAGTCTGTTTTTGCCACTTAAGGTGACATTCACAGGTTCCAGGCATTAGGACACAGGTTATCTTTTGGCATGGGGCAGTATTTAGCTTACCACAAGTGGTACATCTAATACTGCGTCTGGGCACCAGTGACCTAACACAACGAGAAACTCAGAGAGCTGCCTGTAAGAACACCCACCTCTGTTCCAGAGCGCCCCCTTCCTTCAGGGTCAGTTATGACTCCTTTACAATAACCATGATGTTGAGCGGTAACATTTATCACGCGTCTGCCATGTATCCACTCCTGTTGCAAGTCCCCATGCATGGCCCTCCAGAATCCTCAACAACTGCCCGATGAGGTGGGACTGCCGTATTCCCACATTTCATGGGTGTGGAAATGGAGGAGGCAAAATCTACGTTAAGAGAGAGGCAGAACAAGGGTTCAAAACCGGGAGTGCGCACCTCCCACGCCCTGGTCTCTGGTGCATTGGGAGTGCACCTGCCTCCCTGGGTAAGAAGGTCTCATGGGCAGGAGCACGCAGGCAGCATTCCCAGAAACCACCAGCTGCAAAACTGGTTGGTGGACTCCCGCTTCACGAGGTCCATGTTACCCTAAAATAAAATACTGTACCGAGAGAATGAGAGTATCTCTTTCAGCAGCAATGACAGCACAGCTATTCAGGGGATCATTTTAAGTTCACATGAGCATTCAGGCAAATCTCACCTATCTGAAGGTGAATGGAGAAGAATTATTAAGGAAGCAAAATCCACTATCTTAACCATAAGAAATCCCCAGTAGAGCTTGGCTCTTGAATCTGTTAGAGTCAACTTCAGCTGTAAAACAGAGAACTCAGAATAACAGTGGTTCATATAAGATAGATGTTTATTTCTTGTGTAAAAAGAAATCCAGAGACATCAGTTCTGGTGTGGTCTGGTGGCCCTAGAATCATTAGGGAATTGGGTTCCTCTTCTGATCTCCTCACGTCCATAGCTTCCGTCTTTAAAGTTATCTTTTGGTCCAAGATGACTTCCAGGGCTCAGCTAACTCGCCCACAATCCTGGCAGCAGAAAGGAAGAAGGGCGAAAGCTGAGTCGGCAGCTCCTGCAACGCCTTCCCACGACTTCGGCACACACTGCTGTTTGTATCTCATTGGCCAAAACGAACGGCCACACCTACCAACGAGGAAGATGGGGAAGTCACATATTCTGCTCGCATTACCAGAGGATTTGGTAGTGGATATTTGATGGATAATTAGCAGTCTCTGTCACAGCCATCGATCAAGTGCGGCACAGAGAAGGTGAGGCTGTCCCAGACCTCAGGGGATGAGTCAAGGAATTCGGTGGACACTGTGATGCACCACCTAGGTCTCCTTCAGTGACGGACCTGTTGCCTCAGCTGCAGAGAGCGCTGTCAGCAGGGAGCCTTCATCTGTCAGCCAGAGCCTCCCCTCCTAAGGAGCCTAGTCAGCCTATGTTTGTTTGTTTTACAGAGGTCCTGGGGATCGAACCCAGGACTGTGCATGCAGAGCATTTGCTCTACCCCTGAGCTATACCCACCTGCCCAAAAATGAGAATTTCTCATTTTTTCTTGTATGGGGTTACTGGGGATGGAACCCAGGACCGTGCATGCTGAGCATGTGCTCTACCACTGAGCTGTCACCCTTCCCCTCAGTGACTGTTGATGTAGGACTATAAAGGCATGTGCCTCTTCGTCCACCTGAGGACAACGCAGAAGGACTACTCTAGCTCAGATCTGCCGCGGGGGTTAGCCAAGGCTTCTGTTGGGCCACACTGTACCTTGAGTTTTCCCTCCATTGACTCCTACTTCCTTACACCCGCTTCCACAGTGTGGATGCCTTGTTTACTCTTTAAGGAACACCCTGTGTGCCAAAGTCCATCACAGAGTCCACTTCCCAGGCAAGCCAAACAGGCAAGGAGGGAGGATACAGCTACCTGGAGTACCAGGTAGGCGACACTCAAGAAGAAGGCGAAACATTCAATTTTACTAAAAGTAGAATGGGCTGAAAAGATGGAGGCGTGTCGCTGTATACACCTTTCCTCTTTTCTGTCTCTCACGGCTCTCAGTACGCATGTCTATAGCATCCTCTACATCCCTTCCTAGGTGTAACTATTCATTTAGGTTCAGATAACTGGATCTTCAAACCTGTTAAAACTGTGTGTAAAGAAAAGAAAATGGACATTGGATGAGAGCTGGGTCTTCCTGGGTAGAAAGTGCCAGAGCACCTGCAGATAGGACCATCTCCAGCTACGCTCAGAGCCTTTTATGGTTTCTTCCTTGGTTCTTGGCGAGGCTCCAGAGAGGTGAGATGTGACTCTAAATACACAAAATAAGAGGGGGGAAAATTACTTTATCATTATGGCTTTTTGTTGTTGTTGTTGTTGTTCGAACTCAGAAGCCAATTTTCCTTGCTCTGTCTGGTGCCTATGGAATTTAGCTAAAAATAGCCTCTCACAGGCAGCCCCTCCTATAGCATTCCATCTGCGCATCCGTGAAAGCTCGTCCACGTAAACCTTCACTCAGGATGGAAAGAGATCACCTGGGCACCCAGTCGTGTGTGAGGAGTGCTCATGACACATAGAGGGAAATGTCACAGAGGGGCAAGAACTACATCATCACCCAGTTCTCGGGCAGGTGTTCCATCCCCCACGGACCACTGCCTCCTCACTAGTGTACACTGGGGACTGGCAAACATTAGACTGCCCCCAAAACTTTGTTGTTAGAAATATCTTTTTCGGGGGGAGGGGATAGCTCAGTGGTAGAACGCATGCTTAGCATGGACGAGGTCCTGGGTTCAATCCCCAGTCCCTCCATTAAAATAAACAAATAAATCTAATTCCACCCTCCTAAAAAAAAAGAACTCTGAACAGAGCTTTAAAAAATGTTTTTTCATTTCCATGACTCAGAGCAAACATTATTCATAGAGTACCACTGTATACACCCACTTCTGGAGGGAAAAATAAGAAATTCGTGGCAAGAAAAGAGAACTCTGCCATCGTTTCTTTGGGGAGGTTAGCCTGAAGGTTAGTAAGCAGCCACTGTTAGCGACACAAGCCTGTGAGCTACGTGACCTCTGGTCTAGCCTACTCGCAGAGCTCTCTGGCTTTTCCCATTTGTCTCCGCCAACAATCAACACGGCAGTCTTTATTCATCTGGATTTTTCAAAATTGAATTTGTGAGAGCACACTGAATCACAAAAGCACTTTTCAGGGCAAGGTGGGCAGGCAGTCCACAGCAGTGTTCTCCTGGTTTATTTTAGAAAAAAATGTGCAGGCAAAGATCTTCTTCATTTGAAACACATTAACTAAACTCACACAAGTCTGTCAATACACTAACGCAGAGACTTTTATTCATCTTTGAATCTTCTAGGGCCTGCTGCCTGGGGTATGGTAGACACCAAACATTTGTGGAATGAATAAGTGAATGCGTGAATGAATGAAATGAGGGAGTGAATGACAATTACTGAGTGAATAAGCGAATGTGAGCTCAAGAAATTCACCGTAGGAGGATGCAATAAGTACACAAAAGGTGTAGCACAGGAAAGACCGATCACACCAGGTGAGACCAGTGAAAGTCAGCCTGGCCGCATGACAGAGTCACCGAGCCCAGGTCTCAGAGCCCAGCCTGGTAAATCAGTCTTTGGAGGTAGACCCAGGTATTGGCATTTTTTAAAGCTCCTCAGGAGATTCCAGTGTTCAGCCAGAGCTGAGAACCACTGGGACAGGAAGATCAGGAAGTGATTCATAAAGGAATTGGTTTTTGTGAACAACCTTCAAGGATGGACAGAGTTTTTTGTTTCGTTTATTCCTTAGACATTCCTTCAATAAATTAAAAGACATAGCACGCACAACCAAAACATTATAGGCATGTAAATACATGTATTCTTGAAGGTTATCTTCACTTAGATGAACATTTTCTCCTTCTTGGAAGGAGTTTAGACACACCGACGAGCCAAAAGCCATAGCTTGTAGCTATGGATAGAGTTTTAACGTGTAGAAATGAGCAGGAACTGGGGGAGATGTTCTGACTCCCTTCCCTCCCAATCATAATTCCAGACTGTCTAGCCTACCTAATCTGGACAGATGTTGGCAACTGGTAAGATGATGGCTTTCCACCCTTGGACCATCTGAGAGCCTGGCCACTAGTGTGTGAGGGACTCAGGTGAGGGTCTGAACACTGAGTATCCTGGGGGAGCTGGCCTGAGGGATTGCCCACCCCTGGGGAACGTCTGTATCCACTGGCATATCCCATTATAAGGGATGAAAAGGAAGGTCGAAGCCATTTCATCCCTGAGGTTGGGATCTCACAAAAAGATGGGAAACATAAATCTTCCTTCCTGTGGTGCCTTCACAGGGATCTGATAATCCACCGTCTGCTCCCCTGCCAGCCCCTGTGACAGAGACCACAGGGCCTTGCACTGCTCTTGGCAGTGGTGCTACAGAGGGTTCTTAGCAGCTCTACCCAAGCCCCGAGGAGTAAACAAAGAGAAATCAAACCTCAGAGAAGGACAACAGCTCGAGAGACAGAAATAAGAAACAAAGCAACCAAAGCATGAAAAACAAAGATTGTAAAATATTAGAGCCATTGTAGACTGTCAACAGTCTACAACTATACAAAAAAAAAATGATAAAAAGGGCTGAGGAGATTTTTTTAAAACCTTCAGAAGACAGCCTAGAATTTAAACAGACAAATATGGTTTCCAAATTAAAACAAATTGAATTAGGTAAAGAGTAGGCGAGTCGGTGTTGAAACTCAATTCAGGGTCTGGAGGATCAAGAGGAAGAAACAACTCAAACCACAGAAGCGATGGCTTCCGCAGGAAAAGCAGCAGCTCCAGAGGGAGGAGGAGGAACAGCTGGAGAAGAGGCCACGACTGAACAATGACACAGGGAGATTTCCTACAGATGAAGAAAGATCAGTACCTGTCTTGTGAGTTTTCACCAAATTCTACACCCAAGCATAACTTGGTGCATCTCCAAATTCCCATGGTAAAGCAATAAATCCTTCAGGTTCACGGGTAAAAAGAGTAAGGAAAGAGAATCACGTTGGCAACCACTGCTATTTCAACTGTGCTGGACTAAAAATTAGGAGAGTGACATTTATGGACTTCTGAGAAGAAAGAACTGCAACCTAAGATTTCCATGCTAGCCAAGACAGCCTTCATCTGTCAGTGAGAAAGAAAGACATTTGCGGTATGCAAGAATTCAGAGAACATATTCCCATACCTTGTCTGGGAAAAATGCTAAAGAAAGGACTCTAATTAAACAACAGATGAATCATAACAGAGAACTCAAGGTCAGGAAAGAAGAGTGAGTAACAGCAAACAGCAGTGAGCTATGATGCTCGCCATTTATATAAATGTGGGTGATATCTAAATCCATAAAGGCAGGCTGCCTGAGAATGTGCAATATAAATTCTAAATAAGGATTCTTGAAATAGGCAAGGAAAGCTCCAAGGAAATTATAACCATCATCATCATCATCATCATCATCATCATCATCATCATCTAGAACGAAAAGTTCTTCTGTATCTCAGCAAAACCTAGAAGTGGGAGAAAGAAGGAGCAATAGAGCAAAAGCATCGACTATATCTCCTCTGGAGAGGGAGGAGAGAGGGAGGAAGAGAAAGTCTTCTAAAGGAGAATGAGTAAATACGAAAGCCGAGTGAACTAAATAGAAAACAAAATCATACTAGAGACTATGAACAAATCGAAAGGCCTGTTCTGAAAACATTCAGTGGAACTGATAAACCCTTCCCAAGACTGATTAAAGAAAAGAGAGAACAAAAAAATGAACAAGACCACCTGAAACTCATGATGCTGTATGTCAGTTATACCTCAATAAAGAAAACAGACAAAATTGGGAAGGAAAAAAGAGCCATCATTACAGATACAGAAGAAATTAAAATAATTATAAGAATTTATTATATGCTAATTCTATGATAACAAGTTTGAATATCTATTGAAAATTACCAAAATTAATCTGAGAAGTGAAAACCCAAATAACAGTTTTGGTGGGAGAGAAAAGTTGTTAAAGATCAACCATGAAGAAGGGTATCAGCTTTAATGAAAAAGAATATGAAAATGAATGTCTGTGTATACATGCATGACTGGGACATTGTGCTGTACAGCAGAAACTGCCACATTGTAACTGACTATATTTCAGTTAAAAAAACCCCAAAAGTAAAAAAACAAGAGTTTCAGGACAGATGGTTTAACAGCTCAGTTTTCTAAAAAAATAGATAATACCATTGTTAATTAATTTATTGTAAACCATGGAAAAAATGGAAAGCTTCTCAATTTATTTTATGAAGCAAGCATAGTTTTAATGCTAAAATCTGATAAAGATAGTACAAAGAAGGAAACTATAGGCCAATCTTACTTCTAAATAAAATATTAACAAATGAAATCTGGCAATGTGGCAAAATAGTAATATACTGTAACTAAGCAATGTTTATGCCAGAATCACAAAGCAACATCAAGAAATCTATCAACATAAACATTTTCATCAATAAATTAAAAGTGAAAAACCATATCCTATCAATAGTTCCTGAAAAGACATTGGATAAAATTCAGCAGCCATCCTATTAAAGCTTTAAGGAAAGTAAGAATGAAATAATAGTTGTTGGACTTAATAAAATCTCTTTATCAAAAACCAACAGCCAATATCATTCTAATCAGCCAAACACCAAAAGCATTTCCATTAAAATCAAAACCAGACAAGAATATCCACCATTGCCATTTTAACTCAACACTTTCTTAGAGATTTAGAGATTGAAACAAATGTAAGAAGGTAAGAAAATGAAGTGATTAGTACAAGCATGTGAAAGAAGAAATAAAGTACTGGAATATTTCTTTTTGCTCATGGTTCTTATCTCTTCTCTTCCAGATTTATGCCTGCTGTTAATATTACCATCTAACATTGCCCTGGAGGTTTTTAGAAAACACAATAAGAACATAAAATTAAGTAACTGATATAAATATTTGATAATATTTTTTCCTCTAATGACAAGCTTGCATTCTTAGAAAATCCAGGAAACTCTAGTTTAAAAAAAAAACAACATTCAAATTAATGAAGAATTTGGTAAGGTGGCAAAATTTACCACAATGCATATTAAAATTAATCACTTCTCTATACTATAGCATAGTCATTAAAAATGGAAATAAGAAAAAATATTCAATTAATTTTAGTGACAAAGTCAATAAAATGTTGAAGGATAAATACAACAGAAAAATATGACTGCGAAAAAAATCTTATAAAAAACCAAAATCTTAAGAAATTTTAACACTATACAATTTGTTCAGAGGAGCTGATTAGTACCTGGTTAACCAGGAGTCGGGAACTTGGAGAGAAGCTGGTGGGGTACAAGCCTGAGAGGACAAAGAGTGGGGAGTTTCAGGGACTGCATGGTTGGGGGTGAGGAGTTCAGTGTACCTGAGGGGTATTTCTAAGGCTCTGGGTGTACTCAAAGTTCAAACTCCAAGGCTGCTGTTGGGGTCCTCTCTTGGGGGATACTAAGGCCAGACTCTCTTGAGAGAAAATGGGTGCAGACATATCACAGAGACTGCCTCCCGTCCCTCCCAGCATCTGACCTGGTGAAATCATGTCATGACAAATACCAAGGACACTGGGAAATCCTTAGTCTGTGATGTGTGGGGCCTAATGCTGTTTAGGGGAAGGTGCTCCTGCAGGACTCCAGCCCTGGGGGCAGCAGGGTAACCATGGGGTCACTGCACGTGTGCACGGAACCCAATAACCCCAGGGTCTTTATGACCCAGTTTGGGTAGGTCACAGCCCTACCAAAGTCCACAAGTCGAAATTATTAAGAATAAACCCCAACTTTCACTTATGTCTCTTAAAGAATATTCAGAGATCCAATTTCTAGTGGACATTAACCATCTTAAACTACTCTTTCTCAGGGTTTTACTTTAGAGTGATGAAAATGTTTTGGAACTAGGTGGTTGCACAACACAGTGAATGCAGCGAAATGCTACTGAATTTTTCACTTTAAAAGGCTGATTTTATGTTATATGAATTTCACCTCCATATTGTTTAGGGAAAAAAAAATCCTGTCTCCCAGCCTAAAACTGCCTTTGTATCTTACTCTCAACTCTACCAAAAATGTTCCTCAAAGCCCGGCCCCCAAGCCCCTCCAGCTGAGTTCCTTCTCTCTTCCCTGCTGTTTCTGTTTGTACCCAGCCCCCATCCCATATCTCAGAATCCCAGGAGACAGGCTGGCAAACATGGAATTCTGCATGTGGGTGAAGAAAGAGGGAAACTGAGGGGGAAAAGGCACATTTTCCCTTAACAGGTGGTGGAAACAGGCGAGGCGAAGGCTGGTATTACTCATTAGTAAAGTTTGTCTCGTTCACATATGGGAGCCCAAGGTAATTCGGGGACCAGCTGCCTTCAGCAGCCTGTCTTCCCCCACACCCTGAGTCGCTGCCCCCGCCTGTCGCGACAGCTGTGCTCAGCCCCCCAAAAGCCAAAGCCCTGTGGCTGGAAGCCCCCGCTCTAGAAGTTACTTTGGAATGGGGACAGGGAACCTCCCTCCTCTTCAGCCGGAGGGAGGGAGGGACGCATGGCCAGAGAGCTCTGGCAGTCTTGCAGAACAGGCGGTTTTGTTTATTTTTCTCCATTTCACTTACAAAATTGTTCCCTTTACTAAAACAGCCTCGGGACTCAAGCACAACAAGTACAGGCACAGTGAGATGGCGTTTGATTAAAATACAGAAATACAAGCAGGAGACATCAGGATGGAGCAGCAGAAATCACCGTAAAATAAACATCCAAGCAGCCATGGCCATTTGGCTGTTTAGCAACTGAGAGGACAGGGGACAGGCATGTCCCTGCTCACCCAGGGCAGGGTCGGAAGGCAGGAAGGAGCCAGTCTGCAGGGTCTGGGCTCCCAAGGCTCCAAGAGGCACAACTCCAGCCCCTGCCTCAAATGCCGGTGGGTTTCCCTGGGCTATTTCGATGGGTTAACTATGGTTTTAGGCAATTAATCTGTTGGCATTACTAATATCAAAAAACACTTCTGAAAGGCATTACATCA
The DNA here is from genome assembly GCF_048564905.1 of Vicugna pacos. Lineage (NCBI taxonomy): Eukaryota > Metazoa > Chordata > Mammalia > Artiodactyla > Camelidae > Vicugna > Vicugna pacos. The sequence continues at coordinate 6,922,157 of NC_133011.1, forward strand.
CAGTAGAAAGAACTTTCTACTCCCCCAGCTTCCCCCAACACTTTTTTTTTTAAGTGAAATTAACTTGGGTTAAAATCTTGGCTCTGTCACTTTTCAGCTGGGTTGAACCTGCACAAATCACATAAATTCTCAAGGCTTCTATTTGCTCATTTCTGGGGCAAGGTCAGAGTAATGTAACAGGTTCACTGGCAGTCTCAATTCATTGGGGCATAAACATGAAAAGGTTGTATTTTTCCTGAAATTCCTCCCAAACTCTCAACTCCCCCATTTCTCACTGGGTAGCAGCTCCTTTGAGTGACAGATCAGCCCGATTCCATAATGTCTGAGTCACCTTTTATTATTAAACAGTTCCTTTCAGTCCTGAAGAGTCTGCCTTGTTCATTTTAAAATTTCGATCTTCTATCCATTTCAAATACTTTTCCTTCCCTCTTAAAACTGCCAGCTAAAATACAGAATGCCAGTGAAATCAGAGTTTTAGACGAACAATTTTTGTATACAACTACCTCTCATTTTGTTTGCTAAATCTGGCAACCCTACACTTTCTCCCAAGCACAGGCTTTAGGGAATCGGTTCCCGACCCAGCCTGCTCATTCAGAATTTCATTGCCTGGGTTCCACTCCAGAATATCCGAAGATCTGGGCACATTAAAACATTTTTTTTTTAAAGTTTCCCAAGTGACTCTAATGTGCAGCCAGGCTCAGATCACTCTAGATTTTGGCGGGTGGTCCGTCTTCCTCTGGTTCTACCAAGACCTCACTTCCCAGCATGCATTGCTTTGGTGTTGGGGGTGGAGGAAGGGGATGGTCTCATCTTACTACATTACCAGTTGTAAATTAGCAGTCCTCTCTGTTGCTCACCACAGCACCTCCACTTGACACCAACAGGCCATTTGTTCCCAGAGTATGGCAGGCGTCCAAATATGGACTCCCCTGAAAAGTGCATTTGTTGGTTCCCTGGAGAGCCCCGTGAGGGTCTTCCTTCACATGCTCCCTGGTGTGGAGGTCAGCTTCAGTTTGCCTCCCCAAATCAGCCCTCTGCCAGGAGCAACCCCCTACAACGGTCTCTTGCTGCTGAGAGCCCCCTGCCCCAGGAGGCACCCTCCCAAGGGGAGGATACACGGCCTTCTGCAGGGCCCAGCTGCCCCCCCGGGGCTTGTCTCAGCAAGGCTGCAGGGACGTGGGGCACTCAGTACCCGTGTTCTCAGGTGAGGCCCCCCGCCCCCGATTCTAGCACTCTCCCCGTACCACCGCCGTGTTACACTCACAATAACTCACGCTCGTTGAGATTATTTCTGTGCCGGGCACTGTGCTCATCTGCGTCAAACATCATCTCCATTATCTGCCTCGAAACAGGGCAGGGAGATACAGGGTTCACTTCCCCATTTTTCAGACAAGTAAATTTTGGCTGAACGAGTTTAAGTAACTCACTGATGGTCATACAGCTAGTAAGAATCAGACTTCAAATCTGACTCCAAAACCTTGCCTTTACCACTATAATTTGTAATACTCCCACTGTAATACAATTTATGAATGAAACTTGTCTCAGTGTCTAGTACACAGCAGGCACTCAATAAATATCAGTTCTCTTCCTAGATAACCCTCAAACTGGAAATCTATCATCAAGCACAAGCTTATAATGTTCAGTCCCAGTTACTTAGAAACAATTTAAAGCTTTGTTTCATCAACCCCATGTATTAAACGATTAATAAATTCACTCTGTTAAAACATATAATATATCTCAGATTCTGTGCTAGTACCAAGACAGAGAATAAGAAAATTCTAGTATTAGTGTCTTGTGGCTGCTGGTGCAAATTGTCAAAAACTAGGTCACTTAAATAACAGAAATCTATTCTCTCATAATTTTGGAAGCTGGGAGGCTGAAATCAAGATGTTGGCAGGACTACATTCCCTCTGAAGAATCTAGGAGAATGTCTTTCCTTGCCTCTTCCAGTTTGTAGTGGCTCAAGGTCTTCCTTGGACTGTGGCTGCATTGCCCAATCTCTGCCTCCATCTTCACATGACCTTCTCCCTGTGTTTATGTCTTCTCCTCCCCTGTTTATAAGGATGCTAGTCATTGGATCTAGGACCCACCCAGGTAATTCAGGATGATCTCACCTCAAGACAATTAATCCACAAAGACTCTTTTTACAAATAAGGTCACTCTTACAGGTTCTAAGAGTTAGGATATAGACATATCTTTGATGGGTGGAGGGTATTATTTAACTCAATACAAAATGATAACATGGTATATTGGAAAAAAACTTGGGTTTGGTCTTTCTTTTTTCTTTAACATTTTTTATTGATTTATAATCATTTTACAATGTTGTGTCAAATTCCAGTGTTCAGCACAATTTTTCAGTCATTCATGGACATATACACACTCATTGTCACATTTTTTTCTCTGTGAGTTATCATAACATTTTGTGTATATTTCCCTGTACTATACAGTGTAATCTTGTTTATCTATTCTACAATTTTGAAATCCCAGTCTATCCCTTCCCACCCTCCACCCCGCTGGTAACCACAAGTCTGTATTCTCTGTCTGTGAGTCTATTTCTGTCCTGTATTTACGCTTTGTTTTTGTTTGTTTGTTTGTTTTTGTTTTTTAGATTCCACATATGAGTGGGTTTGGTCTTTAGAGTGAATAAGACAGATGTTCACATTCCACCTATGCCATTAACTCAAGTAAGGGAATTACTCAAATTTTCTAATGTGTCAGTTCAGACCTTCTGAGAAGCAGATGCCACCTGGGATTAGACGTGCAAGAGGTTTATTGGAGGACAGGCCTGTGGGATTCCTCAGGGATCCTCACATTTCACTGGCTAGAGTGAGCTGCATGGTTATACCTAGCTGCAAGGGAGTCTAGGAAGATGAGTGTATCAACTTTCCAGCTTTTATTGTACAAGATACACAAGGAGGGGAAAAGATTTTGAGTATCTGGTCTATGATACCTGCCAAAATAAAATAATATTGGTGTCCACAGTGTCTGTGGCATGACATTTGGAAACTCCAATCCCTATAATGGAAGCAAAGTTCTAAATCTGCCTAAATATGTCTGGGGATAAGGGAAAGGTCATTGAAGTGACTCGTGGAAGTGTGTCAGTTTGCGAGATGAATGAGGGCATCTCAGGCAGAAGGAGTGCATGAGCAAAGGTGCAGATCCGAGGGTCAGGAGGGCCTGCTGGGGAGATGGCCAGCAGTTTGGAAAAGTTAGACCATAAATGATGAGGTACAGAGTGTTGAAAAAAGATGAGGAACACATGTCCCAAACCAATGAGATTTTATCCCAAAAGACAGGGATCTCCAACATTTTGATTGTGGACTCTTTTTGTGGCATACACCCCTAATATACATGTATATTTATTTGCCCATAACTGATATACTGTGCTAGTATGCCAGGTGGCTTATAAGCTATACACTAGGGTATAAGCTCCCCCAGGGCAGGGAATTATGCTTCTATTCACTGCCCACCTCCAGTACCTAGATGGCCCCTGGCACAGAAAAGATACTTGATAAATACTTATGAATGGAATGACAATTACACAGAAGTAGTAATCCTAGATTCCTTCTTGCACTGCATGCATCATCTTGTTACACCTGGGAGGCATGCAAGCTGCCCTGGACATTACCAGTGTAATAAGAGTCTCTGAAGGATTTGAAACAGCAATGAGTGGTGTGGAGGAGCAAGAAGGCAAGTTACCAGGTAGACAGAACAGTAGTTTCTGAACATCTAGGATTTCATGGACTAATAATAATAATACTGACTATTACTATTTCAATTTGTCAACTTTTTTGTTTTTGCTAAATAAGGATTAAGAGGAAAAATTATTTGAGAGTTTATGTTTAATGATACCCATTTTCATACCAATAAAACTATGAAGGACAATCTCAGAGATGAGTTCTTTTTTTAATAGGTTTTTTAAAAAATTGTGGTAAAATACACATATCATAAAATTGACCACTTTTAAGTTCACCATTCTATGGCATTAAGTACATTCACATTGTTCTGTAACCATCACCACCATCCAGCTCCAGAACGTTTCCATATTCCCCCAACTGAAAGTCTATACTCCTTAAACACTAATTCCCCATTCTCCCAACCCTTCAGCTCCTAGCAGCCACCGTTCTATTTTCTGTCTCTATAAGTTTGACTCTTCTAAGCACCTCATAGAAAGAATCTTATAATATTTGTCCTTAACAGAGTGTCTTATTTCATTCAGCATAATGTCTTCAAAGTTCATTCATGTTGTAGCATGTGTCAGAATTTCCTCCTTTTTAAAGGCTAAATAATATTCCATTTGTGTATATTTTCCATTTTGTTTACCCATTTATCTGTCAATGGACATTGGTTTGTTTCCACTGTTTGGCTATTGTAAATAATGCTGCTATGAGCATGCATATACAAATACCTGTTCGAATCCCTGCTGTCAGCTCTTTGGGGTACAGACTTAGGAGTGGAATTGCTGGATCATGTGGTAATTCTCTGTTTAATTTTCTGAGGAACCTCCATATTGTTCTCCACAGTGGCTGTATAATTTTGAATTCCCACTAGCAGTGCACAAGGGTTCTAACTTCCCCACATCCTCACCAACACTTGATATTTTCTGGAGCTTTTTAAATAATTGCCATCTGAATAAGTGCAAAGTGGTATTTCATTGTGGTTTTAATTTGCTTTTCCCTAATGATTATGATGCTGAGAATCTTTTTATGTGTTTATTGGCCACTTGCATATCTTTTTTGGAAAAATATCTGTTCAAGTCATTTGCCCATTTTATAATCTAGTTGTTTTGTTGGTGGATTGCAGGACTTCTTTGTATGTTTTGGATATTAGTCTCTAATCAGATAGATGATTTGAAAATGTTTTTTCTCATTTCATAGGTTGTCTTTCACTTTAATGGTAGTGTCTTTTGATGCACAAAAGTTTTAAAATTTTTAAATAATTTTTTATTGTGTGATGAACATTACGAAAACTGCATTGTTGAGAGTCTGAAATTTGCTGTCTTCCTTTAAAGAATATTGAGTTTTATCCTGGCAGGCAGTTGGTTTGCTGCTGGATTAGCTTTCTCCTTTTGAGGCTTGTTTCTAGGTTCTAAAGCAGACTTTCTGGGTTTTTTTTTTTTAATTCCTTTTTTTTTCCTTCGGGGAGATAATTAGGTATATTTATTTACTTATTTTTAATGGAGGTGCTGGGGACTGAATCCAGGACTTTGCACACGCTAGGCACGCACTCTACCACTAAGCTATATCCTCCCCCTGGAAGTTTTCCTTTAGGAAAAACACCTTGAGTCATTTATTGAGGGTTAAAGGAATAAACATAGGCCTTGATATGAAGAAGACTGGGCAAAGGGAGGCTGAACTAGTTGGCAAAGGAAATGAGAATGTTTTAGTCCTTCAGAGCAGGCACAGAGCCAGAGGGTGAGGGACTTAGGAACATGGGGAGAATAAAGAAGATGCAGGAGGTTGGACCAGAAGGAATGTTGGACGAGATGGTGGAAGCTGGGGCTTAAGGAGAAAAGAGAGCCAGATGGGAGGGCAGCACAGACATTTTGATGAATGGGCCAATATCTTAGGTTGGTTGTTGATCTCAGTGTTCTATAACCACCACCATTATCCTTGACTTCCAGTAAACATCTGTTACCTTCTCTGTCTTGGATTCCTCGTTCTTTGGGGAAGTAAGTCAAAGAAAAGGGACTAGGTACCTTTTAGGCACAAGGTAGGAGGAGAAAGGTGCAGAAGAGAGTTCTTTTCTTCCCCAATTAGTAAAGAAAATCTAGTACTATGCAAGACTGGCCCAATACCTGTGGCTCTGGGATACATAGTGTTTAGAGCCTGGTCACTCTTCACCTCTGAAACCATCACAGAGACGAAGAGGTAAGGTTATGCTGACACCAACAGGGCCTGCCTCTGAGGGTGGGGACAGGTCAACCCTGCTCAAATCAATGGCTTCTACACATGGAGGAAGAGGGCAGTGCTTGGACGCTGGGGAGGCAACCACAACTGGTTTGAGCCAGTTTTTACAATATTCAGGTAAAAGCTGGACAACCGGAGGACACTCAGGTTGCTGGTACTTGGGTTATAGGGGATTCCATGTAAATACAAAAATCCAGTGAAAGAAAACAAAATGCATACTGGCTTGATGATAACGCTTGGGCATTTTCAAACAACCTACCAGATATAACCTTCAATATATTCACGGAAGCAGGGTGTAGTTGTTGTTCAAATTCCAGCTCTGCCCCCATTATGACTCTGTGACGTGGTCTCCCCACCCACAAAATGAAGTTAACAGCGGTCCCTGCCTCGCAGAGTTGGTAGGAGGATTAAGTAACTGACTATTTGTAAAACCCTTAGAACAGTGCCTGACATATGGTGAGTGTTGGTTAAATAAAAAAATTAAAAACTAGAAGCTTTTGGGGTCCCTGATGGTTACCTAGATTTTATCCCCCTTCCAGACACACACCTGCCTCTTTCCTCTCCTGACCTGTGGCAAATTCTACTGAAATCGGAAGGCAGTCGGTTGACTCTCCCTAACCTTCACAGCACAGATTCATCTCTGGGGAAGAAGACTGAATGACTGGCCTATTATTGATTAGCTTGAGGTCACTCTTTCTTTCCAGAGACTGTCGATCTATTTCGAACAGTAAGCAGTCAGTGATTTACCAAATGTTGTCCTGAGCACGCAGAGGAAGACACTCCCTCTAGAAGGGCCAAGTTAGTGCAGAGCTCTGGCTGGGCAGAACCCTGCAGGTTATGCCAGCTTTTAAAATCAAGAGAGGACTCTATCTTATATACTTGGTCATAGCCTTTTTCTTAATCATAAATTCAGACAATGATTCAATGTACCATGATGTTTATTGCAGCGTAGTTTATAGCGATGGAAAGTTGGAAATGGCTTCAATGTCCAACACTAGGGGGCTGGTAAATAAATTAAAGGCAGCCTCATGATAAAATTATGCAGCCACTAAAAGTCATATTTTCAAAAAACTTTCAATGACAAGTCAGTGTTCACAGTACAAGGTTAAGTAAAAGGATCAAGACACAAAACAGCATAAAGTGTATGAGGGTCTCAACTTTGTGAGAAATACACATCCCCCCCCCCCCAGAATGTAAGACCAAAAGAGTACATATTAGAAGCGTAGCAGTGGTTGTCTTGGGAGGTAAGCTATGGGGTGGTTTTCATTTTCTTCCTTATATTTTTCAGTATTTTCTAAGCTTCCTATAATTCAGAGGAGAGAAGCTATTCCGCCTCCCATTCACCCCGCCGCACACCCTATATGACAAATCTCAACAGAGAGGGTCCATGTTCCTGCTGCTAAGATTCCCAGGCTGCCCTGGATTCTGCACACACTGGTTGTCAAACTCTCCTTCAGTTTTGTGTGATTCCCTTGTCTCTACCCAGTAATTCCCCCTTTTTACTTAAGAGGGAAGAGCTAGTTTCTGTTGCCTATAAATAAAAGAACTTTAATTGATAATACACCCTAATTGCTTAGGGTATAAACCTGTTAGATCCTCAACTGAATGTCAGCTCTTTGATGCTAAGGATCCTGTCTGTACTTCTGCCTGTACCTCTCAGAGCACAACAAAGCCAGTTCTAGGGGTGAGGGACGCAAATACTGTGGATTTCCCTCCAACAGGTGGGGGGGTCCCAGGGGGCACCTGACAAATCACTCCTGATTGGTACCCAAAGGCTGGGAAGCTCAAGGTGCGGGAAGGTGTCAGAAAATAAAAGAGCACCTCCCCTCTCATTGTCTGCAGGGGGCACAGGACCAAGGCTTTTCAAGAAGAGAGCTAGCTTTTAAAGGAGAAAAAGTCCTGTTATAAAAACAGTCCCTTCACCGCTAGTCATTAACCAGCAGACCCAGCTCCCTGAGAGTGTGACCGGCCACGCGGGCCCCGGAGCAGAATCCCGCCCGATCTCATTAGAAGCCTGAGCAACTGAGCCTGCGCTCCGCATAAACAGGGAATATGGGGACACTTCAAGGGGCCTTTCTGAAGTCAGAAAATGCAGGTTCACACCTGCTTACAAACTGAACCCTCCCAACCAGGCTTTTTTTTTTCTTTTTTCTTTATTTGGTAATTAGACAATTTCATAGATGATGTCTATGCTGTGCACTGGGTTTTTTGGTTTTGTTTTGTTTTAACAAGTATTATGTAATATCTACCCCTCCTCAAAAGAAGTGAATTTAGACACAGGGAAACCTCACTGCCTCTCCCCCAAGCTTAGCAGCCTGTCCCTCCCGTCCATGCGTCTCTGTCCCCTTGGGTCTCTGCTGCTGTGTCCCTGGCTCGCTTTCCTGGCTCTGCCCTCTTTGGCAGGAATGACTGCTCAGATTCTTTCCTGCCATCACTTGCCTAACGCCCACCTGTTCTGCTTAAATACCACCTCCCCAAGAGAATCTTCTCTCACCCCCTCCACCCACTTCCCTGGCCTTCTCCTCTCCCCTCCTCTAAGACTGGGTAGGACGCTTCTTGGGGACCATTGTCCCTGCTCAGGGTCTTTCCAGCCCTTTCATGCTAAAGAGCAACAGTCTGCTTGTCTGTCTCCCCAGTAAACTGAAAACAACATGAGGCCAGGGCCTGGATCTTATTCCCCCACTGCAGTCACTGTGTCCCGCCTCGGTGCAGAGTTCACTCATTCACTCAGTGAGTATTTGTTGACTGCATCCTTTGTGCCAGGCACTGTACTAGGTGCTGGGAACAAATGGTGAACATAAACACAGTGCCTGTGCTTAGGGAACTTACTTTCTGTCTTGGAAGACAGAGGTGAGTCAAAGAAACACAAATGAATACTATGAAATATCTATGAGGTGCTAAGCTGTCTGAGAGGCTGGGAACACAACAGTGAATCCCTTCCGTTGAGGGGCTTCTATTTCTAATTACACTGCAGTAGGCACACAATGGAGAAATACACAGTGCCTCAGGGCTTCTAACAGGGGATTTGACCTTGTCTGAGTGGGTGATCACAGAAGGCTTTCCTGCAGAAAAACCATTTTAACTTCTTGGGCTTGTGCTTGGGACACAGTAAGTGGGGCGTGTGTGTGTGTGAGTGTGTGTGCGCACGTGCGGGTGTCTAGATCTCCATCTCCATCAAGATATAAAGCTAGAGATAGAGAAAGGGGTAGAGATGATAGAGGTATAGAGAGAGATCCTGAGATTGGTAAGTGAGTAGCAGTTAGCTGGGTGAAGAGAAAGGAGCATTCCTGGCAGTGTGCACAGCACATGCAAAGGCCCTGAGGCAGAAGGGATTATGGGGTATTTGAGGATCTGGCTGGCAGCTTGAACACAATAACGATGTGGAGGGTGACAGGGCTGGAGAGACCGGAAGTCAGCCCCTGTTGAATAACCAATGAATAAGCAGCCTACACTCACTGCAGGAGGTGTGGCCTCTGGGTGCACCCGTCACACTGCTGGGGGTGGTCCCTCCTTCCAGCAGGTGTACATCCCCTTGCTTTCAGCCTTTGCTTCCCCGACCAGCTTACTGATTAGTTGCTGATTTATTCCAGTTGGTTCATGGATGCGGCCTCTCAGGGTCTAGCCCCACCCCCACAGTCTTGTTGGTACTTCCTATGTACACGGCTCTCTCTTCACGCCCATGGTGTTCTGCTGCCTCTTGAGTCCCCTTGTTAGACAATCTGCTGTCTGGAGTGACATCAGGAAGTCAGGATTTGGTATCAAGGTTCTGTGAAAATGCATGCAGGTGGCTTAAGCCCCACTCCTTGAGCAGCAAAAAAAAAAAAAAAGAGTATGAATCACTTTCTAATTTTGCTCTTAAAAATCTCTATCCTACCTTATGTAAAGCTGAAGAGCTCTTTAGGATGAGAACATGAATTTCCTTGAAGGAGCTAACATAGTGCTTCTAAACCTATCCTGTGCTGTCGGAACAGACCAGGGAGCCACTCTTTAGCTTGTTTCCCTCTTTGACAGGTCTGTTTCACAGATCAGATGTCTAGATGCTAGAATTCACTCTAATTACTTCTTCACTTTTCCTTTGGGCCTCGTGGGCTCCCGGGGAGTGGGACAATTCACTAAGTTCTAGTGTTTGACCTTCCACTGATCACCATGCAGGATGCTCAGGAAGACAGCACAGGAGAGGACAGACAACAGCAGCCCCAAAACAAAGAGCAAGAGACCAAGGGGACAGCAGCTGTGGATCCAAGGGAACTGAAGATGGAGAAATGTGCCTGGGCCACTAGCCTTTGGGCACCAGAAGGCTTACTTACACTGCAGACGGTCCACCTCCGGGGGACATGGATCCAGTGAAGGCTGGGCAACAGTGAGAAGGCTTCAATCTAGGCTGAGTTTGAAAGCAGAGACAGGAGAATCAGGGACATTAGAAATCAAGGAATAAGGACATTGAATGATGACAGGAGAGCATGACTTCACAAAGCCATGGGCCACCTGTGGATTTCCCGTGAGGTTTCCTGGCTCTTCAAGAAGGTATTTTGTAATTAGAGACCAGGCTAAAATGACACCACTGAGCACACTGGTGTCTTTATTTTTTTAAATGTTTTTTTCTGTCATAAAATGTGGCACACACAGAGGAAAAGCATAGACACAGATAATCTAATCACATCAGCCAGAGAACACACTAAAAGACTATGGGTCTTTTCTTAAGGTCTTTGTTGAATCTGTGCACATATGAGCACCCTCAGGCTTTCTCCCCAAATTAGGAAATCACGTGGTGTATTCTGTGTTGTAACCTGCTTTTCCTTACTGAAAAATATATGATATTTCTCGTTATCTATATGTAGAGTTTTATAGGACTTTTAATGATTAAATAGCATTCAATCATATGAATTTTGAGTAATTTATTTAATTCCCTGTGGCTTAGAAATTTGCCTTTTTGCATGTTTTAATCATTAGAAATAATGCTACAATGAAGTCTTCGCCAATAAAACTGGGTGCAGAGTCATGGTGATTATCTTAGGGTAAATTCCTACAAGCAGAATTGCTGGAACAAAGGGCATACATAGTTTTAAAGAACTGGAATAGGATTCTAAATGCCCCTTATAAAGGTCATGCCAATTTATGCTCCTGGGTCCTGCTGCCTGTGTAAAAACCATTTCCATTTTTTCACATTCTCAATAAAGTGTACCTTACAAGATGTTATTCAGGAGAACACTGGTCACACTAATTAGGCAGATTTGGAGAGAAGAGTGCATCAAAACTTTTATCATTCCAGGGTAGGGAGGAGGGCATAGGCCAGTGGTGGAGTGTGTGCTTAGCATTCATGAGGTCCTGAGTTCAATCCCCAGTACCCCCAGTTAAAAAAAAAAAGGAAAAAAACTTTATCATTCCAGTTTCTTTCCTTAGCCCTCTCACACTCCTCTGTTCTGTCTCGTTGTTTTCTCATTGGCATGATTTGGGTACCTCTCTCTCTCTTGCATTAAAGTCTAAACAGGTTTGAAGGTAAAGAACATGTCTGATTCAAAGGAAGTTTTTCTATACTCTTAGGGCCTGGCACAGAGCTTTTTTTGGGGATAGATCTGTTAAATAAGATAACTGACTTCAAACATATCATTTAGATCCAAAATAACTCAAGCAATAGAAAGTGACATGGTGTTGAAAAACAGCATTTTGGAAAATATGAAGAGAATGAAAATCAGTGTGTTTTTAAAATTTTTTTATTTTTAAACATTTTTTATTGAGTTACAGTCATTTTACAATGTTGTGTCAAATTCCAGTGTAGAGCACAATTTTTCAGTTATTCATGAACATACATATATTCATTGCCACATTTTTTTTGCTGTCAGCTACCACAAGATCTTGTATGAGTGTTTTATTTTGAAATCCAAAAGCTGCTTAGCAAGAATCTTTAGCCTTGGGTTCCTAAAGGAATCTTTGCCCACGTTGCCAGAGTCATCCTGCTCATTCAGTTACTCATTCATTTATTCCGACATATACTGGGGGCCTGGCGAGCACCAGGCACACAGCGAAATAGAACACAGTTACCGTACTCAGGGATTTTACAGCAGAGCTGGAGAGCTGGGACACACACATCGACTGATTCTACAAGGGAGATCGGGCACTCACGATGCGCCAGGCCCAGGGATGCAGAAGCAAATAATACCTAGTCTGGGGCCTCTAGGAGCCTATGATCCTGTAGAGAAGAGAGACTATAGACAAATAATTTTACCACTGTGGGATTAGTGCTCTGCAGATCACAGCACGGTGCCAGCAGAAGGCACCACATTGTGGAGGGAAAAGAATGGGTTTCAGAAGCAGGGAGACCTATGTTTGAATTTATGATCTTCGGCTGTGACCCTGGGCAAGCCACTGCGAGCTTCAGCTTCCTTACACCAGGCTTAATGAGCAGATTGAATGAAATAATGGATGCAAAGCGCCTTCAATACCTGTAGATGGTAAATGATTGCTGTCAGCAGGAGGAGGCCAGGGAAAGATTCACAGAGGAGTTGCCGCTGGGACTGGACCAGGAAAGATGGGACATTATTCGGCACTAAACATGAAGAAAACCACTTCAAGGAAAAGGAACTGCATGTGCAGAGTGGACGCATACAAACCACTTGGTCTGTTTGGAAAGTTATGGTTGTTTAGTGATGCTGTACCATAAAATAAGGAACGAGGAAGGGCCGGAAATGAGGAGCAAGAAGTGGGCAAAGGACAGAGCACCAGAAGGCTTTGTTTGTCCTAGTGAGGAGCACGGGTGGTCTCTTCTGCAGCTGCCACTAGCCACGGATGGCTGTTTAAAAGTAAATGGAGATTCCTCAAAAAACTAAGAATAGACTTATCAGATGATCCAGCAATCCCACTCCTAGGCATATATCTGGACGGAACTCTAATTTGAAGAGATACATGCACCCCAATGTTCACAGCAGCACTATTCACAATAGCCAAGACATGGAAGCAACCTAAATGTCCTTCAACAGATGAATGGATGAAGAAGACACGGTACACACACACACACACACACACACACACACAATGGAATATTACTCAGCCATAAAAAGAATAAAATAATGTCATTTGCAGCAACATGAATGGACCTAGAGATTATCATACTAAGTGGAGTAAGCAAGAAAGACAAAGAAAAATACTATATGATATCACTCATATGTGGAATCTAAAGAAAAAAAAGACACAAATGAACATATTTACAAAACAGAAACAGATTGACAGACATAGAAAACAAGCTTATGGTTACCAGGGGGAAAGGGGGTGAGAAGGGATAAATTGAGAGTTCAAGATCTGCAGATACTACTATATATAAAATAGATAAACAACAAGTTTCTTCTGTATAGCACAAGGAACTATATTCAATATCTTATAGTAACCTATAATGAAAAAGAATTTGAAAATGAATATATGTATTTATATGTACAACTGAAACATTGTGCTGTACACCAGAAATTGACACATTTTAAACTGACTATACTTCAATAAAAAAGTAAATGAATGCAACTGAAATAAAATGTAACACTCAGTTCCTCAGTCACACGAACCACATGACAATGCTCATGTTTCATTATTCAGTCCCAACAGTCACATGAGCCCAGTGGCTACCATATTAGATAGTCCAGACAGAGAATGTTTCCAACACTGTAAGAAGTTCTATTGGACAGGGCTGCTCTAGAACTCTGCTACTGAAAGTGGCCAGCAGACCAGAAGCACTAGCCTCATCTGGGAGCTTGCTGGAATGCAGAGTCTCAGGTTCCTAGACCCAATCAATTAGAATCTGCATTTAACAAGACCTACCCCACTCCCCGACCCAACTCCTAGTGATCTGTGTGTACACAGAAGTTTGAGACACACTGCTGTCTAGAATGGGGAGCTAGTGAATGGTTTAAGCAGAAAATAGCCTAGTCAAACTCTTATTTTTCTTTTTCTTTATTCTTCCTATTCAACATCTCCCCATTTTCCCCACAGCTCTAGCCCACCCCTCCAGCAACCACCATCCTACTCTCTACCTCTGTGAGTAGAGACAGAATTGTCTTTCTGTGTCCATCTTATTTCACATAGCCTGTCCTCCAGGCGCATCCAGGTTGTCACAAATGACAGGGTTTCCTTCTTATTTAAGACTGAATATCATATCATATATTATATATCTCACATTGTCTTTACTCATTCATCCATCAAGGAGCACTTGGGTTGTTTCCATTCTTGGCTATTATGAATGATGCTACAATGAACATGGGAATGCAGATACCTCTTTGAGATACTAATTTCATTCCCCTTGAATATACTCTACTCAGAAGTGAGTTGCTGGCTTATACAGTAGTTCTTATTTTAAATTTTTGAGGAACTTCCAGACTGTTTTCCATAACGACCACCAATTTACATTCTCACCAACATTGTACAAGTGTTCCTGTTTCTCCACATCCTTTTCAGCATTTATCTTTTGTCTTTTGATAACAGCCGTTCCTGAGCTGGTATCTCGCGGTTTGAATTTGCATTTCCATGATAACTAGTGATGTTGGGCATCTTTTCATATATCTGCTGGCCATTTGCATGTCTTCTTTGGAGAAATGCCTACTCGAGTTCTTTGCCCACTTTTTAATTGGGTTATTTATTTTCTTGCTATTGGTTACCTGAGTTCCTTGTATATTTTAAATGTTAACCTTTTACCAGAAGTATGCTTGGCAAATATTTTTCTTATTTCATAGGTTGTCTCTTAACTCTATTGTTTCTTTCCTATGCAGAAGCTTTCTCATTTGATGTAATCCCATTTGTTTATTTTTGCTTTTGTTGTCTATGCTTTTGGGGTCATCTCCAAAAAAATCATTGCCTAGACCAATGTCAAACAGCTTTTTCCCTATGTTTCCCTCTAGAAGTTTTACAGTTTCAGTCTTGTATTTAAGCTTTTAATTCATTTTGAGTTGACTTTTGTATATAGAGTGAGATGAGGGTCCAGTTTCATTCCTCCACATATTGATGTCTTCTGCATAATGAAGAGACCACCCTTTTCCCATTGTGTGTTCTTGGCACCCTCATTGAAGATCATTTGGCCATATATGTGAGGGTTTATTTCTGGGTTCTCTTTTCTGTCCCATTGGTCTATATGTCTGTTTCTATGCTGGAAACCATACTGTTTTGATTACTATAGGTTTCTAATATACTTTGAAATCAGGAGGTGTGATGCCTCCAGCTTTGCTCTTCTTTTCTCAAAATTGCTTTGGCTATTCAGGGTCCTTTGTGATTCCCTATGAATTTTAGAATTGTTTTTTCTGTTTCTGTGAAAAATGCCATTGGAGTTTTGATAGTGATTGCACTGAATACATAAATCACCTTGGGTACTATGAACATTTAAACAATGTTAATTCTTCCAGTTCATGAACACAGGATATCTTTCCATTTATTTGTGTCTTTTTCAATTACTTCCATCAATGTTCTCAAATCTGCATTTTGGAAGTTTATTCTTTAAATGAGGATGAATAAAAGGAGGGCCAGACCAGCAGAAGAGAAACCAGGCAGGAGAATCTGGCACCAGGGCTGCTGTTGCCACTTTTGAGCAAATTAGAAACGGGCAACTTTTCTTCATAGAAGCAACCCAGACAGGGTTGGTGAGCAGAGTGCAGGCTAGATTTAAACCCTGCTTCAGCCCAGGCACCCTCGTGCAGTGAACCCAGTGCACGGGCATATAAGGAAGCATAGTGGTGGTCGTCCAGGTGAGTGATGAGGAAGACCTGAACTACACAGCTTGAGGATACTGATTAACAGCAAGCAACAAGCATCACCACATGGGGCAATGCTTTGTAACACGCCATGTGCATTTTACACATATAAAGCAAGGGCAGCAACGGTGGTCGTGAGAGAGAAAGGATCTGCGCTTCGGGGACCAATGAGGAGGGCTGGCCTCTTCACATCATGTGCTAATGGGAAGCCCTGCCCTGTAGAGTCCCTGTTTCATTTCACATCAGGAAAGTGATTAAACTAATTGCCTTAAACCAGTGCTGTATTTCATGTGTATAATACCCATAATTTGGGGTTTGAACACAATTGCAGTAAATTATACTAATCGGGGGGAAACGTCATTAAACTAATACAGGTTTATTCAGAAGAGGGTAGTGTTAAGCAATCAGCATCCCGAAGTTGAAATGTGCCTCCTTGTTTTATAATAAAAGACACTGCACACTTCAAAACTCTGTTAATTGGAAGTCCATTTTTTCTAAAATAATGGGAGTTTTTAGAAAGCGTTAACCCACTTGGAGAACAGTCGCTTTTAAAATCATGAGTCATAATGCTAAAAAAGATTTTTTAATAAACCTAGGAGCAACCTTAAGTGGAAAGAGTCTTTCAAACTCAGTTCTCTCTATTCTGAATACTTCTGGATACTATTCTGAATACTTAGATGAGGCAATGTTTAATTTATGCACTTCCAATGGCCTTAAATAATGTGGGGTGGGGCAGAGAAAATGTCTACCATTTGCAACATAACGTTGCACACGCACACACTAATACGCATATAGGATACATATCCTGTACCGATCAAGGATCCTGCAGGTATCTGATTGGCAGACTCAGTTCAGGTAATTGAGGATTATTAATAAAAGGATCATTCATGGCTGTGCAGGTAGGGCTGAAGGGACTCAACAAGGACTGGGAGCACTCTGGGTCTAGCAACAGCTGGGAGCTGTTACTACCCTAGGCCAGAAGGGGAAAGGGGCGAGGGTAGTTTTAGAAACTCTGCAAGAGAAGGCTGAACATAAGGAGGCTTGGCCTTTGACAGAGGGATGCAACCAACTTACAAGACCTAGCAGGAAGGGAGCTGAGGGAATAAATGTCCCAACCTCACACTTCTCCCTTCCTTCCTTCTCCTCCTGGCCCCTCCCATTGGCCAAACCTAACAAGAAGCCACATGGTAAGGGAATCTATTGCTGTGGTCCCTTCAGGAGAGCCTCCCAAAACACAAAGCCAAGTGGAGAAGGGTAAAGAGTGAATGAACAAGGGGTGGGGGGCGGTGTGTGGTATAGCTCAGAGATCGAGCGCATGCTCAGCATGCACGAGGTCTTGGGTTCAGTTCCTAGTACCCTCCTTAAAAGAATAAACTAGCAAAGCTGACGACCTCCCCGCTCAAAAACAAACAAACAAAAGGAGTGAATGAACAATATCCAGCACTCACTCCACAAACACGTACATAATTAAACATATATCTTACATTTTCCTAACACCTGACAGTTTGCAAGGACTTTCACTTTTCAAATATGCACCTGACTCACATTGGGTACTCCATATATATTTCTTGAATAAATCAATGAAATATATTATTTGCAACTGATCTAATTTTTTCTTATTCCCAATAATTAGGTTTCTTTACATATTTATTTTTTATTAAGGAAAAATATGCATAACTTACCATTTTAGCCACTTTAAAGTGGCATTAAGTACCTTCATGATGTCACACAACCATCATTATCCAGTTCAGAACTTTTTCATTATCTCAAATGGAAACCCCAAACTACAAATTTTATTTTCAAAGTGACAGACTTGTTTTGTGTGTGAAGATTTGTGAAAGGTAATTGGTATATAAGATCTATTAAATGGTGACAATTTTCCTATTAGGAAAGGACAAAGGATAAAAAAAACCCCAAACCTAAAATATGAGTCTATCTATAGACACAGTAAAACATAAAGTTACAGAGAATTAACCCACACAGTGTTGTTAATTCAAACACAGGACCTGGATACATAAGGAAGTAAGTTCTGGTTGGTCATCTTGATGATCAAATTGGCCAGGAAGTAGAAATCAATCTGTTTTTCACTTCAGTTTGACTCCATAGATGTTAATGTCCCGACAGCACACCCTTCTTCATTCTCCAATGAGAAAATAGCCACTTTCAACTACCAAACTTTGCCAATGAAGCCAAGATAAATTCCCGAAGAGTTTTTTTTTTAATTGAAGTATAGTTGATTTACAATGTGAGTTTCAGGTGTACAGCAAAGTGATTCAGTTATACATATACATACATATATATTTTTCTTTCTGATTCTTTTCCATTATGTTATTATAAGAAATCGAATATACTTCCCTGCGCTATACAGTATGTCCTTGTCGTTTATTTCATATATAGTAATGTGTGTCTGTTAATCCCCAATCCCTAATTTCTCCCTCTCTGCCCTTTCCCCTTTGGTAACCATAGTTTGTTTTCTATGTCCACAAGTCTGTTTTTCGTTTGTACATAGAATTTATATCATTTTTTTTTTTAGATTCCACATGTATGTGATTTCATATGATATTTGTCCCAAAGAGTTTTGAGTGAGCACTATCTCACAGTCACATTCAGCCTGTTGGCGCCAGGTGGAAGGTCCAGTCCTGGGTCTGTGGTTCACTAGCTGCGGGGGTGCAGAGCCCGCCAACCTGGCCTCCCTTATCTGTAAAACAGCGTGGCTGGACTTTGAGCCCTAAAGCCCCTCGTGACTCCAGCCTCTGCGCAAAAACCTCCAAAGCTTTCACCGCAAAGCTCTCAGTCTGAGGACATCAAATATCTAAACATGCAGTATTTACCCTTCTGATGAAATGGCCACTGTGGAATTTGACCCTTTTGACAAATCATGGATGTAAAAGCCAACATCCTGCGCATGTAAAGCCAGTGGGGACAGGTTAGCACATGGAGAAACAAGCAAGCCAGAGTCACTGACAAACATGAGTTTGAATGGGTGTTTTAATGACATGGAGAAGCTGGTCCATGTCTGCAGCACGGTCCTCCTGATGATGCTGGCAGACTGGCACCGATCCATCCCCACCTGGTCTCCTTGGTAACCAAGGGCACACATCTGTGAAACGTTTGCAGGACACCTGGCCAGGATTAAAGTGTAGACTACCTCGATCAGAGATCAAGCCCATAGCCTTGGACTTTGAAGACCCCCTGCTAATTGAAGAACTGGCAGCCCTGGGGTGGGGATGTGGAGCGCCTGGCACTGCTGGCAGTCAGGTTAGCACAGTGATTGAAAATGTAGGCTCTGGAACATTTAGTCTTGGGACTAAACACCTGTCTCTCGCTAAAGGTAGAACCTTGAGCAAGTTTTAGTTTGCATCTCTGGGCTTCAATTTCCTTGCTTGTAAAATGTGTCTACAAAAAGTACCTTCCTTATGTGGTTGCTATCAGGATTAAAGGCATTTAAATACTGAAAGTACCTAGACTCATATACAGCAAGCGCTCAGAGTGAATTAGCCAGCAGCAGTAACAATGTGATGATTATGTAACACCGATAAGAAAGCTTGAGCTTTTTTGAGAAGACCATATGCAGCGTCATTTTAGGGGACATTCGTAGCCTCTGCTCTGTTCCTTAACAAGCATGCCAGGCTAGACTAGCAGGGCAGGGATCTGAACAGCAGGAAAAGACTGTGAAGGTTGAGATGGATAGCTTTGGCATCAGAGAGATCTGAGTTGGGATCCTAGCTCTGCAGATCAATAGCTGTTTGAACTCCAGTAACAATCTGTCTGAGCCTTACCTTCCTCAAATGCACAGCAGGGGTAACAGGAGGACCTACCCCACAGGGTTGTGTTAATGATTAAAGGATAATGTATAAGAGTGCTCAGCCCACTGCCCAGAGCGTAGCAAGTGGTCAATGAATATCAATGATTATTACTAAGTCCTATCCTGCCCTCTTTGGCCCAGTGTTCTGCCGTATCCCTGAGTTTATACACTTATTTATTTATTTCATCTGTCAAACATTTGCCAGTATTAGCTTTGTGTCTTTTACGAAATCGGACACCAAGAATTCAAAAAAGATTATGAGATGAGGTTCATATTCCTAAATATCTAAATAGCACAAATATCCCCCTACGTATCCTGATGTCATAGTCGAGCCTGGAAATGAGCCACGGACCCCGCAGGTAACAGAGAACCGCCTCGGAGCACCCCGGCCACAGGTTTGAGATTAGAGAAGGGTCAGTGAGACGGGGAGTGGCCAGGGGGCTGGCCAGGACTAAAGGAGGTGTCTGGAAGATGGTCTTTCTGGCTGAGGAGAGGCAGGATGGTCTAGTGGTGAGGGGTGCAGGCCCTTGTCTCAGATGGCCTACGTTCACAATCCCAGATCTGCCGCTATGAGCTCATATGACCTTGGTTAAGTCACTTAATTTACGGCTGGAACCTGGGACCTTTTACTGCAGCGATTGTACCTGGACAAATATCTCCTCAAACAACAGAATATAAAGAAACTACAAGGGACTAAAAATAACTGCATACATGTACAGCTGGGGCAAGTTATGAACAACAAGCTACAAAAAGGCCACAAACCAACGGCCCCTTCTGCAGTGCTGGGAGGAAAGACGGTCCTGTACGTGATCCCTGCACACAGCACCACCAAGCGGGTGGGCAGACCACCTAAGCCACCCCTCTGGCCCCACCCTCATTCCATTTAAAGAACCAGCTTGCTGATTCAGCAATTCCACTGCTGGGCATATATCCAGGAGAAATTCTAATTCAAAAAGATACATGCACCCCAATGTTCATAGTAGCACTAGTTATACTAGCCAAGACACGGAAGCAGCCTAAATGTCCATTGAGAGATAACTAGATAAAGAAGATGTGGTATATATATATATATATATACAAGGGACTACTACTCAGACATAAAAAATAAACGAATGCCATTTGCAGCAACATGGATGGACCTGGAGATTATCATAGGAAAGTAAGCCAGAAAGATAAAGAAAAATAACATATGATATCACTTATTTGTGGAACCTTAAAAAAGAACACAAATGAACTTATTTACAAAACAGAAACAGACTCACAGACATAGAAAACAAACTTAACAGTTACCAGAGGGGAAAGGGGATGGGGAGGGAAAAATTGAGAGTTTGGGAAAGTTTGCAGATACTAACTACTATATATAAAATAGATAAACAACAAGGTCCTACTATATAACACAGGGAACTATATTCAATACCTTGCAATGGCCTATAATGAAAAAGAATATGGAAAGGAAGTCAAACCAATAAAGCAGATGTAGAAATTCCTTCCCAGGTCTGAGCCAGGCACATGGCATTTTTTGTTGCCGGGCCCTGAAGTGGCCTTAGAATCCTTCTCAATCCCGCACTCCAGGATCCGCACTGTGGATCAGATGTGAAACCTATTTGCCACATAGAAGAACAGAATAGATCTGGAAGAGCCATTGAAGTCCTAGAAGAACCTCACAGAGCCAGAGAGGTTCAGGAAGGATGACCTGAATTTTCTCAAGTCCTCAGTTGCCTTAGGGGGAAAAGTTATTCACCTGAAAATTCCACTGCTAAAAAGTTGAGGCTAATGCTTACTCAAGGAAAAGGACCCGAGTTCAAGGTCGGATGACTTTTTTGTTTGTTTTTAATCTGAGGCTGAAATTTCACCATTACTACTAGTAAACACGTGTTGGCTACCCCAAATTCAGACTCCAGAATGGTGCTGAAAGCTTAGTAAGAAATGCCCAGAATTGGGTCTTGGCGTTGAACATTTAACAGCTGAACAGAATCACACCAGCTGCTTGCTTAGCTTTCTCTAATGAAAGCACACTTTAGTTAAGGAGAAATGTTAAAGGGTACCCAACTTTGGTTGAAATATACATGAACTAACCTGGAACATCATTCTGATCCAGCCAGAACTTTGATTAAAACCTGAAACATTTTCTGTCTCAAGTTTTTGAGCACTTGGCTGATGTCTAATGCCCAAATGGGGTTAATCTCCACATCCCGTTAAAGAGGAACAACTATTTCTCGGGTAGGATTTTTTTCCTTTCTGGCTGCAATATCTTTGTAATATCCTTCCGGGGGCTCCTGTGGGCTTAAATATATGATGTTCAAAAAATAATATGTAAATGAATTTCTATCTATTTCACCAAGGGAGTTTTTTTCTCTATTTGTAATCTTTTTTGATGATTTTATTCTTCTTGCAGGAAACAGAAGTAGAGGTGCATTCAGGCCATATGCGTAACTCTGGGATCAGCTCTCTGTGATGAAACTGGAAGCAAATCCCAGATGAGCCCCAACTGTTTCAGAAGAACATTGCAAAGCCCGGTGTTCCTCGCTGAGTTGTCACCCGCAGAGCAGAACTATGGATGAGGGCCGTACAACACCCGTTGCCTGGGTAACCACCCATCCACTGAGCCAGCCTTGAGTCATAAATGGTGTGGGAGAAGGTCTGCCAGGAGAGAGGGCAGTGTAAACTCTTCCCATCCTTCCTCACCTCCACATATAGCCTAAGGCTGCCATACGAGGTTAAGAGAAATCTCCTAGATATCTAAATTCCTAAAAGACCCATCTTTCCCCAACCTCTATTCAAAGATTCCTGGACGTCCATAAGTCTCATTACAAAAGCTCCCCAGATTCTTATCCGTGTTTAGCACATTACCAATGCTAAGCAACACTGCTCAACATGTAAGTCTCTGACTGGTACTACATTGTTCACACACCAGCACCTCCTCCCAGCTCGCATTTCGAGTAGCACTAGACCACAGCACTAACTCCTTAGGACCACTGTGGCAGCCAACCAGGGCTCACACACTTACCTGCAGGAGTGGGAAAACTTACTACTGGTTCTTCTTTCATGTATTCCATCATCTGAGATGCTGCCCACAAATTTAGAGAGAAAAATGAATAAAATATGCCTTCACTAAGTAACTCATTCCAGTTCTCTAAAAACACTCCTAGGTATATTTCCTAAAGAATTAAAAACAGGTATTCAAATAAAAACTTGTACACAAATGTTTAAAACAGCACTAGTCACCATAGTCGAAAGGTGGAAAGAACACAAATGTCCATTGATGGATGAATGGATATACCAAATGTGGTATATCCACATAATGGAATATTATTCAGCCACGAAAAGGAATGAGGTACTGACATATATTATGACATTAATAAATCTTGAAAACATTATACTGAGTGAAAAGCCAGGCACAAAAAGTCACATAGTATATTATTTCATTTACATGAAATACCCAGAAAGGTAAATACATAGAGATACAAAGAGGATTAATAGTTTCCAGGGACTGGGAAGGAGGGAGAAGTGTGAGGAGGCTGCTTCCTGGGTACAGGGTTTCCTCTGAGGAGGATAAAATGTTCTGGAACTGCATAGAAGTGATGGTTGTACAACATTGTGAATCTATTTAAGGCCACTGAACTGTATGCTTTAAAAATGGTTAATTCTAAGCTATGGGACTTTTACCTCAACAAAAAAAGAACAGTATAAGAAAATATATAAAAAAGAAAAGCAGAAAGAAAAAATATTCCCCAGAGTTGCACCACCCCAAACCAAATGCTCTTCACATTTTGTTCCAGTTTATGTTCCATAGTAAAAATTTATTCTGCACTTACAGTTCATATTTTGTTCTCAAACTCAATGCTATTTCCAAAGTATTACCTATGGTCCATATGTTTCATGAACTTAAACTGATGGGTAAAGTTTTTTGATGCTTATTTTTTTAATTGCTTTTTAATACTGTTGTACTAATTTAGAGTGATGCCCGCAATATGTGAAAATATTGATTCCCATACATCCTTGCCAATATTAACTAGTCTCCTAAAAAAAAAAAAAAAGAAGAGACTAGTGCACGGCTGTTTTAATACTATTTCATTTGATTGTTAGGTTGTCACCTGAAACTTCTTTTTTTCCGTTTTGAAATAATAAGTGTTTAGTAGAGACTTCTCTACGCTTTGTCTCTGTTAGAGTAGATAGTAGCTATTTATTATTGTTTAGGGGAGAATCCAATGGTAAATGCTTTAATAGACTAGACAAGACTAGACCCAGTTGTCCCAGAAGGAGGAAGTAAAGAGCTGGAAGGCTGATAAGATCAAATTACATGGAACACAGCACTCAGCAGAGATAGAAAGTATGAAAGATAAGAATCTAGAAGATAAAAATGTCCAATCCTGACAAAAACCAGACAGGCTGTATCCGAGAAGGATTTGACCTTGCCCAGCTGAAGGAGGTAAGGCTGTTGTCTGCTGGAATGATGCAGGAATGGCCACTGTTCCAGCCCCGGTAGCTGCCAACAGAGCAGCAGAAAGAGCACAGCCTGGCGTTGGGCTAGAACCTAAGATACAGGTGCTCAGTCTTATACAGGGTTACCTTGTTACACCTGCAGATATGGAGCAGGGGACTGTGACCACAGGAGCTTTAGAGGTCACTCAGTCTTCCTTCTCCAGGAATTCATAGATATTAAAGTCCAAACCCAAAACATAATAGCAAAATAAGTGTTTTTTAAATTTAATCTGTAACATTTTCATGTTGAGATGCTGCTCATATGGCCATAGGGCAGAAAGCCACCAAGGTCACACTAAACAATGGAACCTTGTTAAGGAGTCAGAGGGGATGAGACATAGGACCATGGTATCTCTGACTGGCTTCAGATCCTCGCCCTTAACCTTCCTGCTCCTCCACTCTGCCTTCTTGCTAAGCACTCCTTTCCTCTGGAAGGCAAAGAATGACTGAAGAAACAGGGAAATTTTAGGATCACAGTCAATATTGCCTGAGATGAATCTGGTCTCTGCTGCTCTTTAGTAAATCCAGGGGAGACTCTCAGAAATTAACAAAGGCTACTGAGGGTGGTAGTCTGTCAACATGCAGGGTGTCCCCCTCTCTTTCCCATTTTAGAGTAAAATAACAGGGAGAATGTGTTCAACTTCAGCGTGCACAAGGGGAAACTGACTGAACTGTGACAAAATTTGTTGAAATGATGAATGCCTGACCTTCTGGTGAGAAGCAGTTACAGTCTCAGCAGTCACGTGACAGTCCTTCAGCATCTAATCGTGCTGCGCGGCTGTGGTTTTCACCCTCTATCACTCAGAGCGTCATGTCCTACAGACCAATCCTGCACTTCGACCAAAGCAACTCTGCTCATATTCATTTATATATTGGAGTTGTATTCAGATATGGCTTGAAAACAAGAGTCCTAATTTTAAAGTTAGCTTGTAATTCCACTTAAGTGCTGCGAAAGTGATAGAAAATGATCTGGGACCACAGATAGAGAGAGCAATGAACACTGCCAGGGCCACTGTGGGTGGCTTCATGGAGGAGGCACTGGGCTTGAAGAATAAGTCGTAATTTCTCAGGTGGGAAAGGCACTTAGGCTTGGGAACAGCATGCCCCCAGCCACAGAGCTATGAAAAGGTATTTAGAAAATGAAGTACAAAGCATATCTACTATGCCACCTCACACACACACACGCACACACATGCTTGTATATATATGTACGTGTGTACCGTAATTCAAAGGTAAGTTTATTCCCTACTGGTAGAGTGAAATGTACAAATGACCTAAACTTACACAAAACTCTGTATCAAGAAGGTATAGAAAATATTTGAAGATAGGTTCTTATTGAGGAGAAATTTCAGGAGTAAAAATTGCTTTAAAAAATTGTTTGTATTTCAACTTATATACAGGGATTTTAATATACAAAACTGTGCCAGGTAGAAATAGTCACTAAATCAATAAAGCCTACCAGATATAACATTTTGTGTTCAGCCTAGACTGGTTTGGGTTTTTTCTCAGGTATTTGTTCCCTCCCTAGCTTTCCAGTCTCACTTCTGGTCAATCTCCCTCTGCCCCGCACACTGCCTTGTAACTTTATTCCTTGACAGTAGAACACTGAACAGATTCACCGCCACACTTCCTGCTCATGTGCCTTTGCTCATGCCACACTCCTTGCCCAGAAGATCTCACTCTTTGCCCCCACCCCACTCTGGGTAACTCCTACTCATCCTTTACTCTTCGACTCAGATATCACCTCTTCCAGGAAGACTTCCCTGAAGGCGAGTGCTTGGTTTAGGTCTTGAAGGTCCTTTAAAATCCTTGTTTGTAAATTCACGACTTTGCATTTTTCTGCATTATCTTTCTATATGCAGTGAAGTTTTTATAATTTTCTTCTTCCTTAATTTTGACACAGGGGTAGGAATGAGATTCAAAAAGGTTGTATCATTTCTGAGACTCAGTGGAGCAGCTGGAATTCTCTGTTGTCATTATTTTGCCTGAAGCAGATTTGAAAGAGTGTAGCAAATGGGCATTTGTTTTTCTTGGGTATTCCAGGAAACACTGAGGAGGGTTTTCCAAAGCAAAACTCTTAACTGTGGCAGGTGGTGTTATTTCAGAGAAGAAATTAGGCATTAATAAGATTGGTAACACTAGACCCAGATGAGTATCTCCTCTCGGTGTTGGGAAGCAGCTGGAAGGATGCCAGGGTGTTGCATGGACACATTCTAAACTCTCCAAGAAACACAGAATTGCATTCCAGGAGGCCCTTTAAGGTATGTTGAGGTTTGTCAGCCATAAAGTTTCTAACTGAAAGTAAAAACCCCACATAAACATTGTTTCTCTCTCTCTAAGGAAGGGGCCAGAAAGAGGGAGCACCAGGGTCTTAACAGGGTAAGGAAATTTAACCTGGCAGTGGGGCAGCCATAGGTGATGAGGGTTTTTATGATGAGGCACTGCGACTATGATTTGGGACAGGAACTTTTCAACTGCCAACTGCCCTGCTTAAATGACATGAATGTGTAGGATCAAGGCTCTGCTGGATAGGATATTAATGTGAGAATAAAAGTAAGCTATAGAAAACTATATGTAATGTCGTCCTAACTCTATTTAAAAATAGGAACACATGCAGTTTACAAAAACAGTTGTGAGGTATGTCACCAACCTTTCAACAGTGATTATCGACGGGTATTGAGACTACAGGTAATTGGTTTTGCTTGCTTGCATTTTTGGTTTTTTGTTTTGTTTTGTATTTTACCCAGTTTCTATACTAAGCACATACTACTTTTTCTTTCTTTTTTCTTATTTTTTTTTCTTTTTCAGTTTTATGAAGTAGAATTGCTAGAATTTGACAGCACATATAGAATTTATTGCATATAAATACATATACATAATATACTGTATGTATTTTTTAAATTTACATATATGGACTGTTCATTGTTTCTAAGAATGTTTAGAGCTTTAGCTTTTTAAACTTACATACTTAATCAAAGGAATAATGCCAACCACAAAATAATGAATTCAAAAAGATACATACACCCTGCTATTGACAGCAACATTACTTATAACTGCCAAGATATGGATGCATCCTAAGTGCGCATCAATAGATGAGTGGATAAAGCAGATGCAGCGTATATATGTAATGGAATACAACTCACCCATAATAAAGAAGGTTATTTTGGCATTTGTGGCCCTTCATTCACTTTTTTTTTTTCACTTCAAAAACCAGAATTTTATAACTGGCATAAGCATTTCCATTGCATCAAAAACAACAAAATACCTAGAAATAAACTTAACCAAGGAGGTTACCTATGCTCTGAAAACTGTAAAACACAGATGAAGGAAACTCAAGATGATACAAAGAAATGGAAAGATATCTTAGAGCACTTATTACTTTTATAATAGGAAAGCAGTAAACTTCATTAAGTAATAGTAAATAAATAATACTAAATTAAAATATGAGGCTGTGTGTGGAGGACGAGGGCACGGGCTGGGCCTGAGAACCAGACCAGTAGAGCCGTGAACTTGCAGAGTGAAGGTGTGGCTAAGGTCATTTCTTATTTCTTGCCAATTTGACAAATAAAAGAGATAATAATTTAGCGTTGTTAATTTTTATTACTTTGATAGCAGCGTGGTCAAACATTTCTCTTTTGGAAAAAAACACTGAGAAAGCACTCAGCATCTACTGTACAGTATGGGACCATCTAAGGGGACACCCACAGTGTTCTCTGTACACACAAAATTTGCATTTCTACCCTCAGTGAACTTTCCTTCAAAACTGTGGATGAGTTTCCAATGAATGCATAAGTAAGGTTTTTGGAATTCTGCGTTCCCCCAGGGCATCATCAGCCTGACCCAGGACCTCTGAACTCAGAGTGAGTGGTAGGTGAGGTGGGTGGGCTTTGGAGAAAAACTGACAATCCAAAAGGGGAAGCAGTCCACTGGCTACACTTTCCATATACAACTGGCATCCTGTGAACCTCCATGCCAGCCTTTATGTTCCACCACTGGGCTAGGGCTGACCATCTGCCATCCGGAGCCACCTGGTGACAACAGTGCCCAATTATCAGAAGCAGGATCAGCCACTGACAAAGAGTCAGGGCTTGATTAGAAAGTGATAAGCAAAATGGAGATGAATCAGGCCTCACAGCTGTTTCAGTGACTTCCACTCTCCTGTGCAAACCCACTGAGAGTTTTTTCAGGAAGCCAAAAGAGTATTTCAGTTCTTTAAAGACACACTGATGTGTCAACTCTGGGGATTCCCCCAGAAAGTCCTCACCGCAGTCTGAGCCATGACTTGCTGACTTCCATGCCAATGGGAAGAGTTAATGTTAATATCTGTTAGGCTCTTCCTACACTTACAGACCATTGAGAAAATGCTCCAGGGCTTCAGAGCACCGTTATAATCAGCGTTGTCAGCATATCCCTGTCATCATGACTCAGTTCAAGTAAATTGACAGTGCAGTCAGTCTTCACAGAATTTTACAGCTATCCTTAGCTGAACCAATTCTGAACAAAATCTTCCTAGTCGGACCATGGGATTGAATGAGGTTTTAGGACACAGAAAGGAATTGGCACGAGCCTGGTGGGAGGCTTAGCAGAAGGCGGGAAGTGAAAACTGTGAACACTTATAAACAATTAGACAACAATCAATGGCAACTATTGTATATATATATAAAACAGACAATGATATCAACATAATTTTATTAATGACTAATTTTTAAATTAATTTTATTTTAAAAATGATCATGTAGTGAAATCAGCATGTGTGTGTATAGGGCTATGCATTTTAGATATATGCAGGGATTCACATAACCACCACCAGCACAGTCAGGATACAGAACAAATCTATCACTTCAGCAAACTCCTTCCTGCTGCCCCTTTGCAGTCACACCCTCCCTGACCCCATTCCCTGGACACTGGTCAGTTCTGTATCACTATAGTTTTGTCTTTTAGACTGTCATGTAAATGGAATCATATGGTACCTAACATCCTGAGATTTTCTTTCACTCACATAATGCCTCTGAGATTCATCCAAGTCACATATTAATAGTTGGCTCCTTTTTATGGCTGACAAGTTTTCCATTGCCCACATATACCTCAGTTTGGGCATCATTTGTTGAAAGACATTTGGGTTGTTTCCAGGTTTTGGTAATTAAGAATAGAGCTTATCTAAATATTGTGAATAGATTTTTGTATGAACACAAATTTTCATTTTTCTAAGGTAAGTGCCCAGGAGTGAGATTTCTGGGTCATTTGGTAAGTCTATATTTAGATTTACAGGAAATTGCCAGAGTGGCTGGGACTACTCTGCATTCCTGTCGACTATGAATGGGAGTTCCAGTTGCTCTGCATCCTTATCATCGCTTGGTACTGTCGGTACTTTTTATTTTAACCGTTCTACTGGGCATGTAGCGATAATTCACTGTGACCTCAACTTGCATTCTCCTGATGGTTAATGATGTTGAACATCTTTTCTTATGCTTCTTTTTCATCCTTGTATCCTCTCTGGTGAAGTGTCTGTTCATCTTTGGCCTGTGTTTTAATTGGTTGGTTTGTTTCTTACTGTTGAATTTTGAGGATTCTTACATATTCTGGAGATGTTATTTGTAGAATATTTAATTTGTCAATGTTTTCTCTCATTTTTAGCTCCTTTTTTCATTCTCTTAACAGTATATTTCATAGACAGAAAGTTCTTAGTTTTGATGAAAGCTAACTTGTGATTGTATTCTTTCGTGGATCATGCTTTTGTGTCATGTCCAAGAACTAACTCTAAGTTATAAATATTTTCCCTGTGTTTTCTTCTAAAAGTTTACAGCTTCAGATCTATGATCCCTTTTGAATTAGGTTCTGTATAAGGTGTGAAATTAGTTCAAGTTTCTTTCCTTTTTTTTTTTTTGCCTATGGGTGTCCAGTTGTTCCAACACAATTTGTTAAAAAGACAGTCCTTTCTCCATTGAAGTGCTTTTGCACCTTTGTTAAAAATCAGTTGGCTAAGAAAGAGAAAGAAAAATACCATATGGTATCACTTATATGTCGAATCTAAAAAAAAAAAAAAGACAAATGAACTTATTTGCAAAACAGAAACAGACTCACAGACATAGAGAACAAACTTATGGTTACCAGAAGGGGGAGAGGGGTGGGAGAGGATAAACTGGGAGTTTGAGATTTGCAGATACTAATATATATAAAATAAACAACAGGTTCATACTGTATAGTACAGGGAACTATATTCAGTATCTTGTAGTAACTTATGGTGAAAAAGAATATAAAAATGAATATATGTATGTTCATGTATGACTGAAGCATTGTGCTGTACGTTAGAAATAGACACAACATTGTAAGCTGCCTATACTTCAATTATATATATATGAAAAAAAAGGAAAAAAATCAATTGGTTATATTTGTGTGAGTCTATTTCTGGGTTCTCTGTTCTGTTCCAATGACCTATGTGTCTGTATCCCTTCAGCAGTACCTCCACTGTCTTGATATCTGTAACCTTATGGTTAAGTCTTAAAATTGAGTAGGTATGAAGACCTAAATACCATTTAGGTTTAGACTTACTCCAAAGAAGACATACAGATGGCCAACAGGCACGTGAAAAGATGCTCCGCATCACTAACTGTTAGAGAAATGCAAATCAAAACTACAATAAGGTATCACCTGACACCAGTCAGAATGGACATTATTAAAAAGTCTGCAAATAATAAATGTTGGAGAGGATGTGGAGAAAAAGGAACCCTCTTACGCTGTTGGTAGGAATGTAGTTTGGTGCAGCTACTATTGAGAACAGTATGGAGGTGCCTTAAAAAATTAAAAATAGAGTTACCATATGATCCAGCAAATCTCATTTCTGGGCATATATCCAGATAAAACTATAATTCAAAAACATACATTCATCCCCAATATTCATAGCAGCACTATTTACAATAGCCAAGACATGGAAGCAACCTAAATGTCCACTGACAGATGAATGGATAAAGAGGATGTGATACACACACACACACACACACACACACAGACACACACAGAGGAATATTACTCAGCCATAAAAAGGAATAAAATAATGCCATCTGCAGCAACATGGATGGACCTAGAGATTATCATATTAAGTGAAGTCAGACAGAGAAAGACAAATATCATATGATACCATTTTATATGGAATCTTAAAAAAAAGGATACAAATGAACTTATTTACAAACCGGAAATAGACTCACAGACATAGAAAACAAACTATGGTTACCAGAGGGGAAAAGAGGAGGGGGAAGAGGAATAAATTAGGAGTTTGGGATTAACTTATATACACTACTATATATAAAATAGATAAACAACAAGGTCCTACTGTATAGCATAGGGAACTATATTTAATACCATGTAATAACCTATAATGGAAAAGAGTCTGAAAAAGAATATATAGACATATATGTATATATAATTGAATCACTTTGCTGTACACCTGAAACTAACACAACATTGTAAATCAACTATACTTCACTAAAAACATCAAGTAGGTGTAATTCCTCCAACTTTTATTCTTCTTTCTCAAAATTTCAACAGTTTTCAGTGAGCTGTTGCTGTAAATCCAATGCCATGCCAAGTACCTTATGTGAATTATCTCATTTAATCTTCACAAAAATCCTTTGAGGATCTGTGTCAGTTCAAGTCTGCCAAGAAACAGATGTCAAGGTGGATTTAAAAGTACGAAAGATTTATTGGGGGAAATTTCTATAGAAGATGAAGAGGAAAGGAAGCAGGCATAACAGGGAAAGCCTTCAGATCATGATGCTGTGAAAGGTCTGACACAGTGAAAGGAGGGGATAAGGAAGGAGGCTTAAGCAGGAAGAGACTCAGACTGTAGCACAACTTTGAGAGAATCTCAGCCAGGCTTATGGGGGAAAATCTAGAACCAAACTTTCCCACTAGACGAACCCTGTGTTAGGCAGGAATCACCAGGGCTTTTGCACGTCACTGTGCTCATGTAACAGGGAAGAACAAATCTGACTCTATATTGAACCTGTTTCTTTTACTTTAACCTTTGTATTCTAGTGCTTTTCCTCCAAGTCAAAAATATTGCCTATAGGCTGAAATATACAGGATAACCCATTCTAAGGCTCTGACCTTTGAAGGTATAATACTTTTCCATTCATATGGAGTTAAAAAGTTTTAACTTTTTAACTTTTTAAAATTTTTAAACTTTTTAAAATTGCAGAACAGAAGGTAACATGTCTTGTTGCAGGTTTACAGGAACATGGTGAACCGACCTATTCACAGCTGCAGAACAAAGGATTCCAGCAACAAGAACTTTGCAACAACCAACCCCCCCTTCCCCTTTTAGTATAAAAGAAAGCTGAATTCTAACTCAGCTAAGATGGTTCTTTGGGACACCAGTCTTCTTGGTCTGTTGGCTTTCTGAATAAAGTTGCTATTCTTTGCCTCAACAACTTGTTTCTCGATTTATTGGCCTGTGGTCAGTAGGAGCTTGGACTTGGTAACACTCAGCTATTGGCTGGAAGCAGCTTGGGGAAGGGTTGGTCTCTCTGTGAGTGCTGTAGAGGAATTAAATCCAGAATGACCTGATTCTCACTCTTTTTTTCCAACTGCAAGTTTCATCTCATGGTTACATTTAATTGTAATATTATAAAAATGTATAATAATTTGAGCCCCCCTCCCCTTGCTCAAAAATAAAGATCTCAAGATTGAAATTTTATAGCATTTTCTGCTCTGGCAAGACCCAAATATTAATAGACTTTAATACAGTGCATTTCTGATGGTATTTAGATGCATTTCCCTGGACACAGACAGGGAACTGGACTTGGAAACTATTTCTTGCCCTGGCTCCTTATTAACTGCTGTTTCTTTCCTTAATATTGTTGTTCCTTCCTCTTTTTCCTTCTTATCCCTCTGTATACGTTTCTTCAAAGATCACAGGCATCATCCATCACATTCTCCTCTCTGGTCAAGAGGCCAGCTGCCTTCTGCTTTAGTAAAAACCACATTAAACATCTCTTTAATCACTGCTCTCATTTAACATTTGTAATAAAGTGCTAAAAATGACGAGGCCTCTATACAATGCCTATGACTGGCTGGTGAAACTGTCACTGCACTTTGATACCCTAGGGCACCCCTTTTGAACATTCTAGAGCATCTCCATTTGTACAAGATATTTTTAGTGTGACTTAAACATGGATATTAACCAGAAGCTGGCATATCAAGCCCTTTTCTCCACGGATTTTTCCACCCATCTTTCTATTCTTTAAGAAAAGAAACAGTTACAAATGTAAAAGGTACTCTTTTTAGGAACAGCAATGATAACATCAGTGATATCCCTCCCATTTTACAGATGAGAAAAGCGAGGTCAAGAAAGGTAAAGTGACAGCCAAAGCAGAAGTGTGATGAAAATCTCATTTTATGACTCAAATCACATGCTTTCTTCACTATACACGAAAGTCTTTATATAGCATCAAAGTTTGTAAACATGAAAGACATACAAACCTTTAAAAAGTAAATAGTTGACAGAAGGTTTTGAGTGTTTGTGAACATGGAACATGCTAGGCATCACGTGTTTACGTAGGAGCCCAACCACTCACGCTAATGAGAGATTGACCTCAAAAGAGTTTCAGAGACAGTTGGAATGAATGAGTGAGAGCCTGCCCCAATTCCAGGCAAAGCAGCCACTGCCAGCATCAGGGTCTGGGGGTAACCATGGAGCTCCACCTGCTCCAGAGTGTCTCTTCCTGTGTCATGATGTCACATTTCCCTCCCACTTGCCCTGAAAGCCTTCCTAGGCAGCCTCTGCTAAGAGTCAAGCAGTGGAGGTGGTGTTTTCCCCAGCCCTGGACAAAGTGCACTTTCATGATCTGGGAGGAAATGGAAATGATGGGCCAGCCTTTCCAGGTTGCACATCTGTGCCCATCCAAGTCATCCAGACAATCCCCCTTCTATCCTCCTTCCTGCCACCAGCATCCCTATCACTTAACTCACCACGCTGTCTACATGTTTGTCTCCTTCATCACTGAGCAATATACTTTCAGAAGCACACTCGTTCATCTTTATATCCTACAGTGCCCATCGCATTTCCTGGTATAGTTGATGTTCCTTAAGCACTTGTCCAAACGAAGGAATGAGAAGGATATGCTCAGCATTAGGACTAAGTTTTCTAGCATTTTGGTGAGGAGGAAGAGGATGAAGATAATGATGATACCAGTTAACAGTTATCAGCACTGATCACATGCTAGGCACTCTGCTACATTTTCTACACGCACCATCTTCTTTAATTCTCACTTAGACCCATAAAGTAGGAATTTCTATTAATCACATACCCATCCTAGGGAATTGGGGCTTACGGGGATAAAATAATTTGCCTAGGACCACACAATGAGTATGGGGCAGAATTATGTCTGTTGGACTCCAGGGAGCATAGTCTTAACTTCTGTGTTAATCTGCTGGCCATACTTTCTAATCCAGAAAATGAATGCATGGTCCAGAGCATGGTCTTTCAAAGAGGACAGGAAAGATACCTTGAAAAATCTGGGAATCAAGCCATCTTAGGTATGGGGGAAAAAAATTAAGTAGAAGGCAGGATCCTATCATCAAGGAGCTTACAGCCAGAATGAGAAGAAATCAACATACATAATTAATGAGAGAGTGACCCAGACACATGAAACTGACTGTCCAGATGTCCACTCACTTAATAAGTGTATCCTATATGCCCCATACTATGTTAAGTGTTTTACATCTATTTTTAAAATAATCCTTCCAATGACTTTTAGAGAGTACATATTATCCTCAATCACAGATGAAGAAATTTTAATTAGGGGAAGTAAGTTTGTGCTAGACCACAGACCTAAGGATAAGTGTTGGATTTGGGTTTCCAAGCCAGGTCACAGGAATGCGGAACCAAGAGGACAAACCCCATCCTCCAGGTGCTCTGAAGAGCCAGAGTGGTAGAGATCTGGCAGTGATGCCAGACGAGTAGAGTGTTTCAAAACATACTGTAACAGAGGAGAACACATCTGACTCTATATTGGATTTCTTCCTTTAATTTTGACCACTGTGCCTTGTTTTCTAGGCTCAGTCTTGCTAGCTCTGCACCTTTTGTAAGACAATGTTGCCTTTAGCCTGAAATATACAGGAGAGCCTATTTTTGGGGCTCTGACCTTTAAGGATGTTAGCTCTTCTGCACTTATGTACAGATGGGGAGTTGCAAAATAGAAAGTAACTTTTGTTTTGTTGGAGGTTTATAGGGACACCATGGCCTGACCCACATGGTCAGCTGCAAGAACAAAGAATTCCTGCAACAAGAAGTTTGCAACAACCAACCACACCCCCTCCTCTATTTTGTTTGTTTTTGTTTGTTTGTTTTTAAAAGCAGCCTGTATTCTGACTGGAGTAGGACAGTTCTCCAAGACACTAGTCTGCCATTCTCTCGGTCTGCTGGCTTTCCGAATAAAGTTGCTATTCTTTACCCCAACACCTCGTCTCCTGATTTACTGGCATGTTGTGCGGCGAACAGAACGAGTTTGGACTCGGTAAAAATACTGCTAAATGGAGACATCCTTATGGAAATAATGAGGATTCTTAGCAAATACTGGTAGATACACTATAAACCAATTCTTTCTGATTAGTTAATAACTCAATCAGAACCTTATGGGCATGGGACACAGAACAGATAGATATTATCTTCTGCCTGAAGATGGTAGGTCTGCAGGAGGACCACATGACACATCCTGAATAGAGGGGGTGATGGGACATGAAGGGATGGATGTACCAGAGCCAAGGACGCTGTCTGAAGAGAAGCAGGTCTGCAAGGTGGGTAAGGGAATGATGAAGAGCAAGCCCACAATCTCACCAGGGGCTGGCCCTGCTTAAGGAAGTGGAAGAATTATGTCTTAGAGACATTCTTGGAGGTTATTCTGCCTCTTGTGTTATTCTGCTTATATAAGCAGAATATTTTCTAGTAAAATTACTAACATTTTGGAGCACTTAATATGTGTGCTAGTGTTCTAAGGAAGTTTTACATGATTTCTAATTAAGTTTTGCATGAGTTATATCATTAAATCCTCACAACTAGCTATTAGGCCATTGGGTCTCAAAAAATATAGTTTGGATAAATGAGTACTCTATATATTAAACTGTGGCTTGCTTTTATTTAATTTAACAATATGTTTGGAGCTCTTTCCAGGTGAAGATATTGTGATCTGCTATATTCTTTTAAATGGACCCACATTGCTCTGTAGTATTGATGTACCATGATTTATGTAAACATTCCCCTGTTTTGGGTGTTTAGGACATTTCTGCTCTCTTTACACAAACAATAATCCAATATCTTTGTTCATACAACCTTGTATACATTTGCCAATGTTTCTGAAGGATGGATACCAAAAGTAAAGTTGCCAGAGTTCTTTTATAAAAATGAAAAATCCAAGCTTTATTAATTGTTAAGTTGATGAAACAACTCTAATTTCCTACTTAAACTGGCTTTTGAAACATTTTTTCCTGTTTTAATATAAAGTTGAAAAACATCTCTCTTTTTAAAGATAGGAGGTATAAATTATAGGTCTTCTATTTTAGATAATAGGCCAAAAAGCTCTGTGTAATGAAAAAAGAGCTATAAAATTCTATTCTGTTCTTCAGTGTGAGGAAAATAAAAGATTTTCAGAGTAATGAATATAATTTTGGGTGTTTTGATGTCAAGTTCAGGCTTTACATCCTATAGTAATGCCCTCCATTACTCAGATTTTCAAGTGTTTTTTTTAAACGACTCTTTTTTATTGAATTATAGTCAGTTTCCAATGTTGTGTCAATTTCTGTGTACAGCACAATTTTTCAGACATACATGAATATACACATATTCATTTTCATGTTCTTTTTCACCGTGATCAATGTTTTTTCTATATTTGTTTTTTTATACATGGAACACCAAAATATGGGGAGAAATGTACTAGTGAACATTCAAGTAGTTTTTTAAACCTTATTTTGCATCTGTATGTACTTTGATTCCCGAATGCCTGAATTTGTCATTTCAGGATCAAAATGCAGTTGGTAGGGGTGGGAGAGTGGGAGGTACAAACTACTGGGTGTAAGACAGGATCAAGGATGTATTGTACAACATGGGGAATGTAGCTAATAATTTGTAACAACTACAAATGGAAAGTAACCTTTAAAAATTATATAAAAATTTTTTAAAAACACAGATGAGGAAAAAAAAAAAGAATGCAGTTGGTGGCAAGAGTCTGTAGGAGGTGAAAAAAAAAAAGCCAAACTAAAATGTTATCTGTGGGGTCCTCCTCTTGTAAAGATGGCTCTTAGACCCTGAAAGAATTACAGATAAGCAACTCAAATGTGCACTGACAGATGAATGGATAAACAAAATACAGTATATACACATACAATGGAATATTATTCAAGGAGGGGAAATTCTGACACATGATACAACATGGATTAACGTGGGAGACATTACATTAAGTGAAATAAGCCAGTCACAAAAAGATAAATTCTGTATGATTCCATTTACATGAGGTATATAGAGTCGTCTGATCATAGACTCAGAATATAGACTGGGGGTTGCTGGCGGGGAGGGGGAAATGGAGAGCTGTTGTTGAAAGGGTATAGAATTTCAGTTTTGTAAGATGAAAAAGTTCTGGAGATCTCTTTCACAGCAATGTGAATATACTCAACACTACTGAACTGTGTGCATACTTAAAAATTATTATGATGGCAAATTTTATGTTGTGTGTGTTTTATCACAGCTCAAAAATATTACAGATGATCTAACCCCAATAGCAAAGAATCTGCTAGACTTTGAGGAACCTACCCTCTAGTGCTCACATTTAAAGCTGCATTTTCAAACTTAGTTGTATTGTTTGGAGTAGCTTAGACCCCCAACAAGTTGATGTCGAAATGTAAAATGGCTATTACATAATAGAAGATCGTCTCTCTAACAGTGCATGGCAGGTGGTAAATAAATGTTTGTTAAATGAATGAATGAATAAGTGTGGGTTATAAGATGTGTATACAAGCCACAGATAGTACCAGGTATGAATCTTAGTTTAGATCTGAAAGAAATGTGACTTTATTCTTCCACAGTTAAAATTAAAATATATTAAATCTTCCTTCTGCTGGGTGAGGTGGCCGGAACTAAATCTGAGACAGCTCCTCACCACCCCGTAGTGGGCAGAATAATGGCCTGCAAAGAAGTCCGCATCCTAATCACCAGAACCTATGAATATGGGATCTTAGCAGAAGGGACTTTGAGGGTATGATTAAATTAAGGATCTTGAGATGGGGAGATTATCCTGGATTATCTGGGTGACCCAATGTAATCACCGAGGATTCTCATAATTGAAAGAGGGAGGCTGGAGATTCAGAGTGAGACAGAGATTTGTGGATGCTCCTCTGATGGCTTTGAAGAAAGAGGAAGGGGCCGTGAACCAGGGAATGTAGGAGGCTTCTAGAAGCTGGAAAAGGCAAAGAAGGGGCTCATCACCCCTAGAGCCTCCAGAAGGAACCCTGCCAAGACGGCATCTTGATTTTAGCCCAATGAAACCCATTTGAGACTCTGATCTCCCAAACTGTAAAATCATAAATGCGTGTTGTTTTAAGCCACTACACTTGTGGTCATTTGTTAAGGAGCCATAGGAAACTAATACACCCTGTCACCACTTTGCTGGTAGTGGGAGCTAAATTCTGGATGAGGGAGGCAGCAGTGATACAGACAGGTCATAACAGAGCACAAAGACTCTGAATAGAAACCAACCGGATTCAAAACTCAGCTCAGTCACCTGTTTGTTTTGTAACCTTAGTGAAGTTCTGTAACCTCTCATGAGTGGCTGCTTCCTCATCTGTAAGTTAATGTTCTCATCTCTAAACTGGGAATAAGATCAGTACCTACTTCACTGGGTTATTGTGAGGAGTACATGTGTTTATTTAAGTAAAGGGCCTAGAACAGGACCTGGCAAGCAGTGAACACTGTATCACTATTAGCTGCTGTTGTGCTTACTTACTGCTATCATCTAGTCTTCGGCTTTGATTAGTCCCTGCTGGTTCCTGCCAGTGAGTCCTTACCCTAGACCCAGATCTGCCTGTATTTCAGTTAATTCTGCTCCAGGACGCTCCCTACATTCTGGAAGGATGACGCTGATTCCCATACCATTTTTTAAAAAATTGAAGTATAGTCAGTTACAAGAAATAGATATTGAGGCCTCACCCAGACTCCCTGGAATCCTTTTTACCTGCCAGTTGGTGTGCTCGTCCCCCTAGCTTCTGTCTGGGTTTTGGCTGAAGGCTCACCTCTGCAACCTTGTCCAGAAGATCGCCCTTGGGCAATGGGAGCCACCGTGCCCAAGGTTAGGATGCCCTCACCCGAGGTCAGGAACCCAGGGGAAGGGTGCAGAAGTCTTGCTCTCTTGTCTCCAGTCAGGACAGACTCTGCAGTATGACTTATGCTCCAAAGCTTGAGAGGGTCTGAGGGAAGCCACATCCTTCCCCTCCCCTATCCTGCCCTCACCACCCTACAGACGCCTCCTGAGAGAATGCCTGGGATAATGATGCACGTGGAGCTCTATCTTTGACTCTTCTCCTAGGGAACTTAACCTAAAATAATTTCTCAAGACACTTAGTTGGGGTTGTTTAGGGCACATGATAGGTGACCTGGGAGATGATAAGAAGCAGCTGTGGGATCTCAGAGGAAGGAGAGATTTGGGCCAGGGAAGCAGGGAAGGCTTCATAAACGGCCTGGGCCAACATTCGCGCTGCACGCACCTAATCAAAAAAGCATTCTTTCATGAAGTAAGCCAGCAAGAGAAGGAAAAATACCACATGATATCACTTATATGTGGAATCTAAAAAAGAAAAAACCAAAAACCAAAAAAAAAAAATCCCAAACAACAACAAAAAGGGACACAAACTTATTTACATAACAGAGACAGACTCACAGACATAGAAAGCAAATTTATGGTTACTAGAGGGGAAAGAGGGGTGGGGAGGGATAAATTGAGAGTTCAGGATTTGCAGATACTAACTACTATAAGTAAAATAGATAAACAACAGCAAATACTAACTGCTATATATAAAATAGGTAAATAACAAGGTCCTACTGTATAGCACAGGGAACTATATTCAGTACCTTGGAATGGCTTATAATGAAAAAGGATATGAAAAGAAATATATGCATGTATAAATGAATCACTATGCTGTACACTAGCAATTAACACAACATTGTAAATCAACTATACTTCCATTTAAAAAAAAGACAAAAAAGCATACTTTTAGACTAGGCTTTGTCCTATCAGCCACCTTCAGATGTCATTGTGTCCCATGCACACAGAATGTGTAATGCTATTTTCAACTCAACCTTAGTTGTCACAAAGTCATTTTTTTTTCTCAAAGGCAATAACGCTTCTACCCCTTAAGGCCTCCTTATGTCCTCGACATTCAAAGTAAAACTTAGAAGCTCAAATCTTTGTTGCACCTAGAAACCAAATAAAAAATTTCTAAGACAGGTAAAATTATGTTTGTAGTTTCTCCTGAATAGATTTTTTTATAAAAGGAAAACTAAAAGACTAAATAAACCACTGAATTTTGAGATATCTCAGCAGTTCATACTATGGTCTTTTTGTTTTAGGTGATATACTGCTTAATACATGAGCATTTATTGTCAGAGTGTCTCAGTACTTCATGAATTTCCTTCATTACAGTTTCTATGCTTCATATGTTTATGTTCCTCCCTGACTTCCCCCACCATCCAAGACAACTCCTGCCCCCATTTAAACTTCTCTCTCACATCATGCATACAAATGCTTCCCCTACACATTTTAAAAAAAAATTTTTTTAAACAGAAGAATGATAGCAATTGGCAGGCTATTCTGAGAATTGTAAGAATAGCATATGGATTCACTGCAAATGACCCTGACTATGTGTTCCACTGGCGGCGCAGATAGCAGATCTAAAGGACCGTGTCTTCCCCAGCACATAGAAGTGTCCAGTAAAAGGGACAACCAACAAGGACCAATCATTGGCCACTGAACAGGACAAGAAAAATGGTAATTAGTGACTCTCCACCACCCACTGGCTTCTTCATCCCCTTCCTTCTTACCGTTGCCTTCTCTTTTCTGGACAGTTTCCAGGAACCAAACGCAAACCAAACTGAACTGTGGGAACTGCCCCTAAGCTGACTCAGTTTGGGAACACAGCCCCTCCAGCCCTGCTGGGTGACCAGCCTGGAGAGACTGGCCTGCCAGGGCAGCTGAAAGGCAGCTAGTCCCCCTGGACCAGAGGTGCTTATGTATGAAAGGGGGACCTGGAAGGGACTCCTTACCTGCCCCTCTCTGTCCGTTTCTCACTTGGAATCACACTGGCTTGCATGTTTTGACACTTTCACGTGGAGAGTCTGCAATATAATTCTTTGATTTTTGCTTTCTGAGGATATAAAGTTGAAACCTGATAAGATGCTTTTACTCCTTCCTCTCATTTCTCTCTTAAAAATATACATTAATGTATGCTTTGGAGCTTTTGTATGGTCTCTTTTATAATTCTCTGTTTTACCCTTTTTAGTTCTAAACCAAGCAGGGAGATAGACCAGAATCCAGATGCCTTCTAAATGACTTCCAGGACAAATGAGGAATCGTGCTAGTCAACATGGCATGCAGTAGTTAATACTGAAGCGTTTTTATTTCTAACAAAAGCCTTGTAAAATGTGTTGGTCATTTCCATCTAATAGAGTAACCAAAACAGCCAAAAAATAGAGTGATTTGTTCAAAATGCATCCCATTAGGGCAGAGGCAAAGCAAGAAACCAAGAGCTCTTTGATCTGAACCCAAAGAGGCTTGTATAGCTTCTAATTTAATGGCAGGGGGTGGCGGGGGGGTGTTGTGAGTTCATGTCTTTGAACACAAAATGAAAACAGAAATATAATTTCTAGCCCATTTACTAATCCTCAGAGAATGCAGCCTTCAGTTTTCGAGTTTTAAAGTCTGCTTCAGCGTTTGAATGGTTTAAGCACCAGCCTCAATCAAGGCTTCATATAGATTGCTATTAACAGCATGACTCTATGAGATTTTTCTAACCAAAAAGAGATTAAATGTTTATATATCTTCCCCCTTACCCCACCCTAAATGTGCATTACTGTTTCCTATTGGCCATAAAAGCAATAAAGCCATCATCAACATCTTCCATCTAAAACTGATATGTGCCTTTATGACTCGCTTCTTGGGTACCTATCTGGAGAGCACTAAAGATGTATAGGAGAACCATAACTCAAACCCTGCCCTTAAAAAAGGTATCCTCCAGCCTGTGACAAAGGATCTGCAGTGGGAATGTTAAAGGCAAGCAAACTGGGAGGCACCAAGAAGAAAATTTCACCAGGGAGGAAGAGCATCAGGATATAGTAGAAAGAAATGAAATAATGTACGGCCTTTCTCAGAATGATCAGGTTAGGGTAGGTTTCCTGGCTGACTTTCATCTTAATTCTTCACAAATATGAAGCCACTCATCACTTTTATTACTCGATAAGGTATCTATCCAAGAGTGTGATCTTCTGCTTGAATTGCAGGAGGGGCTTTCTTACTGTTCTCTTTTCAGCATGTAATTGGCAGAAACGGAACCACAGCCTATTTAATTATTTCCACTCCTTGTTTCCGCTATTTAAAGAAGTTCAAAAACCTGAGAATTAGATTTAAGTTCATTTTGCAATTCATTTTCTGGTTTTTGTTGCTGTTGTTATTGTTTAAAACAATCACAGTTTCTAACTCCATTCATATATTTACTCCCTCCCCTAGTAGGGCAAAAATAGAGTTTGACTTAAATAAAATCAAATGAATGCGCACACACACATAGAAAACAAACCATGGTTACCAGGGGTGGAAGGGAGTGGGAAGGGATAAATTGGGAGTTTGAGACATGCAGATACCAACTACTATATATAAAATAGATACACAACAAGTTTATACTGTATAGCACCAGGAATTATGTTCAGTACCTTGTAGTCACCTATAATGAAAAAGAATATGAAAAGGAATATATGTATGTATATGGATGACTGAAACATTATGCTGTACACCAGAAATTGACATAACATTGTGAACTGACTATACTTCAATAAAAAAAAATCAAATGAATGCAATATTTTTCAATTAAAAGAAAGAACCACCAATATCTTCTATGCTATTAATGACCCCTGCCATCACCACATCAGTGCTCTGATATGGTCCAAGAGAGAGGTAAATGTTTTATATAGGCCAGTAAAAGTTTTTATGGACAAGAATTCAAAACCTTTATCTGCAATGCTAATTTAAACTAATTTGAATTTATGATCTTTGGGGACATTTGTGATCTGTACAAATTATCATTACAATAAATTATTTTCCAGTAGGGGTCAATATAAAGAAAATGAACACGATTCTATGACGAAGCAGAGGAGAAACTTTCTAACAAAACCAGTCAAGGGCTGGAGTGAGAAATCTTTTCCCAGAGATGTCTTAAAATGAGTCAGATACTAATTTGTCCTGAGTGATTTAGTCGAAGCGTCTCTGGAGGCTGAGTGATGAATTATATAACTCTGAAGGCTTTTCCCATTCCTGCAATCTGATGAGAAATCTGGGCACTACATTAGATTTGTGTCCTTTCAGGTGGGTGACACAGCCCTCTCCCCTTTGACTCCAGTGAGAAGGATATCCATCGAGAGGCTTTCTTCTTAGGCTTTCTGTCACTTTTCCCGATGAAGACTGATACAATGATCTTTTAAAGGGAAAAAAACAGTGAAATTGGATCCCTACTTCATACCAAGCACAAAAATCAATTCTATATGGATTAAAGATTTACATGTCAAATGCAGGACATTGAAAACTTTCAGAGTTCTACAGGTGATTATCTTTCCGACCACAGATCTTTTAAATACATCCGAATGTGCTGGCCTGAATATGAAAGTTTGAGAAATTCAACTACCTGAAAACAAAGAACTTCTGCTCAACAGAAGAGATCTTTCAAAAGTGAAAAGATAAGCCTCAGACAAGGAGAAGGTGTCTGGAACACATATAATAGACAATATTGTTACTCAGCTATAGACAGGACTTTTGCAAGTTAATAAGAAAAAGACAAATAATTCAATAGAAAAACAGGCAAAAGAAATGAAGAGGCATTTCACAGAAGAGGTAACATACACGGCCAGCGCAAATCAAGACTGTAAGATACCATTTTATACCCATCCAATTGGCAAAACTTAAGAAATCTGACAATACCAAATATTGAAAAGGGTATGAATCAACAGGATCACTTGTATGTTGTAAACAGGCATGTAGATTGCTACATCCATTTTGGCGTTATCTTGTAAAGTCATGTCTCATGACTCAGCAATTCTGCTACTAGGCTTAAACTTGTATATTACCCAAACACTCATATTTTGGGGAATAGAAAAAAAAGGGGCGTTTACACTAGAGAATAGGTCAATGATTCTGTGGCACATGCACTCAGTAGAATGAGTGAACCCTTTACCCACAACAGCATGGATGAATTTTAGTGACATGATACTAAGTGAGAAAAGCAAGTCTGAGATGTAAAATAAGCGAAACTAAACATCATTATTATTTAACCGTATATTTAAAAATGGTAACATTTAGGATAATAGTTGTTTTTGGAGCTGAGGAAGATATTACATGGGTAAGTTTAATTTAGGGATAGTTGTAGATCTTAGCTTGGACGGCAGGTTCTTAGGTTTTCATTAAATAATTAAATAAATAACTGAAAAGAAAAGATTGGTATGCCCAGACAAAAGACAACAGTGTTTGTGAATCAAGGAATATGATTAACCAGATTTTGTATATGTAAGGTCTCCATAACCTTCCAAAAGATAGAAAAATAAAACTAGTGTTTGTGCTTTTATATTTCAACTATTATGAAGACTCTTAACAAAGCTCAATTCACAGATTCTGTACTATGTAACAGTATTTTTACCCATCTCTCCTGACTTTAGCTCTTCTTAGTGTTTCCTTTTTGAGTTACAGATGAAGAAATGGGCAA
This sequence comes from Vicugna pacos, assembly GCF_048564905.1. Taxonomy (NCBI): domain Eukaryota; kingdom Metazoa; phylum Chordata; class Mammalia; order Artiodactyla; family Camelidae; genus Vicugna; species Vicugna pacos. The sequence goes on from NC_133011.1 coordinate 6,967,063, forward strand.
AATAGAAAATGCTTAAATATTTTTCTCAAAAATCAGCAGGGAGCTCAGAAAAATGACTTCCTAGGCTTTTATCTCTATACCCAACAACATACCAGTTCAGTTTCCCTAACCAGCAGCAATGACTTCACAGTTCTTTGAGTTTTTCAGTTTTGCCTATGGGGTTACTTTTTCTTCTTAATCAATCTTGTAAGGGGTTAATACTTTCATTAATCTTTTCAAAGAACTGATTTTTTTCCTTGTTAGTTTTCTTTACAGTTTGTCTATTTTCTATATTGTTAATCCTGACTTTGCTATTTTTCTTTTTTCTACCCATTTGAATTTATTTTTCTTTTTAATTACTCATTTTAAGAAATTCAGGGAGTTGATTTGACATTGTTCCTTGTTTCTAATTTAAGTATTTAAAGTTACACATTTCTCTTGAAACATGGCTTTAGTTATATTCTACAGACTTTAATATAATATTTTCATTCAGTTAAAGACATGTTTCTAATAAACCTTCTGATTTCTTCCTTGATCCATTGGTTATTTAAAATTATGTGGTTTAATTTCCAAATATTTGAGCCCTTTCTGAGTATCTTATTGTTATTACATTTTAATTTGTTATCAGCTTCTACTGTAGCCAGAGAACATATTCTGCCTGATTTAAATCACTTCAGAACTTTATGGAAGACTTATTTTGTGTCACAGGTTATGGTGCACCTTGGTGAATGTTCCATGTGTACTTGAAAAGAATGTGTATTATGCAGTTGGATATAGTGTTCTGTAAAAGTCGATAAGGTCAAGTTGACTGGTAGTTTTGTTCATATCTTCTACATTCTTACTGATTGTTTAAAATCTATTTATTCTATCCATTACTGATAAAAAGTGTTAAAATACAAAGCTACGGTTGTCTCCGTTTACTTCTGTCAGTTTCCCTTCACATCTTTTGACGCTCTGGTACTACCGCATACATATTCAGGATTAGATTATTATATTTTCCTGAAGAATTGAACTTTAACATTATGAAAAGTCTCTTTTTTTAATCTTTTCTAGTATTTTTTGTCTTGAAGTCTACTTTGTCTGATATTAATACGGCTACATTTGGTTTCTCAGGCTTACTGTCTACCAGGTATATTTTTTCTATTCTCTTCATTACAACCTATCCGAGTCTTTATATATAAAAGTGTATTTCTACCTAGAGTTCAGTCTTACTTTTTTATTCAGGCTGATTTCAGCTTTTAATTGATATGTGTAGTCCATTTGAATTTAATAAATAAGTATTGCTATAATTGGGTTTAAGTCTACCATCTTGCCGATTTTATTTTATCGGCCTTATGTGAAATAAAATGACCAAACATCCTGGGAAATACCTCAGCCCCAGGTACACCATCAAAGGTGGTTACCCTCAGATCACAATATGGACCTTTACCTTACCAATATCTAATTCTAATTAATATTTATACAAAATGTAAGAACCTTACTATAATTCTAGTTACTACTCCCCTTCACTCTTTTTTGCTGTTCCTCTCATGGATTTTCCTAACACTAACACATTATAAACTCTAAACTAAAACTGTAATTACTTTTACTCTAAACAATCGAGTATCTTTTAAATAAATTAAAAGAAAAAAGATTTTTAAAATGTGTACAATTGACCCTTGAAAAACATGGATTTGAACAGTGTGGGTCCACTTCTACATGTATTTTTTTCAGTAAGTGCTGTACATGATCCATGGTTAGTTGAATCCCTGGATGCAGAACCGCAGCTACAGAGGTTTGAGTATGGACTTGAGCATCCACAGATTTTGGTATATTTTGCTGGGTCCTGAAACCAATCCCCCACGGATACTGAGGGATGACTGTCCATATCTTTACCATCCCTGGTGTTCTTTCATTCCTGCCTGTAGATTTAGTTTCTGTTTGCTATCATTCCTTTCAACATGAAGAATTTCCCTTAATATTTCTTATAGTGCATATCTGCTGGCAATAAATCCTGTCAGCTTTTGCTTATCTGATAATGTCTATTTCATCTTCATTTTTCAAAGATATTTTTACTAGATAAGGAATTCTGGGTTGACAGTTATTTTTTCCCCTTCTAGCACTTTAAAGATAATTTTTTACTGTCTTCTAGTCACCAAAGTTGCAGAACTCAGTCAAAATTCCTATTGTTATTCCCCTGTGCCTACTGTGTCTTTTATTTTTGACTTTTCAAAGACTTTCTCTTTATCTTTGTTTTCCATCAGCTTGGCTATGATGTGTCTAGGTGTGGTTTTCTCTGTATTTATCCCACACACTATTTGTTAAGCTTCTTGAATCCAATTTTGGAAAAAATCCAGCCACTGTTTCTTCCTATGTTTTTTTCTGCCCAATTCTGTCTCTGTCTCTGTCTCTGTCTCTCTTCCTCTCCCTCCCTCTTCTCTCCCCCACTTTTCTACCCTCCCCTCCTGTCTTCTCTCATCTCTTCTCCTTTTCTATCCTTTTTTCTTCTCAGACACTAATATATATGTTAGATCACTTGCTGAAGCTCTGTCTGTTTTTCACTTTTCTGTTATCTTACTTTTCCATTCTAGAATTTTCATTTGACTCTTTTTTATAATTTCCATTTATGTACTAATATTCCTTATTTGTTTATTCTTTATGTCTATCTTTTCCTTCAAGTCCCTGAAATATTTATAGTAGTTATTTTATTTTATTTTTTACATTTTTTATTGATTCATAATCATTTTACAGTGTTGTGTCAAATTTTAAAGTCCTTATTGGCTATATCTAACATCTTGGCCACTCCAGGGTCAATTTTTATTGACTGCCTTTTTTTTTAAGTACTGGTCACAATTTTCTATTTCTTTCCATGTCTAGTAATTATTGAAGGTGTTCTGGATATTGTGAGTGATCCACTGTTGGGAGCCTGGAATGTCCTGCCTTCCTTCAGAGAATGTTGAGTTTTGTTCTGGTGGGGAGTTACAATACTTGTAGGTCATTTTAATGTCAGAATTCATTTTATGCTCTTGGAGTGGGTCTATTTTGATTTTTACCTTTAGTCCTTGGGAATGGCTAGAACTAACTCTTAAGATGGTCTTTCTCTTGTTTTAACTGAATGCAGTGATGCTTCTGTATTCTGACTGGTCCAGGACTTCACATCTACCAGCACTGTGCAATCTCTGGTATCACTATTCTGCTCTTAGCTTCACAACAGCTGTCTTCTACTAGGCTGCTAGCCCTCTCCCAGAAGCCAAGATGAATCTCCACACAGAGCTCTGAGGTCACCCTTTGCTTAGCTACTTCCTTTCCAGAACGCCGCTCACAAATGTCAGCCTTCTGCAACCTCAATCTCTCATCTCTCTTCCTCGACTCAGCAAGATTGCTACTTGGGCTTTCCATTCCTGAGCTATAGTCCAGAAATTTTCCCCAGGCAGAAAACTAGGGTAGCCATGGGTGTCCTTTTGTGTATTTCCCTTTCTCAAGAATCAGAGTCCCACAGTTCCTGTTACCCAGTGCTTTAAAACAGCTACCTCATATATTTCATCCAATTTTACAGTTGTTTATGAAAACAGGGAGCAAACTCAGTAACAGTTACTCCATGCTGGCCAGAAGAAGAAGTAAAATTACTTGATTCTTACAAGTTTTCATTTTGTTTTTATAAAATCTTTGAATTTTTTACAGCATTGCGAAGGAAATTGAATTATGACTTATGTTCACAGTTCAGAGATCTAATTTCTCATGTTTTGCAAAGCTGTCACATCCCAACTGTTATAAATTTTTTCCTCTCAGATGTCAGAATATTTCTCTGGGACACTTGTGACCTGTCCTCCCATCTCAATCCCAGTGTTTCCCTTTTCATGTCAAACTTTTGCTCACTACCCCAAACTTTCTTATTGACATCTTCTGGAATATTCACCTGAAAACTGAAATTCCAAAGCTCCTTAATGCCTTTAAAAATTCAACATTCAGTCATCATTTATGCTTTATAAAAATGATTCTTGAATCTGTTTATATTTTCTTTTAAGCTATATTTGGGGAAAAGATCTCCAATATGTAACCTTTCTCACATTTATGCACATTTAAAAATTATTTTAGAATAAAATGTTATAGCAAAAACAAAAAGAAAATTCCAAGAGTTCACAATAAGTTCGCTCTCATTTGTCCTAAAACTATTTCTTCCAAGAACTAGGTGATGCTTTTAATTCTAAATCCAGGATTTGATGAACAAGTTTAACCACTCTCCAAGATAACTCTCCTTACTCTATAAGCATCAGTCACTTTCCTGTTCTTCTTAATCTTGTCTGAACTCGACTATTTCATTTAGTCTCTCCTCATTAGCTAGCTCCTAAATCTGTAGGCATTTTTTCTCTAGGACCTTCCAGTGTCCTTTTATGTCTCTTTCTGAAGCACGGTAGCCCCAGCTGCATCTGGTACTCCGGGAGAGCATCCACAATGAATCTGGACAAGGGAAAAACAAACATCACCCAGCAAGGAGGTGCTGGGTTCACATCTTGCGTCCCCTTTTGCTTGATACACGTAAGAATATCCAAATTGTGTTCTCTGATGACAATACAAGTCATTTGGCACTTGGTATTAAAAAGATACATTACAAAATCTATAAATAGGAAAACTAAAAAATACATTAAAAAACAAAACTGAAGACTCTGTCAGTGAAATATTTATAAATTTTGCCTAAGCTGTTAAAAATCTAGCAGGTAACTAATGTGTCCAATTCCTGACCAAGAAGAATTTATGGAAGAAATTTCAGAAGACTTAAAAAAATTCCAGACACATCCTGACTCCAGAACGCGCTAGCCAGGTCAATTTGAGCAAATGATGGAAACTCCCTGAGCCACAGTTTGTAATCTGTAATATGCAGACATTCTCTGGTTTATATGAGGTTTTCCTTGAAATGTTCACCTTGCAAAGAACTCTTGCTTTTTAAACCTTCTCTGTTCTTACTAAACAGGCTTCAAAACCTAGGTCTGTGTGACTCCATAACCCATTCTAGCCACTCTGTCATAATTTCAGTGTATTTCATTTTAGAAAATGTATTAGTAGAGTATTAGTAGTGTATTTCATTTTAGAAAATATAAAATGAAAGATAGCTTAGAAGAATCCACCAAAGTGCTAGTCGTGAATGCCTCCGCCCCACCATGTGTACCTTCGATTCCTCTAAGGGTAATCCTGAAGAGAAATGAATGGGTCATGGAGTATTTATGGGGCGGAAGACATTGTCCGCTCCATGTCAGTATGCTAAGTCTTTCTGATCCCCTCTACAAAGGCCACTGGGGCAAATCTTCCAGCCTCTGAGGCTGAGTTACAGGGAAGAGAGAGGCTTCCTCCAGGTGACCTGGCAGGGAGGCGAGAAAACTGACAGCAGCCTGCCCGTCAGTGCAGGGACACCTGAGCAGGATGGCTTTGCCTTCCCCCACCTATGGATCCCCATCAGAAGAATACTCTCAGATCAACTCAAACTGAGACCAAACCAGGCAACAGAGAAACATAACACCTGCACCTAAAGGTAAGCAGCAGCTTGAGAGAGGAAAAATCATTAGATCACACACCCGAGGAAATAAAACTGCTAGGAGAGACATGAAAAGGAAGTTTCAAAATGCACTTAAAGTACCTAAATGCATCTACAAACAAATACTAATATTAATTAATTAATACTAAAACGTATAATTTCCTAATAAAAAATTCAGAAGGTGAATTAAAGGAGAAAAATGGTCACTGCCATTAAGATCTAAATTAATGGTCTTGGAATTCATGAACAAGAGCAAGCAAAAAGTCAAGAAAATGGAAATTACGTCAGAAAAGCTAAGAGGTTTGACGAATATATTCAGGACATTTAACAGACAAATTATGGGAGTGACAGACAAATAACAGGAGTTCCAGAAAGAGGAGGAAAATAGAAAGAAATAAAATAATGAAATAAATAATACTAAAACCAAACTAAAACAAACCAAAAAACTCCCACAAGCAAACAAGCAGGAAGCTTTTTACTTGAGTAGGCAGACCTGAGTCTGGAAGCTAAAAGGTACACTGAAGAGACATCACAAGGAAGTAGTCATATCCTGGTAAATCTCCTCAGCTGTGAGGCTAATTGGGAAATCACACAAGCACCGAAACAGAGGGAACAAATAACCTACAGGGGAAAATTCATAGCCTCAAGTGCTTTTACTATTAAAGAAAGACATGAATAAAAGAACTTAGGATTCCATTTAAGAAATTATACACAGATCAAGTTTACAAACAAAAGAAAGGAATAAGAGAAAATTAACAAAGACAAAAGGGAAAGCAAACAAACACACAAAAAAGTAAGGCTAAATCAATGTAAAAGCTGCTTTAAAAAAAAAAGATTGATCATAGAACAGATAAATGTCTGGAGCCTAAGGAGAAAGAAGAGATAAGGTAAGGAATGAGGCAAGAATGCAGGAGAAATGTTAAGAATCATAAGGGAATGGTTATCTCCCTAAAAGCAAATACATGGCAACAAATTTGAAACTCTAGAGGATAACAATGACTTTCTGGCAAAATACTAATGTCTGAAATTGACCCTAGAATAAACAGTAAACTTGAACAGATCGGAAATGGTGGTAACAAAGCTGCCATTTAAACAGGCACCCAGACCAAGTGGGTTGCTAGAGTGGGTACTAGTAATCTCTAAAGAACTGACCCTTTCAGTGTCACCCAGATTAGTCCAGGCCAGAGAGGAAATACAAAAAGTGCCCCAATTCATTATATGTAGTCTGTATAACTTTGATGCCACAGCTGATCTAGTAGGAAAAAATGAAAAAATGATACACCTATACCACTTTCAAATAAGATGCCAAAAATTCTGACAAAATACAGATGGTTCCCAACTTACAATGGTTCATCTTAATGATTTTTCGACTTCATAATGGTGCAAAAGCTGTACACATTCAGTAAAAATCGTACTTCGAATTTTGATCTTTTCCCAGGCTAGTGATATGTGACATGACTCTTCCGTGGTGCTGGGCAGGGGCAGTGAGCTGCAGCTCCCAGTCCGTCACTCCATCAGGAGGATAAACAAACGACACACTTAAAACCATTCAGCACTCAGACAACCATTATGTTTTCCACTTTCAGTACAGCACTCAACAGGTTACATGAGACACTCAACACTTTACTATAAAATATGCTCTGTGTTAGATGATTCTGCCTAACTGTGGGCTAATGTTAAGTGTCTGAGCACATTGAAGGTAGACTAGGCTAAACTGTGATGTCCAATAGGTTAAGTGGATGAAACACATTTGTGACATAGGATATTTTCAATTTACGCTGGTTTTATCGGCACATAACCCCATCATAAGTTAAGGAAGATCTGTATTAGCAAATATTACTGAGTTCTCAAAAACTGATGGGCTAAGATCAAACAAGATTTGTTAAAGGAATGTGGAAGTGGCTTCCTAATAAAAAATCACTCTCAGGGAACATCAACACCATCTAGTACATCCACCAACTAAGAGACAAAACTCAAAGAATCATATCAATAAATCTTAGAAGGGCTTTCATAAAATTCAACAACCACTTCTAATAAAAACTCAAAATAAGTAATAAAACTTTTTGATCTACTAAAGACCACCCCCAAACCAACCACAACTGTCATTCTAAATGATAAAACAAAATACACTAAATTGTTTTCATTAAAATCAGGAGTTAGATTGGGATGCCTTGTTATCACCATTATTGTTTATAACACTTCTGTTGTTAAATAACCAGCATAGACATTAGAAATTAAAACCACATTTTTGCTGACGATACAATTGTATACTTAGAAATCCAAGAGACTCTAGTAAAAAAAAATGTACTAGGTTAGCTAAAGAATTTTATAAGATGGTAGTATACTAAATAAATATTAAAAGGTAAGGCAGTTTCCCTCTAGCAATAGCTCTCCAGATGAAAATGGGTGAAATTCTATTTATAATTGTGACAAAATAGAGGTAAGTATCGGGACTATATATAAAAAGAAGTTCACAGGAGCTATAGGAAACTATAAAACCTTCTAAAACACATTTAAAAATCTGAACAAAGTTGAATATAGCATTCTCTGGTTTGAGATTACTTAATATTATAAAAAATGTTAATTGTCCCTAAACCAATATATATAAATTTAGTTCAATTCCAAATGAAATTCTAAAATGGTTTGTTTTAATTGCCTAAAATATTCTTAGAATTTATATGGATGAAAGAAATACCCAAAGATATCCAAGGAAAGTATTTAAAAAAAAAAACAACAACAGTGTGTGATTAGGGAAAGTTGGGAGATTGGCTTTGGAAATATGACAGGGTACTATCTCATCAAGGAAATCAAATGCATATGGTATGACATAGAAATAGACAAATAGGTCAGTGGCTAGACTAAAGAATTGGATATAGATTGTAGTATATATAAAACTATATGCAAGATGGATTGATACCATAGTTGTAGATGGATACATTAAGAGCAATCATACAAGAGCTCTTACTAGAAAAAAGCATGTTACCATGTAGGGAAATGGGAAAAGGATATGAACAGATAATTCACAGAAGACCAACTCCAAATAACAAATACATTAAAAGATGCTCTAAAGCACTGGTACTCAGGAAAATGCACATACCTCTAGCAATGAGCTGTCACTTCATACTTATCAAACCAGCCAAGAAGAAAGCTAACACCTATTCCTGGCTGCGGCATGGAGAAAGGAAAAGGGTGCTCTCAAACAGCACTGGTGGAAGTGTGAGAACTTTTCGTTGTTGTAAAACTGTCAAACATCTCGTAAAATTAAAAATATTTGTACTCTTCAATTCAGCAATCCCACTCTTGGGAATCTAGCCTACAGAAAGAGAATCACGATGAATTAAGGAAATATATAAAAGGTATTGCCTGTAAGATTGTAGGCAACAACTGGAAACAGAATGAATGCCTATTACAGGGAAACGGCTGAATGGAGTATGAAATACTCACACCAAAGGGAAATATGCAGCCATTCAAAAGGAATGAAAGTCCTGTCGAGTGACTTGGAAGAATTTCTACAAGATGAAGATAGTGTTTAATTGGATCCTATTTTGTAAAACAAATTAGAACAAAATAAACAAAAAAAACCCTCATGTGTGTGTATTGTATGTGTGTGCATTGATATAAGCGTGATATGAGTAGAGACGGAAAAGGAGACATTCAGACTTGTGCTGTTCACATAGATCACCTGGGGGTGTTGGGGTGTGGCTGAGGTGAGTGGGTGGTGGGCACAGCGGCTTTTACTGGTTGCAACACTGGAATGAAATCTGCAGAGAACTTCCCTTTGTTACTGATAGCTACACAACAAAGAGCAAGAAGTAGACATACTGAGTTCTGAATCTGTGATAAATTGTATTTTTTCCTTCCCAGAAGCATTTTCCTTATTTCTATCTGAATTCAAGAGAGTGATTTTGTTTGCTCAATTCAATTCTCTTTCCTTCTACTTCATACTGGATTTTTATATTCTTTCTCCAGGTCTTTATTAGGGTTTAGACTTGTTATGGTGCATATTTTTTAAAGGCAGCATGATGGGTACTCTTGTTTCCTATGCCCTTCCTGATGCTATTCAGTGTTTTGTTTGTACTTTTAACTGCAACAGAACATGTTTCCATGAGCAAATTTTACTAATACTCAAATATTCTATCCCAGGTTATAATTCCTAGGTGAGAATTAATTGTCTTAATGGCTTCTTATTCAGTTGAGGAGGATCAGGAAAGGCTACCTGGAGGAGGTGTGCGACACACAGTAGGCATTCAAATATTTGCCAGTGAGGACACTTCTAAACTGACCCTGAAGGGGCAAGTAGAAAATAGCCAGAAAAATGGGAGAACAGATAAGTTATTCCAAGCAGAGGAAATTTTAATAATGACAACTGGCGTTTATTGGAAATTCACTGTGTACAAAGTAACCTGATAACTACTTTGATGTATTAGCTCAAAGATTCCACACTATAGCCCTAGTGTTTCCAATTTACAAACAAGGAAACTGAGGCTTAGATTCAGTGGCCTGCTAAGGTGTCAAGGCCTCTTAAAACATAGTAAGTGGTGGAACTGGGATTCAAACCCCAGTCTGTCTGTCGCCAAAGCCTGAGCGACACTGTATAGCCTCCCCTAATAGCAAGTGTAAGAGGCTGCATTCTGTCTCCTTAATGTATTGGGTTACTTAACAACTCACCCCAGCATGACCATACTACCTGCCTCACATTTCACTGCCTAAAGAACTTAGTAACATTTCACACCTGGATGTTTGTGCCTTTTAGATCTTTTCGAAAAACGTTCAATGAAGCAATTTCTTAGCATTAACCTGCAGGTAGTCCCAGTCTTAATGCTATTCTATTTAGAGAAACATCTATGCATTCTATTCTGCTTTTAGAATTTTAAAGATCTCTAACTGTACTGAGAGTGGAAAATAGTTTTCCCAAGAGAATTCAATAATTTAAATATCTTTTTCTTCAATTATTTTTCTGAAAAACTAAATTATAGTAGTTTATCTTCATTAAAACTGTTCTCTTTTTTTTTTTTTTTGGTGGGGGGTAATTAGACTTATTTATTTATTTTTAGAGGAGGTACTGGGGATTGAAACCCAGGACCTCGTGCTTGCTAAGTATATGCCCTACCACTGAGCTGTATCTACATCCTAAGCCTATTCTTTACTCATGTAAGCCTGTCAAGCACTGAATAGCAAGGTAGTCAAAACCCTGCCTCGTTTTCAGCCCTGTCTTTGTCTGGGATCATTTGTTTACTAGGAACAGCAAGCCTCTTGAACTAGCAAGGAAAAGACGAGGAATTTACCTTAAGAATACCAGAATATCTCATAGATCCTAAAGGAATCAAGTTGATTTGGGTCTCCAAAGGAGCTAGGAAAGGAACTGGAAAAAAAAAGAGTCTACAGAAAGCAGTAACAAGAGTAGTACCATCTTACATAAAATCGGCCAAGATTAGATATTCCTGTCCAACTGGTCATATACAAATGCAATGCAAATAATTTGAAGATGCCTTTATGGAGCCTTCCTAGAGTCACATATCCAAGTATGACTCTTAGGAAAATGTTTGATGCCCAAGAATGATGTACTCTATAAATAATGTTTTCTTTTAAGTTTTCATATCTGATTTTAGGGTGGAATCTGACATGGACCTTAGTCACAGACTTGTGACTTCAGGACACCTCTTAGTTTGGAATGCATTAACTAACACATTTTAGGAAAATTCACGTGCCTACCCCATGAGTACCTGGTATGTGGCAGGTATGTGGATGTATGTTTATCAAATGAATCAGTGTCCAGTTTTGCCAGTCCTTCAAAAACCATACCACTCTGTATGGACAACCAAAAGAGTGTTTTGCCTCCTATTTTATTCAGAGGATAATTTATGTATTATACAACCTTGACTTTCCTGCCTGTGTCCTGCTGCCCAAAATGTGATAATTTTGTTCAACATTACTACTGAGGCAAATTATGAAACTCCAATCAGCCAACTTCCCTGGCACAGGGCTGACGGAGGGGAACAGAGAGAACAGTGGAAAGACTGAGGCTAAGAACAGATTTTTTTTGGATTGCCTGTAGTTTTTCACCATGGTCTCCGCTCACTTGCCATTATTAGCACGGGTAATTAATAGCTGCCTGGCAGGATCGCCTTTTATTCTCAGGTTCTATCATCTTACAAGTGAGATTAGTCAGGGCTGATCCTACTAAATGGATGTTTAGCCTAGACCCCTGGGAACATTCCAGGGGATGGTGAGTGGAAAAGCAACCAAGAACAACCAAGTGGCATCTTTCTCCCTCTGCAGGTTCCTGCTCTGACAGCTCACCCTGGAACATAGCACCTGTTTGTCCACAGTTATAATATGATATCATTAGATACCGTAGTGACAGAGTCCAATGTGTCAGCTTAGGTTAAAAAATATGTCTCTAGTAGCTTTCATGTCTGTTATTTCATTTTGTCTGGTTCTCATTATCTCCTATTTTTTACATTTCTGGATCTACAGTCTGTGCATTTGCTATATTGTCTTCCAAAATTCTCGAGGTAGGGTGTTGTTTTTTTTTTCCCCCAGCAATCAGTGAAGCTGTTTGGAAAGCAATTGGTTCTGCTGTTTGCTATGACCCTCAAAGCACCGTCCTCAAATGAAGGACCTGAAAACATATATCACAGAGAAGCTTTTGGCTCTAGTCACAAGCTACACTTAGTGTATGAGATACATTGCACAAAATTCTACCAAATTCTGGTCCTCATCAGTTAAAAAAAATGTAATTAGCAGAACACACAAATAGGCAGCGATAGATTAAGTATTTGTGTCCCCCTCAAAATGCCTTTGTTGAAATCCTAGTCTCCAAGGTGACAGTGTTTGGTGATAGGGTCTTCTGGAAGGTGCTTATGTCATGAGAGCACAGCCCTCCTGGATAGGACTAACCCCCTTACAAGAGGCACCAGAGGACTTTCTCACTCCTTCTGCCACACAAGGACATGGTGAAAAGACAGACTTCTGTGAACCAGGAAGCCTGCTCTCACCAGACCCTGAATCTGCTGGTGCCTTGATTTTGGACTTCTCAGCCTCCAGAACTGTGAGAAATAAATTTTTGTTGTTTATAAGCCACCCAGTCTATGATATTTTTTCTTATAGCAGCCCAAACAGACTAAGACCCAGGTCTTGGTCATTTCCAAGTTTAGACACATTTCCATCCCTGGGGGACATCCCCTACTCGCACTTGACGTGGGTAACTTTTTTGTAGTCAGCTCTGGTGTAAGTGCTTTCACTATTTGTGATTTTCACCATCAGATTATCCTTTTGGCCACACCTGTTCATACATTCGAGCTCAAGATCTTGAATATTTATTTGTTATCATATGCCTGCTATTGTGTGACTCTCAGAATAGTACGATCGCCTTGTTACATATACTCTCAATGCTACATGACCATTTATAAAAAATAATACCAAGTCACAGAGAGTCTCATAAACGCCAAGAGTTTTAGGGTATGTCTTCAGGTGCACAGGGAGATTCCTTCAACAGATGCATCTGTTAATTCATTTTTATCACCGCCTTCCCAAGCTGAATCAAAGAGCAACCGCCATGCTTGTCAGTTGGATGCCCCAGTAAACAGCAGCAACCATGAGAGCCATCGGAGAAGTGCATTTTCCTCTTTCATTGGAATTCTAATTTATTTGATAAGTTCTCAATTGTTGGGGAAAAAAGGGGTGTGGCCTTGTCCAAAGCCTGGAGAGCAGACTAGGTTTCTTTTCTGGGTAGAGTGACTTTTTATGGCTCGGTGCATTTCTCTTGTATTGCTCTCAGTCCTTTGGGTACTCCTTTCAGAAGTCTCCCCATCTCAAGAAATTCTCCAACCCACAAATAGATCCTTCTGAACTCACAGGTTGGGAAACCCATAGACCCAGGTTCAAGTCTCCCTCCTTAAAAGCTGGGACCCTCTTCTGCACCAGGGGTCTGCTAAGGATAACTTCATCCAGGTTATAGGATGACAGTGGCCCTTGGACTGGCAGCCCTGCAGAAGTAGGAATGGCCATGCTCAGCCATGTTCAACCCACAAAGAATCCATCTTTAAAATACTGTCAGTTCATTCTCCCCAAAACCAAGCCTGACCCACATTGACCCCCAGGTGCCAGCTCAGTTTCTCTGGAGTCAGAAGCATCTGCTGTTACAACTTCCAGCCTCCTGATCTTCTTCTTCTTTTCTTTCTCTTTCACCCACTCTTTCAGCTTTCCATATTACCTTTTAGCTGCCAACGCCTTAGATTTGCCTGTTGGGAGCTTGGTAGTTGGGACTTAAAACCAAAGAGCTGGATGTCTCAGGCTTTGTGTTTCCTAAAGTTCTCTCCAGTTGTCTAAATCTTTTTCTCTGAGGTTTCTTGCAGTGAAAGGTTATTAAGACACTGTAATTTTCACCTAGTGTATGGCTATATTGTAGTCTAATACTAAGTTCAAAAATTTTCATAGTTTAGTATCTGTATCTACATCTATGTTTCATAAAAGCTCACAACTCTTCTGCAGCATAGATTGAGTTTTAGATAAAAATTTATCTGAGAAATATTTATGTGTACTTTTATGTACCAGGAATGATAATACAGCAGTGAACGAGACAGAAAATGTCTCTGGTCTCCTGGAGTGGGCATTCTAGGAGAAGACTGGCTACGTAACTCATTTAGTCTGTAAGTCAGAGAGAAAAATAGTGCTAGAAACCGGAAGGGAGTATGCATTTGCCATGTCCTGTAGCATACTCTAGACACGGAATTGAAAAAAAGGATTTCACAACAAAATATTTCAGATCAATTACTTCCATTCAGGAAATACAGGCTCATTATTTTCTTCAAACTAGAAATTACTTTATCCCTCTTTTCTTTGAAGTTCTCTTAAATCTCTTGTTATTCAGGGTCTCTATCCAATTTCTCACCAAATTGCCCTATTTGTAGCTTCCAAACGTTAACACCCTGTGCTGAAATAGAGCCTATAAAATGCCTTAAGGGCTTAAACTGTGTGTGAGGCAGAAATGGTATTTAAGCCCTTAATGAAATTATGAGCTTTGAAAGTGTTGCATTTTGGGTTTATGGGAATCTTTCTCCACGTCTTTTTTTTAAGGGCGAGGGGTAAGGAGGGTGGGAAATACTCAACATAAATTTTATTATATTTATTGTCTTCTCTTTTAAAATACAATTTTCATGAACTAGCGATTTACGAACATTTCACACTGCCCGAAAGCATCTGGAAACTTCGCGTGTGTTTTTCCAACTCTCAAAGCAGTTTCTGGCTACTGGTCTAATTCTCGCAGGCAGAAAAGCTAAATATGTCTCTCGTTATCTCACCAATCTTTTTCCAGAAAAGTTAAACTGAAGAGAAGAGAAAATACAGAAGAAAAGAGCACGGAGGAGGAGAAAGGGAAAGGGGAGAAAGAGGAGGGGAAAAGGGAGCCAGAAATTGAAGGAGCACCGGAGCGGAGCATAGACTGCGGACCAGCAGACCCAGAGCAGCCACCGCGCGGAGCCGGCGGCGGCCACTGGTCCCCGCAGCTGCCAATCGGGGCGTAATCCTGTAGGAATTTCTACTGGGTTTAGCTGGGAGTCACACTGCCGCCTCCTCTCCCCGAGACGCGCGGAGGAGCCCGAAGGAGCAGGCTCGGGAGGGAGGGGGGAGGGAGCAGGAGGAGAAGAGGAGGAGGGGGAGGAGGAGGAGAAGGAGGACCCTGGGAGGGAGGCGGCAGCGCTGGAGGAGGAGGGGCGCAGCCGCGGAGCCACTAGCCCCGCTCCGACGCGCTCCTCTCCAGATACTCCGGGAGCTCCAGCCGCGCGGATCGCGCGCCCCCACCGCTCTGCCCCCAAACTTCAGCTGCAGCTACATTCAAGCCGTCTAATTTATTCCTCAGAAATCAGAAACTGAGCCGCGACACGAGGAACGAGTCCGCGGAGGAGTAAAACAACAGCAGAGCACGAACTGCTCCAGAGAGCTGCCTCCCCGGAGCAAGAACTCGGCGTCGGGAGTGTAGGAACCAACAAGTGAGAAGGCGCCGTGTACCGGGGCGCAGCGGTGGGCGGCGGGAGCAGACGCAGGTGGAGGAAGCGAGCGCCCCCGAGCCCCGAGCCCCGAGCCCGAGCGCCGAGCCCAAGCCCCCAAGCCCGAGCCGCGGTCGCTGCTGCTGCTCTGCTCCGGATCTTTCTGCGCGGGCTGCGCGGGGCGCTGGGCAAGAGGCTTCGTTTCTCCTTCACTGCAAGCGGCGGCTGGGAACAGCCGGTCCCCGGGGAATATGCGGCGCGCTTGGATCCTGCTCACCTTGGGCTTGGTGGCCTGCGTGTCGGCGGAGTCGGTGAGTGGGTCAGGCGGGGGACGCGCGCGCCGTTTACGGTGTCGAGGCCGAGCCGAGTCCGCACAGACTGGGGGAAATCGGGGAGCGCCACCTTGGGGATGCCCCCCACCCCGAGACGTGGCGCTCGGCTTCCGAGGACCTGCTGGGACAAATGAACTCGCTCCTCCACCCCTCTCCCCTTACCTTCTCTCAGAAAAGCGCCGCTCGCCAGAGTTGCCCCGCGGTCTCCCGGGATGAGAGCGGGAGTATCTCAGTTTTGTCGAGCCGCAGAGGCCCCTGAAGTCATTCCCAACTTCTTCACCCTCGGAGGGTCTTGCTGCGTGGCCGGGAAGGACCAATGGCAAACGGTGGCTGGAGAGAGGAAGTCTGGATAGGGCTGCGAGGGAACTGGTCCCCTCCGCGCCCTCCCCCAGACCCAGGCACGACCTGGAAACTTTGGGGTCCTTCCTCCGCACACCATCCCCCTGTGCCAGCTTTCCTACTCTATTGAATGCATAGTCTGGGGAGATGGGGTCCACCTTTAAGAAGCCCGCGAGTGTTGGGAGAGGAAAGTTAGCAGAAGTTCTTTTGTTTGATAGTCTCGGTGGCTGGGGCGAGGGAGCAGGCACTACGTGGAAACGCTACCCGCGGAGGCTCAGTCCTTGGTCCCGCGGCTGTTGCGCGGTACGCGCCCCAAAATGCCAGGGTGTGGGCCGCTGGGATCCAGGTCTTGCGGCGACCCGTCCTCGTGGGGCCGGGGGCGGCTTGCGAGCCCTTAGGGGCAGGAGGACATTTCAGCGTGGACTGCACTCGAGTGCAGCAGCAGTAGCAGGGTGAGGCGGGGTGCCTGTGACACTGCGCTCGGCCTCGGGTCGCCAGGCTGCTCGGAGACAGAGGCTTCCAGCCCGCCACGCTCGCCCTCGCGGGCCTTAGCGGGGGTGCATTGAGGCCCGGAGGAGTCTCTTCTCCGGCTCGGCCGGCTGCGGACACCCAGCCTCCCTCCGTGGCCTCGGCGGTGGGAACTTGGTTTCTCCTCCTTTGAGTCGCGTTTCGGGAGTTGGAGCTTGTTTCCCTGTGACGCCCAATGAGCGCCCTCTAAAGGGAACTGCCTCCTGCTCTTCCACTTGTCCGTGGCGGCCCCTACCCGGGGCGCCCGGAGCTGGAAGCCCCAGCACCCCAATTCCATCTGCAGCCTCATTGCGGTCTGGGGCCTCGGTCAGAGAGTGCAGCTGTTTCTGTTCCTCCTAGTGCCTCTTATATCCTCCCTATGCCACCTAATATAATTTGTCCATTTCTAATAAACTGAACTATCTCTTCGAAGACAAATAATGTCATCTTTGGAAGTGGCTTTGTGAGTTTTTTCCCCTTCGCCTTTGGTGTGCTATTTCTCTCTTCTCCCCCTCGCCCCCCTTTTTTGAGTTGATGCGATTTGGGATTGGGAAACCTCTTCGGCACTGAGCAGCAGATGGGCATTTTTCATCGGCATCGGAGCCCCTGTGTGGGCTAGCAGGTCCCCAAACGTTTACGCGAGATAGGAGAGCATGTAGGATTGCAGACTAAACAGAGTAGATGAAAATTTGGGTGCTCTGGCTGTAAAATAGAACTCTGAGCCTTATCGGCATTTCTCTTTGGCAAACGGTCATTCTGTCTGTTGGGACTGGTAATCTTCCAGCCAGTTATGAACTTTGGCTCTTTGGACACAAAAGGGAGAGATTCTCTGTTTGTTTCCGAAAAACATTATTGCTCATCTTGTTGCAAAACAGGGCAAAGGGAGAATTCTATCTAAAGATATACAGGAGAAACCTGCCTAAAAAGATATACAGTGCTAAGGAGGTTCCTTTTTGCTGAGTCCCGTTCAGGGATTTGCTAGGAAGTGTTACTGTTTGCAGATTCTAGAGAAAAACTGTCTCCTTGGGTTTTGTTCTTAAATCTGACAGTACTTAAGGAAGCTTTTTGGCTGAACTATACCTATCGTCCCTACTGACATCTTTCTTCCCAGCTCTGTGTCTTTGGGGTTGTAATATTTCTTATTTCCAATCAGAATTGGAGTGAGCTGTTCCACTGTGGTAGATACGGTTTTCAGTAATTGGAGTATCATTCAAAAGAGTGATTAGCTATTTTTAAAATGTCAACTTGAGACTGTAGCAGAGTCTTTGTTAGGCACTGAGTCAGTTTTCCTCAATAGAAGCTGTTTGAAAGCCTGGGATGGCCAATAATAGTCCATTTAAATTACTTTTCAGCCTCTGTTTCATATATAGCAGCATAAATGTTGGCAAAGTTGAAAGACTTACTTTTTCAACATTTAGCCATTATAGTCCATTATTTCCAGTACTCCACATTTTAATTTGAAAACTGCAACTGTTTCCTGGGAACTAGAAGTAGTGAGCATCTGAGCTTAAAGCCTCTCTTTTTTAAAAGGGAAAAAGGTAAAATGTCCACAGTTAGTGAGTTCTTAAATTTTATACTAGGCTCAAGGGAGAAAAAGAGGTTCTCAGCAACTAAGGCTTAGAGCTGTCTGTAAAAAGGGACTGGTGGCCCTTCCTTTATGGACGCTGGAGACAGCAGGGAGAGCCTGGTCATGGCGATGCGTTCAGGCTTCCCATCAGCCCTGCGAAGGGAGAGACTGACCGAGTGTGGCAGTAGTGATATGCTGCTGTTTTTCTATCAATTTTTTTACATGACTGTATATCTTTAGAAATAATACATTGCAGACTGCTATAAACACGTAATTTGAACTGGAAATATGTTTAAGGAAAGGAAGCTTTTTGAACTAGTGGAATTTTATACACTTGCCTAGATGCACGTAAATTAAAAGGAACTGTCAAATCATTTGGACCCACGCATTACCTCTCAGTGTATTATGAAAGGCAGGCATTGGAAAGTTTGCATTCGAGGGAAAGATAAAATGGGAACCATGTAACCTTTTGCAGTTCTTCAAAATATATATGTATTTTGGCTGTTCTAGTAATGGAGTTAAATTACATTTGCTAGGGCATCTTACAGAAACGAGGGCTCTTTCTCTGTTAGTTGCTGTTAGTTGGATATTAGAGTAGGTAGCTGTCATTTAAGAAGGAAAGATCTTATTAAGATTAAGCTTGCAGAAGATGGGTGTCCAGAAGGAATTTGAGTACACCGTCTGACTCCTACTTCTGGGATCTGGAGCATATAGCTTTGAGGGTGCTTGTCATTTGAAGGACTGTGTAATACAATTATACACATGGCACCTTGAATAATCATTAGTTTGGGAAGGATTTCAAAAGATTATTTAGGTTTTTTTTTTCCCCCTGGGCAGAACTAGTTCTCAAGTTTCCAGAAGCCCCAGAGACCTGACTGGCAGGCTTCAGGGGGCCTGGAGTCTTCCAGGTTGGCTAAGCCCCAGGCTGACCCAGCCACACAGAGCCCGGCCAGCTCTGTCATTAAGGTTTATAGGGAGTCCGGTTAAGCCACTGTGCTGTAGGCATGTCAACTGGCGGTGATCTTAGATCATGTGAGGAATGTCATCTGAGTTTAGATTCTCATGAGATTGTCTCTCCTCCATTTGCCAAAAATCAAACTAAAAGATCTTGCCTATCATTTTCTTCCCAAGACAGAAGACCTGCTATTCATGCCACTGTTGATGGTACATTCCTGTATTTCAAAAATCACCTAATTCTTTCATGCACCATAAGCCAAAGTAAAGTTGTAGAGAAAAAAGCAAGTCATGAAGAGTTTTGCTGAAAACAAGCCACTCTTTGTCAGTCACCTCTGCTGGTGCCATCATCCTAATTCTAGACTTTTGGATTTGAATCTTGAAGAAGGCCTTGGCCCATTTGTCTTTGTTGACTTCTTGGACCAGTTGGCCTCTAAGTGCACCCGCATGTTGTTCATTTCACTATCTTTATTTAGCATCGACAAAGTGCTCAGGATAAAGGCGTGAGCAAACCCGGCAGCCCCTCTGTCTTCTTGGAGCTCACATTCTGGCCATCCAGGCAGCATTCCCTTTCAGATTTTTCTTTATTGGGGCCTTGCCAGCTTGTGGTCCATGTCGACAGCCTTGTTGTCCTTCCTGGTCCAGGTGCTCACCTGCTGTTTGATTTAGCCTGTACCACTTTGTGTTTCCTTGTTATCATAGTGTGGAGTCTAAATACCTTTGTCGGATTGATCTGATGCCCCATAATATTGCATAATATCCCCCTCCCACGCCCCCCTGTCACTCTCCATCATGTCTCCCTGCCCTCGCCCACTGGTCTCGCTGTTCTGAACGCTCCCCGGACATAGCCACCTCTTCAGTGTTTCTCCTTTTAAATATTCCCTTTAAATTCAGTGGATCTAGCCGTTGTTTCTCTCTTCCTGTGAATACTAAGGGTATCAGAATCACTGGAAGTATGTAAAAATACAGATTTCAGGGCCTCCTACACAATCAGAAGCCTGAAAGGGGCAGAGTGATCTGTGTTTTTATGAAGCATCTCAGATGATGCTAATGAATTAGCCACATTTGGGAACCACTGGTTTAATTACATACTTTATTACATGCTGTTTTGTTTTAGTCCCGGGGCTCCTGACATTAAGAAGCTATATGACCCTGGGGACCAGAGTAGAGACAAAGGGCTTGGGCCAGGGAAGTGGACAAGTCTGAGTTCAGATGCTGGTCCTCTGCCACTTACTCCATGTTAGGACTTAGACAAGATACTAAAACTTTGAGTAACTTGAAAAAACACTTACGTGTGTATACAAATTGCACCTTAGAATATGGTGCCTTTATAACATGACCGTTCGAGGATTAAATGAGGGAGCATAGGAATGGTACTTGAGGCAAAGAAAATATTAAGTGTTTTTTTTTTTCCTTTTTCTTTCTTTGGCTTTGTTTTCTTGAATGTGAAGTGCGAGGGTCATATATGATGTTCTTAAGGCCTCTTTGCCCTCTGACGTTCTAGAGTTTGGCACTGCTGAGGGCAGGGCCCTTGTTTCCACACCTTTGATCTCTGTGGTAAACACCTGTTGATGCCCCGTATTCAAGGACAGGTGCATGTATTTAAGTGCAGGTGCTCATGGCCCGGGCAGTCGGGGTCAGTCTGTCTTGCTGAAGCTTGGCGTTGCTCTGGCCACTGAAGGCAGTGTGGTCTGGGTCACCTGAATCCACCAGCCTGGGGGTGGACCTGGGGCTAGTTTGCAAGTTTTGACTCTCTAGACCTCAGTTTCTCCAACATTGTAGGGTTGGCATGAGGAATAAACAAGACACTGAAGTCCAGCGCCTCACATCACTGTGCATTCCTGCTTCCTCCCATGTCCTTCGGCTGGGTTGAGATTCTAGCCCGTCGGGGGAGAGCGTTCCCGCGGCTCGGCGTGCTTGAGTGCCCCTGGGCATCTAGAATGAGGGGCATGGGAGGTGAGGGATTGTTGGGGAGCTGTGGGCAGCGGTAGGAAGTATTTTTATTTTTTAAGGGTAGAAGTGCACGGAATTTCTCCTTTTAGCAATTTGAGCTGTGGGTCCCACTATTAAGAATCTCCATTGTGTTTGACAAGTGTGTTTCTAGGGCAGCACTAGTTTTAGCAAGAAGGCTGGAGGGATGACTGCCTCTGAATGGAAAAGGACACTGTTGAAATAGACTGTGTGCATCTGTTTTTCTCAGATATCTCAAAGAATTGGTAGGACTGGGAGAAGGGGAGAAGCCTTAAGTTCATTGGAGATTTCCCTTTTGAATCAGCAGAGTGAGGCCAACTGGTATACCAATCAGTGGTGTGAGAGCCAGTTCATGGTTTTGGACCCCAAGCTACAGAAAAATGTTTTCACATTTTTCTATATGTTTTCACATTTCTTTCGTCTGCTGTTGAATCTCTTTTGTGAAAAATGTCACAAAGATGCAGTAAATGTGCCCTTTACAGAGCATTTTGATGTTTACTTTCTTTTCTTAGAGTTACACAGGTATATTAAATACAAACAGTACTGATGTTTGAGGAGTATGTGCAATTACAAGACTTTGGTCTCATGGTAAGAATGACATATGGAACAAGATATCCATTTATTAAAGGGAAGTTATTTTTTTTTTCAGTTTCTTCCCCCTCAAGGAGTTAAGTATGTATTTTTATACGATTTATTGTTAAATATAAAGATGATAAGGATAAATATACCACATTGAAGGCAAAAGTGAGGTTTTGCAGACATGTAATTAATAATCTTAATCCCCGTGGGACCTCAGATTCCCAAACTATAAAATGATGAAGTGACCTGGAAGACCTGTCTGTCTTGAATATTTATTTATTTTTAGTATGCTTCAGGGTATGATCGGAGCAATGTTAAGATTAACCTAATCAATAAGTGATTATTAAGTTCCTGCCAAATACTTACTATTTTATTACTGCAGCAAGGAATGTATTCGCATTACATAAGGGCAAGTCACTTCCACTAGCTGATGGTAATCAGTTAACATTGCTCTGAATAGTCGTGATCTAATGTCTAGTGTTTTTCCGTGTTTTTCTGGTACAAGCCAATGAGCATCAAGAGCAGTAGATGTGACTCACTTTCATTCTAGATAGAAGACAGCGTGACTTGTTGATGTAATATGGAGGGCTTTTCGAGGCGTAAGTCACTGAGGTCTCAGGCTCCTCGTTGGGTTTCTGGCCTTGACCTCTGTTTCCAGAGAGGGGCCTTCAGCTGGTGCCTTCCCTTGGGTGCCTTTCCACAGCGCTGGAGCCCAGGGTCAGTGCTGTGGAGAACACGGCAGAATCTAAATGAGCAGGCAGTGTGGTGAAGTGGCTCAGAGCCTGGGCACTGGTGGTAGGACTTGTCTGGGTTAGAGTCCACTGACTGTGTAATCTTGGGCAAGTTTCTTAGCCTCTCTGTGCTCAGTTTTCTCATCTGTTAAATGGAATATCCTAAACTGGATTCTTAGGATTATGTGTGACAGAAGAGGTAGGCGCTTTTAACACAGCAGCAAGTCCACACTCTATGTCACATGTTACTGTTACTCTCATTCCTGGTTTCCTGTCTCCCTTAAAGATGGGGGGGGTTGGGGCGGGGGCTTGGCACACTACTTGGGCTCATCTGATAAGCTCCAGCCCAGAGGGTGGCCCAGGACATACATGTTTGAGCCTGCTTTTTCATAGCGGGGTTCTTTCTTTGACTCAGAGTCATCCCTTCAAAGGGTTGGAATCAGCTCCTTCCAAACTCCTGTGAATGTTGGTATTTTGACCTCTTCCTGTGAGTCACAAGTGTTCTTAATGACATCTGGAATGGTGAATCCTTTCCGGAAAGTTTTCAATTTACTTTGCCCAAATTCATCAGAGGAATCACTATCAGTGGCAGGCAGAGCCTTATAGAATGTATTTCTTAAATAGTTAAGAATTGAAATTTGAAATGCCTCCTTGATCCAGGGCTGCAGAATGGATGTTGTGTTGGCAGGCGTGAACACAGCATTACTCTCACTGTGCATCTTCACCAGAGTTCTTTGGTAGCCAGGTTCATGGTCAATGTTTTGAAAGGAGTCTTTTTTTCTGAGCAGTTGGTGTCAACAGTGGACTTAAGATACTCAGTAAACCATGTTATAAACAGATGTGCTGTAATCCAGGCCTTATTGTTCCATTTATAGAGCACAGTGTAGACTTGGCATAAGTGGTCATTTAAACTTCATTCAACCTCAAGTCACCAACTGCATTAGCCCCTAGCGAGAGAGATAGCCTGTCCTTGAAGCTTTGAAGCCAGGCAGTGACTTCTCTTGTCTAGCTACGCAAGTCCTAGATGACTTCTTCTTCCGAGAAAAGGCTGTTTCGTCTACACTGATGTTTTAGCGCAGCCACCTTCATGAATGACCTGAGCCGGATCTTCTGGATGACTTGCTGCAGCTTCTCCATCAGCGCTTGCTGCTTCTCTTTGTATTTTATGTTATGGAGACGGCTTCTTTCCTTAAACCTTATGAACCAGCCTCTGCCAGCTTCAGCCTTTTCTTCTGCAGCTTCCTCACCTCCCTCAGCCTTCATAGGATTGAAGGGAGTCAGTGCCTTGCTCTGGATTTACTTTTGGCTTAAGTGAATATTGTCTGGTTTGATCTTCTGTCCAGACCGCTAAACTTTCCCCATATCAGTGATAAGGCTGTTTTGCTTTCCTATCATTCTAGTGTTCATGTGAGTAGCACTTTCATTTGCTTTAAGAACTTTTCCTTTGCATTCATTCACAACTTGGGCAGTTGGCAAAGAGGCCTAGTTTTTGACCTACCTCGGCTTTGGACATGCCTTCCTCACTAAGCTTGATAAGCATTTCTAGCTTTTGATTTCAAGTCAGAGAAGGGCAACAGTTCCTTTCACTTCAATACTCAGAGGCCGAGGTGGGTTATTAATTGGCCTAATTTCAATCTTGCATCTCAGGTAGAAGAAAGAGACAGGAAATGCCGGTCAGCGGAGCAGTAAGAATACACACGACGCTTATTAAGTTCCTTGTCATATGGGCGATGTTCGTGCCCAGAACAATTGCAATAGTAACATCAAAGATCACAGATCACCAAAACACATATAATAATGATGAAAAAGTTTTAAATATTGTGCAAATTACCAAAATAGAACACAGAGACAGGAAGTGAGCAAATGTTGGTGGTAAAATGGTGCTGATAGACTTGTGTGATGCAGGGTTGCCCCAAACCTTCAATTTGTAAAATATGCTTTATCTTTGAGGCATAATAAAATGAGGTCTGCCTGTACTCAGCCATTTCTCTAAAGGTGGGTGATGTGAGAGAATATATCATTGATTATTTCTGGCCCAGGAAAGTTTTCTCCAGGAATTTTATCTTTACAAATCTTTCCAAAGGAAATTATCATAGCTGGGTAGATGTATTTATAGAAGCCAATTTATAATAGCTTTTTAAAAAGTAGAAATAAGTGTACAATTGTAGAGGAAAGGTTAAATAAAATATTTTAAATTATACATTAAATATCTTACAGCCATTAAAATGTATTTGAAGAATGTTTATAACTTGGACACTGTTTATAATAGACAAAAAAGTCAGATTTAAAACAATGTATAATAAAACCTTGGTTATGTTAAATAGTAGTATATGTATCTACACACACATATATATTTATACTATGTATGTATGTATTCACAAACCTCTACATGTGATGAAATTTGCAGAGAACTAAATATATACACACACACACACTCACACACACACACACACACAAATGATTACAGATAAAAGTGAGGAACTCTGAATAAGACTGGTGGTTTGTATCAATGTCCGTATCCTTGTTGTGATATTTACTATAGTTTTATAAAGTGTTACCATTGGGGAAAACTGGGTAAAGTTTCCAAGACATGTCTCTGTATTATTTCTTAACAACTGCATGTGAATCTACAGTTAACTCAATAAAAAAGTCAATTAAAAAAATGGCGCCAACCTAGATGGTTTTGCAGACAGGTTCTGCTGCTCCTTCAAGGAACAGAAAATGTATCCTATGTCAAAACCAGACAAGGAAGAGCACAGGAAAACAAATCGATAGTCCAGTTTCACTTGTGATCACAGATGCCAAAATTTTAAATAGAATATTGTCAAACTGAATATGGCAGCCTATTAAAAGAAATAATGATAAGTCTAAGTAGGGTTTATCCAAGGAATGCTTCAACATCAGAAAAGCAATGCAGTTAGTAACAGTTTAAGGGAGATAACAATATGATCATCTCAACAGATGCAGAAAAGCATCTGATAAAAGTTTATCAAAATGTTAACATAAATGTCTGATGCTGGTTAACTGAAGGCTTACTGTTCGGGTTAGTCCATCTGTGCTGAAGGCTCAATTTCTTTGACATGTTTAGGAACCAAAAGGCCACTGTTTACTGGGTTGTTAGGCAACCGTCTCTGCTGGCATGGATGACAGGTGTGTGACAGCACAGTAAAGTGTGGGCCATAACATACATAGATCCTAGTTTGTGTGAAGTCGTGCTTCTAGCATCATCAGGTTTCACTTGTGTGCTCTCCCAAATCAAGATAACACAGCAAAATGACATCCTATGGAATGGGAGAAAACTTTTGCAAACAATGAAACAGACAAAGGCTTGATCTCCAGAATATATAAGCAGCTCATATGACATAATAAGAAAAAAACAAACAACCCAATCTAGAAATGGGCAGAAGACCTAAACAAGCAATTCTCTGAGGAAGAAATACAAATGGCCAACAGGCACATGAAAAAATGCTCAATATCACTAATTATCAGAGAAATGCAAATCAAAACTACAATGAGGTATCACCTCACACCAGACAGAATGGCCATCATTCAAAAGTCCACAAATGACAAATGCTGGAGAGGCTGTGGAGAAAAGGGAACCCTCCTACACTGCTGGTGGGAATGTATTTTGGTGCAGCCACTGTGGAAAAAAGTATGAAGATTCCTCAAAAGACTAGGAATAGACTTACCGTATGACCCAGTAATCCCACTCCTGGGCATATATCCAGAAGGAACCCTACTTCAAAATGACTCCTGCACCCCAACATTATTAGCAGCACTATTTACAATAGCCAAGACATGGAAACAGCCTAAATGTCCATCAACAGATGACTGGATAAAGATATGGTCTATTTATACAGTGGAATACTATTCAGCCATAAAAACAACAACATAATGCCATTTGCAGCAACATGGATGTCCCTGGAGAATGTTATTCTAAGTAAAGTAAGCCAGAAAGAAAAAGAAAAATGCCATATGAGATCACCCATATGTGGAATCTAAAAATAAATAAATTAATTTAAAAAGAACATAAATACAAAACAGAAACAGACTCATAGACATAGAATACACACTTGTGGTTGCCAGAGGGGCGGGGGTGGGAAGGGACAGACTGGGAGTTCAAAATTTGTAGATACTGACAGGAATATGCAGAATAGATAAACAAAATTATAATGTATAGCACAGGGAAATATATACAAGATCTTGTGGTAGCTCACAGCGAAAAAAAAATGTGACAGTGAATATATGTATGTTCATGTATAACTGAACTTGACACATGGTAAAATGACTATAACTCAATAAAAATGTTTTTAAAAAAGTAAACATAAAAAAAAGATAACACAGCAGATGATGTCAAAGGTTTTAGAATCAAGTATGTTGTGCTTCAGTTTCTGCTATTACCATCTAAAATCACATCACCTTGGGGAGGTTTCCTATCATCCCTGAGCTTGTTTCTTTAGTGTAAAATTGGGAATTACAGTATTTTGCTTTTGGGTTAATTTTGAAGATTAGCCTCAATAATGACTGAAAACTTCAAACAAAAACCCTGACAAACAAAAACACATTTGATTCTCTTTCCTTCCAGCTTTAAATTTTATGTTTCTGGAATATATTATATATGCATAAATATGTATGTTTCTTGTTTCTCACTTGCCTTCTGACCTTTGGCACCAATGGACATTTATTTTCACACGTTTATGACCAGGTCCTTTTTCACCAGGCAGAACATGATGCTGAATTATGTTTTTTCTTTCCTGCATCATCTGTTTGCTGGATTACATTCAGGTAAAGCTCAAAATAGACTTGCATACAGGTTGAAATTTAGTTAAGGCTTGAAAATCTAACATCGTACTTGGGATTATGATTGTAAAATGCTTAAAGGAGGTCAACGTTGGACTCTTACGTTGTAAACGCTGATTTATCTGTTAGGTTTACTGATGAATTAAAGACTTCATTTGTATCTCACTTCTGAACTCATTTAGATGAGAGTGGTATTTTGATTATGTTCGAGTTGATTAGATTTTGTAATTGTCCTGATCAGTTAGTGAATTAAATTTTATATTTGGTAAGTCAGTCAGTTAATAGTTAACTTAAGTTACTGCACATCAACTCTTTGCTTGTCTTGCAAGTTGATAAGAAATGACATGATACCTACCTTTCAAGCAACTGTTACCTGCCTTTGGATTATTTAGGGTAATTGCAGATGGGTTGGGCCCATATTCCACATATGCATTATATGGAGAATATGCATCAGTTTGTTTTTATCTGACTCTAGCTAGACATATCTAGCGATCAAAACTACCTGTGAACTACAGCTGAGAAGGACAAGAAGAACCTCTTATAGAAGTCACTGCTTTCCCAGAAAAACAAAAAACCTTCCCTGAAGAGGCACAGTGTGTTAGAGAGAAACCAGAATCAGACCCTGGATTTTCATACTTTTATCCTTTCCCTCACCAAGGAGCGACTTCTGAATATTAAAATGTACAAAAGACACAAAGAGTGAGAAATTATTTTGAACCCGAATAATCTATTGATATTTTTGTCGGGGGAGAAAGAAATCTTACATTTCATCCAGTTTCATTGGATATAAGCTTTGGACTCTTATTAAAGTTGAGAGCTGGACCTTGTATTTTGTGTTCAGTTAAGATCAAAGAGTCTTAGCTGAAGAATGAAAGAAATATAAAAGTACTGGGGTGATTTTCATTGTACTCTTTTGGATTCTGCTTTTTCAGTATGTAACAGTGGACTTTAGAGCTGGAGTTGACTCATCCCAGATCACATAGTTAGTTAGAGGTATAAGTTGGGCCCAGGCCATCTGATTTGTTACTGTTTTTTCCTTACCATAAAACATTTCCTTTCTGGCTCCTTCTCCCTCATTCCCTACTTTAACAATTAGCACCACTTCTGGCACATGCTTGATGAATAAATGAAGTTCCAAATGGAATATGTATTATATGTTATAATACTCTGCATCAGAGTGGTTTGTGTGTTTTGTGCAAAATGAATGATTTAAAGTGATGTTTCAATCATTTCTCAATTTTCAGCAAAAAACAAGTGTTCCTGCTAACTCTTTCATTGTCTGTGAATCTTTTGGCTAATTAGGAGAGGCAGGGCTGAGAGCACTGGGATTTGGAAGACCCAGAGAGATCAGGGGCTGAAGGCAAGTTGATTTGTGAATCTTAGGGAGATTGTGGAAACTTGTAGGAAGAAGAGGAGATAAGAATCAAAACCAGAAGCAAAATCCTTACAAATTAATACCACATTTTATGTGGGGAGCAAAATGCTGTTGTAGGTTGAGGGAGGAAGAGCATTCCTTGGATTTTTATACTAAAATTATATCAGTGCCTTCAGGGAAAAGAGTGTGGCATTTAGGGCCCAGGCAGAAGTGCTTTTTGCCAGTGTTGGATGTAGGTTTATCTTTTCTCCTGACATTTTTCTCTTGAGTCCTAATTTTATAAATCGTTGTGTAATAACGTGTATCTGACTTACAGTTTTTCAGAAAATAAGTCTGGAGGATGATATTTTTGAGAAACGGATTTGATTAGAAGACCATAAC
Source organism: Vicugna pacos (assembly GCF_048564905.1). Taxonomy (NCBI): domain Eukaryota; kingdom Metazoa; phylum Chordata; class Mammalia; order Artiodactyla; family Camelidae; genus Vicugna; species Vicugna pacos. Next base: position 6,996,070 of record NC_133011.1, read on the forward strand.
ATGAGAAATTACTACACTGATCACCTCCTCTGTACTTAGAACGATGTTGGGTTCTTCCCATTCCTGACCTATAATTGTCTCACAACCCCTCGGTGGTATCACTTGCCACGGCTGTCTTAGGTGACCGAGCAGAAGTCAGATCTTGAGTTTTTCTAGCTTTATATAGCCCTGGCGTGATACTGTAATCTTTCAAGAGAGCAGTGAGTGTTTAAATGTATAATTCACCTTCTAATGCAGTCTGCTGGATGTGGCCCCCCCAGCAGCGACAGTCAGACCCTTCATTTGCCTTGGTTGACCTAACATTCGAAGTCACCCATGGCCTGATTTCTTTATCAACATTTAGCATCTTACCTTGAGGTCTTCTCTCCGCGGGCTTCGGTCTGGTGATGGGAGGACTGAGGAGTAGAGTGAACGGGAATCTCCGCCGGTATCTGGCTGTGTGGCTTTGTGCAGTTTGCTTAGTCTCTCTGTGCCTCAGTGTCTCCTCTGAGAACATGAGTCACCGTGGCCAGCTCATCGAGTTGCCCTGAGGATGAATGAGTTACAGCATGTCAAGCATTTAGGAGAGTGCGGGGCGTGGGGCCGGAACTAGTCTCAATATTGACGCTGATTGAAATGGATGGCTAATTAGGTATGCTCATCAAAGAAGAAGGGATCCTCTTTTGAGTTTTTAAATCTGAGACAGAGAAGAATGATGGTGCCCCTGACCAGATAGGAAAGACTGAAGGAGAGGCTGGAGTTTTTTCTTTTCCTATTTTTTTTGTGACTCATGTTTCGGTGAAAAGAAGAGGTGTTTTCCTTTCCTAGCTCTTAGTTCTCACTCATCTGGATAGGGACGAGGATGTTCTAGATCAGTGGTTCTCAGCCTTTCCCGCACATTAAATTCACCCAGGGAGCTTTTACAAGCTCTCTGTGCCTGGGCCCCACCCAGGACCAATTAAATCTGAATCCATGGGAGTGGAGCTCAGCCAACAGTGCAAGGCTCCCCAGGTGATTCTCACGTCCAGAAGATTTGGGAACCACTGCTCAGGTGATGCTTCTTCTGGGTCTCCTCCAGCTTGCAAGTCTGGCAGGTTAGGTTTTGTTTTCTCAAACCATGCTCTCTACTGCACGTGTGACCACATCGCAGGGAACGCAGTGGCTTCCTGGGTCGGGTCTGTTCCCCTCACGGTCTTAGCTGCGGAGAATCAGGAAATGCTCTCTCCCTGCAGCTTTTCCTTTTTCTACTCTTCTCGTCAGCATCTCTTGCTGCTGTTTCCTACTCTTCGGATACTTATGTTGGTGGATTAGGACACATTTGAGGGCTCTTCAGATGAGAGATTATACATGACTAAATTGAGTTTATCTGAGAATGTCGTAAAAAATTTGAAATATCTGCCTTTCCTTTTGAAAACTTTCCTTAGTGGAACAAAGGATGCTTGTCCTCTGGGCCTGGTTGCAGAAAAGCGTGTTTGGTCAGCTTATTAGATTTGCCTGAGTTCATGCTTTGAATGGGGAGATGGTGTGTTTTACTGATTGGAAATGTATTCTTGGACGTGTCTGAATGTGCTGGTCGTGTATAAGCCGTGCACACGTGTCTTAATGATGGCCCTAATTGTAACTGCACTTCAGTTCAGTTGCTTGGACCTGGTTCAAGTCGAATTAATTTCACGGAACTCTACTGTTTCCGGTTGAAGTCGGGAAGAGCGAGTGCTTTAGGCTAGTCCTGTGAATAAGACATCTGAGTTGTCTTTAGTTCTTGCTCAAGTGAAAAAGCAGCAGCCCATTATCTAATCTATTCATGGTTTACTTTGTTCAGATATCTAATTTGGGAGCATGTTTGCCCTCAGTCAACTCTGAGACACAATTTTCCATCCCTTGAATAAAAGGGGGTATCTTTAATTGACTCGGGGAAAAAAACCTTTTTTCAGAATTCTAGAGTTCTCAAAGCTTTTAAAAATGGCTCTGCAGGATAGCATTAAAATGCTGACCCTTTAGAAATTGCCACTCAACGTGTATCTGTCCTACAATAGAGTTGGAGGAAGTATCATTCTGAGTGAGCTGTTAAAGTGAGCTCTTGGTAGGATTCATAGGCTTTTAACTCCAAGGCGCCTGTAATAGCCAGAAGGAAACTCAACATTACTGTTTATTCTTTTGGTGACAGTAGGGTTAAATGTGTCTTTACAAAGTATTAAGCATGCACTGAGACTTATCTTAGAAATTAAGGAAGTGGAAATGTGAATTTTGCTCCCCTCCCCCAGTGTATTTATGATAGATGTTCCAGAGCATTGATAGAATAAAACTGGCAGATAAAGCTGTTTGTTCTCAGTGGAAATTGAGGTCTGTGCAGGAGTCATTATGTCTAGTATTTGGTCAGTGCTTCTCAGAGTGTGGACAGATGAGCAGCATCTGTGTCACCTAGGAGCTTGTTAGAGATGTGAGTCTGGGGGCTGGGTGTAGCTCCGTGGTGGAGTGGGTGCTAAGCATGCAGGAGGTCGGGTTCAATCCCCAGTACCTCCATTAAAAAAAAAAGAAAAAAAAGAAATGCAGGTTTTGGACGTAACTCCGGACCAACAAACTTATCAGAAATCTAGGGGTGGGGCCCGGCAATCAGTGTTTGGAAGCCTGCCAGGTGGATCCTGTGGTATGCTGGCGTTTGAGAACTACTGAGAAGTGGTCCTCACCCCTGAGGGTCCATGCACCATGGAAGGAGGGCCCCTGGCTGTGGGGCGCAGGTATCAGTGCTTTTTTTAAGCTGCGTTGGTGATTCTGCCGTGCTGCCGCTGGGCTTGCAGACCGCTGCCTGAGGGCGTTCCTGCTCCAGATGTGCGCCCTGGATCACCTGGGAGGGAGCTCATAGAAATGCAGAATCCCAAACCCCACTTGAGACTGCTGACTTCTGATTTGCATTTTAGCAAGACTCCTGGTGACTCAGAAGCACATTGAAGTTGGCAATACCCTATAGAAACAATGAGTTTTCTTTTTTAGAAGTCAGTCCCTAAAATGCCCTTAATTTACAGGTTTGTGAGGCAGCAGTGTAGCTGCTCTGGCTTCTGCCTGGTGTTGACTCAGGGAAGTGGGCATTGATTGGGAACAAAAGGATGGCTCAGTAGCTTCAGCTTTGATCCTAGGATCAGCAGATGTAACCATAGCCCATGAGCCCTCATCATTTGATAGCCGTTAAGACAGTTCCAGGTGCAAGTAACAGAAGTCCCCCCAACTCAGACTGGCACAAGCAATAAAAAGGAACTTTTGGGCCAAGATAATGGAGAAGTCCAGGAGTAGTTCTGTCATCAGGCTGGGCTATCTCAACAGGCGGAAGTATCGGCCTCAGGTTTTACATCTCTCAGTGCAACTTTCCTTTCTTAGATTTAGTCCCAGGACTTACACTAATTAAGGTAACAGATCAGCTGTTGCTAAAAGGAGATTCCTCAAATATAGTGGCTTAAAATAGATGTTTTATTTCCCTTTGACATAATAGTCCAAAGACAACTGGTGGGATGGCTCTACCGTGCTCACATGCAGCTCTTATCTGTGGCTCAAAGGGGGCTGCTCCATCTTTACTGTCCCCCAGCCAGGGGAAGAGTCAAGGGGAGGACAAGCCCGTTCCTGTTAATGCCCTGGCCAGGAAATGCACACTTCGCTTCCGCTTAACATCCCCTTGGGCAGAATGGAGTCATGATCGCACAGGATGCAGTGCAGGCTGGGAAGTGTACTTTCTACATGTGCCTAGTAAAAATCTGGGGAGGTCATACTACTAAAGAAGGGAAGATTCTAAATGATGATGACAACCGGGAGAGACCTCCCCTTGTGGCGGTAAGATGTGGCCTGGCAACTCCAGGCTCACAAACAGCCTGTGTTCTCAGCAGTTATGGTAGAAAGAGCTGCTTTTTCCAAATTATTCTAGTAAGAATCTGAGAATAGCTGGTCATTGACTCTTGATTGGCTTGATCTGAGTGCCTCTGGTCAGTCCCTTCACCTGTGCTCCGGCTCTTAATGCAGTAACTTCTCTCTCTTTCAAGCCTGATCTTCACCTTGCCTGATTTTGCCAGGGTAAGTTGTTACACTTACACTCCTGAGGACGTATCTTGGAAGTGGGTGCATATCTTAGAAGTAGATTTGTATTTTGAAAGTGGGTGCGTATCTTAGAAGGGAGGTCATATATTGGAAGGAGAGGTCATAGATGTTGGAAGAGGAGGGGGTCATATCTTGGAAATGGATTCAGGCATTGCCCTTTATCCAGGTGAAAACGTCTGTGTACACCTATTTAGTGACAAATTAATTAGCAGGCTTAGTGGAGAGTGAGCACTCTTTTAACCTGCTTTTGTTCCTAAACAAGACTGGGAAGTGGAGAACTTGAGGATGCTAAAGCCAGGGATGAGGGAGTAATTACTGTCAACTTAGTTGAATATGAAGTATTTGAATATTACTGGCATATGAGATAAAAGGCATTTAAGAACAGACTTACTTGATGAGTTTATAAACATAGGCGACTGTAGCAGTGTACCTTTTGATGTCTTATTTTAATGGTTGGTAAATGTACATAAAGGAAAAGGTATATTTGTTTATCTGTGGCCGATCAGTAAATGCTTTGTTTTTAAACATTCTAAATGAAATGGTTTGCATCTTTAACTGCTGAAGATTGTATAGAGGCCGTTAGTACATCAAACAGTGATGAGTGTTATAAACTGCACTTGTGTTTACCTCATTCTCAAGGTTTTGTTTCCTTACACATACATGTTTTTATACCTCACTCACTGCACAGAAGCTTTCAGGTAATTTCCAAAACCGCATACTTTTCCACAAACTTTAGAAGAAATGATATAAATGGTTGAATTATATGCAGCTGGAGCATTCTAAAAGCATGCTATGTGATGCGTAAAGAACACCTTTTAACAGAGTTAAATGATAGGAAAAAATGCATCATATTCAAAATAACATGCTATTTACAAGCCTCTCAACTGAATACTTACTGTCTTTTTTAATAAAAATGTGGATTGCAGGCACAGCTGATGTAAATGAATTAAAATTTCATTTGCCCAGAACTTTGTGTATTACGTTAATAAGATTTACCCAAAACACTGTTGTCGGTTTAATAAATATTAAGAGCGTTTGTGAGATGCCTCCTGGTGCTTGCTGTTCCTCTCCTTGGGCATTAACTACATGAGCCTTTGTTGTTTTGTGCCTTGAGGTGTAAATAGAGACAGGAAACCCAGAAGATTCAGCCAAATTCCATACCATAAAGTATTTGCAGATGTGTTTAGTATTCACTCAGGAGAGCCTTTTAGTCTGTTTAATATAAAACTACTTTCTTTCAGCATCTCCATGTGCAAGAGGTTGTATTTACTTTGCTGGAAATTTTAAAAAACAATAATAAAAACATTTTCCGGAAAGTACCATCATCTAACAAGCATCAAGAAGATATGATGTAATGACTTTCATCTGACCCTTTGCCTCCTTGGATCTTTTGGGCAATTAGGAATGAAAGAAGTGATAGCTTCCAAGGAGACAGATTCTGATTGAACAAAATGAAGCCCTTTCTTAAAAGGCAGGCAGAGATGGACTAGACCACTTCAGAAGTAGTGAGGGCCCCAGCCTGGAGGTAAGTAAGTGTGTGTTTGAATGGCCATTGGTTTGGGATCTTTAGAGGAGATTCCACCTTTATAGCTTCCATCTAACCTTAGATTCTACTGTGCTTATAATATTTTGAAGTTAAATACTGAGCCAAGCAACTTGAAATATATTTTATTTCCTTTCCTGATAACTTGGTCTTAGACTGGGTACCATTTGTTGCCGTATTGAAGGATTATGGAGTTCTAGAACCAACTTTGTTAAACTTGATGGCAAGACCTCTATTTGCCAAATTTGGGGACAGTGTAACTATTGAAATTTGACATTGCCTCAAACTTCAAGTGACTCTGACAGGTCCTTAAATCAGGTAGAATAGCCAGCTTGACTGTGATGTGAGCCAGAGAGGTGTGCACCCGGGAGATAAGGACAACTCAAATCACAGCAAGGGGCCTTGAAGGGGAAGGACTTGAGGGGAAAGGAAGAGGCTTCAAAGGAGGATAGGCAGTCTCCCAGCCAGCATGGAGAGAATCAGGGAGAGGGGCCACTGTCTCCATCTGTCAAGCGTTTGGGAGCTCATCGTAGCCTCCCAAGCCTTCACTTCTCTATCACTTGGTGACATGCACCAAGGACCTCTCAGACTGGATGAGACAGTCATGGGGTATCACCATCACTTTGACCTGTGGGTCATAGCACAAAGCTTTCCTTATGAGGCTTAAGCAGCCACTATGAAAACATCACTGAAACTAATGAGGTTGGGAGCCATTTCTCTATCTCTTTACTATTGTCCAAATAACACTCCCTTTGTGTTTCCTTCTTTGTTCTGCATGAAGCAAGAGAATGCTGGACAGGTAGCCAGAAGACTTGGGTTCTTACCAGCTGACCTTCCTCTGTCGGTAACCAGCAGTGGCCACTGGCAAATCCTTCAACTTCTTTTGTCTCATTTTCTCCATTTGTAAAACCCATTGATCTCTGCTATGGTTCTATAATGGCTGTACTTTTTTTTTTTTAAGGAAATAATTTTTTTCCCTCCGTTCTATCTACTGCCTTGGAATAAAGTTTTAAAAATTCCAGTCCATGTTTTAACATTGTGTTCTATTCTCTTCTCCTTTCTCGACCAAGTAAGTTGGTTACAGTTGTCATTTAGAATGCCATAATCTTTCATGACTAACCATTTCCTCCTAGAGATGCCACTCCATCTAGCTGCTGTAGCTCAGATTTCTTCCTCTCAGAGAGGAGGATGGAGGTTGGGGGTATGGGAAGTAGAGGTTGGAGTAGGGGGTGAAGTTCTCACAGTACGGAGAAGGCTGTCCACCTGTTAGAGACAGGAAACAACTGGGGTGTGCAAGCCAGCTGTCCTTGTTCTATGGATGACAATTCCCAGCAGATTTTCCCCCTCATTTTAGTCTGCGACTATTACACACTAGATATATAGTTTTCTTGTCCTGGAATCTAATACTTCTATTAAAAGCTGTGCACTCCAGAAAGCTCAGATGGCTCAAGTGCTGTATTCTGGGGGTCTCTAGGATTTGATGAACTTCCTCTTCCAGAGGCGAACATTTCACCCAGAGTGATCTATCTACAAACTTTCAGATTTGAGTATCTCCCAAATGCCTGTGAAATTGATGGCCAGAATTATCCCAAGGCAGGTGAAAAATGCTGCCCAACTGTGATCATGACACGCCCACTGACTTACAGCTCATTAGCCTCAGGACCACCCGAAGGAGCCTTTCCAGATGGTTGGGTCTCCTTGCCCAAAGTGTTGTCCTCACACTGCCTGTGTTAGAATCATCTTGGGAGAGGGGAGGGATGGTTTGTCAAAAATGCACTTTCTTGGTTCCCACCCTCGACTCTGCATGTTAATGTCTAAACACAATGAAGTTAGGGAATAATTGCTTTAGGCTGAAAAACTGGAAAACTTGGAATGACTTTCTGTGGACCCCACCTCTATGCTAATAACCTTCTTGGTGTTTTTAGTTCTGGTCTAAAATGTAAAATTTGACACAGCTCAGGATCAAAACATACCTTGCGTTATCTGGAAATTATTTCTTTATTAAAAAATAGTTTATTTCGGCACGCAGTAGGAAAACTGGCAAAGTCTTTCTTTTATGCTCTTTTATGCCATTGATGTACATATATACATAAAATTTAACAGCCTAAGATATAACTCACATACCACAAAGAGTCACCCATTTAAAGTATACAGTTTAGTGGTTTTTAGTATTTTCTCAGTTGTGCATCAGTCACCACAACTAAGATTTGACTTTACAAAACAATTTGATTCTAGAACATTTTCATCACCCACAAAGGAAACCCTCTGCCCATCAGCAGTCACTTCTCATTCTGTCCAAATTCTGTGTAACTGCTAATCTACCTTCTGTCTTTATAGATTGTCTCTATAGATTTATTTTTTCTAGACATTTTGTGTAAGTGAAATCATTTAATATATGGTCTTTTGTGGCCAATTTCTTTCACTTGGCATGATGTTTTCAAGGTTCATCCATACTGGTGCAGGTCTCCATTGTATGGATGTGCCAGATTTTCTTCATCCGTTGGTCAGTTGGCTGTGTATACCTAGGAGTGGAATTGCTGGATCAAATGGTAACTTTGTGTTTAATATTTTGGGGAACTGCCAAGCTGGTTTTCAAAGTGCCTGAAATAGTTTACATTCCCACCAGCAGTGCACAGGGGCTCTCTCCCTCCTTGCAGACACTTGTTATTTTCTGTTGTTTTGATCATAGTCATTCTGGTGGGCGTGAAATGGTACCTCATTGTGGTTTTGCATCTACCTAATGACTAATGATGCTGAGCATCCTTTTGTGTTCCTGTTAGCCATTTGTATTTCCTCTTTGGAGTAAAGTCTATTTAAGTCCTTTGCCCATTTGAAAATTGTTATTTGTCTTATTATTATTGAGTTTTGAGAGTTCTTTAAATGTTCTTAATGCAAGTCCCTTGTCAGATACTCAGTTTGTCAGTATTTTTTCCCACTCTGTGGACTGTCTTTTCTTTCTCTTGATAGTGACCTTAGAAGCACAGTTTTTAATTTTTATGAAAACCTATTTATCTAATTTTTCTCTTGGTGTCATATGTAAGAAACCATTTCCTAAGTGAAGGTTGGAAGGCTTTATTCCTATGTATTCTAATGTTCTTTGTTTTTAACACCTACATTTAGGTTTGTGATTCATTTTGAGTTAAATACCAATTTTCGCATGTGTTATGGAATAGGGGTACAACTTTTTAAATTTTTCTGTATGTGGTTTCTTGTTGTTCCAACACATTTTGTTAAAAAGACTGTTCTTTTCCCCCACTGAATTCTCTTGGCACCCATCTTGAAAATCAGGTGACCATAAATGTAAGGATTTTATTTCTGAACTCTTGATTTTATTGCATTTATTGTATGATCTATATACAGTACTACATGTACATAAATATGTGTGTGTGTAGAAGGGAGTCTTCAAACAAACTTAGTTGTGATTGATGTCTTTCCTTTGGCATTAATTTAGATGGTTAGGAAGTGGGACGAATTAAAAAGTCAGAATTTGAGACATTAACTGTATCAGAAGACTTGGCCATGCCAGGGGTAGGGAGGGTGGGTGGGTAACAGAGTAGCAGCGTTGTTGGATTGCTGTTAGATTTTTATTCTTGTTTTTCTTCGTCCTAACATGGAATGCATTTCTGAATGTTTGGAGTGGAACACATTTTAGCCCTCTGGTCCTTGGCTTAACCCTACCAGTAGAAAACTCGGTTAAGTGACCTTCATGGACTCTGACTGCCCTCCACACTGCACACAGATTCTCTGGGCCTGGGTTTCTTTAGCTGTGAAATGAAGGAGTTGGCTAGATTCTAATGCTTACCCTGTCTGCCCCCTCAATCAGCTTAAAATTCTGTGATTTGTGTACCTGGCCACCCCTAAAAAAATGGTATGATTTATCTTAGTTGTCTCTGCATGTAACTGAAAGAATAAAAACATAGCCTACTAATTTTCTCACATTATGTTGGTGGTTCTGGTGAGAAGAGGCAGGGCAGCAAATAAATGGTGGGATGGAAGCGACCCAGTCTCTTAGTTTAATGGTATAAAAAGCCTAGTCCTGTGTTCTTTGTGATGTTTCTTGGTTATTTTAATTTTTAATGATAAAATGCATGACAGAAAAAAGATTTTGTTGTGACACTGTGTGCTTCTGCCTTGTGGATACAGAGAGAGCAGTTAACTTACAGATAAATAGCTGGAACTTCTTTCAGAAATGTCTTATTTTTATTCTTGGGTTCGTGGGAATTTTAGAAATATAGGCTTTTAATTGTTCACAGCTGGTGCGTGAATATAGCGGTAATAATAATTAGAAATAAAATGGTTCACCTCTGAAGTTGTTAGTTTTAATCCACTAATTGTTTTTGATCTGAAGTCTGGCAGAGTCTAAGAGTGGAGCACTTGGAAGAGGTCCACGCTAGTTTTCGGTCAGGGAGTGTGCGTGTCCCCCTTGTCTTGCTAATTTGTTACAGTGACTTCACTGGTTTGATTTTAATGTCTTCCACCTAAAAGCACACACACAAAACCAGCCCACCCTCAACAAAAATCCATCCAGACATCCTCACTGCAGAGCCCTGAAGTAGATGGAGCCATGAGCCTGTATCAGGCGTATCTGGGGAGCTTGCTGCCCCTCTGCAGTGGGAACCCCGCCCGATGGAGATGACAGCCTTGTTAGGAGAGGAGGTGAGCTGGACTTAAGCTCCTGTGAATGGAGGCTGAACACCAGTGCGGCACTCCTTCCTTACTTCCCTGGGATAAAAAGAACTCTTCCAGTTCCCTAGGTGGTAGACCCAGATCATAAAGCTGAGTTTACACATTCTTTATCCCTCCCACCTTGCTTTTTGTAAAGTCTTCAGAGTCCAAAGTATTAAGACAATTTATTGGTGGAATTTACTCTCCATGGTTTCCTAATGGTCCATCATAGAGAAATTTTTCTAAATGATAAATATTTATTAGAGAATAAGTATTTTAAAACGTGTGTTTTGGAATAGTGATTTGGTTGGAAGGAGTAGTCCAGGAAACTTTAAAACAACAACAAAATAGATTTCATATGAGAACATGTAGTTACATCAAGTTGTCAAAAGATACCCCTTTTACCTTGGATAACTTGGGGAGAAAAAAACCTTTAAATTTACACTTCATATGGGAAAGGAATGTAAATGCTAATTTATGTTATTTTTAGAAGTAGTAATGTCACATTAATTATATGAGCAAATTGATAGCTTCTCATAATTTATGCTGGCCACTAATTTGGCTGAGGCAGTCAACAGTTGTTACCTGGAACTATCCTTTTTTTTTCTTAATTAAAAAAAATTTTTTTAGTTGAAGTATAGTCAGTTTACAATGTGTCAATTTCTGGTGTACAGCATAATGTTTCAGTCATACATGAACATACATATATTCCTTTTCATATTCTTTTTCATTACAGGTTACTACAAAATACTGAATATAGTTCCCTGTGCTGTACAGTAGTAGGACCTGTTGCTTACTTACTTTATATAGTGTTGGAACTGACTCTCATAACACATCCTCTTCACTTTTCTCACAGGACTTCCTGGAACAAGACGACTTTTGCCAGGTAGAGTTGATAGAATCTTGCCAAGAAAACTTGGTAATGACGACTTTTTTACTTTTGAATGAGTACACATTGTTAAAAAAAAAAAACAACTCTTGAAACTACAAATAGGACTTTTTACAAACTTAAGATGTGAGTCACATTGTATTTCCAGGAAAACAAGGTGGAATTGTTTTTACTTTTGAGGGCCGTGAAAGTGACGTAGAGAGAGGTTGTGACTTGGTGGAAATGCTAGATCAGTGTTAGGAATTAGTGTGAGATACATCAATGCAGCTTTTTTTCTAAGTGGATGATTTTAGTTCTACTCACTTTTGCTATTTCATGAAATCTGGTCTGTCGTAGTGTATAGAGGGACAGCAGTAGTCCCTTCAGTAAGGAGGCCCGCGTCCCTGCCCCTCGAAGACTCTCTTCCCACCCCAAGCTGTTTATATGGGATCAGCATGTGGACGCTGTGCATGCTTATGTTTTTGAAGTGTTTGCTTCTGGAGAGCCAGCTTGAAAAAGGAAAACAGGAAAATCCATTGGCATTTTGAGAGTTGAATCCACAGAAGATGTTGTTTGCAATGTGCCAAAAACATAAGGTCCAAACAGCCGGAACAGGCCTGGTGCCAGGCAATTTCACTGTGAGAGAAAGAGGAGGTCTGAAGCCGTCCTTTTAGGATTATCTCCAACCCAGCAGCTGCTGTCTGAGTTTGATTATGCACATCCTGCTCTGGGAGACCTGCATTAACCCGCCGGCCCCTGGGGAATGTCAGGGCTCCCTTTTAAACAAAAGACTCTTCCCCTGGACACCCAAGGGCAAAAGCCAAAACAATATGGAGGTTAAAAGAAGGTGGAGCTTTTTGAAGATTGGATTGGAGAGAACAATCCAGGAAGGAAACTGATGGCAGAATTTCGGAACTGCAAGAGCCTTTTAAGACCCTTTAATTTTGCAGATGAAGGAGCGGAGGCCTGGGGAAGTTACGTGATTCGCCCAAGGAGAACCAATCAGAACTGAAATCCAGGTCTCCTGGTCCCCAGGTTACAGCTGTTTTGTACGGTACCGCATTCTTAATGACATGAATCTCACGTCAGTGTGAATGATCCATTTTGTATTTTTGAAAATTGAGCTGAAAGAGAAGAAACTTTTAAAAAGCATTTGGAATGAGGAGTTAACCAGGCATATGCAGAGTTTCCTTTAAGGCAGTAGCATTTCACCAGTGGGGAAATCTTGATAAGTGCACCAGGAAATATATTATTCCAGCAAATTCTGTGTGTTACTCCTTTTTAAAAAAAAAAAATTCACCCTTTTTAATTTTGGGGGGAGGAAGTAATTAGGTTATTTACATATTTATAGGTGGCACTGGGGATTGAACCCACAACCTTGTGCATGCTGGTGTGCACTCTGCCACTGAGCTGTGCCTGCCTCCGTATATGATTCTTAAAGGCAAAACAGGCAGATTGGAGAGGTGTTGGGAGGCACAACTTGAGTCTAGGAAGACTGCTCTGCAAACTAGCAAGTGTGTTTATGTAATGAACTCTTTTTTGTTCAGCGATGGTGGTATCTGGAGCAGGGCTGCAGCCTCTGAGGATTTATGGCCTCCAGTCTGGAGAAGGTAGGTGGGCTCACATTATCTGTATTGAAGAATGTGTGTGGGGTCCTTGAGCCCAAGGCAGTCCAGGTAACAAAGGGCTTTGTCAAAGAGGATGGCTGTCTAGAGTTCTTGGAAAGTAATGTCTTGTGGTTTGTTTCACATCTGTGTTGGGAAGTGAGAATTTTCCCTGCGCTGTGGTTGTAACAAGGTCCCCAGTTTTCTTCCTTTTAAAGATTGGGAAGCTAATTTTTGGTAGAAAATAATACATTAAATCCAGGGATATCGCTAAAACGTGGATGGATGCTTTCTCTTCTTGCCCAATGAAAGGACTGAGCTGTTAAGAGTTATGACTGGTAGAATGGAATTATGTTTGACTCAGCAAGAGAGAAAAACCAGGATGACTTTATTCACTCACGTGCCAAGTGGATTTGGAATCTTTTTATACTTTTTTTTTAATAGTAGGGTTTTTCATTAACTATTCAATTTTCAAGGTTATGTTGACTGTGAGCTGAGTATGCTTCTCTGTATCCCACCATCCTTTCTGGAAAACTTAGAAAATACCACAGTTAAGATACTCACTTGAGATACAGTGGAATGTCTTTGTTTGCATTTATTCTCTTTCTAGGATTTTGGTGACATCTGTAGCTGAAAATTAAGAGGTGACGGGAGGTCTGGAGCACGTCCTAAACAGGCAAACGTGAGAACCTTCTTTTAAAGCTAAGCCTTGGGAATATCTCTTATTTAGTGGCCTAATTAGGACATTCCTGTGTCTGTTTATTGACCGAGGAGCTTTTGAAGTACAACTGTTGCAAGAAAGTGAAATTTTCAAGTAGTTACCTGATTTTTTTTTCCCCTCTGCCTGGAGAAAAGTTGGGGCACAGGGTGAAGCTATGTATTATTTTCGTTGTTCTTCACCAAAGACACTGTTTTGGGTCCTTTGGAAAGAGAAGGTTATCAAAAGGTCATTAATCTTCCCTCTGTTGTTTCCCTTAATTGATAGCAGTGGCTCTTTGTCCCTTTGGGAAACACTCTCTTAATGCTATTTTTATGCTGTAATGATATCAAAGGAGGAAACTAAAGTGATTTTCTCTGTAGGCAGTTATTCCAGTGTATGATATGTTATGAAACTTTTTGGAGAGCTGTTTAGATGACTAAGACAGGGAAAGTAACTTAAGGATCTCTGATCTCTGATTTGAGATAGTTATTAAGCTAATTGGATATTTAGAGCAAAATGAGCAGTTTCAGGATGTGGAGGGTAAGATAAGTCCTGTGTATGTATGGCTTTTGGATTGTCACCTCGACCAGAAGTAACGTCCCCCTGGTGGCAGCCTTCTCTGGGAAGGGGAAATACATATGTCTGTTTCTGGATTAGTTTCACACAAATGAAGTGAATTTCCCACCTGCTGCTCTTTGCCTGGGGTTAGAATTTTTCCCTTTCACTGCTTGTCACTCGGCCTTTGAATGGAAATGTGTCCTCCCTTTCAGAGCCAGGAGAGTCTGTGTAATTCATCAGGAAAAATTTCTCCATGGAGTTATTAATTCAGTTGGACTGTAGTCAGTGGCTCACCCTACAGTGATAAACCTCTGAATTTGAAATCTCTTTAAAAATTGTATTTTTCTATTCTTCAAAAAATGTATACAATTGATTTCTCAGCAGCTAAAAATCCCACATTGTATAGCACTGTCATTCTCTGTAATCTCTTTCATAGAAGATTTGATGGTGTTTTGCTGCTGAAGCTGAACCACATTAACATGAAGTTCAGGCTTTGGAAGTGTGGAAGTCATTCAGGAATAATGACTGGGAGAGCCTTTAGAGCTCCTTGAGGAAGGAAGATGAATGTGTGGTGAATACACATGAATACCCCGTGTTTGAAAATGTTACTTATTAATTTGGGTTGGGGGTTAAGCTGTCCCCTGGTGTATTGGGCCTCTTCCAGGAGTGGCGCTTGGAGTCCTGGGTGCTATTAGAGAGGAGCCTTTCATTCTCAGCATTCTGGGGGAGATTTACATCTGTAAGCCGGATAAAAATAGGTGGCAAGGTGATTAGTTTAATTGGCCCACTCTTATAATTATTCTGTAGGAGGTGTTGGTGGGATGGCTATTATAGCCCAAAATGCCTGGTAGGAAGGGGAGGAGGCTCATTGAGAGCAGCAGCAACACTATAAAACATTGGTTTATATGTGCATTTAATAACCAGTGACACTGGCACTGTAAGAAGGATGGAAGAATTCAGAATCCACCCTAAAAAAGAGGTGGGCCTTTTTTTCTAGGCTAACTGTGGGGAAGTCTGCTAATGATTTCTCTTCCCTTAAAATAGTCTGCGGGGAAACAGGATTTGATGGATGTTGTCTTGCTCCAAGTGTTTGTAACTTTCAGCTGGTCATTCATTTTTTTTTTTTTCAATTCTGAAATCCCAGTCTATTCATTCTGGTCATTCATTCTGAAGGTGTTGCAACAGACAGGGTGGCCACGAGGGTGGTGGTGGTTTAGCTTCTTTCAGAAAAAGCCCAGTCGAGGGTCATGTTGTAAAGTGGAGTGTTTTTCTTTCACATAAAAGGGCAGGGACTGTTAGACAGATAGCCAGCCAAGAAGTAGGGAGCAGGCTTTTCAGAACGTGCTGTGTTGGGAAAGTATGTGTGGAATGTCGTGGTTCAGGGACCAGGGGCCCCGATGTGAATCTAGGTACCCGCCTCGTGCTGTTTTCCCGGAGGCAGAAACTGTAGCCAGATGAACCAAAAATAAAATTGATGGCTTTATTGGACATTCTTTTCATGAAATTCAGCTTTCTGATGTGCACATATATCACTCTGGGGATGTCATTATACACGGCTGACCTTTTGTTTGAGGGAGCTGCTGCAGCTGGCTGGCTGTGCCGCTCCGCTCGGCTCGGCTTTGATTACGGCCCACATCTGTTGAGCATGTGAGATATATATATATATATTTTTTTTTTTCTTCTGAAGCACAACTGGCTAAAAAGATTTAATGGAAACCAGTCAGAACTTATTTCAGTTAGACATTACAGTTTGGGATCTTAGCTCTTTCGGTTTCAGATGTAGAAGTTAAAGCTTCCTCAAAGTTGCTGTTGGAGGCAGCATCAGCATGTCTCCTTGGAGGAAACTCTAATTTGAAAGGACACCTACACCCCAGTGTTCACAGCAGCACTATTTACAATAGCCAAGACATGGAAACAACCTCATGGAAACAACCTCCATCAACAGATGACTGGATAAAGAAGTTGCAGTATATTTATACAATGGAATACTACTCAGCCATAAAAAGAATCAAATAATGCCATCTGCAGCAACATGGGTGGACCTGGATATCATCATTCTAAGTGAAGTAAACCAGAAAGAGAAAGAAAAATGCCATGTGTTATCACTCATATGTGAAATCTAAAAAAAAGACACAAATGAACTTATTTACAAACACCTCGCCCCTATCAAGGGGAGAAGATTAAACAGTGAGCAAAAAATGAAAAAGGCCTTTCCCTTTTCATTTTGAGAATTAAGGGCCATCATAAATACTTGGGATCCATTGCAAAGACAAAGGGCCAATCCAGGGAACCCCAGATTGGGTTTTGTACTGACCATGCATGTGGCCATGGTCAGGGCACCTGATTTCTCTTGTCTCTGTTGGATCATCCATAAAATAGAAACAGTGGTACTGCTTCAAGGAAGGCTTGAAAGGCACTCCCAGGGCTCCTGGATCTGCAGGGAGCTGGGTCTGGCCACTGGCCTGGAGGGGCAGAGGTAGGTGTCCTCTGGAAAGTGATGGCGCCATACAACAGTCTTACTGGGTGACTCCAATTCCTAATTCTTGGCTCTGTTTTGAGATGTCAGAGTCCTGTTCTTCATTCTGTACAACTCCTGCTGATTTTTAGCACTGACCCATCCAGGGTTTATTTCAACAGCTGACTTGGTGTCTGATCCATAGTAGGTGCTCAGTTAACACTGGTTGAGCAAATGCACCCCATGGGGAAGAGGGACTTCGTGCCTGTTGACAGGTGGGGAGAGATCATGCCTGGGGACAGGTTTACAAGCTTCATTGTATCTGTCCCTGGAGTGTTTGCACCCTCTGTAGCAATAGAGGCAATGCTGCCAAGTCATAAATATCACAAAGAATCATTCTTTGTTTTCCACTGCCCTTGTCCTTGTCACTGCTTGTTTAGGCACTCCAGGAGATTCCCAGCTGTTCTCCTGCCTCTATTGGACACTTTGGCGCTAATCTCACCGTCCACTCTTACTGTTCTCTTTATCCTTCTAAAACCGAAATCTGATCACGGCAGTCTCCTTGCTACTTAAAGACCTTCAGTGGCTCCCTGTTGCCTCCAGTAGAGTGCACACTCCTTGCTCCTGGGGCACAAAGCCCTCTGGCCTGGCCCTGGTGCCTGTGCTGTGTCAGATCTCAGGCCTCCTTGGGCAGACCTGAAGCCTGCTGGGGGAGGGGGTGGGGCTCTGATCTGCTGTCTGGGGTTAGATCTGCTGGGTTTTAAAACCAGGAAGTTTTAAACCCATTGTGAATTGTGTCTCCAAATGAGCTGAGAATCATCATATTTGGGACACATTAGTAGGCTATACGTTAAAAAAAAAGATATTGAATGTTTGGAACAGGAGTATAATAATTCATGTTAAGTGACTGGAGAAAATTGAGATGTTAAGGGAGCTTTGCGTATAGTCTTCAGCAATCAATTCAATAAGAAGTGTTTTTCACCGCTCCTTTAGTTTTCCTGGAAGAATAATGTATATGTAAAGGAACATACATATACATAGGTATTTTAATTTGGAAAAGGAATGACACAGAGACTTGTACTAATGGAGATTACAACTTATTGGAAAGCTATAATAATAAAAGAGGATAACATGGGTGCAAAAATATACAAATACTCAAAATAGCACCGCTCAAAATTTTCCAGGGTGTACAATAACAATTCTGTGATAAGTCCTTGGGGGAAGGTACAGATTATCTGGTAAAGGAGGTTGTGAAATTGGATACTTAAAAACAAACAAACAAACAAACAAACAAACAAACCCCACACACAATCTGTTTAGATTCTTGCCTCAGGTCATCACCAAAATATCATTCATGTGGACTCATTTATATATTTTTAAAACACTAAACCGAAAAAAAAAAATTGGAGGATACTTGATCTCTGAATGAGGATGTCTTTTTAAGCCTGAAAGCAAGAAACTTAGTGATTGCCCAACTCGAGTGCATAAAATAATTCCTTTTAGCAAGGAATTATAAATGACTAATAATGAATCACTAGTGTCAAAAATGCAAACCAAAGCAAGTGTTCATTGTTCTGTCATCATATTAGGAAAGATTTAGAAAGTACAAATACGCATAGACACCCTTTCTAGAAAGAAATGTGATTTAAAATAAATTTTAAATAAACTATTTTTAAAGTTTTTGCATTTACATACACTGGGGGACTATTTCTATCTAAAAAGCTAGTGTAAGTTATTTAAAAATGAAAATCTCGTAGTTTTATAACTTTGGTTTTTCATCTTAGTTTTGTTGTTACTGTTGTTTTAAACATCCTTTAGCCTTTGGGTTGTCCAAAAGAGAGGCACCTATAATTTACTACTTTTAATCATGTACTTCTCCATATAAAATGTGCAAAGAGATAAACCAGTTCAGAAAACGTGTCTTATAAAGGAGATTTATGGTCCTTGGTATCCTAGAAGACCATGATGAGGCATCCTGTGTGAAAGACAAGTCATCTTAGATGCCAGTTTCTGAAATGTTCAAATTGTAATTCATAGGGTGACTTTGAACAAGCTGCTTGACCTCTCTGGGTCTCAATATCCTCATCTGTAAAATGGGAGAGTTGGGTTAGCTCACCATTTCCCAACTAGGATGCCGTGGCACAGCTGTGCCAAGATTCTCATGTCCCTGAGCCCTCGGGCAGCTGGACAGAGCCCACAGTGAAGCCACAGATCTGTCATCTCCAGCCAAGAGCAGCCATTTCTCCCAGTAAGTTATGCAGATACCACCCTAAGTCATAGTGAGTTGTTCTACTTTTAAATTCAACAGGTGAAAGCTAGGTGGAGGGGAGCATTTCAGGTATCATAATGAACCACTCATCCTTTCCAGTCAGTATTCAATAGCATGTTAAAAAATGAATGGAGGAAAAGGTTATCAGTAATTATTTCTGGTGGCAGACTTAGGGCTAATTTTTATTCTCTTATTTATAATATTCTCTATCTTTCAAATCTGCTGTTAGGAATGGGTTAAGTTTAAAATATGAATGGTAATTAAAAACAAATTCTCCCTGTAGCCGTCCTTATATTCCAAAGCTCCGTCAGTACAGGTGGCTGCCGTGGCTGTCAGTGTTTCTGATGAAAATAAAACACCGAACCTGGAACGATTTTCTCTTTATGTAAATATCCTGGGGCACTTGTAGCCCAGGATTTCTTGCTCAGTGCTTATTTGCAAGGCTGGTTTAAAGTGTTTGAAGTAACCTTTGAGCAGAAGGCTTGTCTGCTGAGGGAGTTCGAAGTCTTTTCCTTACTCAAAGGTAGCTTACCCCGAAAGTCTTCTTCCTCCCCCAGATGCTTTCTTCCCTCCCTTTTCCCTTCCCTGTGATCCTGGAATTATGGAATAATTCTTTCTCTGTTCTTCTTGATCCCCGGCTTGTATAGGTTGGATGTCCCTTGTGTCCGCTTAGCTGAGCGATGGAGATTCTGTTTTTAACTTGTCCTTTATTTGGCAGCCCTCTAGCTCCTTACTCATAATTGTCTTTCCTCTCCCACCTCCCTCCGGCTTATTTACCTTTTTCTGATAATGCATTGCCTGGAACTTTCCAACGTGTTAGTTTAAACTAGTTTGGGGAAGGTGGGCTTCCCCCCCCCCTTTGTTGGTTTTGCTTTACTTTGAGGATAAACACTGTAGACATCAAAGGTGTTTAAACCTTGTTTTCTCTTGATTTAAGTAGGTGTTTTGATTGGCTCCAAACATTTTAATTCTATGAAAAGTGTGATTGTTTTGTCTAAAGGATGGAGGTGATGGGCACATGGGTAATTCGAAGTGCCATGATAATTCTTCAGCAGAATTTTAGAATGATCAGTAGTGAGGCTACCATGGTGTATAGTAGTTACTTATAAAAGTTAGAATATACTATACTATTGTTGGTATTGAAGCTATGCTAACTGTAGATTACTTTCTTTTATGTGATGCTTTGGGGTCTTACAGTGTGCCTTGACATTCTGAGCAGAGATAACCAACTAAGATATTATGTAATAGAAATTTCTAATTGGTAGAATGCTAGTAAAGAACACTGTAATTACCTGTTTAATTTTTACAGTAATGTTGATTTCTTACAGTGATGCCATTGCAGTGTGAGCCATTGTAACAGATTTGTTAAATACTTCCTCTTAATACAGCTCCATGCTCGGCACTGCAGGTGATAGAATCACATGGTAGTTGGCCACGGGCAGTAGCTCAGACTTAAAATTATAGTTACAAGATGTCAGAGCTAATAGGGACCCCGAGGCCATCTAGTCCAGTGCTTCCCAGCTGTTTTCACATCATGGCACACATTGAAAAGGTTTGCACAGCTCACTGCAGAGAAACAAATGGCTGCTTTTGGCTGGAGGTGATGGTTCTGGAGCCTCCATTGTGGGCACTGTCCAGCTGCCCTGAGGGCCAAGGGGCATCAGAATCTTGGCACTGCTGTGCCAGTGAATCTTAGTTGGGAAATTAACCCAACCCTCCCATTTTACAAATGAGATATCTGTGATTACACATCGACACCCGGAGAGGTCTGGTGGCTTGTTCAAGGTCACACAATGAATTAGTGATGTCATAGTAGACAGAATTTGAGCATTTCAATCACTGGAGTCTGAATCGACTTCTCTTTTATGTAGAATGCCTCTTTATGGTCTTTCCAAGGTTATTAAAGACCATGAAGACCTTTTGTAGAGCATGTTTCCCCCAAGTTTACTATCTCTTTGCCATATTTTATATGGAAAAGTATATGATTAAGAGTAGTAAATTAAACATTTGTTTCTTTTGGACAATCCAAAGAATAAAAGATTTTTTAAAAGAAACCAACAAAATTAAGGTTATGAAACGAAAAAAAGTCCAGTATATGTAAAAACCACCAAACCATTGTATGTATGTATGTGTGTATTTGTTTATTGGTAGCACTTGGGACTGAACTCAGGACTTCGTGCATGCTAAGCAAGCATGTGCTGTACCACTGAGCTATACCCTCCCCCGGCCAAATCATTTTAAAATATTTTATTTATACAAATGAAAAATGTACTCAATGTATAAAACTTGTAAGTTTGGGAGTTACATTGCTTTTGAAGTTCAAGAGATAAAAGTAAGATGGAAAAGAAAATTTAAAATGTAAGTTTCATCATGAACCACCATCACTTATATTTACCAGCTGCTGACTATTTAAGCTCCATACTAGGTAACTGTGGTTGTCTGTTGTAGTTTTATGATTCACTTCTGGTGACTTCTGAGTTCTCCTTCCACCCCAGAGTATGACTCAGTGATTCTAGTGTAACTGGCTCAGTTCAGCCTCACATACGTGAATGTGCGTGCCAGTCAGGATGAGTCCTGGAATGTGGCGTCTCGTGTTCAATTCCTTGACTGAACTACAAACTCTGTGTGCCAATTTAGGACAGTTTATGGTGTGCTAGGGTTGTGCTATCAGATTGAGTTGTTCCATCAGTATCTCAACATGTATAGTCTAGACTCGCATCACCTACCATTAACAGCTGTATGACCTTGAAGTTCCTTCCTTGATCTCTCTCTCTGTCTCCTTTTCCCCATCTGTGCAGCGGGGGGATCATAGTCCCTGTTTGCTGGGCTTGTTGCACAGATTAAATACGTTTATAAATGCAAAGACTTAAGAAGAACACCTGGCACGTAGAAAACCCACAATAAATGTTAGCTATTTTTATTACTATTATTTGCCACCATGGATTGTCATTGAGTAGGGGGCAGGCAGGACCTTCAGGTGGAGCTAAGAGTGCCCCTACTTCTGTCAGTCTCAGACTTACACCTTTTATAAAAGTAGTAGTCACCTGACTGAGTGCCTGGGGCACCAGCAGTGAGACTCTCGCCAGGTACCCCCAGCTGCCTGCTCTTTGAGGGGTCTTTTCGTTGGGCTTTCTTCTTTGTAGAAAAATAAAAAGGAAGCCTACCTCCCGAGATGTGAGTGAAGTATATTTTCCCCTGTAATTAATGTTAAATTTTGGTCATTCTTTTGCAGAATGCCGTGTAATAAGAAGGAGGGATAAAGACTCCAAGTTTTGGTTTTTCTAAGGCCGCAAGTAACTGATGTCTGGATGGAATCGGGGCTTTTTCGGTCATGCGCTCCTCCAGAGAGGGTGAGGGAAGGCGCTGGAGCTTTGAATTCCGACAGGCTGGTGTATAGCAGTGCATCCTGGGCTGGGGTTTTCTGTCTTGAACAGTCCTCCAGTGGGGAGCCACCTCCTACAGGTGTTGCCAGCCACTGGGGATGTGGTGTAAGAGACTTAGCGAGGCGCCTGGAACACAGACTGCATGAACATGACCTCTCTTTTCTGATTTTATTGTTGCCCAAGTGTGGTGCTTTTTTTTAAACTGCTTCTTTGGGCAGGCTTGTGTGGTGGCCCATATGAGGCTGTTGATGCCAGTGGCCTTTTCATGGTGAGTTTCAGTGAGTGGTTCTCAAGCTCCTTGTCCTCTCCCATCTTCCCCTACGGACTTTTTTAGCATCATTCTAAGTTATTCCAACTCCTTAGTTTTGTCACCCAGGTTCTCAGTTCTCTCATCACAACCTCTAGCCTCACTATGCTCCTTGCTGTCTCAGTGTAAGTGTTCAGTATCCCCTCACTCATAGGATTCCCAGATAAAATACAGGGTGCTCAGTTAAAATGTCATTTTAGATAAACACCCAAGTTTCTTTTTTTTTTTTAGCATAAGTATGTCCCATGTACTACTTGGGGTATAATTATACTGAAAAGTATTCATTATTTGAAATTCACATTTAACTGAGCATCCCTTATTTTTAAGTCTGGCAACTCTGAGTATCTGTACCAGTCGTGCTGTTGTAACTCACTCCCAGAGTGGTGTATTTTGGCCTTAAGGACACCAAGAGGTATAAGAGAGGCTTCCCAGGGACTTCTGAGGCCTTGTATTGACTGCCTTGAAAAGAAAATGCCTGCAAGTTAATAGGAGAGGCTGATAGTCAGTAGGGAATTCCGTGATCTCAGGACATGAGATTTATATCTACTTTGATTTGGGAGATTGACATGATATAAAAAGATGGTCATTCAGCAGTTAAGTGTTGCATTCGGCAGTTTTATGAAACGTAGGAGTGGGTTTTTCATGCTGCTTAAAGGCGTGATATTGACCGGGAAAACCCAAGCAGGAATGATTTGTGTTTGTCAACTAGGAACATTTACGGAAATGTCCAGGGGGAATACCGAAGTAATCGGATGACATGGGCTTGCCCAGCAAGGAATCTAATTTATGGGTGAGAAATGTGAAGATAGAATGGCTTATCCCAACTTCTCTTTCTCTTCTTTTTGTTTCTTTTAATTTCCCTCCTTAGAGACAGTACTAAGACTGCCACTGCGGACAGGAATCATCACATGAGGGTTGGTTGTGGCCCGAATGCTCCCAGGGACAGGTTCCACAGATGCTCCCAGATATTTCTTGAGTGCCTTCTGGCTGGGGGTGGTCATCCTGTTTACTGAGTGTCTTGTGTGTGCCTGGCAGGGCTGTAGGTGCTGGGGCACCAGCAGTGAGTGACAGGGGCACAGTCCCAGTTCCGTGGAGCTTGTGTTCCATCATTGTGGGCGCTTTGAGAAATACAAAGATGTCCCAGGTCTGGAGGAAATCCCGGACCCCAGGCGCCTGGTTAGGATTGGTTCCTGTGCACTTTCCCTCTGTTCAATTAGAGAAGGAGTCTGCTGTTGGCCAGAACACTGGAAACCTGTCTGCCTTGTCATCTGGAAAGTTCATCAAACCTCAGGTCCCTCACTGAGGACTTTATACCAGTATCTCCAGTAGCCCACCCAAGCTGACAGTGGCAGGCTGTAATGCAATGGCTGGTCAACAGTCGGTCAATTTATCTTCATAAAATGATGAAGGAACCCTTCACCTTATGTCCAGTAGCAGGCCTCCTAACGTTGGTGTGTTATCAGTGCCTTTGTAGGAGTCTACTACTATGAAAAATGGTGGGGCTTGGTTAATTCTAAGACATTTTGACACATTTTAGGGGAGTTAAGAAGACTGCACTGTGATAACAAGATTTTCCTTCCTCACCAGAAGAATTTACAAATGGTACAGAGTAAGAAAGAAGGCTCATGGTTCTGGAAGTTCAAAAAAAAATTTTTTTTTTTTTGGATAAGAGAGGAAATAAGCCTGATTTTAAACCCCTTGGAGTTTGAACTCTTGTTTGTGTGCTTGGGCTTTCTTGGGCTGCTTGAGGTTCCCCAGCCTGAGGTTTATGGGCCCTCATAGTGTCCAGTGTCACCAAATTCTCAGAAAATTCCGAAAACAATAGACTTAAGGAATAAATGCCCACAGTGGAGTACTCTGCAGGGCTAGCCGGGTTCTCTATTGGGGAAATAACAAATCAAGTGGTAAGGGGGTGGTTATCATGTCAAAAAGACTGCACAGAAATCAGTGGTTTTAGGTGTTCAGGGAAGTTACATTAATAACATTTTTTCTGAAAGATTTTTGCTTTGGGATATTTTGTTTATTTTGTACTAGTTTCAAATGCTGTTTTAATGAGCCCCGTATTTTGTAGTGGGCCTATAACCTAGCCGTGAATTTTAAGGATAATGTGGGGAGGAAAAGTTCATTCTCCCATTCTTAAAGGGCTAATGAACTTAAAAATAACTGTCAGTTTTGTCTTTAAAATCTTTTTATTTACAAGTGACCCCTGCCTTCAGGCCTAGTTGGTTCCAAAGAGTTCAGTCTTGAGGCAAGACCATAACACTAGCTCTCAGTTCCAGGAGGCTGTGTTAAATGTAAAGCTTATCTTGTATATTGGTCTTCCATCCCTGGAAGTCTGTTTTATAAGATTAAAAATAGCAAAATGGATATGAACATACATCAGAAAAACAAATCCATTACAAAAAAATCATATATTAACTATTTCAAGTGAAAGATACTAAAGATAATAAAAAGATTTTCTGTAAATAAATGTTACTCTGGGGGAATTTTTCTGCTTAGGTTGAATTGATTGAAACTTGTTAGTTGAATTTCCCTTAAGCGGATATAGATATTTTTTCCGTTGCTTCAAGGACCTGAAAATTGTGTTCTATAATAGGCTTCTGTTGGGCATGAAAATTCTAGAAATGCCACTAAGTTTCTTAATTGATGGGAGTTGAAGGAGGGGCGGTTGCCATGGCAACTTCTGCAGCCACTCTTGCTGAGCTGTGAACGAAATATTAAGAATTCATTCATGTCTTTAGAATGTGAAGAGCAATTGCTAAAGGAATTCATTCGCCCTGGGTACAGTTAGAACCGACAGCTAGCTGGATTTGTGCTGACCTGAGCCATACTGGTTCACTGACCAAGGCATTGACTTTGAACATCGTCCTTCGTGGGTCTGACTGCCATCAGATTTGTGATCCCTATGAGCATCTTATAAGGGGAGAGGCAGTTTCAAGTTGGCCTCTCTTTGAGGTTTGCTCCCCAAACATCATTAAGGTGTTCTCCTTTAATCTGAGTGTGTTTGTGTCTCAAGAAAGTAAGCAAAATATAAATTTTGGCTACGAGAACAAATTTCTGCTGAAGTCATTTTCTGGTTTTCCTTTGAAATAAGAAAACAAAGCAGGGCCTGGCATGACTTGTAATAACCAGCACTGACCATAGAATTTCATGTTGGAGTACCTGTAGAAACGACGTTAAAGGAAGATCTTTTATCTCCCATGTTTTCAAAGATGAAACACATCTACATGTGAATGAGATGATACAAAAGTGTTTTCCTCAGATGTCTTGGGGTGCTTCTTTTTTCTGACTGATCATCTCATCTAAATTTTGTGCTTTGTAGGGTTGCGTATGTGGTAAATAACTTAAGGATTCATGAGATGTCAACGCTCACTTTCCGGTTGAATTTGTATTTTTAAAAAATTACTGAATTATGTTAAGAAAGGAAGAGAAACAACAATCTTGCACTGGCACTCATAGTCAGGCAAACACCAGTCTATAAATGAACAAGTGTTAAGTATGGTGGATATTTGCCTCGCACTCTACCCCCACAGGGGTCATAGGGACACATGAGGAATGGTCTCTACTCCCTTTAAGTTGCCTGACCATTTGTTAATGATTAAGAAGCATATCTTGGCAATTATAAATAATGTTGCTGTTAATTGCAGGAAGTATGTATCTTTTTGAATTAATTCTTATGTGGTTGGCTTTATTGTTTGGATAACTATGAAAGTTTAAAAAGCTAAAGCTCTAAACGTTCTTAGAAACAATGAACAGTACGTATATGTAAATTAAAAATACATGTGCATTAAAAAAAAAAAGAAATGAGCTATCAAGCCTGAAAGACATGGAAGAAACTTAAAAGACATATTATTAAATGAAAGAAGCCAGTCTGAAAAGGCTACAAACTGTACGATTCCAACCAAATGACATTCTGGAAAAGGCACAGCTACAGAAACTAAAAAGATCATGGTTTCCAGGGGTTTGGGGAGAGGAAGGGAGGGAGGAATGAATAGATGAGGCACAAGGGATTTTTAGGGCAGTGAAATTACTCTGTATGATACTATAGTGGTGGCTACGTGTCATTATGCATTTGTCAAAGCCCATAGAATGTACAACATCAGGAGTGAACCCTAATGTGAACTATGGACTTTGGTTGATAATAATGTGTCCATGTTGGTTCATCGATTGTACCAAACATGCCACACTGATGAGGGATGTTGAGGGAAGGGGAGTATCTATGTGTGGGGAGGGCTATGTGCAAACTCTCTGTGTTTTCTGCTCAATTCTGCTGTGAACCTGCTTTAAAAAAATAAAGTCTATTAATAAAAAAAAGAAACAACAACAAAACAAAAAAAGAAAGCCCAAAGATAAGACTTTTGCCACAACTGATTTTTCTTTGACTATGTGTTGAGAAGGGCAGAACAAAGTTACAAGAAATACGAACATCTATGGCTCTTTGAAATCAAGTGGTTAAAAATTGTTTAATGTCATTGCACAGCATATGGCATATGGTAAATACCTGGGATTTTTGTTTGCTTTTCATTTTTATAATGAGTAAAATGGAAGTTCAGAAGATAAAATTAAATTAAATTAAAAAAAACAGTATGACATGAGTTTAATTAGATTTTCACCACCAGTGCATTCTACTCCCATTTCTTCATTCATCCAGTTTGCTTGTGTTAGATAACATTTCTGGTATTCTTAGTCTTATGGGTCACTCCCCTACTCACATTTTCCACTTTTCCAAGGTGTCATTTCTGGATCGAGAGACAATTTAACCCTTTCCTACCCTTTAGGACATCATATGAGAGGGGTGAGCCAGAAGCAGTTCTGACCAGTTAATGTGGTCAGGAGAATGGGGCCATGTTGACAGGAAGAATTGGCAGAAGAGATGCTTTTAAAACAAGTCATTACAGTTAGCTTCACTGAGATAATTAGATCAACTTTCCAAGAAGTTCCAAGTAGTAGGAAGAAAAAGTGTCACATTCATCGTGAGGAGCATCTGTGATGAAGCATTTCTGCTGTCTGTTCAGAATCTCAGGGTGGCGGAAGGAGGGAGAAGGGAGGCCCCTACAGGAGCAGCAGTAAAGGCCTTGAAGACTCAGCACCATGCACACAGTAGCTTTCAGCCGGTCTCTGATGCTCACCTGCCCTTTGTGGGAGGTCACCCTTACGGAGACAGTGGCTTCCCCGAGGCCCCTCCCACACACTGCTTTTTTGAAACTTCTGTGGTTTGTGGAAGTCAGAATTTGAAAAGATTTAGCGATTATTTATTCATGCTGTAGTGGTTTTTTCTTCCCAGATGAAGAGGCTACTCTCTTGGCCTTCAGGAAAATAGGTTTTACTCTTGCCTTGAAACAGAGGCGTTAAAATACAAGCTGATAAAAGCAAGGAGGTTTACCAGAAGAGCCTCAGTTCACACAGGCCAAGTGAGTTCTTGGGTCCCTTGTGCTCCTGGAATGGGAGGAAACAGAAGGGTGCTTTGGGGAAGCATTCTCTTACCTGTTTTTTTTTTTTTAAATTGCCAGATCATCTCTGTTTCTCTAAGAAATTTTGAATAGTCCAGTCTAAGAGAGAGACTTGAAACCTCACATTTGAGGAGGCTGAGTTCCAGTCTCTGAGGTATAGCTCCTTCAACTCAAAAGGCTAATTTAGTATAGAAAAACAGTAAGGGTTATATACATACATTGAGTTATTATTCAGCCTTAAAAAGAGGAAATTCTAACACCTGCTACATGGATGAACCTTGAGGACATTATACTGAGTGAAATAAACCATTCACAAAAGACAAGTATGGTAGGATTCCACTTTTTTGAGGGAGGTGGTTTTTAATTAATTAATTAATTAGTTTTAATGGTGGTCCTGGGGATTGAACCCAGGACCTCGTGCATGTTAAGCATGCGCTCCACCACTGAGCCATACCCTCCCGCCTTGATTCCTCTTTTATATGAGGCACTGAGAGCAGTCAAATTCATAGAGACAGAGAGTTGAAGGGTGGTTGCTAGGGACTGAGGACTGGGGAGTTGTTTAATGGATTCAGGGTTTCAGTTTTGCAAGATGAAGAGAGTTCTAGAAGGGATAGTGGTGATGATCGTAGAACATGTTGAACTATACACTTGAAAATGGTGAAGATGATGAATTTTATGTTCTGAATATTTTACTATGATTGAAAAAAAAAGGCATTATTGAATATGTTTTTGGATGCCAGATATACCCCAGTGACTGATACAAAACCCCCCATGTTTGGGGGAGCTCACAGGTCAGTGAGAGGTGAGGGGTGTGATGCTGCTGGGCTGGGAAGCACAAGATCACGTCTCGATTAGGGATGCTCTGGTCCTCAACTCAGGGTACCTGAACACCAAGCGATGAAAAGAGGCCAGACGTGGTTCTCTGTAATTCCCACTTCTGCCCAGCTTCCCCTCAACACATGTCCTACTGCCTCGTTGCTACATCCCCAAAGCCAGTGTCTTGGGGATCCCTTTAACCAGGTTTTCCTCTCACTGATTTACTTTCTGCCCTGTTCCCAAGTCCAGCTCTGTTCTTCCTCCTCCGCCTGCATTTTCAGGTCCCCTATTTGATGTGTGAGTGTCTCCTATTTTATAGCCCTTGTCGTTGTCCTTTTGGACTATAGATTCAGGGAGGTTGTGGGCTATGCACTTTGACCTTTGCAGCACCCAGCACAGTAAACTACACTTAATGAATGTTTTGGATGAGGATGAGCCTGTGAAGTTGGAAGCTGACATTGCTAACGCCAATTTAATTGAAGGTTATTAATGCCTCTGTAGCAGTGAAGGATAGTCTTCTGTTTATACCGGCGAGCAAACAAGCCCTCCAGCTTTTCCCAGTGGTTCCCAAAGAATTTGCAGTCCGGTACATAGTGACCTGGACTCTGCATCCCAGAGGGAGAGAGACAAGGGTCAGCAGGGCAGCTTCTCTTTCTTGTGCATGGTTCAAAGATGGAACTCAGCACTGGGATAGCTCCTAATATTTACATACTAGTTCAGCCTATTAAACATGAGATTTTCCTTCTCTTCCTCTTCCTGAGGGGACTTTTCCTTCTGTCTAGAATAATAGTTGTAGATGGGGTTACCCTGTGTCCACCCAGGGTGTTTCATACCTGTTTCTCTGGCTTAATTATTAATAGTTCCCCCTTTCACTCTCCAGAATGCTCTGGTTGGCTGATGAATTTTATTGCTTCTGTGGCTAAAAGGAGGAACATGTAGAATCAGTTATTAGGGAAAGGTGGGGAGAAAAAGGAAGGGAAATTGAGGCTGCAAGAGATTCAGGAGGAGAGGGATTTGAGAGATAACTGTGTAGTTTGAGGTGTGACATATTCTTTGGATGGAAAAAATTATTTGGCTCTTAAATTGGCTAGTCTAATATGTTAGAATTTGAAAGTCTTGCGGGCTACATGGGATCAAAGGGAGATTTATTTTAATTAGTTGCACTATAGAATCCTTTAGTGCAGGTTAATAGGTTAATTTGTTTACTTCAAGCTTCAAACATTTTTTTTCTGGCTGATGACAAAAGAATTCACTGTAATGTACCAATGTGTCTATGTATCTTGCATTTGTGTCTTTAACTATGAAAATTAATTCCAGTCTGTTAAAATTCTGTTTTATATGTGTATATATTTAAACGTTATAATGTGTAGTGGATATTCATTATTGATTGACCTTAGCTATTTTAAAAAGCCATGATTTTTTTTAATAGCCAATCTTTTTTTTAATAGCTAATGGAGGAATTTAGGTAGGACCGTATTAATGCCTTTATATTTATTAAGAGAATGTCATCTAATCTGAACAAAATAATTTTTTTTAAAACTCAAGTATCGTTTAGGAATTTTTTTAGGTTGCAAGTTTCAATTTAAATAAGTTTGAGCTGGTTTTCTGTTTAAGGAAATGTCTCTGTTTAAGTAAACAGGCAGTCTAGCCCTAGGGTGCTTCCAGGGTTGGTTTTCCAGCAGCCCAGCAATTTTAACACCATCCTGTTTATTTCCATTTCTCTGCTCTGGCATCCCTGGCATCTGCTTCAGCCTGAGCCGAGCGCTCCCCTTGCTGTGGGCAGTCGGCATGTTGTGAGAGGAATTTTTTAAAAAATCATGTCAATGTATACTTAAAAATGTTTAAACATTTTCAAAACTTATCTGGTAGTATTGCCTTATACTTTGAAAGAGCTTTATAATTTGACAGAGGATCTTCACATCCATCTTGTTAGACCAGCAGCCTTAAACAGGGTGGAGAAATTATCATTTGTATTTTGCATGGGAAGAAACTGAATGTGAGTGACACACTCAAGGTGTCGTAGCTGACAGAATGAGCTTGGACTCTAACCTTAGTCTTCTGACCTCACATCCGTTGCTCCAGCCATGATGCGCCCTCTTCCTTCTTGCCCACTTTATGGCAGAACATAGCTTTTCCTCCAATTTCTTTTCCATTTAGGCTTCATTTGAGGTTGTGCCACACTATTGTGCCATACTATTGTTAAGAAAGAAATAACCTGGAAGCCTTTGGGCTAATTGAACAAGGTGTACCCATCAACAGAGTGACTTTACTAAATGCTATTTGCAGCAACATGAACGGACCTGGAGATGATCATGCTAAGTGAAGTAAGCTGGAAAGAGAAAGAAAAATACCTATGATATCACTCATGTGGAATAATGAAGTGATCTACAAAACAGAAACAGACTCACAGACATAGTAAACAAACTTATGGCTACCAGGATGAAAGGATAAATTGGGAGTTTGAGATTTATAAATATTAACTACTATATGTAAAATAGATAAAAACAAATTTCTTCTGTTATAGCACAGGGAACTATATTCAACATCATGTCATAACCTATAATGAAAAAGAATATGAAAAGGAATACATGTATGCATGTGTATGACTAAAACATTATGCTGTACGCCAGAAATTGACACGTTGCAACTAACTATGCTTAAATAAAAAATAAATAAAATAAAATAAAATAAAATAATCTCCAACCTACAAGGTGTGTCCAAGAGAGGCCAAGGAGCCTCCGTTCAATTTTCCTCTTGACAACTCGGCCTCAGTTGCCATCCCATCCCATCCCATCCCATCCTGAGCGTAAGGCATTTCCCATCTTTGTCCTTTCCCTCTTGCTCTTCCTGCTTTCAGTCCTCTCAATTCTATCCTCAGCAGCCAGGGGACGCGCTGCTTTCTCAGTGCTGTTTGCTCTCCTTGCTCCAGTAATCGCCCCTTCTCTCCAGAGCTCCTGAGGTCCCTTGAATTTCTCGGACGGCACTCATCACACCTGCTTCGCACCGCAGCTGTTTGTCTTTATTGTATTCCTTCCTGCAAGACTGTGTGGAGCTCCTCAAGGGCAGTAACCATCTCTCATTCAGCTGGGCGTCCCCGCAGCACAGAACACAGCGCCACATCCCTTGGAAGCTTTGCAGTTAATTTTTTTGAATAAGTGAATGAGTTTAGAGATGGTCATGCCCGCTCCTAAGCTTTCAGGATTGAAGGTTTTTTAAAACATGTGCATATTCTAGGGAACCTTATTATCGGTGTAATTATCACCTGGTCTGTGCATAATTTCACAAAGCGATTGTCTGCTTGTATGCAGCAGGGTGTCATGGACAGTTTTAAGACTGCACTGTTCTTTATGGGCCTGTCATTTAATTAAATTGCATAGGGGTTTTTGAGAATGCTCCTTGAGGAAGGGGCAGAGGAGGCGGGGCGGAGCTGAGGTCCTTTTCAGAAGCTGGGTGAGCCGGCTCTTCGCCTCATCGGTAGATCCTGTTAGGCTAAGCCCTGGCACAGCTGTCGCCGCTCTCCCCCAGCTTTTCCCTGGTAGCTGGCACTCCCTGCATTAGCTGAGAGAACAGGTTTAAAAACTTTAACTCTTCTCTGCCTGGTCATCAGGTCCAGAAGTATTTTAGAGGCGTTTTGAAAAAGAGAAATTCAATAAAAAGGATTTGGGTGGTTTTGAGAGTTCTCCCTGTTTTATGTCAATTTTTTTTTTAATGTTCACACATTTCCATTTCACTCCATGTTTTTCCAATTCTGCAGCCCTGGGACTGGCCTAGTAACTGGCAGTTTTAAGAACTAGGTAATTCTGATGTGTGATGTCAGAGAAAAACCCACCTTGCGAGAGAGAACAGAATAGATGAGATGGGGGAAGGGGGGGCTTTGAGATAGACCTTTTAAGACGCATAAGATTTAGGTAGGTGAATATTTCCATGTAGAGGTAAGAAATAGAACGACGTCTAAGGTGAGAATGAGCATGCAGTATTAGGAGGGTCTTAACCAGGCTTCAAATAAGAGATTATTTCTGAGCAGAAGTTCACAGACTGGGGGTGTTGAGTGAGCTTTGTAAATACGCACGTTCCTGCATCCTGCTCTGAAATTCTGTCAGTTTGGGGGTATCCTGAGGTTCAGGGAGTGGCCTGGGCCTCTGCATTTCTGACAAGCATCCACCTGACCTTGGACTCCCTGGAGTGATGGAACCCCTGGAGGTTTTTGGAGGATAAGCTGACAGGGTAGCCGGGACTATGTTTTGGCAGCCCTTCCGTTTTTGGATGAAGTTTTGGGATGTACAGTGGGGAGACTAGAGCTCTGGCTGGGGGACCGGTTGCAGGGCTGCTGAGTAATCCTGGTGAGGTGACATGAGCAGTGAGGGGACCGGGAGAGGGGGGACCGGGAATTACAGGGCAGAGCTTTTCCTCGGAAGAACGTTATTAGCTGAAAAAGGAGTTTGCTCCTCTGTAGACTGCTCAGAAATTGGAAAGAAATTTTCCATTTACATAATCTGTTGACATTTGTTTTTAGAAAGGTAAGCCTTTTCATCTATCTGTTGATGGGCCTGGTGTTGGTCCCTCACAGATGTCCAGAACAGCCTGAGATCCGAGACTGGACCAGTCTTGGGGTTTGACTTGGAATCCATGAATCCTGCACGGGCCTCAGGACTTCGTGAGTCAACTTCCAGAAACTGTAGAGTTTTGTGGGGACACACGGTATTGGGTGGGAGGGTCCACGGTCTCCCGCAGGGCCTCCCGTCCAGGACCCTTCCTGGGATTCCAGGTGAGATAATTTTGTCCTTGGCTGATTGGCTGGCTTGTTCTTTCTCTCTTCCCTCTTCTAAAATCAGAAGCAAATTCCTGTCCCTGACACAAATGAGCCAGAACGCAGGCAGCTCCAGTCCACAGGATGGAGGAGCCACGGGCTTTCTCACGGAAGGCCCCCCTGCGCTGCTGTGTGGTGGGGACGCGATGGTAATAAGCCGAAGGAGGGAGTGGGGAGTGTTTGAAGAATGTGTGAGATGAATTTTCCCGTTCCTCGCGGAGCAATTTCACTGGTCTCAGCCGCGGTACCAAGAAAGGGCTGTTTTAACGGCAAGGAGGTGAATCACTAGTTAACTGCTGTCAGGTTTGGCGTCGAGGAAGAAAGCTGATGTGTGAAGGCGGCCCACGTGTGAATGGCTTTCTCAAGTGTTTCATTAAAAGATTCGTCAGCATGGTTGGGCCTCTAAGGGTCTAGACTCTCTCGCCTCTGATTCCTTTGTGGAATTAAAAAAATGCTTTTGGGAAGAGGGTTTCAACAAGCCTTTTGTTTGCATTTCCATATATTGATTAATGGGCCCGGGAGAACATCCCGCTGTGCGGTCCCTCCGCTGATGGTAACCCGCACAATGAGCAAAGCTTTTCCCAACTGGCACTTGCCACGCAGCCTGCAGGCTGCTATATTGGGTGTGACCATTTTTTAAAAAGCCACAGCGCTAGAATGAAAACAGAGCCATTTCTTAACGGCCTATTGATTTGCAAAACCTTTTTGTGTCAGATTGAATGGTCTCATATCTGGGTTGAGGGGAAAATGCAAGCTATTTTCAGTTTATTATTGTGTCTCAAAAGTTTGAGTTGATGTTCAGGCAGGGCAGCTCCCCTCCTCTTGAAAGGTCCACTCACATCTGTGCCTTGGATGTACATGCAAAAATGTGGTTCATCAGCTTATCCTGTAAAGGACTTCTACAGCTCCACTTACAGAGTGAGTCACAGTCAGTAAATATGGATCAAGAAGGCCTAATTATGGCTCAAGCTCACCCATAAACTTGGGGACCACCTCCCCACCAATGCTCTCCACCCGCTATTTATAGAAGAAGCCACCAGCAATTGTTAGGATCTGTGCTCATTTGCCTCATCACAGTCTTCAATCTTGAGGTGAGTCTGGGCTCTTGCTAAGAGTTGCACATGGTCATAAATGGTGTCACAGGTGAACCCGGGTTTTTTTTGTTTTGTTTTTTTGCCTGCTGATACAGGATATCAAAGTGGCTCTTATGCAAAAGTGTGGGGTCTGGATTTAAAGGATGCTTTCTTTGTCTTGGTATCTGGCCTGACTTGGGTGGGTCCTGGTTTTTATGCAAACTTTTAATGCAGCTTTTGTAGTTGTTTATTACTAACAACGAAACAACAATAATAATCAGACAGGGAGCTGAGACGTCTACTATTTGTCTTTCTCCGAACATGGAGGGTCAAGGAGGAAGAAAGTTCTAAGGGTCACAGAGGCTTTCTGCTGCAGACAGACCTGTGATGTGATCTGCCTTGTGAGAGGGGTTCTTCTCGCCTCCAGGCAGCTTTCCTGCAGGGAGCGAGCTGCCCTCCCTCCTTTCACTGGTTTTTAACCTGTATTTCCCCCCAGCATTTCAGTGCTTCCTTTCTTCCCCTTTTAGAAGTGACAGGATTATTCATGAAAGGTGAGGAGCTCTTGCACATAGCTGTGACCAGAAATGGACTGATGAAATTCCTGGGTGAGGCTTCTGTTTAAACTGCTGATTTTAATGTGGAGGATCTGCTTGGTAATGACCATGAAACAAGGAATTTGCAGCTTTGAGCGCACTCACTTCACTGCCTTGATGTCTGTATTGGTGGCAGGTAGGACCACAGCGACAAAAAAAGCTCTAACCCCCAACACTGGAGCATCCTAGACAACAGTGTGCACGTGGGGTAGGTTTTTGCAGAATCTTTTGTGTTGTATAAAATTCCTTATCACTGTTGTAGCAAATTGAACTCAAATGTGCCTGTGCACCTTTTATCTCTTGGATCACAAATTTTATCTGTCAGAAACATCTCTTGGGTAGTCTGAGGATAGGAATCCAAAAATTGAGTGTTTACCAGAACATTCTTATACTGAAATTGAGATCCTTAGTTCTTCTGAAAAACTTAGGAAAGTGTGTTATTTAAAAACAATTTGGTGTATCTGTCAACTTGCCTTCTGTTTTCCTCCTTTGCATTCATTTGCCTCCCAACCAGAGAAGGGCTTTGGCGGGGGGGAAAAAACAATCTTTTTTCCCTCCAGTGTTTACCTGTGTTTCCTGCTCTGGAATCACCACCTCCCTGAACAGCTCGGTGGCTTGAGGTGCTCCTGCAGGGTGCAGGGCAAGTCCTTGTGAATGGCAAACATCTGTACAAAACCCTGAAAATGGGACTGAAGTCTTTATCTCTGAGAGCTGTCCAGCAGCTGCTGTGCACTGAGCAGCCTTCTTAGAAATGTGTGGCTTATGAGCTACTGGGAATGAGGAAGTTCATTCTTAAGAACAGTAAGGCTGGGAAGCGGTAATACAGCTGGTAGGTGGGACCAGTGACCCACTGAATCGGCCCATGGGAGCCAGTAACTTGGAGGATGTTTATTAATCGGCTGGTTATTTCTCCTCGTTTGGAATGTCTCCGTCAGGCTGTTATCTTGATGCCTCCCATCAGGGAGGATATGATTTTAAAAGCTCTCCTATCAATAGGAGAATTTTTTCTCTTCTGAGGGCTGTAGTAATAGCTCCCGTGTGCGCACCCTGAAATGCCTTTGTGTTGGGACTCAGTAAGTACTTATTATTGTGTTTGATTTTTTAAAATTTAATGAGGATTTCTTAAAACCAATAAAACCTATTTCCTTAGGTTGAATGAACCAAGAGCCTAGAAATGGTTGTGGTGTAGTGAATGTGGGTATTAGACCTTGAGCTAGAAGAATAGAGTTAGAAGAACCTTTCTGATTCATCGGTCTTGAAATCCAGCTCACTCTTGAGACTTCGCTCTCTTTTAGGTTTGAAATTTTGCACTTGGGCTTTTGGAGTTTCCCTGGGAGAGGAGGTAGTACTTCCAAATACAGGCAGCAGAGATAGGCTGGGACCTCTCTACTCACATGAAAATTTGAACCCCAAAAGCTTATCAAAGCGCTCATATACAAGTGTGTATAATATGAAATATAAAAATTAAAATAAAAGTGGAAGGTCGAATGGTTGCTCCCGCCTCACTCTAGAATTTTGGATAGAATAGAGTGGTAATTTAAGCACTTGATGGAGAATGCCAACGGTCATTCCCAGAGATAGACAATTCTACTGGGAAAGAAAGCTTAATGGCCAACAGCACTATCGTTATTGACACAGTGCTTGTGTCAACGGTGCTTGTGAGGAAGGCGTTTTTGTTACTCCCCATTATGTATGTATGACACCTCCACTAACTTGGGCTGGTACCCACCCAACACACAGACCTCTGGAACGCTGGGAACATAACTTAGCCCCACAAAAGCCCCCAACCCCCTCGTCTCTAGGCACGTTTTATTAAAAGAAAATTTTAAATGTTCTGTTTGAGTATATTACAGCGATTCGTACTTAAACTGGCCAAACGTAACAGACCAGTGTCCTGTGATTATTCCTCGTCAGTGTCTGCAGCCCCCAGGAGCCTCCTGTGTAGGTCTCACTGCTGGGGTGACTGGAGTCAAATCCCTTCCTGTTGATGGGTCCTCTGATCATGTTTCTAGTCCTAATACTGTTAGCTCTTAGTTCCTACCCACGGTCTCTGTGATCATCTGTCTGGCGAGGTCCCCAGGGGCGCACAGACCACAAGTTACCACTGAAGAGGACTCGGAACTTGCCTCCGGTTCAGCCAGTGATCAGCATGCTCGCCCAAGTCCCCACCGGTGAGCAGGGCTGCTGGAATAGTAGGTGACTGTCCCTGGGGAGTTCCTGCTTAGTGCTAACCTGTCCCCCAGGTGAGGGTTTCTTTGGTCCACATCTAGCATAGGCAGGTGGTGTGGATGCAGGGAAGACACCTGTCGTCCTTGCTGTGGGCTGCATCACACATCCTCCTACAAGCCCTAGGAAATGCACGTCTCACACACTCAACGGCATTAAGAGAAAAACCTGCCTGTGGTTATAATTTTCCTAATCAAACCCATCTCTTCTTCATGGGACAGCAGAAAACCAACCACTTCGTCAGTAAATAACTTCTAGTAACTAATGCTATGCATTGCTTACTTATGCGCCAGGCAGCTGTCATAAGTGGTCTGTGTGTGTCGGGTCATGGAATCTTCACTGCCGTCTTGTGAGACAGGTATGCTGTTACCCCTTCCAGTTTACAGGTGAGTTAACCAGAGAGACTGGAGCAGTTAAGTCCCTTGCCCAGTGTCACTGGGCTGGTGGAACCAGGAATTAACCCCACCTATCTAGCTCCAAGGCTCTGCCTTTAACCTTTTGTACCGCCCATCGCCAAGTGCAAGCTAGTTTCAGGGTGGTTGATTTGGGATTCTGATGGACTTTTTAGGTGATTGAGTTTGACTGTTTATGAGAGCAGGCAGGTCGTTTTTGGACTCTATGGAGGACAGATACCAAGAAAGAGACCAGGAACAGAAAGAGTTCTTGTCGAGCTCAGGGCTCTGGGACGCCTCTCCTTCCTCTCTGATTCCACCTCCCACACACTTGGGTGCCAGTTCCTCTTGTACTGTTTCCTTTTTCTTGGAATAGGTTCTCCAAGAATCTCCATCTTCCTTCCAATCTTTTCTTCTCTTCCTCCTTCCTTTCTCTTGAACAAGCTCAGCCTGTGCTCACTCTTGGGGGGCAGGGTGCGAGCCCCAGGAATTATAGACCTGACTGGCGGTGCGAGGTGCCAGTTCTCGCTGCCTCCCAGGAGGACTTGCTGTCTCCTGATGGGGGAAAGCAGCAAACGACAGCATCCTTCAACAGAAGCTGCGGCCCATTGGTGTGTATCTGGCTTGCTGCTGATCTGACGGTGCTCTCCTGCCAGACCTGGCCAGAACCCCTGCTTCACCCAGACCTTGTTCAAGTCAGTGTCTCAGCCTCCAGGTGAAATGAGGGATGAAATACAGATTCTAGTATCTAATAGAAAACTCGAACTTGTTTTTACTCTGAGTTCCACCTAGGGACTCTGTTCTATCCAGAGGCCTCAAGGAACTTCTTTCCCTCTTTTGTTTTGATATATTAAAGTTCTTGAATTGTATTTCCTGTTATTGATCTTGGCAAATGTGGGTTTCAGAAGTGAGAGAGAAGTAAATGCTACCCAGTCGTTACCATGCGTTTGTTTGAATTCTGTCCAACATCTAAAAGAAGAGAATTCTATCCAGCCTCAGATTCTGGCCATCTAAAAGAAGAGAATTCTATCCAGCTATCCAGCCTCAGATTTTGGACATACAAGCAGTTTTCACTTTGCCTTTTAAAAAATGGGTTGATTCATTCAGTACATTTGGTGTTTGCTGTACCTAAGAGTATACCCTGGTTCAGTGTCATTGTAAAGTCCCACATTTTACGAGGGCAAAATTGTCTAATAGCCCCACTTACAGGCCATCTTCCTTTGCTTTCAAGACTAAAAAGGACAAAGGAGTTTTTAGGTTTTTGTCACTAACTGTTAACGTATAATTAAAAAGTATTTTTATACTGTTTTGAAGCCTCTCTGTTTTGTTTTGTGGTTCTTTTGTTCTTCAGAAGGGATACTTTACAATCGTTCAGTGTATTCAGTTGACTTTTCCTGGAGTGTGGTCTCCCCTCCCCCACCCCACGTGGGAAGACTATGAATGATGAAATTCCTGTGG
Source organism: Vicugna pacos (assembly GCF_048564905.1). Taxonomy (NCBI): domain Eukaryota; kingdom Metazoa; phylum Chordata; class Mammalia; order Artiodactyla; family Camelidae; genus Vicugna; species Vicugna pacos. The sequence continues at coordinate 7,035,293 of NC_133011.1, forward strand.
AGTCTTGAAGCTTCTTGCCTTTGTGAGGGGGTAATGCTTCTCCAATTCATTAAGCCTATAAGAGTTTTCTGGCACTGAATGAACAAGACTTGTAGGTATTTCAGGAATTCCGGAATAGCTACTTTATAATCCGACCAGTGAAAAGAAAGCAGTTTTAGGCTTGGGGTTAATATGTAATACAAGTTTCAAATGTTAAAAATGATGCAAAAATCTGACACTCTTAAAAAATGCTCTTTTTTCATTGAAGGAGAAATTGCTGCTAAAAGGCATAAAATAAATTTCATTTGATAAATATTTGTAAGAAAAATGTATCTTGTGAGGCATACTTTTAAATAGACTCAACCCCTGTGGCCAATATTAATTTCAGAAAACACTAATTACAGGCATTCAGTCCTGATACCGAGTCTGTAAGTTTTCTGTCCACATAGGTTATATGAGAATGGGTTTTTATCGATTTTTATTCTGTTTTATTCTTTTTACTTTAAAAAATAATTTTTTGACGATACCTACAGCAGTTGTAACTGTAAATGACCTAGAAGTTACGCTATTTAATATGTAAATAGTCTAAAGAGTTTGTGTGTGTATGTGTGTCTACTGAGTCATTACTCTTGCTGACGTTTGAAAGCTTTAATATCTTCCTTTTAGAAAGAGATAAGGATAATGGAAAGTTGTAGCGATAACCTTATACCAACATCGGTTTTAGAGCATCTTACTTTTTTTTTTCTTGCTTGCTTTCTTTTTGGCAGCAAGAACTTCATGCACTAAAAATGGAGTAGATAGAGCCATTTATCCATCGTAAAGAACCACACGTGTGTTCTTTTCTTTATACTTTAATTACTCTACTGTAGAATCTTGCCTTCAGACCATGAGAGGCACTTGCATTTCAACTTCTTTTTGTTTAATTGTATATAAAAATTGGTTAGCTCTCTGTCTAGTTTGGCTTCAAGCTCTCTATGTAATAAGATAATTGATTGATGACATACAATTTTGGATTTATACCAAAGATATTTTTTTCTAAGGAGTGGTGATTATTTAAGATATAAGTTTCTGGGATGTAGAAATGTAATAGATGAATATCCAGACATCCAGCCTTCCATCCCTGAAGGGTCGTAGTGCAGGTTAACGTCTGAATTTTAATAGGGCCTTGTGTTTTGTGAATATCATTCCCTTTAGAGAAGCCCGAATCTGAGAGTATTACTCTTAAAGTAATTATATCTTTGTGCACACGTTTCCTAATTTGTGATTTTTCAAAGGAGAAAGTAGGTTTTATGAAAATCATGGTTTATATTCCAGCATTTAATTGAAATAACCTATAATCTTATAATGCTGTCAATTTGCCACACACTTCACAAAGCAGTTTCACATCCTCCACCTAATTCATTCCTTACATGGTCTCTGAGATGGGTCTTAGTATCTTGGGCTGACACACTAGGTGGGACAGAGGTCAGTGCCGACCTGTTTTTCGGTTGTTTGTTTTTTTTTTCCCCAGTTTTTTAATTGAAGTATAGTTGATTTACAGTGTTGTGTTAAGTTTCTGGTGTACAGCAAAACATGGTCTTACTGTATAGCGCAGGGCGCCCAGCTGTTTCTTCTGATCTGGAACTTGTGACTGGGAGCCACTTGTCTGATTTGGGGTCCAGGCCACTTTCTACTCTGCCAAATGCAGCTTTTTTGTGTGTTTTCGCTTGCCTCTTATTTTATGTTAAAATAAAGACACGTCAACTGGATGCTGCAGGTCTGGCCTCTGCCTACCTCTCTGCCCCGTCTTGCCTGTCCCGCCGTCACTCAGCAGCGTGGGCAGCTTTCTGCGTCTCCTGTGGGCCCATCTCCTCCCTCCGGGGGCTTTTGCATAAGCTGCTACTTCTGCATGGAATGGTCCCCCTTCCTTTCCTTCCTGATTCCCTAAGTGAAGGCCGAGCCTCCTTCAGGCTTCCGGGCAAGTCTCTTTAGACATCCCTCTCCCCCAGAAGAAACCCCACACTCTCACAGCTCTCCTCACCTCTCCTTGGAAGCACTTACTTCTACAGTTTATCTTCATGGCTCTTGATTGTCTCTAAATGGACCAAGCTCCTGGGGGTGGGGACTTGGCCCCTTGTGCACCCTGTGTTATAAATGAGGGAGGAAGCCCTCCACTAGGTGGTGGCGTTCTTAAGGATCATCACAAACGGCTGCAGAAGTGTCTGCTGGAGAGGCATGTAACATTAAAGGAGTTACTGCACTCACAGGTCCTAGAAGAGGGGGGCACGGCTTGCGGTGCAGGGGCCGCGTCTGACGGGGACCTGCGGGCAGGCAGCACACTCCGCCGGGCCGGTGGGGCTGGGGAGAGGACCCATGGGCTAGTGGTGGAGTCCACAAGCACGGGATGTGAGTTCACTGGTGTGACTGAATGACACTAGCTCACGGTTGGTGGAGGGCAAGAGGGGAACTTGTAGGACCAGCTTTATTGCACTGGTGCCACTGGTCGCCTGGATGAAGTGTTGATTTCCTGTTTGTGGGAATGTTGAGGCATGAGGAAAACGAGAATTTTGAAAAATTTACTACACACACATATTCTCAGTTCTTAGCATGGGGCTCAGCGTGTAAGAGGTTTCACATACCTGGATGGGTGGACGGGTGGATGATACAGGCTTTGTTTTGTCTTCTTTCTTAGAATCATGGGGAGCTCACGGGATTCAGTCAGCATCCATTCAGAGTAGCTGGTATGGCCCTTGGCCAGACTTGAACAAATTAGGAATCCTTTGCTTTGTTTAGTTCCAACTCCAATCAGTTACCTAATATTTACTGAGTATGAGACAGGGTGTGAAGTGCTGTGGCCCTGTTGTCTTCTTTATGTCTCCATCTTAGCATTTTTTCATGTTTACAGAGCAGTGAGAATGATTCAAGCAGCTGATGGAAGCCTCCAGGTAAAAGTACGCAGATGATAAATACTAGTATTTATTGGAGGAAGCTGCAAAAGCATTTAAACACAAATGTATATCACATTTAATAAATTCAACTTATTAAATTTTTACTTAATAAGGTAGGCTAGATTAAAATTGTTCCCCTTTAGTATGACATACTTCACGGTCTTGGAAGTTTTCAGAAAATGAGGCCACTTCTCAGTTACTCCTGACAAAACTTAACTCTTCAAATTTAATAGCATTTTCTACACTAACATCCTTCCTTTGTCCATCTCTCAGACTCACTTTATGGACCCTACAAGTTGAGACAAACATGCAGATCCACATGCTAAGCTTCTTTACCTGCTGCAGAGGTTTTGAGAGAGTGTAAATTTTCTCTTGGTCTAAGAATAGTATATTTCCAGCTTGAGCTATAATAAACTGTGAAACTTCATGAAAACGCGACCTCTCCACTTCCTCTTGAGCTTGATTGTTAAAATAGAGTCCATTTGGAGTGAATTCTCAGAATATCACATGTACACATTTATTCAGATGTGATTAAGTGACATACTTGGAAGTCAAACTTGAATTAGAAAATTTATGGCCTGGCTGATTCTTGTCATGTAAGTTCAGATTTCCCACCCTTATGTTCCCCTCTTTGGGGCTGATCATTTGAGAAGTGAATTACATATAAACCAGCTTTAAGAAATGTTACTACATTTAAAAGAAAAAGAAACTAAACATGGAAATTACTCCTCCTCTTTGGCTACACTGCTGCCCCCACCCTGTGCACACACACTTTTAACCAATTTTAGGATTGTATCCATTGAATGTTTTGTCATGTGCCGGTCACTTGCTGTCTTTATATAAAGATGGTGCCGTTTCTTGCTAAACAGTATTTCTGTGTCTTTGATACTTGCCCCAGACCCAAGCACACAATAGCGGTGTTGTGTAGTAAGAAGGTTCTAGAATGCCAGGCTGGGATTTCTGTTTTAAGGAGACACGTAAGTACAAGAGAAACGTATGTACGTTAAACTGATCCTGAAGATAGATGTCAGGGCGTGTCTAAACCGTGTCTACACTCAGTGTACTTTGTAAATAAAGCCCGTAATTGGAGCGCATGAGTAGTTAGAGCAGTTCTAATTGCATGAAACCCGTCTGAGAGAAGGAGCCATTCTGTTCTTGGCGGTTGAGGAGATTTTAAGTGTAGGGTAGAGCTGTGTGTCATTTAGAAACGGTTTGCGAGGGTTCAGACAGGCCGCTTTTCTGGTGGGTGAGGTGGGGTGAGAGGGAAATAGTTGGAGTCCCCCTGGTTCTTGGGAAGGAGGAGGATTTGTGATTCAGGCTCACGGTTTGGGTAACTGGGAACGATGCTCAAGCAGAAGAGATGGCTGGTGGTGGCTTTGTGGCAGGAAACGGACGGACCTTCCTTGGTAAGGGCGTTGCCTGTGTTGGTTGTTGTCTTCAGTTACATCCTTGACATGTAACGGAGAAAACCTTTTCAAAGCAAGTATAAAAATAACAATGTCGAATTTCTGAATTTTACCACTCGAGATGGGCTTAGGGTTCTAATGCTGACTCGGGTTCTGACACCGAGTGGGTGCTCTGAAATATTTATTGAATGAGGGAATGAATGTGATTTTTTTTCCAAATGGGAAAAGTCCATATAAATCAAATATCCACTTTTGAAGCCCTCCCATAAATGACGTGAAATTCGATCCTTACTGTGTAATAAACTAAGGGATGCATATTAGTAAAGCACCTTAACAGGAAACTCTTGAGCCGTACATTATCTTAAAAGTCACGTGTAAAAGTAATTTCCAGATGATTTCACGGACTGCTAGTGGAGGAGCTGGTTTGTTTGTAGACTGTTTTTGCATGAATTCACTGGAATTGGGGAGTAAATGTACTCACAGTAAATTAATGACTAGGTCATCTGCCTCATGCTCGGGTCTGGCCCAGGTGCTTGTGGTGCGAGGTCTCCCCAGAGAATAACGGTGGAGACAAGGTTGCCGTGTTTGGCACAAGGGCCAACGGGGACTAGGTGGGATGCAGTGCCCTGAGAGAGGAGAGTCAAGGCTGAATGGCCGAGAAGGACGTGAAGTTTCAGGTGGGGCTTGGAAGATTTAGGAGTCTGAAGGCTAAAGGGGAGAAAGGAAGGGACTGCTGGAGAAGCTCCACTCACCTGGAGATGCAGTTGAGCGTGAGACAGTGAGGGGGATGACCAACCTTGAGGCTGTTGTAAAAGGCGGGAAATGAGGTGGGGTGTGGGGCCAAGCAGAGGATTTGGGATTTAATAAGACAGGTGATGTTAAGAGACCATTGAAAATTTCTGGAAAGAGGAGTGGAAGAGTGAAACTGTGGTTTAAAGATACATTTGCTGTATTCATGAGCACTTCTTTTGACATTAGTATAATTTGCTGTTTCTGTACCCCTTATGGCCAATAATGATTTAGTGGTTAAAGCTTTCTGCGTATTAGCTTTTTGTCCCAATTTTCATACCTCTCTCAGTCAGAATGCACATAAGTAGTTCAGTCCTCACTCTACAGGAGGGGAGATGGATGAAACTCGAGTTCTTCAGCCAAATACTAACCGAGTTGGAATTAATCCAGGAACAACAGTAAGCCAACTTTCCTCTTCCAGTCACCACTGAACTTGCTAATGTGAAATGAATTGTATCTACCTGGGGACACAAAACCCTTTGTGAGTTTCTGAGTTGTATCAATTTTGATCTTAAAGACGACAAGACAACAAAATATTGAAAATTGATTCCCTGTGTTAGTTTTCAATTGATTTTTTTAACAGCTTTGTTGAGATATGTTTCCCATACTGTATAGTTCATCCATCTAAAAAGGGCACAACTCAGCCGCTTTTAGTATATTCGGAGTTGTGCAACCATCCCAACATGCTAATTTTAGAACTTTTTCATCAGGCCCTTGAAAGAAAACCTGTATCAGTCAGCAGTCACTTCCCTGCCCCCCTGCAGTTCTCACCTCTTCTCCCCCGGCTCACATCTAGACAACCACTAATCAAATTTCTGTCTCTATAGTTCAGTTTATTTTTTAAAATGAGTATTCTGTAGAATGTTACCGTGAATTTTGACATCAGACTACCTAGGTTCAAACCCCAGCTTAGTAGTACTATGACCTTGAGAAAATTTTTTAACCTTGTCTGTTTCCATACTTTGAAAACATGAATAATATCCACATCACAGCTTTTCGTGAAGATTAAAGGATGTTTATATATAAGTGTTATAACAGTGATATATGAGTTCATTGTCCCACAGCAGGTGTGTAACTGAATTACTAAAGAGTCTCAAATATTGATCCTTTAAAGTAGTTGGTGGAACATAATAGAAAGCGTAATAAATGTTTGGATATGAAAGGACAGAGTTTATATTTTTAAGGCTATAGGTTTGTTGTGTATGTGACTTTAGGGTTTGACTTTTAAAATGGAAGAAGTTTTTCTGGATTTTCCCTGCAGAACCTGGTAGAGTGGTACTTATCCTATTTTTGGATCACAAACTCCTTTGAGAATTTGATGAAAGCTATACACATACACTTGATTTTATTTTTTGAAAAATCAGGGGGTTGATGGATCCCTTTAAACCACCCATTTACTCCCTACAGACTAGATTAAGAACCTGCAGCCTTTTAAAAGAGAGAGAAAATAGCTCTTCAAAGCTGGTGTGAACAGCCTCACACATGGGCAGGAAAACACAGCCATCAGCTTGAAGTGTGCTTATTTAGCCTCCAGTTTTAATATCCGTGTAAAAGTGCGCCCAGTGTATGTTGAACCAAGCAAGGTGGATTTTCTTCTGGGTACAGAAATGCACATACATCTCACGTAGAGAAGAAATGAAGAGTAGTGTCCCTGAAAGACAGAGCTGGTGAGGGGAGATAAAAAACAATGACAGCTTCTGTCAGATTGTTAACAGTCCCCCCGCATGCCCCGTCCCCGTCCCCGTCCCCGGCCTGCACATTTTAGAACCCTTGTATAAACAAGCAAGCACTGGATTCCCGGAGGACCACGGGGAGGTGGGAATTCACAGCAGCCCTACGGTGCAGGTGAGCAGGATGGCCTTGACTGACCTTATTCTCCAGATAGTTGCTCTTCACGGGCAGCTTGATACCTCGCCTCTGTTGTTTATTTCATTGTGGTTCACTGGCCCCATGGTGCGACATCCTTCAATCGATTTAACAAAGGTCTTACTGTATGGAAAAAGTAAATTTCTTCCTTATCATATCTATGTTCCCAGTTCCTTCCCTTGATTTGGCATGTTTATTATTGTGGGAAAATACCTGGGTACCAGTGGTAAAAGGGTCCAACTAAGAACAAAGTCCAGAGGGGTGGGACAGGGTAAAAAGATCAATTTTACTCCTAAGGCGGCTGTCAGTTGCTCATCTGTGCATTGGAGTTCACGCACAACAGTTCTAGAATTGAGTTTTGAACTTTAAAAAAAAGTGCACTTTAAGCTGTTCCTCTGTGCCAGCTGACAGGCCCTTTGCCTGTAAAAACACTGTTGAATTGAGGGTTAGACTTCTGTTTCCTCTCTACATATTGGATGAGGACACTTGTCATCTTTACTCATGGGCCGCCGATGGCCACACTCTGTCATTACAGACCAGCAGGCTTTGCAACCAGTCAACTGCCAATTACCAAACTACAGGCCTGTGCTCGGAAAGCTCACCCCACATCTTGGTTGTTCCTTCTGTTGCCGGGCGTAGACATGGGTCTTATAGCTTGGTGGCTTGGTAATTACACCCTTTTGAAGACTCAGGTGTCCCCATCTGTCCTGGTGAGGTTTTACATCTTAGTCTTATTTTTAAATGTAGGAATCTATCCTTGTCCCGTTCAGCATGGGAGTGCAAGCCACCCGTACTGCCAGTGGGCAGGAAAAAGACGGATGGGAAGGCATTGTGGCCTACAGACTATTAGAGGCACTTCTGTGCCTTTTTAAAAAAATTATTTGTTTCATTTATTCACTTTTTAAAATTGAAGTATAGTCAGGTTACAATATGTCAGTTTCTGGTGTACAGCATAATGTTTCAGTCATAATATGCATATAGATTCCTTTTCAGATTCTTTTTCATTATAGGTTACTACAAGATATTGAATACAGTTCCCTGTGCTGTACAGAAGAAACTTGTTGTTTATCTATTTTATATATATTAGTTAGTATCTGCAAATCTTGAACTCCTTCTTTATCCCTTCCCACCTGCTTTTTCTCCTGGTAACTATAAGTGTGTGTTCTGTCTGTGAGTCTGTTTCTGTTTTGTAAATAAGCTTATTTGTCTTTTTTTTTTTTTAGATTCCACATGTAAGTGATATCATACGGTATTTTCTTTCTCTTTCTTGTTTACTTCACTTAGAACGACAATCTCCAGTTCCATCCATGTTGCAGCAAATGGCATTATTTTATTCTTTTTTATGACTGAGTAGTATTCCATTGCATACATACATACATTCTTTATCCAGTCATCTGTTGATAGGCATTTAGGTTGCTTCCATGTCTTGGCTATCGTAAGTAGTGCTGCTATGAACATTGGGGTGCAGTGTCTTTTTGAATTAGAATTCCCTCTGGATATATGTCCAGGAGTGGGATTGCTGGATCATAGGAATCTCCATACTGTTTTTTCATCATGGTTGTACCAAACTCACTTTGATGCTTTTAATTTCACAAGGGCAGGTCCCCAAGGGTGAATGCAGTTTGCAGAGGTCATTTGGAGCTCCTGAGAAGGTCGTCAGTATCTAATAGACTTTTCACTGCTCTTCTCAGTATAGTTGCATCTGCTGCTCTAGCCTATAGTCCTGTGAATGTACTGTTGACATCGGTTGCCTGTGGCCTGGCCTCACACTGAGAGGTAAAGGACCTCTCATTTAGTGGGGCTTCTTGTGTGAAGGGTTCTAAAGGGAAAGCTGAAAGAGTGCTCTCTGATGTGTGAATGTACCTAAGATGTTTCCCTTGTACACCTCTGAACTTCTGATAACCTAACCTGAAATAAAACTTCCCAAGGAAATGCCTAGAGGTTCTAGATTTTTTTTTTTGGCAGTTCAGCTTACAAGTTTTATTATTTCTCCATGGGTAAGTGATGAGGTCAGCCCTGCCGGTGCTCTGGGAAAGCTCCTTGCCCATCGTTTTGGGAGCTGAACTTGGTGATCCTTTAGAAAACTGACTTGTCTTCTGTTGCATCTTGGTCATTCTCTGTACATTTTCCACTCTCCTTCATAAACTTTGATAAGTTAGCAAGCAATAGGGAATTTTTTTCTGCTCGAGTGCATTTGTTTATTCTTTTAAAATTGTACACTGAGGGAAGGAAAGTAGTTTTTAGGAAAACTATGGTGCATTAAACATGTACGTTAAAGGCATAAAATATATCAAGTATTTTAGTTACAGTTTATTATGAATGAATGTTATATGAATGAATTATTATATGAATGAATAGTACACATTAATATGCTAAGCTCTTATTTGTGAAGTTTGTTTTAGAAATGAGATTTCTGTTTTGTATTAGTGTGGTTAAGTGAGTATGTTTGCTGTTCGTAAATGATCAATTTTCTAAAAATTCTCAGAATTTTTTTCCTAGAGGTGAAAGTTTTATCAGAGATGTTGCTTTTTATTTTACAGGTGAGTGCAGTAAGGTCCTAATAAATCACACTGACCACTGAAACCACCCTGGTCTGATTTAATCTTTTATTCAGAAGATATCTCAGGGTCCTATGGGATCATCATACTGAAAAGAATCTTTCGTGTTCTCTGTGCTGAAGAAGTGAATTTAGGTTGAGTCTTAGTTTAATAGGGTTTTGCATTAACAGAGTTTAACATACGTAAATCCTGATACTGCATTTACGTTGCCCTCTATTAGGGCAGGGACAAAGTGGGCACTGGGGGCGGTGGGGGGACAGAACCGAGCGTCTGTGACACCTGCAGCAGCTGCTTATATATGTGCAGGGTTGAGTGTTGCCGTATGGCTGTGTCTCCATTTTCCCTGATGCAGTCATCTCCACATCACACAAAGACTGGGGAAAACTGCATCCCCTTCCACAAGCCCTAGGCCTCATAGCTAACTGCTGGGGAGAAATTGGAGACGTTTGGAATGTGATGGTGTTTCCCCTGCTGGTGGGAGGTGATGGGTGTGGGGTGGATAATTGAGGACTCAGTGGCCCAGAAGTTGTGGTGAGTTGAAGTTCTGCAACCAGTTGAAGCACCTGAATTGTTACCCCGTGGACAACTCGTACAGTGAGTGAAGAATGCCGTGGCCCTGCCACCCCGAAGACCTGGGCTTAAGTCTTCCTTCTTCCCTGTCCCCTTTGTCACTTAGTAGCTGTGTAATCTTGGGTAGGACCCTACACTTGCGTCCTTTTTTTCCCCCCAAATTAAAGGTCTCATGTATTTATTACCAAGCCAGTCCACTAGTGCAGAAACATTGAAACAAAGAGAAAAATCATTTTTCCAATAAAGCACAGCCAGCTGTCCAGATAGTAGCCACGTTTTCATAGTGATACGGTAAGATGAAAATGACCTCAATAGAGCATAAATATCTGCTTACTCCTGTATGACTCCTTATAGACCCAGCATAGTTCTTCTCCAGTGTCTCCTGTTGGAGCTGGACCTGATTTTATCAGGACTTTTCATCCAAATCCACTGGGGAATTGGGACAATTCTGCTTTTGTTTCTTGGCCAGGAATGGCTTGATCCTGAAAGCCTGTGAGAAAACATGGTGAGGAACGAGCCTACCGCACACGCAAGAATGGCAGAGAAGAAGAGAGAGCATCCTTTGATGGCGATGATGCCCGCTGCCTGGCCCACCTCATCTGGACGTAGTGGGCATCTCACTGTAGGATGTGAGAACATGGCATAGATAGAAAGCAGCGAAATGAAATGTCTGGTGTGTTAACATGATCATTATCATGGTTATACTGTTTATTATATTGGCCGGCTTTGTCAGGGGTTTTTTATTTAGATGCTTCCCTTAAAGAAATACGGAATTTTAGTTTAAAAAGCACATCTCACATAAGAACGTTAGAGTTGACTTGGGTAAATTAATGAACTTAAACACTTAAACTCTCTCACAGCCTTTCATTATTTCTTGATTATTTAAGAGTGTCTAACTCATCCTAGTGCTGTGGAGTCATAAAACCGTTAATGCTATTACAGGTTTGGAAGCAAAGGCTACAGCTAAGTTATTAGAATGATGAGGAATGTTGTGAAAGGGTTTTCAGTCATTCTACTCACAGCATTTCTGGGCAAGTAATGAAATGTAAGCCCGAGGAGATTTTAATTGGGCGTATTTTTCTTGTCTAAAGAAGCTTTTATAATAACTATTGTCCTTACTAGTTTATGTGAAGGACAACTAATAAGTATATATACTATATTAGAAAATATTTTTGCTGACCTTGCTTTCTCTGAGATGTTAGTGTCTTTCTTTTTTAAGTCATTCTGACCTTGCAGTTTGCCAAGCATGGGCATTATTTCTGTACTTCAGTCCCTTGTAAGCATTTCTGTTTGGGGGGGGGGGGCGTGTGTATGTCCAAGTCTATCTTTTTATTTCCTAAATTTTACACAGTGAAAAATTTTCAGTGAGATCTCATGGCTATGACAGTTTCTATCAATTGTCATCAAAGTCTGCCTCAAGAATCCGGGTAGCAAAAAGATAGGGAAGGATTTCTCATTTCTCAGTTGCAGTTTGAAGAGAAAATGGTGTCTTCTTCTGGAAGCCTGACGTTCTGGCGTGCTCTGCCATCTTTAATCTGATTGAGTGCTCCCAAGGATAATTTAGTTGTCACAGATCTTTTTTTCCAAAACTTATTTTTGCCATAAAAGCCTCATTACCCAACTATATTCTGAGAAGTAGAGTGGGACTAACATCTCTTGAGTACCTACTGCGTGCCAGGCACTGTTAGATACTTTCTGTCATTCTCCTGTAGTAGCAGTATAGTCTTCACTTTCTAGAAGCAAAAACTCCTATAAATGGTTGCTGTCACTCATTCCTAGGTCCATTACACACTGAATGTCCATATTTTTCCCACTGCTTCCTTTTAAAGGCATAATTGCCAACTCTTTAAGATGCCAGTAAAGCTTATTCTGAACTTAAAGGGGACTTGTCTCAGTTTCCTTTGCTTTGTCTTAAAGTTATACGAGGTAGGGGCCAGGTGAACCCTCTGTCTGCAGCAAAGCCTGTGGATTTTTCCTCTCCTCTTAAGTTCTTAGTTACTTTTGGCATATGTTTTGGTGAAGGGATACGTCTTGTGGGGGTGGAAAATGAAATGGTAACTATAATGAATAAAATTGTTGGGCAGTGCAATGAGTTGGTTTAAACAGAAGGGGAAAGTAGCTAGAATGAATTTGATTTTTGTAATATACCCTTAAAACATAATCAAAACTTGTCGAAGGTACTAAACAATTGTCCAGTTGCTAAAATGGTTGGATTAGTACTTGGTGATAAGAGTCCTGAAGCTCTGTCTGTATCAGCTAGACAGGCAAGGTGGCTGGAGGGGAGATGTCTGAGGGTCAGAGAGGTTCAGTGACTTGCCTAAGGGAAGACCTGGAGGTGGAACCCTTACTTGGTGTTCTTGATTCGTAGGTGGGAAATAAATAACACAGAGACTGAGTTAGAGCCATCTTTTCTTGTATCTGCAAGTTTGTGGAATGTTAACTGGTTTGATACTGTAAATTGAGCATGGGTCTGCTGAAGCCAAGAGCTGGTTGGTGTAGCCCTGGTCAAGGACCAGATCTGAGGTCGCCATTTTGGAAAATTGGGTCTTGACTCGTAAGGAAAAGTAGGGGAAAAGTGCATTCATTCAATAAGCATTTACTAAATGTTTTCTGTGTTTAGTAGGGAAGCAGGTGACAAGGGGAACTCTTCATTTGTTGGGGTAGGCAGACGTAAGTCAGAGTGTAATAAAAGTAAGAGTCATGAGGAATAATGAAAAGTCGTTATATGACCAGGGAAGGGTGAGATGTTACGTGTAGCCGATGCTTGGGTAGGAATGATAGAATGTTCTTTCATCCTCACTTCCCTTTCTTCCTTCTAATTATCTCAGCCTCAATATCCTTTCTTCCATGATGCCCTTTGCCTGACCCCCATCCCAGGACTGGGTTAGATTCCCTTGCTGTGGGGTCCTAGAGTACAGTGTACTGCCCATAGCAGTACCCCCTAGCTCATAACTGACTCTTACCCATCTCTCTTCCTTGACTGCAAGCTCCCATGAGAGAAAGGGCCATGTAGGTACAGTGCCCTGCACTTAGTAGGCGCTTTAATATTTGCTAAATGAAACTATAAAGATTGGAATCCAATTGTAGATGGCTCTGTGATAATAACAATTATAGATATTAATCAAATGCTTATTATGGGCCAGGCACTGTTAAAAGGGCTTGAGATGTATTAACTCATTTAATTGTTAGCCATCCCACAAAGTAGGTACTGTTATGATTCCATTTTATAGATGAGACAAAGAAAGTTGAATCTGTTTTCAAAGATTGCTCGGCTTATAAGTACAGAGCCTGGCTTAACCCTAGTCATTTGGATCTGGAGCCTTGGTCTCACCTACTTGGCTCCCTGCCTGCCCTGCTGGGGAGTTTAGACCAGCTCTTGGAGGCAGAGGGGGCTGTCAGTGCTGTAAGCAGAGGAGTGTGTGAGCATGTGTGCCCTGTGTAAAGTAGTCCTGGCAGTGCTGTGGAAATGGGCTGTACAATGAAGAGGGATGCCTGGAGCAGGGTGGTCACCCCTGACACGGCACCGGCAAGACAAAGCAGTGTGATGTACTGACTTAACAAACACACAGAGCACTTACTATATGCCAGGCACTATTCAAAGGGCTTTACAAATATTAACTGCTTTAATGTTCATGGCAACCCTGTGAGGTAGGCACTGCCATCATCCCCACTTTATAGGTGAGAAACCTGAGGTTCAGAGAGGTCCCACAGCTGGTAAGTGGCAGTAAGGCAAGGCTGGGTCCAGGCTCTTAACCACTATCCATGCTGCCTCTGAGTCTTCCTGTAAATGGGAACATTCAGTTACTGGTAGTCTCCACTGATAACCTCCATTCCAGATAGTAGAGGATCTTGGTAATTTTGGAGACAGGTGCTTCCATTTGTAAAAGCATCTGCTCTAAAGACGTTTGTCTAGAAATATTTATATGATTATATTCTGTTTAATATATGCTTGGCTTAGAGCAGAAAACAAAACAAAAAAACAGAAGGCACAGGCACTGCCTTGAGGAACTTATAGTCTGCTGAAGGGAGACAAGTTATCCACTAAGGTAACTCCTCGCCACGTGTCCACTGAGCACTTGAAACTTGTCCTCTCCACACTGAAGTGCTGTAAGTGTGAAATACACACAGCAGTTCCGCAACTCAGTATGAAAAGAAAGTGACAGAGATCTTAATTTTTACATTGATTATATCTTAAAAATAAATGGTTTATATATTGGATTAAATAAAATAGATTTAACAAATGACAAGTGAAACAAGCTAGGGAGAAAAGGACAAATAGTTTGTGTTCCATTTATATGAGCGATAATCCGATTCCTAGAAACAGAAAGTAAAATGATGGTTACCAGGGGCTGGAAGGGGCAGGAAATGGGGAATTACTGTTCGGTGGGTACAGAGTTTCAGTTTGGGGTGATGAAACAGGCCTGGAGATGGATGGTAGTGATGGTTACTCAACAGTATGAATGTACTTAATGCCACTGAACTTTACACCCTAAAATGGTTACAGTGGTGAAATTTATGTCATATCTGTTTTAACCACAGTTTAAAAAAATGCAAACAAAGGAGTTTACCTTGGAAAATTTGACAACTAAAAATTTAAAATTACATGTGTGCTTCATATTATATTCTTATTGGACTGTGCTGGGATAAAGAGTGATGGGTAAGGTGGTCAGGAAAGGCATTTTTGGGGAGATCTTCAAAAAGAGAAATGAGTTCTGAAATGGGAAGGAAGTGACCACACAGAAGCACAAGGGAAGAGTTTCAGGCAAACAAGGAGCTGGTGCAAAGGTCCTGGGGTGGGAATAAGCCTGAATTCCTGGGGAGGTGGGGTGAGGTGAGGACGGAAGTAGGGGTCCCAGATCATACAGCATCTTACAGGCCACAGTGAAGAGTTCAGACGCTACTTCTGTTCAACCTGAGAACAGAAACAAAGCAGTAAGAAATGCAAATTCTGTCGAGACAAAACCATACAAAACTGACAAAACTGCTGGTGCTTCTGACTTTGGTACAAAATGGCAGTTTCATCTGATTGGACCTAACATGGGGATTTGTTTCACCAGTGATACGCCCTTTCTGCTGTAAAGAACACACTTCCTTGTTTCTGATTCCTTGCTCTTTGGTGGGCGCCTCAGGACAGCACCCGTCCTCTTGGCTTGCGGAGCATGATGCCTGACAACAGATCTGTGTTGAAATGAAGAAAACCTAGCCGGTCGCACACTGACACTGTCACCAATAATGAAATCCTGCAGGCACTGTCTCGAATGTTTCCTACTTTATAAACCTTTGTCTTTGTCAGCTGGGTGGCTTTTGGAAGCTGGAGGGAGAAATAATAGTGTCATTAGCGCCTTTGGATCTCTTGTCTGTATCGAGTGACCGGGGGCTTTTATTATTATCGCACAGGTAGACTTTTCCTTCTGGAGAGGTCTTGGCTCAGGACAAGTAAATTGAAGGGTTGGCTTTCCCCGTCAGGGAGGGTGGTTAGGAAGACAAGCTGGGATGGTTTATCCTTATATTAAAGTCCATCGGTGCCGGCTCAGGTCGGCTCGTGGCCGTGCTCTGCTTCCCAAGTCACCTTGGTGGCCTTGTGTGCTATTACCCCTCTCCCGGGGCCGGGGGCCTGGGACAATAAGAGGCCACCCCACAGGAGTGCTGCAGAGCAAACCTTTTTCTTAATAGTCTTTGATTCCAGAGCCCCTGGTGGAAAATGTTAAAGGGGAAGATGGTTAACACCTAAAATCTTCCATTTCGTAAAAACATTTTCTGGGCTTTGAAACGTCTCCAGCCACCTGCTGGGGCCCAGGGAATCCAGCCAGCGATAATGATTACCGCCTTGTGCTCCCGTCTTTTGTGGAGGCGGGCTGCGTCCTATTTGAAGTCCCGGACGAAACGGTTGTAGTGGCCCCTCAGGTGTGAGGGGAAGAGGTGAGTGTGGTGTCCTGAGGCTATGTTGGGCTCCCCAGGGATGACTAGACATCACTTCTGGTGGCCTAGGTGCTATGCAAGGTAATTTTCTAAAAACCATAGAGGCGTGTTATGTCATTGATACCTGAGCCACAAAGCAGAAACCGGTCCCACAGTTTCCAGCAGATCTCTGGGTTCTGCACACACTGTGATCTCTGTGGGGTCACCACTGTGTCATCCTTGTTTACTGTCAAATGGTCAGTAGAAGTCATTAACCACATTCATTCACCACTTTCTCACCACATAAGGAACTCTGTATTTTGATGTGAAGTGGAGTTGGGTTTAGGTTAGTTAAAGAGACTTGAATTTATTTTTCAGTCCTGATCAGCTGCATTTGATTTGTTTTATGTCAAGGTTAACCAGACCACTGTGAGCCCCTGGCTTCAATATGACACAGAGTAGGAAAGCTGTGTGACTTCTCCGGAGGTGGTGTGAGTTTGAGGATCAGTCACGTGACCTGCCTAAAAGCACAAATGCATCCACACCATCTACACCAATATAATTGATCGTGTGCTGAGTTTTTATACAGTTTACATTAGCTGTTTCACACATTGCCTCTCTTTTTAATCTCCCCGTGGAGCCCGGGAGCCTGGCATTATTATTTTCTCATCTTACAGATAAGGAACCTCAGTCTCCGGGTTTCCGTCCAGGTGCACGGACTTCAGGTCGGATTCTCTTCTGCACCTTCTAACTCCCACATGGCCTGACTTTCCGGCAAGTGGCCAGACTGTAAGAATCCAGTCATTCAACATAAGGGGGGAAGACGACCATGTATCAAGCATCATTTCTGATTCTGTCTCTAGTAACTCCCACGGGCATGTCCTGCTTGCTCTTTCTCCAGACTCATCGTATCTCAAACACAGCTTACTGTCTGAGCTGCATGCCTGCTTCTTCCTGTATTTCCGAGTCGGTGAAGAACTCTACCCCTCATTCAAGGGCCCAAATCAGGACCCTGGGTGTTAGGATTGATATGTGGGTGATGGTGGACACATCATGTGATCGCTAAGGCTCAAGGCTCTGCTGTAAAATGGCGATCATACCTGCCTTACTGAGTGTTGGGAGTTATTTTGGAGTCTCATGCATTTAAATTTGGCACACAAATGCTCTGTAAGGACAGCGGCTATAGCTGTCATTAAAAAAAAAATCATTATATCCTCTTACCCCTCAGTCAGTTGGCAGGTTCTACCCACACCAGTGCCATTGACTGGGAAGGAGGGTGTAGCTCAAGTGGTAGAGCACATGCTTGGCATGCACGAGGTCCCACGTTCAATCCCCAGTACTGCCTCTAAAAATCAGTAAATAAACCTAATTACCTCCCTCCCCCTGCCAAAAACCAAAACAAAACAAAACAGAAAAACAGAAAAACACCATTGACTTGTCCTCTCTAGTCTCTCCACCTTAGACTTCTTACATAATTACTGCCATAACCTGACTCATCCCTGGGACTCCAGTCCAGCCCCTCTAATCCACCATCTACACTACAGCCTGATAGTTCCAAAAATACAAATTTAAACTTCTCCTTGAAGTGCCTCATTTGCTTATAGAACAGCTATTCCTTAGTTTTTCCCCAAAGGCCCTTCATGATCACAGCCTCATCTCACACTATCATCCCAGTTCCTGGATACTGACGGTTCCCTCCATCGTGCAGAACTGGGGCTCCTCTGAATAATTCCCCATCCTGTCTTGGTCCCATAAATGCTGACATTCTATGTCCTCAGTTTCCCCTGCTGTCTCCCTGCCCCTCACACCTTCTTCCCTGCCTCCCTCTGCCTGGCTGGTGTCAATTCACTTTTTGCTTCGTGGTCTAAGCACCCTGCATGTAGTAGGTGCTCAAGAAGTGAATGGATGAACTCTTGGCTTCAGTGGATGCGGTGGGCCATTTTGGCCCGGGGTCCTCTCAAGTCTCTGGCATCTCGTTGGGGGTTTGGCAAGGCCGGACATAGACTGGGTCTTCGGAGGGAAGACTCTGGGTTGGTAGCTGAGCCGCCAGGAGACCCCATGCGGGAACTTGGGCTGAAGAGAAATGAGGTCATTGGGTCACTGTCACCAGAATTCATCCACTTCATCACAACAAGAAGCCTGCCTGCGGTTCACCTACGTACAGCAGTAGCTGTCCCATCAGGTATTTAGATACAAACTCTAGATGGAGTTGCCATTTGACTCTTCAGAATTTAAACCGCAATTGTTCCTAAATATTCCCTGCAGAAGCAGCCGTCTGCCCCCAGCCCTCCCCAGCCACAACCAGCTGAGAGTGATTATCCGTGGTTACCAGGTGCACAGTCTCCTTTAGTCGAGAAGTCACAGCCAGGCCTGCTGTCCCTGCAGGCGGTAGGGTCCTGGCTTTTGTGGTTGGAATCACACCTGTCCAGTGTCATCTGACAGCTTTCTATGGAGGGTTGGGTGCACTCATCTCATTTTACTGTTTCGTGAGAAAGACATTTAATACTTCCCTTCATATGTTACGCTCTGGAAAACTCAGGAAGCATGGAAAAACTTACTACGTTACATGCATGTTCGAAACAACTAGAAATCTAAGCCTCTGTCCTTCATGAGAACTGGGGGGTGTGCTTTGCCCCCGAAAGATGCAAAGCCTGCTAAGTATGTTCCCTGAGTAAGAGTGGATGTCTCTTTGAGTTTTGTGCCTGAAAAAGAAACACACGATCCATGTGCTGTGGACCTCGGACATGCAGCCCTGTCTGAGAGAGAAGGCTGTGACCCGGGAGGAGGCTTTGTTCTCTGGGATGCAGGTCGCTCTCTTTGTGTTGGTTTGGTTTAGCCAACTTTTTACTGACGTGTAACACTATCAGAAAAGGACACAGATCAGAAGCAGACAGCTTGAATTTTCAAGTTGCCCTTTTAATGTATTAACATATAATATGAATAGCTTAGGATTTGGTGTCCACCACTTTCTTGTTTAATTAAATGAAGGGGTCTGTGAGGATGGAGGCGGGAGTCGAGCTCTGAGTTCTGGTCTCTTGGCACAGCTGTTGAATAACCATCCCGTTAGTCATGGGCTCAGGGAGGCAAAGTTCTGTTTTCCCGCTGGTGATATCTGAACCACTCACAGCCTGTAATTCTTGCCTCCGATCCTGTTTCTTTAAGCACTTTGAATACACGAATGAACTCCGCTAAAGCCCCCAGATATAAAAATGGCCCCTTCCTGTCTCCACGTGTCTGATACTTGTTTGTCCAAGAAAAGGACACCAAAGAGTATATCTGCACGTGTTGTTCGGATAAGGAGTTCCTTACCTAGATTGAATTTCTCCCCCTTATGAAGATGCTTCTCTTACCCCTATGTCTCCCCTTTTTCTGCCTTTAGAAGTGACAATTCTTTAGGGCTCTAGTCATCTCTCAAGTTCATGGCCTTCTCTTCTTCTAGAAGATTGTCTAATCACCTCCTGTCGTCCCATGCAGTCTCTTGTGGGTCCATTTAGTTGAAGCCAACTTGATACAGGCTCGTACCATTTTCGGTGAAGTTCAGTTTTCTCTTCCACCTGCTGATGAAAACACTTTCTTGTCCCATTAGTGATGAACTACTCCCTATGATCAGCCTTGGTGTCACTTGAAATGTTTTCAACTGGAATTATTTACCCCCTCACCCTGAAACTTTTTAATTATGAAAATTCTCATATACAGAAAAGGTGAATCTCCTCTACCTAAATTCAATAATTGGTAGTATTTTACCATATTTCCTTTATTCTCTTTATGTGCAGATTTTAGGGGGTTGTACTGTTGATAGTAAAATTTGGCCATCAGGCTACTTCACCCCTGAATTCTTCAGCATTCACCACTTATGAGGGAGGGCAGTATTTTATATAAACGCAATCTTATCCAAGAGAATTAATTATAACTCATAATATTTTCTCATATCCACATTCAGATTTCCCCAGTTGTCCTAAGACATTGTCCTAAGAATGTCTTTTATAGCTGTTGATTTTGTTTTTAAAAACCAGGGTATACAAGAGTTTTTATCACTTGTAGTTTATTAACGCATCAGAGAACATCCAGATGATTGTGGCAGTTAAGTGGATGGAACGATGTTGCAGCTCATCAGTTAATCATGTAGGAAGTTCCCCAGGAGAAGACGGCGTGTGCTTGTCGGCTGTTGGCACTTCCTCACTTATTTGGTTCAGCGGCATAGACAAAAAGGAATGAACAAACATGGGTGCAGGATACCCAGCACCACGGGAAAAGGCCGCTTGCAACTTCTAGCAGTCCAGGACGTCTCATTTATTTCACGAAGCTAATTGAGTCTGCCACTGTGTGAGGCAGCCACATATAGACGTTGTTAACACCCAGAACCCATCTCGCTTGTGCTGGTTTGCCAAAAACGTGTGTTGTTGTTCTAGAAGGGAGCGTAGCTCAGGACAGAAGGCCTCAGGAATTCTCCAGAGATTTGGACTTCATGATAATGAAGAGACTTTGTTTCAGGGAGGCACACTTTATGATTTACGGAATAACTGAACAGATAGTATATAGTTTTATATATCCCCGAGGCCCCTGTTTTCCTTATTATTGCATACTGATTACAGTGAATGAACCAATATTAGCACATTAGCTCTAGCCCACAGTTTACCATAGGTTCACAATTTGTGTTGTACATTCTGTGAGTTTTGACAAATGCATAATGTCGTGTATCCACCGTTACTGTTTTGCACAGAATAGTTTCATGGCTCTAAAAATCCCCTGTGTTCCACCTGTTCATCCCGCCTTACCCCTTAACACGTGATCTTCTAACTGTCTCCACGGCTCTTCCAGAATGTCACATAGTTGACATCATACAGTGTGTAGCCTTTTCAGACTGGCTTCTTTCACGTAGTGGAGTAGGCATTTAAGTTTCCTCCATGTCTTTTCATGGCTTGATAGCTCATTTTATCTTATTGCTGAATAATATTTGGCTGTACTATACTTTGTTTATCCATTCACAAAGCTCACTGTTTTATTTTTAAACAGATCATAGAACATTCCGGCACATAGTAGGTTTTTGGTAAATAAGTAGTTATGAAGTGACCTAGGTAGAGGGAACCCTTACTTTTTCTGACAGGTGTGTAGTGCCGTGGGAGTGTTGTGATGGAGAAGGCAATAATGTTGTTAGGCACTGATTTCTGCTAATAGGCAGTTATTGTTTAAGGAAAGGGCATTTAACACCAGAGCGGCTTTGACCAGAAGCTACAGCTAGCTTTGATATTCCCAGCCTTCCCAGCTTAAAAATGCCCCTTAGCGCTGCGCTGTCCAGTACAGTAGCCACTGGCCACATGTGGCTATTTTTGTTTAAATTGATTAAAAGTAAATGAAATAAAAACTTCAGTGCCTCTGTTGCACTAGCCACGTTTCAACTGCTCGCTAGCTGTCTGTGGCTAGTGGCTACCAATTTGGACAAGGCACAGATGGAGCATTTTCCTCATCTCAGAGAATTTTCTCAGACAGCCCTGACCTAGAGCATTCAAATAGAAGGATGGGTGGAACTGAGCCGACCAAGCTGATTCTGGTCTCTCTTCAACGCTTCGCTGTTTTGTGCTGCAGTGATTTTACAATGGGAGAGAGGAAGGCCAGAGATTTGTTTGCTGGAGAAAAGTTGCTTAAAATAACTTACTGGGGATAAAGAGGCTGCCTGGGCCAGTGAAGCTGTGAAATCTTCCTTGTGTGACCACCCCAGGAGGCCCAGCTCCACAAAGGTTTCGGCCCTTGATCAACTAGTGTTAAGGAGTTTTACAGAACTCCGAGTGCTTGCTTATTTAGTTTGCTGAAAAAGCGGGGGGCCTCCTCTAATTTGAGGGGTTGGGGTGGGTGTGGAGAGAGAGTTAAACTTCTCAACTAATAAATTTGCAAATTGTACACCAGTCCCTTAGGAAACTCCTGTGGTCGTTGGGTGCCAGGAATGTGAAACCTGAACGAATATCAGATATTTGAGACAGAAATTGGAGCTCACCCCCCTTGAAGTTGAAATGACTCTTATTTGGGAGCAAAGCACGTTAAGTTTTCTTAGTTTTTTGCTTTCTTTTTTTGCCAGCTTTTTGGATTTGATCAGATCTAATTTCATTCACGCGGTAAGTGCCATGCTGACACAAAGGATTATGGGCTGTCAGCCTACCTGGATTTCAGTTCTGTATTCCTTTTATGTGGGGGGCATTTTAATCAAGTCTTCATGTCTTTCCCTTCAAAATAGAAGTACAGATAACAGACATTATATAAAATTATGCTTTTCCTTAATGTCTAATCTGGAAATTGGCAGTTGGTGCTGGTGAGGGTTTTTAGTGTAATTTTTAACTGAAAACACCAAATTGTTCCATTTGCACATTGTAACTTTAAATACTGACTTTTCATCTTTTGACGTGCTCGAACTTCTGAGAGGCGTAATGTGGAAAGGCAAATTTGACAGAGTAATGTGTCTACCATGTTGCCTGTGAAAAGACTTAAAATATTCTGGCATTTGGAAGTCCAGTCAGGATGTGACCACTTGGAATCATGACCGTCTATAAACACAGGCTTAGAATTGATAGTTTTCTCTAAGAATAGGCACAGAGAAAATAGTATATTATCTTGTAAATGAAGAATGGGGAAATGCCAGACCTCAAATGAAGACAGATTTCCCTTTAATCTTTCAGCTAGTGTCACCTGCTAAACTGCTCTTAGGAGAGTTGCTGAGATTCAGTCAGTATTTAATAATTATTGCATTTGTTCAACTGATGTTTCATTAAAAGCAGACGTGTTGGCCCTTGAATAAAAGGCGGGGTCATGGATGGATTTCTTATATTTACTATGGTTTTCATTTAACTTTAAAACGTATATTTTAATTTAGACACTGTTCCATGTTAGCGGAGTCTCAAGAAATTGATTATGGTTTCTTTGCATGGAATTGTGTTCTGAAAAGCCATGCAAGGGAAAAAATCAATATTGGGGCTTTCTGAGTGGCAGCATTTTCTGGAGGCCCCCCAAGCACAATTGATTACAGCTGTTTTTGTAAAGGATTTAAAAAGGACAGTCTGTATGAAAAACCTCTTTTGGTATGAGCTTGAACAGTTCCAAGAGGGTTTCCATGGGGGCTGCACCGCAGTGTGACCACTTGAAGGCCTTGTGGCCTCACCGGCGGGCCAGGGCAGCCTGGCGGGGAAAGGCTATTAGGTGAGGGGTGTTGGCATGCATGCCAAAGAGGTTACCCTGGTAGCTGCAGTCATTCAGCCGAAATTCCCTAGCCTTCAAAGAAGGAGGGGCCGGGGGGGAGAGGCAAGTGATTTTTCTGCCAGCAGTAGTTAAGGATAAGCATCCGAAAGAGAGGTGAAAGTACCTCTGTGTTCCAGAGCATCAGCCAAAGGCAAGTATGTCCCATCCAAGTGAGGAATGATAGAAACTGACAGCCCCCCCACCTTCCGCATCCTCAGCTGTTGCCTCGAAGCCTGTGAGGCGCGGACGTGTCTTCCTTCAGCCTCTTAACCCACGAGCACCGGAGCAAGTTCTTCTCTGGCTGCTCGCTGATCTGGTACCAATTAAATAATAAACTCCACACCGTGGGCAGAGGCACCGGAGGGCGGCGTGGGTGCCTAGGTAGCTGAATCTATTTGAAACCGGTCCCATCTCAAAAGGTGTGTGACAGGACCAAAGTGAGAAACCATGAATGTGGGCTGAGCTCCCAGAGCTTGAATTCTCAGTAGGACCCTGCACTCCCTAGGAAATAAACATGCAATAGGTAGGTAGCCCAGATGGCTGTCATCTGAAAAGGCGAGGCTTTTTACATAGATCTTGGCTTTGGTTGCTTTACAGAAGGTATTTGCAGGCATGGAGTGGTCCATTAATTTGGAAAGAAGTAAAGATCCTGGGAAATGTGGAAATTTTATGGAAAAACTGTTAGATTTAGTATCATCAATTTTTACTTAGCATCCTAGGGTGCCAAATCACCACAGAGACCTTTGGTATGACTTGCTTCGAAACTGATGGAATCAGCTGGTAAGCTGCTTTTATTACTAGATTTGCTTGGAGAAAAAAAATGCTTTGAGATGATTTCTAATATGTTTTTGACTCCTAACTATTTGCTTTTCTTTATCTCCCATATTTTTAGAAAAGTAAATGCTATGTCTCTTATGAAATGATGCTTATGAATATGTGTTCCAACAGAGACTTTTAATTATCACCCATGAATTACCACGAATTAGCCTCATTTGAGAGCAAAAAAAACCACAAATAATGATAGGCTCTTTTAAAATATATTCTCAAAAGTGCTTAAATATTATTTTTAATTGAGCATGTAATTTTACCATTTTGCAGGCTTCTTTCACCCTTCATCTTCCACACCCTCGTGTCACAAGACCAAGAGCATACGATTCCATCAGCAGTGTCAGAATGTCTTTGTATACAGATTGTGATGTAGGTAGATCAGAAAGACAGAAGGCGGCACTGGGGTGGAATTGGTTACCTTTCGTGTTTTTGAAGGCTTTGCCCTCTTGTTAGTTTGAACAGCCAATAGTGTTTTATCGTTGGAAAAAAATATGACTATCCACACATCTCCTTTCCTCTTCCTTTGGCAAGACTTGTAAATGTTACCTTCAGATATATAACTCGTAAACAACACTTGAGCGCACCAGCGGGAGTGCTTTGTAAAACGCGTTGTTCGCTTCAGAGGTGGCCGGGTCCCGTGACTATAAACACACTCCTCGTGAAGCAGGTGCTTCTGTCTGGGAGCTCGTGCCCCCACCTTCAGTGCTGTTGTGCAGCCTGGGGGAGGCTCTGTTTCCTAGGGAACTGTATACAGGGTCCACGGTGGATTTCATGATGGACTCTTATGCCTTTACATCTTTTCCTGGTTCCCCTATCAAAGAAATAATTTCTTTTTCTAAAGTATTTCTTACTTATTTTATTTTATTTTTTAACAGAGGTACTGAGGATGGAACCCAGGACTCGTAAATTTAGCTAAATAAGCATGTGCTCTACCACTAAGCTATTCCCTCCTACACCAAGGAAATAATTTTTTAAAAAGCTGCTTGGCCCTCTTTGTTTACTTGGTTGAAAAGTTTGTTCAAGAACAGTTCCTTTATATAATAGAAAGAAATACAGGGCCAGGGGCGATGAGCCTTAGGCAGAATCAGGGTGTTTTTCTGGTAGATAGCAAGAATGTGAATAATCCTATGACACACAGTGCAGCCGCCACTGTGACTTGGCACTTGGTATTAAAAGCCCACCATTCAGAGCAGCTTGACTCCAGTTTTGAAATCCATGGTCTCATCACCTTTGGGTGTTTTCCTTTCTACTGTCTAGCTTCATTACTTTTATTTAGATAAGTGCTGACACGTTTTCAATCTTCCAGTGTCAGGAACTAGCTGCAAATGTCATTTTCTTCATTGAAAAAGTCTCCTAGATCAGGTAGTCACTGTGTCAACCCGAAGGCTTTCTGGAATCAGCAAAAAGAGAGGCAGAGCACAAGATGACAGACAGACGAGATACGTGTGACAGAATGGAGCCTGCCAACCAGGAGAGGCTCGCTGGCGCATCAGTCCTGAGGGGAGTGTCCAGGGCCCAGCGCTCCCGGGTCAGGGACTGGCCACAGGTGAGGACTAAGCTGGAAGGGAGCTTGCTGACTAGGGAACCAGCAACCTCACCGTGACATGGAGTGTCTTCCCTATTTTAAGTAACCCAGGTGTAAAGAGTAGCTAATGAGATGGGTAATTAGACCCAGGAAATTTTAGAACCTAGAATCTTGTTATTAAATATCCATTTTACTACACCTTTTGCCTTTGTGCCCTTAGATAAGATGGATCAGGAGTGGCCCAAGCACTGTAGTGTGATTCAGTGGCACTTTTCTGAAGTGTGAAGATTTTTTAGTGTTTGTTGCATACATACCCATGTACTTCCCTAATGCTTTCTTTAGATTCTTTACACACACACAGACACACATACACATGTATGTAACTGTCTGTTTGAATGCATTCATTGTTAAATAATTAATGCTTGTTTGTGGGAGTTCATTTGTACTTTTGATGTTTGAAAGCTGGTCCCTGGTCATTTCCATTGGTCTCGTGCTTTCTGGGCCTTTAGCAGCAAATATATGTTGGAAAAATAGAACAGTAATATCAATTATGAACGAAAATTGTTCATGCACCACCACCGTCACCGATTAACTCTCTTCGTTTATCCATTGCCCTTTCAATGATTGGCCAAAGGATTTGAAATGTTAAGTTATAGTTATAATATTAGAAAATGTTAAAACAATATATGCTTTTTAAATACAGCATATTGTCTAAACATTTTTCCTTGTTCTGTGGTATATGAGTTTTAATGGCTATGTTGAGAAAATTAATGTATCATGTGTCATTGGCATTGCTGCTCCTCTATAGCTGGCATTTAGGTTGATTGTCTCAGTGATTTTGCCTTAATGCAGTAGTAAGCACCTCACCTTCTCCTTTTTAGGATATTTCCTGAAGATACTTCCTGAGAGTAGAAATACTTGATCAAGTGGTATGGAAGCTTACCTTCTTAAAGCACATTACTCGTGTGCTTCCCAGAGGGCTTGTGCCCATTTCTGTTAGTTGGCATCTTTTAAATAGTCAGAGCGTCTCTTTACAGGCCAGTAGTAAAGGGTCCCCTGTTCCTAGGAACATTCAGGCTCTGCTACAGGCTTGGTGGGGAAATCCACCCACCAACTGCTGCTCACCGCAGAGAGCAGGTTCACTCTGAGGCACCAGTGAGCTGGAAGGGCGTGGCCTGCCCCTTGCACCCAAGGTCTTTCCTATCTTCCTGCCCCGCAGACTTCCTGTGGCACTCCGTCAGCCCCCGAACAGGGTGGAGAATGTATGTGGTTGTGCCTTGGGGCCTAAAATTGTAGCAGTTGAAAAACCCTTAGAGTGAATTATTAAATCTAAACCAGAGCTTGTTGGCTTCCTGTGCTTGAGTTGGAGTCTGTTCCATTATGGTAGTTTTCACAAAACACTTCTGAATGAGAAATAAATTCCAAATCTCCTTCTCCCCCTCTCCTGCCAAACTCCACCAGTTATTATATTTCAGTTAGAGTGTATTAATACTGACCCTCTCCAGCACTTGGGACTTTTCAGGTTAGGCCCACCCGGCTTCTATTTTTACTCTAGTCTAAACTGTGGTCATATGGATGGCAAAATAAATACTGGAATATTCTGGTTTGGGAGGGGGAGAGGCAGCAGAGCTTGTAATAACACGGCTGCAAACCTCTTGCTTCCTTCTGTTTGATATTCCAAAAAAGGAAGAAAGCACATCTTGGAGCACATCTGTAAGTCATGAAAGCTTTCCTTGTGCGTCTCACACATCCTTGATGTAATCCCGCTCCCCGCCCCAGGCGTTGCTTTGATATGCGCAGTGCTTCATGGAGCCCTGTTTTTGGGGTCAACAAATTTACTTCAGAACAAAGGTGGCTTCCTTTGTCTTTTCGGATCAAGACTCCAAACCCTTTACCACACGCAGGAGTAAGAATTTTTGGTGTGTTCTGCGTTGATCCCCTACGATCCCTGCCCCTCACCCCCTACCTCCTGGTTGACTTCCTTGTTGCTAAGGAGGAAGACTGGTTTTTGTTTAGTATTAGCAGTAAACCAGTCTCAGGAAGAGTGTTTCGTTTTTGTTTTTGTTTTTGTTTTTGTTTTAATATTGATTGAATTTTATAATACAAAGGTTTTGAAATTCAAAAGTGACAAAAGGGCCTAAAGTGGAAATTCTCTCCAGGTGAGACATTTTGCATTTAATTAATTGTCCATCATTCCTTTAGGTTACAAAGCACCAAGTATGTCAAGAATTTAGGTGCAAGGTTTAGATTTCTTTCTGCTCGGTTTATTTAATTAAGGGTTCTTCTTCATGAAATGATGGATTATAGAAACAGGGCTTTGGAACAGGGAGAGTTTGTAGAGTGGTACATCAGTGATGTGATCATTGGTGGGTGGGCATATTCTCCGTGAATCTGTGTGATCAGGGCTATTCCCTGTACCAAGTTCTCGATTAAAGAGAAATGTGACCGGGGACCTGTATCCTATCTGTTCTGTGTGTCACAATGCATGGGGGCAGAGGAGGGGCCCATCATTCTGCTAAATAAGCTTCGTGGTCATCATATCTGAGATGCTGGTTTAAATTTACCCAGCAAACCCCTTACTGAGCCAGGTACCGGTCTGCAGACTCATGGTAGGAAGAAAAATAATTTTGAAACACTGGCTACACCTACAGTGAAGCACCTTCTCTGAAAATGCTGTTGAATCTGTTGAATCATAAATGTAAATTCAGACGAGCCAAGTAATCCTTTGGCAAGGTTTTTTTGCTGTTTTTCTTAACAGGCTGATCATTGTGCTGAGCATTTTATTAGCAAAAGAGTTTATCTGAGCTTTGTTGGCTAGGAAATCTCACTGCTTTGAACCACATTCGGTTCTTTTTTTAAACAAAGGGGAGAATTTCTACTGTTAAGTACACTAACTCAGTGTTACTTTTTAAAACGCTTTCCAGCCATTGAAGCGTTCCCCGGAGACTTAGTGTCGTGCCCGGCTCATGGGAGGCCTTCTTAATGAGCTGGCAGCTTCTTCTAAGGTCATCCTTATCTTTCTGGCAGTCCTCCTCACGGCGTACGGCTGAATTCCAGACTGCCTTTTCGAAGAAGAGACCCAGTGAGAGTACTTTCATTTAATTTTCCCTGATGTGAAGTAAGCAAG
Source organism: Vicugna pacos (assembly GCF_048564905.1). Lineage (NCBI taxonomy): Eukaryota > Metazoa > Chordata > Mammalia > Artiodactyla > Camelidae > Vicugna > Vicugna pacos. The sequence continues at coordinate 7,063,987 of NC_133011.1, forward strand.
TAACTTACTTAAAATACATGGTTATTTGCTTTCACCAAATGGCTTAGAGCTTGGATTCAGCCTTTCAGAAAAAACGGGTCCTCCCCTGCTCTTTGTTGAACCTTTACCACATGAGCAGTAAGGGAGGCAGAAAGTACCAGGCCTGGTCCTGGTTCTGGGACCCCTTCAAGGAATCCACATCCTCAGTGGTGAGGTAAGAGTCCCACCCTGTGTGTAGCGTCCAGCGGGCAAACCCACCATGACCGGTAGGTTCCAAATGAGGGGTTCAGTCTTGAAGGATTGTAAACTGATACCGTAGGAATTCTGTCATCCGCTGTGCCTTGGTTTGTTTCGTAGAACTAGTTGAACTTTTCCACAGTTGCCCATGATTTGACTTATTAAAAGTTTGTTTTTTAATACGTCATTTTTATGAGCAGCCCAGTCATTTTTTTGCCTCACTTCACACCAAAATGTGATTCTGCCTTCCTAGAACCTGATTTTTTTTCTTTTCAGGATTGGATTTATTTTCCAAATATGCACCAGTGAATAATTTAAACTAATTACCCACTTTATGGAAGGTATGCTGAAGTGTTTCTTAAAGTTAGAAACTTTAGATTTTTATGTAATTAAGGACTAGTCTAGGTGTTTGAAGCAGGGCTGAGCTAAAGATCTTAAGGATTTCTTAAGTAGGGATTTAACAATTTGCTTGACCTCGCCTTTGACCTCAGCTTTGTAGGTATTATATACAGGATAGGAGAGTAAGCCTAGGACATAGGGCATTGTTTAGGGACCAGGTAATTTTCTGTAAACAAACCCTTAAAATAAGTGCTTGGTAAATACAGTTCTGTTTGCTTGTAAACATATAGTGCAGCCACGTCTCATATGTTCAAGGACAACAGTATCTTTTCCCAGCAATAAACATAAGTTTCTTTCCTTTTATTGTATCTTTGGTTTGGATGGGACGCCTGATAGAGATGAAGGTATTACTAAAAATGAATGATTGACACTTGATGTACATGGCCCCGGACAGCCTTCCTATGGACAATTTACAGGACGTTAGACAGAGAAGAAGTTGCTAAGCTAGACCTCTAATTCTTGACACAGATTTTTTCCCCCCATCTATGATGCCAAGAAGGCTAGTTCTGAAAGATGTTAAAGTGATTTTCTAGGGGGAGAATTTCCATGGCCAAAGTTTGAAAGTGCTGGATGAAGCATAGTTCAACATGACTGTTTATTACAGTTCTTCTAGGGGCCTTTATTATGATGACATGTGAATCACAAGGAGAGGGGCACAGCACGGCCAACACTCTCAATGCACACAGACTTTGCGGCCTGGACTTGGATGTGAATCCCTGCTCCCCACTTCTCTGAGCTGTAGGTCTTTGGACAAGCCTCAGTTCCTTGGTCTGCACTGGAGATTGTTGAGGTGATTAAAGGGGCCAGTGCTTATAAAACCCTTAGCACAAAATGCCTAGCACATAAACACTAAACAGTTAGCGGCAGCTAATCCTTCTGAACCCCAGGCTGACCGGCTCCGATTGCATCATGTCATGGGGCATTGCAGTGCAATAGAGCGAGCCCAGAACCAGGTGCCAGATGTTCTGGGCTCCAGTTTGGCCACCAGTTAGACTGAATGGTTTTAAGTGACTTGGCCACTATGGTGTTGTGTGTCTCCCGTTTGAAACAAACAGGTGGTCTTGATGCTTATAACATCCAGTCAAGCTCTAAGACACGTTCCTTTGGTCTCTGCCTAAGTCAGAATTGGCAAGTTCATCTTAAGGGCAAGTATGTCATCCTCTGTGAGACCTTGTGGGAGAAAATTTTAACTGTTATTTCATTTACCATGTGTGTTAGCTAGTCATGAAATACTTTATAGTTAATTATTAAGTTACCTCTGGAAAGATAAGCTGAAGTTACAACCAGCTTGGTGTTTCATAATCACCATAGAAGTTAATATGCATCTGAATCGAAATCAGGATGAGACTTTATCCTAAAACTAAAATCAGGATGAGACTTTGTCCTAAAACTAAGAGGCATCTTGTAGGTGTTGGTTTTCTATGATGTGATACAGAATGTCATATCAGGCCACATGCATCTTTAATTTTTATGTCCAAAGGCTAATTTTCTGACAGCTGGGACCGAGGGTGTGTGGTATCCATAAGTAGCTTGTTATCAACCTAAGCTTAAACTGTAACTTTAACACCTACTGCTTTGCGCTTTAATTATCTGGACCACTGTTTATCGTTTGCACTGGTTTAAGGCATTTAGAGGACATTCATCTAGTAGATAAGGCAGGGTACCTTTCAAAGAAGACCTTGAGTTTCTAAATAACAGATTTGCAGCCTGGCAGTTTGAAACATGGTATTTGTCGGATGTCAGGTTTACCTGCACAAGAAAAATCTAGCAAGTAGGTTTGTTCAGTGGCTCTCCCACAGATTTTCTTTGTGGACAAAATAGGCAGGTTTGTGATATTTCTTACTAAAACCGAGGTTAGTGCACTTACGGTCTTCCAGGCACTGAATCAGCATTTTCTCTGTTCATGCTTATTAAAAACACCATAAAAGTTTGGGCTGAATCATTTTGTCAGAATACTAGTTTTCATCATCCTCAATATGTGAGGCCTCGATCACCACTGCTTTTCTCAGTTTTCTCTCCTTAGAGGAGTTTATTTACCCTTAATGGTTCTGTATAAAGGAAATTGGTGTCACCAGGTCTCTTAGTGGAGTTTTTCTGTCACAGAGCCTGTGATTTGTAGAGGAAGTGGCAGCAGCTGACACTGGAAATGCAGGTGAGGCCATGTGGGTAAAAAGATGTCTTTCAAGACTCAGGAGTTTTTCTTCCATCCTATAGGTGATAGGGAGCCAATAAAGGGTTTTTAGGAGGGGAGTGATGTGGTCATATTTAAGAATGCTCCCTCTGGGATGGGGAGGGTATCATGCAGTGGTGGAGCACGTGCTTCGCATGCATGAGGTCCTGGGCTCAATTCCCTGTACCTCTATTAAAATAAATAAGTAAATAAATAAACCGAATTACCTCACCCCAAGAGAAAAACAAAACAAAACAAACAAAAAATAAACAGTAAAGAAAAAAAAAAAGAATAGTCCCTCTGCAAACAGTGGATTCAAAGACAGAGGCTTGCGGGGTGGCCAAGGGAAGGGGCCTCTGTACTGGCCCAGGCCCCAGACGGCCAGGTGGCTGCTGTTTGGGGGAGACGGAGGAAGGGGTGGAGTTGAGGAGGTGAGCACGCGTCCTGCCTGCGCTCTCGGCGCTGTGGGGAGTGCAAGCCGCGGTCAGGGTGCCTTCTCCCCCGGGAAGAGCTGCCCCCTCTCTGGAGGCAGTTCCGTGCTCCGCTTCTGTGGCCGAGCGTGGCATCAAGCAGAAAGCTCCATTTGGGTCTGCAGTATGTTCTCCCCGACGTGGTACCGAGTTGCTCTCCTCAGCTTCCCTTTGCTCTCCTGTACGCACATCTTGCATCAGCCAAGGGGGAAAAGGTCTGAAAGACCAGCTTTGTTTTTCTTCCAGCTTGTCCTCTGAGCCCTGTTAGCCAACAGCATTGGCGCTGCCTCACAGAAATGGCCAGTCCCAAATTAAACAGCCTCGTTAGGAAACCCTGCCGTCGGGCTGCAGCTCTGCCCTCCGGGGCTGTGCCTCTGCCCACCGCCCACCCTCGTCCCCCCCAGGGTGACTTTAGTCCAGTGGCTCTGTCCGTCCCATCGAGCGTGAGAGTGCTCAGTGTGTCTGGGGGGCTTCTGCGTAGTGAGGCCAGTCACGGTTAGCTAGGTGAGAGGCAGTGCTCTTGAGGCACCCCTTTTCTTGGCTTTGGAGAGATGCACATCTCGCCCCGAGGGAGGTTAGTGCATAATTCATTTCCCTCTCCAGGCAATCTTTTCAGCACAGAGTGTGGAGTCTTCACAAAAGGAACTGTCATGTTTGCAAGGGTGTTTTTTTGTTTAAAAGGAGAGACAATGGAGGTGTTCTTTGCACATTATCTGCTGCAGAGTGACAAGGAGCCTGCATGTATTAAATTGGACTCTGTGGAAGGATATTGGTCATTTCCCTTAGGTGCTTGGCCCCTGACGTCAGCACAGGAGATAACTTCTAGTGTGATGTCAAAATTATTTGCACCACACTGGAGGGTGGAGGGACAAACACTTTTAGCTGCCCTTGAGCACATTAAACATCCCATCAGCCTCAGGACCACCCTGAGGCCCTGCAGAGCCCAAGTGGTCCAGACCAAGCCAGCTTTTCTAGACGCATCCTAACCCTCCACCCCAAGTCTTGTAGTAATTCAGGCCTGACAGCTTCCTTCCTCCTCAGGAGCTGGTTGTCCTGGGGAAGTCAGTTGCCTATCGAGCTACCTGATGTGGTTGAACTACGAGGTGGGCAGAATTCTTTGGGAGACAGTTTTGGCCCATCTGCCTTTTAGTGTGACAGATGTGTCAGTCACCTAATGAATAGAAATTCAGTTTACAAATAGGGATTAAATATCTTCGTGTGGCCCATGCCACCAAATACTTCTTTGACAGAGCCAAGAGGACAATGACAGTCATTCATTGTTGAGAAAAGGCAAACAGGTTTCTGCTTTGAAGACTCGAGGTTGCTTAAGAAGGTGCAATGCAAGTGTTATGGAGGTTTGGGGCCAGTGATCTCCTGGGCTTTGTCTCAAGGTATTTTTAAATCTCCTCTTTGATTTCATCTTCGACCCATTGGTTTTTTAGTAGCGTGTTGTTTAGTCTCCATGCAGTCATTTTTTCCCCTAGTTTTTCTTTCTGTGGTTGATTTCTAGTTTCATGCCACTGTGGTTAGGAAAGATGTTTGAAATAATTTCTATCTTCTTAACTTTGTTGAGGCTTGTTTTGTGTCTGAGTATGTTGTCTATCCTAGAGAATGTTCCATGAGCACTTGAAAAGAATGTATGTTCTGTTTTTTGGGGTATGTAATGTCCTAAAAATATCAACCTAGTCTAACTGTTCAATTGAGTCATTTAGTATCTCCGGTGCCTTCCTGATTTTCTGTCTGGAAGAGCTGTCCAGTGACATTAGTGGGGTGTGACAAGTCTCCTACTATTATTGCGGTCCCATCAATTTCTCCCTTTATGTCTGTTAGCATTTGTTTTATGTATTGAGGTGCTCCTCTATTGGGTGCATGTATGTTAGTGAGTGTACCATCTTCTACTTATATTGCTCCTTTCCTCGGCTTTGGATTGAAAGATTGTAACTGTAGGAATCCTGGAGATCTTGTGCAATGTGTTAACTCTGAAACCCGAGTCAAAGGCCAGTTTGTTTTCTGTAATCTCAATTGGCAAATATTTATTGAGTACCCATGTACTCAGAGGGGCAGGGAGCACACACAGGTCACTGAAGACCTGCCTTCTCCAAGTATACTCTGCTGAGGGGCCAGCGAAAATACACAAAGCAATGAAAAATCACAGTGAGAGTTTGTCCTAAACTGTTCATAGGCTGCAAAATCCAAAATAGTAGTTTGTAACAAAGGGACAGGACTAGAAAAGTCAGATCATGTTTTGTAGACAGGATTTGAGACGGTCCCCCAGGTGAAGGTCACAGGACAAAGTTTAAATTACTAACAGAACAGCAAACAAACAACCCAAGCAGTGTTTACTGAGCACCTGCTATATGACAGATGCTGTGACTGCAGGGAGTTGGGGTGCATGAAAGATGGGTGAGGCACAGTCCTTGCCCTCAGAGGAGCTGAGAGTCTACTAGGGGTCAGTTGAGTTGATGGGTGGACCGTGGAACGCAGGGCTCCTGAAACAGTCAGTACACAAGCTTTGGGAATTATGGCCTGGAACGGTGAGAGCCTTGGAAACCCGGATCATGCAGGATGGCCTCAGATTGAAGAGTTAAGCCCTGAGTGTTCTAGCAGAAACATTCCAGCACTCTCTTGGCTCAGGGTAGTCCCTCAGTGCCTGCAGGCCAGACCACCGGGAAACCAGTCCCTAAGGTTTCAGTTCTCAGAATAATGGGCTGATGTGGTTGCTCAGACAAAGTGGGCTCCCCTACTTTTCTATTGTTTGGCCCTGAAGCCTGGAGGATATACGCTGAGGTTCGGGCTGGCCCCATTGTCCTCTAAGGAAGGTAGCAGCCCCCATGACAGCTGGAACAGAAGGCTTTAAGTGGAAATCTAACAAGAGCCATTGTAGTAAGGGAAACATTTTTTTTTTATGATTCCTATTAGGAACAAAAATTTAATTTGATTTTTAAAAAAGTAGGGCAATGATAAGAGTTGCCTGTTTCCAAACACAAATGTTTTGAAGCTGCTGTATTTGTTTCTGGGCTTTCGTGAGATGCTGATGGTAAAATATCAATTTACTAAAATCATTTAAGAAGAACTGTACGTGTCCTCTGCCTCCAGTTCATGCGTGCTACTCTCTTGGCAGGATTAGGTTGAATTTTAATACCAAAACTCTTACTGAAGCGCTAAGAAGCTGTAGAGCTGGTAATTTAGTGGACAATCCCTCTCCATATTCAGCGTGTGAGTTGCTGTCGTTACCAAGTGCCAGGAGTGTAAAAAGAATGTGCCCCTGTGGGTTTATCTGCATTTGTCATTAAAGCTCTGCTGAGCCAGTGAGCCCTAGACGCATGGCTTGTGGTGGGCTGTCACCCTGGTCCCTGAGCCTCGTGGGCACTGCTCCCCACGGGTGTCATCTGGGCTGTGGTGGGGAGCCCTGGACGGCCTGCCTGTCCTCCCCAGGAGCTGCCAGTGGGGGCCAGGTAGCGGTGATGCTCTGAGCATGGCCAGGCCTGCAGACATCCAGGGGGCCTTGGAGGATCCCTGCTGGTGCTTTTGCCTAAGCACACTAACACATCTCCAAGAATGTCTTAAATACTTTGAGCGTTTTGTAGCTTTTCTAGTAAGGGAGCCTCTCGTCGACTGTGACAACAAGAACGCGTGAGATGGGCACTGGGGCCCCTGGAACTCAGACAGGTTTAGCGGAGCGCAGCGAAAGGAGTCTGGGAGAGGCACTGCGGTCCCTGAGCCATCTTCACACCACTGAGTTAGGCTGCACAGGCCTCCCTTGGAGGCCTTCGTCAGTGGTCAGCCCTTGACATGATGCAGTTTGTCAGGGGGTCCTGAGGAAGGGAAGGGCCAGAAATGTGGGTTGAGAGGGGCAGGTAGTCGCCGAGGTGTAAACCTGAAGAGTAAGATCAATAAGCTCATTTCCTAATCGCTCACCATCCTGAACCCCTTCTCTTTCCTTTCTCAGCGGGCAGAGCTGACATCCGATAAAGACATGTACCTTGACAACAGCTCCATCGAAGAAGCTTCCGGAGTGTATCCTATTGATGACGACGACTATGCTTCTGCGTCAGGCTCGGGTAAGGCTGGCTACATCCACGCTCACCTCTGTTTTCATGCTTGTACATGCTCGTGTGCACACACACACACACACTCTACTGGAACTTACTTCTTAGAGACAGCAGGTAGGATGTGCAGTGGTTAAGAGCATGCTCTGTGGAGTCCAGGAGCCTGGCTGTGAAATCTAGCTCTCCACCACTTAAGCTGTGAGATCTTGGGAGCGTGTTTAACTTGGCTGAACCTCAGTTTCCTCATTAATAAGATGGACAGTAATGACCGTGCCTACCACACGGGCTTGTTGGGAGGATTAAAGGGGTTGATGCATGTGTAGCTCTCAGAGTTTGCTGCTTGGCATGTAGTCAGTTGTCCCATCAACATTAGCTTTTATTTTATTATTAAGGCTTTCAGAGTGATGTCATGGAAACCACCCTTAGTGAAATCCCTCAAACACTAGTTTCATAAAACTGCCAACCCTGCATTAAAGATGATAAGTGAGACTAAGGAGAGTGATACTTTCTTGCTCCTAGTGTATTGCTCTAAAGTAGAAGGGAGAAAGTAGCAGCCAAATAAAATGATTGCTCAGTGATATACTCAGCTCCCATGGTGTATCAGTTATCTGTTGCCTCAGTGGTGCCTCGTAACACATCACCCCAGAAGATAGTGGCTAAAAACGATTGTTTATTTAGCTCATTATTCTGCATGGTGGCAGTTAGGCTGGGCTAACTGGGCTCCATCACGTACCAGTGGTCAGCTGCAGGCTGGATTTGCCACTTTGTTGTTCTTGTTGTCTCTCTCATAACCTTGGGGCAACTGGGCAGACCTGGCTCTGGTCCCTTCAGTCTCTCATCCTCCAAAAGGCCAGCTGTTTATCTGCAGGGAAGAAGCAGAGATCCCAAGAGAGCAAGCAGGAGTGTGCAAAGCCTCTTAACGCCTAGGCAATTTCACTCCCACATTTGATTGGTCAAAGCCAGTCAGAAGGCCAGCCCAGACTCCACCTCTTAGGAGCTGCAGGGTCACATGGCAGAGGAAGTGGAGACCGGGGGGAATAAAGGACTTGTCCATTTTTGTGGTCTACCATACCTGGTAAATGTCTCACCTGTGCCAGGATTGGCCCCCAAGGAGCTGAAAGGGAGAATTTGTGCATGTGCTAATGGGCAGGGCAGGAACTTGAGGCCAACAGCATGCTGGGAAAGACTCATCCAGGGTTCTTCCTTGACTTGAGTTTTCATTGTCCATTAAATAGACATTAGAAGTGATGCTGAATGGAGATGTCTCACCATCAGATTGGCCTGGGCTTCAGAATGACCCAGAACCAAGTCAAATTAGTTGTGTGCCTGATGGAGATAAAGCTATCTGAGTGAATGTTTTAGGTTGGAAAACAGCAAGTCTGAGAAAGAAAGAGAGGTGGTGGCTGACCTAGTAACAGTGAGCTTACAGTGCAGTCCTAGTGTAAAAATAGCCCTGGTTATTCTGGGGAGGGCGATAGATATCGCACACACAGGATGAGTGTGAAAAGTTGTTCTCCGTAGCCCACAACTCTATTAATATCGTTCACTCCTGGCACCTCATTTTTTTTCTTCAGCACCTCCAAAGTGCTTTGTAACTGTCTTCTTCAGCATGTCCCAGGAAATAATATATGTGGACACTTTTGGGTCCCCATCTCACAGATCTTAGGATCTACGAGGTGTTAGAGATTTGTAGAGTTTGTCATTTTGCTGGTGTCTGCCAAGATTGTCCTTAAGCTTAATATAAAGAATGTAGGTTCAGTCTCGCTCCTCTGGCAGCCCCCACGCCCCCCACCCAGGTGAAAGGGGTTTGAAGTGGGTCATCTGAAATCCTGAACCACTCGTCAGACAGATCGAGCTGAGACCACATTGCTTTTGCCTTGGCTTCAACCTTGGGCAGGTCCTTGCTGCAAAAAAGTGGATCATCCTAAATTTTGGAAACCTCCTGGCACTACACTGGGGATGTGGATTTTCAGCTGAAAGGTAGTAGAAGTTGTAACTAAAAATGGAAAGAGAGGTGGGGGATGGATAAATTAGGAGTTTGGGATTAGCAGATACAAACTACTATATATAAAATGGATAAGCAACAAGGGTCCTACTGTACAGCACAGGGAACTATATTCAATGTCCTGTAATAAACCATAATTGAAAAGACTATGAAAGAATACATATATATGTATAAGTGAATCGCTTTACCGTGTACCAGAAGCTAACGCAAAGTTGTGCATCAACTATACTTCAATAAAAAATATTAAAAGAAGAAACTCAGGATTATAACAACAAAAAAGTTGTAAAGCCCGGGCTGTGTGTCGGGCACTGTTCCCAGCCTTTTAACGTCTCTGTGAGGACAGATTCTATTGTCTCCATGTTCCACGTGGGAAAACCTGAGGCTCAGGGAGATCCAGTAACTTGCCTCAGATCTCATGGTTGGAAAGTAATGGAGCTGGGCCAGGGGCCGGGGAGCTGGCCTTGAGAGTGTGTTCTCTTTGCTCTACTGCCTCCTCGTGTCAAAAAAAGCTCCAGCCTGGAATAAGGAGACCCGACTAGTTGATGCCCAGCCCCAGCTGGTGCCAGGGATCCTCCCGGGCTTTGGCCAGTGTTCCCCCTGTACCATGCTATATTCATGGACTCAGAGTGGGCACTGGTGGATGTGGAAACTTCAGCCATTCACTTAAGCACTTCATGGGCATTCACTATGTACCAGACCCTATGGCATATTCTTGGAACATAGAGATGAAAGATTAGGTCCCTGTCCTCAAGGAACCAATAGTCTGATGGGAAAAATTAGAGATGAGAAAAAAAAATCATTGTTACACCATGTCGTGGCCGATATAGCAGAGGAAGATGTGTACAACAGAAATGTAAGAGTTAAGTGTAGAGTTCTGGTTAAAGATGGCGGACTGAACACACATGCCTTCCAGTGCTCAGCTAAACTGACAGGAGAGGAATTGGGCCTACACTCACAAGGACACACAAGACAGTACAGGAGGCAAAGGGCACAATGTTTTGAAAGCTGGGAAGCAGATGGGCTAGTAGTAACAGACTTGGCAGATGTGAGAAAGCTGAGTTAGCCAGTGGTGGGGGTGGGGAGAGCCAGGAAGCATCCCTGTGAGGCCCCAGAATTGATGGCATTAGATGGAGGCTAAAAGTGATACTAAACTCAGGATGATTGGTTGAAAGTCCGCTTAAGAAACAAGGAGATTCTCTTAATTCCTTCCCACCATAATGCAGCAAAGGGACGGATGCTCTGACCTCAGAAGGAAACTGGAGGTTTATTACCTGGGAAGGTAGAACAGAGGGTCTTTGGACTAGGCATGTACCAGCACAGATGGGGCTGGGGGTGCCACCTGGAAAATAGGGAGAAAAAGTTCTTAGATGAAAAGCTGCTTAATGCAGAGATATTCCCACCTGTCTCCTCCCAGCCAGTTCCCGGAACACCGACGGTCTGGCCTTCACCCTCTCTAGGGAATTGGATCGACTTGGAGGAAACAGCTCCGAGGCACTGGCACTGGCAGCTCTCCAACAAAACGCACAACTCTTAACTGGTGGTGCCCATGTTTGACAAACCTCTCCCATGTGCCCAGAGCTTCTAGTAGCTTCTCAGCCTTTGCTTCTTAAGTGTGAGAAGACAACCAAGACTCTCCAGACGTTTATGGGAAAACTAGTAACTCCTGAAAGACAGAGACCTCCCCACACCCCAAAAGTGGAAGAGAACAGAAACTCACAGGGGGAGAACTTAGAGAAAAATTTGATACATTTGGAGAGATAAGAAGATGCTTTAGCAGTGAAACAACAAGAGAATCCTGTGAAAAAGGAATATTCTGAGAGTTGCAAGAGTCCTTGGAGAGTTGGACCTGCCATGTTAGAAATGAAAAACACGTTAGGACTTGAGATAATTCAGGAATATTTATTCATTCATTCAACAGGTATTTAATATTGACCCCCTGCATGGGGCACAGACACTGTTCTAGGTGCTAGGAACACTTCAGGAAATAAAATATAATGATGACTTCTCTGATGGTGGAATAATCTTATTTATTCCTCGCTGTATTTCTGTTTCCCAGTTTCACTTGTAAAAGTATTTTTTTTAACATGTTCTTTTTATAAGTACGAGAAAAAAATTTTTTTTAAAGGAGAAACTCAGTGAACTGTGGAAACAGAGAAAGAAACAGTTGGACAATGGACAGAGAGGGGATGACATTGATTCTGGCAAAAGAGAGTGTAAGCGGGAGTTTCCCAGGTGGAAACGGGCTCTGGGCTCTGGGCTGAGGCATCTCAGGCAGAGAGGATGGTGAGAGGTAGAAGTCAGGGATGAGGGAGATGTGATCAGGAGGGCTCCCAGGTTTCTGGCTGGGACAAGAGCATCAGTCTTTTTCATAAAGAGAATATATAGAGTACATGAGCCACCTGAGGTGGGTCACTCATCTGTCTCCATTGTAAGAAGTGCCAGCTTGACATCAAGCAACCTAAGTGTCCATCGATAGATGATTGAATAAAGAAGATGTGGTGTATATATGTGTGTGTGTGTGTATATATATATACACACACACACACATACGCATACACACACACACACACACACAATGGTATATTACTCACCCATAAAAGAGGATAAAATAATGCCATTTGCAGCAACATAGATGGACTTGGAGATTATCATTCTAAGTAAAGTAAGTCAGACAGAGAAAGACAAATAACGTATGATATCACTTACATGTGGAACCTACAAAATGGTACAAATGAACTTATTTACAAGACAGAAATAGACTCACAGACATAGAAAACAAACTTACCAAAGGGGAAAGGATAAATTGGGAATTTGGGATTTGCAGATCCAAATAGATAAACAAATAGATAAACAACAGGGTCCTACTGTGTATAACACAGGGGACTATATTCAACAGCTTATAATAAACTATAAATGGAAAAGAATATGAAAAAGAAAATATATCTGTATCTGTTACTGGAATCACTATGCTGAACACCAGAAACTAACACAACACTGTAAATCAACTATACTTCAATAAAAAAAAAAATTTTAAAGCGTCAGCTTGAGGGAATTTTCTACTTTACAAAATCTCTTCTCTCGCAACAAATTCTCTACACCTAGTTTGGTGATTCGTATTTGGAACTATTGTGAACCAAGAGAGTCTTGAAAGCCCTTAATTGAAAATTTTTCCTTTATCTTTGAATTTTTTTTGTAAGAAGCAAAACAAGCATATTAAGTATTAAACATTGACGGAAAATCAGGCAGGCTGATAGAAAAGAACAGTGCATTTCTGGAGCCATCATTATTAATGACTTACATTCATGTAACATTTTATGTGCACAGAATGCTTTCAAATATGTTATCTTGTTTGCACCCCTGAGAGCTAGTTGTTATCCCCATTTTAACAGGTGAGAAACTAAGACTTAAGTATTATTTGCCCCACATCACAGAGATAATAAATGCCAGAATCAGTGCTAAGTTTGTTTAGTGCCAAACCCAACATTGATTTCAAACGTCCCTTACCATTTTTTCTCTATATAATGAGTGTACAAACCAGAGACAGTCAGTATACTAAAATATTTTAAAATGAGCCACGGTCAGTCTTTGCACTGTTCCCAGCGTGTGACCTCTGACTCTTTGAACTGCTTGTTACAGCGACACGATTCTGGGCGGAATTTGAGGGTATTCATCATTTGTTCCTGTCTGAGGAAGCAGGTTAGCTGGAGTTACAGACTTTGAGGGTTTTTTCTTTTTTTTTTTTTAAGTTGTTACAAATTTGACAGATGATCAACTTAAAAAGAATGCTATATTTGAATATAATTGTAAGAAATTTTCAAATACTATTCTGGCCCAAAGACAAAAAAAAAAGTATAGTGCCCCAGCTGGCAGTCAGGGTCAGCCCTGTGGGTGTTGGGACTCTGTGAGGCACTCAGGGTGCAAACCAGATGCAGACCCTTGGCCACATGGAGCTTCAGTCCCGTAGGGGAAACTTCAGTCAACAGTTTTGCAAATGAGTCGTTACAACTGGTGATAAATGCAATTAGGGTAAGAAAGGTGGCGCTTAAAAAAAAAAATTTAACCGAGACTAATAGGAAGGGAGACCTTCTCTAAGGAATGACATTTGTGCTGAAGTCTGGAGATGAGTTAGGAATTCACTAGGTAAGGGCTTCTGGCCGAAGAACAGGGGACCACGGCTAGAGGTCAGGAGACAGCAGGGAGAATGATGCTGGAGGAAGCTGGCAGGGTCGGCCAGGACTGGACCACATGGGGCTAGGCTGAGGCATTTTATGTTCATCTTGAGAGCAGCGGCATGTTGTTGTAATGGTTTTAAACAGGAGGGTGATGGGGTCACAGCCAGTTTGTGGACAGTGGACTGAAAGGGAGCTACTACAAAGAAGGTGGATACAGAGCTTCATGGGAAGATGACAGTGGCTTGGATGAGGGTGGTCGCCCTGGAACTATAGAAAGGTGTTAGAGTGAGGACATAATAAGAAGGTGAAATCCACAGACCTGGGTGATGGGTTTGGTGTAGTCGTTGGAAGAGGGAGCGAGGGTGTGACTTAGAGGAATGGAGGGTTCCATCCACTGCAAGACAACCTGGGGAGAAGACAGGTTTGTAGCGGGAGGGGGAGGGAGAGGATGAGTTCTGTTTGAACAGGCTAGAGATGTACCTTTGAATCATTCAAGAGAAAATGTCAAGTAGGCCAGCGGATATGTGGGTCTAATCTCAGAGGAGTGGCATAAGCTAGTGATGTCAACTTGGGTTTCATTTGTATTTCGTTGGTGGTTGAAGCTGTGGGTGAGGGAGAAGGTGTAGAGTAAGAAGCAGCCTAGGGCTCAGCCTTAAGGAACTCTTCATGTTTTGTGCCCAGGTAGAAAAGAATGAACCTGCAAAGGAGACTTAGGAATAGCCGGAGAGGTGAGAGGAAAGCCAGAAAGGCAAAGTTACAGAAACCCAAAGAGAGTGTATTAAGAAGGAGGTGAGAGTTGACAGGTGTCCAGTGGTGCGAGGAGGTTCGATTCAGATGAGGACCACTCTGGAAAATGCCACTGGATATGGAATTGGAGAACGGTGATATTAACAAGACAGTACCAGTAGTGTGATGACAGGGGACATCTGACCAGAGGGAGCAGAGCAGGGAGTGGAGTAGATGGTGGGGAAAGGAGCTGGGGAGTATGTACACTGCCAGCCATCGGAAAAGTCTGGCTCTAAAAGGGGGCAAGAGGGCAGCAGCTTGCTCAGATCAAGGGTCAGCGTGTGAGAGTCTTCCTTTTTTGTTATGTTCTAAAACGTAAAATGTAGCATATTTCAGCATAAAAAGGAAGACACCTCAAGAGTATGAGAGATTGAACATGCCATTAAAAGGCTACTTGAGAATGTTTGAGATAATAATAGTATAGAAAAAAGGCCAGGCTACCCACAGATCCACTTTGAAATCACTTGTTCGTTTCTGTGAGGACGGCAGGAAGATTTGTGCTGAGTTATTGAGGAGCAGGTGTTTGGAAAGAGTGTAGCTCTCTGTCATTGTCAACTTCAGACAACGTTGTCTAACCATGTAGAAGTCTGTGTCATCATTCACGTGCTCAGCTCACCTTTGCTCATTTTTCCAGGAGCCGATGAGGATGGAGAGAGTCCAGAGCTGACCACATTGCGACCACTTCCAAAGATACCGTTCACTAGTGCTGCTCCGAGAGTGGAAACCACGACGCTGAACAAGCTCCAGAACAAGATCCCTGCTCAGACGAAGGTGTGTTTTGTTTTGCCTTGTGTTGTCAGGTTATTGTAAAGTGCCTTTTTTAAAATTGTACAGCATGTTCCTTTTAAGAGGCACCATTCTAAATTGTGTAAGGACAAATGGTCTTTTCATCATTGGCCCAGTCACCCATGTGGCAGCTGGTTTACTACATGGTTCTTTTGTTCATTTGTTTGTGGAGAAGGTAATTTGACTGATTGATTGACTGTTTATTTATTTATTTTTTAATGGAGGTACTGGGGATTGAACTCAGGACCTCGTGCATTCTCAGCATGCACTCTGCAACTGAGCTCTACCCTCCACCCCTTACCACGTGTTTATTTGACCACTTGTCATGACTGAGTCTCTTGATGTCAGCAACCATTAGGACTCCGTAGCTTGAGACAAAAAACTCAGTTTCGGCATTTCGTGGTAGAGTTTCTCCTAGGCAAAACCTAATTTGACGTAGAGCTCCCTTGTCAGTTGATAACAGTGGATTGAAAGTTGATTTAAGATTTTTAAAGTTAGCTTTAAGGAAGTAATTATGTCATTAAAATAAAGAAGGTAGACTTTTGGTGGATGAGCTCAGAAATTGAAGACCCGAAAACATTTTGATGTACTCCTGGTATCATTTGTGTTCGATGTAGTAATAATAAAAATTCATCCATTCATGGGAGATCTGTTGCATGCTACTCGTTGTGTCAAGCACTATTCTAGGTACTTCTGATAATATTAATAATGAATAATATTAATGGTGATTAAATTGTCTACTTTTAGTTATATGTCTAAATTAAACATTGCCTCTAGGATACCATTAATGTAGACTTTGCTTTTGAATAGGTCTCACAGTGGCATTAATGTCACTGTTACAGATATTCTGTCTAGTTTGTTGTTAATTTATGTGACAAAAATAAAAGCACAGTTGTTTGTTCAAGCAGAGCATCGCTTATAATCTTTCACGTCCTTCTCATTTCCATGACATCCAAACAACCAGACTTGGATGTGACAGGCCTTGAATGGGCTTCACTGCATCCCTGTGCAGCCTTTCCCTGTGCCTTTCACTTGGCAGGTGTGTACAGGAGTTAAGGTATCAGATTAGTTCTTTGGTGTAGCAGGGGTTCTTATTAGTGAAACCCCTGCTTTCGTACAATAATAGAACTTTTCCATTTAAAGAGTGAGTGTTGCATCCAGAGCGCCCGGAAGCTCGTGCACTGACGGGCCATTCCTGTGAGTACATGGTGGTCCCAGTTCTGGGGTGACCTCCTGGCTGCTGGGCATCAGAAGCTGATCAGAGGCTGTGGAAATGTCACCTCTCAGGTGATTTTAGGGACTTGGAACACCTGAGGGGGAATCATGGGATTTGTCATAATAATGGGACACAGGAGCTGGAGGTGAGCTCAGCTCAGTCTCTGATATGACAGTGGCTACTTCCATTCGCCTTATTCACCACCAGAACTCGCTTGTCTTTTCCCTCTGGTCACAAACCTGGGTCTCAAGCTACCTGAGTTTCCTCCTCCCTTTCTTAACCCTCCCCTAACTGCTAACAAGCGGAGAAAAAGTTCCTAGGTTTGAACCCGGATAGTTCATTCTCTGCCCTGTTGAGTTGTCTGCTCGGGATGCCGCCAGGCACCCAGTTAGCGAAGGGCTTTCCATGAGAAGCGTGGAGGGAACTCGGGCAGAATGCTGCCAGCGGGCTCTTCTCTGCTCTGCCGTAGTGCCTGAAAGCCGGGGAGGTCTTTCCTGTTTTCTCCTCTCGCAGCCACGGGGAGAAGAGTGAAACTTGGGTTGCACATTGTACAGCAATGCAATGATCATTTCCCTGCGGCCTCTGCTTTTTGCAAGTCGTGGCGGGTTGAGGTTTAAGGCACTGCAGGGTTTCCTGCCACCTGGGAAAGTAAGACAGACGTTCTTCATCACGCTTTCCTATGTGCCGTCTTCAGTGGGAGCCTCCCGCTCTGTCCACTGACCTCACATACTCTGGAGTTGGGATGGAGCCCAGCTAGTGATCCTTCTTTAGAAATACCGATGACCTTAAGGCACCCCAAGAAGGTGAGGTCTTTTGTGTTATTTAACCTTCTGAACTTAAGTGGCAGGTGGTCATTTTGAATGAATCCTGGATTTCAGAAGCAGTCCGTCACTTCACTGGGCCACAGCTTACTGCCCTCATGAAGGTGGTTGCCTCTTCTCAGGGAGAGAGGTAGCGCTAAGGAGGGTTTTTGTCTGCAGTGATAGGCCAGTGGAGTTGGCAGTGTTTCTTATCAGTAGTGTTGGCCAGCAAGAACTTCCTCCTGATAGAGAATAGCCAACTCATTTGAACTGAGTGTCTCTAATTCAGTGGTTCTCAAACCACAGAATTGTCTGGAAATCTTTAAATAAGTAGCAGTAAAAATCAATGCCAGTTTCTCCACCCCAGAACAACTGAAATAGAATATCTAGTGGTGGACCTGTACACACACACACACACACACACATATCTTAACTTTTCAAGTGATTTCAGATTTCACTGTAATCTTAGTCATTCATACAAGATGCCCGGCGTTGCTGCTGAAGGTTAGAAAGCCAACAGATGATACATGTGTTAGACTATGACTCAGAGATGATTTATGGTAGACGATAAAGTGTTCAGGGGTTTTAGAGAGCTGAAAGATAGAGAGGGCTTCATTAAGGACAAATGAACAATGAAAGAAGTGAAAATTTTGGACTGGAGTTGGGAGAACGGCAGGAACCAAGGCATAAAGGTTCAGAACCAGTTCTCGTAAATAAGTAGCGGTAGAGATGGCTTTGCAGGGCTTCCTGCTGAAGATTAAGCAGTGACCTGGGGGATCACCCAGGAAGCCACCTGGCACTTGCAGTTATGGGGTTGCTGCAAGAACTTGGGCATGATGTGATAAGGACCTTGACAAGGCTGTGGAGATGAGAATCTACGAAGACACTGAATTTGAGAGAATGGTGAAAGGAAGATTGTCGGTACCATTAATGGAAATGGAAAAAAGGGTCAATCTGGTTTGATGGTACAGCTAAGGGTGAGGGTCCTGTAGGCTGCTGGGTAGGTGGGGATGATGCTGCCTGGAGGTGAGGTGGTACGAATTATCATCTTAGATTTGTGCTTTATTTACAATTGCAGAATACTCAAGAATCTGAGCGTGCCCTTCATTGGATAGATATAGAAAGTGAGGTCCAGAAAAGTGATATGGCTTGATCAGGATCACACAGGAGCTACTTGCAAAACCCAGGCCCCCCGAAGCTCTAATCCAGGGTTTACTGGAGGTGTAAGAGTGAATAAATAGAGGGGAACATCACAGATGGAGCCTGGGGACTGCTCCCCACAGTGTGGCAGCAGGAGGAGCCCTGGGAGAACACGTGGAGAGAATGCCTACAAGGAGGGTGTCATCCCAGTGCCCTGTGTAGCAGAGACATGATGAAGGAGAGAGAACTGGGGCCATGCTGTTGGGTTGGAGTAGCCAGAGTGGGTTGTCAGAAGGGTGATGATAAAGTTAGAGATGTTTTGAAATGTCAGCTGAACCAACCTAACCATGTCATTAGGATTATTATGAACTCACTAACTGTCCATCTTACCTATACACGTGATGGGTGTTATCTGAAACCATGAACAACATGGGTCCGTCGCTGGACTCACCCATTGGTATACATGTCACCCAAAGAGATGATTCCAGTTATTTCCTGAACTTGGTGTTTGAAAAAAGCAGACTTTTGAGTGTGCTTATCTATTATTTCTTCTTTCCAGTACATTAAAAAAATTTTTTTTGGTTATCTTTCTTTTTTTTCCCCATACCAGTCACCTGAAGAGATTGATAAGGAAAAAGTTCACCTCTCTGACTCAGAAAGGAAAATGGAGCCTGCTGAAGAGGATACAAACGTGTACACTGAGAAGCACTCAGACAATCTGTTTAAACGAACAGAAGTCCTGGCAGGTGAGGAGGCCAGTGGGGGTCAGATGGGAGGGTCCTTAACTAGGCCTGTGTTTGTCCAAGTGATACTCAGAGGTGTAGGCGAAGCTTGCTGAATGCTGCCTACCTACTGACAGCGGTCTTGAGGGCCTGTCTCCTTCCAGAACAAGAGATAAGAGTTAGGCAATGTTGTCTTTATTTTCCACCAGCTCCCTCAGCCTCCCCCTTGGCCAGCCACGTGGGTGGGGTCGGGGGAGGCAGGAAGAAGTTACCGTCTGATCTGAATTGGTCCAGAACAGCTGGGCCTGGGGGCGGGGGGTGGCAGAATGTGAAGATCAGTCAATCTTGAGCCAAGTCATCCTGTTTTCAAAATAACCGTCAGAGAAGGAAAAGTTCTTTACCGTGCGGATAGTAGATACAGTGCCCAAGGCATTAAGAATGTTGTCTCTAATTGTAACTTATCTGGTGAAAGTATGAACATTTCATTTTAAAGGGGAAGATTTGCAAGATTTAAGAATATTTAATCCCGAAAACCGTAGTCCCAAATCCTAAACTAGAAAGGAAATTTGCATGCTTTCATATTTACCTTTGCAGAATTTAAGTCAGTTATATCATGTCTTGAGCTTTCGTCGGAAAAGCAATTAGAAGATGAGCCTACAGCATGTGAATACTGAATTTCAGACTCAAGAATTTCAAAGTATGGAATTAGTTCGGTCACAGCCAGGTTTTTCGTACTGAGGCTTTTGAGTGATATTATTAATACTAATCAAAGAAAATATTGGGTCTCCTGAGGAATGTCAGATTTGCATAATCACCTGGTTGCTTCACTGAGTCCAGTTTTTCAGAGTTTGGGGGTTTTCAAATTAAGCTTTTTGTGAAAGCTTAAATTGGTTGGACTGGACAAAAGCTAATTTCTGCCACCCTTGAATCTCTTCAGAAAGTGACCTTCCTTTCGGTGTGTTTCAGCTGTCATTGCTGGTGGAGTTATTGGCTTTCTCTTTGCCATCTTCCTCATCCTGCTGCTGGTGTATCGCATGAGAAAGAAGGATGAAGGAAGTTATGACCTTGGAGAACGCAAGCCATCCAGTGCTGCTTATCAGAAGGCGCCTACTAAGGAGTTTTATGCGTGAAAACTCGTCTTAGTGTCTCTATTTATGAGATCACTGAACTTTTAAAAATAAAGCTTTTGCATAGAATAATGAAGATCTCTGTTTTTTGGTTCTTTTTTTTTTCATTAAAGGGCCAGAATGGCCCTTTAATGATAAAAGCCCATTGTATTTAAAACTTTCCATGTATTTCTTTAGAACAACATAAAATTAAAACTTAACATCTGCAGTGTTCTGTGAATAGCAGTGGCAAAATATAAATGTTACAAAAACCCTCAATGTTCATGGAATCGGTTTAAACTTTCATGCGCAAATATGAAAAGATTGTTTTTATCCTGTGGTTCGAAGATGAAAGCTGTTTAATTTGTGTCAGCATGTCTCCGATTGACCTTACCAAGTTGGTCTTACTTTGTTAATTTATCTGTTTCCCTCTCCTCTGCTCTTCCCTCTTGTCCTCTTGAAAACAAAACAAAACTCTATGCCTTTTGTAGCTGTTACGGTGCAATTTGTCTTTGGATAATTCAGATTATGGTAATTTAGTGTATATGTGATTTTCAAATATGTAACTTTAACCTCCACTTTGTATAAATTTTTAAGTGTCAGACTATCCATTTTACACTTGCTTTGTTTTTCGTCACCTGTAGCTTCAGGCAGATTTGCAATAGCAAATTAACATGTAAAATTGGATTATCACCACAAAACTGTTTAGTCCTATCTATCTAATCAGATCTTCTTTTGGGAGGATTTGATGTGAGTTACTGACAAGCCTCAGCAAACCCAAAGATGCTAACAGTATTTTGAGAAGTTGCTGCAGATTCCTTTGGCCACTGTATTTGTTAATTTCTTGCAATTTGAAGGTACGAGTAGGGGTTTAAGGAAAAAAATCAGTTTTTGTTCTTAAAAATGCATTTAAGTTGTAAACGTCTTTTTAAGCCTTTGAAGTGCCTATGATTCTATGTAACTCGTCGCAGACTGGTGTTAATGAGTATATATAACAGTTAAAAAAAGTTGGTATTTTATAAGCACAGACAATTCTAATGGTAACTTTTGTAGTCTTACGAATAGACGTAAATTGTAATTTGGGAACATAAAAACTACTGAATAAATCATGTGGCCTAATGTTGAAAATGTCACTGTTATAAATTTTGTACATTTTCGATCAAATGTATCTCTCCCCTCTGCTAACGACTGTCTGCGCTCAAGGATGATGTGGGTTTGATTTCTGAGTGTTCCACGGTGTCTGTAAATCGAAACCAAAGAGCTCGTTGACGAGACTGTTTATTACCAGATCGGCTTCTGAACTGGCCAGAGGAAATCTGAATGTATCACCCTGTGTGTGTTTGGATGTAGATGTTGGAAGGCTGCCAGGGAGGGGATTGTGGATTTTGCAACCTTTATAGGATAGCTGATGGCAATATTGAGATGGAGGCCTGCTTTTGCAAATAACTTTCAGGAATATAAATTCCAAAGAACGAAAGGGGGCTTTCCTGACATCAGTATCTATGGCTTAGTCCTCCAGATTGTTTTACGTTTCAGACTGTGCTCTCAGTCTCTCCTGAAGCTCAGTGGAAGAGCTGATAGATGGAATACCATCTTCCACACTGCAGAGGACGAGGAGGACAGGGAGGATCTGTGCATTGAAAGGAGAGCGTCTCTGCTTACAAACGAAATTGCCAGGGAGCAGTGATGCCTGAGGGTGAGGTAGAAATAGCGAGGGTACCCTGTCTGGGGACATCCTTCTAACCGAACATTTCCTTTTTTCTCTTTGACCACTAAGTATAAACTGTGAGCCGCCAAAGTAGGAAGAAGATAGCACAGACAGCAACCTTTCCAACACACGATTTACTCTTACTGAAGTCTGTCTACTTCATTCAGAGAACATTCCCTGGGATTGCCACATGACTCATTAAAAAAAATTTTTTTTTATGCATCACTTGGAACAGCGTTTACTTAAATTTTTAATGGCCTTAATTCTCAGATTTTTGTCCCGTCACTTAGAGCCATCCATCCATTTTGGAGGGGTTACAAGGGAGTGGTGGTACCTTCTGAAACTGCACAACGTCCCTCAGGGACGGAGGTTAAGAATGTAGGGGGTATAGCTCTGACTGTGTGAAGCATAGTGAAACTCAGTTCGTAGAATAACAACTGCTTGGAATATCCATGCCAGGAAAAGGAAATTTCTGGCAAATATTTTGTCACTGCTGTAAAGCAAAATATTTGTTAAAGTGCCAAAATAAAGTCTGTCATGCTGAAAGTGAAAAATCATTGTATAGACTGACATCCAGTTTTCTTCAACTGTACATTTTATGCTTAGTTTTTTTTTCAATTTTCAAGATGCAGTAAATAGAACTATAGAAAATGTCAGTAATGATGACCAAATTCAGGAAAATTTTGGTAAATTATAAATATTAAAGCCAATGTGAAAATTTCCTGTTTCCTTAATCACCTCTAAATGATTTCCTGCGTGTGACTATGGCTTTGTTTCAGAGACTTGTGATCAGCAAACGGTCTCATTTTCAGCAGGTGGGGGACTGATGTGAGCACGTTCTTATTTCATAAAAAGTTCCATCTGCAGGTACCTAGTACCAGAACTTCAGGATTAGGACCTGGTTAATCAAATTGAATTTAGATTGGACAAGATTGCAGACATTGCCATCTATTAATATTAAAAGTTGACAGTTTCAGATCAAATGTTTAGTGAATTGATGTTTTGATAATGCGCTTTTTTGTTTTGTTTTTGTTTTTGCAAGTTGGACAAAATGCTCTTACTTCCTGAGGATATAGTCTGTTTGTATAGGGTCTGGGAGATTGAACTAAATAAGTAAAACATAATTAATTTACTCTGGTTGCCCGAAGGAAACCAAATGTCCTACAAAGGGTGCTAGTTCCTAAAAGACACAATAATGTCATAGTTTTAGGAGTTTATTTCCTCAGTATCTCAGACATTTTGAAACCTGGAAGAAAATCTTTTAAGTGAGGAGTAAAAATATAAAATCTAAAAATATTGCAGGGTTAATTTCATAATCAGGATCTTTTTCTATAAAAAGTTTTTGGGTTTTTTTTGTTGTTGTTGTTTTAGGGAGGAGATAATTAGGTTTGTTTATTTACTTACTTTAATGGAGGTACTGGGGATCGGACCCCGGGCATCATGCATGCTAAGCACATGATCTACCACTGAATTATATCCTCCCCACTAATCAGGACCTTCTTTACAGCTCTGTTATAATTATATAATGGGGTGGTAGAAAAAATGTTTTAAAATATATTTGTTTTAAAAAGGCAATGACCTTAAGCAACACCATCTCTAACTTGAGTTTTTAAGTTCTAAGCCTCTGGCCGACAACAGTGAGACCCTAAGAGGTTTCCAATGAAAATTAATCAAGCTAGCTGATGAATGGAGTAGTCTGAATTGAGTACTCACCGAGGGTTCTTTTCAGTGCTCATATTTTATGACAGTAGTGAAATTGGAGATTTGGCCATTTCTGGGGAATTAGATTTAGCTGGCATAGAAAACTTTCAAAAGGATAGGACAACTATCTGTCATTTAGAATTGGTAAAATAGTATCAAAATGAATTTTGTCCGCTCTGTTTCCTAACTCTGGGTGACTTCACTCATGATTTATGGTTCTAAGATTTCACTCCTTTTGTTTATCTGCTGCATATAGTTTTTAGCAGGGCTTTTTCCGACCAAGGAATCGTGGTGGCTTTGGGAAACTTGGTTTCCTGTGAATTAACTGGAAGAGTATAACCGAAGCAACTGTCCCAACCCATAAGTAGCAGAGTGAAGCTTTAGGCTCTGATGCTCCGGCTGTTCTGAGTGCAAGACTCATTCATTCCAGCTGCCTTGGCAATACAGCGTACAGGCCACAAGTGCTTCTATGTGCAAGGCATTGGAGCTTTAATGAACAGATAGTTGCCTACTGACTTGCACTGAGCCCTCTTCTAAAAGCTGGGGGGATGGTGGTGAGCTAGGTAGACCGAGACTCTGCTCTTGTGGGGTTTGGAGGGTTGGTTTGTAGGGCAAACAAAATTAATAAATAAAACAAGTAGAAATCGTATACCAACAGTTGGTATTTTCACAATGGACGTGATGCAGGTTGATGGAATGGACTGAGGGGCTCTTTCAGCCAAGACAGGCCAGGTATGCAGCAACAGCAGTCAAAGTCTCAGCAACTTAAAACAGGAGACACTGATTTCTTGCTCACGCTGTGTGTCCGTGGGCTTGCAGAGAATTCTGCTCTAAACAACTGTCATCCTCAGTCCAGGTCTCAGGTCAAGGGAGAAGCACTGCTAGTCACTGTGGCAGAAGAAAACTCGTGGTGAAGCACACAGTGGCTCCTAAAGCTTCTACCCAGTAGTGACCTATGTCACATCTGCCTACATTTCATTGGCCAAAGCAAGTCATGTGGCCATAACTAATTACCAAGGGGCAGAGGAGTGCAATCCTGCTTTGTGCCCCTAAGGAGAGATGGCATATTTGTGAACAGTTGTAATTACTACCACCTGGACGGGAAAGGCCTCTGAGAGGGTGAGACCCAAATGATGTGGGGCCAGTTGTGCTAAAATCAGGACAAGCATTCCAGACTGCGGGAAGCCTCAAAGAGGGAAGGGACTTGGCTTGCTGGAGGAACAGTGAGAAGGCCAGTGGCTGCTGAGCGAGTGGATGCTGGTAGAAGAGGTGGAGTAAGAGGGCTGGGAAGTATAATTGCCTCCTAACTAGTCTTCCTTCTTCCATTTTTGTCCCCTTATATTTTATCCCCCATGAAGAAGCAAGGCTGATCTCCTTACTATATAAATTATTTAGGTCCCTCCCTTCGGCAGCTCCTATGGCACTGAGAATAAAGTCCTGACTCCTTCCGTGTGCCCTCCAGGTCTTCAGGAACTGACCTCTGGGCAATGTCTTGTAAGGAGACACAGTGTGGATCCCATTGCCAGTCAGGAGGTCATGATTCTTACGCAGAGAAGTGATGGTCGCTTGGCCTCAGGTGGTAAGAGTGGAGACATAGAAGGCTGGGCAGGGATGGTTTGGGAGATAGAATCAAAGGGTTTTCTTAAACAGTTGGAAGGAATAGGGAGTAAGGAAAGAAAGGAATCAAAGATCATCCATATTTTGGCCTGGGTTGGGTGATTCATTCTGAGAAGGGGAATAATCAGGGGTAGCTGGCTGGTAAAACGAGTTCCTTCTGGACTGTATTAAATTAGAACTATGAGACACCCAAGTGGAGGTGTCAAGTGAACAACTGAATGTAAGAATCTGGAGGTCAGAGAGAAGTTCTGAGCTGAAGCAGTTAATTTAGGAGTTGTGTCCATCATTTACTGTGGGTGCTTTGACTCAGTTCCTTCTCTTCTCTGCTCTGCCCTGTATGGAAGTTGGGGGTCCAGGGGTGACCCATACAAACTGCATTTCCCAAGCTTCCTTGATGACTGGCTTCTGGGAAAGTCTGGCTGGTGGAAGGTACTGGCCAAAGACTAAAGGTCAGGAGGAAGGGAAAAAGCCAGAGTACTTTTCCGTCTCCCTGCTTTGGGCAGCGTCTCCAGATTCATAAATTTCCTCTGCGGTTTGAGTTCCCACTGGGCCGACTCTCCTTCGAGTTCCCCACTCCCACTGTCCCTAAACTCTCGAAAACCCCACCTTGCCCCTTTGTCTCTCCAGCTTCAGGGAGGGTAGCGGCTTCCTGCTGTTGCTCCTCTCTGAGTTATCTCACCCTCTCGGTTTGCTGGACAGTTTTAGCATCTTTGTAGCTAATTCCCTGGATTAAGTTCCCTCCATCGCGTTCCTCGGCATGGGTTCTGTTTTCCTTCCTGGACCCCGACTGATGACCTAGGAGTGAACAGCATGGCAATGGTATAAAGGCCATGGGACGAGATGAGATCATCCAGAGGGGTGCACAGACAGAGAAGGAGGGGGGCCCTGGGCCTGCCTACTAGCACGGTCTCTCTTTTTAGATGAAACACTCCCAGATTCACTCTTCATCCCTGGTCCCAGGACTGGATTCTCATTTTGGCAGATGCTAAGCAGGGAATACAATTTTTAATTGCAAGTGGGAAAAAAAGCCCCATAATGCATGATAGCTCATTTTTAAGCAAATTAATAAGCATGTTAAAGTATCCGCTTCTACTAGGTCTTTAATAACATACACTATGAACTGTTTTTAAAATTGAAAAAAGGAAGTGGGCAGAAGAGTAAGAACTACTCGAATATTCAGGAAATATGTCTATCATCTGTGTTTACAATAGGAAAATATCAGAAACAAAACAGTAATTCTGCTTGTAGCCTTGTCCTGGGATCACTGAAAGCAGGATTTTGTCTCCTTAATTACATTCCACCTAGGTAAATACCAGAGTAAGCTGGCATTTCCTGTGTCCAGACCGAGAAAGCAGTAAAGATGGTACAAAATGTAGATGAACGTGGCTCCACGTCAGACCCAGAATTTGGGGATTATGAAAAATTTCCTTTTTTGATAACCCCATACCTTGGTCCCTTTTCTTTTTTTTTCTTTTTTCTTTTTAGTATTTGTTACTTTTTTTTCATTTAGTTCACTTTTTTACATGTAAAATAAAGATGATAATGTACACTGCATTGGCTTGTTGTGGGAATTCAGTGAGGCACATCCAATGAGGTGATGTACTTAGCATGGCGTCTGGCATCTGGTAGAACCTCAATACAAGATCATTTGTTCATTCCTCCACCAGCTGTTTTCCGGGCACTCACTCTGTACCAGATACACAGTTCCAGGCCCTGGGAATACAGGCACCAACAAAACAAAGGCCCTTCTCTCAAATAACTTACATTCTAGTGGGAAGAGACAGACCATAAATATATCAACAAGAAGGTGACATTTGAGCAGAGGTGCAGGTGGTGAGGGATTGAGCCATAGTGGATGGGGTAGGGGGCCTGGGGAGCTGGGGAACATTCCAGGCAGAAGGAGCAGTAAGTGCCAAGGCCTTGAGTATGGCCAAGGAGCAAGTGAGCCAGGGACTAGGGTGATGGGCAGTCAGTGAAGGATCCACGGGACGGGTGGCATATGGATGGCCATGTAGCCGTTGTAACGACCTTGGAAAGCCATTGCAGGATTTTGAGCCAAGGAGTGATACTATCTCACCTATGATTACAATTCGTTCTCAAACCTTAGCAGGCATCAGAATCACCAGGAGCTCTTGTTAAAACAGATTTCTGTACCCTACCTCCAAAGTTTCTGATTCTACAGGTCAGTAGAACCCGAGAATCTGCATTTCCAACAACTTTTCCAAGTGCAGCTACTGCTACTAGTCCAAGGACCCCACTTGGAGGACCACTGCTTCAAAGAGATGGCTTTGATGATTGTATTGAGAATAGATTGATTGTGGGTGGTGGATGTAGGCAAAAGTACCAGGAGGAAGACTAGTGAGGCTGTTGCAGTCCTCAGGGACAGAGACAACCATAGTGGATGGAAGTGTCGAGAAGTGATGGATTCTGGAGAGCCGAGGTAGCCATAGAGTCTGGAAATCCAGGTGAATGCATAATAAATGGTTTATTCACATTATATTATCATGTCTGATCACATATGATTCACGTTTCCAGATTCTATGGCTGGCTACCCCATATTTTGAAGGTGTAGCCAACAGAAATTGCTAACAAACCCTGGGGTGATATGCTTTTCCCAGATGGCTGCAAGCTCCAGACTTTTCCCTTCTTCTTAGAGTATCAGGAACCACTGTCATTATCCTTCCCCCCATCAACCCCACTCCTTTCTCTTCACTCCTGTAACCTTCAGCATATACCTTGTTCCAGCCTTGTGTTATACATTCCTGCTTTTGCCTTTAGTTCTAAGTGTGTTGTGGACCTAGATGAGGTTTGGTTCATTTTGTGGCTTCCCACCCACCCTGAGTGCCTAGCCCAGTTCCTAGCAGCGGATGATGGATGCATGCACGTCTCATCAGCTCTCTTACCAGCTCTTACTCAATTCCTCCCTAAAATTTACTAAGGCCCCATACGTCTGGGACATTCAGCCAAACAAAACAAAACAATCTGTATCATACCAAAAATCTAAACAGACTTCAAGCAAGTAGTTGTTCACAGATATCTGTTAAAACCCTGGGCTTGAATGTCACCTACTTAAAACACAGGATGTGCTCTTGATGGGCTAATGGTTTCCTTGCAGATACATTTGATCATTTTGTAGATAAATATTTAGTATTTATACAGGGAGCTGATTAGTGTTTTCTGCCTTTGTTCTTTCAATATTTCCGTTATTGTGCCACATAATCACCATGCTGGATCCATGCTGTCCTGAGATCAAAAACTACCCGTTTTATGACCCTCTCTCCCATTTATGGGAAGGAGGCTGGGCTGTAAACACGGTATGAAAAAAAAAATCATATATGCCATCTTGATTGCTAACATCTGTTCAAATTTCCATTCATAAATGTAGAACCAGGCTTCTGTAGCCATCTGGTTTCTTGCAACAATCTGAAAAGAAGAAAAGCCCCAGGCCAATGTGCAGGTGAGGGAAGAGCTTCTGCCTGGCTTGGCCAGCTTTTCTGAGTCTTTGCTTTGCTTGCTCTTACCTCCCCAGCAGAGCCAGGTCTGACATTCGTTCCTTTGAGGAGGGATTTCAGTCCCTCTGTGGCAGCTCCCTGTCACCCTGGGAGAAGGGATTTGGAAATGACCAGTCTTCTTTTTCTCCCCATCCAAGTTCTTTTGAGTTTATTTAATCATGCTAACCCTATCTTCTGGAGAATTTGTAAAAAAAACTGTATTTTTCATTTTATTGCTGCCTTCCAGTGCTTTCTCTGTCTCCTTGTCTCTGACTCTGTCTGTCTGTCTCTGTTCCACACACACACTCACACACACACACACACACACACGCTAAGAGTGGAGTGCCCATTTTATGAACAAGAAGACAGGAACTGAGCAGTTTCTGCTGACTTGCTTCATGTTGCCCGTCGGCCTCGGCAGACGCTGGAGATCCGGAACCCACCGCCGGCCGGGATCACAGGCAGCTCTGTAGCTTGCTGGACCCCTGGGCCTTGCGCTGGGCATTTCTCCGACGATGACTTTGGCATGGTTAACGGATATGATTTGGCAGCTGTAGGGCCCAGATGCCACGCTAGGCAACGGCCCTTTTTATTTTGCTCTTGGCATTGTCATCAATGTCTAAGGGACCAGGCTGCTTCTAAAGCTGTTTGGCTTGATACCAACAGTGCTGTTGCAGCCACTGTGAAATGCCTTCAAAAGCTGATGTGATTTTTTCAGGGGCCTGTGGGGCTACAGGACTCTCTCAAATGCAACCGAGCCTGGGACTCACTTTTAGCTTTATGTAATTACTTTTTTCTAGTTTACCTTGAGAAAGTCCACAGCAAACCACATGCAGAAGTCTATTTCACATTCTAATGTCCCTCTATGAAAACCTGAGCAGCACGAACGAGGATCCACCCATCCTGAAGCCTCGTTTAATAGTCCTGTGCGTAAGCTGGTGGTTTGTGGGATCATCCTGCTGGGTTCCATGTACTCATTTTCATTCAACGCTGACATCGCTTTTATATATAACTCATGACAGACCTCACTGTGCCCAGGAATGAATCATTTCCCCATTCTGACAACTTCTTGAAATGCCACGAGAGTGGACAGTGTCAGAGACTTGCTCCCCTACGCTTGCTGATGTGTGGATCGTCGGGGTGTGAGGAAGGGCCAGGCTGGCACTACTGACACACGAATACTCAACTTGCAAGTTACCCACAATTTTGAACAGCAGTTGTCACCCCATCGGAGGAGCCCCAGCCGCTGATGTCACCACTGATTTCACCAGGCCCTCGCTCACTGTCGCGGAAGCCTCGAGCATTTCCGCCTCCCCTCTTTGCTCTCCGAATCCCT
This sequence comes from Vicugna pacos, assembly GCF_048564905.1. Lineage (NCBI taxonomy): Eukaryota > Metazoa > Chordata > Mammalia > Artiodactyla > Camelidae > Vicugna > Vicugna pacos. The sequence goes on from NC_133011.1 coordinate 7,093,877, forward strand.
GCCGTGTCCCTTTCTTCCACTCCCTGGACTCCTGGGGAATCAAGATTGAGATGTATCCAGAGACAAGGCCGTAAGCCTTTGCTCACAGCTTAGTGTCAGGGCTTAAAAGGGTCTGGGGCAGAGGACTCTGGAGGAAGTTCCGCCAGTGACGAGACTCCAGACCCACTCCTTCATTGCTGGCTGGATAAGACAGTGTTTAGTAGTAATTCCACAAATACCATGGGTTTCTTCCCTGAGGATATTTTGTGAGAGAGAGAGAGAGAGAGCCAGGGAGAGATTTCTATTGTTCTTTCCCAAAGGATGTGGCAGGAGAGGTGCCAGTTTGCTAATAACTAGCAGGAAACTGATTAGTTTGCAAGGGGTTCCATAACAAAGCACCACGGACTGGGCTGCTTAACCAACAAAATTCTATTTTCTAACTGTTCTGGAGGCTGGGAGTTCAAGGTCAAGGTGTCCACAGGGCTGGCTTCTTCTGAGGCCCCTTTCCTTGGCTTAGAGACGGCTGTCTGCTCCCTGCGTCTTCACTTTGACTTCTCTCTGCGTATCCGTGTCCTAAGGGCTTTTTCCAAGAAGGACACCAGTCACATTGGACTAGCCACCCTCATGACTTCCTTTTAACTTATTTACCTCTTTAAAGATTCTATCTCCAAATACAGTCACATTCTGAGGCACTGAGGATTAAGACTCCAATATAAGAATTTTGAGGGGACACAACTGAGTCCATAGTAAGGACATGCCCCCATAAGTCTGAAAGCCTTACATAAGGCTACAAGTGGCCGGAGGGCCTTATACAATACAGGTTTTTAAGGCTTCCTTATTTGAATGACTAACCTCTTTATAAAAGCTTATTCTTTCTTATCCTTTCCCATCCAAAATTCCTTTAACAAATCTGGGGAAAAAAGGTCTGAATATTTTGGTGGGCTATAGAGGAAGTTTTGACCTTTGGGTTTCCTGAATAACATAAATTAAAGCCAAGGGCAGCAACGTCAAAAGAAGGCAGACATGTATTAAGGGGGTGACTGGTGGGTTTCTACAGGGCCCATGGAAGGAGACACAATGACTCAGTGGTTCTTGCTTATGGAGAGATGTCTGGCTTAGGGGTCCTGGGCTGGGTACAGAGGTTGGAGACCCTGGCCCATGGAATGTGAAGGGTATAGCCCAGAGACTTTGGAGGGACAACATTCAGAGTGAGACTGAAATAGAAAGCCAGGCTCAATGTACCATGAAGTATCAATCCAAAGAGATCCAGGTACCATACCACAGGACAGAAAATAGAGATAAGGAACCAGAGCAAGGGGTTTCAGAGTGGAAATTACAAAGTGGAAACTGGAGCAATTTTCTGAACCATTGGGACATGACGAGGAGCTGTCCACAGGTCCCCAGCAGTCTCAGCCAGGGGTGCTGCAGGGCCTGTTAGGGTAACCCAACCAAGTCATCCACTCTGTAAATCATGGTTCTCTTGAAGCAAATGGCAAAAACAGTAACTAACATCAGCTTAAATAAAAAGGAAATTTAATAGTGTATGTAGCTGAAAGGGGCAAATCTGGCCTCAGGAAAAAACCTGGTTCTTGGGGTTTAAATGGTATCAGTACCTTCTATGTAGCGTCTGCTCAACTCTGCCTCCCTCTTTGGTTTGGTTACATTTTCTCACCACATATGACTTTTCTAGGGCCAGAAAAGATGTTTTTAAATAGGGCAACTTCATCTGTCCAGAAGAATCCACCCTTCACTTCCAGTGTCTAGATCAGTTTGAGTTGTGTACCCCTTTATAAACCATTCACATGGTTAGGACGATGGCATTCTCTGAGTGGCCAGTCTGGGTGTGGCGGGAATTGGACACACTGTGCTAGAATCATTCAGAAAGAGAGAGCAGCGGATCCCCAGAAGGGCAGCAAGGTGCTGTTACCAGAGGAAGGGAGAATGGATGCATGGTAGGTGGGCCAAACCGTGCACCCATTGCAGGCACCTATACCAACACCAGGGGCGGACACCTTTTACATTCCCGGGGCATCTCTTGTCCTTTGTGCACTGGGTTATCTCTAACTTGCCTGAGAAGGACCTCAGAAGACTTGGTCTGAGGACTCCTTGAGTTTCTTACTATGGCACTGGCCTCTTTCTGAGTCAGGCCCTATCTCTATTTGCTAAACAAATGTCCACTCTGATCCACTTTTGCTTGTCATTCTAGTGTCCCCTAAGAGATCAGGAAGAATTATCCTGAGTCTAGCACATGGAGTAGGCAAAATGCATCCAGGTTTGGCCAAGTAAAGAGATGAATCTTCAGGGGTCTGGTGAGATGTCTCCTGCCAGAGAGGCCCAGTGACTGTTTCTGCCTGTCAAATAAGGGAGACAATGCCAGCTTGCTTCTGACTGCATTTCCTTTATTCTTTCTATCTATCTATCTTTTTTATTTTTATAATAATTTTTAATAATTAGTTTTATAAGTATTTTTATTTTTGAACATTATAATTTAAGATGGTCCTCTGGATTACCTTAATGGGATATAAGTAAATGGAATTCAAACTTCTAGATCCTAATGTATCTAGATACTAATGTACTAGGTACTACGCTAAAAAAAGTACTTACTTATTTGTCCTTAGTGAGACATAGTTCCTGCTCTCATGAAACTTAGTCTAGTGAGTAATAGTCAAATGTGACAGAGACTGAGAATTACCTCCCTGTCTATTCCATCTTTCTTCCTATTAGTAACAGAATCCTCAAAATTTCTGGTTGTGCACATGGCTGCCGTGTGCTGCGTTAGTAACTACTTTCCCCAGCACCTTTGTAACTAAATGTGGCTGTGAAATTATGTGTTGCCAGTCAGATGTGAGCAGAGGTAATGCATGCAGCTCCCCGGTCATCTTGATTAAAGGCTCTCCTTTCTCTCACTTTTGTCTCCCTTCCTGCAGACTAGAATGTGCACATATGTGCTGGGGTCCAGCTTCAACCATGGGATAAGAACTGTATCCTAATGGCCTGTCTCAAGTGGGGCTCCTGTAAGAGAAATAAGCCTTACAGGAAATGTTTTAAGAAATTTTTATCTCCATTATTTGAAGGATGGTACAAAGCTATACTAGTCTAGATACATAAGAGAAAAGTTAACTCATTATCAATGATGGATGCTTTAAAGCATTAAAGCTTAATTCTCTCAATTGGAAAAGGCTGCTTAAGGATACTGAAGTAAGAAAATAAAAGAAACCTGCATTCTTGGATGTCCACATGGACCACAGCCTCCAACCCATTTTGACAGCCTGCCCATCTCTGTGCAATCTGAGAGAATTCGAGCTGCTATGTTTTGTGGTGTCTTTTACACAGCAGCTTAGCCTTTTGTCTATCTAATTTATACCAGTAGGAGAAAGCACATTGCTGTGGGACTCAAGAGAACTGGGTTCAAAGAGTTGTATGATGCTGGGCCAGTTGGTCTCAATCTGAGAAGATGAATAAGAACACTTTGGATATTGTTTTTGGCACAATGCTTCAACCAAGGGAGGCCATCTGGACAGACAGTAGCTACAGACTCAGGGAGAACAACCTTAAAGCAATACCAGGAGGTGCTTTTTCCACTTGCCACCTGCCCAGAACCCTGTCTGAGAACTTTCTGGGGTACATACCCTTTATTCATGAACCCTAAATTTAAACTGCCAAGGTATGAAGTGGATATGTAAAAGAATTGCCAGAATAAACACTTTATGTGGCTGGCTTACTTCTGGGAGACACACCTTTCCCCAAAGACAAAAAGCTGTGGTTGCCAGAGAGGGTGCTAATAGTCATCTTAAGGGAATACCGTATTCTGGGTTCTACTGGGTTTTTGTTTCTCTCCAATATGTTGACTTTGCAGCACCGAAGTCCAACCATTGATCTTCCTTTTTTATAGTTCTTATCAACATAGTTAGTATTAGTGCCTAAGGTGCAAAGCCCAGGGGCACTGTCACACTTAAGTCTTATAATCACTTACAAAATGGGGGAGGTATCCATCTAGATTTAATGGATGAGAAAACTGATGTCTGGAGAATTTTAAAAAACTCATGGAAGCCCCACAGAGCTATTAAGTGATAGTCTGTTTGGTTTCTATTATACCATGCAGCCTCTAATTATTGAGTAAAAATGGCCTGTATGGGAGATTGAACTGTTGACCCCAAATTTTCACCTCTCCCTGTATCTATATTCTTTACAAGTGACTTGATAGTTCCTCTCATCAGAGGCAGTGTACTTCCCTGACTCTTGACTTTGGACTCAGCTATATGAGTTGCTTTGGCCAGTGGAATATGAGTGGACATCACTAGGTTCCTGTTCTGAGCCTAGATCTTAAGAGACATCACAGTTCCTGCCTTCCCTCTGGGGTTTCTGCCATTGCCATGGGAAGAAGATGCCCTGGATGGCCAACTGCACCAAGGAGGGTGAGGAGAAGTCTCCAAAGGCAGTGCTTCACCTTCAGCCCAGGCCCCACCATGAACACACATGGAGCAGATCTGAGATCAACCCACAGCAAGGAACTGAGCCCAGACAGACTTGCAGATTGAAGCAGAGCACCCAGCTCAGCCCCGCCTAGAATAGGCCTGGCCAACCTGAAGACATGAGAGCAAGAATAAATGAGTATTGCTTTCAGACACTGAGATGGTTTGTTATACATCAATAGCTGACTGAGACAATCTCTTAGAACACTTTTTATCCACTATGGAAATATGGTGCTGTCCTGAAATTGGGATTCTGCTTATAAAAGCTCCCTGTAGCTTTAATGATAAAGTCCACACACTAACTGATCTCCAAACAGTCTTGGATCTGATCTTTTCCTAATTGTCCACTTCATTTACTCCCCAACACACTCATTACGTTGGGTCCCCACATGGGTCACCGTGTTTCCCACCTCCATGTCTTTGTGTAGTCAGTAGCCTTCGCCTAGAATGTCTTGACTCTTCTGCCTAATCAATTCTAATCACTCTTCAGGATGAAGTAAAAACATCACCTCTCCCAGGAAGCTTTCTCTGCCCTCCAGGATGATTTACATGCCCCCTCACATGTGCTTACCTTTAGTCTAGCCCTTATCACATCGTACTAACACCACCTTTTCACATGCTTGTCTCTTCCATCTGCCTTTAATCGCCTTGAGAGCAGAGATCGTTTCATTTGTCTTTTATTCCTATAGACCCTGCCTCGACTTTGGGTTATAATCATTTATTCCTGTACAAGATCCAGCACAGCCTAACCAGAGTTCTGACCTTTGCATAGCAAACATGCTTAGATTGAGAATTTTACCTTCTTGGAAGCTCTTCGCTAATGATTAAGGAGGGTCATCAGCTTTTTCTGCTCTCCTGTGTCTTGATGAAAGCCTCTTTGCATGCCACCGAATGAGTGCTCTGGGGTTTCACACTTCTCTTTTGATTATACATTAATTACTCTCAACCACTGTCTATTGCCTTAATACAGTCACTCAATCCTGGTGTTCTTATAATTTCTTCCCTATTTCTTTAATACATCACACCCCTCTTTTTGGTGCTAAAATGTAAGGAAGTACTCAGTGAATAAAGAAACCAGCAACAAAAGAAATTCTGGAAGAGGGCTAACAGCTGCAGGCTGATTGTCTGCCAGCAGCACTCCCAGAAGTTGGGGAAATGACGGCGCAGAGGCCTGAAGCACCATGGGATGCTGGACGACTATGAGCAACTTAGAATTGGAGCTGGAGCTGGACCCACATAGCTAAGAGTTAGTAGTCAGAACCCGTGTCTTTCGAGAGTTAGCCTAGTTATTGTTCTGCTGTAATAAGCAATCTCTGTGAAGTCAAATAAAGAAGCTTGATTCCTTGCTGACACAGGGGAAAAAGCCATGCGTTCTTCTTTCCTGCTTCCCAAACCCCTTCTCACAGGAACAGGACAGAGAGGTACAGAACAGGGGCCCTGGCAGGATTCTCATAGCTCAGGCTCTATTTCAACATTTGGGGGACCTTTCAGCTCCAGTCACTGACGCTTCCTTGGTGCCCCCTCCTCCCTCATACCCGCAGGTACAAGGGATCCTGTATAGCCAGCCCTTCAGGGAGACAAGAACGGTACCCATGACTACTGGGTGCTCCCTTTATCAATTCTTTCCTAAGAGGCCGAGGATGCAAGGAAGCTCTATCTTCCATTTCTAGGATCATCACCACCCACCCTCCAACAGAGACAGGATCTTGTAGTACTTTAGAAGATCCTAAACTATCTCTATGTTTTAAAGGTATAGTAATATCTCATAAACAATGAGACCAAGAAAGAAAAACCCAACTGGATTTGGTCCTGCAATTCTGGGAAAACTAAATTGTTAATCATATAATTGCAGAATAGCACATTCAAAATAAATATCAGACAATTCCTTTGAAATTATGGTGTTGGAAAACAAGGCTGTCACCTGGTATATTCTACATTTATTTGGTTTGGGGGAGTGTAATTTGGCTGCAATTCACTATAATTAGGAACGGTATTATAATGGAGTTTAGCTCAACTCATACACTGGGTTTTGACTTACGTGACACATGTTACCATTTTGGGTTTCTTACACAAGTCGAATGCTTTATTCTGAGCATGGTCTCCACCACAGCGCTGTTCCCTGCCGGGAGTGGAGGAATGGGTGGTGATTAAGATTCTGAAAGTATAATCAATTCCCTTATACTTAATTTTACTTCTCTGTTCTTACATGGCTCTGCAAGTCACCTTTACTCTCATGGTTATCCTGGCCAGTGTAGTCTTATTACTAGGACTTACAACACAAATATTTGTTGAGTGCCTACTATGTGTCAGACAGCATTCTAAGTGCTGGGAATACATTAGGTAAAAAAGTAGAACTCCCTGCCCTTGAGGAATTTTCAAACAGTATACAATAAACATAATAAATAAATACTATTACACAGTATATTGGAAAATGATAAGTGCTACGGGAAAAAAGGTAGAGCAGGGAGAGAGTGATTGGGGCTCCAGGGAAGGGGCTGGTTGCAGTATTAAATGGGTGGTCAGGGTTGGCCTCACGCGTTAAATAGTGATAAATAATACCTACTCTGTAGGGCTGTTTATCAAGTTGTGAAGCTCTTAAAACAGGCATATAAATGCTATGAAAGCGCTTGTTTAATTAAATAAATAAAAACGTCTTTGGTAAGATAACTGAATATAATGGGGTAGTATGAGGTCTAACAGGAGATGCAGATGTAAACAAATAATTATAACATAACACGAAGTATGCACAAAAGATAGTGGTAACACAATGAGGATAAACTTGGTTTCCAGTGGTTATTATGAGCAGAGCCAAGGGCATAAAGGACGTTCCAGTTGGAGAGAGCAACACTAAGAGATGTGGAGATACACAAAAGTCACTGTACTTAGATGCTTAAAGCCAGACATCAATAAAAACCAAAGGGGGAAAATGTTGTGGTAGAGCTACAAGAAAGGAGTCATTCATTTCAACTCCAAAGCAAATGGAGGGGCCTTATGGAGAAGGGCCCAGCATCATGGTTGACTGCACGGGTGGTGGAGTCAGGCTGGCTCAGTTCAGAGCGCTACCTCTGCACCTCACTAGTTGTATGATTTGACCTCTCTAATCCCCAGTGTCCTCATCTGTAATGTGGGTAATAATACCATCTCTTAGAGTTGGTAAGAAATCACAGTTAATGCATGTAAAGTCTTAGCGTAAAGCACTCAATAAATGTTAAACTACTGTATTATTATTATTATTATCACCACATTACAAGTTGAACCTTGAGTGAGAACTTTGATTGGCACTAAAGGAATAATGAGAAAATGCCCAAAAGTCAGAAAGAATCTGACACATTTAAAGAACAGCAAATCAGTGCCACTTAAAATATGGTCATCATACGTGTCAGTACATGAACTGTTTTTACTGGTCCATGATGAGAGAAATAAAGAAATTGAGAGTAAACATTTAGAAATTAAAAAACAAAAACAAATTGACAGTAATTTTATACTTGTGTACTTGTATACCTGTAGTGAAAACTGGGGCTTGTAGTTTATGTCTTTTTTTACTTTTCTAGCAAATTTTTAATTGTAGCTTTAAAAAATGACAATCCATGACTTTTTTGGAAATAATAAAACTTGTCCTTTACCCCAAACGATTTGAGAAAAAAAAATTCAGTGGAGCTGGGTTTAGAGTACTGTAGAGATGATTCCAGAAAGATGGGCCAGGATCACATTGCGAGGAACTACTTTGAATGTCTCAGGGTTCATACTTTATTTGGTAGGCAACAGGGTTACTAAAGGTTTAGAGAGATGCTTAACTGAGGGTTTAGTGTGTATAAGTAAATGGACATACACGTTTTGTACTTCTTAAAAAATTCCCAGTAGGCATGGTTTTTTGTTTGTTTTTTTAAATTGAAAGATTTTTTTTTTGGTTAAGAGGAGAGATCCTAATTGCTCTGTGTTTCACAAAGATAACTGTTTGTATTTGACAAGAGTGTAGTTAAGTAAAGGAATTCAAATTATCAAAACAGAAAAAGTTGAAAGTACGTGAGCACACACTTAGTGACCAGCAATGCAAGTGATTTGTTGAGATAAGCTACCCAGGGTCATCAGCCGAGTCTCCCTTCTTGGGCACCTTCACACAATTAACCAGAAACCAAAGAGACAGGACTCTTTCTGATCTCCCAGTTTGTGCTGTCTGGTCCACATTCCCTCATCATCGTCTCTCCAACAATCTTGCAAGACGGGAAAACGATGGCGTTAACAGTCGCTTATTGGTGGGCGGCATCTGACAGCTCTCAAGGCCGGGGTTTCCAGAAGGGTTGGCCAGGCTTGGAGGCAGAGCCAAACCTTCCACGTTTTCCCTTCAGCTTCACACCCCCACCTCCACCCCCTGCACAGCCGCTCAGCTCATTAACGCACGAGACACCCTGCCCAGCCCTTCGCCGGACCTGAGGCTGCAGCTCCCGAACCCACCCGCGACTCCCGCCCTGTCCCCCCCACACCCCCCACCACCCCGACCCAGAGGCCCAGGCCGTGCGGACCCGCGAGGGTCTGAGGGCGACGCTCGGGCCCTTTGGCCGCTAAATAAAGAAGCAAGGCTGCGGGGGCCCAGGACAAAGGGTGTGACACTTATTTTCTAACAAGAGCCAGAAGTGAGAAGGTGAGGTGCCAGCCGGTCGGCCCGCGGCCCTCGGGGTCGCCCGAGTCGCAGCGAGGCCCGCGGGCGTTGCGGAGGCGGCGCCCGGGTCCCCGGCCCGGCCCTCCCGCCCGCGCCCGGAGCCCCGCGTCCCGGGCCACAGCGCCCCGCCTTCCGGGCCGCGGCGCGGGGGGGCAGGGCCGCGGTTCCTCCGCGACGCGCAGGGCCCGGGCCGCGTCGGGGGTGTGGCGCTGCCACCTGAAGGCTGGGCCTCGAGCCTGCCCTAGGCGCTGTCGCCGCCGCCGCCGCCGCCGCCGCCGCGCTGCCCGACCAGGTGCGTTCGCCAAGCCCGCGGGCGGCCGGGCCTGGCTCCTCCCGGCGGCCAGGCTGAGGCGGGGTGGGGTGAGGCGGCGGGGTGGACTTCCCAAGTCGCTCATTCGTGGGAGTGACTGACGGACGGGGTGGGGAGGCCACCGGGAGACAGGCTGGGCCTGCGGCTTCCGCGACTCGGGCCCAGAAATGAGCAAGCCGAGTGCGGGCGCCCAGATGGAGGAGGATGCTGTGCGCGGCCCGCGGCGAGCGGGGCGCCATGGTTCATTGGCCAAGGTCGCCTCCTCTTACCTCTCGTGTCCGGCGCGGGGGGAGGGGTGCCCGAGCCGCCGTCGCCCGCATCTGGAGCCCATTCCTCGTTCCCCTGAGCCTCCAGGGTACTTTATCAGGGCTTCTTTGTGGTTCTTTTCTCTTTTTATCTCGTACTTCAGTTTTGATATGCACATCTAGGCTCCACACAGGCTCTTAGGCTCCATAAGGGCACAGCCCCTGTATGTCGGGTACTCACTGGTGCTCAGGAAGCAGTGAATGAACGAGTGAATTCCTATGAACTTTTGAATTAATGAACCGGTGAATGAGTTCACGTAAAGCAGAGCCGAAAGGAGGAATACGCGAATGGGTATCAGTACACACGACGTGGACGCAGTGGAGGCACAGGCTTAGAACTCTTCTGATAATTTTCCAAAAGCTGTGTAAATGTTGCACTCTTGTAAGTGGAGTTAGTCAGATTGTGGCTACTTGAAAGGAGTTCTGTGCTGTTTTTAAAGAAAATAATCACCAGAAGCACCGCCTCAGATTTCCACTTTAGGTAGATTTTCGTGTATGTGTTGCTTAAAACAAAGGAGGCTTTTTCTTGTCTGTGTTTTCTACTTTGGGCTTTGGAGAATCATTGTCACCATAATAATATTTAATGTATTCCTGAAAGATAAAGGTGAATCTGATTTTAGTAACTTGTTTGTAAAACCAGACATTTCTTTGAATTCAGGATTTTGAGGAATCTTGTTTGTTTTCCTGAGACGGGTGCTGGCTGGTTTGTGGGTGGCTGATGAAGGCTGAATATAGTTCAGAGAGGAAAAGAGAGACGTTTATCCGTGTGCAGACACTTTGGAAGTTACACTGGTTGAGACTGCTTTAATTTGATTGGTTACCGCATCAGTTCTAGGTTTCCAGACCTGGGTTTCAGAAAGGCTGGATGACTTTAGACTTGTCACTTGATCTCTTTAGGTCTCAGTTTCTTAATCTCCAAGATGCAGGAGGTTAGGTAGGACCCCGTCCTGAGTTAGTCTTCCAGGATTCTCTTTTATCAGGTAAAAGATGAAGTTGCAGGTGATTTCATGAAGTCTGCTCACTCCCGCTGCTCTGCTTGGGATTCCATAGAATCTTGGCGCCACTATCTTCTCTGCAAATCACATCTAGTTCCTCCTTCCTCCAAAAGGACCTGGGGGCTTGAGATGAGAATTATAGACTCTGGTTTGGTGGGGAGAAAGGAGGGCAAGATTACTTTGTGCATTGCCACAGACCCCCAGCCCTGGGTCTAACTTGTTTCTAATGCAATCAGCCTGACAGTGCCATGTATTTTCGTTATATCTAGGGAGTTGTATCTCTATTTATTTGCCTGCATTTGAGATTAGTTATCATAGATCACAATGTTTTGGAACTGGAAGGACCTTAGAGAGTTTTTTAAAGGCACTTAAAAAGTCATTTTATATAGATATTAAAATATTTTTTGCATGCTACATTTAACAAACACAAAGTCCCAAACGTGTTAAATAAAATAAAATTAATGTTACCTACTTCAGCTATTTCAACTCTGTTGGGAGAAGTGAAGCCAAACGTCGTGCTTGGTGACAAAGACCAACTTTCTCTGACTCTTTTTCTCAAAGATCCACTTACGGGGTCATGTGTGGCTCAGGCATGGAATGTAACAGCTGACATTTATAAGGCACTGACCGCACCTAGAACTGATATTTTTAACCTTTTTACTTACATTGCCCCATTTAATCCTCACTGTGGACCTAAGAGTTAGGTACAATTGTAATCCCTATTCAATTTTCCTAAATAGAAACCGTGCTTGGAAAATGGGTAAGTCAGGTGTTCAAAACATAGGCAGTTGGAGGCAGGGTTTCTCCCAGAAATAGAGACAATCTCTGCTAGGAAAAACGGTGTCATGTTGGATAATGTGGTCTCTGTGTGTGTTCCAGGATATATGTTAAATTCTGGGGCACTGTGTGTTAGTGAATTAAGAATGGGAGCCCAGGAATGATTTAAGACTGAATTACAGAGAATTAATTGTTACATCATTTTGAAAATTACTAAATTCCATTGGTACTCTGGTAAACTCTAATATTTTGACCTAGATGCACATGCATCCTAATTTTAAACATGTTCAGATATATCAATCCAGGGAGTATAAAAAGGGTGACTTCAAGACCTATTGTCAGTGAGTAGCACTTAAGGGCTTTGAACTATGAGTCCCAGACAGTGCTGTTTCTTGGGCTAGTTTCGGGTCCTTGGGGTGCTGCTGCTTCCCAGCCTCCTTTATAAGAACGGCAGCTCAGTGCAGACGAAGTACGATGCCGACCTCACTGTAATCTAGGGGCAGAAATGCTCGTTGAGTTTCCAAAACCCTGATAATTAATTGACAAGAGGAAAAGAGAGGCCCAAAAAGTAACTAGAAAATTATTTTGTGTCTTCTTTGTCCGTCACATTTAGTCTCATAGAAGGCAGAGACCAGTTGGGGCTGCCTGAGAAACTGAGAGCCAGTGCCAGTTTGATTTAGCTCAGGAGGCTGAAACGCTCTGCCCTGAAGGCTGGTGTGGTGGAACAGACCTTCCCATTGCTCACAGTATTATGAAAAAAACATTAAAGCAACAATTTTTATTACTTGCCCTGCAGCTAGAGCTTTAAAATGTACTTTGTTCTCCCCCTGCCCTCCCTCAACCACTTAAGTTTTAAAAACAAACAACCCATTCATGGGTTTGCTACATCAGATTATTAGTCCTTTTCTTTATTCTGGGCCTTGTTTCTTTAAAGCAGCAAAGGAGGACTGGTGTGCCTCTAGGTCTGTGGAATTTTTCTTCAGTTCTTACTTTGTTCAGTATATGTTCATTTCAGTAACCATTTATTGAGTGCATACTATGTGCCAGATAGAGTTGAGTGAGATACTGAGTTTGGGTAGGAAAGGGATCCATCCACACATGGTTGCAGCACCAGGTGATGTGCAGTAGTGTCCACTCATTCTCCCAGGAAAGAAGTGCAGTTAGAGCTTAGCAAGACTTCACAGAGGAGGTGAATTTGGAACGGGATTCTGAAGCTTAAGGGCTAAGAGGAGAGGGAGAGATGGATGCTCTAACCCCAGAGAACTACATGGGCAAAGAATAGGATGCAAGTATGAGCATGGCGTCCCTAGGGAGAGATGGGGGTTCAGTGTGGCTGTGGTAGAGAAGTCTTGTGATGCTGGGGCCAGAGAAAGAAGGTCCTTGAGTGGTGTGTTATTTAGACTTAATCAGAGCTTAGATAATCTTTTTAAAGAGTTTTTAAGCTGAATTTTTAAGCAGAGGAGTGCTATGATTGGATTTTCTTTAGAAAATAGCTCCAGCAATAATTTTTTGGAGGATCCAGAGAGGGGAAAGTCAGGAGGCCAGAGGAAAATGAGGATGCTGTTGCTATAGTCCAGATGAAATAGCACCGGTCTGAGAGAGACTCAGAAAATAGGGAAGGCAGGATTTAATGACTAGTTGAATATGGGAAATCAGGTTGAAAATAATTCTGAGGTTTTGATTGCTTAACTGGTTATGAAGATGCCACTGATGAGGATAATAAATGTAAGATGAGGAAGAGGTTTTGAGAGAAGGACAGTGAGTAGAGGGAACTGGAACATCCAGGGGCGATCCCTAGTGTGCAGCCTTGACGGTAACTGTACTGTGATGTCACAGCCAAGACCTGCCAAACTTTACAACAGGCCCTTGGTCTAAAAAGATAAGTCACTTTAAAAAGAAGGGAAAAAATCACATTAGACTTTCTAATGATCCTTATATTTCAGATGAGTTTCTTAGAACTCTAATTCTTATGTAAGTTCTAGTGGAGAGAAAAAAGTTAGATACTCAAACAGTGAGGGATTATTACAAACCATCTAGAGAAACCAGAGTAGATAAACGCAGACAGGAGTGGTTGAAAGGAACACAGATAAGCAAATGGCAGGAGAGTAGCAAAGAGGACTGATTGCCGCAGACACGGGTAAAGGCAGATCTGGAATACAGAGAAGGCATTTGAGCTGGTTCTTCGAAATAACGTACTTCTTAAGTGGCAAGAATATCACAAGCTTTGGTTTCTCATCTTATGCAACTTGTTAGGAAAAAACAAACAGGAGATTGTTCATAGATGCTGTGCAGGGGGGTTGATCTTATTTTGCAAAGTGTTGGGAGACTTTGAACTAAGGGAAGAATAACAGGTAGGATAAGATCAAGTGGAAAGGATAATGGTTAGGAGGAATTTTCAGAGTATTTAATGAATTCTGTGAGAAATAGTAGCTAACAAAGAAAAAGGTGGATCGATGTAGTGTTGTCTTAGTGTTGTGGCATTAGATTTGCTTGGAAAAAAGAATATATTATCATAGCACTTCAAATATAAGAAGAATTTTTACATTTGATTGTTACATTAGTGCCTGGCCGCACCCAGATATAGGTGTGCACCTATATTTGGGTGCGGCCAGGCACTATTATCTTTTCTTTATAAACTAAAAATTTGGATATTAAGGAGGCTGCAGTTTGCCTCAGATCCCTAGGTGGCAAGGACTCCAGGGCTTCTGACTTTCTGCCCTCTGCTCTGTCCATTGTATCAGAGCCTTGCTTTGCCTTGGAACCTTGGCCTTTTATAGGGTGTCCCCTCCACCTCCCACCATGTCACATTGTGTAAAAGTAAGAGTAAAGTAGATGATACCTGAAGGCCAACAAAACCAAGATCTCTGGGGACAGGGGCAGTGATGGGAAGGATCCTTAGTGCCAACTCTGCTACGTGCAGTAGGGGTGGTCATGAAAGAGATTATGTGTGGCAATCGGATCATCCTTAAAATGCAATAGGAGAGTCTACCATATAAAACAGTCTTATGATTATGTCTTCCAAGAGGCAAATAACTCCTTTATAAGTGAACAATTAATCATGCCTTAATATATTATCTGGGTAAGTCCAGACTTTCACATATGGAGTTTGCTTAAGGCAAGATACATCTGCAGTAAGCTACATCTACATTGATTATATTATAGGTAAAGCCTTTTCCAACTTGAGTATCACACATGAAAACGGGAATCTGGAGCTGGATCCCCTAATTATTTGGGGCCATTTAAAACGTGTTGAACTGTAATGATTTGTAGTTAAATCCATCTAGCTAACTTTATTGGACATTGGGTGGGGTGAAGAAGCCCAGGTGGGAAATGGAGAGACAGGCTCATCACTGGTACTGCCCCTGGTCTGATGGTGGGACCCACAAGAGACAAGCATGAGTGTAATAAATCCATCAACATAGTGGGTCAGGGTAGGGAAACCAGAAATCTTTATGGGCCTTGAGTTCCACATCCTTATTAAAATGAAACCAAGTATAATTCAAAGCAAAGAGTGCTATGCTAGGTCTAGGGTTGTTTTATGTGGATAAAGGATAAAATCTATAAGGAAGACAGAATCGTTGTGACCTTTTATAGGCTAGGCATTTAAAAATACTTATCTTTAAAATATATAAAGGAAATGGTCAGAAGTATGAGACAATGACCAAAACAATATGTAGGAGGCTTTAAGATCAGTTGTTTACATGGCATATCAAGTAGACAAAAGCCAAATGGTAACGTGCAGAAGACAAATGGTTGGATTTGAATAATATAATTAATGAGGTTGAAGAATATAATTCATAAGGGTGAACAGGGAAGTAGAAAGGTTCAATCACATGATTGATTAAATGTTTATCAAATAATTATTTATGTTCTATATGAATGTATATGTGTGACGTATATTATATATGTATATATATGGTCTCTTATTCACAGAAAATTCATTTCTTCTTCAGAACATTTATGAAAGATTGTAAAAATAAGATTAATTGAAGAATTTAGTGAATTCCAGAGTCTTGCTGGTCTTGTGCTTCAGTCCTCTGGTTTAGTGTCTGTTTTCAGTTAACTTTGTAATAGACTGAAATGATAAAAAGAAAACATCCCCTTTCTTGATGCTGTCAAGCGGCTCATGTAATTAATCTTCCACCTTCTTATGTTTGTGTCCTTTTTGTTCCCAGGACATCATTTTGAGATTCTTTTACCGTTATCGAAATACTTTGGATCCATGTTACCTATAACTAACCTGAAGATGCATTTGTTACATTTGATTTTATTCCTCATCATTAATGCTCTGTATTGTATTACAAAGTTTGCTATCTGAGACATCTGGCTGTTCTTTCATTGGGTTTTTCTTTTCATTAACATTTCTGAGCTAAAGCTTGCAGAAAACTGGGGGCCATAGGAAGACTAGGGAATGAATGGAAAGTCACAAACCCCAGTTAACTTTTTGAGAAGCAGAGGGCACGGCATGGAAATCAGCACTGTTCTGACTCCACTGCACTACCTATTCAGTCTAAATTTTAGGGGTTACCACTTAAGCTAATCACTCTCTAGCAGCCTATATTCTCTATAGTTTAACAGTTAAGAACATGGGCTTTGAAGTTAGTTTCCTGGGTTCAAATCTCAGCTCTGTCACCAACACCTGTATGATCTTGGACCAATTACATATCCTCTCGATGCCTCAGTTTCTCTATCTGTAAAAAGGGGAAAATAATTATAACTGCCTGTGGAGGTAGAATAATGTCCTCCCCTAAAGGTACCCATGCCCTAATCCCCAGAACCTGTGAATATGATAGGTTACGTGGCAAAGGAGAATTAAGGTTGCAGATGGAATTAAGATCGCTCACTAACTGACCTTAAATCCATATCCTGGATTATGTGGATGGGCCCAAGTAACAGTGGAAGAGGGGGACAGAAGAGGAGTCAGAGTTAGGGAGATGTGACTGTGGAAGAATGGCGAGGGAGATGCAACATTGCCGGCTTTGAAGATGGAGGAAGGAGGCCATGAGACAAGGGATGGGTGGCCACGAGAAGCTGGAAAAGGCAAAGATCCTTCCCTAGGGCCTTCGGAAGGACTGCAGCCCTGCCAGCACTTTGATTTTACCTGGTGGCTCTAGTTCTGGATTTCTGACTACAGAACTGTAAGATATAAATTTATATTGTTTAAGCCACCAAGTTTGTGATAATTTATTGTGGCAGCAATAGGAAACTAACGCATTGTCCTATAGGTTTGTTGTAGGGTTAATAAATGTAAACACTTAGGACAGACCTGCTCAGTCAGTAGTAGCCACTAGCATAGTTATTTTTTTCATTGGTACTTTTGTTTCCCTCTTGTATTTGCCCCTTTGTCATAGTAGTCTTGTGATTACCCAAAATTGTTGGAACCTCCCCCCCCCCCGCCACAAACCTGCCCCAAGACTGGCCTTAGGAGTTTCTCACTCTCATGGCAGCCCATACTCCGCCTCCAGAAGTTTGTCAAAATACCATTTAGATATTCCTAGAGTTTATGGGTCCAGTGGCTTCTGCTCCAGGTAAGCAGATCTGGCCTGGGACTCTCTAGATTTGCCTCTCTTTCCATATTTTAGGGTGTTGGTTTGCCTTGCATCCTCACTTTTCTGCTGGGTCCAAGGAAAGTTGTTGATTTTCAGTTGGTTCAGTTTTATTTGTTGTCGTAAGGATGGGAGTGATGACGGTTGGAGGGCAGTGCCGTCATTACTTATGGCTATAGTGAGCTCTTCTTTTCTCAAGAGATTGCCATCTCTACACTTGACCTCTGATTTCTGTTCTCTGGGTTTCATCTCATCAGTTTCATACCCAAATATGCTTTCTGTGTGTTCTATTTCGGTTAATGGCATCTCAGTCTATGAGACAGCAGGTAATGTGATGTATCTGAAATATAGGGTGCAAAACAGGCTCAGAATCCGGGAGGTCATCCTTACCTCTTCCTTTTTTTCTCATCCTCAAAGCTTAGTGAGTCACCAAATGCTGTTGTGTCCACCTGTGACAGCACCTGAATGTTTCTGTTTTTATCCTCCCATCCTTCCTATCACGGCTCTAGTCATGCCCCCGCTTACCGTCTCTTGCCTTGATCAGGCAGAATCTCTTACATCATTTCATCCTCCAGACTGCCTCAAGAGGTGGATCATAGGCTAGGTCACATTACTTCCCTTCTCAGAAGACCTACATTTTGAGAAATTGTCTCTGGAATAAAGTCTAAACTCTTAATATGGTGTTTAAGGTTCCTGAAGATTTGGCATGAGAATGTGTTTCTCAGTGCTTTCCTGGTGTGTTCGCTTGCTGTATTATTTTGTTAGGGCTACTGTAACAAAATACCACGGAGTGGGTGGCTTAAACAGTAGAAACTTATTTTTTCACAGTTCTAGAGGCTGGAAGTCCAAGATCAAGGTGCCAGCAGGTTTGATTTCTTTTCAGGCTTCTCTCCTTGGCTTGCAGATGACCCCTGCTGTTTCCTCACATGATCATTTTTTTTTTGTCTGTTCACGTGCATCCCTGGTGTCTCTGTGTGTCCAAATGTCCTCTTCTTATAAGAAAATCAGTCAGACTGTATTCGGGCCCGTCCTAAAGCCCTCATTTTAACTTAACTACCTTTTTAAAGCCCTATCTCCAAATATAGTCACATTCTGAGGCACTGGGTGTGAGGGCTTAAGCATATAAATTGGGGTTGGGGCACAATTCAGCTCATGACACCTACTATGTCCCTCCATGTTTCCTATGTGTGTGTCAGATCACATCATGAGTGTACATCATGACATGGGAAGATATGAAAAATGCTGATTCCAGGGCCCCACCTAACTCTGTGGGTTCTGAATCCCTTTCTGAAATGCAACTGGAATTCATTCATTGTATACATGTGTGTGTTTAAATTTCTCCCTAGTGCTTTATAATACCACAGCTTTTTATACCCTAGACTTTTTACCATTTCTGGGGAACATGTTATAAATGTTTACATCTTTGCTCATAGTTGTTCTTTAACTAGAAATACTCTTCCCACCATACAGCTATGAAAATTCATCTGTCCTGCCAGGCTGATCTGAAATACCATCTTCTCTGTTATTTCTTCCTTGTTCTCTCCTCTGATAATCCTGCAGTACTTTATCATTACAGTTGACCCTTGAACACTTCGGAGGTTAGAGCCCCCAACCCCTGTGCAGTTGAAAATCCAAGTGTAACTTTACAGTCAGCACCCCGCTCTCCATATCCTTGGTTCTGCATCCTCAGATTCAACCAACCTTCGATCATGTAGTACTGTAATACTTACTGAAAAAAATCCACGTGTAAGTGGACACATGCAGTTCAAGCCTGTGTGGTTCAACTGTCAACTGTACTTTATTGTAAGTACCTAAGAGTTTGTTTCCTTTTGTTTTGTATCATAGTCATTTGCTTTCTTCTTCTATCAGTTTCCTGAGGCTAAGGGTGAGATATTCTTTATTTCTGTATATCTGAAACAGCTACAGTTGCTCTGCACATAATTTTTAATCAGTCAATGTCTGTAGTATGAATAAATGAATGAATTCAATAAATTCTGATAATTTTCATATGACTTTTTATATAATGGAGACCATTGGATTGAAAGATAACCTTATCAAATGTAAAAGTTGTGGCAAATTTTATTCTTGAATTAAATTTTTTAGCATGGTATATAAAGTGTTTTTCATGTGTATTTCCAATCTAGGACCTTAAACTTTAAAAAATTTTTCTTAAAGAAAGTATTTGATAATAGGAACAGGATATAATGAAAACATCATAACAATTTGCAATAATGGCATTTTTTTTTGCCTTGCATTTTCAAGGCGGAGTATGGATGGTCCAGTTCTTAAAGATGAATGGATTCCCCAGTGTCCACTTGTGGTGTGTCCTTGTTTATCCTCCAGTCAAGAACTGCTTCCTTATAGCTGGCATGTTAAAGTGGACTTGTCTATTAGCTGAGCTAATAAGCTGTGTTTTCCTGAGTCAATGAATAACAGAAACAGTTCTCGAAATGATTACATCAGCTAAGACCCTGTTTCTGGGCAGTGATCTGGAGTCTGGCATTTCCTTTGTGTTAGTTTTCCCCAAACTACTAAAACTCCTAGAGCTGGAGTAATCACCTCTCAAATAGTTCCTCCAAAGCCTTTTCTGAACCGTGGCAGGCAGCAGCAGAGACTGGCAGGGGAAGGACTGATAGCTACTCATGAGAGGAAGAAGGGCTCTGCTTTGAAAACACAGATGAGCCTTTGGATGTGGAAATTTACAAGGCTCAGAGAGCCCCGAAACATCTTTAGAAGCTGAGCCCAGCAGAATAATGGGAGGCTGTGTGCTGGCTTGGCATTGGAGCCTGTCTGGCACAAACTACACTGTAAACAACTCTTCAAACATTTGCATCTGCATACATGACGTTGGATTCTCAAAATGTCCAATTAAACATTTGTCACTGGAAGAAATGTTTGCTTCCTCAGCTGACCTGGTGACAGCGTGGCCTTTCTGATGGGGAAGGAGTTTCAGCTGATACTGTTGTAGGCTCTTCCTTTCAGGACCCAGTCTTGTCCTTGTTCAGACAAAATTCTTGAAAGCTGTGGAGACTGTGCCAAGCTATGGACCATGGGATTAGGTTAGGTAACTAGAGAGAAATACTGAGGCTGTGAGTGTTTTAGAAACCCAAGAAACCCTACTCAGTTCTTTAGTTTCTTTTGCACAGTTCTAAGCTCTCTGTGCTTGGAAACTTATAAAAGTGATAGTAGCTGAGAAAGTGAGAAAGGGCAGTGCTGATATATATATATATACATATATATATATATGTATATATATATGTGTGTGTGTATATATATATATATATCTTTAACTATAAATCTCTTGAGGACTAAATTCATATTTTGAACACTTCGACAAATATATATTGGCTGAGTGTTAAACGTATGTATATGTGTGTGTAGCGTATGCGTGTCTCGATCCTTGCTGATAGACATAGAAATGCTCAGTTATAGGTCACTGTGATTGGTGTAGCAGCGAAAATTTTGGACACATGATGTAGAAGTACAAAGGAAGAGAGGAGGGAAATAGGGAGAAAAATCAAATTTAGGTTATTTTTTAGCAAAATTGGCATGTATAAGGAAGTAGAAAGCTCTGTGACCTTGAGCAAATTTTCCAATTCTACTAGCTTCAGTTTCCTAGTTTGTAAAATAGGGAATATAATATCAAGAACATCAAAGGTTACTGTCAGGGTTACAGAAAGCGATCTGTGTAAACTGCTTACAGTGGCACCTGCCACACTGTCAGTGTTAGCTAATAATGAAATATTAATAACTTTTCGGACAGAGGAGATTTAAGCATTCCTTCATGGTGATGGGAAGGAGCCAGGGAGACAGAGAAAAATTCGATAGTTGGTGTGTGGCTGAACCGCACTGACTCCATTTTGTCAGCTCCATCTTGGGCCCGCAGTCCTACCTCCACCCCTTTACGCATGACTGAGCTTTAGCATAACTCGCAAGGAGTTCGCCCAAGCCAGATACGTTCCCCATCAGCTTTTACTCTTGCCTTCATCTGATGTGAAAAGTGAAAGAGTGCATAAGGCTGACACAGATGGTTAATGGTCATGAGACCCCTGGGGGACAGAAAATCCCTGGGCCCCGTCTTTGGTGTGGTCATGCTTCTCACTTAGTAGTCAGATTCTGTTCTTAGCTTTGGCCCCTTTAAATCCCCCTGTACCCCTTTCCGCAGCGCGAAGTGCAGCTGCGAATGCCGCCGGATCATCCGTCCTCCTGATCCTTCCTGCCTGTGTGTAAGTTTCTCACAGTAAACTTCATAATTGCACTTTATGGAATTGCCTGCTTCATTTTTCGGTCTCAAAGTACCTTCTTGGTTTGGAGAATATAATTCAATATCTCTGTCTTCCAATAACTGGTACGATATGGATAGAGAATTTAGCTTTGGAAAGGAGGGTGGGCAATTCTTTCACTGGGACATGAGCTGAGAAGATAAAGAGATAGAAGAGTTTTGATTTGAGGATGAAGAAAGCCAAGTCATCTCATAGTTGTAATATTGTATTCTTGGTTATGTAGAAGAGGAGAGCTTTTGCTGAGCATGAGGGGAATAGGGGTTGAATCTGGGGCTTAAGGAGAGTGGAAAAACTGTGTGGCAGCTGCTATGGGAATTTGATAGGGGTCAGCTGGAGATAAATATAAGGGTTGCTGAGCAATGTAAGGGACCCAGCTGAGATAAGACAGCCTTAGTTTACAGTGGAGAAATTTGGCATGGTTAGGTCAATGTTGATGATGGTATTATGGTACAGGTACAGAGAAAAATCAAAATTAATTTTGAAGAATTAGCAACTAAGTGAGGAGGAAAGGCAAAGGCATTGTACAGTGTTAATGAAAGCATTGTTGGAATCATTAATCACCAAGTGAAGCTGTGAACCAAGATTAATGTGAAATGGTGAGTTGAGTGGATAGAAGGACAGTCACACTGGAGGTGAGGAAGTGTCTTAGTTCTGGCTGCTGTTAACAAAGTGTCATAGACTGGAAGGCTTATACACAACAGTAATTTACTTCTCACCGTCTGGAGGCTAGAAGTCCGAGATCAGGGTGCCAGCCTGGACAGGTTCTGGTGGGGATCCTCTTCTGGGTTGCAGACTGCCATCTTCTCACTGTGTTCTCACATGGCAAAAAAAGAGGATGCAAGAGCTCTCTGGTGTCTGTTTTATAAGGGCACTAATCCCATTCATGAGGACCCTACCCTCAAGACCTAATTACCTCTCAAAGGCCCCAACCTCCTATACCATCACAGTATGGTTAGGATTTCAACATATACATTTTGGGGGGACACATTTAGTCTATTGCAAGAGGCTCTTCACTTAGACAGCCAGCATCAGTCTAGCTGCTGCTCTGTGCCAGACGTGTGCTGAGTGCTGGAGATGCAAGGATGAAGAAAGCATGATTCACTTTAAAAGCTCAAAAGCATTTACTGAGCTCCTCCAGTATACTGGGCAGATCACCCATATGACATGATCTTTCCCTTGAGAAGCTTTAAGACTAGTGACATCATCTGGATAATTTCGATTCAGGTTGTGGTAAACTTTGAAGGAGATAAGTGGAGGGCAGTAGGAAATCACAGAAGAGGACATTCAACACAGCCTGTGAGAAGAAAAGCCAGGTCGGGAAAAGCACCCTTGAAAAGGTTGTGCCTGAGTTGCCTCAAGATGATTGAAAGAGTGTGAGGGTGAAAAAGAGCAGAAAGGGAGAGGAAAGAGCAGAGTAAGGGGATTGATTTGGCAAGTGCAGGTAAGAGACAGGCGGTCCTTTTCTCATTGTATATTTTTGGCTCCTTTGGTCTAAATCATTCTTCAGTTTGTTAATGTGGTGTATCATGTTGATTGATTTACAGATATTGAAAAATCCTTGCATCCCTGGGATAAATCCCACTGGATCATAGTGTATGATCCTTTTAATGTATTGTTGTAGTCAGTTTGCTAGTATTTTTTTTGAGGATTTTTGCATCTATATTCATAAGTGATATTGGCCTATAATTTTCTCTATCTTTCTCTTTTTTTTTTGGTGATATCTTTGTTTGGTTTTGGAATCAGGGTGATGGTGGTCTCATAGAATGAATTTGGAAGTGTCCCTTCCTCTGCAGTTTACTGAAATAGTTTCAGAATGATAGGCATTAACTCTTCTCTTTTTCCTTCTATCAACTAGGTCTTAACCATCCTTTAAAGCCTGACTGAAGTCCTGCCTCTTTTAAGAAGTCTTCTTTAATTATTCAGATCACCCATGTTCTCTTTTTTTTTAATACTTCATTTTCACTACTGATTATTTACACTTTAATTTTTGCTTATCTTTTGGTCTTCACAATATATGTTATACTTCCAAGGGTGAAAATCCTACCTTTCACTACTTTTGTACCATGCATAATTCTGATCATATAGTTTTAAATAAATAGTTAATAATTGATTAATTATTAATTGGGGAAAAGTACTAATCTACAATAATTGCACTTTGGATAAGTTTTGTGAGCTTCTCTTTTCCCCATAGAAAGAAATAATAGTGGATTGATTAGACTGACAGATGCAGAAACAATTTAGTCCGATTTAACAAATCCTTATTGAGTTCTGGAGCATATGGCAAGTGCTGAAAAGTGTTCATTTGCTCACTTATTCAGTCAACAAATATTTATTGAGTATTCACTATTTGCCCCACACTGTGTGAGTTATTGTAATTCATGTGTACTATTAGACATTCAAACATTGAGAATCCAAACATGAATCTGACATGGTCTTCATCCTCAATTTGCTTTGCTTAAATGATCAATGATGACATCATTTAATGATTATAAAGCATTATGGAAAAGTAAATAATATGCTGCAGACACACAAAGAAAGGAGCAATTCATTCTGACTTGGATAGTTCAGGAAAGGATTCACAGAGGAGATAACATTCAGGAAAAAAATGAAGTGGGTGAGGAGGTAGCTTTGACACCCATGTTTGCTTTGTGAAAATTTTGTACTTTACACAGTATGTTGTTAAAAATTAACATGTTGGAGAGATTCCACTTCTGGGAAGAGGGAGTAGATGTACTTTTTCCTATTTATCCCACTAAGTACAACTAAAAACAATTAAAAACTTCTCTCTCTCTCTCTGTCTATGTAGTTATCTATCTATCTATCTAAAACATAAGAAGACTCTGAAAGATGGAAAGAATGCAGACCAGCTAGGGGCATTGGGACCTGGGTTCCATGGGTTTTCTTTTTGTGTCATATATCTCAGACTTGGAACTGAAAAAGCTGGCAACTTGGAAATGCCAATGAGTACAGATGAAAAAAAAAATCCCCTACAAAAGCCTGCTCTCTCTAGTCAAAGTACCAGGAAAGAGATAGTCTAGCAAGACAGAAACTTAGAAAGTAACTACTCTACTACAGTCAAACATTAAAGAAAAACTGTGATCCATGCCAACAAAGACTGAGTGGGTAGCTTAGACTTCTACCCCCATAAAACTGTTATAACATATCCCAACATGCCTGCCAGATAGTATCAAAGAAGACCAAGCAGGGAGGCAGGAGTTCCACACCTAATGGCCATTAATGAGCCTCCCTATCCCCAACTCCACCTGTGGAGTACGTAGAGACCGTGTAGGGAGCTGGGACTATGCCATTTGGCAGTAATGTACCCCTCTCCTTCCCTGCTGGCATGGTGTTAGAGGAGATCTCCTGGAGAATCAGGACTTCCACCATTGTCAGTAATTACGAGGTCATCTCACTACACTGTCGGTGGAGACCATGTAGGGTATCTGAAACTCCCACCTTCATTCAGAATTTATAAGGACACCCCACTCCCCCTTTGAGTGTCAGTGGAGAACATGGACTGCTACCTCCACTGGCAGTGTTGAGGCAGTAGCATCTCCTACCTCCTTCTCCTACTGCAGTGGTACCAGAGAAAACCAGCTAAAATAGATTTAAATAAGATCCAGAGTCTTATAATCCAACAATGTCTGTGTTCCAACTGAAAATCACTTGTCATAACAACAACAACAACAACACCCAGAGAGGTCTCAAACTGAATGAAAAAGGAAAATTGATAGATGCCAACACCAAGATGACAGAGATTTTAGAATTATCTGACAAAGACTTTAAAACAGCCTGATAAGAGTGGTTTAATGAGTAATTACAAACATGCTTGAAACAAATCAAAAAGTACTGAAATGAAAGCCTTGGAAGGAAATAGAAGGTCTCAGCCAAGAAATAGAAGATATAAAGAAAAATCTAATAGAAGTTTTATATCTGAAAAATAGTATAAGCAAAATAAAAATATCAGTGAATGAACTCAGTAGCAGAATGGAGGTGACAGAAGAAAGAATCAGTAAACTGTAGAAATAGAGCAATAGAAATTGCCCAGTCTAATGAACAGAGAAAAAATAGACTGAAAAAAAAAGTGAACAGAGCCTCAGGGAGCAGTTGTACTATAAGAAAGAACTAACATTCATGTCATCAGTGTCTCAGAAGGAGAGGAAAGAGAAATCAGGACTGAAAAAACTCAAAGAAATAATGGCTGCAAACTTCCCAAATTTGATAAGAGACATAAACCTAGAGATTCAAGAAGCTGCACTGGCTTCCAACAGGGTAAACTCAAAGATTTCTCTGCCAACACAAAGTGTAATTAAACTTCTGAAAGCTAAAGACAAAGGGAAAAAAAGTCTTGAAAGCAGCCAGAGCAAAATGATACCTTACCTATGGTGAAAAACAATTAGAATGAGAATGGATTTCTCATCAGAAACCACGGAGGTCAGAAGATGGTGACACAATATTTTGTAGGTGCTGAAAGAAAATAACTGTCAACCTGGACTTTACATCTAGCAAACATATCCTTTAGGAATAAAGGCAAAATCAAGACATTCTCAGGTAAAAGAAAACAATCTTAAGTAGACCTACCCTAAAAGAATGACTAAAAGAAGTTCTCTGAACAGAAAGGAAATGATAAAAGAAGGAACATTAGGAACATCAGGAAGGAAAGAAAGAACATAGTGAACAAATATATCAGTAAGTACAATTGGCTTTCATTTTCCTCTTGAGTTTTCTTAATTGTGTTTGTGGTTGTGGTGAAAAGTACAACACTCTCTAAATGTGATTCTAAATGTATGTAGAGATAATATTTAAGAAAATTATATTATAAACATAGAAGGCTAAGGAGACAAAATGTGAGGTAAGATTTCTATACTTCACTCAAACTGGTAAAATTATGGTAGCTGTAGACTGTGACATTACATATATAATGTAATACCTAGAGCAATCACTAAAAAAACTATGCAAAGAGATTTACTTGAAAACACTATAGATAAGTCAAAATGGAATTCTAAAAAATGTTCAAGTAACCCATAGGCAGGCAGGAAAGAAGCTAGAGAAACAAAAAGCAGAAAGGAAAAACAGAAAACAAAAAATAAATAAGCAGACTTAAACTTTAGCATATCAATAATTGCATAAAATGTAAATGGTGTAAGTACATCAATTAAAAACAAATTGGCAGAATGAATTGAAAAACATGTTTCAACTGTATGCTATCTACAAGAAACTCATTCCAAATAGAACAATATAGGCAGGTTAAAAATAAAAGGATTGAATAACATAAATGGTTGGTTCTCATTTGTGGTAGCTAACAAAGTCACTGTGAATGCTGAATTAACAAATATTGAACTGCTGCTCCTAAGGGAAATGCAGGGTTAGGTTCCTGTGAACCTCTGTTCACATTTTTCAACTAATCAATACATGTTCTTGTTTTATGTGTGTTTCTATTAAGACACCTTATGGGTATACATTTCTGATTAACTTTGAACTCACTGCCAATAGCACTGTGACTCATGTCTGATCAAAGCTTATCTAACACACATGTTTTCTTTGTAAGGCACATCATAACTTCTTGCACTTAGGAAGAGTAGACAGCACTTCAGCACTATGCTTGAGGGTATTTTAGCAATGAAATTACTAATGAAAAGGACAGAAATGAGAAAAATGTGGTGCTAAATTGAGAAAAGAACATTAAATGTTTCAGGTTAAGAGATGAAATAAGCAGTCAGAGATTGCTTTGTTTGACTTTAGCTGCAAATAAGCATGCCAGGCAACTCAAATTTTTTGCTGCTCTGTGCATGTCCATGAATGACTCCAAAAGCACTACACATATTGCTTTTGGGGTTACAAATAAATTTTAGCCAGTGGGTCAGTTAGCAAATACAGAATTCACAAATAATGAGAACTAACTGGATCATGCAAAGATTAATCAAAGAAAAGCAGAATCAGCTTAAGTAAACTCCAGGGCAAAGAAAATCACCAGAGACAGAGAGAGACATTGTATAATGATAGAAGAGTTAATCCTAAGAAGACATAGCAATTCTAAATGTGTAGGCACTAACAAACAGCTGCAAAACCCGTGAAACAAGAACTGATAGAAATGAAAGGAGAAATTGACAAATTAAAAGTTATATTTGGAGATTTCAATACCCACCTCTCAACAATTGATAGAACTAGGCAGAAAATCAGCAAGGATATACCAGAATTCAACAATACCTATACCAACCCCAAAGATCTAATAGATATTATAGAACACTGCAGAATACATTTTCTTTTCAAGTGCTCATGGAACATTATATACTAAGGCAGACCATATGTTAGGCCATAAAACAAACCTCAACAAATTTAAAAAATGAACTCACACAGAGTATGTTCTTTGATCACAATGCCATTAAATTAGAAATGAACAGCAGAAAGATTACAGGAAAATCTAGAAACACTTGGAAACTAAACAAAACACTTCTAAATAATGCATGGGTCAAAGAAGTCTCAGGGAAATTTTAAAAATTAAAGAGAATAAAAATGAAAATGTAAGATGTCAAATTGCAACACAGCTTATGCAGTTCTAAGAAGAAGATGTATAGCACTAAATGCATACAGTAGAAAAGAGAAAGTCTAATCTCAATCTAAGCTCCTACCCCAAGAGCCTAAAATCAAAATAAACCCAAAGCAAGCAGAAAAAAGGAAATAGCAAAGAGCAGAAATCAATGACACTGAAAGCAGAAAAACAGTGGAGAAAATTAATGGAACAGAGTTGATTCTTTGAAAAGATTAATAAAATTGACAGTTCTCTAGCAAGACTGACAAAGAATAAAAAGAGAGAAAGAGAGAAGACACAAATACCCAATATTAGGAATGAAATAGGAAATCACCAACTGTAGACACCAAGAAGTTAACAAGGGACTACACACTATAAGCAACTTTACATACGTAAATTTGATAGTGCATATGTAACAGACCAATTCCTTGAAAAACACAGACTGTTAGAATTTACTCAATATGAAACAAACCATTTGAATAGCCCTATAGTTATAAAGGAAATTGAATTGATAATTTTAAAACTCCCAAGAAAGAAATCTCTAGCCCTAGATGGTTTCAGTAGAGAATTCTGGACCAAATGTTTAAAGAAGAATGAACACCAGTATTGTATAACTTAATCCTGGAAACAAAAGAGGGAACATTTCCCAAGTCACTTTATGAAGCTAGTATTACTTTGATACCAAATGGCAAAAACAGTACAGAAAAGAGAGCTACAGTCCAATGTCCCTTATGAATATAGACACAAAAATCCTTAACAAAATATTAGCAAATAAAATTCAAAAACACAGAAAAAGAACTGTATATCATGACCAAGGGAGGTTTATCTGATAAATGCAGGACTGGTTCAATATTTGAAATTCAATCAATGTAATCCCCCATATTAAGAGACTAAGGAAGAATAATCGCATTATTATATCATTTGATGCAGAAAAAGCACTTGACAAAATTCAATATCCATTCATAATTAAAACTCACAGAAAGATAGGAGTAGAAGGGAGTTTCCTCAATCTGATGAAGAGCACCTGTGAGAAACCTTCAGCTAACATTTTACTTAATGGTGAAAAACTGAATGCTTTTCCTGAGATCCGAGTAAAGTGGGAAGACTCATTCTACTTGACTTCAAGCCTTATACAGGTACAGTAATCAAGTCTGAGTGGTATTGGTGGATGAATAGAGACATAGATGAATGGAGCAGAACAAAGGACTTAGAAATAGACTCATGTAAATATGTCTAACTGATTTTCCACAAAGGTATCAAAGCAATGCAATGAAGGAAAAGTAGCTCTTTCCACAATGGTGCTGGAGCATTTGGATACCATTAGCAAAATATGAACCTTGACCTAAATCTCACACCTTATATGAAAATTAAGTCAAAATGGATCATGGGCTGAAATGAAAAACGTAAAACTATAAAACTTTTAGGAAAAAACATAGAAGAAAATCTTCAGGATCTAGATGATGCTTGACAAAGAGTTCTTAGACTTGACACCAAGAGCATGATCCTTATGAAGAAAAAATGGCAAATTACACTAAATTTAAATGAAAAACTTTTGCCCTATGGAAGACCCTGTTAAAGGGGTGAAAAGACAAGATTTGGATTGATATTAAATTTTTCCAAGTTACATATCTGACAAAGGACTATGATCTAGAATACATACACACACACACACACACACACACACACACACACACACTTTTAAACCTTAGCAGTTAGAAAGCAGGCAGTCCGACTAGAACTTGGACAAAACAAGAGGAAACATTTTACTGAATTAGATATACAGCTGGCAAATAAACACCTGGAAAAATGTACATCATTGTCCATTAGGGAGATGCAAATTAAAACCACAATGAACTAGCACCATACCTATCACAATGGCTAAAATAAAAAATAATGGCAACACTAACTGGCAAGGATGCAGAGAAACTGATCACTAATACATTGTTGGTGAGAATGTAAAATGTCACAGCCACTCTGGGAAGTAGTTTAGCAATATCTTTAAAAACTAAACATGTAGCTACCAAGCAATCCAGCAGTTGTACTCCTGAGCATTTATTCCAGAGAAATGAACATTTATCTTGAGATGAAGCCTATACACTTATGTTCATAGCAGACTTACTTGTAATAGCCAAAACCTGGAAACAACCCAGATGTTCTTTAATGGATGAATGGTTAAATATGCTGTGGTACACCCATACAATGGAATATTACTCAGCAATGAAAGGGAACAGACTATTAATACAGGCGATGACCTGGATGAGAAAAAAGGCAATCCTAAGGTTATATGCTATGTGATTTTACTTCTATTAACATATTCTTAAAATGACAAATTATAGAAATGGAGAAGAAACTTGTGGTTGCTGGGATCTAAGGAGCAGGAAATGGTAGCAGTCTGAGGGTGGGAGGAAGAGTGGGTGTAGCTGTAAAAGCATGAACACAAGGGATGCTTGTGTTGAAGGAAATATTCTATATCTTGACTGTGTCAATGGCAGTATCCTGTTTCTGATACTGCACTATAGGTTTGTAAGATGTTACATTGGAGAAAATTCAGTAAAGGATACATGGAATCTCTCTGTACTCTTTCTTATAACTGTGTGAATCTACAATGATCTCAAAGTAAAGTGTAATTATAAATCTTAGTGTAGTGTCCTTCCCTGTGGTTGCTAATCTTAAATCTTTTGTCAACCAGTAATACACTGGTCTATAAACATTTATTCTGAATTCCTGTGTTGCACTCAGCATTCTGGTGGCTTGAACTATTAGGAATACAATTATGGAAGCAGAGGATTTATAGTGTATACAAACTAAAGTGTGAGTGTGTGTGTATGTGTGTGTGTGTGTGTGTGTGTGTGTGTGTATGAAAACTGTGTGAGTATGTCTAAGGGAGTGGACATAACTGTATTTTTTTCAATATTTCTAATGTTTCATTGTAAATTGTAAGAGCTATAATGTAAAGTGGCATTTGTAATCCTATTCAGTTCTTAACTTGCCAAGGAGAATATTCTCTCTCCAGATATGTAGCTTCACTACAGTACTAAGCATTGTATTGTCAAATCCATGTGAATTATGCAAAACAAAAGAAAAACAAATGGCCTAGCTAAGATTTGGCAGCTGCAACAAGGATCCTAACAATGTGACGTTTGTTGTAATGGATTACGTTTAAAAGAATTCTTTCAAGTAACTCTAGTGGTTGAAATGAATGAAGAATCATATGAAGAATCTGCAACTCACTTCCAAAAACTGAGGAAAAAATAGAAAATAAGATACTTGGCAACTTTTCCTTGGTTTGTATTTATGGAGTATATAAATTTAGCATTTTATACTCTTTCCTAATTATCAGTTAATTTGCCTGATCTAGTTAAGTTTTAACTAGAGTGATAATTCACTATGGTATTCAGGGATCTAGCAAAAAAAAAAAAGATTCTATCAGATCTTATAGTTTAGAAGAATTCGTACAGATTTAGGTTTAATAGATGAAGACTTTTCTGCTTTTATAGAACCAGATAAGTATCTTTCTGTGTAATATCTAACACCAGCTTACTATATAGTAAAAATAAAACCATAAAAGCAAAAAGAAGGGAAAAATAAAGCTTCATGGATATCTGATACCATGTGTGAAAGCTGCTATATTATAGATCACAAAGCAGGTAGTTAACAAACACTTAGTGCCTGGACACTGTACCACCCCTAGACCATGTGAATGATGTCCTCTGGGGTCGTGCAGTATACAGTGAACCCAGTTCTGTGTTGCAGCCCTGGCATCCACCATGTGCCTGATACCATTCTAGGTACCAGGAATACAGCAGTGAACTGAACAGATGAAAATCCCTGCCCTCATGGAGTTTCCATTCTAGACTGGAAATATGGACTACAGTAAAGTTAATTTTATAGTATGTTTGTGAGTGACATGTTCTGTGCAGAAAAATAAAGCAAGGGACAAGGAAAAGTTCCGCTTGAGCAGGGGAAATCACTAGAATTTCGAATCTGGTGGTCAAGGGAAGATTAACCAAAAAGTGAATTTTGAGCGTTGCCTTAAAGGTACTATTTTCCTTCTGATTAAGAGTGTTCCAAACAGAGGGAATAGTGACTACAGAGGTTCTGAGATGGGAACCTTGCACGTTAGCAAGGACGGCAGAGTGACGACTGGAACAGAGGGAGGGAGTAGTGATGAGGTCTGAAAGTAGCAGGGGCCTGGTGGGCCATCCCAGGGACTTCGCTTCTTATTCTGAGCGAAATGGGGAGCAATTTGATGGCTTTAAGCAGGGGAATGTCCGATTTGACAGATAGCTCTGGTGTGAGTGCCACATTGCCTTGCAAGTTAGGAAGCCACTCAAATATCATACTGAAGCCATTTACCAATAAAATGCGAAGTTAGGGCTGTAACTGGGGAAAGGTGGTTAGATTGAAAAAAAAGCACCCCCACCCCCAAACCACACACATGCAACACCTGGGGAGACTTTTCTATTACTTTTAAGAAAGTGAAGGTGGAGAGTGGGAATATAGTCTTGTAATAAAAACTGCCTTGTATCTAAAATAATTGTTGGACTAGAAACAATGAAACTGACCATAGGAGATCTATTTTAGTAGGTAACACAATAGTATGTCAACCATTATCATGGTATCTTCAAATTTTCAACATCACAAAATACCCATTACAGCTTGGATTCTTTCCACTGGAAAAACCAACTGGAAACAGAAAAGGTTCTAACGAGGAAAGTCTAAGATGTAGAAGAAACTAAAATGCATGGATTTTCTGAACTTTTTGCCCTATCCTTAATGATACTGTGCTTAAAACACTTTTGTGGGTTTGAGATAGTTTAATAAATGCACTCATTTACATTCTCATTAAAGTCAGATCTACATGATTGAATAGTATTGTTTTGTAGTCTCTCACGTGTAAGACTTCATGACCTAAGTAAAGTTTTATATAACCCTGAATTAGTGGTACTAAGGGTATAAGGGTATACGTTTCCTTAAGAAATGTTTGTGAAGACTTTAGTATAATGAAAAGCTACCTAACTCAGTTGGCTAAGAATTATTGCATTTCTCCAAATAAAGGTCTGTCAGCACATCCATGACAGGCACATATTTTCGGGTTGAACTTGGCAGAGCAGTTCTAAAGAAGAAAGAGACTCAAAATCTTTCTTTCCTTTTGTTTGAAGAAGGAGACATTCCCTTTGTACCCTAATGCAGCTACATCCCACAAAACTTTGGGAATCTTGATTTTTATTTTGTTTTTAGTAAAATAAGAAGTGCCTTTGAAAAACAGTTTATCTTTGGATGTAAAGGAAGGAAAAACACCTTTTGATGTTTGGCAACAGATTTGCTTAAGAACAGAAATGAGTTAAAGGGCTTTTAAAAAAGAGCCAGTGTTATCCATTTTTTTTTCTCCTAGAGATCATAATCACACTGAAAATTGAAACAGTGATATCCTCAAGGGTAGAATTTATCTCACCTGTCCCTGGAACAAGAATACCCACAAAGATGACACCCTCTTTAGAAGAATAGACACTAAGTGCACATTTGTTGAGAATTTAAGAAAATACATGACAAATAAAAGAAAGCATATAAAGAAGACCCAGTTTTTATAGTTTTTGAGGCAAAATACGCAAGTGGAACAGCACTCAAAAAGGGGGTATAGTTAAGTGTCAGTTTCCCCTTCCTCCTGCTCTAAGCTCCTGGGTGACTCTCCACAGAGGCACCCTTGTTATCAGCGTCTTGTGAATCCTTCAGGAGAGAGCATATTCTCTTTTTTGGTAGTTAAATGGTAGCTTATATACACTTTTTTTTTTTTTTGGTGTGCCTTGTTTTGTTTTTCTGACATTTCATCTTGGAAGCTGTTCAATATTTATAGAGAGTACTTCATTCTTTTTAATAGGTTCATGTTTTACCTTACAGATGTACCACAATTTACTTAGTTTGCTATAGGCAGGCGTTTAGTCTTTTCCAAACTATTGTTGTCACAAACTATGTTACAATGAATATCCTTGTGTATAGATCATTTTGTTTGAGTATATCTGTAGGATAATTTCTAGAAGAGGAATTTTTGTGTTAAAAGTACATGCTTTCTATAGAAATCGTATACTCCCAGCAGCAACACGTAACTCTGCTTGTCTCCCCGTTTCCTTGTCACGACAGTGCGTACCAAACCTTAGCATGTTTAGCATTGTGATGGAAGGAAGTGGTGTCCTGTTTTGGTTTGCATGTTGTTATGAATGATGTTGAGCATTTTTTTTGTAAGTTTAAGGGCCATTTGTGTTTCCTGTGAATTGTTTGTTCGTATCTTTTGTCTCTTTTTAAAAGCATTATTGGTCTTTTCCTTACCGATTTGTGAGAGTTCTTAATGAATTTATGGAATTAGCCCAATGTTTTATGATTTGTAAATATTTTTCTTGGTTTCTTATTCACTTGTCCTTTTGACTTTTTGATTTTTTAATTATGTTTCAATTTCTCTTTTTATTAATCAAATTTATCAATCTTCTATGGATTCTGAATTCTGTGACATAATTAGAAAATCACCGCTCAGATTATTTTTTAGTCCTCTTATTTTCTTATAATACTTTAATGGTTTTTATGCTTAAATATTTGATCTATCTGGGATTTATTTTGATGCAAGGTGTGAAGTAGGGATCCAAAGTAATCTTTTTCTGTTTAGCTACCAGGCTTTTTGTTTTTATATCACTTATTGGGTAGTTTATTTTTTTTCATGAGGTTCATATGCATTTATCACATTTAAAATTTCTAACTATTTGAATCTATTTCTGTTATGTTTCATTAATCTTTCTGTCTATTCATAAACTCAATGGCTCACCATTCTAACTATTACAGCTTTATATCAGGTTTAACGTCTTGCAGTGCTAATCCACGATCATTTGTCTTTTTTTTTTCAGAATATTTTTGGTTATTCTTGTTAATTTTTCCTGTGAAATTAAGAATCAATTTATCTAGTTTCAAACAGTGCAAAATGTGTGTGTGCGTTTGTGTGTGATAACCTCAAGTTTATAGAATAATTTAGGGAGAACTGATGTCTTTAATGCACTGAATTTTCTTATCCATAAACACACGTCACCCTTCCACTTGTTCAATTCTTATGTTTCCTCCAGTAACACTTAAAAGTTTTATTTGTATGGATTTGTATATATTTCTTGTTATACATTTTTCTAGCTATGTTATTTTCTAGGAAATTTCCATTGCTATTTTAAAGGCAGTTCTTCCTTTAAAATTCCTATTGTTAGAGCGGCCGGTAGCTAGATATGAGCAGAGAAAGGGGGACATGGGTAAATGGCAAAAAACCATACATCTTGTGAACAACGGGGGTCCTTGGACAGACCAAGAAAAACAGGATCCTCCAGACTTATAAAAACAAAAACATACCTTCTGGGTTGATAAGTGTCCTGGAGGCAGAAGAGTGGGACAGGACAGGAATCCCCACCATCCGAATGTAACATTTTGATCATTATGACGTCTGTCCAAATGTAACCTTTTGCTTATGAAACCCCCATCCGAATGTAACCTTTTGTTCAGTATGACCTCATCCAACTTCCTGATCAAGACTAACTAAGGATGAAGAATCCCTCCTCCCCGCCTGGGAAGGTGGAGCTGGGATGATGATCAGGAAAGACGACCCCAAACCCCTCCCCGCCAATGAATACTCTGCCCACTCATTTTTACACCCACATAATGTGCTTGCCAAGGAAACCTGGGGCAGCCACTCATATGAGCCTGCCCGCTCTCCCCTTGACAGTGTATCCATCCTTCAATAAATCCTCACTTTATTTTGTTAACCTCCGTGTCTTGTCTCTGAATTCTTTCTGTGACAAGACAAGAACCTCTCGCCCACAACACAATCAGTGTTAGTGTATATGAAGAGTAGTTATGTCACTATATTATGTTTATATTTATCTAATTTAGTGAATTCTCTTATCGATTGTATAGTTTTTCAGTTGGTTCTCTTGTGTTGTCCAGGTAACTAATCATATAATTTGAAAATAATGATAATTTTATCTTATCCTTTAAAATTTTGTACCTAATTATTTTTTAATCATCTATTGTTATCCAGGACCTCCAAAAAAGTAATAGTAGTGGTCACGGTAGACATCCTTGTCTTTGACTTGACGTTAATAGGATTACCAATAGTGTTTTCATTAAGCACGTTATGTTGGCTTTTGAGATGCAAGAGAGGTTTTTTTTTTATCATGTTACACAAGAATCCATTTTTTCTTAATGTATTATGCAGTAAGAATTTTTGTCAAAAAGGATGTTAAATTTTAGCAAAGGCTTTTCTTCCCTCTCTCCCTTCCTTTCTCTCTTTCTTTTTTCTTTCTTTTTGAAGATTTATT
This sequence comes from Vicugna pacos, assembly GCF_048564905.1. Lineage (NCBI taxonomy): Eukaryota > Metazoa > Chordata > Mammalia > Artiodactyla > Camelidae > Vicugna > Vicugna pacos. The sequence goes on from NC_133011.1 coordinate 7,130,069, forward strand.
TGGCTTTCTTCAACAACTCATGAATCAGGCAGAATCCCATCTAGCAAACTAGAAGAGTGCTCCCAGGAAGGGTGGGGCAAGAGAAAAAAAGTACAAGAGAAAGAAAGGATTATTTTTTAGATCAAGACATCTTCTTTTGTGAGGTAAGGGACTGGCGTGGGTTTTGTCAAGCAGATTGCCTTTTCTTCCTGTGGTGCTGTGGGGTGGGGGATAGGGAAGGGCACATGTGACAGATTACCTCATTGGTTCTCATAGGAAGCTTCCAGACCTGTCAATTAAGATTACATTTCTGGGGAAGGTTGAAACTATGATTAAGTCAAGTAGTAAGTCTTGGTTTTTTCTGACATGGGCACAGGTAACACCATTTTGGGCCTGAAGTTTCCTCTTTAATAATTCTCCCCTTTTAAACTGAAAAAAAAAAGTATATGTATCTATATGTATTAAACTGTACACCTGAAACTAATGTTATAAATCAACTACACTTCAATTAAAAAAATAAGAATAATTTAAGAAATAAATAATTCCCCACTTTTGATCAGACTGTCAGTTTAATTGAGAGATGTGATGAAAAATTAAGGCATTAGCATCACTCTCAGCTACCACTCTGCAACTTTGTTGATCCTCAGTGTAGCATGGTATTTCTGCTTAATCCCCATGACATCCATAGATCACAGTTCCAGGTTCACAAATTTTAAGTTGGTTATTCTCTTTGTTCTCTTCCCAATTGTTCCAGTCTTAGGGAGATCATTGCCTGGTGGTTAGTGGCTGTGAACATACATTAAAAGCTTTTGAGAGAATACAGTGCTCCAGGGGGGTTATTATGGTTGTAAAAAGCAGGATAATTCCCTATGTTTCTAGTGCACTTGGGAGTCGTGGTCCCCAAGACCCAAACCAGTCAAAGGAAAACACCATTGAAAGAGTCATCTTTTTAAGCCAACTGACTTACTTTTGTAACAAATTTCCCCAGAAGTGCCATTCTAGGTACAGCAGGTGGTGTTGGCCACAGCACAGACACTTCCTTGCTTAGCTGAAAGACAATCAAGGGCTATCCTATTATCACAAATAATCTTGGCCAGAGAGTCTCAAGGATTTTGCCAGGCAACCAGTGTCTTAGCAACGGAATCTGCAATGTAAGGAAAAGTTCCTGATCACATTCTTACTTGTATTTACTCCTAACCAGGGAGGTAGGGCCCTGCGAGGTTACTGAACCCTGAATCATGAAAGGCATCCTGATAGGTCCTTTCTAGAACAGTAAGGGACCCAGTTAGATAACTTAAGAAGTATTGGCAAACTGTGCACCAGCTTAAGGAGAATGATCACCACCTAGATGAAGATACATCCTTTTGGGGCACAATTGCACATTCAAACCTGGGTCAGATAGATTTTCTCTAGCCTGAAATAAAGAGTTGTCCTAAACTCCAGAGGCTTCCTCTCCTCCCCTTCCGATCCCTACCTCTCTCTCCCCCAGCAGTGCCCTGGGAAATACAGATGATGGCACTATCTTTCAAAGTCAATGCCAGAGAAAAGGAAAGAAAAAGAGGAAAATTTATGTTTAGTTAAAGTATGAAACCTTGACCCGGCGTCTCGGGTAGAATCAGTCTACCTCGAGGTCAGCTACTTCTTTTCCTCGGCAGTTTGATTCAGCGGTCTCCAGCCTTTGTACAGGACCAGGTGTCAGATGGAGCCTTCTTTACCTGTGAGGCGTAGACCCAAGGCTCAGTACCTTGTAGTTTTGCAGCAGTGTCAGTGGTCAGGACCACTTGGTAAGGTCCCCTTTCAATGGGACTCTAGGGCTGCTTTGGTTCAATGACCCTCCGAATCAGTGAGAAAGAGTGAATTCAAAACGGTTCTCCAGGCCCCGTGCCTATGTTTCACGTTGTCCCCAGTGCTGTCAGAAGGCCACGTCAGATCCTGTCACTGCTACCAATTCTGCTTGACTACACTGGCCTTTCTTGTTTTGGAGCTCCTGCCGAGTATCTGACTCAAGCCACTCTGCCTTTTCGCTACCATTTAAGTGAACCCCGGCCCCTCAGCAAAAGCTTTCTCATAGTCTATGGAGGTGGTCATTTAACTTTCGTTCTTGTTATTAATGGAGGTGGTCATTTAATTTTCTTTTTTATTATTAATATGGAAACTTAATATGAATCCATTTTAATTATAGAATTATTCTTTTGTTGTGGGGATAAACTCCACTTGGCAATGGTATGTTATACTTTAATGTGATCTTGGCTTCTGTTTGCAAATATTCGTCTAGAATCTTTCACCCATATTCATAAGTGAATTTGGGCTGTAGCTTTCTTTCTTCTACACTACCTTTATTGGGGTTTTATATCTTCAAAATATAATTTTGAGGCTTTTTCTTCTTTGTGTATGCTCTGAAACATTTTTAATGGCATTAGGGTTATTCGTTTCTTAAGAATTTGTCAGGATTCCCCTTGTGAAACCAACTGTGTTGAACTATTTTAGTAAGAGTAAATGGTTGACAATTTGTCCTACTTTTTTGTGGGCACTGGTCTGTTAAATTTTCATTCCCCTCTGGGGTGAGATTTCTTATGAAATAATCTATTTCATTTTAGTTCTCAAATTTACTCACATTGAGCAAAGTGATGGTTTAGGATTCTTTTAATTTCTTCTGTTTTGTGATTTTTCTCATCATTGTTTCTTTCCTCCTAATGAAGAAAATTAGGCAAGTTGAAAGTTTTCCTTGTATTTCCTACCCCCTCTTTGCTGAGGAATTAGCTCTTGGATTCACTTATTAATTCTACCGTGTTCTGTTTTTCTAATTCATTAATTGCAACTCTTATTTTTATTAATTTTTTTCCTTCTATCTTCCCTTTCTTTCCTTTTATTTTAACTTCTTGAGTTGAGTGCTTAAATTATCTCTATCATTCTTCCTTGTTTCTTAATATTTTTAGCTATATTCTCTAGATAATACAGTTATCCTGCTCTTCTATACAGTGTTTTAAATTTATATAGTTCTTTTCTTTATCATCATCTTCTAGATATCCTGCATCTTCAGTTTTGATTTCACCTTTGATGCAAAAGTTAACAGAATTTTAAAATGTCTGATAGTAGAGGTTTTTATTTTTACATTATAGTTTTGTTATTTTTAACTTTTACTGCATTATGATCACAGATGTCTACATCATTTCTCCTTTTTTTGGGAACTTGCTAAAGTTCCAAATAGTCAGTTTTGTGAATGTACCATGGGAACTTGGAAAGAAGGTGTATTCTTTATTTTCAGAGTATATCACTTAGGAATACCTTATTTTATTTATGTTTTCTGTATGCTGAGATATATTTTGTCTGCTTGTTCTGTCACGTACTGAAAGAAAAGAATTGAAGTTTCCTTTAACTTTAGGAAAAGTTTTTGCTGAGAATTTATTTCCTAGTATAAAACATATTTTTTTGTAGGTTTTTCCTTAGGGATAGCAATGCCATATTGTTAGGTACTTAGATATTCACAACAGTTAATCTTCATTTTGGATTGTACCCCTTAACACTGTAAAGTGTCTTTCTTTTTTTCATTTAATGCATTTTACTCTGGACTCAAACTCATCTGATATTAATAACCTGAACCTTGTTTTCCTTTATTTGCTATTGCCTATTAGAGCCTTTGTCCTTCCTTTTATTTTGACTCTTTCTTACTGACTCTAAGGCTCTTCTCCTATAAGCAGCAGATAATTGGATTTTGCTGTGAGATTCAGTCTAAGAGCCTTTTTTTTTCTTTTAATAGTTGTGTGTAGGCCATGTGTATTTATGGAGATAGATGTTTGCTTTTAGTTCTGTCATCTTTTTGTTCATTTTAAAATTCACAACATTAACTGTATTTCTGCTTTGTTGTGTGTGTGTGTATTTTCTGATAATTTGGAAGATTTGTATTTCTGTTCTAGTGGTTACCCTTATAAGCATATCTTTACATAGTTCCCTTTCTTCTTCCTATGAACATTGATGATTTTGGAAATTTCCACTTCTTTCCACTACTTCCACCCTAAAATTGATGGTATTATATTTCTTGGTATATATCTCATTACATTTAAATATAATTCTACATTTAAGTATTTTTTTATCTTTCTTTTTTCCTTTGGGGGGAGGTAATTAGGTATGTATGTATGTATGTATGTATGTATTTATATATTTATTTTAATGGAGGTACTGGGGATTGAACCCAGGACCTCGTGCATGCTAGGCACATGCTCTTTCACTGAGCTATGTCCTTCCACCTACATCTAAGTACATTTAATAATTTAAAACAATTCTAATGCTTGATTTGTCAGCTTAAAATGATTATCTTTTGACTTCTAGTATATCAGTTAGAATGTTTTCATCAGTGAGTAACTAAAAACCCACCTAATTGTTGCTTAATCAATAAAGACATTTGTTACCTCAATAGTAAATGTCCAGAGGTAGGATAGTTCTAGTATCTCAGCTGTGTCATTAGGACCCAGGTTTTTTCATCTTTCCACTTTGCAGTCCTCAGCATGCAGGCTTTATCTTTGTGGTTCTCTCTTTTTGGCTCCATTTACAGACATGGAGTAGCTATGATGCTGTGGTAAGGGACAGAAGAAAGTGCTGTTTTTGTTTCTCACGTTTCTTAGTAAGAGCAAAGATACAAATGTATCCTCAGGCTCATTGGCTAGAATTGACTCACACGTTCATTGTTAAGGCAAATAGATTTACCAGGTCTGGCTTAGATCATTCCCTGAAACTGGAAAGAGCCTCCTCCTAGCTCTGTCGACAAAGAAGCCGGGGAGGATAGATCGGTGTAGGTGGGACCTGCACACTGGTGTCTGCCACCCCTGCCTCTGTGAGAAAACCGGAAGGATATTACCGCCAGCTTTCTTGCCCCTTTGCTCCTTATCTTTTGTTGATTATACATTGCTACATACTACACCTTATAACATATTCACTCTGCCCTGTAACCATAATGTCTGTATTTATTTTGGTCTTAGTTATAGTGAATTCAGTACTATTAGTCATTTTTGCCAGAGGTTTTCCATTTATTTCTTGACTGGCTGAAGTTAACATAGGAGCAGTTTCTTCTAGGGGTGGTGAAGAGGAGGGACATTCTCAGAAAATGTTTCCCAGCTGTCATTATACTTCAGCAGCAGTTTTATTGGATTCAAAATACTTGGTCTTAATGTATTTCCTTGAGAATTTTTCTCTAGAAGGGAAATAAATATGGACTGACTCCTGTTTCATTGTGTTGATTATGCTCTTTGGGGACACTAGTTATGCACATGTTTGATTCCATTTTTTGAGTTCCACAGATCCCAATTTTGCTGTAATCATTTCAAAACTTTTATTTTTGTTATAATTAGTTTTAACTTGGTCATTTACATTTCATTCTGATCACTTTTTCTCATTTGTGTACTTCATGAGCCTTATTGTGTTTTCAGCAGTCTGTAGTTTCTTTGGGCTGTTTCTAACATAATCTTCATTTTTTTGATGGTTTTATTTTTCTCTTCTATTTATGAACTCCACCAATGCATAATTCATCTTTCTGTTGCCTTGGTTCATTTAACTTGAACTCTTATATATTTACATGAAGTTTTTGTTTTATAGAGGCATTTGCTTATTTTTGGTTTTGTGACATTATATTTGGCCACTATTTTTATCCAATCTGTGGCAGTATTTTTTTGTCACTTTTTTTTTCTGTTCTTTTTTCCCCCCCTCAATTTGTGGCTTTTATGTAATTTTCCCTTCTATTTTAGTAGTCATCTTTAAATGAGGCATGTTCTTTCTGGATCAGCTATTTGTATAAGGTTTACAGGGGAGAGGACCAATACTGTATCCCAGGCTAACAACAGTTGTCCCAGTGACATGGGGTTTTATGGGTGAGTATAGTTTTTTAGCTTTTACTTTCTTCCCTAGTCCTTTATCTTCAGCTTTCTGAAATTATGGCTTGCACATTTGACTTGTTATTTATTCCCAGCTACCTGCTTTTTTTGTGCCGAATTTGGTCCAGGAAATCTGCTGCACCTCATGCACCTACTGTCATTATTCCAGACAAGGGGTTGTTCGTCTTTTCTATCAGGGTGTGACACTTTGGAGAACCGTCCTCTGCCGGTTTGTCTGAGCTCTGTAGCCAGAGCTGCTCTCTCTGTCTCTTTTTTGGTTTTTTTTGATGGAAGTCTTGGATATTGAACCTAGAACCTCACAGATGCTAAGCATGTGCTCTACCACTGAACTATGCCTGCCCTCCTCAGCTCCTGTCTTTTGCCATCTTCCTGCAGCCCTGCTGAGCTGTGACCCAAGGCTTACAGACACAATGCAGGGAGAACAGTGTGTGCCTGGCTCTTCTGGAGGCTAGAGCTGTTGACTTGTTCAGACTCTTACAGTCTCTCCTGATAATGGCAGGAATTAGGAAAAGCTGCCCTAGAGTATCCTTCCCACATATCTTTTAAGAACCACATTATGACTTCCTTTTCTCATGACATAAAATATGACTACATCTGTGGTGTTTTATGAAACACAAAATAAAATGTCCTGCTAGCAACTGACACCCCAAATCCTGGAGGTAACCATAATTGCTTTAGGAACATAAACTTTCCCAAGGCAAGAGCCATGTGTAAGATCTTTATATATCTAAAATGCTAGCACAGTGTCTATTTTGTATGTAACAACCTCTTGAGGAATATTTTTCTAGTGGCAGGATAAAGCTATAGAAGCTGGTTGTATTCGTTTCCTAGAGCTGCTAAACTACCACCAAGTTGTGACTCAGAAGAACAGGAATTTATTCCTTCTCCGTTCTGGAGGACAGAAGTCCCAAACCAAGGTGTTAGCAGGGCTGTGTTCCCTCTTGAGACTCCAGAGGAGAATCCTTCTCCATCTTCCAGCTTCTGGTGGCTCCTGGCAGCGCTTAGCTTGTGGCTTCATAACTCCTCGTCTCTACATCCATCTTCACATGGCCTTATTTTTTGTGTTCTGCCCTTCTCTTCTGTCTCTTATAAGGACACTTGTCATTAAATCTAAGGCTCACCACGTAATCCTAGATATCTCATCTCAGGATCCTTAATTTTATCTCTGCAAAGGCCCTTTTTCCAAGTGAGGAACCACTGATAGCTTCTGGGTGTTAAGATATGTACATAACTTTCCAGAGATCACCATTCAGTCCACTTTATTTTTGTGTCACCTCCCTTCATACATTCAACAGACATTTACGGAGCACTGCCTTCGTGAATAACACTGTTCTAGGGGTTTATGTTCTGAATGTTGACTGTTACTACTAGTATTATTAGTATTACAAGTGATAATTACTGGTATTCCACAAGATGTTTGTAAGTTGAGGAATCAAGAACTGCATTTGAACAATAAGTTAAAAAATAAGCTAAAAATAGTGGAGTCATCTTGGTAACTGGTGTAAGAATTTCTTTGCTAGGAAAAATGTATTTTTTGAGATGCTGCTTTGGTAAGCTTGGGTAGCAGTTAGACTTCAAGGCCTAGCTGGTCCTCAAGTTTCTGCAAGAAGGAATTTAAAAGGCAGGAGGTACAAGAGGATTGCTGATCATGATATGAGAGGTGTCTTTAGGAAGAGGAAAGCCAAATGGGAATTTTTCATGTGAAATTCTGTGTTTTTTTTTTTTTACAATTTGACCCTTCCTCATTACTCTATAAATATCAGTAAAACCATAAAAGTCACAATAAAAATTTGTTGAGTGGATTTCCTTTGCAAACCAGTGAAGGAGCTGGGATTTATAAAAACACACAATTTCACGTGAGTAAATGCAAGACAGTGATGCTAATAACAAGTCCTGTAATTTTGGAGAAGGGCAAGGTCTCTGTGGTTGGAGTTTTCTCTGGGAAATGGATCTTGAGCTGCATCTGAAAGGCTGGGTGCAGTATGATTGAGAAAGGGCATTTCAGCAGTGACTATGGCATTGGTAAAGGCAGGAATGTATCTAGGATAAGCTTGGAAAAACAATTGAATGGTCTGGTCTGGCTGGACTCCTTCAGGCTTTCAGTAGAAGTGCAAGATGGCAGACTTGACTGTAAGTTTTTTTAGGACTATCCTGGCTAAAGTTGTAGTTCTTAATAAAGGGTGAGCCTGCTGTAGCCTTGAGTTTTTACCCTGCTTCACAGTTTGGTATGTCATTCATTCTGTAGTGAGACTTTGCCTTGATAAGGTTAAAAAAAGTGGATTAAAGGAAGGAAAGGGACAGAGAAGAGTCTGTTAAGAATACAGAGAAGGGGCCACCAGAGGTGGGAGAACCAGGATAGATTGGTGTCACTGAGGCTAAAGTATGGGGACAGTTTTGGGAAGCATGACTTGACCCGTTAAACCACATAGCTCAGAGAGGTCAAGGCAACGGGCCTTTTGGCATCTTGGAGTTCCTGACGTTTAATCGCACATCTCAGCACTTTGGGCGTGTGGCTGGTTGGAGGGCGTTGACAGTCACGGTGGAGAGAATTAGGGGGAGGAGGCTGGTGAGGAAATGGAGCCATACTGAGAAGCGTGGCAGTGAACGGAAGGAAGGGAATGAATGGCAAGTCCAGCAGGCAGTCCAGTCAAGTACCTCTGTTTCCAGGCAGGGAAGATTTGTACACATCAGCTGAAAGAGTGGAAGGAAACGGTTCAGAGACAGGGACTAGAGATGTAAGAGTGAGCAGGGCCATGAAATTGGCCCAGGTGGACGGGATCTGGACAAGTAGGGCTGAATTTACTTGGCAGGAAGAGGGACATTCTCCTTCTGGGTGCCTCCTTCAGGGTGGTTCTGTGAGCGAGAATGCCGGAGAAGGAGAGAGCAGAGCCTTGACCCCCAGAACCAGCAAAGTGTGGGGTCTGGGTTTTCTGGGCTCAGCTGTATTGGAGAGGTTTAATCTTTTGGGAGATACGAATTCTAGCAGAAAATAGAGGCCACAGACCATATTACAGAAAAATATGGGTTGAATTTATTTTTTATTAAAGTTTTGATGCAAGAATAATTGTTTTAAAAAAAAGCATTTGCAGAGGTTAGCAGGCAGAGGAAGAGTTCCATGACCAACAAATGAACACCTCTGGGGGCTGGGATGGCACAAATGAGTGAGGAGGGCTGGTAATGAACTGGAGCGCTCCTGCCCAGGCTATAGGGGAAGCCACTGCTGAGCCGCTCAGCTGTCACTGTGTGGGATGCACAGCCAGGATTGCCCATCCTGGGAGATCTGCAGTTTACACGAAATTTCCTGATGAATTGGCAGTTGTTTCAAATTTTTAAAAATGCTTTGCGGTTCAAACAAAATTGCCTGTTGGCATTTTTGGCCCCTGGCCACCAGTTTGTCATCCCTGTTAAATAAGGGCTGAGGAAGCCTTTTGTGTGGCCACTTTGGCCTTTTGATGGCTGGCTTTTTTTTGGGACTACCACTTTGGATGCATGGAAGGGGCAGTTCTCTTCATCAGTTTCAGTTTGAGTGACGTTCTTCTGGCTCCAATGACAAATTGGCAACATTAAAATAGAGTTTTCACTGAAATACTAGACTTTCAACATCTTTTGAAATGCTCTATAACCACAGCTTCATATTTGTACTCCACTAAGTTCAATCAAAATTTAAAAGGCATGGTACTTATGGGGCAGTTGGACAGAACTTATGTTGCAGTGTATTGAGCGAGACTTTCCCTATTAACTTGGAATTGGTAACTAGGGCCCAAGTATCAGGCACCCCCTATTTTAAAGTGAGATGCAAATAACTAGGGTCAGACACTTCCCCCAGAGCCTGATAAGAGGTGATCAAACCACTCTTACTGTTCTGAACTATCACCTCATACATCCTCCATCCCTTCCCAACTGATAGAATAAGACAGGGGTCAGAGAGGAGAAAGAAGAAGACATAGTTAAGGTTGTGAGTTGCTGACCAAAGTCCAAATGTTCTAGTGTTTCCCTTCCTTCCCCGTGGGGCCTTCCTGCTTACCTCAGAGCCCTGTGAAAGGGACACTACTGGACGAGAGCCTGGGATATCACAAGAGCGGGACTTCCCACTCCTGGCTAGATGCTGGATGAGGTGGGCAGCAGAGGCCCTGCTTCATGCTGTCGTTAGTACGGAGTGACGTGAGGTGTGGGGAAGGAAGGAGAGAAACTGACACGGGTCCCTGAAGAGTAGGGGCATACGTGAGCTTGAAGATTGGTGGCTGCTTCTTGCCTGGCTCTGGTAGTCTGCCAAAGCTGATAGAGAAGGGACCCTTGGGTACGGTGTCTAAGAAGACAGAGGAAACCCCCTACCTACCTGGAAGGCCCGCAAGAGGATTTTCATGGTTTCTGTGGCTCCACAGAAGAAGCACAGAATGCAGAATGGGAGGCACCAGTTTTGAGATGATCAGGTGGCCTCTGGTCAGGGGTTGGGGCAGAGAGTTGGGGGCCTGGATCGCTGGCAGAGACAACATGGAAACACAGTCGCCCTGCTCTCTGAGAGGATTCTCAGTCATGGACAGAGAAGAGGTGAAGCAGAGCCTCTCTCCAAATAAACCATGTGTACCTTCTGAATCGAAGCTGCCAAATTAGTGAAGACCGCGAGCAGCAGAGAGAACCAGCTAGAGTGGACACTCTGACTTAGATAGACTCAAACAGCTGCCCAGCTCTCACAGGCAGCTGGCCTGTTAAGGCAAGCCCTGCCACCTCCCAGATTTCACTCTGCTCCAGAGCACTGGCAGACTGAAGCCTGGAGGATGGAGAAGGCAGGAGGTACCCTGGACACTGAGCCTGCCCCCTCTCTGCCTGGAAGGTGGGGAGAGGAGACAGCCCAGGGGCCCCGCTCCCTCCAAGCCCGGACCTGAAGTGGGGCTGGCCCTGGGGAGATGGAAGGAGAAGAGCTTTAAACTGGATGTGAAACAGGAATGTAAAAAATAAATAGATTTGAGTGTTAAAAACTGAAATGAGACTCTTCCTGAAAGCGGTTGGAAAGTTGTGGAATCTGCTCAGATGCTGATAAGGGACAGTGAGGTATGGTCCACTGTAGCACAACTAGCAGGAGGGACTGGGGCAGTGAGACCATTTCAGGTTTGTATTCCACTGCGTGCAGAGCATACAATTGCCTGCTATGTACAATATAGTAGAAAGGGTATAGATATTAATGTCAGCTGACTTGGGTTTGGGTCCTTGTTCAGCCACTTACTTTCCACATGATTTTGGCAAATTACCTTCTGCACAGTTTCCTTAGCTGTAAAATGGCGGTGGGCTGTAATATCAACCTCCCAGGGACCTGGGGGAAGATTAAATGAAGTAAGTTCTAGTCAGTGTCTAGTCTGATGCCCAGAGCGTAGATCCTTGAAAGGGGAGCGATTACTACTAACGAGACAGATATGATAAATCAAGGACTCAATGGCCGGTGTAGCTGAACTTGTCAGATCTATTAAGTGTTTGATGGTTTCTAAACCCCAAACTATCCTTTTCAATGAGGACAACAGATTTCAAAGCATTTTTCTGCTTAATTTGGAAGTTTAAACGTATCTAACTAGAATCTAATACTATGAAAACTGTGAAAAAGGGCCTCTGTCCTGAACAGAAGGATGAGGAAGCTCCCAAGGGGAGATCAGAGGCAGGGCTCCTGCCAGCCTCCAAATGTGCCACACACGTTTCACCGGGAAGGCGCTCTGAATGACATACCCTCGGCCTTGTGAGCACGTTCCTTGGCAACCTTGGCAGGAGAGGGTTTTCATGTTGCCAGCTGAAGCCCTGCTGCTCGGGGCTGGCCTGAGTGTCTTTGCTCCCGACCCCTTCCCCATCCCCAACCCCAGGAGCTTTTGCTTGTGCGGTGGCCAGTGTATGTCTTCCCTTCCACTCATTGGCTCTGGTCCAGATTTCCTCTCCACATCCTCCAGCTCAGACATGCACGTGGGGGGTTCGCTTTGAGAAGGCCCCCACTTTGTTGCTGTCAGTTTCTCCTCTGACTCTGCATCTCTCTCTTCACTTTGCCTGGAGCCTCGCTTCTTTGGTGGCCCACTGAAAACTGAAGTCGTACTGGCGACATGGTGGCGCTCTAGCAATGGCAGGCGTGGAAAGGGGCAGTCGCCAAGCTGCGGGGTCAAGAGGGAGGTTCCTCCCGCCTGCAGGCGTCGGTTCATCCTCGGCAGCCAGTGCTCGGTGTACGTAGGGACAGGTATTCATTCCAGAAGCTGTCCAGTCTGCACATGACGGAAGTGCCGCCTGACTTCTGGAATGGAGCTACTTGCCTGTAGAACAGAGTTTGAGGGAAGGCATGCTGTGTGGGCCTCCCAGGGCATGAGGCACGGGCAGGAAGGAAGCCACGAGGAAGAAGAAAAGAATGGGGAGGAAAAGGGAGAAGAGGGAGAAAGGCGACTGGAAGCTGCAGCTGTTGTGTACCCGTCTGTACTCATCTCAGACTGTTACTCAAAGTGTAAGACAGTGTCCCCGTGTTCTGTGTTTATGTGTTTATTTTGATAGCTGACACGTAATTACTGCTTACTATGTGCCAGGCACTGCATCAAACACTTTATTTGTAATAACTCTTAATCTTCACACAGACTCACGGGGCAGGTAATATTATTATCTTTATTTCAGAGAAGGGGAAATAGCCATAGAGTAAGTTTTTTAAGATCACACAGTAAGTGGTAGCCAGATTTCAAAACCAGGAATTATATGTTCTTCTTTGTCTTTTTTTCCTCTTTTCTGTCTCTTTCCCTTTTCTCTCCTTTTCTTCCCTTCCCTTTCCTCTTCTCTTCCCTCTGCTCCCCTCCCCTCCCCTTCCTGATTCACTGATACTGTAAACAACTGTAATTTTGCAGTCTATTTCATGCCACATTTTCCACTTTTTTGTGCTTTTTCGGGAGTGATCACACTGTTTAAAATGGCCCTGAAGTGTAGTGCTGAAGTGCTGCCTGGTGCTCCTAAGCGCAGGAAGGCTGTGATGCGCCTTGCATAGAAAGCACGCATGTCAGATGAGCTTGGCTCAGGCGTGAGTTATGGTGCTATTGGCTGTAACTTCAATGTTAATGAATCAGTAGATGTTAAATATGGTCTTTTTACAAGAAACACACATAAAACAAGGTTAAGTATTGATAAGTTGATAGAAATGTTGTAACCAGAGGTTCACAGGAACCTATTCCTGTATTTCCCAGGGAGCCATGGTTCAAGATTCTGTGACTCAGTGTTTGTCATGACTTTATGGAACACAACTACCATGAATAATGAGACTCAGTTATGTACCTTTTCCTGGCAGAGGTGACAGGAAAGATCTCCTGGCCATCTAAGTTTAGCTAGACATACAGCCACCTTTCTAAGCAATGTGGTCAGTTGTGCTAAATACTGCCACTGCATAGGTTTTGTTTCTTCACTTCATGAAGTCCCATTCACAACATCTTACATGGTGCCTGGCAAGTAGTTGGTGCTCAGTAAATGCTTATCACTGGATGAGTGAATAAATGAATAAGTGAATGCTTCCTATCTACAAGATAGCCTAGCCTAATGGTCTACATCTGAAGAAGTACTTGAATGGACCTGGGAATGAATATTTCCTTTCTTTTTAAGTAAGCCATCAAACCTGTAAGTTGCCTTCTAGTTGGCTACGTACTACTTGGCTGTTGGGATTTTCTGAATGGAATTTTACAGTTTGCCATATAGATTATTTATTTCCCTTAGTCCTGTCTGATAAGATTAAGGTCTATCTGTCGTGGATGAGAGTGTACTTCGACTTACTGAGAGCACTTTGATAAACAAAGAGGTTATCGGCCACTTGTGTGGATACCCTGTAGTTTGTTTGGCTATAGTGGGGTTAAGAGGTCGAGAATCAAGATTTAGAGAAATGGATTATGTAAGGGATTCAGATCCACGCAGAACTTTATAAATGCCTGGGGACCTATGGAAGTGAGTATTTTTGTTTCATTTATTTAATCTATTCAACAAGTATTTTGAATAAGTATTTTGGTAAAGTAATTTGTAATATAAGAGTGTGACTTGTCTTAGATGGCAACTGTTCTGTGGCATATTGAAAAACAGTTCTATTTAAAAGCAATGTATTTCATAATTTATTCCATAAGTATTCGGTGAGCACCTGTTATGTCCAGGCACTCGGGATAGAGCAGTAGACAAAGCCTCTGCCCTTTAAGGCTTACATTCCTCTCGGAGAAGCAGACCTCAAACAATCTGTCTGGAGCAGCTCTTCCTCCTTTGGCCCTGTTCCCAGCCCAGCCGCGCTCTATCACATCACCTGTCTTACTGTCCTCATATTATTATCTCAAATTATCTTGCTTTTGGTGAGGGACGGGGCGTCTATCTGCTTATCGTCTGTCTCTCTTCACGTAAGTATGTATATACAAGACCGTAGAGGCTTTATCTTTTCGGTTGCTGAATCTTCATCACCTAGAATAGTGTTTGGCCGAATAGTAGATACTTAATAAGTGTTTGAACACTGCCCTCCTCCTCCTCCTTATTTCGTTATAATTGTGGTAATGCTACGAAGTATATTCCTAGAGATTTTGACTTAGTACACGGAATCAGAAATGTGTCTTTCAGAGAATACTGATTGAGAAACAGGCTCACAGACATAGAAAACAAACTTATGGTTACCAAAGGGGAAAGGGGAAGGAGGGATAAATTAGGAGTTTGGGATTTGCCGATAGAAGCTACTATATATAAAACAGATAAACAACAAGATCCTATTGTATAGCACAGGGAATTACCTTCAATATCTTGTAATAGCCTATAATGAAAAGAATATGAAAAAGAATATATATACATGTATAACTGAATCACTTTCTGTACACCTGAAACTAACAATATTGTAAATCAGCTATACTTTAATAAAAAGATAAATAAATAGAAAAGAAAATACTGATTGAATTGAACTCTGAAGAAGTAAGAATTAACTGGGGCAGGGCAAGGGGTCAGGACAAAGCATGGCATGTTGGAGTGTGTGAGTATGTCTGGAGTGCAAGAGGAGGAGAATGCACGAGAAGAGCCTGCAGAAGTGGGAGTGGGCAGGACACCCAGGGATTAACAGGCTGTGTGGGGATTTGAAGTTTTATCCTAAGAGCAGTGGGAAGCAAATGGAAGAACTGTGAACAGGAAATCAATTTTGTTGCTGTACAGATTGGAGGGAGACAACTGAGTGTGACCTTTTGTGGTTTTGAAGATGAGGCATTCAGTTTTGGAAATCTTGAATCCAAAGTACCAGTAAAACATCCAGTTGGAAAAGTCAAATAGACAATTGGATATACACATTATTGGGTTCAAAGAAGAGGTCTGAGATGAATATATACATCTGAGTGACAGCACTGTAGATGGTATTTGGAGTCAAGTGTGTTGATGAATTGGATAGGAAGAGAGTATAGAGTTAAGAAAAAAAGAGGATTTCATTAAGTCTCAGCCTTGAGGAACTGCGACTTTTAAAGACTTCACAAAGGAGGATGAACAGGGAAGAATCTTAAAAGCAGAGAGGGCTGAATTATTTATGCCAACGTCTACGTCTGCTGTAAACAGTTTTGTTGTCAGTTGCCCAAAGATAGTTGCATCCACCTTGAGCCTATCTCTCTAATACAATTCAACTTAATTGACCGTATTTTCATCATTTATTTTCATGTCTATACCTTTTGTTGTCTTTGAGAGCAGGGTCTTTGTCTTTTAAAACCATACTTGATATCCTAGCATCTAGAACACGTCTGCTTGCTTAGTAGGCCAGGAGTATGTCTGTGTTTGAGTGGGAATAAAGATCCTCCTTAGGATGAGTAAGAACAGAAAGCAGAGTTCTGCTTACATAGCTTCTCTGTGTGGCGACCATAGACACTTAATTTTAAGAATTTTGTCTGTAACTGTGAAATGGTGACCTTCAGGTATCAGCAAGCATATGGGAAACTTCCTGGGGGCAGAGGAGTCCAAATTCTTCATCTGTGGTGTGTTTGCATGAATTTACTCCTACCCTAAGACCTATGTTTGCAGAAGCTGCTGCAGCAGACTTTGGTATCCCCCTCACCAGTCTGGGGCTGCGCCTGCTCAGGACACCAGGAGGCTTTTTCTCTCTCTACCATCTCCTTCTTGACTGCCTACTGCCACGTCCCCTAACTTTATATGAATCCTTCTTTTTCTTTTGCCCAAAGAATCCCAGGGGGCATGTTTCACAACTATTGGCATTATTTTGTTCAGGATTTAATAATATTTTTGTATGGTTAGTGACTCTCTTCTCCATGTTTCATTCTGAAATACATTACTTAATTGCATATGATTTTTACCTTTGGTAATGAGATTTCTGCATGCTCTTTGGTAATGGATCTAATGATAGTACGATCAGTGAGGGAAGGTCAGTGGGTCGTCCTCCCCACCCATCCTCCCTCATTCCGGCGGGGGTGCCTGTGCTAGCATCGCTCACCATACCCATGTTTGGGGGTCCTTCTTCCTGGGCTGAGCAGCTGTAACACTGAAAGCTGGCTGTCTGCTAGTGCTGCAGTCCCTGTTGCCCGGACTCAGCAGATCTTTGCTGCCCGAGTTTTCTTTTTTTCAAGACTTACTGTTTGTTCTTGACCTGTGGACTTTTATACTTACTTGACCTGTGGAATTTTTCTCAAGTCCCTGGTTTTGAACCAGTGACTCTGTCCTTTAAGCCAGCTGTGTGTTTTTCAGCCTCTGTTATCTTTTGTGCTGCCTGTTATGCTTCTCATCCCCAAAGCGACTTGGATGACTGGGCATTTTGTTAGCTTTGGGGAAGAGCGTCAGCATGACTTGCGTGTGACTGAAGAAGAGGGGGCTTAGCTTTTGAGCGCTGGGGGTCAGTGCATGGAGGGTACCGGGGCGGCGAGTCTAGGTGAAATGGCGGCTGAGCTGGAGAGGGATTTTCAACAAAATAAATTTCATTCATTTCAAATCAGGGTGAATATGAATTTCTGTCTACATGAGTGAAGACCAATTTTTAAAACATTTGAAGGCATATATTTAGGATGACAGCTTAATGTTAAAATAGGAAGTTACGATTCATAAGCAGTAGTATAATTTTGAATAACATGACCTTATTCACTGACACTAACTGCTTTACATCTTCAGATTTCATTATATTAGGACTGCGAATAAAACTCAGAAAAGTTACGGAGGAGGAAACAATTTTGATTTTTTAAATTCCGTAGTCATTGCTTATATCCCTTTTACATTTTTGCAAATTTTAAATTGCAGTAATGATCCTGCTGTTCAATTTGCATATTTCTTACAACTATAACCTTCTGAAATGGCCACAAATATAGAAGAAAACTGAAATAAAACCTTAGAGCTTCATGAAAAATACCTTCTATAAAGCCCACGGTTTGACTCAGTAAATCCAGAAGGGCATGTCCTTTTTTTCATAATAGGCCCAGGACTTATTTGATTTAGTTATATGTCTGGCATTTTATTTATTTTCTCCTGGAAACATGTAGTTTTTCCTTTTGATCTAGGAAACAAAAGGAGGCTTATGGCTTTAAAGAGAGCCCTGCACAAAGTTATAGGCCTCAAAGCGTAACTGAAGGGAGACGTTGAGGAGATCAGTGCTGTTCACTAGAAATTTCTGTGATGATGGAAGGGTTTGTCTTCACTGTCCAATACAGTGGCCACTAGCCACGTGGCTGTTGAGCACTGGAAATGTGGCTTTTGTGATAGAGGGACTGAATTTAAATTTAAATTTAATTTAATTAACCCAATCTCACATGGATAGTAGCAGCTATGTTGGATAGCACAGTTCTAGGTCACTGCATTAGTTTCCTACTGCTGCGATTTAAACACTATTGTAAAGTTAGATGGTTAAACAGCCTGACTTATTATCTTACAGTTCCGTAGGTTAGAAGTCTGGCCTAGGTCTCACTGGGCTAAAATCAAGGTGTGGGCAAGGCTGCTTTCTTTTCTGGATGCTCTAGGGGAGAACCCATTTCCTTGCTCTCTCCAGCTTTCAGCAGCTGCCCGCATCCCTTGCTTCATGGCTCCTCTCCTCCATTTTAATGCAGTGTCATATTTCTCTGTTCCTTTCTTCCACAGTCATATCTCTCTTTGCCCCTCTTCTTCTCTCTTTTCCACTTTTAAGGACCCTTGTGATTACACTGGGGTTTCCTGGATAGTCCAGGATAATCTCCCTGTTTTAAAGTCAGATGGTTAGCAACCCTGATTCCCCTTGGCTGTGTACCCTAACATATTCACAGGTTTAGGGATTAAGAGTTGGACCTCATTAGGGGGGCAGTGTTCTATGGAACACAGCATCCTGTAAATATGGAGCCGTTTACTGACAGGGCAGACTAAGCCCTGTACACCCTTTGCACGTTATTTGTTGAGCCTGTACCTGCTTTTCCTTCACCACAGTGCAGGGTTCTCATGATGATTTGAGAACAATAGAAATTTAACTTTAAAAGGGAACCAGTATGATACCCAGTCCAATCTCTCTCTTACACAGTATTACTCTCTTCTGTTGAATCTGTAGTTCATTTAGCTTCTGTCAATGGTTTCCTATGCATAGTACTCCCTACTTGGCAACAAAATCAGTTGCCCTGTTGTATAATTTTGTTTTGTCGTATTATCACCCGTCCCTTTATCATCTTCACACGGTAGCCCTCTGCTTTTGACTCTTGGAACAACGTACAGCTGCTTTTCCTGTGGTGTTACTATGTCAAGAAAAGGCACTACCACCCACGCAGTTGCCTGAGCAAAATTTTTTGGAGTCCTCTCTCTCTGTTCACCCTTGGATATCCTAAAATATATACAGCTCTTAAAATAACTCTAATCTGTCCACCTCTTTCATTTTAGTAATTGTACTTGTCACTGCTAGAATTTAAATTTTTAAAAATTGTTTCCATTTCTCTGCTTAGATTCTCACTTTTTAATGAAGTCCATATTTTTCTTGAATTCTCTGAGTATATTTTATTTTAATTCCTTGAACATATTTATAATAATTATTTAAAAGTTTTTGATAAATCAAACACCTGGGGCCATCTTGGGTTCAGTTTCTGTTGATTACCCCCTTTTTTTAAAACATTTTTTATTGAGTTATAGTTATTTTACAATGTTGTGTCAAATTCCAGTGTAGAACAAAAGTTTTCAGTTATACATGAACATACATATATTCATTGTCACATTTATTTTTTTGCTGTGAGCTACCACAAGATCTTGTATGTATTTCCCTGTGCTATACTGCATAATCTTGTTTATTTATTCTGCATATGCCTGTCAGTATCTACAAATTTTGAACTCCCAGTCTGTCCCTTCCCACCCTCCTCCCCCTTGGCAACCACAAGTTTGTATTCTATGTCTGTGAGTCTGTTTCTGTTTTGTATACCCTTTTCTTAACTGTGGACCACATTTCTCTTTTTCTTTGTATATCTAGCAGGTTTTCATCATATGCTAGACATTGCAGGTGATACATTTTAGATATTATGTGATCTGTTATCTTCCTCTGAAAATATCTTCCTCTGATGAATTTTTTCTTTTTAGAAGGCATTTGAAGTTTTTTAGAAGTCACTCGATCACCTTGAACTTGGATAAGCTTGGGTCATGCTTTGCTAGCACAGATCTGTGGAGAGCGCTACGTGTTGCCCACGCCCCCTCCTCTGACTTACCGAGACTTGACTTACATACTCTTTCCTCCGAAGATTTTGTTAAGCCTTAGTTTTAGGCTTTTCTTGGGAAGGTCTAGAGTAGTCTATACCCTAGGCTGTGTTTCTCAATCTTTTAAAAATTATTGCCCACCAGTGAAACTTTTTAGACATTTTCACTCCCTCCCCTGAGTCATTGACACCCCCCCAAATACTTTTGTGAAGTTTGGATACCACAGATATAAGTATATATCTATTTATGTGCTGTACAATGTCTAAAATGTTTTTCACTCCCCTTCTCTCCCCAGAACTAATTTTCACCCTTTTGATGATACCCCCCTGTTGAGCATCCATTTTCTAGGTTGTGGTCCCTATTCCTCAGGTGAGGAGTTTCTGGTATTTCTGCTGGATGCCCAGGGAATTTATGAGGTGTTAAGGACATTTTTCCTCCCTGGCTGTGCCAGAATGCCAGTATCTTCCACCAGCGCTCAAACTCTATAGTTTCTCTGTTTCCTTTTCAACCATGTAGCAGCCACTCTCTGGGCAGCTTCACGGAGTCTCACCTTGTATGTAGATAGTCCAGCCCTCAGCCAAGGACTTGCAGGTGCACCCACATGGGCTTCCAGGGCCCCTCATTGTACACCTTCCTCCTCTCTAGTGTCCCTTCTTGCAGATTCCGACTCAGTAGCTGACTTTGCTGTTTTTTATAAGTTGTTCTTAGGCAAAGAGCTGGGAAAATGGGGTCACCTTGTGAGTTTTTCTTCTCTTAGAGATTGCACTTTTGCACTTTTTCTTTTCCAGTGTCTGAAAACAGTTGCCCTTTGGGCTCAGTTTTATGGTTCTATGGCAATGAGAGGAGGATGGGTCCTGTACCAATAATTCCAGGCTCTCTGACTTCTACTGGAAGCAGAAATCCTGCCTCCACTTCTTTCAGTCCCCGTCCATAGCTAGCACAGATGATAATCATCCTACTAGGATTAAATCATTAGCCTTTTAACTGGCCTCTTGGTCTCCTTCCTTTTAGCCTCCATACAACCTCCAAAGGGAACTTTCCTAAAACATCAATCTCTTAATTTCACTGTTGGAAACCCTTCTTAGGAATTCTAGTACCCTTCGGATAATGTTCAAACTCTCTAAAATGACTCCTGGTCCTCCCTCTTTGATTTATTCCCTGTCTCCCTCTCCAGCTTTGGGTTTTGTTGCCTTATCTTGAGCCCTTTTTTGTGTCACACTGATCTTTTCCAGTTGTCAAGTGTGCAGTGGAGTTACTTGCCTTTGTACATTTGTTTTCCTCTGTCCGGACTGCCTGCATCCCTGATTTCCCACCTTACTTGGCTAACTCCTGATCTTCCTTTAGGTTGCAGCACAGACATCTTTTTCTGAATGGCCTGTACAGGTTCCCGCTATCTGAAAGTAGAGCATTCCTATGAAACCTATGAAACTGAAACGATGTAAAGCGAAAAGGCAATTACCTTATGGCATATCTTGCTAACGGATGCACAAAATAAGTTGAGGTAAAGCACAGATGCTCACAGACACAGTTCAAAGTTGTGACAGCTTGCTGCCGGCATGTTGAGTTTAGTTCCCGGGAGGGGAGCATGGCGATGCCACCTTAGCTGCTCGGAGCGCACTGCCTCTGTAACATTTCCTGCCAGACAAACGCTAAGCAGTGTTTTTGCTTTTTGCCTTTTCTCATAACAGTGAAAAATCCTCCTTGAATTTCTTTTGGCTAGCAAAAATAGGTACTAATTAGGTGTTTTGTAAAAGTGAAGTGGCATAAAGTGAACTTTCAAAAAGTGGGAGATACCTGTATCAAGACAGAGCCCCTGTTTTATGCTTCAGACACTACCTTAGTGTAATTATTTCATGGTTCTCCTATTTTTCCTCTTTACTCCAATAGGAAATATGCTGTACACAGGCAGGGATCTGATCTGTTGTCCAGTGCTGTAGCCACAATACTTATTAAAATGCCTGGTGTGTAAATAGGCATTCTAGTAATATTTATCAATTAAATGAATATACAGATCATATTTATTCCCTTTTCCATTTCATTGCTCTTTAGAATAGCTATTATGGTTCCTTAGTCTTTACTTCCCCAGGCTATATATCTGGAGATCATAAGGGAAAGGCTCGTATGTTGACAGACTACAGCCAGATCTGGCTTGCTGTCTGTTTTTGTAATGAAGTTATATTGAAACACAGCCCTGCCCATTCTTTACAGATTGTCTATATCCATTTTTTTAAAGTGAAAAAAAAAATCCATTTTCTTTTAAAACTAGGATCTTCTGGATTTTACAAATCGATTTCATTTAAAATATTCAGTTGACACAATTGTCCAAGAATATGTCAATAATGTAAATTAAATGAAATGCAGCCATGTTTTAAATGGCCTGAATGATCTTCTTGACACAAGGGGATTATTTTATGAACCCTTATGTGTAAGTCCCTGGCTTATGATTTTTTTGACTTTACAATGCTGTGAAAGCAGTATGCATTTGGTAGAAACCATGCATTGAATTTTGATCTTTGCCTGGGTAATCGATGTGCAGACAATATTTTCTGATGACACTGGGCAGCGGTAGCGAGCGAGGCTCTCAGTCAGCCATGCAGCCATGAGGGTAAACAACCCATATAATGACAACCATTCTGTTCCTCACCTTTAGTACAGTATTGAGTACGTTACATGGGATACTCAACACTTTAGTATAAAATAGCCATTGTGTTAGATGATTTTGCCCAACTCTGGGCTACTGTAAGTGTTCTGAGCACATTTAAGGTAGACAAGTCTAAGCTATGATGTTTGGCAGATTAAGTGTATTAAATACATTTTTAAATTATGATGTTTTCAACTTACAATGAGTTTATTGGTATGTAACCCCATAGTAAGTTGAGGAAAATCTATAGACTGAAAATTTATCCCATTAATTGAGTGTTATTATTTAGAGTGGTGGCTTTTAAGCTCTCCTCCCTCCATTCTGTTTGTTTTAAGCAGTGAAAACTTTCCAGTAAATGAAATCTTAGGAGGAAGCCCAATTTATAAAACACATAAAGGGAGCTGCTGTGGCTTAAGAGTGCGAGGTCTGGATCCTTGTCTACTCGGTCTCTCCTTGATTACTCCATTTCTCCCTTCCTATATGGTCATCTTTGTAGTATCCTTGAGGAATGAAGACCTCTGCTTGTGGCATCTACAGGACAGGATTTTGAATTGGTCTGGTGAGCAGTTCCTGCATCTGACATTGGTATAAAAACTCCATCAGTGTCTCTTTGGATTTGGTCTCACTGCTGTGTTCTGTGGTGCCGCCATCTTGGTTCTTCTAGCTGCTTGAGTCCTGGCAGTTCTTTTAATCTCCTAATTTTCTGGCTTCCAGATCCCTAGCTTGCAGCTAAATGTTGTAGAAAGGTAACTCACAGACTCACTGACTTACAGGCATCTGATCTTTTCTCACCTTTGGCAGCTGAGAGATCCTTGAACCAGGGGTGAGACATTCAAATGCTTATTTGATCCAGGATGGGAATGCTAATGAGTGACCCAGGATTAGTGTGACACCCTTGCAGGAGAAGTGGGGCTATGGTGACCTGATGATGGAGGTGGGTTAGCCACTTCTCATGGGGCTGCTCCCAGACTGCTGATTTTTCCAGAAAGAATAGAAATCCAGGTTTTTATGGGAAATCTCCTGACCTTTTAATGTCACCAGTTGATTTGATATTTGGAAAAACACTGTGTGGGCCAAACAAAATACATGTGACCTGGATGCAGCCCACAAATCACTCATTTGTAACCTTTGCCTCAAAGTTTGGCTTATCTGCCTTTTGCTTTGGCTATTGCCTAGCCTCAGCCCCTGTCTGGCTGTTCCTACCAGGGTGTCACCTCCCCCTTTGGGGTGACACTTCACTGAAATGGCTGTCAGATTAATCTTGACCTCTAAGCCATCTGATGTGGAGAAGCGGCAGGACTGCCAATGTCTGATTACTTCGCCTTACTACCTGCCTTAAGTGCTTCTACCAAGTGCTGGTGCTTGGGAGGCCTGACTTGTTTTGATCATTTTAGTAGAAGAGAAATGTTATATGGAAGGATTTTTTTTTTAATTAGAAAAAAGTAAAAGAGGACAGCATTTTGTTATTCAGTGACTCCTAAACCTGTCTGCACTTTAGGGTTTCTCTGCTTGATTGTGCTCTAATATGAATCAGGTGGCTCCAATTTAATGAGAAGTTGGATTTTTTTCCCCACTTTTATCCTAACAGATTGGTGGGCCAAAGAGCAGTTAGTTTTTTTGTTTGTTTGTTTGTTTGTTTTAGTTTAGAGAAGGAAGGTGTTTAACCTTCAACCATCTCAAATTTTCACTGCCTTTTGATTTGTGGATTTTAGGCTTTTAAGCATTTTGGGCGTAGCCTCCTTGAAACAGAAACCCCTTGCTTTCCTTGGGATTATTTGAGACATTCTAAGGGTGGATGTGGTCAGTATCATGTTGGGAAACCCAAATAGCACTTCATAAATCACAGAGTTTTCTCTGTTCTTGAGTCAGTATCAGGCATCTTTTCTGAGCTAGCCCACTGGTCTTCCGGGTGAGGGATTATGGATGTGGTCCCTGAGATTGAGCTAGTGGAATTCATTAGAGCAAGGTTCCAATGAGCACAGGGTCATGTGTCTGATCCCCACACGGGTCTGTTAACTTAACCCAAGGAGGAACTCCTGGCTCAGCCAGTCTGGCAAATATATGGTTTCAGGCTCAAGGAGGATTGGATTAGAGAGTGAGCAAATCCCTCCTCACCAGGGGAGAAAGGAACTCAAAGCACATGTCCTGTTGGATGTATTATGCCATGTGAGGAAGGAGTCAGCATCTAGATTACCTCCATATAGGGAGAACGTTTCCATTACATGAAGTCTCCCAGCAGATGTAATACCAGTCACACAAATTTAAATAACCGACAGAAACCAGTGGCTTCCAAGAAATCTGGGAGGAGACAGGAGTCTTACAGCTGATGGAGCTGGGGTGGACCTCCACGGAGACTGTGCTGAAGAGCTCTGTGTACTTCCTCGTTAGGTATGAAGCCATGCACGTGCTCTGTGAGGCAACGCTTTTCTCATGCAGGAGGGGTGAGAGGGCAGAGAGCGCTGTGCTGGGCCTTGCATTGTAGGCACTTACCCTTTGGCTGCCTACATAGCCTATGTATTCGTACCTCCTGGCTTTACATTTCCTGAGCATTTTCCTATGGAAATCTTCATTAGAGGAAGGACAGTATTTTCTAGCTGTATCTATTTTTCAAGGGTGAGAATTTTAAAAATTATTCTTTATTATGAAACATTTCAAATAAAGTAGTTAGTATGTAATAATGAATCTCCATATACATATCATCTGGATTTAGTAATTGTCAACATTTTGCCAGATTTGCTTCATCATTTTTGTTTTATTGCTAGTGTTGTGTCATCCCTACATATTTTTCTAAAATTATGACTATTTCCTACAGTACCACATACTGTTCTCTCTTATTAAAATGAGCTGAAATTCCTTAATATCATCTAATATTTGGTCTATATGCAAATTTCCCATTTGTCTCTGAAGTGTCTTTTGCGACCGCTGTGTTCAGTTCAGGATCTAACCAAAGCCAATGCATTTCATGTCGTTCTTGTGTCTCATAAAGTTCTTGAGCTTAGAACAATCCTTCCTTAACCTTGCATTTGTCTGGGTGTGTATGTTTATGTGAACATGTGACATTAACTTGTTGAAGAGACAAACCAGTTGGCTTATACCATGTCTCCTCTCTTAAATTTGTCTGATTTTTCAGGATGGGTTTTGATGCTGTGATGTTGAAAATGGCCTTGGGTCTGCAAATTGGCAGCAGCTGGGTGACCCTGTACAAAGAGGGCCTCCAATAATAAGGAGGATAAACACAAAGGCAGTAGGAAGATTCCATGTTTCTATGTCTTGCTCCCTGCCAGAGCTGACAGACTTATGTGAACACACAGGACCATAATCCTTTCAGAAAGAATCAGCTAATTTTTTTCTCTTTGCTAGGCCATTGCACAGACCTTGAGGATACAATGATCCTATCGGACATATATTTTGAATAATGTATCCTGAATAAGACAAGTTAAAACCAAGAAATAGGAAAATGAAAGGAAATTAAAGCTATAAGAAGGCCATAGAAAATCCCCAGTGGCCTGACAGCTGGAGTTTGGCCCCCTTTGAGGTCTGCTTATCTCTGTTGGGGGTAGCGAGAACCCCAACTTGGAACAGATGACTGCAGAGGACCAAGTGCCTTGGGAGAAGCTGATGACAGACACTAGGAGATTAGACTTGGGAAGAAGAACACAGCCAAAAAGGAAGTTTAATACAGGGAGGCAAACAGTCAGAGGGTCCAGCTCATCTCTGTTCTTCCTCCAAGACTTGTGGTTGTTAGTGGGCCCGTAAACACTTTTCTGATCTTAAGGGTATTTGGGAAGACTGCTCAATCCCTGGAGCAGGGGTCTGAAACATGAGTGGTGTCCCCTGGAAGCTTTAACATCTACTGATACCTAGGTCTCATCCTTAGAAATTCTGATGCCATTTGTCTCAGATGTGACCATGGCAACAGGATTTTTAAAGACTCCTCAGGTGATTCTAACGTGCATCTACGTTTGAGACCTACTGCCATAGAGCAATAAACTGTATATACATTAACCTTTAAAAAAAAAGATAACATTCAGTCCTCTCCCTCACCACCATTAAGCTTTATGGAATTCCAATGCTTAAAAGAGATAAAAGTAGAAGTTCTTTATTTACAGTGGTTTTGGAACCTTGCTCACCAGGCACCATTTGCCACCTCCATTACTCATTTTTCTCCCAAACTCCCATTTCCTCCCTATAGCAGCATCTTCATAGACCTAGGTGCCATAGAAGAAAACTATTGGAAAAAACCACTGGTCTAAACTTTACTTGATTTTAACCACCTAGGTCTGGATTTGAACCCTGGCTCTTACTAACTGTGTGACTTTGGACAACTATACCTGAACTCTCTGACCCTCAATTCCTTTATCTCTTAATCAGAGGTAATACCTAACCCACAAGTTGTTAATGAAATGGAGGTTGGATATAAGCTAGTGTACTCTCAACAGAGGTTCGCTCCTTGAATAGTTCAGGCTTTCCTTGAGGCCAGCATAAGCTTTCTGGTCTGTTCAGGCATGGGATCAATGTTTTGGTTTAATCTGGGAATCTTCAATTACTTTTGTATTGGACTTCTGTTGTAGGATGAACACAGATTCCCTCTACATATGAAGAGTGCAATTGTTGATTGACTTTTAGCATTATAGGAACAGATGGGGTGGGGGAAGAGTTGTTCCTCGTGGAGTGATGAACAAGAGCCTGCTTCCATGAAATGCCTCGGGAAATGCTCTGTAACTCAGATGAACTGAGAAAATCGATGGAGAGGGAACCAGGCACGAGTCCATGTTCATGAGAATGAAAGCAATATGAGGGCCCATAAATGGTGATGGTGGACGGGCTAGGGGTTGATGTGGGAAGTTCTCTGTGGACCAGAGGTGCAGGTTCAGGGATGGGGAGGATTTTTTTATTAAAAACATTTTTTTTAAAGAACAATGGAATTTTCAGCAGGCATGTAAAAACATACACACATTCTTTCCCATTTTGGTATTCCAATATAGTGAAACAAAACTTTCAGATAATATAGACGCCTCACCTTTTCCCTTATGAGTATTTACAGTGTTGCTAAGAAGTGTAGTGGACTGGTATAAATTTAACTTCCTGCTCCTCTTTCTTCCTTCCCTGTAGTGAAAGTAGTGAAATGGCTAGAGGTATTCAGGGAGATGACAAAAGAGAAGTCAGAGGCTTGGGGAATTACAGTTAGATGACCTCTAATTGAATAATGTTAAGTAGAATACACAAATCAAAAGTGTCTAAAATCCGTTAAAAGAAAAACTTCTCTGGGTTTGGCCCTGTCTCAATGACATTGAACTGGTGTTTCAAGCCTCAACATGGTCATAGGTGGTATTTCCTGTTTATCTTTCACAAAGCTAGCAACAATTTCCACATCGTGTTCTCTGCACACCCCCAACTTCTACGAAATGAAAAAAAAAAGCTTTTTTGTTTGCTTGGCATTCGCAGTGAAGAACCTTCAGAGAAGCTTTCCTTGCTTTCTGGTGTCTGGATAAATGGAGGAATAGCAGCCCAGGGTAGGTGTTTGAGCCAACTAGGATATTTGGTGGGCTCAATGTGGATTACCTTTACTCTTTAAAAAAACTTTTTTTGAAGTATCTTTTTCACATACTATATTTATCCAAAATATGTGCGTTTGGTTGCTACCCTGCATTCATGTAGTAGCTGGAGTGGGATGTTGTATCCTGGAACAGATGCTTGAATTAGGTGAGCAGTAAAGTCTGGTTCAGTTTCCATCACCTCACTGACACTGTGCCAAAGCTTAACAAGTGTATGCCTTTCAGAACTCTCCCTACTTTTTGAAAGTAGCTGCAGTGTGAACTTGTCCTTTCTTCACTCAGCCTCCTTAACTCACTGCAGTGTTATATGATGTGTGCAGGTGGTGGCTTAATAAAATGCTATTTGATGATGTCTTGATGAAAGTCGACTTGACCTGTTGAGATAGGAGAAAAACAAGTCATGTATTTTATAGAGTGAAAAACATGAGTGCAGCATAAGGTTTGTTAATTTGAAATTCTGGAGCCAAGAAATAAGAAAGTTGAGAGATTCCTTTTAATAACAGCACAACTCCTCCCATTAAAAACTTTAAAAATAAAGTCGTACCTAATTTTAAATACAAACAGTGTTTTAAAATGAAATATTATTTTATAGATAGCTTCTAGTAAGTAGCCAGAATTCACTGGGGGAAAAAATGATCTGTCCTCTGTGTTTTACTTTGTTGGTACATTCTGCCTTATGAAGGCCAAGAGCTCATAAGGATAAAAAAAAAATTAGTTAATCTCTGTCAGCAGTCTTATCAGGCTGCCCCCAACCCCAGGCTCTGCTTCTGTCCACCTTATTTTCTTTATCCTCCCTGCTATTCCACCAATAACCACCTCCCCCTCCTTTTAAAGCCTAGCCGAAAGGAAATCTCTTCCAGATGCTTCTGTTGACCTGTGGCTCTCCTTGTACCTGCACCTCTCAAAGTATCCAGGAGTGGCAGCTGAAGTAGACAAAAAAGGATTTTACTTTTTCATATAGTCTTTTTAAAACGTGTAAAAGCAATTTCACAAGTACTGGCTTCCTGCCGCCTGTCACTGAGGTGTGTAGGAAATGTCTCATTATGGCCTTTTGATATGTGAAGAAACTGAGGCATAGGAGGTTGTGAATTGCTAAGAAGTCAGCTGCAGAGTTTTAGCATCTTTCCGCACCACAGCTCTAACAGACGAATGTTGTGTTCCAAAAGATTTCCCACCAGTTCACTCTTGAAGTTTTAAGTTATATGACATGGCTGATACCAGGGGCTTGGGGTAATTGCAGTTGGCAGCATTCATTGTTGGAATGGGCCAACCAAATGCTACCCAACGCACAGAAAGAAGAATGGCTATTAAAAGCCCACTCGAATGTGAACACACTTTGAGAAGGGCCTACTACTGAGGTGACTGTGCTGTCACCTGCACGTGGGAGACCAGGACACACCCTCCCCCAGATTCTTGCTTTTAGAATTTGACCGTGTGTCTCTTACAGGTTGGCTACTCCGATTTCACCTAGTTGGCCTGCACTGACTTTGAGTTGTCTGGGGCAGTCAGAGTTGTGCAGTGCAAAGATTACTGAAAATTGGAGACCTAGGGTTTGAATTCTGGAACTTCCTGAGATTAGATTCATCACTTTTATTGTCCTGGCCTCAGCTTTCTCACCTGAGTCAAGGGGCTTGCACCAGATCAGTGATTCTGCGAATATGGTCTTTGGATCATATGTATAAGAATCACTAGGGAAGCCTGTTAGAAGTCCAGATTCCTGGACTCCACCCAGGCCAAAGAATTGGAACCTCGGGGGATGGGACCCAGGTGTCTACCTTTTAACAAGGTGACCAAATGTGTGCACTAAAGTTTGAGCACCTTTGAATGAGGTTCCTTTTACCCCTGATGTCCTGTGATTTTCTGAGTGAGAAAGACAAAGAAAGACAGCAAATATGCATTTAATTTTGGCAGAGATTTCTTTACTCTTTTTTTGTATATGTATGTATAAAAGGTTTTTTTTTTTTTTTAGCATACAGAAGCTGAACGCATTTAATCTATGCAACTTGGTGGTTTGGGAGATAAATAGACAGGTGTGAGACCATCACCACAGTCAATACCATAAACATATCCTCCAAAAGTTTCCTCTTCCTCCCTTCCTTCCTTGTGATAAGAGCACTTAACATTAGATCTACACTCTCAACACATTTTTAAGTATAGAGTACAGTGCTGTTAACTGTAGGCACCATGCTGTGCAGTAGGTCTGTAGGACTTACCCATCTTGCTTAACTGAAACTTTGTATTCTTTAACCAACATTGCCCCATTTCCCCCTCCTCCCAGCCTCATAATCACCATTCTACTCTCTGCTTCTGAGTTTGACATTTTATTAGATTCCTCATATAAGTAGGATCAAATAGTATTCATTCTTCTATGCCTGTCTTATTTCCCTTATGTAATGGCCTCCAAGTTTTATTTATATTGTCACAAATGGCAGGATTTCCTTTTTTAAATGCTGAATAATATTACATTGAATGTAAATGCTATATTTTATAATCTATTCATCTTTCTATGGACATGTAGGTTGCTTCCATGTCTTGGCTATTGTGAAAAATGCTGCAATGAACATAGGAATGCAAATATCTTTTTGAGATCTTGATTGTAATTCTTTCAGATAAATACTCAGGAGTGGAGTTGCTGGATCACATGGTAGTTCTATTTTTAGTTTTTTGAGGAAACTACATACTGTTTTCCATTGTGGCTGCACCAATCTACCTTCCCACCAACTGTGTACAAGGGTTCCCTTTTCGACACATCCTTGATAACATTTGTTATCTTTGTCTTTTTAATAATAGCCATCCTAACAGGTGTGAGTGGTATCTCCTTTTGGTTTTGATTTCCATTTCCCTGATGATTGGCAATGCTGAGCACTTTTTCATGTACCTGTTGGCCATAACTTGTTGCTCTTCTTTCATGTCCAAGATTCTAGTTTCTTTCGATTTTCCAGAAATCAACTAGTTAGTATGTGATGACAATATATTGTTTTCATTATTTATGTCTCTCTCTCCCAGCTTGTTATCTGCTTTGGTCCTGTTTTTTTTTTCCTGCATTACTACAATAAGCTTCAATCTCTTTTCATGCAAGTCTGTGCTTTCTGCAAACCTTTATCAGAGGTTTTTTTGGTCTATAAAATAGCAAACACAAAGAAATCCCTCACACAATTGATATGTTATTTCTTTGTGTTATAAAACATTAAATTTCTCAGCATGGCTTACTAGTTTTATCTTGCAAACTTCCACTCAAACATCCATCCATCCATCTATCCATTTATCTAGGAATACTTTGGTTCTCAAACTAGTGTAGGTAAGTGATTACCTAGAGTCAGTCATCTTATTCTTGGTTGTTTTTTTTTTTTTAATAATATGAAGTGGTTTTATATTTTACTCCATCATTGGATCCAGCGACAATCATATTCACAGAAAATATGCTAAAACATTAAACCATAAGCATTTACTAATAAAAAAGCAAGCACTGGATTTAGTTTGGCTATTTGAGTTTTTATTGACTATTTTTGTGTATTTTTACTATTTGCTACTTCTTTCTATTAGAAAATTGAGAACAAGTACAAAAGAATAGATGAGGGAAATTAAGAGGTACAGACTTCCAGTTACAAAATAAATGAATCATGGAGATGAAATGTACAGCATTGGGGGGAGAATACAGTCAATAATAATGTAATATCTTTGTATTAGTGGTAACTAGTGGTAATTAGACTTATCATGGTGATCATTTTGTAATGTATAGAAATATTGAATCACTATATTGTGCATCAGGAACTAACATTGTGTTGAGGTCAATTATACTTCAACAAACAAACAAACTCATAGAAAAAGAGATCAGATCTGAGGTTACTGGAGGTAGCGAGTAGGAAGAGAAGGAATTGGATGAAGGTAGGCAAAGGTACAAATATTCAGTTATAAGACAAGTAAGTGCTAGGGTTGTAATGTACATGATTAACATAATTAATGCTGCTGTAAGCTACATGTGAAAGGGGTAACAGAGTAAATCTTAAGAGTTCTCATCACAAGGAAAAAATTTTTTTCTTTTCTTTTATGTCTGTATTAGATGATGGGTTTTCACTAAAGTTATTGTGGTAATCATTTCATGACATGCGTAAGTCAAATCATGCTGTACAACTTAAACTTATACAGTGCAGGAGGAGAGAAGCAAGATGGCGGAGTAGAAGGACGCTTGTAGCTCACCCTCTCCCACAAATACACCAAAACTCATATCTACGGACCTACTCAGCCAACCAGAGCACCTGCCAAACTCCTACAGAACATCGCCCTCTTCGAAAGACAAAGATGCCAAAAATCTGGTAGGAGAAAAGGGAAAAAAAAAAGAAGGAAAAGCAAAACAGTGCGGGACCGATCCCACGGGGAGGGAGCAGCAAAGGAGGACTGGCGCTCGTTCGCTGGGTCCCCCTCCTCCATTGGAGAGGCCAGAGGGACGGAAGGGGAGCCTCCGAGGCTCAGATCTGCTCTGTGTAACCCTTGACCAACAGAACTGAGTTAAATGGGCACAAAGGGTCCCCATGACACCCAGCCCAAGACACGAGCTGGCAGCTGGGGCCAGGACAGGCCGCCTGAGCCGGGCAGAGGACTGGGGTGGCTGCACTGAGGCAGCCCCGGGGAACTGCAGGGTGCTGCACACTGTGGCTGGGAGGGGACACAGAGCAGAACAACCTGGGTCCCCCATAAATTGCGAAAAAAGCAAACCAACATGGCCGGTGTGCCCTGGGGCGGGAGGGGCGTCATAGCCTTTGTCTCCTCAGACCTGCGCCGCCGTTACTGGTGCATCTGGGGAGAAGAGAGGTGGGGTGCAGCCACAGCCACCATCTCCTGTGTGCAGCACCTTGGCAGGGCGGGGCCGAGATCTGAACCTGCACCCGGGGGCTCCGCAACCTCCTAGGCAGGACTAAGACTTGTTTACCACCCAAGGCATATAGGATCTTTCTGCCCTGGCACCTCAGAGAACTTGTGCCGCCAAGACAAACAAGGAGCTGAGATTTGGCACGGAGCAGGGGCAGGGCCATTCCACGGTCATCCCTGAGCCCACCTTCGGAACATCCACCCGAGGCGGAGAGGGCAGCTGCACAGAGCAGCGGAGCGACTGGCGCCAAGAGAGGGTGGGTGGCCACCCCACTTCGTGGCAGGAACGCAGCATCTGACCACGGTTCTGGGAGGGGGTGCGATCTGCCCACCTGCCTCCCCCTGAGCGCAGCATCTGACTGCGGCATTGGGAGGGGGAGTGACCCACCTGCCCACCGGGTAGGAGCTCAGCTCCTGACCAGTGTTAGGAGGGGGTGCAATCTGCTAGCTGACAGCCACTGGGAACAGCACAGATGATGGTGCCAACAGAGGGCCTCTGGAAACAGCAAGCTGAGTTCGTGAAACAGGGCGAAGACACTAAGTAAGACCTCTCGATAAAATCATTAAGAGCACACCATCTCCAGGAGAACTAGATAACTGGTATTCTTTAAGCCACAGTGCCAGAGAGATATGAGCAATATGAAGAAGCAGAGGAACCACTCCCAATTAAAGACCAAGAGAAATCCCCTGAAAGCACAATCAAGGAAATAGACATTGATGGCCTACTAGATCAAGATTTCAAAAAAGGAGTGATCAAAGTACTGAAGGAACTAAAAGAAATAGTGTTTAGAGATATAAAATATGTCAAAAGTGAAATAGAAGCTATAAAGAACCAAGTAGAATTAGTAAACTCATTTGCTGAGATGAGAGCTGACCTAAAGGCTGTACAAAGCAGGCTAGATAATGCAGAGGAACGAATAAGTGACCTAGAAGAGAGGACAAAAGAAAGCACCCAATCAGAACAGCTGAGAGAAAAACAAATAAAAAACAATGAAAACAATATAAGGGACCTATGGGATAATATAAAGCGTGCCAATCTACGCATAATAGGGGTTCCAGAAGGGGAAGAAAGAACAAAGGGGATTGAAAAGGTATTTGAAGAAATCATGACTGAAAACTTCCCAAACCTAAAGAAAGAATCAGATATCCAAGTACAGGAGGCTCAGAGGGTCCCAAACGGAAGAACCCAAACAGACTCACACCAAGACATATTATAATCAAGATGGCCAGAGTCAAGGATAAAGAAATGATCCTAAAGGCAGCAAGAGAAAAACAAAGAGTGAGTTTCAAGGGAACCCCCATAAGGCTCTCGGCTGATTTCTCTACACAAACACTACAGGCCAGAAGGAAGTGTCAAGATATAGTCAAAGTCCTGAATGAAAAAAAGATGCAGCCTAGGATACTCTATCCAGCAAGGCTATGCTTTAGAATTGAAGGAGAGATGAAGAACTTCACAGACAAGCAAAAACTACAAGAGTTTAGCAACACTAAACCCACGCTAAAAGAAATATACATAGGTCTACTCTAAATAGAAAAGAAGCAGAATGCTACAAAAATGAGAAACTTATAACTGGAAAGGAGATAACTGCCATGAATTACAAAAAGAATAAACACAAAATTGTAAAAGAGGACATCTAAACCATTAAGAGTGGGAGAGGGAAGTAAGGAAAGCCACTGTGGAAAACAGTATGGAGATTCCTCAAAAGACTAGGAATAGACTTACCATATGACCCAGGAATCCCGCTCCTGGGCATATATCCAGAAGGAACCCTACTTCAAAATGACACCTGCACCCCAATGTTCATAGCAGCACTATTTACAATAGCCAAGACACGGAAGCAGCCTAGATGTCTATCAACAGATGACTTAATAAAGAAGATGAGGTATATTTATACGATGGAATACTATTCAGCCATAAAAACTGACAACATAACACCATTTGCAGCAACATGGATGCTCCTGGAGAATGTCATTCTAAGTGAAGTAAGCCAGAAAGAGAAAGAAAAATACCATATGAGATCGCTTATATGAGGAATCTAAAAAACAAACAAACAAGCAAAACATAAATACAAAACAGAAACAGACTCATAGACATAGAATACAAACTTGTGGTTGCCAAGGGGGTGGGGGGTGGGAAGGGACAGACTGGGATTTTAAAATGCAGAATAGATAAACAAGATTATACTGTATAGCACAGGGAAAAATATACAAGATCTTGTGGTAGCTCATAGTGGAAAAAAAAATGTGACAATGAATATATACATGTTGATGTTTGACTGAAAAATTGTGCTCTACACTAGAATTTGACACAACATTGTAAAATAACTATTACTCAATAAAAATGTAAAAAAAAGTATAAGAAAACTTATACAGTGCTATATGTCAATTATATTTCAATAAAACTGGAAGAACAAAAAGGACAGAAGAAAATTTTGTGCTGGAATAATTTAAAATTAAGAATATCCTTTGTATTACTTCAGAAAAAAGGTTTGTTGCAATGGATTGTCATTCTATGGCTTAAAAAATGAACCACCTTGATTCAGTTTGTGCAGCACCAGGGTTCCTGCGAAGTAGCAGGGCCTCTCTCCTCATGGTTCCCTTTTTCTGGAACGCCTTTCTGGAGCTTCTCTTCTTGAGGAAATCCTCCTCATTGTTCAAGACTCTGGATTTGCTACCTCTGTGAAGCCTTCTCCGAACCCTATAGATTGAATCAACTACTCTCGCCTACACATTTTCCATGCTACTTGGGATATTTGTCTATAATTTTTTATAGTTCATATTGAACATAATAATAATAACAACACTAATTATTCTCATTCTTATTCAGTTTCTGCTTCTGTCTCTGTTTATGTCTCTCTTGCTAGGTTCTGTTTCATTCTGCTTTATACCTAAGTTCCTCTGTAAGGTGTAGCACAAAGTGATGTTCAATAATTGATGTTAAATACAAGTTGGTTTTTTTTTTTTAACCAAGATACTTGTTCTTTAAGAAATTTAACCTTCTAATCCTATTCTGTAGCACCTGGAACACAAAATTTTATATGGACCCACTTAGCAGTAATAGACTGGCCAAGTGGTCTGGCTTTTCTCCTTTCTCTGGGAAATAGTTCAACTCTGAGAAAGGGCAGTCAAGAAAAATTCATACATTGAGTATGATGTGATGATAGCTGTTTGAAAAACTTGGAACTACCTTGGCAATTTAGTAGACTTGTGTCTGTCTCAAATCTGGGTTAGAACCAGTGTTTTAGTATCTCAGTCAGTAAGGATCAGAACTCAGAAATCATGATCTTTCATTCTGATCTGAAAATTGCTGGAATTACTTGTCAGTAAACAACACAGACAGAACTTTTAGGACTAGGAGGAAGAAGAAGGAAGCCACAGCTTGGAAGGGGCCCTCTGTTGCCAGCATGGAACTCAGGAAAGAGGCTTAGTCCAGGTCTGATAAAGAACTTGAGAATGAGGAAAATATAAGCACACAGTAGTCAAGAAAGTGAATACTGCGGGGTCGGTTCAGGTGTAAGGGAACAGGCACTTTACTGTGTTGGTGAGGATAGAAGTGCAAAACAGCCTTTCTGGTGTGCGGTTTTGCAGTGTGCATTACAAATGTTAAAGGTGTTTACACTTAATTTTCTTACCAATTGCACTTCTAAGAATTTTTCTCAATGGAATAATCTGAGACGTGTACCAAGATGTTTGTATGAGGATATTTATTTGGAACCAATCTAAAGGCCCCCAAATAGGGAACTTATCAAACAAATTGATTCATCTATACATGGGAATTCAAATAATGATGCAGAGTTATGTTTATTGAAAAGGAAGGCAGTACATGATGTATCAAATTAAAAAAAGCTATCCATGGAACCTTAGATAGATCATGATTCATTTTTGTAAAACATGTATGTTTATGTATATGTGGACCAAACAATTATTGGGAGTTATAGTCTGAGCAATTTTTTCTTTTAAAAAATTTTTTTTTGTTTGTTCTATTTTATTTAGTTTATTTGGGGGGTAATTAGGTTTGTTTACTTCTTTATTTTCAGAGAAGGGACTGGGGATTGAACCCAGGACCTCATGCATGCTAAGCATGTGCTCTACCATTTGAGCTATACCCTCCTATCCCCAGCAATTTTTTATTTTGATTTACCTCGTTACAGATTTTCTACAGAGAAGATATAACGCTTGAGTTATAAAAAGATAATAATTTCTTTCAAAATTGTTACCTGTAGAAAGGATAACTCCTTCAGATTGGTATTCTCCAGATTGAATGAATATTCCTTGGAATGGAATAAATGTATCATATGTACTAGTAAATTAAATGACTGAGTGAATAGGCAAACAGCTTTACTCCCAACCTGACACTATTAGGTAATATCGGGGAAACTTTTCTGAATTTTATTCATTCGTCTTCCACTGGAACTGCTTCTGTGGGACAACTGCTTTTAGTTTTTCTTGAGATCTTTTTTCTCCCCTGGTTTTTGCTTTTCAGACACCAGTGTATGTAGTTACATGCCTTCTTTGGTGTGAGGTTGTGCTCCTTTCTAATTCTGAGTGTTGCTGGTGTACTTCTGGCTGGTCGTTAATTATTTTTTCTTTCATTTCATTAAAGATTTTGAGATCAGGTTTCATGATCCCATGTCATCTTATCATTTTATCCTGAGTTTTTCCAGTGTTATTAGGGCTA
This sequence comes from Vicugna pacos, assembly GCF_048564905.1. Classification (NCBI taxonomy): domain Eukaryota; kingdom Metazoa; phylum Chordata; class Mammalia; order Artiodactyla; family Camelidae; genus Vicugna; species Vicugna pacos. The sequence continues at coordinate 7,167,278 of NC_133011.1, forward strand.
GAAAATTCTTCCTCTCTAAAACTTGGTAAGTAATTTTCTATTCTTCTTCAAAAATTTATTTTCATTTAATTCTAAAACTTATTTGAAATTTATGTTTTATGGTTTGAAGTGAGACCATATGCTGATTTTGTTTTTTCTTCCAAAATACTTAGCCAGTTTTATACAAATCACTTATAGAGTAGTCAATTTTTTTCCATATGGGCTTGTGATGTGTACTTTGTCGTATATTAAGTTATAATAGGTATTAGTCTATTTCAAGCCTGTTTGTTTGCTGCATTGATCTATTGATTCTTAACCAGTATTATGCTATTTTAACTACAGAAAGGTTAAAATACAATTTAATATCTAGTTTGGTACATTTCCACTGATTTTACTTTTTCTTTTAATAACTGTATGCACAATGTTTGCCATACACAATGCTTGGCATTATATCAAAAATATAAACTTATTTGGGAATAACTGACATTTTCCATTATTTAATCTACCCCTCAAAGCGTGCTTGTTTAATATTCTTCTCTGTTTCATCTCTCAAGATTTTATTTAAGTAATTTATAGTTTGTAGCTATTGCGAATTAGACCTTCCCCTCATTACATTTTCTAACTGGTTATTGCTAGTAGATTGAATGTTGAATATAATATATATATTTTATAATTAGCCAACTTGTTGAGTGTTATCATTAGTTTTAAGTTTTTTTGGTTCTCTTATATTTTCTAGAAAAACAATCATATCTTGTGCAAATACTTGTAATTTCTAAACTCTTTTCAAATATTTATGTATCTTTTTTCTTTTCTTGAATGTTAGTAGTGATCCTGGACATCCTTACCTTCTTCCTGATTTTAATGAGAGCAGTTTTCATAATTTGCTGCTAAGAGGGATTGGAAATTGGTCCAAGAGAGATTAGGAAATATACTTTGCTTCCTAGCTCACTAGGGAAAAAACAGTGTTGAATTTTATCATGTGACATTTGTTCTTTTGATAATTATGTGCTCTTTCTCATTTGACTAGTGTTGTGATGTGTTATATCAATGTATTTTCTAATATTAAATAATCCTTCCATTCCTGAGGTAATCCCTACTTGATTGTGCTGGTTTATTATTTTAATATACTTTGACTTAATTTCACTGATTCCTCATTTAGGATTTTCACAACTGTATCCATGAATGAATCTTGTCTGGAATACCATTTCTTAAAGTGTTTTCTAAAAAAAGGAGTATTATACGGAAAAAAATGGTTCCATGGTCAAACACATTTGAGAAAACCAGATTAAGACATTTAAATGAATGTCTTTGTTTCTGGCCTCTTAGAGACTTCAGTATGCTAATACATGCTGTAAATTTCTGAGAGAGTGTTTTCCAGACTAATCCACAACAGACTTTCCTTCTCAGAAAATAACACATATTTCCACAGAACCCTCTTTGGAATATACTAGTCTCTGTCATATTTTGGCGCTAGAGTTGTGTTAACCTCGTAAAGTAGATTGGGATAACTTTTCATAATTTTATATGCTCTCAAATAGATTATACAATATAGATGTTAATCAGTTTCTTGAAAACTTTAAAGGCCTTACCCACAGCATTGTCTGGGCCTACAAACAGTTTTGCAAATTATCTCTTGATAACATTTGCAATGTCTTCTATGGATATTCAACTTTCCTATTCCATTGAATCAATTTTATTAATTCATATTTCTAGAAAATTGTTCATGTTGTAGAAATTTCTAAATTTGTTGAAATGTAACTGTATGTAGAATTCTCTTTAATTCTGAAGACATGTTTACTTATATATCTGTTGGTAAATAAAATGAAAGAAATGATCTAAGTCAAATGCTTGAAACACAGTGCATGACACTTGTAAATGGTGAGCTCTTTTATTTTCTAAGTCCTTTCTAAGTTTATTTCTTTCTTTTCAATTTAGCTTTGTCAAAATTTTGTCAATTTAAAAGCTTTTTTCCCAAATAATCACCCTTTTTACTTCACCTATTACTCATCTATTTATTGTTTTAAAATTCATTAGTTTTCTGCTTAGATTGTTATTTTATTCTTCTTGCATTTCTTACAGTTGTTTTCTTCTTTTTTTCTAGCTTCTTGAGTTGATTGAATAGTTCATTTAAACAAAATTCATGGTTATTAATCAAAATATTTGTCTATTAATTTGTTTTGAAAATAGTTGTATATTTTGTGGTCCTTTATGCACGTGGCGCAACATTTGTATTTTACAAAAGGACTGAGAGAAAATCGAGTCTCCTTCCTTCCCCTGCCCTCGTCGACGGCTCGTCAAGAACCAACCACAGTTCCCAGGTCCTCGAGTGTCCTTCCAGACCTACTCCCAGTGGCTTTGTCAGGAATGCATACCTTTATACTCAGTTTTTATTTTCATTAGGTTTAAATAGGCTATACTTTTAATTTCATATTTGATACAATAATATGTTGGAGCATGGCTTTAAAACTCTTTTTCATGGGATATTATTTTGTTATTCATTTCTATTTTTATTGCATTGTAATTAGACAATGTAGTCTATAATTTAAAATGTTTGGATTCATCATATGATCAATTAAATTGTCAATTTTTATAAATATTTTATAGATATTTTAAAGTATTATCTTTAAAGGCAAAAGTATATAATTATTAATTCAAAACAATTTTTGCTTATTGTGGTTTACTTGACTTATTATTATAGAGAGTAGTCAATTATTCTCCTTTTCAAACTGAACTTTTGTCAATTTTTGTTTATATTCCTGATAATATTTGTGTTTTACATTTTATGCCATAATATTTTGGACATAAAGCTTAATGATTCTTATATGTTTATTCTAGATTGTAAATTTTACTTCTTTTAAAAAAATCCTAAAAGTAACACCTGTACCTGGAAATAAGAATTCAAACAGTAGAGAAGGACATGAAATGAAAAGTAAAATATTTTTTTAGATTCTCCACCTGCAGTGTCACGCTTGAATGATAATTCTTTTGAATATTTTAAAACTATTTTTATTTCTTCTAGTGGTTGTGTCCATAATTTTAAATTAATATGTTTATATTTTTCATTCTGAATTGATAAAATGTGGATATTATGTATTGATTCGTCAATACGGAAGATTACAGTTTCAATTATTTGTACAACCTTTACCTCTGCTTTTCAAATCTCTCCTAATTTTAATTTTTAAAATAACCTTTATAATTTAAAAAAATATTTAAACTCTAGCTTCTTGATTCATTAGTTTTAAACATTTTTGACTCTGTTATGTAAGACGGGGAAATGAATTTTCCAATATAACATCCTTTTTGCCTCTTTTTCTCTACCATACAGCTATGTTATCACTTTTATTTGGGGAAGAGGTAGAGCATTTTGTTCTCTAATTATAATAAATCTTCCATATTTTGTCAGTAAGTTGACTCTGAAAGTTAAAAGTTGATAGATGGTATTTTACTGTAATAGTTATGTAAATATTCACTGTGTATTTGGTAGGAATATTGTATTTGTAGAGAAGACAGTGCAGTTCAACATCTATGCCCCTTGAAGGGGAAGTTCTAAAGGTCAAGGCTAATTGGATTCTTTCTCTTCTCATATTCCAGTTTTACTCGTTCTTGCACCATAATTTAACTTGTTTCATATGTGGACCATTCTTGGAAAATTGTTTTGCTTTTCCTTTTTGGAATTTTTTTTTTTTTTTGAGTAAAGGTAGATTTATTCAGAAAGATACATTGAAAGGCTAGAGAAAGGCCACGAGCTGTGGGGGTTGGGTGCTCAGATTAAAAGTAGGTACACACTCCACAGACAGAGTGTGGGCCGTCTCCGAAGAGGGAGCGAGAGGAGCAGCCCTTTTTGGAATTTCTAATTGTCTTTTTTCTTAACAAAAGAAACACAAGCCTTTCTACCAGAATCTTGCAACTGTTAGTCATAGTATTTGTTGAATGCTTTAGTATGTGTTGACATGTTTTTGGGTCTATTATCCTGGGATTTTGCTTCATTTCAATTCTGGATTAGTTCCACTATTCCTTACATTCTGTATATTTTCTGTCTTTTTATTTAATTTTTTTTCCCACTGAAGTTCATATTCAAGTGTTTTTTTTTTTCCTCCAGTAAATGTAGATCAAGATAAATTTTCTAGGTCTTTGCTTTTCTGAAAATGTCTTTGTTTTGACCTAATGCTTGACTGATATTTTGCTAGGTATAGAATTCTAGATTTAAAATAATTTATTCTTAGTAATTTGAAGTATTGCTTATTTTTCTTTTCCTTTTTAAAAAAATTCTTTCTGGAAGATTCTGAGATTTTCTTTATAACAATAGTATTCTGAATTTTGTCAAAAGTAATTAAGAATTGCTGTTGTATTTATGCTGGTGAACATTCCTGGACTCTTTTAACCTAATTACTGATATCTTCAGATTTGAAAATTTTTATTCTGTCATTTCTTCAGTTATTTTCTGCTTTTCTTTTCTCTCTTTCTTTCTTTCTTTCTTTCTTTCTTTCTTTCTTTCTCTCTCTCTCTCTCTCTCTCTCTCTTTTACTGTCATTTCAGTCAGTTTTTAGGAGGGAGAAGAGTTATTTATGAGCAATTAGTCTGCTTTCTGATACGGAAATAAATCTGTATATAAATTTTTTTAACATTAAGTGATCTTTTTTCTAGTTCATAATTTTTACCTCAAATTCCTTTCTGTTTTGTATCTACAATGCCATCTTCCTCTTCTTTTTTTCTACTCTCACCTAGTATAGCTTTATTCAACCTCTTAGTTTATACTTCATTTTCTTTTAGGTTTGTCATTTGTAAGCAGTGTTGAGTTGGATTAATGCTCACTACCAGTCCTTTAATACTGTGCCTTCTCTATTAAGCAGCTGTTAATTTTGATTAGCTCCTGCAGGCAGAATGTCTTTAAGTAGCATTCTCAGGTGGATATGTCATAATATTTGCTGAACACATTCACATCTCCACATACTGCTCTACGGTTTTGGGACATGACAGTAACTTGACTGGGTGTCATTCTTTAGGCACAGCTTTTTTCTCTGACATCTGTGTATAAATTGATACCATTTTGTTCTTTATGCTTAGACTAACCTTTTGTGTCTCCCCCACCCCCTCAACCAATCCCTCCCTATTTCCCTTTGTAACAATTGTTTTGTTGAATGGCGCTCTCTCTCTCTCTCTCTCTCTGTGTGTGTGTGTGTGTGTGTGTATTTTCACAATGAAATTCAGAAATTTATCTAGGTATGATTTTCTCAGTGATTTTGGTTCAAGCCAGGACACTTTTCATTTTTGCTTTTATTATTTTTTCCCTCCAGCATACCTACACTAAGTTGGATAGATCTGTGTTCACCCTACTTAACATCTTCCTTCCTATAGTTTTTGTTTCTCTGTATTTTGGGAGAACTTTTCAAGCTCATTCTCTATGGTTTTGCTACAAGGTCTGTGAAGCAGCAGTTTCAACATCACCAGGAGCTTGTTGGGAATGCAGAATTTGGGCCCCTCTCTGGAACTGCTGAGGGACAGTTTATACTTTAACAAGACCCTTAAGTGATTCATGTGCACTTGAAAGTTTGAGAAGTGTTGTTCTATCACAAATTCTATTTTCTGCAATGTCATTTTATTCTTCATTGTTGTTAATATGTTTTTAAACTCCTGACTGCATTTTGGGTTTCCTTATATCTTCATATTTTAGCCAATACTTTGGGCAGTTTGTTCTCTAATTATTGTGCTCTGATCTTGTTTTACAGAGATGGTGACCTTTTACATCTTTATAAAGATGACAAAGTAAGATTTAATTTTTCACTTGTAGAAAACTGTGTTTAGTTTCTTTTTCTTTGAGGTTTTAGGGTATTATTCATTTTTTTGTTGTTGTTGGAGACTTTCTGTTTTTCATAAGCCCATTGTGGCTCTTACTTTACTTTTTAATTTTTGGACTGTGTGAAATTTAGCCAGGCTTTCTTTTTTATTAATGAAAAGAATAGATGAATTATTTTTCACTCCACTTACTGTTCACATTGTTCTGCTCAGATTTAAAGTAAACATTTAATTTGATGTTTTCTTTATGTCTTATTTTTATGTCTAGCAGATATTCATCTATTAAGGATTTAGATGGATTATAGTTAATATCCTCTTAATACAACCCTTGCATTTTTTAGACTATAAAGTTACATGTGATTTGCAGCTATTTAAATAGTGTACAACGTTACTCTTTCACATGCCCTCCCAGAATGTGAACTCTTCCTGTCTTTGCTCCTATTAATAAAGCTTTTTCTAAAAAACTGTGCTTCCACCTATATTCGTTATCTTGCAAAGTTAGGAGAGCTGAGATCTCTTAGCAAAAGCAGTGCTGGCAGAGCTGATAGGACAGGAAGACTGGTTTGGGTAGGAGTCCAGGACTGCAGGGAAGAGAGTTCCCATAAAACTGGATTCTCTTGCCCATCATATTTCTGACCACTGCAGAGCCCCTGTGTTCTGAAATTTAGTGCTGACTCTAGAGGTAATCAAGATGTTTTCCTGTGTTCTTTGGGACCCTTCTTTCTGTCTGATTGTGAAGATACAGCATATGATGTATGGTCTAAGGGTGTACTTTCTAACCCACTCCCACTGATGCTGTGTTAAATGGAACTTTTATACCCGCAGTGAATGACTACTCCTTCTGACTTTTGGTTTCTGTACTTTGTCAGTCATTGTATGTATGTACCTGGTTTTATAATGAGAAGTGAGGAGAAGCCCTGTCACGCACACCTGGCCTGCTGCTATGCTAAGTCCAACCATTAGCCTGTTACTGAATTTTGATGAGTTAGGCATCTCAGGTGACTTTTGGCTTTCTTTTTAATTATTACTATTAGCTTTTCATGTTTTGTATTTATTTTTGTGTTTTTAATTCATCCCCAGGGGCTGAATTCACCCTCACTTAACTCATCTTGGGTTACGTTTTTTACCCTAGAACACTTGAACCCAGCCTTTTAACCCTTGAACTCCAATGTGCCTTCTTATTGCTCCCACATCCTGGCTTATCGCTTGCATTGGTGATTATCTCAGGTACCAATTAGACTGTGAGCCACTTCCTGGAAGGTGAGAGCACAGACTTAACTCTGTATTTCCCATACAGTACATGTTCAATACATACATAAGCTTCATGAAGGGGCGATAGATGAGCTCTGACTCCTCTTTCTTCTACCAAAGCTAAAGCCTGGAGAAAGGACAAGATCTGAGTAATCTTCTAAGGAGAGTACGAACTCAGACACCTGCTGTGGAGGCCTTCTCCCCTTGCTTCCTGGTCTCCTGGTGGGGGGAACAGTGTGCTGCCGGGTCCTGCCTCCTGCACCAAGCCAGCAGGTGCGCTGCTCCAGGGCCCTGCAGGGTGGCCTGGCTCACCTTGCTCCAGCCCTGTCCTACCTTTCATCTGCCTTCAGAGGGCTCAACTTATTCTCCTGTCTCCGTTCTCCCTTTCCCTTAAACTTCCAGTGAGAGAAAAATAGATTTTAGTATTAGAAAAATGGGCTGTTGAATTCCAAAGTCAGAAATAGACCACATAAATATGTATGAAGCATTAAAAACCTTCTTTGAAGTGTGATTTCCTGACTAATGGATGCTTCTGGGTTGATTTTTTTTATTTTTCCCACTCAGTTAAGCCTTATTCAGACCAACTTGCTTTTTGCATGAACTTAAGTACCTTATGATTAGCATCCATCAGCATTTCTATAACATTTTGTACTATGATAATAATTATAATAATAATTTCCAAAATTTCTATACCATATTTTCACAGTGCTTTATGCTCATTATTTTATTTGATACTCTCAAACAATGCTGTGGAGAATGTTTGGAGTCTGTTTCATCCCTATTTTATAGACGAGGAGACTGAGGTGCAGAACAGTTAAGTGACTTGCCAGAGTCACACCGTGAGGAAGGTGGCAGGGTGCTATGGTGGAGCCCTTTCTCTGGCCAGTGTGATGGGTGAGTAACAGAGATGAGCGGCCCGGCTGCTGTGTGAGGCCCTTTACATTCGTGTTGTCATTTGACACTTCGGGACCCTGCAGAGCAGGCCACTGCGGCTACCCCCCACCCCCAATTACACACAAGGGCAGTTTAGAGAGGTTAGGTAGCTTGGTCAAGGTCACACAGCTAGTACTGATAGGCTGCAGTTTGAACCCACGTTTCTCTGATTTCATAGTCAAGCTCTCAGACGTTTGGCTCCCTCTTAACTTTTCTGGACGGAGCCTCAGAAGATGTCCCCTACAGCCTAGCTTTTAAAAGGCTGTTCCATTTCTTAAGATTTCCTGGGCTGTGACTCCAAACCTCCTCCTCCTCCCTATGGCTCCTACGCGTCTGGGGTCTGTCGTCAGGGGTGGAACTGGGAGCTGCGTGGATAAGAAGGGCAGAGAAGGTGAAGAGAACTAACCTTTCCTGAGCACCGATTTTATGCCAGTGGCTGTTAGAAACCTGTGTCACAAGGACTCGGAGAGTCTGAGGTTACTGTTCACACACCGTGAAGCAGGAAACACAGGTGCAGAGGGGTGACGACGTTTGTGCACGCTTGTAAGTGGAGTCGGGATTTTTGCCCAGGGCTGTTAATGGCGGTGCTCTCACGGCTAAAGAGGGGGAGTGATATTTCTCAGGGGCCAAAGGAGAACTTTAACCAACAGAGATGAATTTAGCCCCTGCTGCTTATAAGGCATTCTAATCGAATTCTGGAGTCCGCTAAAGTATGTTATGAAGGAACTCAAAACATCCAAAGAGAAGAAAAACTGGCGAGTTTTAGGCTATAGTGCTTAGCTTATATCATGATGCCAGCAGGCCTTTGACTGAAATACATAGGAACTGGGACTTAACCAGCAAAAACACATTAGTAAACATCATAATGACACACACATTTAGGAAAATGATGTTTTTAATTTTAAGTGCTATGCAGCCTCGCCTTATATAGGCAATGCTGGGAAGTTGTGGTATACCAGGAAATGATTTACATTTTAGCCTGAGGGCAAAAATATGGAACTTGTAATTATGTCAGAGAGAGGCAAAATCTTTGAACAAGAAAAACTAAAGCTGTAAAACGTCTCAGGATGCGTGTTGATTAAACTGTTGTGTGGGGGAGCTTTTTGCCTGCAACTTCGTAGGGAATAAGCAGCTGTTAAGGACTTTCAGGTGAAAACTTCCCTTCTGACTCTTCAGCGCTCTCTTGCCAAAGCGCCAAAGTCCTGAGCGACAAGCATTTTCTCTTTCCTTCTAAGGCCTTCTTGGTCTGAGGTGGTTTTGAGCAAGGAAGGCTGGCCAGGATGGGGTTTTGGCTCATGGGAAGAAGGCTGCAGGTCTGCCTGGTGTGCACAAGCTGGCCTGAAATTGGTGATGCCATCATGTGCAGATAACCTGTCTTATAGGCGAGATGCCTGCAGGTGGGATTCACCTCCTCTGGGGACCAGGGCTCCCTGTGCTGTCGGCCCAGCACCTCTTATTTCCTCTCCCAGCTGCTCTCTATTCTCTAACGAGGAGCTCCCTCTGTAGGGTTTGTAGGGGGAGTGGGGAAGTGATTGCCCTACCCCGGAGAACCAAAGTGGTGGGTGACGATGGAGAAGGTGGAGGGTTTTTCTGTTTTCTTCGCTCTTACTTAACCCAAGAGAGGTAGACTCCAGCAGTATTTAGAAGAACCAGCTCTACAGTCACAGATCTGAGTGCAAATTGTGACTCTGTCCCTCATTTACTGTGTGACCTTGACCTCATCATTTATCCTATCTAGGTCTCCTTTTCCACCTATAACAGTGCATTATTGATACCTTGCTCACAGACTTGTGAGAATTAAATGAGATAGAGATATTTAGTCCTTAGGGCTTGATAAGGATTAGATACTATTATAACAATTACCTCTACTAATAGCACCAAACCTATTCAGGGCTCAGTCTCTTTACTCTTTGTGTGACATTAATGTACTCATACCCACTCTGCTATGCTACCCCTCTTCTGAATTTGGAACAGTGCACTAGCTTACTTAGGCCTTTAAACAAATGGAGTTTCTTAGCTGCAGCCACCCCCCAGCCCTCACCCCGTGTGCCACTTGCCTGATAGCAGGGAAGGCGTTTGTGTGTCTGAGGAGGGGGCTCACACGGATATTTGCCTGGTAGCTCACTATCACGTGCTGGTGTGGTTTTATAGGAAGCATATCCTGGATGTTTATAATACATTATTTTTAGCTAGAGTTTATTTTTCTAGAGAAATAATTTCATTTTTTAGAATGGACAATTATTTTGTACAACTGGTTCAGGTCCACAGAAAGCCCAGGTTCTTATCTTTTATATTTGGTTTTAAGATACTGTGTGTGAGGTGTCCCTGAAAGATCATGGGCTTGGGGGTCGGAACTGGGTTCAGATTCCAGCTGTGATATGTACTAGCTACAAGGGACTTAGTTTCCTTAGGTGTGAATATAAATAATATCAACCTCATAGGATTAAAAGAGAAAAAGTAAGAAAGTATATCACATTACATAACACATAAATAGCGTTTCAGTAAAAGTTAGTGGTTACTGTTTTGGGCAGACCCTAACATCCTATTAATAAAATCCAGTGGCTTCCACTTTTTGTTCTGTGGGCTCTGTGTTCTGCAGAGACGTCTCCGAGGCCACAGGAAAGGTGATGGAGGGACTAAGGCAACGACCCAGGAGCCTTGCCCCTTCCGCAGCAGCTCTGCTTCCATCTGTTCTACATGTATAGGTGCTCTGCATAAGATCTGTTAAAGGAAAAAATTGCTTAAAAAGAGATTGAAGTCCAAGTTACCAACTTCTCCTTTATGAATCATACTTTTCATGCTGTATCTTAGAAATCTTTGTACAATCCGAGGTCACAAATATTTTCTTATGGAAGTTTTCATCGTTTTAAGTTTTAAACGTAGGTCTATGATCCATTTTGGGTTAGTTTTTGTAAATGGTAAGACTTACGGTGTTTGCTAGGGCTGCATAACAAAGCACCACAGACTGGGTGGCTTAAACAATGGATTTATTTTCGCATAATTTTCTCAAGAAGTCCAGGGTTAGGGTATCAGCAGGGTTGGTTTTGTCCTGAGGCCTCTCTCCTTGGCTTGTGGATGGCTGCCTTTTCTCTGTGTCTTCGTATGGTCTTCCCTCTGTGCGTATCTGTATCTTAACTTCCTCTTCTAATAAGGACATCAGTCGTATTGGACTAGGGGCCACTCAGACGACCTCACTTTAACTTAATTAACTCTCTGAAGACTCTATGTCTAAATAACAGTCACGTGCTGAAGTACTGGGAGTTAGTATGAATTTGGGCGGGGGGATAATTGAACCCATAATATACAGATTGAAGTAGGGCTATTTTGTTTGTTTTGTTTTTCTTTTTCTTTGGGTGTGTATAGATATCTAACTGTTTTAGCACCATTTGCTGAAAAGAACCTCCGTTCTATACTGAGTTTCCTTTGTGCCTTTGTTGAAAAGTGACTGTCCATATAAATGTGATTTGCTCTCTGTATTCTCTCTCTTGTCCCATTAACATATTTGTCTCTCTTTACTTCAATACCATACTATCTTGATTACTTTAGCTTTATAATAAGTTTTGGGGAAAAATTGATAAGTTGCACTTTTTTAAAATGGAAAACTTCTGCTCTTCAAAAGACACTACTAAGAAAATAAAAGGACAAATTACAGGTGGGGAGAATATATCTATTTGGAAGTCATAGATCTGATACAGGACTTATGTCTAGAATATATAAAGAACTCTGAGATCTAAATAATAAGAAAATAACCTAACAAAAAAATACAGGCAAAAGATTTGAATAGATACCTCACCACAGACGGTATATGGATGGCAAATAAGTACATGAAAATATACTCAACATTATCAGTCCCTAGAGCTATATAAACAAAACCATAGTGCAACACCTCTAAACACCTGTTAAGAAAATAAAAAAAGACTGGCCATATCAAGTGTGGCAAAGAGAAGGAGGAACTGGAACTCTCAGATACTATTAGTGGGAATATAAAATGGCACAACTACTTTGGGAAATACTTTGGCAATTTAAAAAAATATTAAACATACATATATGGTCCAACCATTGAATTACTAGGGTATATATTCATACAAAGACTTGTACACAAATGTTTATAGCAGTTTTATTTGTCATAGCCCCAGACTGGAGACAACCCAAATATCCATCAATAGGTGAATGGATAAATTAATTGAAGTACATCCATACAATGGAATCCTACTCAGCAATAAAAAGGAACAAACTATTTATACATGTTACAACATGGATGGCTCTCAAAATAATTATGCTGGGTCATAGAAGCCAGACATAAGAAGAATATATAATACATGCTTCCATTTACATAAAATTCTACTAAATGCAAAATACATAGTAACAGAAAGCAGATCAGTGGTTTCCTTGGGCCAGGGTAAAAGGGTTCAAGGTGGAGTAGGAGGGAGGGGTTATCAATGGGCGTGAAGAAGCTTTTGGGAGTGATGGATATGTTCATTATTTTAATTGTGGTGATGGTCTCATGAAGTTAAACATATGTCCAAACTTATCAAATGGTCCAATGAATTTAAACATATGTCAACACTTATCAAATTATCAAATTATATATTTTAAATATTTGCAGCTTATTGTGTATTAATTATACTACAATAAAGCTGCTTTAAAAAGTGGCTGAAAACATTTGGACTAATGGTACAAAGACTCAAAGAATAAGGTGAAAATTAGAAGAGTATTAGAAGAGTATTAGCCATCAGCTTTCAGGCCTACTAGAATTTTGAACATCCCAACGGCATTCAAATGACTCTTTTTCTTGTATACTTTAGGAAATTCCAATTTAGGCAGTTGGGGGACTGAGAAGAGACTCCTTATAGTGTTGGTAGCCCTAAAATACAGCATGGAACCACGTAAATGCCGAGACAAATTGAGAAAGGTTGAGCTTTTTTCATAGAGTTCACTACCTTTGAATTAAATGCATGTTCAGCTTTGGTTCTAGTTGCCAGAGGCTACTTTTTTTTTAAGTCCACAATTTGCTATCCCCACTGAGTATGGAATTCAGTAAAACCAGCCTTTGCACATGCCTTTATTAAAGTCTGTACCTTGAAGTGTTTGAAATAAGAGAGAAAAGTAACTAGAAGCAGATTTGCTTCAGTCTGGACTTAGCCGTTTGGCTGACCTCTTTTTGCTGGTTTTCTGGGTTGATTAGACTTTGCTAATTGATGGGGCTTCAGGGGCAATAGCCTAGGCAGAGCCACCCTGCTCTGGACTTGGACTTGGTACAAACATTCCTGGTGGTCAAGTCATCTATTTTCCACTTTGGAAACAGGCCTTGGAACAGGATTACTGGAAGAGCTGCATGGCTCTATAGTGCGGAAACCATGATGACTTCCAAAGACACGAGCTAAGGTAATTTGCCTCTCTTTATGTTCCCATCTTGAAAAGAAAGAACCCACCAAATTCAGAGCACCTTAAACATTTCGAAGTTGTAACAATGAGTGTGAGTAATTGGTGTCTGTGGGACTCCAAGAGTGAAAGCAGGGCTCACCAATGTTTTCTCACTACTCTACAGAAGAGAACCTGGAAAAAAACCTACAGTCAGACATAAACATTTCCACCTAACATTCATTTTCAACCAGGGAGTAGCAAGTGGCACAGTATTGTACAGTCGCTTGCATTTAAACACCCTTCTTCACAAGCCCATGACCATGTCCGCATAATAGCATCAGTACCATTGAGACTATACAATAGGAGCTTGAAAGTAGGACATTTTAATCTCCGTAAATTCTCTTTTTCACTTTGCTAATAGGCACTTGATAAAAATAAAATTCCGAGCTGTATTATTCAGAGACAGCATATAATGGGGGCTCTCATTTCTGGCCCAGCTCCCATCAAGCACATATAGATCAGGCATTGTATTTAGCACTGAGGGAGACTGAACGGACAGCCATTGCCTTCAGTGAGCCTTCAGCCTGGAGATGGAGATTGAGAAACCGGCAATTATCATGCAGAGTGATATATACCGTGGAGAAAGTACTTGGAACAGAGTAGTCCTGAGACCTATAGAAGGATCACCCAACTCAAACGATCAGGTCAGGCAAGGCTTTTCAAAAATTGAGTCAGGATTACTTCTTCAAAGAGGCAGAGGAAAAGCTCCTGCCTCTTAGTCCCCACCTGACAATAAGCAAATCACTCAAATCATGTGAGCAAATCACTGATGTTCTCTGAGCCTCTGGTTTGGAAGTAATTATTACTTCCTTGGTGGTTGCTTATGAGAATTAAATCAGATGATGTATATGAAAGCACGTAGCCCAGTCACTTGCTAGGGCCAAGGTCAATACTGGTTTTCTTCCTTCCTTTGTCCTCCCCTCCTGCCTCCACCAAGTGAGGAAGTTGAGGTCCTAGCAGACTACAGAGAGTGATATCTGGAGGATTTCCAGCCATCGTCTCTGTCACTTGGTGTTTATCTTCCTGCTTCCGGTTCCTCAGGGTCTTTTTCCTCTGATGCTGGTCTGGACCATGCCCACAGACAGCGCGAGGGCTTTCCTTTCCTGCCTGTGACACTTCACTAGGGGAAGTGGCCAGCCTGTGAGTGGGTGGTGGTGGTGGCAGAGGGGAGATGGAAAACAACTGTAGACCGAGGGCTGTGCTGAACAGAACACCAGCGTGGCCCTGTGTGTGGTGGCGGGCAGACAGCAGCCATCATCTGTGCCGAGCTTGAGAGAAGATGGCCTTAGTGAGAGAGGGGAGAGAAGAGGCCTGGATGCCATGTCTCAGGGGAGGACAAGCAGAGAGGAAAATTGTCTTCAAGTATAACTCGAGTTTACTCTGTATCTATGTATATTGCAAGTAGGACTTCATTCCTTCTCTTGGCCAGGCCTTAATTGCTATAACAGTGAATGGTGCAACCGCATTTGGGGGACATTCGGACTGGTGAGCAGGCATTTCCATCTGGGAAACAATGCCAAGAACTCCGCATCGTTCTTGGGCATCTTTACTTTCACTGCTCTGCGTTTTCGCTTGTTCCTTTGTGCATTCTTCCCATCTGAAGATGACTGCTTTTTCCAAACCCAAATCACCTTCTCGTATTGCAAATCCACCTAACCTTCAGACTTTGTTTTTCTGCACAGCTGTCACAACAAACTTCCCCTCATCTGCTACTAAACGTATCAGACACTGTTGTGCAGGCTGCGAGTTGCCAACTCATTACCCGGGGGCTTTCCAATAGAATCTGATGTTATCCAAAACTTCTCATCTGTTTCAAAGGGTACAATTTCCTGCATCCTCTGGAGGGAAATCAAACGCATTGCGTTTAGGAAATAGGCTGATCCTTCACAGATTTAGTAGACCTCTAGGCAATTATGGGGTGATTATTCCCAACTCAGTGTTTCCTCACCTCATTTCCCATAACAATGCCTTGAGTGACCTGACGATGGGCTTTTCATCTTCTGAGTCAGATATCGGGAAATAAATCACCAAAATTGATACAAGCTGTGGTACCTCTGGTTTCTCTGTCCTCCTCCCCAGTGGTTTTTGTCTCTCTCCAGAGGTAGCCAGTTCTCTTTTCCCTTTTTCTTCTGCAGTTTCTATCTGGGATCCATGAGTCTTTTTCTTTAAGTCTGTCTTCACCATCCTTTATGTCATACATACACCCAGTCTCCCGATCATTGTGATTATCTGTTATCTTTAAATTTTTTTTTGCGGGGGAGGTAATTAGGTTTATTTGCAACAAAGGTACCGGGCACTTAACCCAGGGCTTTGTGTATGCTAAGCTTGCACTCTACCACTGAGCTATACCCTCCCCCTGTGATTATCTTTTAAAAAATTACTTTTTGGGTTTAGAAGTTGCCCATTAAGGAAAACCACTCAGCTGGTTTCCCATGCCTCTTTATGGTTCTTTTCTCTTCCCTTCTTAGCTCTGGACTGGGATATATTTTTCCCTCTCTGTCTTTGTTCCACACTCCAAACTCATCTGTCTCTAAGTGTCTCCCTAATTCCTTTTTTATTTTTTAAAATTACCTTTTCAATTTCCTGCTGTCAGACATCTGCTGTATCACCTTGCTTTCTCCACTTTCGAGCAGACTTGTTTCGTGAATGCTCTTTCTCCCCAGGATGATTTTGCTGGCTGGGGCACTGATGCAGTGCTGCAGGGGTTTTATTTTACATTGACTGATTAAGCACTTTGAATAATTGTTTTAGCTCCATTACTGTGAATCTATTTGGCTTAACTCTTTTTCTTTTGCCACCTCTGATTAATGTCTGACCATTGGGACAGAGAGGGATCAGCGCATTCATTTCCCCTGGACACCACTGAGAAGTGCTCTTTTTCCTGTGCGGGAGCCTGAAGCAACAGATGCTGGGAGCTCCTGCTGCGGGAGTGGGGAGCACGCACTGTTGTCAAGTGAGTGCGTGTGTGCTCTCAGCCTGCGTTGGCTGATGGTGCTGTGTGGAGACAGCAGAGAGCAAATGTTAGCATTTGGGGAAAAGTGTACCGGCAGATCAGATTTTAAAACTGAATGGTGAGTCTCTGTTGAGTTAACAGTGTATCACTGGATGGTATTTTCTTTTGAAGATCATGAAACTTAGCAGCTGTTTCGTGAAGCAGCATTTTCCTACATGTCTGTTTGACAGGTTTAATAGCAAATTTTGCAGTAAGCGACTTGCTGAACAGGCCTCCCTGGCTTGGGCTGTAATAAGAACTGTGTTTGCAACCAGGTTCAGTGAGGGTCTTTCTGCTTTTGTGTTTATGGAATGGGGGAGTCTGGCTAAAGTGAAGGAAACTGAAAGGCATGTTCCAAAGGAAATTACTAATATCTCCACCAGAGTGTTCCTTGGAACTTTTTATTAACCAGTTCAGGGGAAGAAGATACATGGCGGAAACATGCTGTTTGGCCATAAAAACACATTAGTACAGTCAACTTACTGTAACCCTATATTGGCAAATGGTAATTAAATCTATATATCTCTAGTTTTATAGTTTTCTGCAGCTGAATCTCTGGAAGACTTCTGCACTTTGTCTGATTCAAGGAAGGCCATATTGTCTCCCTGGACGCTGGAAGAGGCTGCTGTGCCTCGTAATAGCTTTTTAATATCACCAGATCGAAGACAAATGCTTCACTTGTTTTATTGACAGAAATAAAGCACTTCCTAGTATTACTCTTACATTGGGGGTCCAAGTTCTAGAAAACTAAGACTTAACAAGACTAGAATCCCGTGTCCTTTTATCCCTTTTTCAGTTCTCTCAGATCATAGGGCCTCAGAATTGCTTATGTCTAGGGATAACCACTTTGTATTTGGCCCCAAAGGGTATAAAATGCATTCTTCATGATTTATCCCTGTTTTTATTGACTGTATGTGCTTGGTATGTCTGCTGACTGCAGATGTGTGCATGTGTGGCAGAATCAAGATCATGGACCCCTGTTCTCAAAGGTATCTACCGTCATGGGCAGCCCAGCATCCTTAGTTAACAAAGGGACCAAGAGCTGTCTCATGTGCTCTTTGAGTTTCAGTACAGATTTTGCAAGCCAAGAATACAAAGTTTGTCCTAGAGTTCATGGTTGTTTTCATTTATTGGACTCTTAATCATATTGTTTCACTTAAGTAGCATGTAAGGGAGCTTTATATTTATTCCTTCCAGTCCCATCATGATGTAGGTCAAAAGTCAGTTCACATTTGGCTGTATGACAAAGATGCCTACTTTTGAACGATAGGAATTTAGGCTTCATTGTTTTATACACTTAAGAAACTTGAAAAAGATAAAGAAACCTGGAAAGGAATTAGTGAAGTCAGTACGATTAATTTTCTTAAAATTACTCAAAACCTCTCACTGGTAAACAGTAAAGTGTCAGGGACACAAAATGAGTCAGCCCTCTGGCTCACGCTGGTGGCGTGAGGAGGGATAAGAGAGAGAAGGTCACTTGACATCTGTAGAGTGGGGCCATGAGTATTCAGTGTGGCCAGTGAGAATAGAAGGGTCTACTGGTAGACCTTTTTCAGCAGGTTGTCACTCCCACCCCTCCCAGCTCAGAGCTCCTAGGGTTCCCTCCGCAAACCAGACTGCCAGTCAGCGTACCATTTGCCCTGCTCTCATTCCCTCACTAAGCTGCTGTTACTGTACTAACTTCCAGGAGAAAGGGCTATCATGCACTGGTTTCTTTGCCCAGCTGTTAGGATTTATCACTCTTCCTTCGATCCTCCTCCCCTGGTTTTACAATGCCCGACCTTGTTCAGGGTAACATGTGCAGTGGCAGAGACATTTAATGAAGCCTGCTTATTGTGCTCTTGGGAAAAATAGTGGTGAAGGTATTGGATGAATGGTGAAGCAGGAGAATCCTAGTCCAAGATGGGAAGAGGGGGGACCTGGGACACTCTTCTCTTTATCGTGGAGTCTGATTCTAACAAGGAGGATCTGTTCTGCTTCACTCCTGTGTGTTTTTTTCAGAAATACAATGCACTTTAAAAAAGAGTCCAGTCAGTAGGGCTTTTTCTTTTTTCTTTTTAACTTCTTACTTTGAAGTAATTATAGACTCACAGGATGTTTAAAAAATAACACAGAGAAATCCTATGGTATCCTTTGCCCAGCTTCCCCCAATGGTAACATCTACATGACTGTAGTATATCAAAACTAGGAGGTTGTCAGTCTACAGACTTTATTCATATTTCACCAGTTTTTACTAAATATTTTGAATCCTGTGGTTTTCTTTTCTTTTCTTTTTTTTTTTTTTTTTGAGGAGGGAGGTAATTAGGTTTACTTATTTATATTTAGAGGAGGTCCTGGGGATTGAACCCAGGATCTTGTGTATGCTAAGCATGTGCTCTACCACTTGAGCTATACCCTCCCCACTGTGGTGGTGGTGTTGTTTTTAATAGCAAATGGAGTTGAAGGAGCAGTGGGATAAATGTTCTTCCCTGGTCTCTTCCTTTCTTTCTGTCTTGCCCTCTTGTCCCCTATCATGTGAAAAAAGATATTAGAAAGTGTATATCAACAGATACAGTCTAAACACTCACTTTGAAAAACAGTAAACTAGGTGCCAAGGAGGAATGAATGCGTATAAAAAGAAATCTCCCTGTATCTGGCAATTATGTGCTTATTCAGAAAGTTTCAGCTCAAGACAGTAAATATTTACTAAGCACATGAAATGTATTCAGCACTTTCCTGTGAATTATAAAAAGAGAAGAGCTGCTCTTCAGCCCGGAATGTACATTCACTCCTCCTCCCCAACCCAAATGCCTGCTAGCTCTGAGAGTCTCCAAACTAATCAGGTATCACCTCCTTTATTTCCTTCCTGTGTTCATTGAGTGCCTCCTAAATGCCAGAAGAATGCTAGATGCTAGAGATTTAAAAGATAGATTCTGTGCAGTCCTTGCCCACACTAAGTCCACAGTTTAGTGGGAGAGATGGACATTTTGAATATAAACATTTTGAAGAAAGATAACCACTGCAGGAAATAGAATGTATGAGAGAAAAAGAGGTTGGAAACATCAGTTAGAAGGCTGCTGTGGTCGTTCAAGTGGACGTAATGGCCAGAAACCAAAGTGGGGACAAAGATTTAGAGGGGAAAGATGGATCTGAGGGCTTTTGGGGTGTTAAATTTGATAGCACTTAGTGATTAAGGGCTGAAGGGATTAAAAGAGAGGGAGATGTCCTGAACAGTGTGGATGATGAGGTGGTAGAAATGCTGTGCATCGAAGTGGGAGTTCAGAGAGAAGAGCAGCCTCTGGAGGAAAGTCATGAGAAGGGTTTGGGCAGTTGAGTTAGTGGTGCCTGTGGGCAATCAAACTAAGAAAGCTTGACCTGTAGATAAGCTCACGCTGTAGATGGTAAATGAAGCCTCAGAGTGAGCGACCTTGAACATTTAGTGCGAGAAGAAGGTCAAAGAGAGAGCCCTAATAATAAATAATAATAAACTTTAAAGAATTGATGGAGAAAAAGAATGCCTACAAAAAAGATTGAGAAGGAGAGCAGAGATATAGGAAGAAGAGTGGAAAAGGAGAGACTGTCCGCAATGTTAAGTGTTTCAGATGTTAAGTGTGACAGGAATTGAAATGTTTTTATTTGATTAGGAACAAGAGAATCCTTAATGACCTTTGTGAGTTCAGTTTCAGTTGGCTGGTGGGAGGAGACAAAACAGTATAAAGTGATTTATTCAAGTGCTAATATGGAATGTAAAGAAAAGTCTGATTGATATTAAATATTTAAGAAAATCTGTAATAGAATGTTAGAGCTGGACTGCAAGCATTTGTTTTACACATAAAGAGAGACTTCAACTTGATTGTTCAAGGTCACACATCTAAAGAAGAATAGCCAGGATCAAGTCCCAGGAGTCCAAGGAGTCTCTTGACTCCTTTTATTAAAGAAAGTTGTGATTATGCTGTAGTTTAAAGGAGCAAACTAATGTCTATTGCAGAAAAAGCAATCATTAAAGTGATGAATCAGAGTCGTGTGCTTCTGTTGTGAAATATAACTACTTGTTTGATGAATTTATTCATTTATTCTATGAATATTTATTGATGGGTATTGTGCTATTTGCTTAGTATACAAAACAAATAAAACACGTTTCGTTCAGAGAACATTCTTGGTGAGTTTTATAAAAGTAAAATATTACCACTATTAAATGATGCATAGTCCAACAGGGTGACAGATACTAAGACATGTAGCATACAGTGTGCTCTTACAAAGGCAGAACGTGGTTCTGCTTTGGGAGCTGGAGGCTGATGAGCTGGACCTTGCGCCATGATCTTGACTTCCTAAAATGGAGAAAGGTTGAAAGAACATTTTGGCAGTGGGAACACATCAGCAAAATCAGAGAAGTGTAAAGAGTGCTCTGTCATTTCAAGGAATGGTAAATGCCCATTTGAGCTGCAACATTAGGGTGGGGGAACCAGAGGGAACAACTGTGAGGAAAGCCACATCCAGAACACGGAATAGGAAACAAAGGGCAATAGATGCTTTAAGTCAGTCGCTCAGTTTGGATCCTAGATAAATCTGGCGGCAACAGTGAACATAGATTGGAAAGGGACCTGAGTTTAAGGCAGAGACATGTGTAAGGAAGTGTTTCAAATGAAGGATAATGAGGTGCTGAGCTAGGGAAGTGATTCTAAGTGTGGAGAGGAGAGAAATGAGTCAAGAAAGAATCTGAAGGTGGAATTACAAGCAGGACTTACCAACTGTTCACCTGTCTCCCTGAGAGAATCCAATAACACACTGCAGTTTCTAACTTACTGACTAGGGTGAGGAACAAGAGAGGTTTATAAGGGAAGACTCTGAGTTTGGTGTTGGATATTTAGAATTTAGCTGCAGTGGGAAGTCTAGGTAGACCATATGGCCACACCGTAAGCCTTGCTTATGGTATTAATTAGTATAAATAATATATTAATTAATAAATAATATATAATTAATCCATATAAATGGATCCCCAAGAAGCCCTAAAAGTATTATAGCAGTTGAAAATGTATTCACAGTTATAAGGAACAGAAAATCCAACTAACAGTGGCTGTGACAAATCGAGTTTATTTTGCTCGCTTAACAGACGAGTTGGTGGTTCTGGTATTGGTTTAGCTGCTCAGTGATGTCAGGACCCATACTCTTAGACTTGCCCTCATGGTTACAAAGTAGCTGATGGAGCTCTAGAATTGTGGTCATTTCCTTATCAGCTGCTTCTGTTTGGGTATCTTTGAGTAGATCTGGGTCATAAGGCCTCTTCTGGCTGGAAGGTAGACCGAAAGAGTTAGGAAGAGAATTGTTGAATTCATTGAAATGAAATCACTAACTCTCCATCCTATTAGATGCAATGCCTCACATCAGAGATAATCTGCTTCTGCAAATTTTCAAATAAATCAGTGTGCTATCCTAATTGTAATATAAAGGAGACATTAAAGGGAAGTAATTTATAATAAAGTACTTCAAAATGTACATTCCCAGGCATGACTGCACTGGATGACATAATGAAGTACTGAGATGTTTGCATGGTCAATATGACAGCAACAAATGCAGACAGGCCAAAGGGTATGGTGATGCTGTTTCTAGTACCAGAAGCAGCCTAGTCATTAGCATTTCACTGAAACGATGTGAGGTGGGAAGCCCCATAAAAAGACCAGCAGGACCCCTAGGCAGGGCCACTACTCTCCTGCCAGCACCATCCGGTTTCCTGGCCCAGAGGCTCTATCTCACTTTTTGCCTCTGAAATGGCTTACTTACCCCTAAAATTCTATTGGTTCCCTGAGCTCACTCCTGCTTGGTTATTTCCTTCACTCTTGATTAGTTATTTCCTTCACTCCTGATTGGTCCATTTCCCTAACTTCTGATTGGTCCATTTGTAGTACTTCATTTGCATGAAGCTCACTCCTGATTGGTTATTTATCTCCCCCTTGATTGGTCATTTCTCTCCCTCCTGATTGGTCCATTTCTACAAAGCTTCTTCCTAAATAGTCAATTTTTGTTATACCTTATTTGCATATGATGTTGCAAAGTGTAAACTGACAGCCTATAAAAGCCTGTGTAAACCTACAGACGGGGTCCAAAGGTTGGAGTGTTAACTCCTCTGGGCCTGCTGGTATAATAAACCTGAGTTCCCCAACTCTGCGAGTGCTGCTTGGTCTCTCACCTGAATCTAGGTTGCTGTCACAACTGAGCTGTAACACTGAGCTGTAACACGTTTTTCTGCAACATATGAACAGCTTCTGGCAAAGTTCTGAATGAAACACAGCATAGTCCTCCCTTGATATACATGGTAGTTGCTTCTTGAAAGAGTCAACTTGCATTAAAACTGCACAAAAACTGTTTTTATACACACACACACACACACACACACACTAGAGTTGGGGGTCAAGTCTCAGAGAATAAGTTTTTTACATTAAAAAGAATCCGTGTGGAATATAGGAGAGTTCTTGGCAGACAGGATTGTCCCCCACATAACAGTGTGTCTGGTGTCTCTGGCCCTGCCAACTCATTAGTAGTAGGATCCCTACACCCTTATGACAATCAAAAATGCTCCCCCGACTACATATTCAAAAAACTCCTAGGGCTATGACCATCCATATTAAGAAAACTGGCCTAGATTAATGGGACTGGGAACTTTGCACTCCAAACAAAACTGACGTTTGGTTAGCAAGAAAAGGGAGGGATGGATATTAAATAAGTAATTATCAGTGCCTGCTAACAGTAGGAACCAAGTCTTGCTTATTTTTATATCTTCTCCAAATTCTTGCACAGTTTCTGGAATATTGTAAGTTCTCAATGAATTTTCTTGAATGGCTGCTGAATGAATGATTGGAATATAAGCTATGGAGAGTTCTACCAAAGCCCATGATTGTTTGAACTTTGAAATTAACAAAGGAAAGAATCTTCCTTAAGGTGGTTGAAGGGCTAATTACTGTAAATCTAGGAGCGTTAGCAGGAGTCCAGAAGTGAACTTCGGTGGGCCAGGGTCTGTGCTAGGATTCGGCATTTCTGGTCATTATATCTGCTACACGCCCTAGGCTGAAGATGAAGAGTTAAGTTTATATCCCTGAATCCTGTTCAGCAATGGAAGGTTTAGGGGAGATATTTAAAGCTTTCATGTAAGTAGTATATTCAGTCTTTAGAAGAAAAAATGACAATAAAAAAATCAGTAAAAGTCTCAGTGCCTAAATCTTACTCGCTCTGTGTTTCAGCACATTCTCTTTTTTTCATTGTGTCCTTTTCCACTTCACTTAGTCTATTCATCCTGGCATTTCTATCACAGCCTGAGACATTTTCAAACAATAATATTTTAGGAAAAATATTTAGAAGTAGAAGCAAAAGATTTTGTTTAGTTTTCTCAAAATGTAAACCTATTATTAGAATTTAATTCACAGTAGAAGAAAAGTTGGTTTTGCTCGTTTCCTTCCAAATTTAAGTGGAAAAGAATGAAAGTGGCATTTCAGTTTTATCTCTTTTTGTGAGAAAGATAATCTGTAACTATGGATTGTGAAGACAATATATGAAAAGCAGTCTTTTTTCAAATGGCTCTCTAAAGTTTCCTTTGAATATATAACTTTCTGAATTCAAAGGCATGATACAATATAAGTTTTAAAAATAGTTGTTCAAGATTTTGAAGAGTATAACAGTTAATATTTCCATAGTTTGAATTCTAGTGAAGGAACAATGACCTCAACCTTTAGTGTATAAAAATGA
Organism: Vicugna pacos; assembly: GCF_048564905.1. Lineage (NCBI taxonomy): Eukaryota > Metazoa > Chordata > Mammalia > Artiodactyla > Camelidae > Vicugna > Vicugna pacos. Next base: position 7,191,363 of record NC_133011.1, read on the forward strand.
AGAATATTTTAAAAAATGTTTTGCAGTTTAAGTTTAGATATTTCAGGCCTCCTATAATTAATTGCTCGACAGTGTGCTACATTTTTTTTTTTTTGTCAATTGGGTTATTAGCATTTTGGAAATCTTGAATGAATAAAAGCCTTGAGTGTCTTTGTAAATGAACTGTTTGACTGATGCGTCATTTGTAAGTATGGGTTACTTTTCCTTCTGTGAAAATGCTAGGGAATAACGATATAGGTAATAAGTAGTGGCTTGTTTGGGGATTTTAAGGGACCTCACATACTTTCCGTGTCCTGATGTGGAATCTGGGTGGATTCTTCGTGCTAAGGAGAAGGGTGATATTGAAGATCAGGAAGAAAACTACCCCTCCCTCCCTCCTCTGTTCCTTCCTTCTTTCCTTTTCTGGCTGCAGGACGAATGGGAGCTGTTCATTATGTCCCCTGTTACGGCGCCCTGGGTGGGGGGTGTTTTCTGTTTCATAAACGTCGAAGCGTCACACAGTAGACCTTTTTAGTCAGACCTTGGGGAATAATTCCTATGACTGCAGCATCTTCCACCGTTTCCCCCTGCTTGTCACCCAGCTCCTTGCCGTCTTCTCCGCGGCCCGTGTTTTTGTGAGGCCCCTCTGTCTCTGCACGGTTGGTTTCTTCCGCTGGGTTGCCTGTTCTTCAGTGCCGCCCCCACCTCCCTCACATGCCCCTGGGGGCACTCCTGCCAATCCCCTCCTCCACTCTGTTTCACAGCACCTTGTAACTGCCTGAGCGGCAGGGGTTCATGTTGTTTGTCTCTCCATTATACTTGGTGGCTCTTTGAAGGTGTGGATATTATTGTATACCTTTGTGTCTTTGGTGCTTAGTAAGTGAGGTGCTTAATAAATTTTTGTTAAATGACTGGAGAAATGAAGTTATGACCCCAAACAAAACAACATTTACAATTATAAAGGGGAAATGTTTGAGATGAGTAATACTGTTTGTCTTTGTGGATCACCATAAAATTATTTGTTCCCTTTGCACACTATAGAAGAATTCTCTTGTGGCTTGCTTAGTATCATTTGACTGAAATGACTGCAGAGGGACATTTCTATTTCTGAGCTAGAGCAGATTAACAGGTTTTCAGATCAGCAAACCCTCCTGGTGATCCCATAGGGAACTTTACTTAGGTCAGTGTGGTGCCAAGGTTTTGTGTTTGATATAAGAATTCAGCTCCAGTGACTGTATCATTCACAATTTTATCCAGTCCTCTCTTTTTCTTAGGTAAACTATTTACATGTTTATCACCTACTGTGTAAAATTGTACATTTTGATTTTTCTAAAATTAGCTCTGAGCTGCTAGGGCTATCCTATCCCCTGGTACTAGTGTGAAAAGATTTGGTGAGTAAATCTGTATTTATGTTATCCAAACCCTTCTCATCTTATACACCAAAATATTTCTCCTTTTGGCCTATGTCTTTTCACACTGAGGAGGGTGAATGTTTTAGTTCTTTCATGCAGATAAACTGGTGGTGATCATGGTTCTCATTTGGATTGACTTCAGGTCTAGAATGAAGTTTTTTGTTGTATGGTGACCCTAATCCTGTGAATTAGGAGAGAATTTCTTCAAATTGTCCTTGATTATTGGCTTTTTTTTTTTAGTGTTACTTTGTCTGTATATTTCACTATTTTAATATTTATTATAATCCTCTATTTCTTGATAGGAATATATAAATTGTGTGTCAGATTGTAGTCTCTGTGTTTTTAAATTACATATTATATCTTAAGTTTTTTTCTTAAGTGATAACAGCAGTATCTTGTTCCATTTTTGTTACCTCTCCAAATGTAGACTCTTAGTAATAATTATTATTTTCTACTATTTATTAATGAAAACATCTTAGTTGGGCTAAGATACATTTCTAAACACAGTAATAATAAAAGATTCTTGTAGTGCTCTGTTAGATATATAATTATGCATTCTAGCCAAGAATTACATCAGATATTACATACATATTTTCAGATTATGTTCCAGGGAAAAACAAGGTTTAGAGTCAACTAACATATATTTAGTGTTTACTTATGTCAAGTGTTCTAGGTAATTTCTCATGTAATTCATTGTTTTGTGCCTTCGATCTTAGTAAACTTTATACTCAGAGAAAAACTGATCCGTCAAAAGGTACCAAGCCATCCCATTTTAAATTAGCCTACTTTTAAAAATAAGCATTTATTGCATTTGTGGGATTTGAAGGAACAGTGTAGTTAAGATACTTAGAACAATACTCCCAGATACCAGTTTTGGTTTTAAAGTAATTATATCATTTTTTAGTGTCAAAATTAATTTAACTGACCATGTTAAGAACCGTTAAGTATTATTATCAAAATGGTGTGTTGTATGTTAATTCAGCTGACATATAAGCAGAAAGGTGTAAAAATGATAGACTCAGGCACTGTTATTTCCTGAACTTCTCTTTTAACCAGGATGCGACCTGCAGATGATGTCCTGGTGGCCCTCTGCGAGGGGTACCCTTCACTCTTTTCTGCCTGTGGGGCCATTGCTTGAGACTGTCTTGAGATGTCATGTATCCTCTGTAGCTTTTCATGATGTCCTTTGTTCTTCTCTTTGTTCCAGTGCTACTCTGTGCAGAGTCTGTCAGCACATATATTTATTGTAGGTATTTGCCTCTCAGGCTGCATTTGGATATCCTTCATTTAATTTCTACCATACGCAAACTCACATTAATCCTTCAGGAAGTATGCGTTGCTTGGTCCACTTACCTGGTTGACTGTAGTTGCTGGTTTGACTGCTGCCTGGGTATCATTACAACACAGGCCTTGATTAACTTTCTACAGAACAAGGGTATGGACTAGGGATCCCTAAGATCTCCCGTATCCCCACAGTTGTCATTATATGATTCTAATCCATCACAAGAAATATATTGTGAAATCATTAACTAATGTTTGCATAATGCTTAGAGAATTTTTAATGAGAAGTAGATACTTGAGGTTAGTGTTAATTAATAGATGGCTTATTAACCTTTCTTTTTCTTTTTCCACCCCCAACAACACACTAGAAAAATGTACTTTCAAGAGTAAATTGAAATCTGGTGAAATATTTTGATTGCTTCATAGAATTTAGCTTTAAAAAGAAGCATCAGTATAGTGACTGTAGAAATGAAAATCCTATGCATATAAATAGAGTTGACCCTTGAACAAGGAGGAGTATTGGTTCCAAGACCCTCTGCAGATGCCACAGTCTCATAGTTGGCCCTCCATATCCGTGGTTCCATAGCCACGGATTCAGCTAACCGCGGACCTTATAGTGCTGTAGGATTTATGGGGAAAAAATCTGCATAGAAGTGGACCTGGGTAGTTCAAACCCATATTGTTCAAGGGTCAGCTGTAGTTACAATAAAACAGAAAGCAGCGGCAATGTGTAGTTTTCATAATTTGTCAAAATATTTAAAATCCTGTCAGTTTTTATTCTTATGCTTTCTTTGTGAAGGAGGGAAGACATGTATTGCTCATAGTCGGGGGAAGCTAAGATCTAGAGAGATTAAAGGCTTATTAATTCCTCCATAGAAAGATACTGAGTGCCTGCATATGGGCACAATGATGAGTAATTTATCCTACTTGACTTTGAGAGCAGGACAGACAGATTTATAAACAAATACATTAGTTGATAATATAGTTAATTATGGTAGAAGCACAGAAAGTGGTGCACGTAACTCTGCGGTGTTGTTTGGTGAAGCTCCACAGAAGAGGCGATTTTTAACGCATTCTCATTAAAGAAGGAATGGAGACCTTTGCCAGAAGGGGAGTAGGATGAGGAGAAGGGCCCTGCAATAAAAGAGAATGAACAAATGTAGAGACCTAGAGTTAGGAAAGGGGCCTGGGTATTTGAAGAACAGGGTCAAGTTCAATGCAGCTAGAACATTACTGTTCAATATAAATGTAAATATGTAAGTTAAAAATTTCTAGTAGCCACATTAAAAAGTGAAAAGAAATAGGCGAGTTTAATAATAATATATTTTATTTAATCCAATATGTCTGAAATATTTATGTTGTTTTCATACTTAAGTGTGAAGCATTTGATTTTAAAGATCAAAGCAGGTATATATTTTATAAGTACAAAACATCTCAGTTAAGACTAGCCACATTTCAAGTGCTCAGTTTCTAGAAGCTTAGGGGTGTTTGTGTGCACATGAGAGAGAGAAAATGAGAATAAGAAATGTGTGCACTATAGAGGGGGAGATGGAGAGATGAGGTCGAAATGTTTGTTGGAACCATATTTTGAAAGACCTTGAATGCTGCCTGAATTTGGAATTTATCCTTATAATGTAGTAGTTTATATCTGTGCTTTTAAAATTATTTGTACTGAAAGGCCAGTTTTCTAAATTTAGGATTTGTTGCAGGCTGAGACTTTTGCATAAATATAACAGCAGTGAATTAGAAACATAAAATAAGAGGTATACGAAGAGAAGCACCATTTTTTTGTCATTAGATTTGACAAATGTACAGTTATTCTGTCAGTTACTTATAAAGGTATCTAAGCCAGTGCTATGCAGTAGAGCTTTCTATGATGACAGAAGTGTTCTGTCTGTGCTGTGCAAGACAGTAGCCACTAGCCACATGTGGCTATTAAGCATTTGAAATGCAGCTAATATGACTGAGAAACTGCATATTTATTTTAATTTCAATTGAAATAACCACAGTAGACTATTGGCACAGCACTGGCTATGTTTACTCTTAATCTTTGTATTTATCTTTGTATTTATCTTTTGTGAACTAGTGAAAAGCAGTGTGGACTGCCATTGGTACACAAACCATACCCTGAGAAGCACTGTTTACAGGTGGCCTCGAGAGCTGGAAAGCCTTTGGTGTCCTTGGCAAGTTACTTAATCTCATTACCCCAGGATCCTCAATTCTAAAACCGAGGAAACAGTCTCATAGAGTTGCTGTGAGGATTAAATGTGGAGGGGATGGGGTTAGGGAGAGGACCAAGAACAGATGACATCTGAAAGGGCCTCAAAGAATGAGTTCAATAGGCAAAGAGGAGAGAGCCTCTCAGGTAGAAGGAACTCTGAAACCCATTTGGACCGTACCCTATTTAGAGGAAGGGGTAGCGACTAACTGCCCGAGCCCTGTCACTGCTACCACTATTTCTTCCTCTCTTTCCTAGTTATCTTCTTATTTTAATCTTTTAGCATATATTAAACTGGATTGCTAAGTAACATGTGATTCTGTGGTTTTAATAAATGCTGCCTTATCAATAAGGCAATCAATCATTGCCTCTTTAATTCTTCATTCCTGATGCCTGGATTTAATGGTGCAAATTGAGCAACAGTTGAGAAGGGAAGGGGAATCCTGTTTAAAAAGCAGTCCCTGCGTTATGGACAGATAGCTGTGAAATTTTTTTCCCCAAAGCATATTTCTTACTTACATATATTATTTTAGGAAGAGAACCAACTGGAAAAAATGAAGTTTCTTCTCTTCATATTTGTTGGTGTCGTTCACCTTTTATCCTTGAACTCTGGGAAAGCTATATATAAGAATGATATCTGTCAGAGGACTTTTCAAGAAATAAAAGAAGAAATTGCCTGTTACGGAGATGTTGCTAAAGCAATCATCAACCTTGCTGTTTATGGTAAAGCCCAGAACAGATCCTATGAGCGATTGGCACTTCTGGTTGATACTGTTGGACCCAGACCAAGTGGCTCCAAGAGCCTAGAAAAAGCCATCCAAATCATGCACCAAAACCTGCAGGAAGATGGGCTGGAGAATGTCCACCTGGAGCCTGTCAAAATACCCCACTGGGAAAGGGGAGAAGAATCTGCTGTGATGCTGGAGCCGAGAATTCACAAGATGGCTATTTTGGGCCTTGGCAGCAGCATTGGGACACCCCCAGAAGGTATTGTTTGTCTTTTCAAGTCAGTTTGCTATGTTCTTTATAAAACTAATGCCATGTGACATAACTGATTATAGGGTGCATGATTCACATTATAATTTGGGTGATAAAAAGGAAGATATAATCATTTCCCATTCCATTGGCTTAATGAGTTTTTTACTCTTATATTCTTTTTTCTTCCTTTTTTCCTCTCTTTTTTCTGAAAGAAAGCTGTACAGTGTCACTTCTTGGAATGAAGAATCTACAGCTATTGGTCCATGAGACTTCTGAGCCCTGTCACTTAATAATTTCTGTCTAGTATAACATTAGTGTCATCCTGTAGAAAATAGAGATATATGTGTATATAGGAAACAAAAACTATGACTTCTTCCAAGGGGCCTCAATGTACAGAATTTCTTAGAATTAATAGGGAACAAAGCCTTGTACACTGAATTGATTTAAGTTAATTATTTTTATAGAACCTGAGGCCTCTAATGCAAGGAGTTATCCAGGGTGGAGTTGTACCTGCTTATCAGCACTCTGGCTCAGCTTCATCAGATGGTGCAAGTGCTTACTTAGATCAGAGATTTACAACCAGTCAGCAGTGAGCTGTGAGTCGGTACTGGACTATTCATGAACTCTTTTCCCTTGGCAAAGGAACTGCAGTTGACCCTTGAACAAGAAAAGGGATGGGGCACCAACCCTCCATACAGCTGAAAATCTGCATAGAACTTATAGTCAATCCTCCATATATACAGTTTGGTTCTTCTATACCTGTGAGCTTCTGCATCTGCAGATTCAACCAACTGTGGACTGTGTAGTACTGTTGTATTTACTGTTAAAAAAACCCACATGTAAGTGGACCTGCGCAGTTAACCTGCATTGTTCAAGGGTCAACTGTAGTTTATAAAAAATACCAGTGACCCTCTCTAAAAAGTTTATAGAAATTTTCGACCTTCTCTGATGCCAAGATAAACACCCAGCAGAGGAGAAGATAGTAAGCTTTTGAGAAACATCTTTATTGAGATATAATTCATGTACCATAATGTTCACCCATTCAAAACATACAATTCTGAAGTTTTTAACATAGTCACAGAATTGTGCAACTACCACCAAAATCTACACTTCATCACCCCAAAAAAGAAATTTTATACTTATTAGCAGTTACTCTCCATCCCTTTCCTGCCACCCTCCTAAGCCTTAGGCAACCACTTATTTGCTTTCTGTCTTTATGGATTTACCTATTCTGGATATTTCATGTGAATTAAATGATAATACACTGTGTTATGGTCTGTGACTGGCTTCTTTCATGTAGCGTAATGTTTTTTAGGTTCATCCATGTTGTAGCATGTATCAGTACTTAATTTGTTTTCATTGTTGAATAACTTTCTGTTTTATGGATATATCATATTTTATTTATCCATTAATCAGTTGTTGGACATTATTTACCTATCTGTTGGCTATTATGAATATTGTTGCTATAAACATTTATGCATAAATTTTTGTGTATACATGTATTTTCATTTCTCTTGGGTATATACCAAAGAGTAGATTGCTTGATTATACAATAATCCTGTATTTAACTTTTGGAGGAACTGCCAAACTGTTTCCAAAGTGACTGCACCATTTTACATTTTCACTGATAAATTCTAAGTTTTACACATACTTGTCAACAGTTGTTACTGGTCTTTTTGGTTATAGCTGTCTTAGTGGGTATGAAGTGATACTCATTTTGGTTTTCATTTCCATTTCTCTAATGACTAAAGATGTTTAGCACACTTTCATGTTCTTATTTGCTGTTTGCATATCTTCCTTGGAGAAATACATATTCAAATTCTTCGCCCAATTTTTAATTGTGATATTTGAATTTTTATTCTTTAATTGTAAAAGCTCTTCATGTGTTCTGGATGTAAGTCTCTTATCCTTGTGATTTAATATTTGATATAGAAAAGTCTTTAATTGTGATTTAGCACGGTTTATCTAATTTTTTTCTGTTGCTTGTGCTTTTTATGTTATTTATCTAAAAATCATTGCCTAAACCAATTTCAAAAAGATTTATTCCTATATTTTCTTCTGAGAGTTTGATAATTTTAACTCTTACATTTAGGTCTGTGAGATAATTTTAGTTGTGAGGTAGGAGTCCAACTTTGTTCTTTTGCTGTGATCATTTAGCATCTCAGCATCATCTGTTGGAAAGACTATTCTTTCCCCACTGAATTAGGTGTATTTTGTTAATTGATTTTCGGATGTTAAACCAACTTTGCATTCCTGGGATAAATCCCACTTGAATATAGTGGATAATCTTTTTATATGTTACTGTTACTGAGTTCAGTTTGCTAGTATATTGTTGAACAGTTTTACATGCATATTCATAAGGGATATTGGTCTGTTGTTTGTGTGTGTGTGTGTGTGTGTGTGTGTGTTTGTCTTCGTCTGGTTTGAAATCAGGGTAATTCTGTCCTAAAAGAATAAATTGAAAAGTATTATCCTATCTTCTATTTTTTGGAAGAGTTTGTGAAAGATTGGTATTAAATTTTTGTTGAATTCAACAGTGAAGCCATCTGGTTCTGGAAATTTCTTTGTGGGAAGATTGTTCATTATTACTTCAATATTTTTCCTTCTTATAAATCTCTTCAGATTTTCAATTTTTTGAGTCAGTTTTAGTAGTTTGTGTCTTTCTAGGGACTTATTTTTATATAGATTATGGAATGTTTTTGGCACACAGTTATTGATAGTATTCACCTATAGTTGTTTTTGTTTTTGTGAGGCTAGGGATCCAAATTACTGTTCAGTGTCATTTGCTTTCTGCCTGAAGAACTCTTGTTAGTTCTTTGTTGTTTGTTTGTTTTTCAAAGCAAGTCTGCTAGCAGAAAATACGCTTAAGCTTTCATCCATCTTTATTTCTTTAATCTTCATTTGTGAAACACAGTTTTACTGGATATAAGATTTTTGATTCACAGTTTTTTAATTTCAACACTTTGAATTTGTCATTCCATTGTCCCCTGACCTCCATGGTCTCTGATGAGAAGGCAGCTGTTAACATTTTTGGAATTCCCTTGTACAGGCATACCTCGGAAATAGTGTGGTTCAGTTCCAGACCATTGCAATAAAGTGAATATTGCAATAAAGTGAGTCACATGAATTTTTTTGGTTTCCCAGTGCCTATAAAAGTTATATTTACAGTACAAGGTAGTCTGTTAAGTGTGCAATATCAGTATGTCTAAAAAAACAATGTACATACCTTAATCAAAAAATAATGCTGTTGGAAAAATGATGCCAAAAGACATGCTTGACTCAAGATTGCCACAAGCCTTCAATTTGTAAAAAATGCAATATCAGCAAAGCACAATAAAAAAGGTATGCCTGTTATGTGACAAGTCATTTTGCTCTTACTGATTTCAAGATTTTTTTAATCTTTATTTTTGGTTTTCAACATTTTGATTTTCATGTATCTAGATGGGGATCTCTTTGCTTTTATCTTGCTTAAAGGTTGTTGAGCTTTAAGTGTAGATAAATGTTTTTCATCAGTTTGGGAAATTTCACCTATTTTTTTCTACAAATATATTTCCTACCCCTTTTTTGCTCTCTTCTCCTTCTGGTACTTCCATTATGAGTATGTTGGTGCACTTAATGGTGTCCCACAGTTCTCTGAGGCTCTGCTCATTTTCCTCCCCCTCTTTCCCCTCTCTGTTCTTCAGATTGCATAATCTGTATCAATCTACCATTAAGTTCATTAATTTTTTCTTCTGTTTGCTTAAATATAGTACTTAGCCCTCCTATTGATTTTTTTTTCAGTTATTTTACTTTTCAACTCCAGAATCTCCACTTGGTCTTTTCTATAATTTCTCTTTATCAGTATTCTCTATTTGATGAGATGTTGTCATCATACCTTCCTTTAATTCTTTAAGTATGGTTTCCTTTGTTTCTTGAACATGTTTATAATAGCTGCTTCAAAGTCTTTGTCTGGTATGTCCTACAGCTGGGCCCCCTCAGGGCAGTTTCTATTGCCTGCTTTTTTTTCCCTTTGTATTGGTCATGCTTTTCTATTTCTTTTCATGTCAGATATTTTGTTGTTGTTGTTGTTGAAAACTGACTTTAAATAATATGTTCTAGCAACTCTGGGTACTGATTCTTCTCCCTTCTTCTCCACGGCCCCCTGGAAGTTGAGGTGGTTTTTGTTTTGTCCTTTGTGTGTTTAATGACTTGGGTGTGTGAACTTTGTGAAGTCTTTTTCTCCCACAGTGTACAGATCCTGATGGCCCTATTCTTAGTGCTTTTGTTTTTCCTGTTTTACCGTTAGTCTGGCCTTCTAGGTGTCACCCCGAAATACACACAAGCCACTTATTGGTCAAAGGCTGTGCTTAGGTACCCTTAGTCAGTTGCATTTTTAGCCTTTACTGTTGGATGTTTATGTGCTTGAGGGTTGTTATTTAAACTTAATGAATTTATGTTTTTGCCCCAAATTCAGCCAGGGCCTTGTAGCTCGGAAGTACCCCCTCCGATCAGTTTTGGGAGGGCACAGTCTTGGGCATGTACATAGTCTTCCAGCCTGCTGGGTTGCATGTGAGTTTATTACTAGGCCTAGCTTAATAATACTTCCCCCTATGGCAGAATGGCTTAATTTTCAGCCAGTGTTTGGTTAGAGGCTGTGCTTAAGCCTTTTGTGCCAGTGAGGCTTCTGCCCTTTGTTGACAGATCTGGATGCAGCTTGGGAAATGTTTTCAGTCTGACCATTGTCCAGTTTTGATTGTTCCTGAGTAGGAACATGTGCATTGCTTTTTCAATACCCAGGGTTTATTGTGGTCCAAGGAGAGCTTTTCTTAATTGCTTTTTTCCCTCTGGTTCTTTTTGTGAAACTTCTGATTGTTCTGCCATTTTGCTTATTTCTAGCACTACCATGAAGCATCCCCTTACTTGCCCTCTACCAAGCTCTCCATTGTTTTCAACAGTACCCTCAGGCATGGAATTCTCTGTGTTCTGCTCCAAATAAAGTCACTGTCCTGGGGAGGAGCTGCAAAGCTCTTCATCCTCCTGGCTTGCTGCTTCCCTGGGAGTTCTCAGGAGCTAGACACAGTGTTTGTGGCCTATTCCTCCCAGAGTGATATCCCTAGCGGGTGCTAGAAAGGGAAGGTGGTAGCTACTGGTCTTCTCAGCTTGCTTTTCCCAGCATGAGACTTCTTCCTATGAATGAGCCAAGACAGCAGCTTCAGGATTCCAGTTTTCTCATAGCTATACCTGGGGTAGGGTTTCTACCATACAAACAGGATCTGGGTAGAGGAATGGGGACTTAGTCCTCTTGGAGTGGAGTGGCCATAATAAAGTTTTTGTAACATGGAGTTAGGTATGGGAGAAGAAAGCAGGTCATGGCCCCAATCCTACAGATTCTCATTATTCTAACTTAGTTTAGTATAATTTCTTGAATGAGTGTTTCTCCATTTGCTGTGTGCCCTTAGGACAATTTTGAGAGACTTTAAATGATTTTTAAAAATAATTTTCCCAGTTAAATGTTTCATAGCGGGGAAGATCTGCCAAGTTTCTCACTCCTCCATTCTGGAAGTACCAGTGGTATGGCTAGTTTTGATCTCTTTGAGGCTGCGTGAATCAGTGGTAGAGTCCTCTGAGGTATTAGGGACCCCTCAGCTTGGGTTCTATATTATCAACCAGGAGTTTTGTTTAATTGCCTCTTGTTGTCAGTGTTAGACACTATATATATATGTGTGCGTGTGCACATGCCTGTGTGTGTGTATGTGTGTGTATTTTTTTTTCCTTTTTAAGCCCTCCTAACTGTCTTACAAGGTCTACCTTTTTTTTTTTTAATAGATAAGAAAACCAGACTATAAGAGGTTAGGTAATTTGCTCAGGGTTACACAACTCGTAAGAGGCCAAGTTCAGGCACGAACAATTGTCAAACTCCAGAGTATGTGCTTTTAGTCACTCGACTATATTGCCTCACATACAAATATTTTAATGTAATTTTCACTTGTAAGATTTCCCTTTTTAGCCATTTGGCTGAAGCAGATCTGTCTCAAAAGCTGCTGATACCCGTACTGTGATGGCAGAATATACTGATGTCGGCACCTTATTTTGGTCATTTTTTCTCATTCCTGTTTCTTTCTTACCCTCTTTTCTTGTTCTGTAGCTGGGCCTGCTCTTCCCTGGCTATCTGCCTGGCAAAACTGAGCCAAGTTACTGATGGCTCCTGGGGCCTTCAAAACCCAGGGGGAGTGAACTTCACTCACTGGAATCTATTGTGATCTTCCAAGACTCACTCTCACCCCATTCCTCATTCCATGGGGCTCAAAGTAGATAAACAGTTGTCTGGCAACTGGACTATTTTAGGCTCTGAGGAGACTGGAGAGTTAGGCTGGATCAGGTGTGGAAACATCCCCACAGGAGACAGTGTGAGGTCTGCAGAAAGGAACCTCTAGGTACAGGTTATGTGGGGCAGAGCTCATCTCCTGGGAAGCCCGTGTTGTGTCCTTGGGTTAACCACCTACTAGTTATGTGACTTTGGGCCAGTCATTTAATCTCTGTGGACCTCAATTTTGTCACCTGTAAAATGAGAAATGGCTGAAATATGAATCTGTAGGGTCTCGTCCAGATTAGGAAGACTGTGATTTTTTCTTAGACTCCACAAGGGATCAGCGAAGCTAGAGGTCATGAGAGCAGGGTTCTCCTTGCCAGATGCCATGGGGCGGATTCCTTATATAACCAGAGGTAATTATTTTTTTAACTTTCCAGTTCTAGACTTGAGTATTGCAGTGTGTATTCGTTTGTTTCTGTGTCAGGGTTTGGGCTCTGTGAGCTGTCTATGGAGAGCTGGAAGAAGACTTCCTGTCTGCATTTCCAAGAACTGGGTGTCCTGCAAGCCCCACGAACTCAGCCTCTTGTCTCTCCTGTGTCTCCCATCTTGGTTAATGACATTGCCATCCACCCAGGTGCTCATGCTCAGAGCCTCCCAATTCTGCCAATATCTGATATGGTATCCTGCTTTCATGTTTCTGTCTCCTGCCAGGAAATGCCCTGATTTAAGGACTCAGTTCAAATGTCTCCTCTTCTATAGAGATTTTTTTTCTATGCTTGCTCATCCCCAAAGGAGTATTGACGACTTCCTCCTTTCTGCTTTTCTTGAACCCTATACTTGCTCATATCATAAGCATTTCCGTAGTAGATAATAAGCCTCTTATAATCAGAGATCCCAGTTTCAGTGGTTCCCAGCTGGGAGTAATATAGCTCCCCAGGGGAAATTTGGCAATGTCTGGATACATTTCTGATGATCATGACTAAGACGGGGTGCTACTTGCCTTTAGTGGGCAGGGGTCAGGAATACTGCCAAACATCCCACAATGTACAGAATAGGCCTCACTCTTCCCCACGTCAAGTAATTATCCATTCCAAAATGCCAACAGTACCGAAGTTGAGAAACTCTGCCCTGGTTCTTAGTGCAGTGTCTCATACACGGAAAAGTTTGAGAAATCTTTGTTGAGTTGAATGAGTCTTTCCATTTATCTCATCCCAACATTCAGTTGGTCACCAAGACTGCAGTGTCACATATGACTCAGTTTGTGCATCCTCACTGTCGAGTCACAGTTCAGGACCTACCATCTCCTGCCTACGGTGTTAGAAATGCCTCCTAACTGATCTGCCTGACTCCAGTCTCGTTTTCATCAATTTCCATGCTGCTGCTTCAACTGTCTTTGTAAAATATGGATCTTATTATGTCACTCCCTTACTTCAGGTCTTTTCATTGTTTGGAGTACAGTTCAAATTCTTATGACCTTCAAAAAGCGACCCAGGCTGTGTTTCCAGGCTTCTATTTAGTCTCTCCCTAGCCACACACCTTACGTTCCAGCCGCATGGGCCTGACTGCTCTTGCCTCGACCTGTTCATATCTCCTCAGCTTAAAAACTGCTTCCTGGAGCTCTGCTAGCCGAACCCTAGTCCCAGCCCACCCCACCCCAGCCCAACCTAGCCCTAGTAGAAAATTCCTACTTATTTTCAAAGACTCATTTAAAATGGATCTTTTCTCTGAAGTCTTTCTTGAACCCAAACCTAAATAAATGTAACTGTTCTTTCAGCTCCACTCTCATACCACTTTGTTTGCCTATATTATACAATGATCACAGTATGCTGTAGTTGAATGTTCACACGATTATCTCTTCTGAGAAACTATGACCTCTTCCAGAGTAAAAGCTACATCTTACTTATCTTTGTATCTCCTTTAGCACAACACCTAGTAATGTAACAGATGCATATTAAATAGCTATCGATATGATGAGTAGATCTGTGATAAATATGACATATTTAAAAAGGATATTTAAAAACTTATTCATGCTCAAACAAGTTTCCTTTAGCCCTATGTGATTTCCATAGGTCTTTTATGTCCCTATAATATCCAAATAACAGTAATAACAATTTGGTTTGCCTCTGAAGTGAAGGCACGTAGGAAAAAGGATGATAAGTGAACATCAATCCAATCATGATGAGGTTGTTTACAGTCTGTTCTTTGGGAAAACAGGAGCAAAATCGATCAGAAAGCCTGGAAAGCTACAGCTTGAGCTTATTCCAAAATCCCACTGTATTCACCTTATGTGAACCTACAACAGGCTTCCCGCATACTCTTAGCACATCCACCAAAGGAAGACATTCTACAGCCAGTGCTTTTGATTCACTTCTTAGTGAGGTGCTAACTAATTTTTGCACAAGGTCCCATCATCAGATAATTAGTTATTTGCACCTGTCGTCTTCTGCTCCTTTGGTCTCGTCAGGGAAACTGCATTTTCACTGGTTTTTTTTTCAGGGTTTAATCCTTGTCCGATAGCTAATTGCAGTATGAAAGAAGTGCTCTAGAGAGCCTGTATCCATAGATAACACTTGGGGTTTGGAGGTATGGGATCCGTTGAAGGATCTGATCGCAGAGGTTGCAGATTCCCTCTCTCAGCATCAAGTCATGATTGGGAATGAGGAGGAAGAGGGCAGAGAAACTCACATTGACTGAGAGCTCTTCTATTATCCGCTAGTCATTGTGCCGATTCTTTTACTTACATTGTCTTTTGAGATAGGTGTTGTTCACACTTTAAGGTGGCAGGTGCCAGGAGGTTTAGCATTTTGTCCAAGGTAACACAGTTTATAATATGTGGCAGGCCTTGTTTCAAGTCACACCTACCCAGTAGCCTTCCATCTTCACCTGGCCTCATGGTGGATCTTTCTGCCCACATCTTGCAGATGTATCTATTTTTCTCTTAGCTGTTTCCTCAGAAATAGGGCCGCTACATCTGTCTCCTGTGTCTTCACACTCTTGCACAAACGCAACTTAAAAAGCACAAACCACAAGATGAAAACATTATTGAATTTGATTGCATCAGAATTAAGAATTTGTTTGATGAAGGATACCAGAACAAAGCTGTTAGGCAGATGGAAAAATGGGAGAAGATATTAACACTGTTTAAAATTGTTATGAGATTAATATATAGGCTATGAACTACTGGAAATCAATGAGAAAAGGCAGTAACCCAAACAGAAAAATGGACAAAGGCTTTGAATAAGCAGTTTAAAGAAGAGGAAGCCTGAAAGCTGACGAGCGTATAAATAGATCTGAGCTCAGTAATCAGAACAATGCAAGTTTTAAAAATAATGAGACTGTTTTACAGCAGAGATGCAGAATGCCTTCGTGGTGCTGTGGTGACAGAGGGGCCCTTACGCACTGATTGGTGAGCATGAAGCATGGTGCCACCATTCTGGAGAGCAAACTGATAAGATTTAGCCAACTTAAATGTACTTTCATA
Organism: Vicugna pacos; assembly: GCF_048564905.1. NCBI lineage: Eukaryota > Metazoa > Chordata > Mammalia > Artiodactyla > Camelidae > Vicugna > Vicugna pacos. The sequence continues at coordinate 7,207,001 of NC_133011.1, forward strand.
CCCAATGAACCAGGAATTCACTTCCTTATTATATTTCCCAAAGAAATTATCACACAGGTCCCTAAAGATACATATACAAGGATGATTATTATAGCCTTATTTGTGGGGGTAGGGTCCATCTGGAGGTCCATCACTGGGAGAGTAGACATGTAGAATGTGGTAGATGCCCTCTCAGGGTATGTCATACAGAAGTTGGAAGCAACAGACTTATATACATGTATATATATATATATATATATATATATATATATATATATATATATGGCAACAAATGGATCTTACATATATAAAGCTGGGTAAGAAAAAGTAAAAAATAGAGTGACATACATAGTACAGTTACATACATATAAATACAGCTTTGCATGTACACAGAATAGTATTTCACATTTTACAAGGAAACATGTAAGCAAAAAATATCTTGGAATGTTTGCCTTCCCAAGACATGGGTTGGAAGTAAGAATGAGCAGTGGATAATAAGCAATGAGGATAGAAGAGAATAAATAAATTTTAAAACAAGCAAATAAAACAAAGATATTTGTCTTGAATAGGCAAATGATGATGATATACTATGAATTAAGGAATATGATCAACTTAGCATTCTGTATGTGATATTAAAACAAAAATCCATTTGCCTATCCATGTGTCATGAGGTTAAGGTAGGTATTTGTGTAATTTGTCATTTTCTTCAAGAGGAAAGGAAGCCACTTTTACTTTTTAAACATTATCCAGTGCCCTCTTCACCGTAATCTTATGACATTCACTTAGATTTATGTTTATACAATGTAAATCTTTACTTTTTTACTTACGTGTTTTTAGTTTTCATGTAACATTATCTTTATCATTTTCTCTTCTAAGTTTCAAAGCTTCTGGAGGCAGGGATGATGTCTCTTTTTGTTTGCTTTGTGTAGCATTTAGTATAGTCAGATCTTTAAATCACATTAGTGATAATCCTAATGTTTAATTTTATGGAAGGTCTCCCAGGGTGAGGCTTTCTTTTGAGATTCTAAAAGTATGGATAATGTTCCCTGGAGACGTGATGATGAAATAATGTGGGTGGATAGTACCCAGGTATCCTTTCTCATAAACACACTTCTCCAGCTCAGACTTCATCCCCTCCTTCCCTTTGGCAAATCTCTGACTCCTTTTTTTCTAGTGGAAAATATAATTGGTTAATTAAAATAGGTTTTTGATAACTGATGTTGTGGGTGAATCTAAGAAAGGTGTTCAATAATCAAAAGGCTACAGTTAGTATTGAACTTAATCACACAGAACTGGGAAATTTAGATATTTCTTCTCAATAGTTGTGATCCTCTTTGTCTTTATTTCTCTTTCTCTTTGTATCTCTCTTTGTCATTTGCTCTGCCTCTCCCTGTGTATTTCTTTCTCTGTACCTCTCTTTACTACCCATCTTTACCTTTTTCTCTATTAACTCCCTTCATTTCATGCTTCCTTTCCTTCTTTGTTTTGGACGCTGTCTTTTTGTTTTTTGTCTTTTTTTGTTTTCTACTTCCTGGTTTCTGGTTCATAGCCTCACCAGCCGAGTAGTCCGAGGCTGATGTATTTGCAGCTAGGTCAGGTTATTGCTCTAGACTTACCTGGAACTTCTTTTTCTTAGTATGTTAATGTCCTCTTTGACAGACTCATTGCCTTGTTAGAATTATAGTCACTTGAAACAAGTAGGTGAGTACATGTTTTGTACTCTTATAGCAGTAAAGAAAAAAATTTGTGGTGCATTTCACATTGAAAATGGCACTGAAAGACTCAGGGCCATTTTGATGGCTGTTTGGAAAGTGCATCAATAATATCAATTAGCTGAAGGCACTTTGATTTTTCCAGGGGCACTCAATAGGCCAAGGCCTTGGACTCTTTACATTCTTGATTTTCTTTGTCTTGAAAAAATTGCATGTAAATTTTCCAGGAACTTTCAGAACTTTATATCATCAAATTGAAACATTTTTCTGAGGCAACATTAAGACTTGTCTTCTTTAGAAGTAGATGGCTTAGGGGTTTTAGATCAAGTACTGGTAAATGCACTGGATCCTCAATGTGACAAAGTGGGTGATAAATAAACCACTGGGATCGGATAACATCCGCCTAGCATTTTTGAAGAAAGGTGAGGGTGAAACTGTCAAAACTTGGTTAAATTGTATTTAATCTTTGTTAGTTGCCACTGAGCCCCCAAGAATTATTATATTTTCCTGTGACCACATTCCACAGGAATTTTTCCAAGAAGACCTTGAGAAGTACATTTTGTTGGTGATCATGTCTTTATTTTATACCATACACATGATAAAGTCAGTATAGGGCCCTTAGGAAAGGTAATATAGATAACAGAAGATGATGTCTGAATAGTGGTGGAAACGAAGATATGGCCAGATCAGATTTATAACCCGTGGGAACTGGTACACATTTATAAATAGGGGAATTTTTGGATAAACATTTTTCAGAAAACATTCTCTTGACTCTGTGACACATAGATAGGAAAGGAGAAGGATAACAGAGAGTTCAGATCTGAGGGACTAATAGTTTAGATGAATAGCTCCAGAAATGGAGACATGAATATTATTAAATAGAGATCAATGAATAGATTTTGGGTATGAGAGATGAAGAATGGGAGGAGTCAAAGAGTACAAAGCTTTCAGGTCTGAGTTAATAGAAAAACCATAATGATATCACAAAGAGAAAGAAGAGGGCTGGGAAAGGAAGTTGACTGAAGACAGTGAATGATAGGGTTAGTTTTTAATACAATGACCTTTTGAAGTTGATTCCATAGAAAGCACTCATGTCCTCTTACTGGATGTCCCCAAATGCCACAAAATGGTAACAATGGACCAGGGTGGGTCACTTATCCCGTCCAAGTGGCATTTCTTATTTTCTTTAGTTAAATGCTACAGACCATTGAATTCTCTATTCTTACTGCCATAACAATGATTCACGTTTACTTATCTGTCAAGTCAATGTACTGCCAACTTGATTCAGACAAAAGCTGCCTATAATCTCTGTCTCTTCAGCTCCTGAGGTAGCACCTCGCATATGACAGATGCTCAGTAATTGGTTATTGCATTGGCAGCCACTGTATGCCCAGCACAGGTTAGGTGGCCATGATCACAGATGAGTCAAACAAGGAGAGAGCACTGATGTAGGTAAGATGGGAGCAGAGAGAAGAGGGGAATTAGTTGCACGTGTGGGTTGAACACACCTTCAGGGAGACATGACATCGAAGGATGAAGGATTCACTGGGGCTAAATAGGAAGCAAAGATATTCTTAGGGCACGAAAGAAGAATAGCAAAGGCATGAGTGTGTGAAAGTGTCTGATGTGTTTATCTAATGCCTGGAGGAGCAGGTTTGCGGAGAGAAGTAAGCAGGTGGTGATAGGACTGGAAAGGCACAAAGGTAGACTGTAAAAACCTTGCTCAGGTCATCTTATGTATTGTTAACCTTTCTTAGGACAGAAATTATTTCTAGGGTGAGGGAAGAAGGGAAGGGAGACTAGATGGTAACCTAATTTGGTATCTCTTGGTAAAGCATAGAGATCTAGCAGTGAAGAGTTTTGAGTTTTAATCTTTGCTACTATATCGTGTGATGAGGACAAAGTTATAAAACTTCTCTGAACTATTTGGGGTCAGTTTCTTTGATATTTATAAATGTTATTAGTAACAGTTGCATAATTTACATTTGATATGAGAATTCCTGAGAGTTCTTTTTTAGTAAGATATCTAGCTTTCGTTTTTTTAAAAAATGTAATAAACCAAACAACAGCTCATACTCTGATCATACAGGATCAGTGAAATAATTTCCAGCCTCACCTTCACAGGCAACTGTTAATCTCATTGACTGCTAAATAAATTCACCTCCTCCTTTATGCCACCATTTTGCAATCTACGTCTGTCAGTCTTACTATGATCCAAATGCCTTTAAAGCTAATGTGGCTTTTAGTAACAGAATGATTTGCAAAATGTGTTTTTTTTTTAATTCAGATGCCATATTGTGCTGCTCTTGAACCTTACCTTTCAAGTGGATTTTCTCTCCTTAATTTGGGGGAATTTACCACAAAACATTCAGGATTTTGTGAGAAGACTCTTGGTTGTCTCTCTCAGTTCATGGAAAAGCACATTTGCCCTCAGACTGCACTTATGCATCATTTTCATCCTGAAGAGCATTTACTAAGCACTCATCTGTGATTGCTGCAGGCGATATACCTGATCTGAACAAAAACTAAATAACTAATGATGTGCAAGCAAGAAGTATAAGTTCCATACCGTATTTTAAAACAGTATGTTCCTGATTTTAAAAATAATGCATTTCTTTTCAAATGTAGAAATTTGAAAAATAAAAGCACAGTGGGAATATAAAATCACATGGAACCCTATCGCCCAAAAGCAAGAGCTATGAGCATTTTGGTCTATATACATACTGTTTGTTTTTTTCCATTTGAATATTTACATACATTTAAAATATGTTGTGAACATTTCTCCTCTCTTTAATAACAGTATAATATAATTGTTTAGAACCTGCCTTTAAGGTTGTCTCCTGATTCAATTGCTAATTGGTAGTGGGACCTTTATCAAATTATTTAACCTTCCAGAGTCTCTGTTGTGTTTTCTGCAGAATGGGGATAATAATAGAGTTTACCTCATAGAGTTAGAGTCAGGACAAAGTGAGATAATGCGTTTAAAGCATTCAGTGCCTGGCACGTAGCATTTTGTTATTTGAATCCTTCATTATTGGATGGATCAATATTTATAGGGGTTTTTTTCTATATGTAATATTTGCTAAGCTACATGACACAGCTGATACCATCAGATTCCTTGCTGTGCAGTTATTGATTGGTGTTTCTCGTTCACTTACAAAAAAGAACTGCTAACCCAGACTCTCACCCCATTGTGGGTTGCCCCATGTGGGAGTTTTCCATGGATTTCTGAAATCTGGGACTCCTCTCAGTTGTCCCCCTCATACGACTTTGGTTGCACCACATGACCTCAGTAGGTTGCCACAGGGTGTATTTCCGTCGTGATGATACTCTCTCGTATGCCCTCCACAATAGGACTTGGTAGGAATGAAACCTGGCTGGATGGGGCTGGTAACAGAGATGCACTTGACCCTCCACATGGGTCTATGTGCTGGATCTGAGTCACAGCTGGCAATGGGGCCAGTTGTAGGATTTTATATGCGTGACCACCAGAGCCCTTTCAAGCAGGGTTCTGAAGTCTGGGGATGGGACCAAGCTGGGATTTAGAGTGGGGAGTCAGATATCACCAGCACGAGGCAGCATGGACGAGGGGATGAGCCTAGCACAACTTTAATGAATTCTGCTGCTATTTTAGCTGGAGATACTGGCTCAGCAATGTGTTTGTCTTCTCGTATCTTGGTGATGTCTTTGAGCCTCACACTACTCCTCCCCCTCTCAAGTTATATATATATTTATTGAATGTATAATAACCATGAGATACTATTTAAGTTTAACAAAATGTTAGAAGTTTGACTCTAGCAAAATGCTATGGAGTAGCAGAAGCTCTGAGCACTCCTGGAGTATGCGTTGCAAAAATGGATGAACTAGAATTGCATGTATCAGCTTGAATTAGTTTAACAAACTATTGAACTTTCAAAAGTGAGTTGATGAATTATAGGTACATGTCACACAATTTATATGAAGTTAGAGAACAGACAAATAATGCTATGCTTATAGATTTATATGTAGAGAAGGTGTAAACCCACGCATAGTTTGAATACCACATCTAGATAATAAGCCTTATCTCTGGCGGGAAAAAGAGAACGAGACTTAACATTCTACAGTGGTGCTGGTCTTTCTCTTTATTCTGGCCATATATTAATTTCCTCTGCCCCCTATTCCCCATTTTAATAAATCATAAAATATGTTAGCCATATAAAAAGTAGAGATTGTATAGAACATATTTCAACCTCTTTGCATCTTAATATTGTGCCATCTTTGCTTCAGTTCTTTTTTTCCTGAATTAAATATCCATAGAATACAGATCTGTGATGTTTTCTCTCTCCCATCTCATTCTCTTTTTTCACACTGAAGCAATTGCCAACTAGTCTGTAAAATTTTTGAAGACATGGCTCTTGTCTTATTTATCTTTGGGTCCTCTATAATACTTAATAGAAAGCAATGCACCCAGAAATGTTAAAATGACAAACCAAGTAGAGCTTACCATAGGAGTATAGAAAAATGTTATCCCATTTTCTTTAAGAAGGCTGGATTTCAGAAGGGAGGGTACAGCTCAGTGGTAGAGCGTGTGCTTAGCATGTGCAAAGTCCTGGGTTCAATCCCCAGAACCTCCATTAAAAAGAAATAAAGAAATAAACCTAATTACTTTCCCTTCCCCCAAAAAAATTTAAAAAAAAGAAAAAAAGAAGGCTGATTTCAAAATAAAGTTGTAATTGCATCTTATTTTTAGAGTCTGTTTGAGTAACTTTGGGTTACTGCAGAAATCATCCAGATTTAAGCTCATAAAAAATGCCCTGGATCTTTGGATGTCTGCTGATGTCTTCATTTGGAATTTTGTAAAACTAATGGATTTCACTGTATCTAAGATCTATTTTCCACAGGTCTTAAAATTTGAACTGCAATATGTTATCTGTATGGCATTCTTTCTGGCATTTCATAGACATTTATTTTAAACAATAATATTTCACCTTGATTATAGAAAGAATGGCGACTATGCCTAATTTGTAGGTAATACATATATCAAGCATGAGGCCCTTGACCTACTGTAATTGGATAGATACATCATTATTTTTAGTTTTCACTAATCTTATGGATATTGCTTGGAACAAAATAAGGAGAAAACCTCATTAGATGTATAAATTTTGAGGTATTTTAAGAATTCATCAAAATAATATTGTAGATAATATGACTGTTTTCAGATACAGGATAAAAATAAATGAAATTGACAAGAAAATGTAAGAGATGCTGAAATGTTTTACTGGTACAGTATGTTGTGCAGATATTTAAATTTGTGAGATAGGATTGTAATAGAAAGCAAAAAATTATCTATATTATTGTCATTTTTTAATAAGTGAACTTCTAGTTCAAGGTGATTTAAACCTATTATCTAATCTCGGTAAGCAATTTAAAATAATTTGCTGACTTGTTGGCTTAACTTTTCAAATATGCCAAAGGCCACTAACTTCTTGCAGCGTTTATAGATATTTATCCAAATGTGTTTCTGGTTAGGATGTGAAAATATTTGGGGAATAAATCCAATATTTGTGCTTATTTACTTTACGTAAATCGGAGTTTCCCATGAGTGACTGTATAAATTGGGGGAAGTGGAAAGAAAGAGGAACTTGAATATAAACCAAATATTTGTTTATGGGCTTTATTTAGAAATTTACATAGTGACTCTGATAGTTGGGATATTAACCCAATAATTCCTTTTCTTTGGAGATGATTATTTTCATATATGACTATATATTCTTATGAGGCAATTCTCTTTGGAATACTCAAAGAGAAATATTACATTTTTACCAAATGGGTTATTTTCAATATTCTAATAAAACAATACAGTTGTCCCTTGGTATCCGTGAACGATTGGTTCCAGGAACCTCAGCGGATATAAAAATCTGGATTCCATTACATAAAATGACACGGTATTTGCATATAACCTACATACATCCTCTCATATACTTTAAATTAGCTCTAGATTACTTATAATATCCAATACAATGTAAACGCTATGTAAATTTGTTGCCAGCATGTGGCAAATTCAAGTTTTGCTTTTTGGAAATTTCTGGCACTTTTTTCCAAATATTTTTGATCTGAGGTTGGTTCAGTCCACAGATGCAGAACCTCCGGATATGGAGGGCTGACTGTATTTGGTTTTAGGAGCAATACTTTATTCCAGTATGGCTTTTTTATAGGTATTTGCCTGTTCACACCCTTCCTCCACCTCCAGAAAAAAAAGCAGCAGCATAACTTTTCAGAGCTTTGTGTGCTTTCACGATGGTTTGGCATCCTTACTGGGTTACATGCCATAGCAAATATGTTTCCCAGCTATTCATCTTTAATTACATTTAAATTTACATTAATTTTTAAAAGGATTTAAAGTACCTTCAAAAATGATGTGCCTGTTCACTAAACAGCATGTATTAATTTATAGCTGCTTATTGAAAAAAATATGGTTAGTCCATGTCTCTTGCCTCATGCATAATGAAGAACCTCTCTTTGAAAGTAATTGCTGTAAAATATTGCTTGAGGGATTGAAATGTTAGCGTGATTTGGAGGTAGTATCTTTGCTCCTAGACTGTTTTGAACATCTCAGGTGCAAACATAAAACTGGAATAGTATTGTTGAGGTCAAGGAAGGAGTACGTGGTGAAAAGAGATCCTTAGGTAATGAAGTCTCTGAGAATAGGAATGGGTCTTGATCTTTTGTAAAATCCTGAATTGCTGGTGCAGCACCAGTCACATAAGAGAAAGGGATGGTGTTGCTGCTAGACTGGCGGAGAGACAAGAGGCTGATCCAAGAAAATGCCGAGTCCTTGTCAAGGTTTTCTTCTCAAGTTGAGCAGATACCTGGTTTTCTGGCCATACGTTATTGCTTCTCTTTATAAAAAAGAAACAACACACCTGTTTTCAAGAAAGCTAAAATGTCTGTCATTTAGGTTGACAGTGATTTGGGTCCTCACTCAGAGTGAGAGGCTTCCTCTGTGATTTTTTTGGTACTGTGTTTGGTACTGGGGGTTAGGTTAGAAAGATGTAGTTATAAAATAAACTGATTTCATTTTGTTCATCCCCTACTCAGAAACCTCCCATGTTCCCCTCTTCCCCACAGTGACAACAGGAAGATGTCCAAACACTTCAGGGTTGGTGCCAAGTGGAGGCCTTCTAGAATTTGGCTCCAATCTAAACATAACTTCTACTGGTTTACAACTTGAACTTCAGTTGTAGCTCAGATATTCATCTGACTCAAGAGATATTTTAGGCATCTCTGGTGGGAAGGAGAGAATAAGCTAAGGCTGGACGGTGGCAAGGCCTGGGGGCTCTCTCAGAGATTAGCACCCAGCTCACTAAGCTCAGAGGGACATGGAGAACTCGGGTGCTGCCCACACTGATTACCTTTCCACTGTGAGAGAACAGTGCTTGTCCAGGTGACTGTGTTCAGGTAACATGACATTTTTTGATGCCAGGCTGTCATTTTACTCATAGATCAGGAATTATTTTGTGAGCTGATCTATCAGTTTCCAGAAGGAGGAGCCAATCCCAAAAGACAGGTAGGAATTAGGTGAGGAACTCAGGTCACCAGCAATGTCTTATATTTATTTTTTATTTTCTTTAGGTCTTAGCCAAGTATTAAGCACTTCTCAAATGAATAACACATTTTGGTTATTATTCTGTCTACTTACCTAAATCAAGGATGAGACCATCAATAACCCAATTTCATTTAAATTAGTTTTTAACTTTTTTTTTCAATAGACAGAAAATCAATCTATTTGTTTCCTTAAGTTCCAACCCCCACTCCCCCGGCCCTTCTATCTCTAACATCAAAAAAGGTAGATTGAAATAGCAGTCCTTCTGGTGATTAAATCCTCATCCAGTTAATCAGTCATGTTTGTATCTACACTACTACATCTACTACTGGACGTATGAAACGTCTTAGAGGCCATCTCTACTAAGATTTTTAGCATGTTATCTTACACAGCATTTGCATTTGCTAGCTGCTACATAGATTATAATCTGCAGACATAGAATAATTATTGATGAATGGTCCTTAAATATTTAACTTTATATTTTACCTCTTTGTTTAACCTATTTTGAGAGTGTTCATAGGCTCTCTCTGCAAGCAGGCTTACTTGCTGGTCACTTCAGTAAAGATTCAATTACAATAAAAATACTGAGCAAACAGTTATATAGTTCTTACAATGTGCCAGGCACTGTTCTAAATGTTTTACTTTAATTAACTCTTGATTCTCTCAGCAGTTCTATGATGTAGATACTTTTAATATCTGTATTAAATACAGGGTATTTAATTTATTTATTTATGATTATATTTTACTCATTTGTTTTCTACTTTATTACCAAAAGAATTTGGGGAGACTTGCAAAAGTACACTGAAAAAATAAATGAAGAAAGAAAGTAGAGAAAACAGGTGTAATGCCAGGATTAATATAGAAAAAAATACATGTCATAAAATTTGTGCAGTTGCCAGGGATGACCATAATTTAGCTACAAACTGCCTGGCAAACAAAGCAAAGAGTGAAACATAATCAGACCCAAGATTCATAGTGTCTGTAATAGGAAAACAAGCCATTTGTTCAGGAAAAGTGCAAATTTTCTACTAGAAAGCATTTGTGGGCCATCATAAAGAAAAGGCCATGTGATATAGTAATTGTCAAAAGTCCATTTCTACCATAAGTGTAACATATGGGGACATTGTTCCTTTTCTCCATGTCCATTTTCAGTCTCTCCTTCAGTAATAGAATCTTTTAATATTGCTGGAAACATGACTGCCTAGAAAAAAAAAAGACCTTGTTTCCCAACTTCTATATAGCTAGGCGTGACCATGTTACTTAATAGGAGAGGTGTGTCCTTATCTTCCCTTTACTCTGTCCTGGCCACTCTGAGGCACATGGAAAGTGCCATCTTGCCATGAGGTAGAGCTGGAAAGGAACATCTGGACAGGAGTCTGTGTTCCTCACCCTTACAGCATAGTAGCCTAGAATTTTACATGACATACAGAGAAACTTCTGTCTTGCTTAGGCCACTATTATTTTGGGTTTTCTGCCATTCCTAGCTAACTGAAGAATGAGGGGGCAGAAACTGCCTTTGGATTTGGTGATCAGGAAAGACCTCTCTGAAGAGACATTCAAACTGAGAACGGAAGGATTATGCTGTTACTAAGAAGAGTACTTCTTCTAGAAGCCCTAAGGCAGGAAGATCTTTCTGAGGAACTGACGGAAGATCATTGTGGCTGGAGTGTAGTGAAAATGAACATGAGATAACGTATGAGGAAAAGGCAAGGACTGTATCATGCAGGGCCAGAGGGTCATGCTAAAGAGTTAGAATTTGTTGCGTGGTCAATGGAAGAACAGTATGTGGCAAATACTTGGCCCTTAAAATTCTCTGAATGAGTGTTTTACATGTATTTTAAAAGATAACTGTATGTGATGATTATTTTTTCTAGGCAGGAGGACCCTCAGGGAGGCATATAATAGAATTTTCATATGAAGAATATAGAACTCTATACTCTGTACTCTCCTTACAGAGTAGAGGTGAGACAGCCTTGAAGGGGTGGGACTGGTTGAAAGGAAGGACTGGGATAAAGATGATGGTGGCCCAGCCTGATTTCATCATAGAGGAAAGGAAATGGATGAATTTGCAATATATTTTAGAAACAGACTCAATAGGTTTTGCTGAATAATTTGATTTGGGGACAGAAAGAGGGGTACAGTGAGAAGAATAAAGAGTGATTTGATGAGAATTAAAAAAAAAGTTTAAAAATGGATTCTCTGTCAAAAACTTGGAGTGAACGTGTGTTCCATGTTGCCAATTCAAGGCAGGGCAATGCCCATTGACAGAAGCCCTAAGGCAGGAAGGCTGTTGATATACTTTTGCAAAGTTAAGACTAACAAGGACACATATTTGAATACATCACTCCCATACTTTTGCTGGTTGGTGGCCAGTGAGCTCAGGTTTTCCTCAGAATACAGTTGACCAACACAGGCAAATGGGTAGTCAAGACCCAAAATGTACTGGGAAGTATCTGGATATTATAGATATTGCCCTGTCCTCAAGGAATTTAAAATGTAAATACTTAACTAGCCTACAAAACAATAGCCTACAAAAGAATAGAAGTAAATAGTGCAAAGTATGTAATTTGGACTATAAAACCATCTGGAATCAGAGAATTCAAAGTATCTGTATCTTTATCTTGTCTTTCTTTCTTTCCTCCGATCTCAGTGGGCCTCAGTTCTTCTTTTCTGAGTCAATCTTTCAACTTGTGCTCCGCTTTCCTGAAAACTGAGTTTAATTAACCATTATGCTTCTTCTTAAGGTGTACATTCTTTGGCAGGTCTTTTAGCTCTGCTGATTGTGTCCTTTGATGCACAGAGGATTATAAGTTCGGTGTAGTCCCAGGTGTCTATTTTTGCTTTTTTTGCCTCTCCTTTTGGTAACCTACCTTAGGATTCATTGCTGAGTCCAATGTCATCAAACTTTCCCCCAATGTTTTCTTCTAGGAGTTCTTTAGTTTTAGGTCTTACATTTAGGTCTTTAATTCATTTTGAGTTAATTTTTGATATAGTGTAAGATAAAGGTCCCATTTCTCTTTTACATGTGTATATCTAGTTTTCCCAACATCAGCTGTTGAAGTCGTCAAAGATTACTTAACCATTCATGCCAGGGTTTTTTCCAGACTCTCTAGTCTATTCCACTGGCCTATTTGTCTGGCTTTATGCCAGTACTGCACTGTTTTGATTACAGTAGCTTTCTAATGTGGTTTTGAAATCTGGATTTATGAATTCTCCAGCTTTGTTTTTTTTCTTAAATATTGTTTTGGTTGTTTGGAGTCCCTTGAGGGTCTGTATGAATTTTAGGATGAATTTTTTTATTTCTGCAAAAAGTACTGTTGGGATTTTGATAAGAGATGGTGTTGAATTTCAAAAACTTTTAAAGATTTTCATTTCTCATGTATTTGATCTCACTTTAACTTATTTTCCTATATGTTAGTAGGTAGAGGGCAGTTTGACATTTTTTTAGGATCATTCATTGAATAAGTTATCATTTCCCCATTGATTTGGAATGCTGTCATTATCATATACCAAGTTTTCATAACTGAGTTTACCTATTTCTAGATCCTATTATTTTCCATTTATTTATTTTTCTTTCCATGTAGTAATACTGCATTTCTTTCATTATTTGAGCTCGGTTATAAGTTTTACTATCTGGTAGTGCCCTCTGTGTGTTTTGTCATTGTTTTTGTTGTTGTTGAGATATCCCTGGCTGTTTTTGGCTTCCATCTCCATTGATTTTTTTCTCTAATACATTTACAGTTTTCTAAAGTTAACTTCTGTTGCCTGATTTTAGCAGCAGAGCTGATTTCTCTAATATTTTCTCTGAAGAATTTCTCAGATTATCTATAGATGATAGTGTCATTCTCAAATAAGGACAACTTGTTTCTTTCTTTTTAATCCTTAAGTATTTGATACCTTTTTCTTGTCTTGCTTCATTGGTTAAGACTTCCAATATATTATTGAGTAGAAGCTGTGTTAGTGAGCAACTTTTTTTGTTGTTGTTGTTCTGATTTAATGCTTGAAACATACACTTTCAAGGCCATTGCCAATTTGGGTGAAATCCTGTATGATCTTGAGAAAGAGAAGATGTGTTATTACTGCTCCCACTTAAAACTTCTGAATTATTTCCAACTTCTCATTGATAAGTACCCAGGTTCCTTAAAGTGGCCTTCAAGGTCCTGCCTAAACTGGTTCTCCCTCCCTCTCCATCTTCATCTTGCACCACTCTACTGCTCCACCCTGCTCTTCCTTCAGGTCCTTGGCCCTCATTTCACTTCAGAGCTTTTGTATATGTTACTTAATCAGCCTGGAATATTTTGTTTCTCCCCTTCCACTCCTGCTCCATTTAGTTAATATCTCCTTATCCCCCAGTTTCTTAACTCAGTGTTTTCTTTCCTTAGAAGATTTTCAAGATCCTGTCAGATCAGATCAAGTCAAGGATTCCAATTTTAGAAATGATGCATTTCACTTACTAAATTGTAACTATATATTAATATGTTTGCTGTTTTTGATGGGTACCAGTCCTCCCCATTAGAATGTAATCTTTGTTAGTGAAATCACTATATCCTTGGCTGTGTCTTTAGCACTTTGGAATGGCCTGACATTTTGGAAGGGCTCAAATACATTTCTTGAATAAATAAATAAAGTATTATAGGTAAAAATTTCTTTTAAAATGGAAATACATTTCTCCCACTTGAATGTCAGTTATTTTAGTTGAGTTCAGTTTGATTCAACTACTGAACAGGTATTTGGCTGGGAATAGAAGGATGGGTTATTTGTGAGCAGGTAGAAGTAGGGGAGAGGAAGCAGGGAATGAGTGACTTTGGGTATCTGGAAGGCAACACAAGATCTCTGAATATTTGAAAAGTCAAATTAATCATACTTACTCATTTGTGAGCCTTTAGAACATCTTGCCCTTCCTTTCTACTTTCTAAATTCAGGAATTTGTGGAATAAGTCAGGATGTCAGGCTCCTTTGAAGATTATTGCTACCTGAGGACGGAGTCCTAGCAAACATACAAGTACATGCTGACTTTAGGAGGGAAGCTGTGTGGGATGGGGTGAGAAGAGCATGGATTTGGGGTCTGACTTGGATTCAAATTCAAGTGCTTCCACTTTCTAGTTTGATAAGCTATTTGAACTTTCCTGGAGTGTCCTGAAGCTTATTATTTTCTCACCTGTTAAATATGGTTAATGCTTTTGTGCTTAAATCTCTCCTACTTAAACTGTATGGTGATGGCTTTGAATTGAAATTGTAATGGGATTGACACTGATAGTTGAATTTATGTTCTTCCAGCCAGTGGACTTTAATAAATGGCATCCAGGAAATTTTCCATGCAATTCATATGGTTCTGATATTTCCATCATGTCTCTAGAAACTTCGTTTAGAGGCAAATTGCTGTGTCCAACTGAATCATGAAACTAAGCCAGGTATTACTGAGGGCAGAAATTCTGTTCAGTTGCAGTATTTTGCCCCCAAGTTTTACTTCTCTAAGAAGAGTATAGGACAGGTAACACTTCAAAACATAGCTAAATAAGAAGCCTGTTTTGGAATGCCACGCTGTCACAGAGTTATTCCATCTCTCTGATGTAACACTATAGTAACATTGTTTTGTACTTGATACAAACATAAGCACACCAGTTTCTATCATTTTTGCCTTTGGTTTTTGAAGATGGAATTTAGAGGACAAACGCATTTAGATATGAAATATTGAAATCCACTGAAACTGTATAGAATCATTTAACAGTACAGCAGGGCTGCTTGTTCCTTTAGAAGTAACATCAGGTGGGTTAGCTAACTGAGCTGCCAAGACTGTATTTTAATGATCTCTAGGGTTTATCTCCTGTTTAAAATTCATTATCATTTAGTCTGTGTGTGTTAAATCACTGACGCTTGCTAAATTCTTCTTCAGATTTGTTTGTTTTCTACTGTTTGGTGTAGATCATCTGATCACTTTGATGTGTGAAAGGAGGAAGACAGAAGTTATCTAATTTTTAACCAAACAGTCTTCCCTAAGGTATTAAATATATTTATTCTATATCTTATCTGTTATCAGCTGCAGATAGTGAAATTCCTGATAGAAGCTTTAAATTCAGGTGCCTACTTTAGTCAGCTCTTACTCAGTAATGCAGGGATAACATACAACCCCTAAAGCTCTATGGCTTGCAACCACTAAGACACACACACACACACACACACACACACACACACACACAGAGAGAGAGAGAGAGAGAGAGAGAGATTGAGAGTTGTTAGTGCCATCGGTTACTTTTTTCACAGCCTGAAGGAAAACCTCCCATCTGGGACATGCCATTCTTGTGGTTGAAAGTATAGGACTCTTAAGAGACAGTCAGAACTTGCAATGACTGTTAAAAGTTCTTGCTCATCTGGGACCACACACCCTGCTCATTCACATGCCATTGGCCAGAGCGAGTCTCATGTCAGTATGCTCCAAGAGGGCCACTGCCGTTTACAAGGCAACTGCTGAGCCCATGCCATTCTTTTATACAGAAAGGTAGAGAAAATACCAGAATATAATATGGATATAATTTTAGATAGGACCACTGGCATCTTTTTCTATCATGCCCTATTCTTCTGATGCTACTCAACTCAAAAAAGTCCCTTCCCGGCTCCTCTCGCCCATCTCTCCATCACCCTTTCTGTACCCTTTGCTGCCAAGTATACCCATGAAACCTACTCACCTTCTCTGCCCAGCCTGACGTGGGATCTTTATGATATACCGAGTGCCTAAATTATTGCTTTAGCCAAAACTAACAGAAGTTTCACAACCTCTGGAGCTGTCTGACCTGATAAAGAGTAGCTCTGCTCTGGGCCAAGTGGGCTCCATGTTTGCTCAAACTATACCTACTATTTTTGTTTTATTCCTGGTAATCAGCTTAAAGTGAAATTTTAAATAAATTACATAATCATTGCCTGGATTTATTTAATATGTGTCCAGAGTACTTGCATACCTTACTCTTACTGTCTTATAATGCTTCATAACACACAGGGAAGTTTTTACCTCTATCTTCTCACCCAGTGTTCCCAAGATCCTGGTGGTATCAACACTGTTGTGATTCCGATTTTACAGGCTGGGGAAAGTTAAGCAACTTACTCAGGCTCAAAGGCTAGTGAGCTTTCCAGCCAGTGTGCAGTGATGGGCTCTTCTCGTTGCTGATAAATACCCTGTTTTAAGTGTATCTTGAAGAATGCATAGTGTGATATAATCACTTTTGTTTGTAAAGAAGTTTTCAAGTAAGATGCTTGTTTTACCTATAGGATTCATCTTTAAAATTTTTAAAACATCTTCTTCATTTTGAATGATCTGATCACTAAATTTCAGTTTATATACAACTTTCCCCAGGAAAACAATTATTGTATATATTGGGCAGTATAGTTAGTGGAGTGCAAAACTCCATAAAGTCAGTTTCCCTATCATAGTAAATAGTGTCCCCTCCATACTGTTGCTCAAAGTGGTTTACTGTTTTTTTTTTTAATTGAAGTATAGTTGATTTACAATGTTGTGTTAGTTTCAGGTATACAGCAAAGTGATTCAGATATATATAAATATTTTTTTCAGTTTCTTTTCCATTATAGGTTATGAGATATTGAATATATTCCCCTGTGCTGTACCGTAAGTCAGTCCTTGTTGTTTATCTATTTTACATATAGTAGTGTTAGCCCATTAATCCCAATTTATCCCTACTCCCCATTTCCCCTTTGGTAACCATAAGTTTTTTTTCTATATCTGTGAGTCTGTTTCTGTTTTGTAAATAAGTTAATTTGTATTTTTTTTAAAATTCCACAAATAAGTGATGTCATATGATATTTGTCTTTGTCTGACTTACTTCACTTAGTATGATAATCACTAGGTCCATCCATGTTGCTGCAAATGGCATTATTTCATTCTTTTTATGGCTCAGTAGTATTTCATTGTATATATATATACACCACATCTTCTTTACCATTCATCTGTCGATGGACATTTTGGTTGCTTCCATGTCTTGTCTATTGTAAATAGTGCTGCTGTGAACATTGGGGTGCATGTGTCTTTTCGAATTAGAGTTTTCTCCGATACGTGCCCAGGAGTGAGATTGGTGGATTATATGGTAACTCTATTTTTAGTTTTTTAAGGACCTTCCATACTGTCTTCCATAGTGGCTGCACCAGTTTACATCCCTGCCAACAGCGGAGGAGGGTTCTTTTTTCTCCACACCGTCTCCAGCATTTATTACTTGTAGACTTTCTGATGACGGCTGTTCTGTCACTCTTCTTTATCTCTGCTGTCCTGCCCTCATCCAAGCTGATATCACCTCCCGGCCAGAACATGGCAGTAGTCCCCTAAATAGCCGTCCTCCTTTTCTTACCTCCTCCAAGCCTTCCATCACAGTAAGCCTAGTGATACTCTCAAACTGTAAATCTGAATTTACCTGACTTCTCCTTCCCCACCCAGACTCCTTAATACAGTTACAAGCCCCCCCCATGATGTCACTCTACAGTCCACGAGCCTCCTCTCCTGCCGTTCTCTCCCTCACTCTCTGCTTACTTTAATCTCAATACTCTCTTCCCTCCTCCTCCCCTCAACCTCCCTGCCCATGTCCCCTAGTCCATCAGCACTCATTTCTCAGATCTCAGCTTCTCAGCTAAGCTGGCCAAGACCCCCAGGCCATGATAACTTGTCTTGTTTTAGTCTGCAGAAGCTCACCTTGGTGTCCCTCGCTGTCACTACGGCCTGCAGATTTTACTCCTAAAATACCACTGGAAGCTGACTGAGGTGCATAGTACCTTCCAGCTGCTGACTTTAACAGATGTGTTAGATGGCAGTGGTTTTTGCAAAAGCCCTCTCTCACCCACACCAACCTCCATTACATGGAAATACACAGGGTTAAGGAGAAAACAACCACTTCAAACGTGTTTCAAACAAACCATGTTTCAAAGCAATTGTGTTTTTTCTAACACAATACACCTCATGTGCTAGAGTATAAATGCTCCCTGTGATAATTGCTTAAAATTAATCAAGGTACCCAAAAGTCTGACTGCCTTTCCCCCTGTGCAAGCAGTTTGGATTCTAAGTGATCAGATTGCTAATGATTGGTCTGTCCTCTGTGCTTGTGGCTGCTGTGTGTTGCTAAGTTGGGTCCCCTGTTACATATTGAATCAAACATAATGGTCCTATGGTAGGCCCTGCTCCATTAGCCAATGAAATGTGTATATTCTGTATTTTAGAAGTCAAGGGAGACAAGCTGCCTTGCTTGCAGCTCGCCCTCAGGTGTTGGTCTGGCAAGACGGCTACTCTGTTGGGCAAATGGCTGCCCCTCCGGAGGTGATGATAATTTACTGTGTCTGTGGGTTGTGATGAAGTCAGGTCTGGGCTCGCTCGCTAGGTGGACAGACCAGGTTTGATTGGCGCCAGCTCTCCCGAGCCAGTTTGGAGATGGTGGGTCCCAAGCCTCCAGCTACCATTCTTGCCTCTTGCTCTTCTGACTTTCATGCCAACTAATAGCTAAGTTTAACAATTTCTTGAAAATTGTTTCAAGGGCACTGTTTTGCTTGCCTTCTTGGAATTCACAGAATGATAGAGCTCCATAAATATCTTGGTTAAAAATTAGAAGATTTTTGGAGTATCCCACTGTCTGTCTTGGGGCCTGGCAGGAAGCCTCCTATTCACTGTAAATGAATAGATGTTTCATCTATTTCTGTCCTGCCTTCTCTGTGCTTTACCTGAGAATGTCCTTTTCTTTATTTGCAGTCTATTGAAATTTTCTAAGGCATGCTTAAAGTTTTACCTTATTGGAAATTTGCTTGATTTTCCCCCATCAGAATTGATACTGATTTGTGTTTTTATTTTATGAAATCTTACCTTGTACTTTCACTTAGCACTTGTGGCATTCTGCACTCCTTTTACTTGTTAAATTTTAGTATTTTATGTGTTCTGAGAAAATTTTCTTTACAAAATCAGATGGGGGCCATCCTGACCCTTGTGTGCCAACCGCTGCTCTACCTCCAAGAAATTCTTAATGTACACTTAAAAAAAAAAGTGGTGCTCTTTTAAAAGTTATTGTTTACCTATTTTTTCTCCTCTAGATTATACAATTTTTAGGGATAGCAGTGAAAGATACTCAAATTTGTATTGTGCCCAATTCTCAGCACAAAGCCCGCCCAGTCAGAAGGCTGTAAATTTGTTGAATAAATTTGAATCTTTAAGGCTTGTTCTTCCATGAAAAGGATGTTGCACAATCATAATAATCTCCATAAACAGATGGCCGCTCAGAAAGGACTGTCTGAGTCTCTTTTATCTGCCTTGCCATGAATTTTTCAATTTCCTTACCGCTTCAGACCAAAACAGTGAGTTTCTGGGAACAACTCTTATCCCTTCTGCATAACTGAGTGCAGGGAAAACCAGCCATTCCACTGGACCTAGTTATTTTGTATAATGCACTTGGTATAAGAGTATGTGACAAGAGTTAAGACGCTAGGCTTTCTCTTGGGTGGGGTTGGAATATTCCTGTTGGAAGGGGGGGTTAAGTCTTCTGAAATCAGAATCAATTTCCTAAGACATACGACATTGAATTGAGCCCCAGAGACATGTTTTTATGTCTGTAGTCTTTTCCTTTTAATAGTAGAAAACATTATGAAATTCTCACTTCACTGTCTTCCTATTCTTAACTGTTCTTGGGAGGAATCGGGTCAGAAGAGACTGTGAGATCAGAGTCTCAAATTCTGCATGGAATAAATGATCTGAGCCAACACCACAGCAGTCAGCATCTGTTGTCTATGCAAGAAGACCGCAGCAGTAATTATGTACAGGAAAAGCCATTTAAAAAATAAATTGATCGATTTTGAAAATTAGGTGTCGAGAGTAAGAAAGAACCTGAGGATTTTTATACTATTTTTGTGATATAATCAGCTATAGCCAAGAGAGTCGCTTTATGAGTATTTTTAGCTTCAGTCTTACATTTTCTTCAGAATCAACTACTATAATCCTTTTCATTACTGTAACAGAGTCTAATGACTCTTGTCCTAGAGTGAAGCACCCCCCTCAACTCCCTCACTAATAGATTGGGACCTAGTGTGATAACAGCGCTCTGACTGATGAGCAAGATCCTGGGTAGACTAAGAAGTAACTGATAATTCAGGCAGGCTTTTATATACTTCTTTATTTTTTCCTTCTTATTCCTCTTGAAAAGAAAATATTGAGCTTTTCTTTCTAATGTATTTTACATTTATGAAAAAGATAACAATGCAGTTAATAGGAGGGGCATGACCCCTGGATTCAGACACCCAAGGAGTCAACTCTCAGTTTCATTTGTTTATGTTTTTATTAAGGTACAATCAGTTTACAATGTTGTGTCAATTCTAGTGTACAGCCCAATGCTTCAGTCACACACGAATATACATACATTCAAACTCTCAGTTTTAACGCCCAGTAGTTGTATAAACGTATTTCTGTGCTCTTCAGTGTCCTCCTAATAACTACTTTGCAGAGTTGCTGTGAACATCAGTATAAACAAAAGCTACCCAAATACAGATATTATTATCATCAATTACCCTGACCTACAGAAATACACAAGTTCCTTGGAAGTACGCCTTTTGGAGAGTGATCAGGGATGGGGGATTATTATACTTTTATTTTGGGGGTTTCTTTTTATTCATTTAGTATATGCATGTGTGCATGTGTGTATTTGTACTTATGAGTGTGTGTGAGTGAATTTCACATCTTACATGTCAGGCACTATTTCAGGCACTTTGGTAACATTAATAAATAAAACAGACAAGAATTTCTACCCTCCTTGGAGATTACATTACTATAGTGGATGCAGCTAGAAGCTGATAAATGCTATGGAAAAATTAAGCAAGAAAAGAGGGATGGTGATTGGGAGTGGGTTACAATTATCAACAGGCAGGTCAGGGTATATGACACTGGATTTGTGTTCTTTGGAATTCTCATGGACTAGCATTTAGAATGGGAGCATGGGAAGAAAGGAGATGAGAGGACAGAAAAGAAGAGGAGCCTGCTGAGTTGCAGGAGAGCAGAAGCATGTCGATTGTGCAACATGTATCAAAACACAGACTTATATGGAAGAATGAGGTCTTCCAGATGGCCTGATTTTATTGTATTCAGTTTGAGCAAAACTCTTTTTTAAATATTTTGTACACACCCTGCCTTCCCAAACAATGGATACTGAATACAGTCCACCTGGTTGGTGGCTGCTGCAGCAGGTTCTCACCATGACCACCACGTCTGTTACTGAACTGTCTTGAAGCAAGGCCCCCAGCCCGCAGAGATGCTCTGGGCTATTTGCCTGTATAATTGGCTGAGCCTGCAGTGATTGTGAGTTCTGCATGATAGCCACTACATACATATAGCTATTTAAAGTTAAATTCCAAACCTACCTCTTCTTTTTGATTTGTTGTTTCTCATAGTTCATAGGTTTAAGTGCTAGATTCAGAATTTTATATAAAGAAAGGGTAACTAGGCTGTAAGAACAGAAGAGCTTTTCTCATGTTCAAGTACCTGAGTTTTCTTACTTGGGATTTGTATTTCGTTTCTGACTGCCTTTTTTTGCTTGGTTATTGTTGTTCAGCTGTGCTCTGGGTGGCCAGAGAGTCAGACTGCTGAGTTATTGTGGGAGAAGTGCTATCAAACTTTAAAGGTAAAATTGCACTTTTATGGGAATGCTTTAGACCCTCCTTATTTGGAGCCATGCCATTCAAGGGTTGTGTATTGACTGGCTGCCTACACATACACCGAGTACAGTGTCAGGCCCAGGATTGGGTATTGTTCCAAAAAAAAGTGAACATAGCCACAGACCTTGAGGTGGGAGAGAGAGTCATAAACAGGCAGTTTTATTGTCTAGTGCCCAGGTATGCCTAGGACACTTTGAAAGTGCAGAGGAGAGTGGTGCATGAACAGCCTTCCTGGAGGTGGGGGGAGGGGGTTGAGGCCAGAGGCCTGGGAGTACTTCTTAAATGGCATCCTAAGGGGTGAATAGGTGTCACATGACGAAGTTGGGGAAATGGGGTCATTAGGACATGATATACCATAGTGTGAACAAAGATACTGAGGAGTGAACCAGCATGGCAGGAGTGGGAACCTGTAAGTTTAGTACCGATAGAACTTAAAAGGGAGCCTGTGTCCGTAGAGCTAGACAGGCTTTGAATGGTATGTTGAAGTGATGGGTTATCAGCCGAAGAGGAAGAGGGGCAGGGGGATGGTGACATAGGCTGATCTGACTTTTCAGCAGTTCAGGTTGTTCACAGGTTGTTCTGTTCCAGAGGAATCAGCGATGACTCTTGAGTTTTCAGGAAAACAGATTAATTTGAACTCTTCTTGCAAGCTCATCGTGATAGGCTTTGGCCTCTAGCTGCTGCTAGCGTTTTGCATTGGCAACTGTGGTGTACAGGTTAGGTTCTGGCTCTTTAGGACTTCATCACTGGCATTTGTTAAGAGAACTTGAACCACAGACCATGGTGAAGCATTACCCTTGTATGACTTTAATTTTGCAGTGGCCTATGAAAACTTATAGAAATTTGGCTTCATTTCTAGTGGCTCCAATCCAGATGCCAAAATTACCCCATTGCTGGGATATCCCCTGGGTGGACCATTGAATCTGTTATTCATTAGGAACAGCTGAAAACCATCAACAAAATTCCTGTGCTATGCCAGCAATAACGCCAGTCAAATTTCAAGGTAACTCCAGGTTTCAGAAAGCTATGAATCTCAAAATCTGTCTAGCTGAACCCTTATTTGTATTTTTACACATATTTATCATGTGAGAAAGCTAGTGGCTTCCTTACTTTCCATGATTGTACATTGCTCTTTTTAGATTATAAATTAAATTCTGAGTTCTGAATGTTGGCGGAGACATGCTTATAGATCGGTTATCAGTCACTTTAAAGTAAAAGCACAAATTCAGTCCAGACGGTGGAACCAGAAGTCGGAGAGGACCCCGCCCAAAGGGTTCATTATGATGGGGTCCAAATTGAAAACAAGAATTCTCTCCTACCTACAGTGCATTTTAAAAGGATTTTCCAAGTAACAATTACTATCTTAATGACGTCTGTTAAGCTTCCAAAGAACCCAGTTCTCTAGTTTGCCAGATTAAAAAGTATGTGAAATATATGTTTATACTTCAGTTTTCACTGATGTGTTTCATGACTGTGTGGCTAAAGCCACAGAACAGTAGGTGTGTGCCGCTTTCTTTTAGGTGGTAATATTTAGCTGCTGCATCTGGTCTTTGCTGCTAAATATTTTTTTCTTGTCCCTCTAACTGCTCCATCAAATTGAATCTTCAGTGGTTTGGCAGTTTTTGAATGACTTCTTGGAAGCTGTGAAACCCTGTCCCCTGATCAGGACGATCTGGGCGAGTCTTGTGGCAGGAGGAAAGATGGCCATCTTTCTACATGAGACAACAGGGTTGTAGGGCAATTATACAACATCTTTAAAATTTTAATCTGAAGACTAGTTCTGTGTTCAGTGATGAACAAGTACTGTAAATCCAGAAGCTTGGGAAGTTTCCACATTCTTCAAAAGTGGTACAAAGGAAGAAAGAAAACAAGCTGACTTTTTTGGCTCTTGGGAGAGGTTACATCAACCATTTGTTACAAGTTGGATTACGAACATCATTGGCGTCTAAGAACATTCTTCATAAACTGTTACTCTTCGTACGATGTCAACGGAGGTATTTTAGCGACAGATGAAAATAGTTTTATGAAAAGATAAATATATTTTTCACTGATCCCAGGGGAAGCTTTCTAAAATGCATTTTTAAAAGAAATAATTAGTGTCATTCTGTGAAACTCATAACTTCTTAGGGTGGAAAAGAAGCAAAAAGGAAAAAAAAAAGACACCGTTTCAAGCAATTTGTGATTTAATACCAGCTGGTCAAGTGAGTTGAAAAACCTTATGAGTTGTAGGTTATGTTATTTTGAATGCCTTTTCTCTTTCTTGGGAAACTAGCTAACCCCTACAATCTTTCTCCCATGGCAGATGGCTCTGAAACTTTGATCCCTGCAAACCAGTTTGCCAGATGTAGTGGATAGAGCATGTGCGACCTTTTGTGTGTCAGGTCACCCTGGCCAATCGGAAACCATACGTTAATCTTGTATGACTTTTATTTCCAGGCATTACAGCGGAAGTTCTGGTGGTGACCTCTTTCGATGAACTGCAGAGAAGGGCCCCAGAAGCAAGAGGGAAGATCGTCGTTTATAATCAACCTTATACCAACTACTCGAGGACTGTGCAGTATCGTGTCCAGGGGGCTGTGGAAGCTGCCAAAGTGGGGGCTTTGGCATCCCTCATTCGATCAGTGGCTTCCTTCTCCATCTACAGGTTAGTCATTATGTTCTTTTGAAATGCTTTCCAAAAGCAGCATCTTCCATGAAAGAGAAGCCCTTATGAATAAAAACAAACCAGTCAAATGAAAATACTGATTGTTCATGGAATGTTCCCCGCATTCCGCATTTGGTCATTTGTTTGTAATATCTTCTCTGGCCTTTCCAAGATTCCAAGCATCGTTTGCGCATTCTTTTAAAAAGCTTTCCACATCCATGATGCTCCCATAACATTCCTTATATAACCAATATATTTTATGTATTTTCATTGGAGGGAGACATGAATTCACGTCTGCGTTTCATCAAAGATGTCTAATGACTTCAGAGGAAGCCAGGCTTTTTTTCCATTGTTGCTAGAGAAGAGAAATAAAAATAAAGTGGGTAACATGCTGGGGGCCATCTATGGTGTAGTGGAGAGAGTTGAGGAAGCAGAGGACCTTGGCGATAGACCTGTCTGCTTCTGAAGAACTGTGAGGCCTTGGGGATGTTCTTTTCTATTGATGTATAGTTGATTTACAATATTATATTAATTTCACATGTACAGCAAAGTGACTGTATTTTTATGGATAATACTCCATTATAAGTCATTACAAGATAATGGGTATAATCCCCTGTGCTACACAATGTATTCTTGTTGCGTATTTATTTTATGCACAGTAGCTTGTTAATCCCATGCCACCTTGGGAATGTTCTTAAACCTCCCTGGGCCTCACCATTCTCCTCTATTAATCGGTAATGATGAACAATAGTACATTTACAAAATTATTTTAAGATTAAATGAAGAAAACTGATGAAAGCTACTTGATGATCTGTAAAGGTCTATATAAGTATCTGGTGGTATGTTTTGAGGGCAACGTGAGTATTTTCTTTTACTTTGTAGTTCTGATTGAGGACATTGCAAAGTGCTTTATTGGCCCTCAGTCCTAGGAGGAAATTTGGCATTGCAGTGGATAAAAGGTCTGAAAATTGACCTGAAGACATTGGGCCTAGTTTAATAGCTATGTATGGTAGTGTCACATATCAGGGATGAAATATTTGAGAAATACCTATAAAAGAAGCACCATTTTACTGTTGTAGCCTGGTCTCTCTGAGATTAAAAAAAAAAAATACTTGCAAAAACTTGCAAATAGGGTTCATTTGGGTCTCAAGACCAGATCTTTAATACCTTTTGTAAAGGAAGGTTTCTTTGTTCTGCACAATTGCTCTCTGGCACTGGAGACACAGCTTCTTAACCTTAATTAATTAACACCCTATACCCTTGAAAATAAAATAACCGAGGAGACTTCAGCGAACAGGAAACCCAGAAAGGAGTTGTCCAAAAGTGCTGAGAAAAAGAAAGGGACATTTTCCTTTTACAGGAATAAGATATCTTCCCAGGGGAGGAAGATGGGGCATGCTAAACCGCTTGTTAGAAGTTTTATGAGAGAAAACCTAGTTACGTTGATGTCATAGTGCTAGTAATAATATACTTTGTAGAGTCTTTAAAGGTTTGGTGACTTGTGAAATAATGATTGGACCATATTCTTTTGGATGCTTAATCTTCCCAGGAGGGAAATCATGAATGGCTAGCTTACTTCCCAGAACACCTCAACCACCCCTTAGAATAACATACTCAACAAGTCGTGGCCATCCACCGTGACTTCACTGCTCATGAGACCTCAGTTATGAAGCTAGTCTGTTGCTTTGTGAAACTGGGTGATTGCCAGAAACATTTATTTAAGAACTACTACTCATAAGACTAATAAATTCCCAGATGACTTAATGCACAGCAATCTGCCAGGGTTCATTAGCAATTTTTTTTTCCTGGTGTAATGAAGACATCTGGAACCCAGGCTGTAACCTAGGAGCACTAGAAGAATTTTGTCCAGCAAAGGATTTAGAAATCTGTTGTTAGCCTCTAAGATTTGATGTTGGCAACCGGTAGTATGTATTTAAAAGGCATTTTTCCTAATATTTGTAGATCCAGACTGATTATAATTATTTCATTGATTTATAGCCAGTCATACTTCAGTAGACTCTTAACTTTTGTAACTCCATATTTTCAACAATTATAACTACAAAATAACTTTTCCCTTTACGTAGTACTTTAGAACCTTTCACATATGTCACCTTGTCACCTTATTTGTTCTGACAGCAATCCAATGGACCAAGCAGAGGGGCATGATTTACAGATAGAGAAAGAAAAGTTCAGAGAATTCAGCATATTAATATGCTTAAGTCTTGCATCTTGAAAAAATGAAAACCAGAACGAAACAAACTCTGTCTCTCTGTCCACTTCAGGCCAACTGTTTTTTTAGAGCCCATTTTCCATAGAGAGTATTCTGTATTCCTATCTCGAATTCTTCATCTCTTATTCACTCTGCAGACCATTTTAACCTGGCTTTTCCCAGGACTGAAATGGAGCTTGTTAAGGTCACAAACAGCTGCCTAGTTGTCAAATATAATGGGCATTTTTCAGGCCATCATCTTACGTGTTCACCTCTCTGAAGCACTTCTCATTCTTGACTGCTTTTTCAAAATCTCTTCTCTTTGTTTTCTATGACTTATTTCTCATATTCTCTCTTGGTCTCTCCAGCTCCTACTCTTTCCCTCTTTGCCTCTTCCTTCCCTATTTCTCTGGCTTCTCACTCTGAATATTCTTTATGAACAATCTCATCATGCTTATGGCTTCAGCCAGTACCTAGACTGTGGCCCTTCCCAAACCCCACTCTCCCATCCATACCACTGCCTCAGCTCTAAGCCCATTCAACCACCTGCTGATTCTTCTTTTGGATGTTCCATAGCTACTCAGTTCTTTTTTTTTTCACCCAAAATTGAACCCATTCTTTCACCTCTTTCTCCTGAATTTTCTACCTCCATGAAGATAATGCCATCTCTTCTGCCTTCTAATTTAGATGGTCCTTGCTTACTTTTCTTTCTTCCCTTATCCATCTTTTCTAGTAGTTACTGCATCTCCTAGGTTCTATCATGTCAGCAAATACGTATTGAGCACCTCCATTTCCCAAAATCACTCCACATTCTACTACTCAGGAATCACCAAGACTTTCCCAATGTACCCCATTTCCTCAAAGTTTCATGACTTTGCATGCACTTTCTCCTCTGCAACCTTCGAGTCCCTTCCTCACTATCTCACACTGTCCTTCAGGATTCATCTTAAGTGTTTCTTCTTCTGGGGCGCTCTCTCCGATATCCAACACCAGCCCAGGTGCACCGCCTCTTTGTGGTATCCCATGTCATCCTGTGCATACTCTGTATCATAATATCTTGGAGGTGGTTCATGCTTTGGTAGGGTAGACTAACGGTTGTGACAAACAACTCAATTAACACAATAGAAATCTCGTTCTTGCTCACATAATATTTCCAGGAAGATGTTCAGCAGGTGGCCTCCTGCTCCTTTCCATCTTTGGCTCCGTCACCTCTAAAAAATCAGCGTCCTCTGCAGGGTCCTCTGCATCCAGCTGGCAAATAAGGAAATGGAGAGATAAAGCTGATAATCAAGGGGGAGGTCTTCCATGGCCAGGCCTGGATACAGCAGACCTCCTTCTGCTTATTCCACTGTCCAGAATACCATTATGTGGAGGCTGGGAAATTTGGTCTAGCTTCATGGTCACTGTGAAAGGAAAAAGAGCTTGGTGAACAACTGTCCTGTGTGCTCCAGTTGCCTATGACTCCACACTGGACTGTAAGTTCCAGGAACACATGGACTTTACTTTTTGCCTCTGCATCTCCATCATCTAGTGTAATATTTGGTACAGAGTGGTCGCTCAGGAAGTGTCTTTTGAAGGAATCAGAAAGTGTCTGAGGTTATATAATCAATCATAGTAGGGCTCTTACAACAAGCCAGGTGACCCAGTGCCTAGTGTGCTCTGGCCAAATGTGTAACCTTTACATAGCCAACTCAAAACAACTTGAATTTTTAGGCCACTTTGTATTTGGAGGGAAATGGCAAGATGCCAATGTGGCAGGTTATATATTTTTTCTGCCACAATATTCATGTGTTTTGAGTTCCCTTAGCTCTAGGCAGAGGGTGATACTGGCTGCTGTCTAGGAACGGTGTAGAAGTCGGCAACACTTGAGAACAGAACATCAACTGTAATTTGCTGCTGCTTGACTTCAAAATTAGAGAATCTCCTAAAGGTCAGGAAGTGTGTTTTCACCAACGTGACGACACCTGTCTGTGCAGTTTGTCAGGATTTTCCAGCCGTTTTGGAAGCACAGCAGTCCATGGTCACACGACAGATGTCCTCAAAGGGAAGCCCATTACTTGTTGCCGGCATTATCTCTGGGTTCTTTGTTGTTATTTCTCTGTATTCTCATTATTCCCATTGACTTCAATGAGAAGATGTTTCCTTCACTGATGCTTTTATAAAGATTTTTCTTTTGTTCAATATTGAGTATCAACTGGGGACATCTAATGGGAACTCCCATGAGACCCTTTTTCAGTTTTTCTGTGTGTAAGATATGTTTTGCCTTTGTCATCGGAGGATATTTTTAGGATAAATTTAATTAGTAAGAGATTTAAATTCTACAGAGGAAAGCTGCTCTATGGAACCACTTCCTTATATTATTTCTCAAATTAATCACATTTTTGAAGTAAATTTTTATTGAAAGCTTACCGGTTGCTCAGAAGTTGCCAGGCACTAGAGTTGCTAAGGGGAATTAGACATGTTTTTGGTTCCTCAGAGATATTCTATCTGGCTAAAAGAGAGGAAAGATAAACTTAAAATATACATAGTTAGCGTAATAAATTTTATATTTAGTGCTAAATTCGTGATTGGGGAAAGGAACAAAGAAAGGACATTGGCATTTATTAAGCCCCTACTTTGTACTAGGCTTCTCTGAAGGCTTAAATAGTTTGTTTCAATTAATTCTTTATGCAACTCAGTAGAAACAGATATTGTTATTGCTCTTTTATTGAGGGAGAAACAGGTTCAGAATGGTTGAATGGCCAGTCAAGTTACACAGCTAATGAAAGAACTAGGATTCATACTCAGAGAGTCTCTGGCTCTAAATCCCATACACTTTAGATTCACCAAGCAACTTGGAGAGCTGACGCTATAGGAGTCTAGACGCGGTAGCAGAAATCTGATGTGGCTGGCTTCACAGAGGATGTGGGTTTTGGGTGAATTCAATGAAAAGGCTGAACCTGAACAGAAGTGGGGTGGAAAGACATTCTATCCACGATCAAGGCAAGAGAGCGGGAGTGCATGATGCATTGGGCGCTACACAAGTAGAGCAGCTCGTCTGGAGCCAGGTGTCCTAGATCAGAGAAATGTAATTTTGAGGGGAGAGGAAGAGACCAGCTTTACGTAGAATCCAAAGTACCAGATCAGGGAGTTTTAAGTTTAATGTGGAGGAAATGGGGGATCGTTGATTGTGTTGGAGCTGGGGGCTGATGCTTCAGAGCACTGTCTCTGTAAGTATGGTGCCTGAGACAGCCCCAGCCTCAGAGTTTGTTGACATGCAAATTGTCAGGCCAACCTGAGACCTGTTAAATTACATCGCGCTTGGGTGGGGTTTGTGGCGTAGGCAGCCCTCTAGGTGATTCTCCTGTCTGTGTGGGAACTACCGTTTCAGAAAGATCAGTCTGGTGACTGTACATGATGAGCTTTGAGAAGGTGAAATGGGACATGGCTCTAACAGTGTGTTGTGAAATAGTGAGGGCGTAGACAATGGCAGTGGGAATACAGAGGAGGCGACAGCAGAAGGGTGTTGGGCTGCACCCCACAAGGCTGAGAGCCTCGTAATTGCCCAGCAGTGAGACTGAAGAAAGAGCCCGGAGACGGTGACAGAGACACGACCTGCTTATTGAACAGGGGACCTTACAAGCTGAAGCAAAGTCCTGGAGCGACACTCTACTGTGTACGGCAGACAGCAGGTAGGACGTGGCAGCAGTGTTCGCTACCTGGGGGAGGAGCAGGCTCCCAGTTGTCGGTGGACCTGACGTCAGGTTGGCTCATCGGTTATCAGGGAAACCAGCTGCTGGGGCAGGAGGAAAGCCCATAGGCAGTTACTGATTAGGCCCTATGATTAAGAGGATTGAATGGTTCTGTGAGTAGGTGTAGGTGAAGCAGGGACTGGTTGAGCAGGGGATGTACAGAGAGCGAGAGGGCAGCCAACTTGAGTGGCCTGACCACACAGAGGGGTAGTATGAAAAAATTATCAAAACCTGGGGACTGGTTGCATTTAAGGGAGGCAGGAGGGGGAGTCAAAGTTTACAGTAAGGCAAGGATCAAAAACCAAGGGATGAATCTGCATTCAGTCTAGACCAATATTTAAAAATCATGAGTTTTACATAAAAATAGGGGTTTGTGGTTTTTAGAGAAAAAACTATCTGGTGGCAACATCTTGTATTTTCTATAAGGCAAACCTCAGCCTCATGGATTAGCCACCAAGTCCTTTGTGTTGACCAGATGTGCCCTCTCCAGTCTGCCAGTCTCCCGGTTTCCGTCCGCCCAGCCTGGGCACCGGAGAGTGATGAGAAAGAAGTACAAGGGTCAGAAGGGCGAGCCGATATTGAGGCAACCCGACCAGTTTGTTTTTCAGATGTTTTGAGTTTGAGGTGGCTTTGAGATAGTCCCATTAATCTGTTTTTTATATTTTGTTTAAAAAAAAAAAACAGTTAAGCATTTCCATTTCTCTGTTATCCACTTTTTAGATTACCCGAGGCAATTTAAAACCCTAGACTGGCTTCCTTGCAAAGCAGTACACCCTGGGGCTTCTGCCTCCTGCTTTCTCAACAAACGAGCTCAAGAATGCGAAGTAATTTTTATATTAGCCCCAACAAAATATAATTCAGAAAGCAACTCTACTGAGGCCAGATTGTCTGTTGTACTCCTGTTGCCAGATATACATTTTTTTCCAGTTATTTTCTCCAGTGCCCCAGATAATTGAACACAGGCTGTAAGTTTTAATCAGCTAAGGAAGCGAAAGACTCTCCTTTCCTTTTGCTGTGAAAATTGCATCACCACACTGGGTAAGAATTCATCGAGGTGGGAATGAGCTGTTGATAGGACTGGGCTTTGTAAATACTACAGGTTTATGTTTCATATCACTTGGGCTTTGTGTACTGTATTGACAGAGTGTAGTGAAGAGGAGGAGGGAGAGAAGCAATCCAGTTTGAAGATGACTAAGATCTGATTAAACATTCAGCTGGAGAGAGAGATGAGTGAATCCAGGTGATGTTTATGGAGTGTCAAAGAGGGAGACTGTTAGACCATCTGGTGAGAGGGCTGTGAAAAAGTACATAAATCAGTCCCTATAATGATACTTAATTAATACAGAGTCGAAAAACGGTGTAATTGAAGCGATGGTCGGGCTACATCGTAGAGTTAAATAGCTTCAAAGAGGGCTCTGATTAAAACCATTACAATTTATAAAACATTCTTCATCTTAAGAAAGCCTCTTGATGAGATTTAACATGAACATTTTTGTAATCAGAGGACCAGTTTAAAACATTCAGAGCAGAGGTGAAATGTCTTGAGAGGTCTATTTTGGATGATTTTTAAAAGCCAGTTGATTCTCAGAGAGTACGAAAGCTGGTCCCCCTCCCTTTGTTTTTTTAACAGGAGAAAAATTAATGCTGCTACTTTACACTCAGACTGTCTTAGATTTTTGATGTCCTGGTGGTTTGGTTCTTCGGCATGACCTTAGCTTAATTAGTTATCAAGCTTGATATAAATTGTTTTGAAATACTTTTGCAGTTTGAGGGGCATATGTGCCTGCTGGTGATTACAAAAAGGTAAATATCACTGTGACTCAAAATGGTGCAACTGAGCCAGCCCCAATTTGTAGGTTCTTTTCCTTCCTTATTTTGTTTTTGCTTAATTCACTCTGAGGCTCATAACAGATGCACAGTAATCAAGCAGAATGCCCATTCTCATCATTTATGCAGGTGGAGGGCCACTGTGCTCCCAAGGGGGGAACCAGAGAAGACCCACACTGAACACTGCGTTTTTTTCTTCTCATCATCCTTTTTTTTATCTCTCTCTGATATTTGAAAGGCAGATTCTTTGTTTAGATCTTTGTTAGAAATTCCAAAGTGTCCTTTAACCACTGAATGCTTCTTATTGCTTCAGGTAGCGTGCCAGGCACACCACCTCGTGATGGATAGACTCGGGCTCTGTCCTCTAGAGCCCCAGTTCCGGAGTCACAGTGTCTGGGTCTTTGGCTCCTCGCCAGATGTGTGACCGTGGCAAACTGTGTAAACTCTCTGTGTCTCAGTTTCATCTGTAAAATGGGGTTAATACTGTACCTTTTCCCCAGTGTTCTGTGGGGATTAAATGAGATGTTATTAGTGCCTGACACATAGTAACTTTTGCATTCATGTAAAGTACTATTATTACGTAGTCTTGCTAACTAATGACTGGATATACTTATTGAATTAAAGAGAAAGGAAGAGAGGGAAACATGGAGTGAAGGAGAGAGGGGAGGAGAGAGGAAGAGAAGGAAGGAAGAAGGGAAGGAGGGAAGAGAGAGAAAGAACTAACTTTATTTAGTATCACTATTTTAATTGCCACTGTCTGGCTGGGAGACAGCCGCTGACATCATATAGCCATTTTGATCTCCGTCTGTTTAGTCTGACCAACCTCTTTTGGGGGGTGTGTCCTTACTAGTCTGTTTCTCGGTCTTGTATCTTGTTCAGTGTATCTTATTCATCTCAGTGTCCCCAGGGCTGTGCACAATGCCTGGCACACAGTATTGCTGGAATGAATGAATAAAAAGAGTTAGAGGCAGCCTATCAGTTTTGTTAACATATGAATTCAAGGTGTCACCATTTCACATGCATGGAAGTTGAATAATAATATAGATGAGGAGGCTAACCTTTTGAATTGCTACTTATCAGAAAGAATCTCTGGAATCTGAGAGGAGACCATATAGTTATGTAAATTTTGGTGAAGAATTGCAAACTGCTATTACTATGGTGCTTTGTGAGGCTGCTATAATTAATGGTCTGTTTGCATTCCTAGTATGGACTGTCATTTTTCATCTGCTTATAACCTTGATATAAAAATTTATTCTTGGCTGCTATTTTTGCATTCATAATTTTTAAATATTTATAAATGTTCACTTTCTATTTTCCAGCTTTTTGATTATCGAAAGCACAAGCTTAAGAGTCACATCACCATGGCATGTTTTTCCGAATCTCTAGTGGTGAAAAGGAATTAATGCATTTTGAATTCAGATTTCAGGTTATGACAATGTTGTTTGCTTATGCATGCCCTTTGAAAAAATGTCTAGTGTAGCATATGAACGGAAATAATCCCAAGTAGCCTCAAGTCAGCCTCTTGCTGTTGCAGGTGCTTTTGCTCTTTCTCTTGTTGAGGCTAAAGTTCTCTTGCATCAGATGACCCTTTGGCTTCTTTAGTCCTCTGGAAAAAAATGCCAACCAGAGTTACCAGGAAGATTGGAGGTTAACGAAGGTAACGATAGAGAGAGTAGGATTTGGATTCAGACAGACCTAGATTCAGATGCAGCTTAGCCACTTAGAGGTTGTGTGACTTTACATACATTGTTTCATGTCACACCTGTTTCCTCATCTGTAACATGGGAAGAACACTGTTTATCTGACAGAGTTTTCAAAAGAATGATATGGGATTAAGCATTTGATGTGGAAGCTGACACATGGGACGTGATCACTGAATTATAACTGGCATCTGGCCTTGATCATGGTCGTTATCATCAACAGGTAATGACAGGACTGAGCAGGCGGGTTGGTATAAACTGAATTATCTTCAAAAGCAGCAGTTCCAGAACGCTCCGCATTGTGGGCTCCAGGGACCTTGGTTCTGTTTATCTCCTGATTTCTGGAACCCACTCTGGTGGTCTGCCTCAGTCTTTGGCTCAAAATTCTACTCTGTCTTTTTACCCTTTTCAACCTCATTTTGAATGCTTGATACTGTTCTTGCATGTAGTGCCAAAGATATAGTGACTCAGACCAATGATCAGTGGCCAACTGACCAGAATGCAGTAAAGGTTCTATTTGAAACATCATCCAAGCTATTTTCCACCTCAGGGCCCTTGTACTCACCAACCCCTCTGTCTGGAATGTGATTTCCCCAGCTTTTTGTTTGGCTGACTCCCCCTCAATCTTCAGAGCTCAAGTGAAAGACTGCAAGGCCTCTCCCTCAAATTCTTCTACCTCGCACCTTCTCTGTATGCTCAGAGTCCTGTAACATTTGGTAGCTTCTGTCTTTCTATCTACTTGTTCAGTATGTATTTCTTCATGAGAATATAAATTCCATGAGGACTGGCTATGTCTTTCTTCTACACCATTACACTGTCAGTACTCAGTGTATGTCAGCCACTCAAGAGATACTTGTTGAATGAATAACTGTTTAAAAAAATCATCTAAGATCAAAAGAATAGAGAAC
Organism: Vicugna pacos; assembly: GCF_048564905.1. NCBI lineage: Eukaryota > Metazoa > Chordata > Mammalia > Artiodactyla > Camelidae > Vicugna > Vicugna pacos. The sequence goes on from NC_133011.1 coordinate 7,241,962, forward strand.
CAACTGTAAATGCATCTATACCAGCTCATGTCTATTTTCTGAAGCTACATTCTGAAGCATCACTTCATGGATTTTCAAAGTGTATGTATTAAAATTTATTACTATCATTATTCTTTTTGATAAAGCACCAAAAATCTCAAAGCATTTAATAAAATGTCAAAGCTAGGATTTTATGATAACCTTGAGTGTTTGAAGCATTGCAAGAAATTTACTCTTTTTCTTTTCCTATCCAAAGGAACCCTAACTATTCCAGGTAAGTCAGCTAATTAGCAGGGTGTAAACAATACCATTTCCTCTGAACTTTATCGTTAACGACACGAGCTTTGGAGTAATAACCCTGGGAGTTATTTTTAGAGTTTACCATTACCAATGTGTACCATATGTGAATGAAGATCCCTCACCCATACATCATTGCTGTTAATTGCTAAAATAAATGAGCAAAAATCTCAAATCCAGTAATTGCTTCTGTTTCTCCAGACTCTTTTTCTTTTTCTTTTCTTTTTTGCTGTGTCGTGCTGGTGTTCAGCAGTGTGTTCTCAAGGAGCCCTTTCCAGGAGAAATAAGTGTCTCGGTGTGGCTTTGCAGAGGCCTACAAGGGTGTTTCTTTGGGAGGAGTCTACCTAGTTTCTGTGGTGCAGGGCAGAAACTTGTAAATTATCCACCCACTCCAACCTCCCCACGTCATCAGCGGTTGTGAAGGGGTAACCAGCTTTGGCTAGTGAGTCAACGGTAACTGTTTAATAGCTCAATGAACGTTTGTTGCTGCACTGGTTGCTGCTCTATAAATTAGATATTTGATATCTAGGAGAAGAATTTAAGTTTTGGCATTTCCCAGCTTTATTTATTCAATGAACATTTATCAAGTGTCCTTTATATGCCAGGCCACGGGAATACCCAAGCTTTACAGGACTAGGTGCTTATATAATTTGGGGACCTCTTTAAGAAAAAGAATACGAAGTTGCAAATATAAATTTAGATATAAAATCAACATTTACTTAGAATATTAAATAAATTGTAACTAATAACAAATTTTAAAAAACTGCCGACTACTACAAACATTACAAAATTCAGAAACAGAAAAATATCATAATGTTGTTATTAAATATCTACTGTCAAGCTTCTATGTTTTTTCCTACATATTCTTTGATGGCTCTTTATATGACAACACTTTTGTGTTATATTTGCTAAAGAGAGAGTGAAAAGAGAATTCAGCTTTTCCTCTACCATTGTTGAGAGAAATTTAGTATTTATTATTGATAGTTTGGGTAAGTTTATTTCAGCTTTACAGATTTTTGTTGATAATATCAAACACATTTTTTAGGATTGTCAATTTTCAGAAAGCTGCCATCAAGTTGTTTTCATGCATGAGCTGTAAGACTTCAGGACTTTATAGATTTTTTCTTGTACAGTGACAATGAATTGACAACAGCGGGACTTGTTTTTGGTTGCGTGTTATGACTTTCTGTTACATTATATTTGTCACTATTTTGTGTCAGATCAATAAGAAATTCCAGTCTTTTTCCAAGGTGATTTACTCTTCATTATTTGTATTATTAGATAATCTAGGACACTATTATTCATCATGAATATTGAAGCATGTCCTTCTCTCAATAAATGGTGGTTTTTGTGTCTTTCATCTGGTATTGCCAGACTTGGTTAGGACAGCTATGTTACATATGCTAACATGGTACTCACTATGTTGACACAGTTATACCATGTGACTTCATGTATCAGTGCACTCACTATGATACAACTACAGATTTGTGCTCTTACAAACACAGGGATTCTGATAAATTCCATTTTTCATGACTTCTTCAAAAAAGAAAAATAAAATATGAAATTAGAAGGTATGTTCATAATAGCATAGTCTGAATTATTGAATCTATTCTTGGCAGGTGAAGACTTGCAGTTTGAGTAGGCACCAGTGGGAATTGAATCCTTTTATGCATCTGATAATTGGAAGAAGTTTTTGAGTGTCTATCTTCTGAATCTCTACCACTCACTCCACGCTTTCATTGCCAGGTATCCATTGCAGGATTCGTTCTTAGCACAATATGACCTCTGGCCCTGCCCCTGTGCATTAGGACACCAGCAGTCCTGGGAGTCATTCCTGTACCAGGATGGAATCTGTGACTATGAATCCCATAAATATATCCTCGTAAAGCTAAACTAACATAACCCCAAATCAGCTTCCTCAAAATGCCTGGATTCATTCCGATGTTATCCAATATGATGGGAGGTGTGAAGAAACGGAGTCAGAGTGGATTAAAGGAGTTAGCACCTGGAGAGTGCATGGACCAGTGCTGGGCTCCTGGTAAGGCTTCTGCAGATACAGCTGGTAACACCATCGTCATCCTCATCCTCCTTCTCCTCTTCATTTCTATACACACTTTACTGACCTTTTCAGTTTTTAGTGGTTTGGCACGTGGAATTCTTTATAAGCAGCTTCTTCCTATTTCTACTCCCTTCCCCTTTTAGAACCTTAATTTCATGTTAGAGCTGGATGAGCCCTGAGAGAATGAGATGAGGAACTTGGGGCTGACGGTCCCTCAGCTGGTTAATGGCAGGGCAGGGTCAACGTGTCTTTTAGCTCCTGATACCATGTTTCTTTTCTCTCGAGTCTCATGGGTAGATCTCTATCTGCTATACCCAGCCTCCCAGGATTAAGAGTCCATTAATTTAGGCATGCATTGATTTAATCTTTGTGGGATTCCGCTCCTCACCCCAACTGATATTTTTAAGAGTTAGAATGCTCAGTATACTTCTAAAATGCCACCTAATAGGGTTGCTTTTCTCATTTTGAAAGAACTTTGAGCACAGTGCACTGTATCATGAACACTCCCACAGAAAATGGAAACTCACCTTGTGAAGAGGTAAGCTGTCCATGGACTCTGTATATTCCTTTCCTCAGCAGGGGAAGAGTCTGTATGTCAGCCGCCTGGCCTTCCTCTGGGGCTTGGTTTTTAATCTCCAGGGAGGCGAGGCCGACAAAATGTCATCTCTCCTCCTGCTAAGGAAAGAAGCTGTGAAATAGATCTTCATTGCGTACGTGCTCCGCGTTGCTCAGCACCAGCTGTGTCCATAACGCCATGGTGAATTTAAAATACTACTCCATCAGAATAGTTTTTAAAAGGGACTCTGATGCTCATAAGTACCCCTAATAGACATTGTGAAATTACACCAATTTTTACCTTTAATTGGATTTATTCCTCTGAGAAAACTGAAGTTTATGATGTCTGCCCAAATACTGCCTGTTACTGATGTGGGTTTTTCTGCTACAAGTTCTAGGAGTTCCTTAATTCAAAGAGGGGCAGAGAAAAGAGCTAACATACAGTCAACAGCTTTTAAGTATCGGGTGCTTTCGAGGTAGATATGTCTCATCTCAACCAAACCCTTCCTTACGAGAGCCTTGGAGGTTTAGACTCATTTTACATTTGAGTAACTTGATCAAGATTGTATCCTAAGACATTTTGAAAAAGGTTTTTTTGATCATCTGTTTGCCAACCTCAGAACTGGCCATCTTGTTGTAACTAAACTGGAAATAGAGAAAATAATATGTAGTTGAGGATTTTTGTAAGAGCACTTTGGTAAATGTTGCAAAAGAGACCAAGCAATGTGTTCCAATTGGGAAGACCAGGTCGAGAGAATGAAAGGAGGAAAATTGCCAATAAATGGGTGAACATCAGCACTAGTGACAGTGAAGAGGTCTCTGAAGTCCTGGGCTCTTCTGCTTTGGAAGGTGGATTTTGAAAGACATCTTTGGTCATATTACTGTGAGGCTCATTTGTTTCCTCCTCTCCCTGGTGTTCCTTTCCTCCTTCCCTTTATTCAGTACCTTCTTGTGGCAAATAAGTTCCTAAATTAGATTTCCTGTTACCTTCCAACCTGAAAGGCAGAGGCACAGACAGTCCCCTCCTGGCAACTGTGTCTAGTATCTCCCCTTCCAGAGATTTGCCCTGTGGCGGCTTCAGTCCATTATCATCACTCCTGTTGCCCATATTGGCAGCTCTGCAAGACCTAGGAGGAAAAAGCAGATCTGCAGATATGCAAACCTCAAAATCAAGACTTAATGAAATCACTCCTCTGCTTGCCCTTGCCTTTTACTGAGTCCTGTTCCAGCAGGGATGGAAAGAGAGCATTGGTCATGCTGTCAAAAGCAGATCAGATTTCTCCGCTGCTATTTCTTCTTTTCTTAACTAAAACCAAAACACCTCACACAACAGTCAGACCAAAAAAAAAAAAAAAAAAAGAAAAAGAAAAAGAAAAAGAAATGACACTGGGTGAGAGTGAAGGTAGTTTGTACTGTTTTCATAGTTCATGTGTTCAATCATATTTGTCTCAGTAAATATGATTGGAAGCGGTACTTCTTCTTTCCCCCACCTCTGCCATAAGATTTATAGATGAAGATAAAAATGCACTGGTCCTCCAAGAAAGAGCTTCTGCTCTGCCCATATCCCATCTTCCTGCCCTCTTCCTTGCTCCTGTTCCCTCTCTCCCTCTCTCCGCCTTCTCCTTCAATTCAGGGCTTAGAGAAATCTTTCACTCTTCTTTTGACAGATGTCAGACAGACAGTATGAGCTCATTTAAGCTGAACTGTCTGGGGGAAAGTAAATTTGTCGAGGAGGACAGCAATTTGGATGACAAGGGCCAGGACACACCAGATGGCAAGACTGGAGGAACCCTTATTAGGCTCCCAGCTCACGTTCCAGGTGGCTTCTCTGTCTGTCTCCCCTATTCTTATTTGTTCACGGTTGACCCAAATGGAAACCTTGAAATACAAATGAAGTTCTTCTTGGAAGCTGGCAAGAGAAGGAGTTGATAGTGACTCAGCCTAGCAAGCCTACCTCGCCCCATTATCTACACTTCTCATTACTGATGCTTCCCAGACCTGTTTGAGCACGTATTTGAAGGAGGCGCAATTCTGAGCCCCGCTAATTGTTTAATAAACAGGTCTGTTATCTAAGCTGCCAAAATTTTGACATTTTGGACCATCCCCAACCCTGGCTACATTTGGCACTTCTTGCCAAGATATGAACAGAAGTGTTCTTAAATATTCTTCCCCCACTTGCCTCCCAGTCTGACAGATTTTTTTTGGCTCTCATTTTCCAGAAAGGGAACTTACGGCCATAAATGTCATGGGAAGGTATTTAGTGGAAGGTGAGATTTTTTTGGTCCATGTCAAACTTCTTAAAATTCAAGGCCAGGCTCCTTGTGGCAAGCTCTGATCTATGAATCATTACGTTCTTAACATACCCTGAGAACAGGAAGAGAGAGATCAGTCTTTATAGACACAGGCAGAATTTCTCCTCTGAACGCTGGTAATTCATGTGGCGTTTGCTGTTTGCTTATGTTTGCAGTGAAATTCCTTTCCTTAACCTTGCACTGTGCTGTAACTGGTCACTTAGCCAGATCTTTTTAGAGAGCAACACAAGTTGATGTTTTAAGTACACAAACAAAGCAGATGTTTTTAAGCTGGGCATCAATTTTTTTTTTTTTTTGTGGACAATATTTGGTTCACATGAGACTCTTATTTTTTCCAGCCTGTGAGCTTTGGCTCTGAATTTACGTGTTTTGGAGGTTTGATTTTGTTGCTAATTCAGTGAAGAAATTTACTAAAGGAAAAGGCTTATTATGAGTGAAGAAATAAAGTACCAAATAGTATAGACAACCCACACTTTTCTTTATTATTTAATTTTGTACTAAATAATACATGTACTTGGTATTAGAAATCCTATAGTTGGAGCAAAGCCAGTTGATGGCCACTTCATATTTATCTGGAGGTTGAAGTTTCATTAACAACTTACAATGAAAATCAGAGAAAGAGGCCTCTGAGCAACCCCATATATCTGTCACAACCCCTGTGTGGCAAGATAGTATGTTGTACTTCTGCTCTTCTCTCCAAGAGCTTTTGGGACTTCGGCACATTATTATATGATTAAAGACTTTATTTTTTTAAGAGCCATTTTAGGTTTACAACAAAATTGAGAGGGAGGTACAGAGATTCCCCGTATACCCACTGCCCCCATTTATGCATAACCTCCCCTATGAACAACATTATTCCCCAGAATGGTAAAAATTTTCACCCAGTGTTAACCTACGTTAAGGCATTGTTATCAATGGTATTTTGGTATTGTGCATTCTGTGGGTTTGGACAAATACACAGTGATGGGTATCCATCATTACAATATCATACAGAATATTTTCACTGCCCTAAAAATCCTCTGCACTCTGCCTGTTCATCTCTCCCTGCACCCCCCCCCCCCGACAAGCACTGATCTCTTTAGTAACTCCATAGCTTTGCCTTTTCCAAAATGTATGTAGTTGGAATCATCCACTATATAGCCTTTTCAGATTGGCTTCTTTCTTTTAGAAATACGCACTTAAGTTTCCCCCAGGTCTTTTCATGGCTTGCTAGCTTATCCCTTTTTAGTGTTAAGTAGTATTTCATTGTCTGGATGTCCCGTAGTTTGTTTATCCATTCACCTATTGAAAGACATCTTGGTTACTTCCAAGTTTTGGCAGTTATGAATAAAGCTGCTATAAACATCTTCTGTAGGTTTTGTGTGGATGTAAGTTTTCAGCACTTTGGGGTAAATACCTAGGAGCATGACTGCTGGGTTGTGGGGTAAGAATATATTTAGTTTTGTAAGAAACTACCAAAATGCCTTCCAGAATGGTCATACCATTTGGCATTCCTATCCTTGTCAACATTCGATGTTTTCAGTGTTTTAGATTTTGGCCATTCTTATAGGTTTGTAGTGGTATCTTGTTTTAATTTTCATTTCCCTGATAACATATGGTGAGGAGCATCTTTTCATATATTTCTATGCCATCTGTATATCTGAAGTGTCTGTTAAAGTCTTTGGCCCAGTTTTAAATCAAGTTGTTTGTTTATTTTATTGCTGAATGTTAGAAATTCTTTGTATATTTTGGATAACAGTCCTTCATCAGATGTGTCTTTTTCTACCAGTCTGTGTCTTGCCTTCTAATTCTTTTGATGTTATCTTTCACAGGGCAAAATTTTTAATTTTAATGAAGTCAAGTTTTTATTTCTTTCATGGCTTATGTCTTTGGTGTTGTATCTGAAAAGCATCACTATAATGAAAGACATGTAGGATTTCTCCTGTGTTAGATCTAGGAATTTTATAGCTTTGCATTTTGTATGTAAGTCTTTGGTTCATTTTGAGTTAATTTTTGTGAAGAGTATAAGGTCTGTGTCTAGATTCACTGTTTTGCATGTGGATGTCCAGTTGTTCTAGGTCCTTTTGTTGAAGAGACTGTCTTTACTCCACTGCATTGCCTTTGCTCCTTTGTCAAAGATCAGTTGAGTATATTTATGTAAGGCTATTTCTGGGCTCTCTATTGTTCCATTGGTCCACTTGTCTGTTCTTTCACTAATACCACACTGTTTGATTACTGAGCTTTGCAGTATGTCTCGAAGTTGGGTAGCGTCAATCGTTCAACTTTGTTCTCCTTCAATATTGTATTGGCTATTCTTAGCACTTTATTTTTGGCAAGTTTAGATTTCTGGGTTTTAAGGACATACCAGATTAGCAGACATAGGAATGAAGAGGACATTTTTGACATTGAGGGAAGAGACAGGAGAACTGAAGTGTAGCCACAAAGCTGGACTGCCATACCTACCATGGTGGAGATTCATAAGGACAACATTGAGTCACCCAGAAAAGTTGTATTGTGTTTTCTTTTTAAGAAACAGGTTAGGGGAACTGAAGACCTGGTAAAAGTGTTGTAACAGGGAGGAAAGAAGGGAGAAGGATCAGGTTTTTCCAGAGGAACAGAACTCTAGTAGGATCAATCAATTGATCGATTGATCGATTGATCTATCTATCGATCTATCTATCTGGCATCTATCTAACCTTATTTAGTATGAGAGATTGGCTCATGCAATTGTGGAGGCTGATAAGACCCCAGTCTGCAAGCTGAAGACCCAGGAGAGCTGACGGTATAGTTCTACTGAGTCCAAAAGACTGAGAACCAGGAGAGCCAATGACATAGTTCCAACCTAAAGGTTGGCAGGCTCGAGACACGCGAGGCTGAAAGCAGGAGAAAATTGATGTCTCAGTTCAAAGGCAGTCAGATAAGAGGAATTCTCTCTCACCTCGGGAGAGTCAGACTTTTTATTTCATTAAAGCCTTCAACTGATTGGGTGAAACCCACTCAGATTAATCTTATCCGGAAACACTCTCACAGAAATACCCAGAATGATGTTTGACAAACTATCCAGCAGTTCATGGGCCAGTCAAGTTGACACATAAAGTTAATCACCTCAACCATCTTTCCCATCAGTCACAGTAAGATATCTTCCTGTCTCTAGACATCAGGTAGCTGCTGAGAAGGTCCAGGAACAGGGGACTGATGGCTCATGTCATGGGCCCAGGGATCCAGGGCAAAGTCAATAAACCCAGCTCTGATAGGAGAAGGCTTGGTTCTGGGAGTTAGGTAGATTAACTTCTAAATTATGTCATTCATTCATTCATTATTTTTTCATTTCAACTTCAATTCATATATAACTTCCTCAGGGAGCTGTCCCTAGACGCTGTCTAAAGTAGTCCTTTCAGCTGCTCTCATTTATTCATTCACAAAAATTTATTGAAGGCCTACCCTGGTAAAGGCATTGGGGATTCAACAATGACTGTGAGTAACAGAAAGGGCCCTGCCCTTGTGCATCTCAAACACTGATGGGGCCAGATGGAAACAACTGAACAAATAAAGAATGTAATTTCTGATAGTGTTAGATGTGGTAACAAATAAAATAGGGTAATCCAGTAGAGTGCTGACTTAGTCCAGTGGTGATCACACTCGCTATACTGGCCAGGAAAGACCTTTCTAGAAGATCACATTCAGATCACATTGGATCTGAATGATAAGAAGAAACGATCCATTTGGAGACTTAGGGGAAGAGACTCATGGGCAGAGGTAACAACTTGTGTAACAGAGCAGCAGGGAGTCTCTTCTGGCCTGTTCTAGGCACCGAGCAAGACCTGATGTGCCTGGAGCAAGGTGGCGAGGGGTAGGAAGTGGCTGGCAGAGAGGCTGGGGCCACATCTTCATGAAGGATCATACAGGCCTTGGTTCGGAGCTTGCATTTTACCCTAATGGAAATGGATTTTAAGTAGAAGAGTGATACAGTCTGATTGATGCTTTAGGAAATCACTGACCTCTGGGTAGGACATAGATTACAGGGAGCAGGAATGGCAGTTAGAAGACCAGATGTTTAGGAGGCTGTTGCAAGGGTCCAGGAGAGAGATTCTGATACTGGGATTATGGAAGTAGCAGTGGAGGTGGTAGACGTGGTCAGATTTGGCTGTCTAGTAGGCAGAGCCTTCAGGACGTGCTGATGGATTGGATGTGGGAAGTGAGGAAAATAAAAGATTCAATGGTGACTGCTAGGTTTTGTTTTCCCAATGGCACTTATTTTTATTTGACATTATCTTGCTTATTTATTTGTATACTTCTTTGCTGTTTGCCTCTTCCCCTCAGACTACAGGTACAGTGAGAGAAGGAACCTTGTTATCTTATCTGACACTAAGAACTGCCTTACCCTCAGGACCTAAAACAGTGCTCGTTGCCTTGAATGTGTGAATATATAAATTTTGATGGAATGTTATGTACGGGCCAGGCCTGTCCTAAGGCTGAACATAGAGGAGAACAAGATGGAAACGAACTCTACAGACATGCAGCCTACATTGTGGTGTAGGAGATGGATAATAAGCATGTAAACCAAGTGGTTTCATGTTTTGATAAGTGCTGTGTTGAGAAAAAGGATAAATAATGTGGTGAAGGAACCATCTCTTCTTTAGTTTTTCTGTTTTTCTACACGTGTTCACTAAATCGTAACTTGCATGAAAGCAAGGTCTGGGTCTCACACAGCATAGTGCAGAGCGGCTAATGCATACCCAGGAAACACAAATGGGCTGGTCATGCCTGGAAGCCATGCTCGGTTCCTGGTGTGCCTGTTTTCTCATCTGTGCAACGTGGCCAGCTAAGGAGAGTGGCCAAGCCTCTCCTCTCTCATGTAGGTCGTGCCTAGACCCATGGGCCTCTGCCTGGACAGGCCTGTGATTTAACTGCTCCCCTGGCTTTGGCTGTTACTAGGCACAGGCAGCCCACCTATGGACGTGCCCAGCCACACACAGCCTTGCGGCAAATTTAGCAGAAGATAGTGGTCAGGGTCAGTAGGCAAGAATTAAATCTGTAAGGGGAATAAACTTGGGCCAGTAAACGTGGAGTGCCAGAAAGCAGCGCCCAGAGGGATCTGAGGAGCATCTGCATCTGCATGTTTATTAAAAAACAAAGAGAACAAACACCTCCTCCTCGAGTGTATTTAGGCATCCTCTAATGAAGTCATTTCCTCCATGGCATCTGCTTTGAACAGAAGATTTTCAAAAGAGCTTTGTTTGCCCTTAAGCAATCTTCTCCTTAGATAAGGATGCACAATCAGGGAAATTTTCACTGGGTCCTTGGTCAGCTATCAAAATGAAAAATGAAAAATCTTCCCTAAGAGGAGTAAGTGTGGGATTCTTTGGTAGCACCGAATTTTTCAGCTGTCCATTTACAAGCTACCATATACCTTTTAACCAGAACATACTTTTTGGTTGTCAGGTAGTGAATAAATATTTGTACATGCTTCCTGTATACTGGTCCTGCACTGGGAACTGTTCCTCAAGCTTTGTCTCCTAATTACGTTTCTTGTCCCTGTGTTCCCTGTAACTCAAGATCACTGACCCATTTAGGGCCTTTAGGAGGAAAGGGAAAGCAAGGCTGGTTGGAAAGCAGACGGGGAAGAGATGAGTCATGGCAATGCTTATGCTGTCGCAGTGTGAACTTAGCACAGTGCTAAGCAGACGGCAGATACTCAACTCATAATGCAAAACTGGTGGTTTCAATGAATTTTGCCCTGCAGAGTGAATCTCTGTTTTCTTGCTCAGCACTGCGGTCAGAGGTCTCTTCATTTTGGTTTAGATCATACACAAGTGTAGAGCACCGACCATGTGTGGACTCTGTTGGACATGAGTCAGGGTACTGAGATCCACCTGACATAGTGTCTGCTCTCTGGGGCCTCAGCTTTGAGTGCAGAAACAATGTGTACGTGAACACTGTATCTCAAGGAAGAATGAAGTTACATTAATAAGAGAACTATGAAGTCTTGTGGGAACAGAGGGGAGGGAGATATTAATACTTCTTGGGGGAACCCAGGCCTTACTAGGAGCTCTTCTGTACACTTTCCCCCAGATTCTAATTTTGAGAGTTCCTCTTGGATGATTAGATTTTCCTAGTTTGTGGCAGGCTTCGTCAAGACTGGTACACGTGTCTACAATCGCTTTTATCAGATAATCTTCTACCCACTTTGAGTTTACCCTTTGTTTCCAGTTCCTTGCTTAGCTTCTGAGTTATTTGCAAAGTAATGTCAAATGTCCAGAATGTTACTCTTTTTTTCTATCCAAAGGAAAGTCACTAATGTGAAATTGTATTAATAAAATAAGTATGACTGAAATCTCCACTGCTAGGGTACTGAATAAAAAGAGACTCCCGCTCTTCCTGCTCCTTCTACCAGCTTCTTTCCTTCTAGCCTATCAGGACCCGTAGATTGCTGGCTCATTTCTTTTCCAGCTGTTGTAAATAGGTAGTTTCATGTTTAGAAATCGTTTTATATCAGTGCATATATCACTACTTCACTGCTTTTAGTTTTGTTTCTTTCCCTCCTGATTGTCATTTATGTTTTTCTAACTCTTTATATGTCTAATAATTTTTGTTTGAATGCCAGACATTTTTTTTAAAAGCTACAGAGGCTTCATAGGTTTAATTTTCCTCTTTACGGCAGAGCAAGTTGAGGGACTAATCTTAATCCAACCACCGACTTCTTCCGTTTCTCCCTGTTTCTAAGCATGGCTCCCCAAGGCTTTCAGTCCAAAGCCAGTAGATCTTTGGATTTTGAGCACTGAGAGAATAAAGAATTTCTGGTGTGCTTTTGAGATATTTTGGCTCAACTCTTTACTTTTACGGCCTGTGCAACTTCAGAATTTGACAAATAACTTGGGGAGGAGACCAACTCTGTGGTCAAGGCCCCTCACACCTCCAGTTTCGCCACTGAAGTCTGAATGGCTGCAAGAAGATCTGCTGGTTTCTGTCCCAGCAGCCGTCCTTTGCCTGTCCTGAGTTTGTCCTCTAGATCCTCCAGAGTGAGCCAGCTCAGGAGTGGCAAATGTCCCCCCCTGGGTAGCTGCTTATGACTTATGTCACTTATGAAATCTTTAATTTCTGGAATTTTACTTTTTCCATCCTCCTTGCTCCAGTAACACTCTGATATCTTTAAACATACGATTTTGTGATTCATTTTCTTATTGTTTTTAGTGGGAAGGTTGGCCTGTTATAAACAACTCATTGTACCCAGAAGGAGAACTTCTCTCTCCTTGTTTTTAATACTTGCAGGTTTTTTTCTTTGCATGGTGTACTATCTCTGTAGTTTATTTAGCCATCTCCCTGTTTATAGACATGCTGATTATTTCCAGTTTTTCATTGTTACACTCACAATTAAAGCGTATACATCTTCATGTACTTATTTATGTATACCAATTACTAATACCTAGACTTTCTGGATTGAAAAATATCGATTTTTCATTTTAATAGAGATTGCCAAATTGTTCTCCAAGACAGTTTAAATTTGATTCTCTGGCTTCCTTTCAACTAGATCAATACTTTTTAGGGCTGCATTTGGTGTAGCACCAGAACAGTTCTATCCGAAACATGAGAAATCTATTAACTCTTTCAGAGACACTGAGCATGCTGAGGGCTTACCTCTGTTGTCCCTGCCACTCCAACTACGATGTCTCCTGAGGGCACATTAGATACTTTTACAGTGTGTTAAACGATCATGTGGTTGATTTCAGTCGTTCAACATATTCTCCAAGACACCAAGGGAGTGGTGTCAGCACTGAGGAGACAGTCATTAGGAAGAACACAAATCACCAAGAATCGCATAGTTCCAATACAAGCAATTTCCCAGTTGAAAAGCTAAGTTATTATTGCACTGAGAGGATACTGGCCACTGCTTCAAAGCTGCGGGGCTTGCTCTATGTTCGTATCAGTGATTTTTTCACGTGCTTCCTATAAAATCAATCCTTTGGATGGTGCACTCAGTGTATTTGAATACCTTTTCAGATTCCCTCATGCTCCTTGACCCAGTAGCAGCTCCTTTTCTGGTCACAGGGAGTGGGGAGGTCGCTTTTTCTGGGCATTTGTTGGTACTGAGCAGTGGAAAGGTTGGTGCCAGTAAACATGGGGCGTACAAATGTATCCAGCCTGTGGGGGCCCTTCCAGTCCACAGGGTAGATCTGCTGGGATGGTTACCTAGGGTCTACTTTTCCTCCCGGGTAGAATCAAGGTCTTGGCTGAACAGGTAGGAGGTAGAGAAAAGTCTCATGGCTCTGGGCATTTAACCTAAAGTTCTAAAGGAAAATTCCTCATTCCTTTTTCCCTTTGTAGCAGCTCAGCTGTAGGCAGCACTCCTAGACTCCCTGTTGTCCTGAAATAAGAAGCTATCATGCTTGTTTTCAAAAATAGTAAATGGATTTTTCAGTGTGAGCTTCCTGGTAATAAATGCTGGTTTATTTTGAATTTAAGAAGTTTGAATTTTGATTTAGTGCCACTACAATGACATTTAGTGATGCCATTTTAATTCTTTGGAATACAGTGGGGAAGGGGTCAGAAATAAAGCAGTCTCTTTTCTGGACTTATTCATTTATTCATTCATTAAGCAGCTATTAAATTCCTACTAAGCAGTAGACATGGCGCTTTGCATTAGTGATCGACAAATGAATAAGGCTGTAACACTTTTGTTGGTGCTGGGTCATAAAAATTATCTAGATTGAATTCTAAGCCAGCAAGAGCATTTTAGAATATAGAAAATAGACACCAAACAAAAATACCCCATTTAGGAGCAAAATTGTACAGCCAGTTGTCTAAGAAAGTGCTCAGCTTTTTACTGGTAATTTAGAGTCTTATGACTAACATTAAGGAGGAAATTGGGAAGAACAATGAAAGAGGCAAGAAGTTAATGGAATGGGGACAGAGCTGAGAGGACAAAATTTGAACAGAGGGAGGAAAAGCACCAAGGATTGAGGAAGGTTGCTTAGGTCACTAAGCCGACAAGAACTCCTATTTCCCGGTCAGTACATTGTGATCCTGAAGACATAAGGACATGACGAGGATATCACTGGGGTGTGATGAGTTCTTCACATTCATTCTCACTTCCCTTTACTAATTCTGGCATCAATGGTGTTGCAGAGAACATGCTCAACAGTGTACGGAGATACATCTTAAGCAGGTGTGCTTATGCTTAAGAAAATTTGATGTTTGAATTCAGATTTATTTACTCTAGAGAAAATGGATGGTTACCCAGAATGCCTGGCACCCAGTGCTACCCACACTGGGGATATACATGACATCTTGGTCCAGCACTCTGAGTCTAAGAAGCCATAAGGGAAGGCAGGCTGGCATGTAGCCAACCAGGCTATAAGATAAGACATGATTAAGACTTTAAAGGACAAAGAAAATATTGGGAGCCTTTAGGCAATAAGCACTTCAGGTGTTTGGGTAATTGGGTAGGAAGAAGGCAAAAAAAAAATCAGAAGTTTTCATGAAAGGGAGAGTTTTAACTCATTATGGAAGTTGGTTTAAATGTCAGTAAGTGGTAGATCTCAACAGGGATGGAGGACACAGACATTATGGTTGAAGTAACAGCAGAACAAAGCCATAAAGAAAGAGAGCTTGTATCATGACTGTTGTGTGATGGGGTGAGAAGCAGAGATGGAGGATGCAGAGAAACAATGTACTCGGGTCACACAGATAAATTTCTTCAAATCCCTCTGCTCATAATTACGGGACTATGCTCATGTTACTTAACCTTTCTGAATCTCAGCTTCTTCATCTTTAAAATGGGGACAGTAATAATGATTTGGCAGTTTTTGAGTGTTTGATTTTGTATGTGTGTGTGAAGATTGGTCATAATCTGTATGAACTCTTTGGCTCTCCATAGATGGAAAATAGGCTGTCTCACTTTTGGGTCATGGTATCAGATAAGACCAGAAAAGTAGTCTGTGATCAAATTTTGGTTGGTCTTAAGGAGGTAGTTTAGGAATATGGACTTTAATTTACATATAGACATTGGAGAGCCATCGAAAACTTGGCTAGGGAGTGATGCAATTGACATTTAGAATTGGAAATTTTGTTCCTATAGCAGTGTTGATGCCAGATTCATTGTCGAGATAAAATGTGAAAGTTTAGAATTGGTTATGGAGAATGGTGTCAGACACTACTAGTCACATCTGAGTAGCTATTCTTTCCCCTTTCAATTTTTAGCTGTGAATATGGCCATCTAAAAATAAGACTTTCTTTCCCAACCTTCCTTGCGGCTAGATGTGGCTGTGACTGTGTTCTGGTCAGAAGCATCACGCAGTAGAATTCCTGAAAGAGAGACGGCACACGTTTTTTTTCTTCCGTCGCGCCTTCTATTCTGCTACTTAGGTAATCTTCCATCTTGGTAGGTCTAGCTGCTCATTTGGATCCTAGGAATATTCGAGTGGTGAACTGGAAGGAGCCTGAGTCCCAGAAGACTTCTTGGAACACAATTGTCTTTTCAGCCCTAGACTAAATTCCACCAGACTTCCACAGGAGAGAAGATTAAACTACCTTATTGAAGCCACTGAGATTTTGAGATTTTGTTACTTGCAATAGAATCTAATCCTAGCCAATTCATAGAGGGAGGGAAAAATAAATAGGAGTTTAGTTTCTAGGATTTCAAGCCAATGGCAGTTATAGGAATATAAAGGAAGCATGTTTGGAGCAAGGGAAGGATGATACTTTTGGTTTGGGGTCCAATCCAGATGGGGATGTCAGATGATTGGGAACCCATGTTAGGAGCCTGGAAGAGTGGTCAGAGTTGGAGATACAGCCTTGAAGTGGGAAGCAGGCCCCTAAATAGTTCTGGTAATTGAATACATGGAAGGGTATGAAGTTTCCAAGGGAGAAGAGTGTAGAAAGAGTGGAAAATGGGTGCAAAAAACTGAAGGTTGACACTGGACAAGCTCTCTGTTCATGGGGACTGGGGAAGGCAAACTCTGTTGCCTCTGTGATCGGGAAGTTAGGTAGGAGGAGATGCATATTGATGGTTGACAGTTAAAAGGAAGAAGAACTGAGACTCAATCAGAGAAGTTTATTTATTTTGCATGTGGCAGAAAATGTGGGAGACAAAAGAGAATTCCCAAGTTCCTCATAGTCGAGAATGTACTGATTATATATGTTTATTTGTTAATGAATAAAATGCTATTTTGTGGGATGTGGCAGGAGGACTTTCATTCCAGCCCATAGAGTTGTTTTCTGCTTTTAATGCTTGGTGGCAGCTTTGTTAGGCTCTTCTCAGGTGAGCAGCTACATACCAAAGTGTATCAGGGACAGAACTGCCGAGGTATTCCATGGAGGCTGGATGGTCTTGGCTGGAAAGTTACTTAATGGCTTATAAAGTTGTGAGCAGATGATCGTGCTGCTTAAGCAACAAACCGTGGACCCTGAGAACTTATGGATGCTTTTGGTGTTGGCACTGAGTAGAATTAATAACAAATTGTATTTTACACATTATGGTGGTATGCACAATTATTACTGGTCTTCATAATAACAGGCCATATGGGAACTGGCTGTAACTGGTAATAGCCAGTATTACTTTTGCCTGGACATACACCAGACATTCGTGAGGATAGCTGTAAGAAAGCTAATACTGGGAATGTGAGGGGAACGATGGCTTCCTTCCAAAAGGAAGAGTTGGAGGAGGTGGGCCCCTTACCCCTCCTGCTTCTTAACCAGCCTGTTCTGGACCTGGATGCCTAGGGTGCCTTGCCCCCAGTCAAGCCGACCTAAGGACCTTGTGTGTCTACCTGCACCAGTCTCCTTCCTCCAGGGCCAGCCAGATTCTCTCAGTTGGAGAGGATGGAAGATATCACCATCTGGGGTTCCCTGATTTCCTGAAAGTTCTTTGAGACTTTATGTATGACTCCACCCAAAGCCTTTCTTCCTCTCAGCAGGAGAGATGGAGGCTGCAGGCCACAGCAACTTCAAAAATAATGATTGTCTGCACTCATCAGAACTCTAAAAGGCATGTCTGTGTGTGTCAAGGTTACAGGAATCCTGGGACAGGGTTTTGACAAGAAAGCTATGTGTTCCATGATTTCAAAGATGAAACAATGCAGAGTGATGGGCCATAGGAAACCCAGAGGGCTTGCAGACCGTGATAGCAAAACATGGCATTTGCTGCTCCATCACCCAAACCCAGAGGAGTGCCTCAATAGACATTTGTTAAATGGATTTGGGGTAAATATTCTTATTTCAGGAATATTGAAAACTGTGTCCAGATCTACCTGTCCTCTGTATTTTCAAACATAAGGAAATGAGCACCAGTAGCTAATTGGAGGAACAGGGTGAGGGCTGAGGCATAGCATGGGGAGAGCAGTGCGAGGCAGCACGTGTACCCCAGAAAACACTCATGGTGGGTATTGGCAAAATCTTGGTTCAAATTCTGGTTCCTTTAATTACCAGTTGTGTGATATTGGGCAAATTACTTAAACTTGAGCTGAAGTTTCTCTATTTTTTAAAAAATCTGCGTAACAATACCTATCCTATACGATTGTTGTGAAAAGTAAGTAAAATTTATGAGGACCTGCTTTTAGTAAATTCTAAGTGACGATGCAAGTGTTAGATGTTATTACTGATACTATAGCAACAGTAATAAGATACCAACAACTGGAGCATTGCCAGGGAGTAGGATCATAGAGGAAGGCATGAGTGCAGTGCTTGTGTGGAATGTATGGGCTTTGGGCCTCTGGATATGGAAAAAGGCAGGTGGCTCCAAAAAGCCGAGTAATAATCGTGGCTGCCACTTTACATTACAGTGGGCCGGGAATTCTGTATATGCTATTCTGAAGACGCACCAACACTCTGAGCTGGATATTACCTCCATTTTACAGATGAGAAATCTGAGGCTGAACCTACCTGTGAAAGCTATTCTAGGTCATACTGTTAGTTAGTGTCAAAGCTGGATTTGACCCTAATCACCGTAGTTCATAAGGTGACCCTCTCTCTCTAGGAGTCAACATAGAATCAACAGTTCCCTGCATGATGGCTGAGCTCTATCCAGTTTGAATGTTTCAGAAGGCTAGCTCTCTCACTCAGCAAGACTCTGTGAGTCTGTCTGGAATAAAGAGGCAGGTGTTGAAAGTCAGCCACCATGTCAAGCTAGCTTTGTCTCGGGGGAAAGGAACAGAGAAGGAGGTCCTGCTAGGTCTGACTTAGCTCTGAGCACACACAGATGATGTGCTGAGATACCCAGGTATCCCTTTCCTTAACAAGTGCACATGAGAGGCCCAGCAGGACCCTTCCTAGCGTCTGTGGTCGATATGCTGCCGGGTGGAAGGTGGCCATTTATTGAATTCCTATTCCACTCAACTTCAGTTCATTTGACTTGGGAGGGGTTACAACATGTACTTGCCTCTTAAGCCGAGCTTTCTCTAGAGCTGCTGTGTGACTGATTCTTTGTTGGACTTAGTTAGAGATTCAGATAATACTGATTTTAAATAGACTCATGGGATTTGAGAACAGTTAGAGAGAGTACAGATGAGAGGTTAAGTTTTTCCTAAACTCAAACTAGCAGTATTAAACTCATCATCCCCTAGTATGGGACATAATCATGGATATAATAATGTATATTTTTCATTCATTCATCCATCAAACATTTATTAAAAGCCTGCTGTGCATTAGGGTGCATACTGATTGCTAGACATGCAGAGATAAGTATATAGACAATGCCTGTCCTAGAGAGTGAAGTGGAGAGCCTGAAGGTGGCATTCAGGTTAATCTGGGAAACAAATGCTCAACAAACTTTTGCAAAAATGTGAATTTTTTTTTCCTTAGAGGACAGAAATTGCATTTGTTTTGTTTATCAATATAGTCTATCTCCATTGCCTTAGCGAAGAATTTGGCTCAGCTGGCTTAGCAAAGAATTTGGCCCAAGATGTTTTGTGAAGTGACTTAATATTTCTAAGATTGTATTATTATAATATAACATATTATATTATTAATATTTCTAATTATGTGATTAATTGGTCAGAATGAGTTAATTTGAACTATGAGTTTTTTTTACTCTCTTTAGTGAGCTAGAAATTTTTGGTTGCCAAAGTCAATCTGGTAGCCAAATGTTTAAATTCTGGTAATTAATGATTATGCTTAGTCACAGGGTTGATGAATGATTTATTTTTAATAAAAGCAGAAAGCTCATGACAAGCTCAGCAAATCTGTTGGCAATTTTAAGGAATTACACCAGGTTGCTTAGGAAAATTTTCCAGCAAATGAGACATATTAGATTATATAATAATTTTGCAAGACAACTAGGAAAATAACTTTAAAAATTATTTAAATTTTTTTCTCTTTTGCTATTTAACAGCAGAAATTACATGAGAAGGGGGTAGATTATAGGAAATTGATTAGATATTTGATGACTTTTTTAAATGATTCAAAAGAGTAATAGATGTTAATTTCTCACACAAGTTTAATCATAGTTCTAAAAGTAGAAATAATAGTTTCCATTTGATTCCTGTTTTTTTTAGAGTTGACTTTTCATTTATTTTTGGATGATTTTAGTTACCTCTGCCTTTTAAAATTAAAACTATAAATTGAAGGCTGAATACCTCAACACAGTGTTTATGAAATGGATTAAATCATATGGAATGTTCCAGTGCAATCTGAAACCACCGCAAGTACCAGAGGTTTGATGTTTGAAAGTGTTGTAATCAGTGATGGATTTGGAATTATTGCCAGCTGATTCCTGAATCTTTAGGCCTAGGCCTTAGGAACATTATCCAGATGTTTATAAAATGCCATTTTACTAATGTCCTGTTTATACTTTGACTTTGTGGTTAAAAAAAATATACATTTGCCTACTTCAAAGTACCAGCTGAAAGTATTTTACATCAACTAAATATTATAGTCGAGCTGCTCTACAGCCCTTCACTCTTACCCTTCTGCCTTAAAGGGACTTATCCCTTATCATCACCTATTTTCTCCATGACGTATGACAAGAATGCCTGTTTTGTGGACTTCCGTGTGACTACTAAGTCCTTGGTAATGCTTCTTGTACCTCCCTAGCTCTTCTAGTTTCCCCCAAATGTATTCTCTCTTTGAAAGAAAGGTTTAATTTCACAATTTCTTAAGCCAGATTATTAATGGAAACTATGCAAAATGAATGGAGAGCACCCATTAATTCCTCAAAACTCAGCAGCAGAATCTAATCCTTTGAAAAATCTGTCTGCTTAACTCATCATTATTAATCAGTTTAAGACAACTTAGAAAGAAGAAGGAATATTGGGAGAAAGAAGTAGCAAGAAGAGGAGAATAAGGCAATATTGAAGCTGACATTTTATATTGAGGTTGGGAGTACAAAAACACTTTTACCTTTTCATCTATTTTTGAATCATATCTTGCTGCATAAATTTACATATATACTATTGATGTTAGATGTATGCACACCTTTGAAACATGTTTTAACCATTTTCTTGTGTCATTAAATATTTATCAAAATATGATGTTTAATGGCTGCAGAGGGTTTTTTTTTTTGATGACTTTACCATGCTTTATTTGTTTTTATTTTCTATCTTTTTCATGGTGCCCAGTCTCAGTCCCCTGGGGATTTGTATCTACCTTTTGTCTTCCCTGAGTCCCTCTTGGCTCATTATGGTGTTCATTAGTGCTGGTTACCAGATATTTCTGGCAGTTCATCTCATGCACATAAAATAGCACTGTACTTCCTGACCCACTGAGTTCTGGGGGCCCATGTGACTTCATCTAGCCAATGAGATGTGAGGAGAGTATTCAGTTGTTGGCGAGAGGGATCTTGCAGGGTGCTTTTCTCTCTGCCACAATGACTGGCAGCATTCCAGAGAGTGACTGCCTCGTTAGCCTGGATCCCAGAGTGAGGGTGAGGCCACAGTGAGCCCTCAGACCTGGGCTGGATCAAGATAATATAAGCAGAAAATGAAACTGTCGTTTTGTGAGTTCTGGTCAAAGATGGCAACATAAAAGGCTTCTAAACTCATCTCCTCCCACATACACACCAAATCAGCAACTACACATGGAGCAATTACCTCTGAAAGAAATCCCCAAATCCCAAAACTAGCTCAGTGACACCTACATATCAGACAAACAAGAAAATATCCACACTGAAAGAGCCAGGAAAGAGTGAGATAAACTCTCGCTATAAAACCCAACCATGGCACAGTGATATGCAATCTGGAGGGACGTCACAACTACAGGCTTCTTCCTGAGAGCAAAGCGTTTGGACCCAACATGTAGTGCCTCCAATTTTTAAGACGTCCACTTGAGGTGCAGGCCTCCAGAACACCTAGAACTGAAAGCCAATGTGGCTTGCATCCACAAGACCCCAAAACTGTTCTTAACAGGCTTGTGAGGACTCACTATGGCTATCCAGCTTAAGCTTAGCGCAGAAGGAGCAGACATATTCCTGTTTCCCAGTATTTCCCTGAAAGAGTCCTATTTGCATACTTTTAATGCTCTTGCCTGAGAGTCAGGCTTCTAACTTAACACACATCTAGGGGCTAACTGCAGCCCTCCCTGGAAACTGGGGAGATGAGTGGATGCCACCTCCATGTTCTCCATCTGGCCTGCTCCAGGTTGCCAGTGTCTCCCTGGAAGGAGCTTGTGCACGTCTGGCACCTTGGCAGCAGCTGTTGCCCGAAGAACACATCCCTTGGTTGCCTTGCTCTGGTGTCCAGTGGGGCTTGTTTTTGCCAGTCCCAAAGAATTGTAGCAAACAAATAAACAGTTCTTAACCAGTGATCCACCAGGACCCAATGCAGAGAGAGCAGTCAGAAACACTCATCTACCAGTTTTCCCCTGGGAGAAAAAAGCCTGTTTGCATACTTTAACAGCTACTGCGTGAGGGTCTGAATTTTAATCAGCCTGCATCCAGGTGATGACTGAGATCCTCCCTTTGGGACACTGTAAAGTCTTGGCACATACTTAACTTCTGGGAGCCACTATGAACAAAGGTGGCAATTTGGACTTTTTTTTTTTAAACAAAGATTTGAGTAACAATCAAGAGCTCAGGCTGGTCTAAATGATAAGGTTCATCTCCTACATGAGACCACTCCCTCAAGATTGGGAAAGGTGGTTTTATATGATGTGCAGACACCTACAATGAGAGCCAAGTAAAATGAAGAAACAGAGGAACAAAATAAACATTGTTGTTCCAAATAAAAGAACAAGTTAACACCAGAAACAGACCTCAGTGAAATGGAGGTAAGTGATACACCTAATAAGGAGCTGAAAGCAATGGTCATGAAGATGCTTACTGGGGTCTGGAGAACAATGCATGAGTAAGGTGAGATTTTCAACAAAGAGATAGAAAATATAACAAAATAACAAACAGAAATCACAGAGCTGAAGGATGCAATAACGGCACTAAACATTTCTAAGAGGGGTTCAGTAGCACACAAGGTCAAGCAGAAAAAAGGATCAGTGAACCTGAAGACAGCTCAGTGGAATTTATCCACTCAGAGCAACAAATGAAAAAGAGTGATGATAGCTTAAAGGACTTATGGGACATTATCCAGAGGACCAATATTTGCATTATAGTGGTTCCAGAAAGAGAGGAAAGAGAGAAGAGGGCAGAAAGCTTATTTAAACAAATAATGGCTGAAAACTTCCCTAACCTGGGGAAAGAAGCAGACATCCAGATCTCGCAATCCCAGAGAGCTGCTCTGTAGAAGAAGACTGTAAAGACACCCACACTGGGACACATTATAATTACAGTGTCAAAAGTTAAAGACAAAAAATCTTAAAGGAAGCAGGAGAAAAACAGCTTGTTAGGTACAAGGGAAGCCCCAATAAGACTAAAGGCAAATTTTTCAGCAGAAACTTTTCAGGCTGGAAAGGAATAGCATAATATATTCAAAATTTGATAGGAGAAACCTGTCAACCAGGACTATTCTACCCAGCAAGGTTGTCCTTCAGAACTGAAGGAGAACCTACACTGAAATTGAACACCATAATATATACCACAATTTTATTATTACTAAGCTTTTGAGTTGTCATTTTAAAAAATAAATACTACTGAAATAAATCATTTAAAACAAATACACTAGGGTATATACATCTAATCCAGCATTATTGTGTAAATACCCTCTAAGTCTGAACACATATTCTAATATAGGTGCCACTGATGCAAATATTTCTGATACTTCTCTTTTGAAACTATTTTTAGAGCCAATTAATTAGCCACACATAAAGCAGTAGTTTCATTATTTTGTGACATTTATTCATTTTGTTTGTAATATTATTCCATAATATTTTGGCTATTTCAAAAAAAATCAAAATTTTAAATACCCCCAATCAGAAAGTTAAAATACCGAAAACACCAAAATTTCCCTCCATTTAGACCATTTGGATGGCTGCCAAGTGCTCTCAAGGCAATTTTAGAGGAAAGAGGTCCAAAAATGTTTAGAGCAATGGGCAATTACTGCAATGACTGTGCAGCTAGCCTCCCACAGTGACAGCTCTGGAGGAATAAGAGTCTTTTGTTACGTGAGTTGGAGTAAATTTGTTACTGTATCCATTAAGTCCATAACTCTGTAGTCACAATTTGCATGAAACTAATATTTCTCCAAACAAATGTCAGTTCGATGAGAACAAAGACTGATTCTTTCACAGCACATCTGTTACTGTCTGGTATGTATACTTGTGTATACTTGTGATAGACTCTCTGGAAATGAATACTCTGTTGAAAAGACACTTTTTCCATTGTCAAGGTCCTATCATTGAATGAACCCTTGCTTCCGTTGGAGATTTGAACTCTCCAACAGTCAGGACCAACAGTATCCCCATCACCTGGGAATTTGTCAGAAATGCATATGCCCTGGTCCCACTCTGCATCCACTGAATCAGAAATTCTGGATGTTGGGCCCAGCAATTTATGTTTTAACAAGTCCTCTATGTGATTCTAACACAGGTTCATGATCAATAAATAGTAATGTTGCCTGGGGAAAACTGAAAATAAAGTTCAGGGAGGTGATACTATGATGAGAGAAAGTTGGTGTCAGAGGCCACAAGTTAGTAAAATGCAATAATTGTTTTCTGAGCAAGTATTTTGGACCAAAAATTGTGCTGTAACTCTGGATACCCCAAAGCAAAAAAGATCATGTCTTTGTTCTCATGGAGCTGATTGTCTAGAAGAGATAAAATATATAATGGGTATAAAATATGTAAATAAATGCAACGACCTGTGATACTTTAATATAGAAGCATATGCAGTATATGCCCAGCGATAAGTACCATTTATAAGCCACATGCTATCAGTCAGGCCCAGTGCCAGGGCTTTCCATCACAACGTATGATCTCTTTCAGTCTGCCCATCAGAATGAATATAAAAGATGAAAAGCTGCTGTATGGCTTGGATAGGTTCCCTCAAATCTGGCAGAATACAGACTTGGTCTCAGAGTTCACTATTTCTCACCCAGAGCACTTGAGCTTTTCATGAACTCTGTGTTTGTCAGTTCGCTTCAGAAATGGGTATATGAGCACCTACTTCAGAACTGAGATGCAGGTTAAATAAGGTGATGTATAAAATTGCTCAGCCCTGTGTATGTCTTAATATTCAATAGGTAGGGATTATTGCTGTTGAGCAGTAATCATCATCATCAAAATTATCGTCGTTACCAGCATGGTGTGTGGTAATATAAGACTCCGTACAGTTTGAGAGGGTGGACTTGAGACAGACCGCCAGGGTTCTCAGCTTGGCAGCTTCCAGCTGTGAGACCATGGGCTCAGTATCTCAGTGTGTCAATATCCTCATCTGTGAAGTAGGGACAGTAAGAGTCCTTACTTCACAGGATGTAGTGACTGGTAAATGGAATAGTGCATGTGAAACACTCAGAATACTGCACCCCCTTAACAAATACTCAGAAACTGCTAGCTATTGTTACCATTTATTTCTTTGGAATGTTCCATGGACTGCTCTGCTAGAGAGCTTAACTTCTCTTTGTGGCATTTGTGACTTTGAGAGAAAAGTTTATGTTTTAGGGGTCCATGGAACAAGAATATCACCTCTCCTTAAGTCTGTAGGGTTCAAAGCTCCAGTGCTTATTTGAGTAAATGTCTGTTCATGGTGCCTAAAATAAGGGGGGCAGGGGGAGGCCGATACCAAAGCAAAGCTTTAAAAAAGGCCAAAGGGAGGAAAATTTTAAATCAAAGGGTAGGACATCCATTTTTATTTTATCAAAATGTATTATTTAAGCAAATTTACTAATAATGATGCACAGGTGCTGTTTGCAGTCATTATTTTCCTCCTTTGAAATGACTGAGCGCTGATTTCCTATCTGTGCCAGCAGTCTTTTCAGAATTAATTCTGCATCCCTCTATATCATTGTGGGGCAGAGATCTTATATGTGACTTTTCTAAAGATTCAAAGACTGAAAATACATACCTGTTGACTCAGAGGCTGAGAAGATGTACACAAAAGCCAATAAGCAGTTAAAACACTGCCAGATGTACAGGAAGAGTCCTTGAACACAAAATGCGATTGACATCAAGAAAACATTAGCTTTGTAATCCTGCCTAGATGGCACATCGATGGACCAGCACTGCAGCAAGATTCAGCTGCAAGCATTTCATGTAATTGATGGTGGAAGAAAAGAAAATTTCGACAGATATTTTTCTATTAATCTGCCACAGGTACTCAAATGCCAGTGACCTAGAATTTCAAGATTCAAATTGCTGCTGTGAAAGCTTCAGGCTTTGCTTCCAGGTTACTTTGCAGACTGTGGCACAGACTTCTAAGAATTTAATTCTGTTTATTGATGATGCTGCAGTTGATATGCTTTCAGTCTAACAGGATGACTCATTTCTCAAAGAATCAAGTACTCAATTTACATCACTCCAAATTCATATTCTATCTTTATCATGCACATACTTTTATTTAACTTAGCATTATTTTATCTACGTGTTTCTGTGTATTGCTTTTGGCCATTTCTTTATTATACAAGTCTTTCATTTTCCTGCTGCCTCTCCTGAAGTTCCTCTGCTGAACTGTTTCTAAATTTTCACATTTATACACAGAGATGCAGGGAACATCTGAGTATAAATTGGGTTGGGTTTTTTGTTTTTGTTTTTTGTATAATATTGCCAAGAAATTTGTTCTCCAAAGCAGAATAACTGAACAGAATAAGAATTTTTATAGTTCTTCCTACATGCTGGGAGATCACACTCTAGAAACATCGAACTAATTTACAGTACCCACAGGATGGGATATAGTTTCCCCCACAGTTTACACAATATTGGATTTCATTTTAATTTATGTATGTAATGCTTTTAAAAATACAAGTAACCTAAAATTTACCTTCTTAACCATTTTAAGTGTACAATTCAGTGGTATTAAATACACTCATAATCTTGTACAGTCATCAGAATCACCCATCTCCATAGTTCTTTTCATCTTATTAAACTGAAACTCTGTATCCATTAAACAATTACTCAATACTGTCCCCTTCTCCCAGCCCCTGGAAACCACCATTCTACTTTCTGCCTCTGTGATTTTGACTACTCTCAGTACCTCATATAAGTGGAATTATACTGTATTTGTCTTTTTTGACTGCCTTACTTCACTTAGTATAATGCCCTCAATATTCATGTTGTAGCATATGTCAGAATTTCGTTCCTTTTTAAAGCTGAGTAATATTCTGTTGTGTATATACACCACATTTTGTCTATCTTTGTTTATCCCTTAAGTTGCTAACACATTTTAGCTATTGTGGCTAACAGTGCTATGAACACAGGTGTACAAGTATCTCTTTGAGGCCCTGCTTCTAATTATTTGGGAATATGCCCCAAAGTGGAATTGTCAGATAATATGGTAATTCTATTCTTAATTTTTTGGGAGAACAGTCGTACTATTTTTCAAAGAGACTGTACCATTTTACATTCCCACCAACAGCACACAAGTGTTCCAATTTCTCCACATCCTGACCAATGCTTACTATTTTCTGATTTTTGATGGTAGACATCCTAATGGGTGGGAGGCGATATTTCACTATAGTTTTGATGTGCATTTCCATAATAATTAGTGATGTTGAGCATCTTTTTTATGTGCTTTTTGGCCACCTGAATATCTTCGTTATTGAAATATTTGTTGAAGCCCTTTGCCCATTTTTGAATTGGGTTGTTTGGTTTTTTTGTACTTGAGTTTTCAGAGTTCTCTATTTATTCTGGATATTAATCTCTTATCAAATATATGATTTGCAAACATTTCTCCCACTCTGTGTATATTGTCTTTTTACCTGTTGATATTGTCTTTTGATGCATAAAATTTTCTAATATTCCTGAAGTCTAATTTGTCTATTTTTTGGTTGTTGTTGTTTATACCTTTGGTGTCAGATCCAAGAAATCATTGCCAAATCCAATGTCAAGAAGCTTTTGCCCTATGTTTTCTGTTAAGAGTTTTATAGCTTAAATCTTTGATCCATGTTGAGTTAATTTTTGCATATGATGTTAGATAAGGGTCTAATTTTATTCCTTTGCACGTGGATATCCAATTTTCCCAGCATCATTTATTGAAAAGTCTGCCCTTTCCCCAATGAATGGTCTTTACACATGTCTAAAACCCCATATATGCAAGAGTTTATTTCTGGGCTCTCCATTTCATTGGTCTGTATGTTATCTTTATGTAAGCATAACACTATTTTGATTGTGGTAGCTTTGCAGTAAGTTTTGAAATCAGGAAGCATGAATCCTTCAGCTTTGATCTTTTTTTTCAAGACTGTTTTGGCTATTCAGGCTCATTGACATGCTGTATAAATTTTAGGATGAGTTTTTCTATTTCTGGAAAAAATCATTGGAATTTTGATAGGGATTGCATTGAATCTGCTGATTGATTTCAGTAGTATTGACATTGTTGACACTTTTTTTTAGCAGCATATTGTTTAGTTTCCAGTGTTTGTTCTTTTCCTGTTTTTCTTTCTGTAGTTGATTTTTGCTTTCATATTTTTGTGATTGGAAAAGATGCTTGATATAGTTTCTATTCTTTTACATTTGTTGAGGCTTGTTTTGTGACCCAGTATGTGGTCTATCCTGGAGAACATTCTGTGCACACTTCAAGACAATGTGCATTCTGTTTTTTGGGGTTAGTGTTGTGTCCTGTAGATATCAATTAAGTCCAGTGAATCTACTTTGTCATTTATAACCTCTCATCCTTTATTGATTTTTCTGTCTCGATGATCTGTCAGTAGGGTGTTAAAGTCTCCTACTATTATTGTATTATTGTCAATTTCTCCCTTTATGTCTGTTAGTATTTGCTTTATATATTTAGATGCTCCTGTATTGGGTGTATATATGTTAACAAGTGTAATATCCTCTTCTTGTGTTGATCCCTTTATCATTATATACTGACCTTCTTTGACTTCCTTTATGGCTTTTTTTTAAACATTTTTTATTGATTTACAATCATGTTACAATGTTGTGTCAAATTCCAGTGTTCAGCACAATTTTTCAGTCATTCATGGACATATACACACTCATTGTCACATTTTTTTCTCTGTGATTTATCATAACATTTTGTGTATATTTCCCTGTGCTATACAGTGTAATCTTGTTTATCTATTCTACAATTTTGAAATCCCAGTCTATCCCTTCCCACCCTCCACCCCCCTGGCAACCACAAGTCTGTATTATCTGTCTATGAGTTTATTTCTGTCCTGTGATTACGCTTTGTTTTTGTTTGTTTGTTTTTGTTTTTTAGATTCCACATATGAGCGATCTCATATGAAATTTTTCTTTCTCTTTCTGGCTTACTTCACTTAGAATGACATTTTCTAGGAGCATCCATGTTGCTGCAAATGGCATTATGTTGTCGGTTTTATGGCTGAGTAGTATTCCATTGTATAAATATACCACATCTTCTTTATTCAATCACCTGTTGATGGACATTTAGGCTGTTTCCATGTTTTGGCTATTGTAAATAGTGCTGCTATGAACATTGGGGTGGAGGTGTCATCCTGAAGTAGGGTTCCTTCTGGATACAAGCCCAGGAGGAGGGATTCCTGGGTCATACGGTAAGTCTATTCCTAGTCTTTTGAGGAATCTCCACACTGTTTTCCATAGTGGCTGCACCAAACTGCATTCCCACCAGCAGTGTAGGAGGGTTCCCCTTTCTTTACAGCCTCTCCAGCATTTGTCATTTGTGGATTTTTGAATGATGGCCATTCTGACTGGTGTGAGGTGATACCTCATTGTAGTTTTGATTTGCATTTCTCTGCTAGTTAGTGATATTGAGCATTTTTTCATGTGCCTTTTGATCATTTGTATGTCTTCCTTGGAGAAATGCTTGTTTAGGTCTTTTGCCCATTTTTGGATTGGGTTGTTTGTTTTTTCCTTATTGAGTCGTATGAGCTGCTTATATATTCTGGAGATCAAGCCTTTGTCGGTTTCATTTGCAAAAATTTTTCTCCCATTCCGTAGGTTGTCTTCTTGTTTTACTTCTGGTTTCCTTTGCTGTGCAGAAGCTTGTAAGTTTCATTAGGTCCCATTTGTTTATTCTTGCTTTTATTTCTTCTAGGAGAAAATTTTTGAAATGTATGTCATAATGTTTTGCCTATGTTTTCCTCTAGGAGGTTTATTGTATCTTGTCTTATGTTTAAGTCTTTGATCCACTCACTAGAAAGGAAATAGAAATAGCAACTAAAAACCTCCCTACAAATAAAAGTCCAGGACCGACAGCTTCACCAGGGAATTCTACCAAACATACAAAGAAGAACTTATACCAGTCCTTCTCAAACTCTTCCAGACGATTGAAAAGGAGGGAATACTCCCAAACTCAGTCTATGAAGCCACCATCACCCTGATACCAAAACCAGGCAGACACTACAAAAAAAGAAAATTATAGGCCAACATCACTGATGAACATAGACACCAAAATCCTCACCAAAATTTTAGCAAATAGAATCCAACAACTCATAAAAAAGATTATTCATCATGACCAAGTGGGGTTCATCCCAGGGACACAAGGCTGGTTCAACATATGCAAATCAATCAATGTAATACATCACATCAACAAGAGAAAGGACAAAAACCACATGATCATCTCAATCGATGCAGAAAAAGCATTTGATAAAATTCAACACCCATTTATGATAAAAACTCTCGCCAAAGTGGGTATAGAGGGAACATATCTCAACATAATAAAAGCTATATATGACAAACCTACAGCCAGCATAGTACTCAACGGTGAAAAACTCAAAAGCTTCCCACTAAAATCTGGGACAAGACAAGGATGCCCACTATCACCACTCCTATTCAACGTAGTCCTGGAAGTCCTAGCAACAGCAATCAGGCAAGAGAGAGAAACAAAAGGGATCCAAATTGGAAAAGAAGAGGTAAAAGTGTCACTGTATGCCGATGACATGTTACTATATATAGAAAACCCTAAAAGGTCCACACAAAAGCTGCTAGAGCTGATTGAAGAATTCAGCAAGGTAGCAGGTTACAAAATTAATGTTCAAAAATCAGTTGCATTTCTTTACACTAATGATGAATCAACAGAAAAAGAAAGTAAAGAAACAATTCCCTTTAAAATAGCACCCAAAGTAATAAAATATCTGGGAATAAATCTAACCAAGGAGGTGAAAGAATTATACACAGAAAACTATAAACCATTGATGAAGGAAATTAAAGAAGACTTTAAAAAATGGAAAGATATTCCATGCTCTTGGATTGGAAGAATCAATATTGTTAAAATGGTCACACTGCCCAAGGCAATCTACAGATTTAATGCAATCCCTATCAAATTACCCAGGACATATTTCACAGAACTAGAACAAATCATAATAAAATTTATATGGAACCATCAAAGACCTAGAATTGCCAAAGCATTGCTGAAGAGAAAGAGGCTGGAGGAATAACTCTCCCAGACTTCAGACAATACTATAGAGCTACAGTCATCAAGACAGCATGGTATTGGTACCAAAACAGACAGATAGACCAATGGAACAGAATAGAGAGCCCAGAAATGAACCCACAAACTTTTGGTCAACTAATCTTCGACAAAGGAGGCAAGAATATACAATGGAATGAAGACAGTCTCTTCAGTAAATGGTGTTCGGAAAACTGGACAGCAGCATGTAAAACAATGAAGCTAAAACACTCCCTTACACCATATACAAAAATGAACTCAATATGGCTTTTATTTTAAAGTCTAACTTTGTCTGTTACAAATATTGCTACCCTTGCTTTCTTGTCATTTCCATTTGCATGAAACGTCTTTCCATCCTCTCGCTTTCAGTTTGTGTGTGTCTTTTGCCCTGAAGTGAATCCCTTTTTAGGCAACATATTGATGGGTCTTGTTTTTTTAATCCAATCAGCCACTCCATGTCTTTTTATTGGAGCATTTAGACCACTACGTTTAAAGTGGTTATTTATAGGTACATACTTAATTCCATTTTATTCCTTGTTTTCCAGTTATTTTTGTAGTCTTTCTTTGTTCATTTCTTTTTCTTTTTGCTTTTCCTGTTGTGGTTTGATGATTTTGTTTTGTAATATGCTGGAGTTCCTTTCCTTTTTGTTTTTGTACATCTACTGTAGGTTTTTGATTTGTGGTTACCATGTGGTTCATGTATGTTGACTCCTAACTATAGTTGCTTTACACTCATCATCATTTAAGTTCAGACACATTCTAAACGATCTACAGTTTTTATTCCTCTCCTCTACATTACATTTTGTGTTTTTGATGTCCTGTTTTACATCATTATGCTTATCTCTTTTACTGCTTATTGTAGTTATAGTTGCTTTTACAATCTGTGTACTGGTTTATTTAAGTGATCTTCAGTCCTTAGTATATATTTGCATTTCCTATTAGAATTTTCCCTTTCCTATATATTCTTGCTTCTTTTCCATTTAGAGAAGACCCCTCAACATTTCTTTTAAGATAGATTTAGTATTGCTGAATTTTTTTAGTTTTTGCTTGTCTGAGAAATTTTTTTTATTTCTCCTTCTCTTCTAAATGATGATCTTGCTGTGTAGAATATCCTGGGTTGAAGATTTTTTCCTTTCAGGACTTTGAGTATATCATGCCACTCCTTTCTTGCTTGCAAAGTTTCTGCAGAGAAATAAGCTGATTGCCTTATGAGGGTTCCCTTATAAATGACACTTTGTTTTTCTCTTGCTGCTTTTAGAATTGTCTCTTTATCTTTAACTTCTGCTGTTTTGTTTATGATATGTCTTGGTGTGGGTCTGTTGGGTTCATCTTATTTGGGCCTTCTGTGCTTTCTGTACCTGTATTTCTGTTTCCTTTTTTAGGTTTGGGGAGGTTTTCAGCCATAATTTCTTCTCTCTCTCTCTTCTCTTCTCCTTCTCTCTCTCTCTTCTCCTTCTGGAACCCCTATTATGTGCAGTTGGCACATTTTATATTATCTCATGGATCTTGTATGTTGCTTTCTTTTCTTTTTTTTTCAATTTGTTTTTCTGCCTGCTGTTCTGATTGGATGATTTCAATTATTCTATCTTACAGATCACTTATTTGTTCTTCTGTGTCATTTAGTTGACTATTCATTGCTTCTAGATTGCTTTTTATCTCAGAAATTGAATTATCTATTTTTGATTGGGTCATCTTTATAGTTTCTAGTTCCTTGTTACAATAATCTGTGATAATCTTTCTTAATTCAGTAAGCATTTTTATTACTTCCATTTTGTATTCAGTGCCTGGTAGACTGATGATCTCTGTTTCATTGTTTAGGCTTTCAGGTGTTTTCTCTTGCTCTTTTAATTTGGAGTAGTTCCTTTGCCTTTTCATTTTACTTAACTTTCTCTGTCTCTGTGAATTTAGGAGGAAAAGTTATCTATTGTGGTCTTGAAGTGGTGTTTTATGTGGGAGTGTTCCCGTGTAGACTGTGTTTATCCAGTGTCTTTGGTGTGCTGGCTGCTGTCTCCTTGATAGGGGGTATGGTTGATGTTGGAGTATCTAAACCTGCACAGCATGTGGGGAGGGACTTCCTCTCTGTTCCTTGGCTGTTGCTGTCCTGTCAGGAGCGGGGTCTGCTCCCCAGCTGCTGGAGCAGAAGCCTGAGAGTTGGGCTTGAGCAAGCTCTGTTCCCTTTGAGTGTGTGTTTTGCCCCAAAGGAGGGGTGTACTGAAGCACATGGGGCTTGTGCACTCACAGAGACCTGATGCATTGCCTATGTAGGCATCTGAAGCTCCACTCAGATGCAGCCCAAGGTTGTGCCCTTTCCCCTTTTATGGTCATCTCAGATCTAGTGCGAGGCTGTTGTGTGGAGTGGGTGGGACCAGAGCTTTCACTGGGAAAGCTGGGACTGGGAGTTGGGGCATTGTGGCTGGCGGAGCTGAAAGGCTGCACTGCTGTCAAAGATCTGGCGGCTTCTGTGGTGCAGGTTGAGTTAGCACCAACATTGCTGCTGCTGCCCCACCTGGACCGTGCTCTAGACCACCACCCTCCTCTGAGCCTCCTCTGCATCTCTAGATCAAGTCTTCTCTTAGGGCCTGTCTGCATCAGATCCAGTGCCAAGACGTGGTGTGGAGCGGGTAGGGCCAGGGTGTTTGTCCCGCTTGGATTGGGGAACGTGACGTGGTAGTATCTGCCAGTGTGAAGCTCTCACAAGCCAGCACCTGCTCACCCTTTGCGAGTAGAGTCTAGGCTTCTGTAGCCCTTCTGTCTGTCCCTATGGTTCTCCCAGCAGCCAAGGGGGCTTGTCTCCTCCAGGTAGGACCCTAGGACTGGGATGCCCAGATTGTGAGACAGCCTGCTTACTCCCCAGGCTGAGGATCCACTGGTGTGGACATTTTCTTCCTCAAAGGTCCCTCCCAGGGGTGGAGGTTCTGACCCTGTGCATTGTTTCCATCCTGCCCAGTTACGTGGGAATCTTTCTTGCAGCATTGGTTGTATAGGAGTTCTGCCAGTTTCCAGTTAGTTTTCTGTGAGTTGTTTCACATGTAGATGTATTTTTGATATGTTTGTGGGGGGAGGTAAGCACCACATCCTCCTGCTCTGCCATCTTGGTCCGACTTACCTTTGTGTGATTATCTGATGCTTTGTTTTAAAAATATTTTCTTCATGTCAGGAAAGAAATCAACCATTTCTTTTTTCCCCTAGAGTTTTAATCAAATGTCTTTATCTTGTTTCCCTTTTGATAAAATATGCAGTATAGTTTGTTCAGGCTTTGATAACAAAAATCCCATAGAGTGGGTGGTCTATAAACAACCAACATTTACTTCTCACAGCTTTGCAGGCTAGGGAGTCCAAGATCGTGGTGCCAGCAGATTTGGTGTCTGGTGAGGGCCTACTTCCTAGATGGCTGTCTTTTCACTGTAGCCTCACATGGTGGAAGGAGTGAAGGATATTTCTGGGGCCTCTTTTATGAGGACGCCAATCCCGCTCAAGAGGGCTCTGTGCACATGACCTGATCACTTCCCAAAGGCCCCACCTCCTAATACCATCACCTCACAAGGATTAGGATTCCAATGTATACATTTTGAAGGAGCGCAGACATTGTCCACAGCATGTTCTGTGAGCTATATGTTCTGTTCTGTTCTGGTGGGAGGATGGTGGTCTTTGAGGGTAATGAGAGACTGGCATAGTTTCATAGAATTAATAATAGAAATTTAGGATATTTCTAAATGAGAATTTGGTGATCTGGGTAAAATGATCTTTAAATATTTTCCAGTCTAGTTAATCAGAAATGTTTCCCATTGAGGCTTAAACTAAAGATAATATTTAGTTAGTAATATGGACAGAGGATTTCATTGGTTAAAGTTACCATCTTCATTTACCAAATGGTTTTTATATTGCTCTGCATATTTATCATTATCATCTTTATTGAAGAAATTATCTATTGTAACATTTTGTTATTCCATGGTAGGTTTTCATTTTACTTAATACATAAGGACATCTAAAAATTATTAAGATTGGTGGAGAAAATAAAAAAAAAATTTAAGATGCTGAAATAAGTGTATGTTAGCAGAAAATTGTAACTTACACAGAAGAACAAAATCAGAAAGGAAGAAATGGAACAAATATATTTTTTGATGTTTACTTTAGGTTACAAAATATTTAACAATAACAAAACTAGTAATTATGCAATACTTTCTAGATGACAAAATATTAAGTATAATTTTTTAAGCTATTTTGAAGTTGCTTTTATGTTTGTATCACAGGCAGTTGCCTCCTTCTACCTTTAAATCTTTACATTTTTGTATCTTAGAAGAATAAGCCAAAAGCCCTTCCTCTATGCTGGGGATGTTAAAAATCACACGGTTTCATTGCTCTAAGCATTTTGACGATCTTCCTTCTGTCTCACACTCTTGTGGAGTTGGCTGGGTTCCTCTATTTTGGAAGAAGTTACATCTCTCTGTTGCTGTGTTTGTAATAGTCTCCTTATGAAATCTGCAGGTGAACCTAAGATATTAAACACGCTTATTGGGTTTTGTTCATGTGGAGTCTGTCCTCAACATGGAATAGAATTCAAGAATTTGACTTTTTCCTCTTTCTCCTTTCTGCCATTTCAACCTAATTACAGAAATTAGGAATGAAATTTAGCCCTACCTCCTCTCTCTTGATCAGGTTTTTTTTTAAGTTTCCTTTTTGTGAAATTTGGTATAAATTGATCTTTTTGCTTTTGTATTATTAAGTACAGTATAAACGCCTGAAATCAGTTTACTCTTATTTACTCTTATTGTTGTTAATGATAGTATAAAAGACTGAGATGAATTTACCCTTAACGTACTAGATCTAAAAAAAAAGGTCAATCGTAGTTTTCCCAAGACAGTTATTTTCCAACTGATTTTTAAAACAAACAAGCCTTCCTAATAAACAGAATTGGTGCTCTTTTAACCTTACTAATAAGGAAGTTTAAAAGAAAATCTCATAGAAACAAGACTCCCCCAAAAGCTTCAAAAGCTTCCAGTCCTCACAACCATTCCCACCTCTAGACTCTTATTTTTGGGAAACATTCCAAGACTTCATTGTATTGTGAATAATTTTCACTTGAGTCAGTGTATTCTATGCCCCTGTGGAAACCTACAAATTCCTCAGTAAGGATACATAATTGTTCTCTTGTTGGATATATAACATCACAAGCTGACACCTACTTTCAGTTGATTTGAGCTTTGCAAATTTTGAAGTGCTCAGAAATGTAAAGTGCTTGGTATCTTTTATAAAGAGCTAGTCAAAAGTGATTAGCATTAAGGGAGTTTGACTGATGTGTGGTAATCAGGTGGGAAATGTCAAACTTCTTTGTTTCAACATGGCACTTATTTTATGTAGATAAAAGAAAATATTCAGCTGACTTCAAATTGTATCACTTTATGCAACATACACAAGAAATTTAGAAAAATCTGAAAAACGGATTTAAGACTTCCATTTTACATGTTCATTTTATATTTTGGGTATACTCTCTTGCAAGCACTGAGACCAGCAGGCTTTGTTTTCATATGTCTCATAAACCAGATCTATGGAAGCAAGATTTTTGAATGAAAAAAAAAACACCAGGATTTTCTCCTGAAAGAGAAATCTGAATTCTTAAGATTTTTATTTTGATTTATGTTCGAAGTTTCACTGGGGTAAATTCACAAACCATAATATTTACCCTTTTAGCATACACGATTCGGCAGTCTTTAGTATATTACAGAGTTGTGCAAACACCATCACTATCTAATTTTAGAATATTTTCATCATTCTGAAAAGAAGTCTGTAACTATTACCATTCACTCTCTATTTTCCTTTCCCTTCTAACAGCCCAAGGCAGCCTAAAATTTATTTTCCACCTCTATGGATTTGTCTATTTTGGACATTTCTTATAAATGAAGTTTTACAATATGTGGTCTTGTGTGACTGGCTCCTTTCACCTAGGATGTTTTCAAGGTTCACTCACGTGGTAGCATGTTTCAGAACAGTATTTCTTTATTGTGTGCATGTACCCTATTTGTTTAGTATCCCCTCATCAGCTGATGGACGTTAGGGTTGTTTTCAGCTTTGAACTATTCTGAATAATGCTATAAACATCTGTGTGCCAGTTTTTGTGTGAATGTATATTTTCATTTCTCTTGAATATATACCCAGGAGTAGAATTGGGGGTCATATGGTAACTACATGTTTAGCTTTTGGAGGAACTGTCAAATTGTTTTCCAGAATGGCTGCACCATTTTACATTCACACCAGCAACACATGGGAGCTCAAATTTTTCCACATTCTCACCAGTACTTGTTTTTACCTGTCTTTTGGATCATAGCCATTGTATAGGAAGCAGCGTTTCATTGTGGTTTTGATTTGCATTTCCCTTATGGCTAATGATGTTCAGCGTCTTTTCATGTGCTCGTTATCCATTTGAATATCTCATCTGGATCCTCAAATTCTTCACCAATTTTTAAATTGGGTTGCCTTTTTATTGGTGAGCTTTTTACATATTTGCAAGTGTCTTATTAGATAACTGATTTGCAAAAATTTTCTCCCATTCTATGGATTGTTTTTTCACTGTTTGATGGTGCCTTTGGCAGTACAGGGGTTTAAAGTTTAGTGGTTCAATTTATCTCTTTTTTCATTTGCTGTTTATGATTTCAGCATTGTATGTGAGAAACAATTTCCTCACCGAAGGTTGTGAAGTTTTATAGCTTAACTTTGTACATTTATGTCTGTGGTTCATTCTGAATTATTTGTGTGTGATGTTGGGGTGCAACTTCACTCTTTTTCACGTGGGTGACTGGTCGGCCCCAGTGCCCTTTGTGGAAATGCCTTTTTATCCCCATTGAGTTATCCTGCCCCATTGTTGAAAATGAATTGACCCTTCTTATAAAGTTTATTTCTCGATTGTCAGTCCTATATTATTGATCTATATGTCTGTCCTCATACAAGTACCATTCTTTTGATTACTACAGATTTGTAGTGTATTTTTAAATATGGAAATGTGAGTCCGCCAATTTTCAACTTGTGTTCATTATTTTGAGTCCCTTGCTTTTCCATATGAATTTCAGAAACAGCTTATAAATGTCTTTTAAAAAGACAGCTGGGATTTTGATAGGGGTTGCACTGAATCTGTAAATCAGTTTGGGGAGTATCACCATCTTAAGAATGTAAAGTCTCCCAATGCATAAACCTGGGGAATCTTTCAATATATTTAGGTTTTCTTTACTTTATTTCAACAATATTTCACAGTTTTCATTGTACAAATCTTGCACCTCTTTTGTTAACTTTATTTGTAGTATTATTTGTTTGTTTTTTAACTTTTCAGCTTCATTTATTTTATTTTTCACATGAACTCTTTTTTTTAATATTTTTTATTGAGTTATAATCATTTTACAATGTTGTGTCAAATTCCAGTGTAGAGCACAATTTATTTGTAGCATTTTATTCTTTTTGTTGCTAATGGAAATGTAGTTGTTTACTTAATTTTCAAACTGTTCATTACTACTGTATTGCTGCTATATTGCATTGTGTAGTATTACTACTGTACAGTTGATTTTTGTATATTGATATTGTATGCTGAAACCTTACTGAACTTGTTAATTAGTTCTAATAGTTTTTTTTGTTTGGTTTTGTGTGTGTGTGAATTCCTCAGGATTTTCTATATACTTGACCACGTCATCTGGGAACAGAGATAGTTTTACTTCTTTGTTTCCAATCTAGATTTCTTTTATTTCTTTTTCTTGTCTGATTTTCCTGGCTGGAACCTCTAGTACAAGGTAGACTAGAACCTGTGTTTCTGATCTCGGGAAAACGTTCAGTCTTCTACCACTGAGTATGCCGTTAGCTGCGGGTTTTCCGTGGATGCCTTTTGTCAGGTTGAGGAAGTTTTATTCCATTCTCAGTCTGTTGAGTGTTTATTATAAAAGAGTATTAGATTTTGCCAGAGGCTCCTTTAGCATCTGTTGAGATGATCATGTGGTTTTTGTCCTTTATTATATTATTATAATACATTACACTGATTTTTTGATGTTAAATCAACCTTGCATTCTTGGAATAAATCCCACTTGGTCATTGTGTAAAGTTCTTTTCATATGTTGCTGTATCTGTTTGTATTTTGTTGTTGTTTTGCATTTATATTCATGAGGGAGATTGGTGTGCAGTTTTCTTTCCTTGTGGCGTCTGTGTCTGGCTTTGTTATTAGTAATAGCGGCCTTGCAGAATGAGTTGGAAAGTTTTCCCTCCTCTTGTATTTTTTGGAAGACTTTGTGAAGGATTGGTATTAATTTTTAAATGTTCTTATTTTGATTTTTTATGGCTTCCTTTGTAGATTATCCTTTGTTATTGTTAAATTGCAGGTGGGGCCTGTAAATCAGATCAGGAAGGTGATGTTTGTGCTGATCACCTCCTGTGTATAGGACTTGACAGTGAAAGTGCAGGCATTTTACTTAAACTGTTGAGTCTTCATTCTGCCTACTTCTATGAAACAATGCTGGATACTCCACCACTGGAGAACATGCTTAGTGGCAGAAACAAATAGAAGCCTGTTATGTCTTGAATTCAGAATCACAGCTGAAAGATGCCATTTTCGTCAGTGGAACCATGAGCTTATGCCCAGTTCACTGTCTCCACATTAAGAACTCTTACTTGTGACTTATTAGTACCAATTTGTTTAGAAACATTATTTAAAGTAACCTATTAAGAAGTGTTACACTGACCTCCTTTTGAGTCAGAGAGTCTGAGAACAAGGAGAGTTTGTTGAATCCTAGACATCACGTAAGGTAATATGAATAATAAATATTTAGATTGTCTTCCTACATGTCTCGAAATACTTTTGGTCATTAATCACTCTACCAGTTCAGTGGAGAAAATTACCACTGAAGAAATAATAATAACAACTGATGTTTACTAAGTGATTCCTGTGTGCCAAGCACTTTTAAATCCTTTACACGTACTATCTCTTTTATTACTCATAGCAATCTTATGAGGTCAGTGCTAAAATTATTCTCCACCTTTCACATGTGGGAACTCAGAGACAGAGAAGTAATCTAATTTGCTTGGTGTCTGGCAGGTAGAGAGTGGTAGAGCCAGGATTTGACCTTGGTTATGTGACTCTCTGGCCTCCCCTAAACCAGAAGTCAGAGTGGATTAGGCATATTCCAGAACAGGAATTCAGATTCAGGCTTTCTGTTTTAGAAATTTCAGATTTCTAAGTCTTTGTCTTTCTCTTATGAAGAATAAAATTTTCAGTTAGCACTTGACATATGTCCCATAAAGGATGTACTTAGATGAGCCTAAAGATTTGGGATTACACAGTCTCTCTCTCTGCAGGTTATTGCAACAGGCAAGTTAGCATAATAAATATTTAACATTTATTATTATGGGTGCTTACTATGTTCCAGGAAAAGTGATTTATTTGTATAAATTAACTAAATTTGCAAAGCAGCTATGAAATAGGTATGATAATTATCACCTCCAATCATAGATGAAGACGCTGAAGCAAAGATGTGTAACTTGCCCAGGGCCAATTAGCAGCAGATCACAGATATGAACCTGAACAGTCTTGCCTCAGAACCTCTGTTCTTGATCATTTTGCCATGTCCTTTCTCTAAGTAAGTAGTCACCAGATACACTTGTCACAACAATAGTCACACCAAAAAAGCGGTGATAAGATTGGATCATCGTGTTTACACGCATGAAGACTGGAGTTGCTTCTACTGGAGAAGAGTGTGTTGTGGCTGAAAGGAAGAGAAAGGCTTTTCTCTAAATATAAGACAACCTGAAACAAGTTTGAAAATATCAAAAGGAAAATTCATTTGGAAAGGGAGTCTGTTAGCTTGTGCTTCAACAGAAGACAGGAACAAACTGATGGGATATGGTGTGCACTCAGAAGCTGTGGTCCTCAGGGAGCCGTGGTTAGGGAGGGTTTGGAGTTAAAGGTAAAAGGGCACAACCTGAAATTTTAGAAAATGAGTTTGATAAACTCAATTAGCTTGTAGAGAGGTTGAATCAACAGTAGCTTAATATAAATTTCAATCACAAGTGTTTCTTAGTCATGTAAGGGGCATCAGGAAATTAGTAGGAAAAGAGCTTGACCAGCTGGGGTGATATTTCATGCCCCAAATTTTATGCCAAAATTATAATAGTTTTATTTTTTTTGGAGCAGTAAAATCAGGGACCTGGGTTTATTTGGCACTTTTCTTCATGGGAACACAAACATTTCCCCAGACATTGTTCTATAGCTTTCCTGCACAGTGTTCTGCCCCTACGCAGGGCTACATATACAGACCTCTGTGTTTGGGTGGGAAGAGAGGAGCCCTTGAGCCAGTCAGTGTCCGGAGAGCAGGGTGGATCTGGGCCAGTTTTCTTCCTGACATGTGGGTCTTCTGGTCTGCAGCCTCAGTGGACTTTAGTGCTCCCTTTGTCTCCTTGAACATTTGTGTTCACCTCTTGGCCATGAAGGCACTGAGTTTGGGGGAATTTGCAATTTTTTTAAAGAATCATTCAAATTATCAAAATAAACTTCCTGTAATGTTTTCAATGAAATTATTATAAAATTGAAATTTCTAAGTTATTTTTATCAAAGAGAAAAATTACATTCACATCAAAAGCAAGGAAATCAATATTGCCCACCCTTTCCATTCCTCACATGCAAACAAAGATCAGTGAAAGTCAAATGTCAAATATGAGTGCTTTTAAAAAATACTTTAGGCCCATTTCCACTTCCAGGGTAACCTGGTGGCTTCTTTTCTCAAGTCCTCACACAGGTATTCAGGAATACCAGGACGGTGTGCCAAAGATCCCAACAGCGTGTATTACAGTGGAAGATGCAGAAATGATGTCAAGAATGGCTTCTCGTGGGAGCAGAATTGTCATTCAGCTGAAGATGGGGGCAAAGAACTACCCAGATGCTGATTCCTTCAACACTGTAGCCGAGATCATTGGTAGCAAGTACCCAGAGCAGGTGAGTGAAGGCAAGGGATGGGCTGTCTGGGAGTAGGATGTTGAACCAGAGTGCAAGCCTCCTCTGGAACCCTCCCCTCATTGTTATGGTGTCATTTCCCACCAGAGCTTGCAAATGCCCTGAGGAGACACTCTGTTTACTTTATTATTATTTTTTCTAATGTCTATCCCAGGACTTGGCATGCAGTAGCTTCTCAAACATGTAGCTTCTTCTTACATGTTTTATTTCAGTAAAATGAAAAGAGGAAGAAAAGGAGAAAATGATTGGAAGATTTTCTTAATCTTGATTCTCTTTAAATCTAGATGTTTTCCTGCCCACTTAGAACATTGGTTGTCCACTGGCATCCTGGACATCACCCCTAAGTGCAGCTCTGTGTGGCTGCACTCGGGTCCATCAACTCCTGCATACTTGATCCCTCACCTCACTTCTTGTCTCTGTTAGAGGAACCTTATTTACCTATCAGTGCAGTTAGAAAACTTCAAATTATTTTTAATTTTCTCCTCTTTATCATTGCCCTACAGTCAGGAACCATATCCTGTTCAGTCTACTTTCAGTATATCAAAAGAAATCTGTTCCTACCTGGTCTTTACTGTCATTTCTGTCCTGATTCAGGCCCTTGCTATTTCCCTCCTGACTTTTCTTTCTTCTGTTCTCTTTCCACTTCTGCATTTTTGCAGTGCAGCTCAGTTATCTTTTAAAACACTGATCTCGACATGGTCTTTCCATGCTGTCAGGTCCCATCTCCTGTTCCCTATAAGGTAAAGGTTATGATAAAGGTAAATGCTGGGGTGGGTGATCAGAGGTGAGCAAAAGATAGAGGAAAAGAGACCAAGAGGGAAGAGAGCTTGGGAGGGTTAAATAGGAGGCAGCATAGTTAAGAGGAAATCTCTTGGTACTATTCATAAATGAGCAGAAAGTTAGAACGAAGAAAGAGGGAAAGGAAATGCACGACGGAGGTTCAACGCCAGCTAAGACCTATTTTTCGTTGGCTAGTGAGGCAGTTCAGCTCTCTTAAACTTGGACAAACTTTCCTAAAGTCATTCAACTTTATTTTTAATTATTAATAATGCTGACAGAGACATAAATGTTGGTCTTGTTAGTTTAGGTTAACTAACTTACCCCCGACACATCCTTGCTACCTTGCTCCTTGTTATACTAGAGAACAGTGCTAAATGATGCTGAGCAGATTAGCTGCGGCAGAAATTATCTCTAAAAATGAAGAGGGGATGTTGAAATGACCATTATTCTGCCTGCAGGCTGAGCATCCTGGGAGACTTGAAAGTGGGCTGACAACCCAGGCAATGGCTGATACTCTTCGTTGCTGGCACCCGGCACAACCCCTTACATCTCAAACATGCACAGCACCTTAATGAAAGTAAAGCAATTAGCATGTAAAGAATCCTTCTGATTTGGCCCAAGATCTATGGACACCATGTGGTGAATTTCAGCTCTGGAAAAGCGTTTATGCGGCTGATGAAGCATTAACACATTTCAAAACCCTGTTACATAATCCAGACATAAGCCTTGCCTGAATTAACCACAGGCTTTTTAATAATGCCAGCAATACAAATACTT
This sequence comes from Vicugna pacos, assembly GCF_048564905.1. Taxonomy (NCBI): domain Eukaryota; kingdom Metazoa; phylum Chordata; class Mammalia; order Artiodactyla; family Camelidae; genus Vicugna; species Vicugna pacos. The sequence goes on from NC_133011.1 coordinate 7,285,521, forward strand.
GATTGGATTTCAAAATGTGAAAAGGCAAAACAGAGGTACTATAGACATACATCATACCCTCTTCCTAAAATACCCACAAGACGGCTCCCCCAAGCCCAGAATTCTCTCACTCTTACTTCTTCTGAAACTGCTCCCCTGCGGTTTGGGTGTGTCATGCAGGACTCAGCAGACCTTGAACACTTCCAGAGGCCGCATTTCGCTGGGGGAAGGCAAGCCTCTGGAAGTTCTGACATTAGGTCTTTGAACTCCTTTCTCTCAGATAGCTTTGTCCCTGGGAAGTCATTGTGTCTGTGGGGCCCAGCGCATCCATGGTTGAGGATGAGTCTGAGAGGGTGGGAGCAAGAGCTCTTTGGCTTCTGAGCGGATCCTCCCTAGTACCAAAACAGCCATGCTGTTCTGCTCTCATTTATTAAGGAGCTAACTTGCACTGGAAAATCCACAGGAAACTTGTGGCCAGCCATGACTAGGTTTTATTTTTTATTAAACTAATAGAGGGTGTCCTACCACTTAGAAGGGTCTTAGACACAGGCAGAGACAGAGAGGCAGGGATCTTAGCAGTTTAGTACCAATTCCCTGACTTCAGATGAGGAAACTGAGTCCCCAAGGGACCTGTCCAGGGAGACACAACAAATGTGTGATAGGACACATCTGGAATGTGACTCCAGATTTCCCGACTCCCATTTCTTTCTACCCCCAAGATACTCCATTGTGCCTGGGCACACCTTAGCTGGATGGATAGCGCCTAAATCTGTGGGACTTGGTTGGTTCAAGTCATGCCATCCCTACCAAGTCTTTACTTGTGTCTTTCTCTCGTGTTTTTTCTTCTGGTATCTCTTTTCTAGACACGAAGAACTCTCAAATATCCTGCCCCTTGTTGTCTCACAGTTTTCTGAGAGCACCTGTGAGGTTATTACCTGGGAAACCACCTGTGCTTAGTCCCTTCCTCCTACCCATCCTCTCTCCATCAAGACTTCTTTGGGTCTCATTCCTTTTTAGCTCCTTGTCACTTTGGAAGAGGATCTGGTGAGTACATCACTTCTGTGGTGTAAGTGACACTTTATGATGCCTTCTTCATACGCTTTCACGCTCACCAATCAGGTAATCAGGTGTTTCTGTTTTAGCAAAGGACCACAGACAAATCCAAGATAGACCTGCTACCAATCACATCCCCTCAAAGAAAACCCCACAACTTTTTATTTTGAAATAAGTGTAAACTCACAGGAAGTTACAAAAATAGCACAGAGAGCTTGACTGTACCCTTTAACCAGCTTCCCCAGTGGTAACATCTACATAACTGTGGCACATTAACCCAGCGAGACACTGATGAGAACATACTCCTGAGAGAGCGCTGCTTTCTTGGAGAGCAGGGGCCGCCTTCTGGGCATCCTCTGGGTAGCGCCCAGGCAGGCGGGACCCTGTCCTCATGTCACCCCGAACAGTCCTTTCCCAGGCTTAGTTTATGATGCTTCCGAAGTCTCCCACTCAAACAAACAAGCAAACACAGAAGGAGGGTTGTGCTCAAACTGACCTAATGAGAGGGGAAATTACCTGAGACCAGGGGTTCAGGGCCCCTGTGGGAGAGAGTCTCCCACCAAGAGCAGAGGCTCTGACACTTAGGGCTGGCCCATTTCTGTTGCTCTTCAGCGATTTTGCAGGCCTTACTCTGAGGTCTTGCTTAGTAAATGCAATGTTTTTTGAATGTTAATATATTCAAGCATACTTCTGAGGGAATTGTATGGAAAAGAAAAGTGTTCTGGATTTTTTTTTTAGTTGATAATATCCAAATCCATTTTGATAAAGCCTTGCTGAGGGAAATTATTTTTTCATGTAAGTCTTTTCCAACAGAAATTATTTTCATGGATTCAAAGAACAATTTCAGTTTCATACGCCTGCATTATTTCCAATATGGTGCAGCCCTGTGCAGGTTAGTGGGAAACATTGATGAGAAAGCTCTAGTCTGTTAACTGGAGGGTTCACTTTTCTTCTCGTACAGTGTGGGGCAGGGTTTCTCAGTGTCATCGCTAGTGATATTTTGGGCCAAACAATTCTTTGCTGTGGGAGGCTGTCCTGTACCTTGGGGAATATTTAGCAGGATCCCTGGCCTCTCCCCGCAGCCGTGCCCATCAAAAATGTCTCCAGCCATTGCCAAATGTCCCCTGAGGGACAGAGGTCACTGCACACTGAGATTCACTGGCATGGAGTGATAGGAAGAGCCCAGTGGGTGGGTGTGGCCAGACCTTGGTTCTGGTTTTGTTTCTGCCACAAATAAGCTGAGTGACCTTGGGCCACGTAATCTTGCTACTATAGAATGGGGGACTTCGTATGGAAAAGTGCAGAGGTTGTTTCCAGCCCTAAAATTCCATTAGTGAAAGAAAATACTTGAGACCATCGTGAGACCGATGGTGCACACTGTGTGCTCTCAGACAGCGACGGGTGCAGTGGCAGCCCTTTCAGTACTTCACAGAGGAGGGCTTTGGAAGGTGTTCTTTTCTTTCTTTCTTTTTTTTTTAAGTTCTGTGTTCAAATACAGTTAGGAGCTCTTCATTGGGGTGCAGGTGTCATTTTGAAGCAGAGTTCCTTCTGGATATATGCCCAGGAGAGAAATTACTGGGTCATACAGTAAGTCTATTCTTAGTCTTTAGAGGAATCTCCATACTGTTTTCCGCAGTGGCTGCACCAAACTGCATTCCCACCAGCAGTGTGGGAGGGTTCCCTCTTCTCCACAGCCTCTCCAGCATTTGTCATTTATGGCCTTTTGACTGATGGCCATTCTGAGGTGATACCTCATCGTAGTTTTGATTTACATTTCTCTGATAATTTTTGAGCTCTTCTACTGAAAAAAGTTAAACAGGCACCTTTTTTTGAGGCACTTCTTACTTAAGTCTTTAATGTGCTAATGTGCACTGGAAACCGTAAAGAGGTCATTTTGTAATAGTCCCCAGACTTTCTGAGAAGCAGTAGGAAAAAGGCATAAGATCCACTGGGTAACTTATATTTCAGTGTTTGTTTTTTTTTTATTCTACCCCCTCCCTGGCTATTCATTCATTAATTCAACACACATGTATTGACTATCTGGTGTGTGTCAGGCACTAGGGTTACAGCAACAGCAGTAGGCGGGCAGCACAGCACTGTGGTTAGAAACGTGGCCTGTAGAATTCAAATGCTGCCTCTTACATTTTGTTGGTGGGTTATTTTGCCTCTCTGTCACTCAGTAAATATTAACCTTCTCTGGAGAGGGGAGAGCTTATGCAGAAGTAGAGTTAAGAAATAGGAGAGGCGCAGCTGGAGGGGCTGACCACAGAGGCCTGGTGGGCCACTTGAAGGGCCGGGGCTTTGTCCTCTCGACAGCGACAGTGGGGAGTCACTGAAAGGCTGGGTTTGCAGTGGATTTGCATTTGGGTTCATCTACCCACTGTATGTATTCTAGGGACAAAGACAGAAATTCAACCAGGAGATTAGCTGGACTTGAACTGAGACAGTCGAAATAATGTTGGAAAAGAGGAGAAGGATTCAGGAAATATTTAAGAAATAAAATTGGCAAGAGTTGTTAAAATTTAGATAGAAGGAGAAAAAGAAGGAAAAGTGTAGTTTGGGTAACTTGGAGAATTTATTCATTAATGTTACAGGAATTCATTGAGCTCCTACCATATGCTGGTATATTGCTTTGCCCTCGTGGCACGTGGGGGTTTCATGGTAGAGACAGGCAATTAAACAAGTAACTGCAGTAGCAGCTGGCAAGTGCCTTAGTGTGGTAGCTACATGGTACGATGCAGGTAACCATTCTGGTCAAGGAGGCCAAGGAAGGCTTTCTGGGAGAGATCCAACCTGCTCCTGCAGCATGAGTGGTTCACTGTGCTAAAGGTCATGGGGATGGAGCTGGGGTGGGGAATGTTCCAAGCAGAAGGAGTTGTATGTATGAAAGCCCAAAGAGTAATGTTATTCTTCTTAAAAGGAGTGTGATGTGACCTCCTATAATTTCCAAATCCATTTGATAATGAACTCTGTTTCCATGGAGCTAAGCTGTAAAATAACCTAAAGAAAAAGGCATGGCCTATTTCATGTATATGTGTTTTTAAAAATAAATTATTGAAAAGCTCAGCAGTCCCTTTGGAAACTGCCTTAACGCTGATGCTGTCAAGACCCTTGTTGGAGGAATAAACAAAACCTGACTGACCTGGTGGACAAACTCATTCCATACATAATTGAATAGTCAGAGCCTGTGCAGTGGACGTGGCTTTCCTTTCATCTGAATATGTTGCCCGATGATTTGTAAAACCTCCTTAATGGGCACAGCAAGTTATTCTGCCTGGGTGGGAGCCTTTTTACTCACTTAAGCAGCTGTTTAAACTTTCATAGGCAAAGTAATTATTAAATCTTTCATGAACATATTGGTTGGAACATTGTTCACATCTTAACCTTGAGTTGGAAAGTTTTGGGGGCTGGGGTTAAAGAGTTGTAAACTGGCAGATTTCATTCTTTTTTTTTTCTTTCTTATTATAAACTTTTTATGGCTCAGAACCAGCCAACCTAAATCATGGAAGGAAAAATACATGTGTGGCAAGCCGGAGATATTTCATTGTTTATTTTTCAAATTTCTGAAATGTGCTCATAGCTATGCATGCCTCCGGGCTCGTAAAGACAGCAGATGGAAGCAGCTCAAGCCAGGCGGGCCGTTCGAGCTAGACAGCCACCCAGGTAGGCAAGGCAAGTCTTGAAGAGTACTCTCTCCTGACTTCCGGAAGTCATCCTAGCATGCCGGCATGGAACTTACAAGCAGGAGGTTGTCATCTTTCATGGGGTTGAACTTTCCTTTACGAGGGACGGAGCCATTTAATAATAATCGCAAACATATGATGAATAGTAATACACATTTATGGAGCACTTACTGTGTGACAGGCAGCATTCTAGATGCTTCTCATGCATGATCTCCTTTAATCTTCATTATGACCTTGTCAGATAATCAATGCTGTTATCCCCGTGTTAGAGGCTCAGAGAGTTCACAGAGTTCACAAAGCGTCTGCGTGGCAGACCTGAGTTAAACTCAAGTTTGTCCTTTCCCAGAAGCAGTGCTCTTAACAATTAGCTGTCCTATACTTCTTAGTACCTTTCTATTCTGGTTTGTGAAATACTGCTATTTACAAAGTTTCCTCTGTTTTGCCCTAAATTAAAAGAAAGCCAGGACAGCTGTTGACATCATAGGGAACCATGTCAAATGCTTATTAAATGCTTACTATGTGCAGAACTCTATGTTATAAGCTTGGAGATATTCTGAGGCAGAGAGCAGAGGAGAGGCGATAAAGGGGCCCTTGCTCGGTGGCTGACAAGTAAATTAGGTAGTCAATTCTGGAAGTCAGACTCTCCTTTGCTAACACGGGGCTCACGGTGCTGACTGCATGCTGGCTGATTCAGTACTGGCACAATCATGCAGTGCCATACAGCTCGCAGTGCACTCTCACCTGCATGGCTCCACTCCATCCTAACAGCAGGGCTGATTATTACAATTTTCTACTTTAAAGATAAGGAAGCTTCAATTCTAAGTAAATAACTTGACTAAAGTCAAACACACATCTAATAAGTGGGAGATAAGATTCAAAGTTTGATTCCTCTATACTTTACTACAGTCACCACACTGCGGAGATCTCTAGTTTTATATATGGTAAAATATAAAGGATGTCCTGAAAAACAGCCTAAAAATGAAAGTGTTTAAATAAATAATTATCATACAATAAGAGCAACCTTGGTAGTTTTAAAATATGCCTGCAAATTCTGTGATCCCCTTTTAAAAGATGGAGCTGGATTCTGTTTCCCGACTTTAGGCTGTGCTTAGTGATTTACTTCTAAAGAATAGAATGTGGTGGAAATGATGCTGTGTCATGTCTGAGATTAGAACATAGAAAGTGATGTGGCTTTCTCTTTGTTCTTTCTCTTGGATCACTCACTCTGCTCAAGCAGCCCCATAGAGAGGGCCACTTGGTGAAGAGCTGGGGCTTTCTGCTATCAGCCAGTCCAAATTAGCCAGTGAGTAGATCCAGCAAGCTCTAGTCAAGCTTTCAGTTGACTGTGCCTCTGGCCAACATCTTGATCCCAGTGTTACAGGAGACCCTGAGCCAGTACCACCCAGCTAAGTCACTCCCAAACTCATGTCCCACAAAAACTGTGTGATGTAATAAATATTTATTGTTTTAAGCCTCTATCTTTGGGGGAAGCTAATACAGCAGTCAAGGAGCATAAGATACTCGGAGAGAAGTAACTGAGCCTGAGCCGTCAGGAAAGCTGGCTACGAAAAGCTGAGAGGGATAAGTAGGAATTTAATAGGTGGACAAGCAATGTATTGGGAGGTGTTCTGGGCAAAGAGAAAACATGGGCAAAAAAGTATAAAAGTGCGCCACAGCAATGCATATTATAGAAACTGCAAGTAAAAGACAAAAGTCACAACTCAAAAATCATAGCATTTAAAGTAGGAGAATCTTATTAAGATTTACTGTATTATGTGATAATGTAGTAACTAATGTTCCTAAAAGTGATGCGAGTTTCTGGGAAATTAAGTGCTATATGTACTATTTAAGAAGATCGGAAAGAAATTATAACATTGAAATATTTACTTCAAAAGTTAAAACAAAAAAGTACTATATAAATCTTTAGTGAATGGGGAGTTCAGGCTATCCAAAATAGCCACCTCCCTATGTTGCTACTTCACTAGAGTGTCTGGATCTGTGTTTTGAAAACTTTCAGCTTAAATGCAGGGCCAAGAAATAGCTAATGAGGAACACCTGGATTTTCCCCAGGCTTTCGCTCTACCAGTTCCGCTACAACAATCAGGTAGAAATTAACATTTTATATCCAATTATGTGTTTTGCTTGGCATCATGCTAACCAACGGAACTTTTGTAGAAGAGAATAGCTCGCAGTGCCTTGTGATTCTATGCTATATCTCATTCATTGACTATTTATTGAGTGCTATCCATGTGTTACCCACTGCGGCGGGCTCATAAACCAAACCGTTATATTTGTGTTGCAGAAATCTCTTTGAATCCCAGTTCCAGCTCCACTGGCTTCTAGAGTTAATAGCAGTTCCTGGTAGAAAGACTGTGATTATTGTTTAAGTTGGATTTTAACATAAAATTAATGCCTCCTTATTTGAAAAATGAAAAGAATTTTTACTCAGAAGCACATTCTTACACAATTGCTCTTAACATCTTACTGCATTCCCTTCCCTGTATTTCTTCTATGAATATTTTTATATAGTTATATTTTATAGGTGGTATCCAATCAAATTTTTGTTTAACATCAGGCAAAATATCCCTTGAAGTAGAAATTTTGGTATCTTTAAGTTATACTAACAAATGGATACTTTATAATTTACTTAACCTATTATTAGATGTTTTGGTTGTACGTGAATCCTTCAGGAAAAATGATGTTATAAGTTAAATAAGTATGCAGCTAGGGAATTTGAAGTTGTCTTTTGAACTGTTTAATGGGCTTTGCTAAGATGAGGTAATTTTAAATAATAATCAATGGGAAGCTTAGGAAGAGGTTAGCATGGTTTCTCTCTCTGCCAGAGAGCTGCCTTTGGAAAATTCTAAGATGACTGCATGGCCATGTGCCCAAAGCACCGTCATAGTTATACTGTTAGTTAAATTAAACATGAATGATTGGATGAGGAACATTATTATTCTGTGCACATTCTTGACTCTTAATTTAAGGTTAAACTAACTTAATTTAATGTCATGTGCATTTTTAGCAGCAATTATGGCCAGTTAATGCGTGTTCTTCCTTAGTCATGCCTCATCTCTTTGCAAAATTACAATATTTCGTTCCAAATTTATTCTGCCCAGATTTGTAAGTAGCACTTTCTTCTATTTTCCGTCAGTGTTTATATCAGAAGGCTTTTGAGTTTATACTATAAACCACCATTTGTGTATTTTCATAATAAGCCTCTAAAATGTAGGCCTGGATATGAGAGCACAAGACACAATTCAAAACAGGGTATTGGGCCCAGTCCCTTTTTATCCCCCAGGGAATATTATGTAGACAATAGAGGTGCCATCTTAGTATCTCTGTTCTGGTCTTTCCCCTCTCCATCTGTCTGGTACCACTCCAACCAGTATTCCTTAAGTATGCCTCTATGCTTATTCCTTAAGTATGCTTCTACCATCTATTTAAAAAAATCAATGGCTCCCTACTTCCTCTAAGATAATAGCCAACGCTTCTTAAATCTGTCACTGAAGGCCTTGAATCTACAAGATACTACACTGGTCATACCTTTCCCACAGGTAATCCGTGTTCTGGAAGCCCAGAAGATTCTGTCCCATGTGTTTTGTGTTACTTCCCTGTCTTTCCCCATACCGATCCCCTTTTCTGTATCCACCTGTTGAAATCTTACTTACTTTTACTAATTCACTATTTAATTGGATGATTCAGTAACCTTAATTTATTTAACCAATATCTGTTGAGCACCAGTTGCATGCCAAACACTGTTCAGGGGCCAGCTCAAATGCCACCTCCCCCTAAAAGTGTTTCCTACTTGTCTCGGCTATAGGCAGTGTTTTTCTCTCCAGAACTTCCACTGGTCTTTTTTATGCTTCTCCTGTCATAAATCTATACTTCACTTCTCTCTATAATAGGCTCTCAAAAATGCTTTTTGAATTAAAGAAGAAGGTGAATGAATAGATGAATGAACTAATGAACAACAGAAAAGTTTTGTCCTCTCTTCCAGGAGAAGCTAACGACTGAAATAAAATGGTTTTACTGGGATAGAAATTTAAGACCGAGTCTATGAAATATGTTCAATAGTTTCTATGCTAGATCCTCCCAACAGAGAAGGGAATATATGGAATCCCCATCTTCTGATTTTGAGATCAATGCTTTTTTTCCAGCATGCTACCTACCGCGTTCTACACCTAGAAGCTGAAGTCAAAGGCAGTCTTACCTCTTGTCAGCGCTTTTCATTATAAGACATAGTGTTTTAAGGCCATCAGTAAATTGGAAGATTCTACTTTCAGAGTGCCAATAACCTATTTTAGCATTCGAAAAAGGCAACTATATTATCCTGAGTGGTGAGGAAAACATAGGAGATTAAGTAATTTTGAAAAACCATTTATTTTGAACAACAAGTAAGAGCTACTAGGAACCTTGATTAGTTCCTAATAGAAATGAGCCATCAAAACAATAATCATTTTAGCTATCTTGATTGTGGTGGTGGTTTCATTGGTGTGTACATTATCAAAATTCATCAAATTATACATCTGAAATGTGTGTAGTTTACTGTACAGAAATCATTACAATAAAGGTGTTTAAAAAACGCAATAATTATAACCATCAGCTTGTGTTTACCATGTGTCAGATATTCTCATTCTTCCCAAACAAGTCTATGAATCAGATACTTTTCCCCTCTTAATCTTATAAATGGGGACTGGGAAGTTTAAAGAGATTAGGCAACTTGTCCATGCCCACTGGATTAGTAAGTGTGGGGTGGGGTCAGATTAAACCTTGGCCAGTCAGTCTGTGAAGCCTGTAAGTTGGAGCTCTGTGCTGGTGCTCAAATCTCTGTGCTCTACTTTATCAACTTATAAGGTTAGAGAATGCCTATTTTTTAATAGAGAGGAGAGAGGAGAGACAATGAATGCTGTACATTGCAAATCCTCTCTGTTACCTCAAATGATTTTTATTTACATAATTGTTTCTGTACTGGCTCTATGAATGAATGCTAAGACTTGGGACATGATTTATTTTTTATTTTTTAGGTTTTGGGAGACTATTGACATCTCAGGGGAAATCTCAAAAAATTTTGCTATTTCTAGTGGTTAGAGGTTCTCTTTTAGTTGGTACACCACACTGAAGCAGAGTAGGTGTGACTCTCCTGAAGATGATTCTTCTTTCATAATCTGAAGTTACTTAAAATTCTTTTTTCTTATATTTAGGCCAGAGAAGCAGAAAATAAGTAAGGAATCTCCAATTAAGGAATTAGAACTTGAGAAAGGTTCCCAGGATTCCTTCTTCTGGGAATGATCCTCTCTCCTCACATTTGTTCTTCTGGTAGACTGTCAACTCCCACTCCTGAGAACTGCGCACTTGAACAGAGACACAGGGATGGAGGAGGCTGGGGCTGAGTCATCCCTGATGCTGCCCTGGACTGTTCAGGATTTCTGAGACTCATTTTCCCATCTGTAGAATGGGGTTCATATGCCTCAATGAGTTGTTTGAAGATTCAGTGAGATACTGTCCATGAAAGCTTTGGCACAGAGTTGTTACTCAATGAATGATTGGTAGTCCTGGGGACAATTCTTTTTTATTTTATTTTTTATTGAAGTATAGTCAGTGTTCAATGTTATGTCACTTTCTGGTGTACATCATAATATTTCAGTCATGTGTATACACACATAGATTCATTTTCATATTCTTTTTCACTATAGGTCACTACAAGATATTGACTATAGTTCCCTGTGTTCTACGGAAAAAATTTCTTTTTTATCCATTTGGGACAATTCTTTTCCCCCTAAATAAAGAATGGCAAAAGTAGACTCTTTCTGCTGAGGAGATAGCATTTACAGAATTTTTGATGGTGCTTGAGAAGAATATCCAGCCATGCACATGATGAATTAGCAAAAGATAATCAGGGTGATTGTGAGCTGTGGGATGATGCCCTGCTGCTTTGTTACAGGCTGCTGTTAAAACTCACAATGCTTCATTCTTAAAAAAAAAAAATCAATGGTATGAAAGAAACTCAGGCCTCTTAGGAGTGGGGAGTTTGGAGGGGGGGCGTGGCGGGAGTAGGAAGGATGGTAGTCTACACAGGAGCAGCCATCCAGCCACCCAGTGGCCAACTCCCTCTTTTAATGTGTAGAGTTATGGTGAGGCTCCAGCACATTAATCAGTTTTTGACTATGGGCGGTGAGAACTTCAAAAGCAAAACAGTGCATATTGGATTTGATAATAAGAATATAGAGAATTATAAATGAGATGTCCAGGAGGCATCTGTGTTAAGGAAACCCAAGATCAAGACTTTGTGTACTCCAGCCGATGAAAGGTTGTGGGCAATTTTAGGGTACTGTGGTGGAGAAAGAAAGGAGCCTGCTGGCTGGTGGAACTGATGTAAAGTGATGGGGGAGTTTTGATGAAATGTATATCTTTGCTCGTTAATATAGGCACCTGGAGAGAGTATTAGAAGCCACAGGTACAGCTGCATACATACTTAAAGTGACTTTTTGTTATATTAAGTTTGAACAGTTGCCAACTTACCAGCACAAATAGTAGGCTGTTTGGAATTTGGAATGCATTTCCACATAGACAAGAGGCTGAAAATGACTGTTTAATTTATCTTTCTAGCATTAGGTGTACCAGAACAAGGTCAAGGGTAAGGGAAGGTCAGTATGAGAGGCATAGGATGATGGAGGAGGAGACTTTCCTCTATCATTTAGGAACTCTGGGCCAATTCTTGGCAAAAATATAAGAAAGAAAAAAGAAAAGATGATATCGTCTTTGATAACCCCTCGATTTGTCCTCTTCTTTCAGTTCCTGGTAACTTTTTCCCTAACAGAATCTTGTTGCAAAACAACCCAGAGTTGTGCTCTCCCAATGATCTAACTGGGAAAAATGAGGGTCAGAGGGATATTGGTAACTTACTCATGTCCATATAACAAGTAAGTGGGAAAAGTCAGTTTCATAATCAAGTATGTCTGGCTCTAACCCTTTTTGCTTGGAATGCCTGAGTTAATAATTTACCACCATTAACAAAATAAAGGATTATAGAAGGGATATGCGACGGAGTTGCGTGTGGGCAAAGGAAAGGTGAGTTTGCTTTTAGACCTGTAGATTTTGAGCTGCCCTGGGATAGCTGTGTCTCCTGCTGTCTGTCTCCTGCTCACAAGAGAAATGTTGGTTTGTTTCCCAGCGGTGGAGTTAGGTATACTGGGAGTGTTTCATTTGCTGCAGAATAGTGGGAGATAAATAGGTGGCTATATTGACAGAGACAGCTAGTTAGTTACAGAGATAGGTAGGTAGATGGATAGATGTTTATTGGTGAGTTGGGTGTTTGGAAATCGGGAAGTGTCTGCAGTCACTAGTCAGTATTCCTATTGCTTAGCAACTTTATTTCCTCATGTAGCTATGACAAATAGAACTTTCATATTTATTTTTTGTGCCTAAGGGCTGAAAGTGCTGCCTATGAATGATGCATAAGTGACAATTTTGTATTATGAGCATTACTCTGACTTGGAATCAGAGAATCTCAAGGTTGGAAAGGAATTTAATATTCCCTCTTGGATTTACTCTATATGCAGACTTCGCTGTACATCTACATGAGATCCTCACTGACACATCCCAGTCCTTTAGTTATCTCCCCTGTGTAAAGGATCTCGCTTTGGAGGTAACATCTTCCTACCGGTAAACAGATACTCCTAGTTCTATCCACAGAATCCCAGTATCTCTTCCACATGAGAGCTCCTCACGTGTTTGGATCGGCCTCCATGTCTCTCTTGATTTTCTCTTTGCTGAGCTGAGTTTCTCCTCCATTTCTTCAGTGGTTCCCTGGGGGACATCGTCCTTCAGGGATGATGTTGAGCCAGGTTCTGGGAATGCACGCAGCAGATGGCCTCCAGTGTCATCTGCTTCAGGGACTGTTTCACTGGCAGAGAGCCATTGTTCATCCAAGGACACACCCTGTCCTGGTATAGTCCGCATCCAAGGACTGATTCATAGGAGGGTATAAGAGCCCAGTTTTTTCAGTCCAATATGTGACAGTTTTGGCAAGCCATTCTAGTTCTAGGGCTGCCAGTGGGGTCAGTTAAGGCTGTTGCTGGGCTGCTTTACAACTTGACTTCTCCATCTTCTCCTTCTTGTGTCCTTCCCCTCCCTTTCTCAGGTTTTCATCCCAAGGGCATCCTGCGTGCCAAGCTCTGGTGCAGTCTTCCTGGGGAACCCAATATGTAATGTGTGACTTCAAGTCGTCTCATGAAGCATTACAATTTGTTTATGGCCATAGGCACTTCGGTAAGGCTTCTGGAGTAGATGGGTACATATAGTAATCTCCTATATGATCATAATACATTTGGCTTTGAAGAATATTTTATTTTTATTTTGAAGAATATTTTAAATTAAGTTTAAGTGCTATGAAAACAATGTGTAAAACTAGCATAGTAGAGAGAAAATTTTTTTCAGTGGAGGTATCTTAGCTTAGGTACCCTCTCAAAAGCAGAGCCTGAGACACGGATTACATGTGAATAGCTTATTTTGAGGAATTATCCCAAGGAACAGAAGTGGAAGACTGGAAACAGCAAAGGAAGGAAAACCAACACAAGGACTCATTTTTGAGCTGCTCACCACTATGGGCACCTGGGGTCCACTGTGACCCTCTGAGAAACCAGGTGAAGTTGTCTTCCAGAAGATGAGAGAGGAGAGTATTTATCCATCAGCTCCTGATCCCCATTGGTCAAGCCTTGCCCCATGAGCTGTTAATTCCCTCACATGTCCGGGTTTGTGCTTGCCCCAGAACAGCTGAAAGGGTGCCTGTCGCCTTCCCAGGAGGCAGACCCAGAGGGCCCTGGGCAGAAAGTGAGAGACGCCAAGAGCAGCTGAGGCACGATGCTGTCGGGTTATGCCTGTGCACAACTGGTTGCTGAAGCAATCGTGGGTTGAACCAAGAAGATGCGAGACAGGGCAGGAGAGGGGGCCACGGCAGGGTGATAGCCACCAGCAATCACGTTGTGTTCCTGGGAGTTTTTTCATGTGTGGGTTTTATGCAGGACAGAGTGCACTGGACTGGAATTTCTCCTAACAGGTTTATAGAGCTTTTGCCAAGCTTTTCTCCTCTGATCTTAAGAGGCAGGGAAACTTTCTAATGAATTGGAAGTGGTGAAGTAGTTTGCTCATGAATAAAGTACTGAACTTGGCTAGTTAGACTTACTGATGGTAAGTTATCAGAAAGAGAAATTACAGAAGCCTTTATATAAAGGTCCACATGCTCCTTGTGCTTTTCTACCGATAGTAAACAATTACTGCTAAGGATTTTGACAGTAGTTTGTCCTTTAATGTCTTCGATTTAGCTGCTCTGTGTCCATTACATTTTGGATGTCAGAGTTGGACTCTGATGGGAGTAAGACACATAGCAGTTTATTATTAAATTAGGGCGAGGGGTAAGGGAATTGGGACATAATTTGAATCCAAATGAAAGATCATCCGTCATTGTGTGGACCGAGGCACTGTTTCAGCATCATATGCTGTACAGGTAGTTCTGTCCCTTATGGTGAATTAGCCACTAGTGACTGAGCTCTGAGATGGTGAGTCACAGCAATCCTTGTCATTTCATAGCTGGAATTCTTCATTGGCTCCCTAATGAGCTCATCTTTGGGGTGCCAAGTGGCAGAGCTGTGGGCTTTCTTCCCGAGATTTGAGAGATGTAGTCAGACAGCCAATTAGCATTTTTATTTACTTTGGGAGAGCTTTGAGTCCCAAGACCTGCATAAGACTGTCCTGGTAAGTACCTGCACTGCCTAACAAAACACGTCAAAAATTTCATGCTCGTCATCCCAGGAATTTGGCAGTAACAGAACTGAGCAGACCAGGACTGAGAGCCTGGTGACAAAGGAGGCTACACACCCACTAGGCGAGCTCTCCAAGAGGTGGAGGGAGGGATGGCAGTCGAGGCAAAGAGGGATAGACTAGGTTAAGTTCACGAAGCTCTTCTCAGAATCAGGAAGCTGAGTGGAGAGAAGGAGAGCCTAGGGAGTCAGCGGCAGACCATGGAACAGACGTCTGGTGACAGCAGGTGTTTATCATGTGTCGCGTGTTACGTGTCAGGTGCCGTTCTCATCGTTGTGTGTGAATAACGTCGTCCTCACAATAAGTCTGTGAGGCGGGTGCCGTTATTATTAGCAAACTTATTTAGCAGATGAGATAACTGAGTCACAAGAGGGTCAGAAAACTTGTGCAATGTCACATAGCTCTTAGGTAGTTGAGCCTGGCTACAGACCCAAGTGGTCTTTTCCCAGAGTTCATGCTCTTCTGAATGTTGCTTATTGCTCACACACCTGCTTCTGTGGCAGAAACGTTTTGTATATTATAAATTTCCTTGATGAAAAGCCAAGACTGGTTCAGAATATGTGGGAGGGGAGGAGATGGGTTTATAAGACACGCATTTTATATGATCCATCTGGGCCAATTGCATCTTGCACTCATGGCCCAGGGAATCACCTAGTCACCTGCCCTGTGAGAGCTGGGCCCTTGCCCTTGTCACTGTGCTGCTTGGCCAGCCAATCCCCTTCTTGGAGTTTCTGGCTCTTGCTGCCACTTAAAGACTGGAGATGAGGCCCCAAGAGCATCTGAAGAAGCTGGATGATACAGTTCAGAAGTGCAGGAGAGCTGACTGCCTATGGGGTGAAATTTGACCAAAGGAAAGCAGGGGATAGACATGAAGTGGCTAGATAAATACTTTCATCTTCCTCTGCCCCATCAATGGCTCGGAGGCACAGATTTTCCTTCTAGAACATCCAGAAAAGTCCCTTGTTTCAAGTGGATTCATCTCCTGGGGACATGTGTCTCTCTGTGGCTTATCTTGAAGCAATAGTCATACTTCACTTGGCATTGCTTGGCATCCTTCCTAATCCCCCTCTTCTTCTTTATAACTCTTACTGTTCTGGGTTTATTACCTCCCCTCCTCCCCCCCCCCAAAAAAATGTATGAAGCCAAACTAAGAAAGGGGGACTGGGTTAAGAAATGGATACAAAAAGAGTAGTGGGCAACGTCTCAGCAGTCCTTCATTATTCAGTGGCAAAGAGGACATTGATTCTTTGAAAAACATGTTTAGAATACAGGGGAAGTTGATATTACAACTGACAGGGAAGTGTCAGGACTTAGTGAGTTAATTTTACTGCACTATGAACACGTACAAAGGAGGAGGGGATCTTAGGAGTGAAGAACACGGCCAGGTATTCTCTCTCTGAGTAGGCTGTCGGAGATCACATTTGCTTTACTGCCTGTTACACCCATCTCCTCCTCCTCTTCATGTTACCAACAGCAAAAACAGCCACCATTTTCTAAACTCTTAAATCTATACCTGACGTCTCGCTATGTAGTGTAGGATTCCTCATTTATCCTATGAGGTAGAAAACTGAGACTCAGAGAAGTGACTGTGAAACAGCTAATGAGTGCTAGAGCCAGAACTCAAACCCAGGTCTGCCAAATTCTGACTCCTGCACTCAAAACCGATACCTTCTGCTGTCTGCTACGAAGATCCTTATCAAAGGAAGTTTTCTGGAGCAGGGCAGAGCCACATGGAGAGAAAATACGGATTGAGAGCATCGGATTCCCTTCGTTCTAATTTGCTCCAAAAGCAACTTCTGGTGGTGGTTGGAGGTCCTTGCCTCCCAGAACAAAGGCCTGTTTGGGGTAGCAGACCATTGGTACTTCTCAAGCCAAGAAGACCTCCCATTGTAAAATCGTGAATGGGTCCTCTGGTTCCTTGACCACAATTTTAAATGTTAGGTTGGCACAAATCCATCCTCCAAGTCTGCCTGGCAGAGCTAAACCCTGAATGAGGTGATCTTGTGGCGGTCACCCAGCCCCAGCAGCCAGCGAACATCCTCCTCAGTACCTTCCTTGACAGGTGTCCTTAAGGAAACTGATTTTTTAAAAAATTATTCCTTTAAATCTAAAGCTTGCATCTCCCAACTTTCCCTCCTTGATGCATCCCCAAGTTTTGTGTTCTACATACATAGGACCACATTTGCCGTGGAAGGAAGCCATCGTGCAGGTGATCCACTCAAAGAAGAACATAATTAGCATTTTCGTATTTTCTCATACTGCCTTTTACCCTTCTAGTAATGTTTTTGCTGTTTCTGTTTAGTTTACCTTTGTTTTTGTCCTTTGTTGTTGTTGAAATAATGGAAACAAAGGCCCTTGTTGAAAGTCATGAGATCTGGGACCTGACTGCAGCTTTGGGTTACCAGCTGGATGTGACTTTCACCTAGTCTCTGGGGAGACTCAGTTTATTCACCTGCAAAATAGGAGAGTTGGGTGAGATTGTTTATTCCCAAACCATGCTGGTGATCAGAATCACCACTGATGCTTTTTTAAAAAGGCGTCATCTCAGACCTATTCACGGTTCTAGTAGAAGGAAGAGAAAGGAGTGTCAGGAAGGAGCAGAGGCCCAGAACCCATAACTGCAACCATCTCCCAAGGTGGTTCTGACGCACTTTATGTGGTGCTGCAGTAGCACAACTCCCGGGGTGCTGTTGCTTATACCAACTCCATGGGCCCTGTTTGCATGGGCTAGAATGTGAATGGTGCCTCTTGGAGTTGTGCAGCCTTGTATGAGCTGATTACTGCAGATAGTCATTTCCAAGCATGGATATTCTTTGATTTTATGATGGTAGCGTGGAGTGAGGTGCTGAGTGGACAGCAGCCCAGAAGCCTGTGGTTAAGAATGGAGGCATAGTAGCTATGACAATAGGCTAGGAAAGTGGAAGGCAGCTTACGAACAGCTAATGAACATTGCCCCCCAGGAAGCTGGTTATCAGATTATTTCCTACATTACATCTGGCACCCATGTGAGATGAGGGTCTGTGAAGAAAGCAGGGCATCGAAGGCAGCTTGGCCACAAAGATGAACCTTGAAGTCAGGGTTCCCCAGACGGGGTTGAGCTGAGGAAGAAGTAAGGCTTCCTCCCCGCAAAGACAAGCTTGTAGTTAACAATTTGTCTTCTTTGGTGTTTCTTGGCTTAGTTTTCCCTTTATACATTGTGAAGTTCCTTTTGAAAAAATAATCTAGCCTTTTATTAACCAAATTAAAAAAAAATTTGTTTACATTTAAGCTTGTATAGGGATATTATAGGAGCTGTCACAAGCCAGATTATGTTGGTAAAAGATGGGAAAAATAATCAGGGACACTAGTACAAGGTTAAAATTCTGGGGGAAGAAAGTTGGGATTCAGTTTTGATTAACTGTTTTAAATGAATTTTTTTTTCTCCCATGCTAATAAGATGTTTCTGAGCTGGCTGGAGGTATATCTATTGTCTAGGACACTACTTTGCTTAATTTGCTGGAGAGTCAGTTGAGACGCTTGTCAGAAATGCAGATTCCTGCCAGACCTCTAGCCAATTCTGATTCAGTGGCTTTGGAGGGGACACCCGGGCTCTGCATTTCACGTGAGCATCCAGAGATTACATTCTGAGAATGCTGTCCTAGCCAATGAGAGAAAGGACGGCGAACTCTGCCCCGGAGCAGAGCCTTATATTTCTTGGGAATTACATTAACTCCCCTGAGCCTTAGTTTCCCTTCATGTAATATAAATAGTGGTACTAACCACTACTAAAATCACAGGTCTCAGAAAAATATTTCAAAATAAACTATATAGATAAAAGAGATGGTCCTAATTTCTTAGAAAAGAAATCTATGTGAGTAAAAGCCTATTTCAGGGGTTTATTTCATAAACCCACCTTTTGGCACAGGAATATGCATACAGAAATTACCCAAATCTGATCTAGTTAGGAGCCCTTGAAAGATTTCTAGAATATCTAAACGACAAAACCGCTGTTAGTTATATCTCTATGCCATTAGCAGATAGGATCTGCCAAGCAAGAGTAGAAGGGGAAATTGCCAAGGCAGACTGGTAGAGGGAGCCCAGTAGAGATGCAAAACAAATGCTGGCCAGTGAATTACACTTATACTATATTCTGTATTTGTAATGTGTTTTGATTCTGTTTCGGGAATGTATTAGTTAAAATCTAGCTGCTGTAACAAAGAAACCCAACACTATAGTGGCTCAAATGACAAAGAGGCTTATTTACTGCTCGTGCAGTGGGCCTGGTCTGAGTGGTTGATGTCTGCTGAGTAGCTCTGCTCCCATGGTCACTGAGGGAACAGTTTCTTTCCATCTTTCTGCTCTCTTATCACCGAGGGCACCGCCATTATCTATATAGCAGAAGGTGGCTTGTCACTTGGAAAAGGGAAAAAGAATGTGGAACTTCTTAAGGTTCAGACCTGGAAGTGGCCCATATCACTTCCATTCACAAACTGTTGACCAGCTTTCAAACCCTGCCATGTCTAAGTGCAAGGGAGGCTGGGAAATGTAGCCTAGCTAAACAGCAGTGTACCCAGCTATACCTCTGTTATTAGTGGGGAGAACAGAATTGATAACCATCCAGCGGTCTCTGCCACAGGAAAGGTGTGTGGAGCTTTGGAAGTGGAGCCCATCACTACTGTTCTGGCGTCACTGATTGGCCAGAGCTGCTGCTATGCTGCGGGGTACCGTCTTTCCCTTGGCATGCTGTTCCCAGCCTAAAACCTCACTCCCAGGATCCAGCTATGCCCGTGCGCTCTTCTGGGCAATGTGGATGCTGGCATTCCCATTTCTCAGTTTTAGGGTTCTCCTTCTGAATCCTATGCAGGTCATGAGAAAAGACCTGTTGAGTCAAACAGTTAATAGATGGGCTGTTAGTTGTAAAATGTTGGCAAATGCACTGGTTTGAATTATCTTCCATTTGCCTTTCTGACAGTTGTGACATAATGAATCGCGAGTGTGACTACTGTCACATGATTGGAGGCTCTGAACAGTAAGAGCGTTTTCTTAAGGATCATCCAAGCAGAAAATGAGTTCACAGATTTTCAGCATTTTTACTCATGGTTCCCAAGGCTCCACCTGTCCCTTCACTCTATTCTATACTACCTCCTTACTGAATTTCTCTCTGTCTCTCTCTGTCTCTCTTTCTGTGTCTCTCTGTTGGGGGTGGGGGAAAATTGGGGAGAGAATGTACCACCATGACATTATATTTCAGAATTCTTAAAGTTAGTTCCTCATTACTCTGTGATGTGCAGCACTATTCATAGCAGGAAGTTCTTATAATTAGCTGCCTTGGGAAGCTCTAAAGGTGAAACCACTCTGCTGCTATGCATCTTGCAAGGTTAGTGCCTTAGACTGGAGGTTGGCAGGTGACACACTGCTGGGGGGATGGAAGCAGACTGATACGAGTGTGAGCTGCTGCCTGGATGGATGCATTGGTTTAGAGAGTGACCTCCCCACCGTGAGAACTGGATCCCTATATGAGACTGTTATGACTCCAGTGAGATGAAATTAGTTCAAATAAGAATCTGAAGTGAGGTTGAGGGCTGCAAAATTGTTCAGGAAGCTCAGATTACTAAAAGCAAAAACATTCATGTGTGTAAGTGGGGAATGGGAGATGGATTACCTTCCTAACAGCCAGTTGACATGGTCATGAGCATTGGTCTTACTGGAAAAGTTACGCAGCCGTTTCTCCTTTCACTCTTGACATACACACACACACACCACATAAACACATACATTTTGGGGAGGGGTGGTTTGTTTCATTTTTGTAGCAGAGTTTAATAGCCTCTTACATCCTCTAGGAGACCTACGCTGCTGGCCGTGTTCCCACAGCATTCTGGAATTCTTCCCTCTGCCATCAGCCTGCCCCATCCCTCAAGTGAGTTTAGTGATTCCCTTGTGCCTCACCAACTGCGTTTCCATAGCTCGGTGAATGTTCCATCTTGGATTTTATGTTTTGCCACTTGTGATGGCAGTTTGTAATAAAACCAAGATGTGACCTGTTTTGTGTCCAGCAGTGAACGTGTCCAGGAGTCTGTGTCCAGCCTGTGATGTGCAGTGTGCCTTCAATGAGGAGACAGCTGTGATGTGAATGGATTTGTGATGGAAAAAAGGCCCTTAACTTCTCAGCCTCTTTTCCCATGGATGTAAAACTTTGTTATGGTAAACGAAGCCTCCGATATCATATACAACGCTGGCATTCCAGACGGTTTTAATGACCACTCCTTACTGCTTAATACTAAGCACTACCATCTGTTTCTTTCTTAATTATAAATGCAGCAGGAATTCACAGTTACATCAGTAACGGTGGAAATAAAATGGAGTTAGGGGCCTTGTCCTTAACACAAGGCAGCCTTCCTCTAATGCTTTTCTTCTGTTGCAGGCATTGGTCAGAGAGGAGAATTCCTCAGTGGTTTTCCTCTGTTTTCCTCTCAAAACACTTACCATGAGTGCATCATGCCATAAATTCCATCATTTTCTTTTAATGAGAGGAAGAGCTATGTTTTTCTGTCCGTGGAGCTGGGGTGTGTGGGCAGACCGTTCTCACAGGATTGGAAGCCAGTGACATGACTGCCCTGCTGTTGTTGGCCTGTGTTTTTGTGAGAAGAGAGATGAGTTGTAATAGCCCAGCGACATGAGTCACGTCCATCCCCCGGAGAAGAGCTGGGAGTGGACATCTGGGAACTTCGATCAGCCCACTGGTAGCCAGTTTGCCTGACCCTGAAAAACAAGGGGACGTTTGTAGAGGGAGCTCATCTAGAAACTGAAGAGATGCTTAACGTTGCATTACTTAGGCTTTGATTTTTCATTAAGAGGAAATTCATCAGATTTTAGACTCATGGTATTTTAGAATTAAAAGAAATCCTTAGAAGTCGCCTGGAGCAAAGCCATGGTCGCTCTGCCTTTTCTTGTGTGGTGCTCGGCCAGGCTGAGTGTGAGCTTTGGAGACGGCAGAGCAGGGTTTGAGTTGGACGCCACTGGGTGCTCTGTGTTCTCCTCATCAGCACCGCAGGGTCTCCACTCTCTTCGTCTGTACCAGTGGGTTCCATAATGCTTCTTGTGGAGCCAACCATTTGGATTAAGAGAGAACAGGTAAATCCTAGCCCATTGGGTGGCCATGATTTTCTTCCCTTCCATCCATTCACATTTGTGTCGGGTGAAGAAATACTGGTCCCAAGAGGTTTAATGCCTTGCCCGGTGTGGTACGTGTGAGTCATGGCAGACCTGGAAATGGAAGTAATGCTTTCTAAGACCAGCGTGTCCTCAGACTTTTTCTCACTAGGTCATATCGAGACCTGTAACTGCCTTTCTCTCCATTGTTACCCACTGTACTTCTATACAGTGATAACCTCGATAATTACCATGGGCGTGATACTTCTTAATCTGTAAAGTACTTTTAAAAAATTATTCCCATTTAATTTACAGTTGGTGAAGTAGTGTTATAATCGTATCATTGTTCTTATTTTACGGCTGGGGAAACTGATACTCTGAAAGGGCAAGTATCTTGTTGGGGTCACACTGAAGCCTGAGTGAGGACTTGAACTCAGGTCTGTGTGACTCCACCGTGTGGGCTTCACTCTGTTCTAAGTGGGCTCTCCCTGTTAGGCCAGCACCTGGAGGAAAGGACTGAGAGGTGGAACGGACAGGAGTCAATGTTATTATCTGTCGTTTAGTGGCTGCAGTTAGGATTTTTTAGGACAAGGATGCTGCAGGAAGACCAAAACAGTTTTCTTGAGTTATATTAATGTTTTAGTGACCCACGTGCTTTGCAGCCACCAGACCCTATGGGTAAATGCAGAGTTAGAGCGAAAGGCAGCAGGTTTGCACTGAGATCCGTTATGAAACTGCAGCAAACCAAAACAAAACGTACACGGCAACAGCCAGAATAGGCTCCTGCTCCAACACGCGAACGAGTGGTGTGCTGCTTCAGAAATGCGGCTCGTAAATGAGGAGACAGTCCGAGGCATTTGTTCCTGCCCAGCTCAGGTTCAGGCCAGTCAGGGTGAAGTTGGTGCACGTCCTCAAATGGGCGTCCGAGAGCTGGGCGGGAGAAGAGCCTGCGGGCCTCGGGCTTGCCTTTTCGTCCCAGGGCCCTGTGCACATGAGGAGCCCCTTGGCGCTGTCCCAGCCCCCGGGCCGTGTGTTCTGTCTGCCCCTCACACTGTGGGTAATGATTCTTGCTGATAACAGCATCCCAGTGAGTGTCGCTTCCCTCTGGCCTCTCCTGTGTCAGGCCCGTGCCCCCCGCCCTGCCCTGCTGTCCCTGAGCCGTCCAGGCCCACTGCGTAACAAGCAGGTTTACTGAAAAGCAGTTCTTTCCGGCAATAAAACTAAATCTTTTAATCTCAGAAACCCTCCTATTGACCCTAAGTAGAAAACCAAGCAAATCTGAAACATGTAAATATTGACATTCTGAGGTTTTCCTGTGTAACCTGATTTAGTCTGATTTTCCCATTATTCCTGCTATTTCCGTGGGCATTTTCCTGAATCCAGGTTTATAAAGCAGCCCTCGGGCAGCATTATTCAGAAGGTAATATCAGCCAGGCCTGGGGCCGAGTCCTGGCTCTGCAGCTTGTCTGCCCTGTCATGTAAGCTCTCAGAGCCTCACTTTCCCCATCTGTCAGGAGGCAGTAATGGTCCCCGCCACCTGCTGGTGCTGTGAGCATCAGAGGAGCTGCCACACGCGCGAAGCGCTGTCATTCCGAAGCAGCGTTCTGCCTGATCTCGCCCCCGGAGCCAGGTGAGCGATTCTTTTGTGATGTTTTCTCCCCGTTAGGAAGTTTAGCTAGCCAAAGGTCACGCAGGCTTCTTTTTAACATATGAAATGCGCTCATTGTATGGAGAAGATTAAAAATATTATTTTTAAAGCTTTGTGCCTTAGTTTAGAAGTCAAGTCTTGTAACAGCAGTAAGTTCTCGCTTCAGGTTACTTTCATTTCTTATCCTTTCCTGGTGAGCCAGGCAGAGAGGAAGGCATTCTTTCTGCTATCTTGCAAATGAATGTGAGAATGCCCTTTTTGTGCCAAGTATATCTCAGTGAGCATACTGCTTGCTTTAATCTAGTCTTTTAATATCAGAAAAATCTCAAAGTTCCAATATAATAATAATGACTACAAAATGCTTATTAAAAAGTACATTTAATGAGAAGGCTATTTTTGAGGAACAACTTGGGGACATATAAACAGGTTACTATTTTTTTAACAAATTGTATTAAATCAGGCATGCACCAAATTCATGACTTTAGGGTTTTCTTTAGAGTTTTATAGAAATAATGGTAAAATAAAGGAATGTGACCTCCTTTGCCAGCTCTTTGAAGGAAACGGCAGACTGTGACCTACCTGGAAGGAGAGCTGAGAGAAACTACCCAGGTGCATCGCTGCAGGCCTAAGTCTTGAAAGTCTCATAGGTCAGGTCTGCGCCAGCTCCGCGGAAGGGTTCCATGCGCTCGCCTCTGGAACCTCCTCTTAGGCTGTACGCGGGGCTGTTTTGAGCCCAGTGTGAGGAGAAGCACCGGGACGGGAGCGCTCAGGTGAGGAGGACGTGGGAGCCGTGCCACACAGACGTCTGTCTGATCGTGGCCCCCTCCGCCCCACGAGGCCAGGGCCCACCGTCTCCTCCTCTGCCCTCCTCTGGGGCCTCTCCTCCCACCCCACACACGTGCCCGAGCTCCTGGGCACTAGAATGCACCTTCTCTTAGAAACGAGAGGCTTCAGAAATGATATTCTTGGGGAAAAGCTACATGACTCTCCCGTAGGAAGAGGACTCTGTATGAAACCCTCTGATTCTACTAAATGCGCGGAAGCGTTCAGCAAGGCAGTCAGGCAACCACATGTAGCTCCCGATGGACCTCACACACAGGCCGTTGTCCACACTGCTGGTGTGGCTGGCGGCATTTTGAAAAATGGTTATAACACATATGGTCCCTTGCTTTTTGCCCTGGCTTTCGAAGTCTTGCCGATCCAACCGCATCATCCTTGTGATGTTTCCAAGAGAGCAAATATCTATCTGCTGTTGAGGTGGTGAAGTTAATTCCAAATGAAAGTGAGGGGTGGGGAGCTTTGCCATGACCCTGCTCTTCCAAGGGAAAGGGACCTATGTGGGGTGTCAGAAGAGGAAATTAAATGAATTGGACTCTCCTCTCTTGGTTCAGGGCTTTGGACCCTCATTATAAGTTTCAAGCTTTATAGGATGATACTTAACAATTCCTCTTCTAGTCAAGACTCTAGGTTGTGACTTCGGGATGGGAGAGTGAATAGTCTGTATTTTGTAAATGTCCTATTTCCGATCTCTCGGAAAAATCCCTCATCTGTTAAACTTCAGAAAGGCAGTGTAAGGGAAATTGTTTTGGTTGTCTAACTATAAGTTATTATTACTCAGGCTAAAGTCTAGCTGATTGCTGAGAACTTTACCAGAAAACCCCCTGATATTATGGTCATTCGCTTCTCAGCCCTTACTTTGCTGTTTACACACCCCCATGATTACCTTGAACACCACTGAAAAGAAATTGCAAAATAATGCTTCCTAAACACATATTGGGTTTACAAAATGATTATAAATGGCTTTTAAGGAAAATAATTCTTACTCCTTTTATTGTGTTCAAGCCTCTGTACATAACTGTGCCACGTGTATTGGGGGACTGTGGTGGTAAGTTGGGGTACAGAGCCAAAACAAATTTAGTTGTTTTCCAACGGACAAACTATATTAGTGCTGCTCACACTTTCATTTTTAAATTGATTTGACAAATATTTATTGAATGTCTCCAGTGTGTCAAGGAAACTTCACTTCTCTTTGGGTTTGAGGGTTTGGTGTTTCTTCTGATTAGCTTTGTGAAAGGAAACAGCGTCCCAAGGACTTAATAGGTGTAGAAAGGCGACAGTGATTATTCATCACACCTAGAAGTGAGCAAAGAAATATTTCATTCATTCCTTGAGTGCCCCCATCACAGAGCGGTCTGTAGCAGTGGTAGTGAGACTGTGAAAGGCCTAGAGCAAAGCCCGGCACAGGGCTCTGGAATCCTCTTGCGGCGCGTTCAGCAAGTATTGCTGGTAGGAAATGAATAGGTATAAACACTGCGAGGTTATCTGGCGTTATATCCATCCTTTGAACAGCTCTAGGGAATATAATTGACTTGTGCTCAGAAATCTGAAATACAATTTTTGTAATAGTAATTTTCCCTGCATCTTTGGCATTTTCTTTTCCATTAAACTGCTTAGTTTTCAGTGAGGGGAACATAGCCCTGGTTATGCTTTGTCATTGGGGGATGATTTATTTGTAAATTATAGTCAGGGATTTTTGGTCAGAATTCCACGAGGCTAGTTTCAAACCGAGTTTGCTGACTCCAGCTAGCCATAAGTGATGCCCACCTCCAGCGCACAGAACAGGAAGTGGCACGCTTGGATGCCAGGAATAAGGCGATCACCCGGATGGAATAACACTTGGCAGTCTGGAGGAATTTGTTGATGTAAGCCTGAATCCTAGGTTAGAGACTGACTTGTGGGATGCATTTCTGCCAATTATGGGCCATTGTGCAGTCAGAAATGGGAGGAATTACTGCAGCTGGCTCTTTGGCATTGAAATCACTGATGAAATAATCAGAGGGAAATCTTCTAAGTTATCAGAAAAGATGGATTGTGACACAGGATGCTGGGCTTCCTGGGTCATTTGCTTTATCTACCTCACAGGACCTGAAAGAGAAGAACTGCAGAGCCAGGAACCGCTGAGGGGTCCTTAGCACTGGCTTGCCCATCGATGGGTGATGCCTGCAAGGCCCTTTTCATCCTGCCAGTGTAGGACCCAACAATTTTTAAGAGTTGGGGCCTTAGGAAGGTTCTTTTTCAGTATCCCTCCCTTGTGCAAGGCTCTTTGCATATAGGGGAGGTGGAGAAAAGCTCCCTAACGTGCCTGTAACTTCCTACAGACTTACTCTGGAAACACGCACGTTGTATACCTAAAAATCTGAGGCTGACGTGCTGAACACTAAAATAACTATAGCTGATCACTGGAAACATGCCTACGACTGAACATACTTTTTCTTTTCCATTCATGGATTTGTGCATATTCTAAAAAAAAAATCACTCTAAGATTTGCAAAGAGGAAATAAGAGAAAACCCACCACCCCTCCACATAGACAAAATGGACTACTCCCCTCACTGATGAATTGTAAGTCACTTGAGTTTTCCATACTAATTTCTCCTTGTGTGGTCCTTTCCCAGAGGGCCTCACCGCTGTTTGACTCTGTGTCGTCCATCACTGTGCTGCCGGTATTGAGGACAGATCTTGATGACTCCTGTCTTGATGGTCCCACATCTCTGCTTTGTAACTTGCCACCTCTGTCCCCTATTTCAGGATGCTTGGGTCCACATATCTGAGTGCCTCAACCTTCCTTTGGATTTTAAGTTCCGTGAAGGAACAACCATGGTTTGACAGCTGATGTTTTGACCTACTGAGCATCTGCTTTCTCTTCTTCTGGAAGTACACCTTAGTTACTTGGGGGAACTTACTCCCTGACTTTGCATGCAGGCTAAGTAGCATCACAATTAAGATATTCTGCTCTGCTCTGCCTAGAGGTGGTCACATGACTCAGATGAGGCCACCCAGACTCTCTATCTCTGTTCTAAGAATTTGAGGTTTGAGCAGGGTCCTTTTAGAATGGGAAAGTGCTAGACAGGATTTCTCTCAAGGGAGTTCTCTGAAGGGAAGGCAGGATATCTTGCTGCCTGTCTTCAAGCTGCCTGCTTCCTGTCCTTTGCGAAGCCTAACTGGTTGCTTTACCTTAGATTCTGTGAACTGCTCCATATCTTTCCAATAAATCCCTCTATTTTGTCCCAGTTGGCCCAAATTGGCTGTTGTTTGCTGACAAAATATCATGATGCATACTGCATTTTCTAGTGCCAATTTATATGTCATGATGGTGTGCAGCATGTTGAAAGCATAGTGTAGGTTGTTACCTACCACTCAGAAAGTTCTAGAATTCAAAGGGATCTTGCGTATGAATTAAACTAATTAATATTCTCCCTTAGGCTACATCATTTCTCCCAAGAGTTTCAGAAACTTGTGAGTTGAAAATGGAGAATTAGAGCAGAAATTACGGAAGTTTATGACCATTGTCTTTTTTAAGTAAGCTTTTTATTTCAGAACAGTTTTAAATTTACAGAATTATTGTGAAAATAGTGCAAAGTCCCATAGAGCCCACACCCAGTCTCCCCTGTTAGGAACATCTTACGTTCATCTGATAACTTTGTCCTCATTTATGAGCCGTATTGATGCTGATCCATTATTCGTCTTCAGTTTTCCCCTGATGCCCTTTTTCTGTTCCAAGATGTTACCCAGGAATCCACACTACGTTTAGAAGTCTTATCTCTTAGACTCATCTTGGTGTGACTGTTTCTCAGACTTTCCTTGTTTCTGATGCCCTTTACAATTTTGAAGAGAACTGATCAGATAATTTTATAGAATGTCCCTCACTTGGAATTTGTTCAGTATTTTTCTTACGATTAGACGGCAATGATGTGTTTTGGGGAGGAAGAGCACAGAAGTGAAGTGTCATTCTCATCACATCACATCAAGGGTACCTATCAACAACATGACTTACTGCTGTGAATGTTGACCTTGAGGTAGTGTTTGCCAGTTTTCTCCACTTTAAAGTTATGTTTTCCCTTTACAGCCCACACTTGAAGAGTTGGAGAATTATGCTCTACCTCCTTAAGGGTGGAGTATCTGTATAAATTATTTGTAATTCCTCTGCACAGGAGATTTGACTGTTTTTCTGTATCTGTCTATTTACTTATTTATTCAATCATTTATTTATGTCAGTATGGATGCATGGATATTTATTCGATACTTTAGGCTATAATTCAACACTACTTTATCTGTTTGCTCACATCGTTGCAGCTTTGGCCACTGGGAGCTCTTTCAGTTGGCTGCTGTGTCCCTTTGACAAACTCCCATTGTTGTGTGTGTGTGTGTGTGTGTGTGTGGTGGTGTTTTTAAGCGCTTCCTTGCTTTCTGGCACAGCAAGATTCTCTAGGCTAATCTTGTGTATTTCCTGCCCCAATTCTATAACTGGCCATTTCTCCAAAGAGTACTTTTGATTGGAGAATGGCATTAAAAACAAAGATCTGGCTCTAGGTATGCTTGTTACTAGCAGGATGTCATTGCTTCTAGGTCCTCTCAGCTGACAGAGCAAGGAGATGTGTGTTCATATACCAACCCATCATATACATGTATCTATACATATTTCTGTATATAACCATCTGTATCTATATTAAGCTAAAAATGAATTCATACTGCTATGAACATTGGGGTGCAGGTGTCTTTTTGAAGTAGGGTTCCTTCTGGATATATGGCCAGGAGCGGGATCACTGGGTCATATGGTAAGTCTATTCCTAGTCTTTTGAGGAATCTCCATACTGTTTTCCACAGTAGCTGCACCAAACTGCATTCCCACCAGCAGTGTAGGAGGGTTCCCTTTTCTCCACAGCCTCTCCAGCATTTGTCATTTGTGGACTTTTGAATGATGGCCATTTTGGCTGGTGTGAGGTGATACCTCATTGTAGTTCTGATTTGCATTTCTCTGATAATTAGTGATACTGAGCATTTTTTCATGTGCCTTTTGATCATTTGTATGTCTTCCTTGGAGAATTGCTTGTTTAGGTCTTCTGCCCATTTTTGGATTAGGTTGTTTGCTTTTCTCTTATTGAGTCATATGAGCTGCTTATATATTCTGGAGATCAAGCCCTTGTCAGTTTCATCATTTGCAAAAATTTTCTCCCACTCCGTAGGTTGTTGTTCTGTTTTACTTATGGTTTCCTTTGCTGTGCAGAAGCTTGTAAATTTCATTAGGTCCCATTTGTTTATTCTTGCTTTTATTTCTATTGCTTGAGTAGACTGCCCTAGGAGAACATTTTTGAGATGTATGTGAGATAATGTTTTGCCTATATTTTCTTCTAGGAGGTTTATTGTATCTTGTCTTATGTTTAAGTCTTTGATCCATTTTGAGTTGATTTTTGTGTATGGTGTAAGGGAGTGTTCGAGCTTCATTGATTTACATGCTGCTGTCCAGTTTTCCCAATGCCATCTGCTGAAGAGACTGTCTTTATTCCATTGTATACTCTTGCCTCCTTTGTTGAAGATTAGTTGACCAAAAGTTTGTGGGTTCATTTCTGGGTTCTCTATTCTGTTCCATTGGTCATATGTCTGTTTTTGTACCAATACCATGCTGTCTTGATTACTGTAGCTCTGTAGTATTGTCTGAAGTCTGGGAGAGTTATTCCTCCAGCCTCTTTCTTTTCTTCAGTAGTGCTTTGGCAATTCTAGGTCTTTTGTGGTTCCATATAAATTTTATTATGATTTGTTCTAGTTCTGTGAAATATGTTCTGGGTAATTTGATAGGGATTGCATTAAATGGCAGCACTATTTACAGTAGCCAAGACATGGAAACAGCCTAAATGTCCATCAACAGATGACTGAATAAAGAAGATGTGGTTTATTTATACAATGGAATACTATTCAGCCATAAAAACCGACAACATAACACCATTTGCAGCAACATGGATATTCCTGGAGAATGTCATTCTAAGTGAAGTAAGCCAGAAAGACAAAAACAGATACCATATGAGATCGTTCATATGTGGAATCTAAAAAAGAAAAGAACATAAATACAAAACAGAAACAGACTCATAGACATAGAATACAAACTTGTGGTTGCCAAGGGGGCAGAGGGTGGGAAGGGACAGACTGCAGACTGGGATTTCAAGATTTGTAGATACTGACAGGCATATGTAGAATAGATAAACAAGATTATACTGTATAGCACAGGAAAATATATACAAGATCTTGTGGTAGCTCACAGAGGAAAAAATGTGACAATGAATATATGTATGTTCATATACAACTGAAAAATTGTGCTCTACACTGGAATTTGACACAACATTATAAAATGACTGTAACTCAACAAAAAAATCTTAAAAAAAAATGAATTCATACTGATGTCTCCAACTCTAATCCTTTACCACATTCTAGCCTATCTCTTGCTTTTCTATACCCTCTCACCCAACAGTGAGAAACCTGGCTCCCACCACCCACCATCCATTGAGCTAATTATTCAGTTCCAGTATACATGTTTTGTAGTTTCAGCAACGTTAACTCTTACCCCCTGTAGGAAACAACATTATGAACTAAAGTACAGTGCTTATAGTGCAATTAATTTTACTTTTATCCTTATGGATGTCACTCATTTCCAGAGTTACTTAGATGAGCACCTGTTCCTCCACCTTATGTGGTGGGGTTGTTTCACACTATTGTGTATACTATTGTATGTGTATCTATATATATTTAATTGAAATATAATTGACTTTCATTATTATGTTAGCTTCAGTTATACAACATAGTGATTCCACATTTAAGTACATTATGAGATAACACTGCAGTCAGTCTGGTAACCACCTGTCCTCATTCACAGTTATTACAGTATTATAGACCATATTCCTTATGCTTTATATTACATTCTGGTGATATGTTTATTTTGTAACTAGAAGTTTGTGCCTCTAAATTCCCTTCACCTATTTTGCCTACCCTCCCACCTCCATCCCCTCTGGCAACCACCAGTTTGTTCTCTATACCTAAGAGTCTGTTTTCATTTTGTTTTATTTGTCCATTTTTTTTTCAGATTCCACATATAAAGTAAGATCTTGCCTATTTGTTTTTCTCTGTCTGACTTTTTTCACTTAGGATAATGCCCTGAGGTCCACCCATGTTGTTGTCACAAATGGCAAGATTTCATTTTTTCTTATGGCAGTGGTCTAGTGTGTGTGTATGTGTGTGAGTATGATTTTGGCTGTGGATTTGTTATGTATGACCTTTATTATGTTGAGGTATGTTTCCTCTATACCCATTTTGTTGAGAGTTTTTATTATAAATGGATGCTGAATTTTGTCAAAGGCTTTTTCTGCATCTGCTGATGATCATATGGTTTTTACTCTTCATTTTGTTAATGTAGTGTATCACATTGATTTGGGGATATTGTACCATCCTTGCATTGATGAGATAAATCCCACTTGATCATAGTGTATGATCCTTTTAATCCTTATTTATTACATCCTTTAAGAAGCCCTAACATGGCACAACTTTAATTCACCCTGTGTAGGTGTGAGTTCAGAGCATTCCTCCCTCTTCAGTGTTTTGGAATAGTTTGAGAAGGCTAGATATTAATTCTTCCTTAAATGTTTTGTAGAATTCTCCTGTGAAGGTATCTGGTCCTGGACTTTTGTTTGTTGGGAGTATTTTGATTACTGATTCAATTTCATTGCCGGTCTTGAGAGAAGAATGAATGGATGCATTGAGAACTTCAACAGAGTTAGAAAATATAAAAAAGAACCAATTAGATATGAAAAATACAATAACTGAAATGAAAAATTACACTACAAGATATCAACAGTAGATTAGATGATACAGAAGAAGAGATCAGCAATCTGAAAGGCAGATTTAGTGGAAACCACCCAAGCTGAACAGAAAAAAATAATTTAAAAAAATGAAGATAGTTTAAGGGACCTCTGGGACTACTATTTATATTATAGGGGCCTGAGAAGGAAAAGGAAAAGAGAGAAAGAAAGGTGCAAATAATTTATTTGAAGAAATAATAGCTGAAAACTTCCCTAACCTAGGCAAGGGAACAGACATCCAGGTCCAGAAAGCACAAAAAGTCACAAACAAGATGAATCCAAACAAATCCAAACCAAGACCCATTGTAATTAAAATTTCAGAGAGAATCTTAAAAGCAGTAAGAGAAAAGCAGCTCTCAAGATCAGTGAGCATCTTTATGATTGTTACCTTTAACTCTTTTTTGGGTAGATTGACTGTCTTTGTTTCATTTAGTTCTTTTTCTAAGGTTTTGTCTTATTCCTTTGTTTGGAATAAATTTCTCTGTCTCCTCATTTTGCGTAACTCTCTGTATTTATTTCTTTGTATTAGGTAGGTCCATTATGTCTCCTGACCTGGGAGAAGTGTTCTTATGTAGATGTCCTGTGGGGCCCAGCAGTGTGCTTTCTTCCGGCTGTGAGAGGTGGATTCTCCTGGGGCTTCCCCTATGCGGGCTGCATGGGCCTGTCTCTGTGGTGGGGGTAGGTACTGTGGGCCTGCTGGTGGGCGGGGCCAGCTCCTAGCATGGCCGGCTGCTGGCCCAGCCATGTGTGACTGCTACAGGTTTGCTGCTGAGCAGGGCAGGCCCGCCCACTCATAGGCTGGAAAGAACATTTCAAAATGGCACTTGCCCTGCTGGTGTCAGCACAGTAGAATGAGATCCCCCAAAACGGCTACTGCCAGTGTCTCAGTTCCCAAAGGGAGTCCTAGCTGCTTCCTCCCTCTCCAGGAGGGTCTCCAAGACCAGCAAGTGTGTCTGATCCAGGTGCCTCTCAAACTGCTTCCTCTGCACTGGGAGTTGGAGGGTGTGAGGTTTTGCATGTGGCCTTTAAGAGCAGAGTCTCTGTTTCCTACAGTCCTCTGGTTCTCCTGAACGTAAGCCCTGCTGGTTTGCAAATTCAGATGTTTTGAGAGCTCATCTTCCTGGTTCAGGACCCTGGGCTGGGGAGCCCGAGGTGGGGCTCAGACCCGTTGCTCCCTGAGGAGTGATCTCTGTGGTTGTGATACTCCTCTTGTTTGTGGGTTGCCAGCCTGGGGATTTGTGTTCTGACTAGACTGCGTCTCTGCCCCTCCTACCCATCTCATTGTGGTTTCTTTTTCATATCTTTAGTTGTGGGAAATCTTTTCTGCTGGCCTTCCGGTTGTTCTCACAGAAAGTTGCTCTGTAAGTAGTTGTAATTTTGGTGTGCCCGTGGGAAGAGGTGATTCAGAGTCTTCCTGCTCCGCCATCTTGATCCCCTCCCAGCCACACAATTTTAAAACATCTTTTAAAAATTATGTTTTATATTTATCCAAGGGATAAATACATAGCTAAAGATATCAAATAGTGCTGAAAGGCTTATAATTAAAAATAACAGTTCCCTCCTCTTACTCCCACTCTGTCTTGACCTGTTTCACAAGAGCAGCACATTCAACTCTTAGCTGTTCATATCCATACACCTAAATAATGTGCCTTACAGCGATCTATTGAGACAACAGTTCTAAAAATTATTCACTGATTTCCTATTATTGTAGATGAAGATTTAGCTTTATTTCACCTCCTTCCCCTGACCCATTTCTTCATATCATAATTATGTCACAATTTTTAATTAAATAAATATCTAGTGTTTATATTATTTATTTTCTTGATAATTAAAAAAAATCCTGGAATTAATAATTACTTCATTTTTTGTACTTATCGCTGTCTTCCAGCCTAAATTTCCCCCCCATGATCAAATTTATCAGATAATTTTCAGGTATTCTTACCACCCATCCTCACCTCCCAGGACCCTCTGTTTTTTGGGCTACTTCATTAAGAATAAGTATGCAGAGCCAGGAAGAAAGCTGCTGGCTTCTGGGAACCAGATGGGAAAGCTGAGTTGGGGTCTCACTGCTTCCTGTGCAGGCTTTCACTTGATTGTCCTGTTCCCTGACTGGTGCCTTATCCTGCCTTCCACTGTGCCCGGATCACTAAACCCAAGCCTTTCTGAGCCAACCCCTATGAGACTTACCTACTCCTATTTGCTGGCATTGGGAGAGCGTGGGTTGCAGTTGCTTGAGTGGACATGAAGGGAGTGGAGACCTGGGGATATACCTGCTTTTCATAAATACTTCCAAGCAAACTTCCTACTTTCAGTCCTACATTTCAGCCCCGCTTCAGAGGTCCGTGGTGATACCCCTAGTTCCTGCGCCTCCCTTAGGCTGTCTGCAGTGACGCAGCTTGACTCTCTTAGGCATACTGTCTGCGGCACATTCCTCTTGCTTTACTGTGACAAGTCAGTAAGAATTCTTATATCCGTTTTGCACCTTCACTTGATGTGGCTCAGTGTTACAGATGTCTTTAAATGTCATCAGAGATGGAGTTTGTGTTGATGTTTCTTGGACTGTTAGTTGTTTTGAGGAGGGGATGATTTCGAATAGAAAAGGGAGCCCCAACTTAAACAAGAAGTCTCATGCTTGATCTGCATTTTCATGACCCACATTAGCCTCAGATCATGTTATCTCTTTGGAAAAATTACTCCTGAATCCTCCAAGCAAAGCAGATTACTTTGTTCTTGGCTTCCGTGGTGTTCTGACAGTGTCTGTGCAGGGCACATGCCATACTCCATTGCACTACATCTGTTCATTTTCCCCACCAGACTGTGAGCCCAGTTAGGGCAGGGACCACGTCTCACTTGGTGTGTACCGGGAGCCTGAACTGGACTGACTCTGCTAGGTATACTCAGCACCTGCTTGTTGAATCTCAGAATAAGTGAACAGCACTGTGTTCCCCTCATTGACTGAACAGGCACTAAAACTTCTGAAATACACTATAGTTGCTCAGGCACCATTTGCGAAGTTAAGGGATAATGTTGGGCTGAACTAGAATCCCACATTCCCACGTTTTAACCCAGTTTTATGACCTAAAACTGTGCTGCCTCTGGGAGGTATTCTTGGGTGACCTGGATAGAACAGCAGGAAATCGAGGATATTGTAATTTGGGAGATTTCCGAAAGAACTGGATTTTCTAATTAGGTAGAGGCATCTCGCATACTTTGATATCATTTCTCTGCAGATTTGCTGTGATTTTCGTGTGACCTAATCTTTAGAAAGAATCACTTCAGCAATAGAATTAACTGAGAAGTCCAGTTCGGGTTAGATAAGAAAGCCACAAGAGCTAATTAAGAATATGGGCTCTAGAGTTAGACGCAGGCTGGTTTGACTCTTAGCTCCTTCTCTGACCAAATGGGTATGTCATGAACTTCTCTGAGCCTCAGTTTCTCCACATCAAAGTTGTGGTAATAACAATACATATTGTTGTATGAAGATAAAATGAAGATAGCATAATATCTGGCATGTGGAAGCTTTCAATAAATATACCTATATTTGTTATTGTCTATCATGACAGTTACTATGATGCTGACAAGCATTTGATGGTTGTCTAAAATAACTTGAAAAAGTTTAGTGAAAAAGAATTGGGGAGTGGGGGTTGGGGATTGGGCATAGAAAATTTAGCAATCTAAGGAAGCCGCGGGACTCCCTTCACTGAGCCCTGTTAAATTGAAAGATTGTGTTCTAGCAGCCAAGGAAAAGAGCAGCTATACGAATCATTTCTTATGATCTAAAGTCCATTAGCTACTCCATTTAGCTGTTAATGTTGTGAGGCCATCGGTGTAAATAAATGTGCTATTTGGTAATGGACTTGTTTTCTTAACAATTGTAATATATTGTTCTCTCCAAATGCTGTAATTTAACTCTGGCATTCTGCTAATTAGTCAGCAGATCAGCCTTCAGTGTTGTTTCAAGATCTCATCACATTTTCCTAGTGAAACATCTTTAGTTGGTGTGATGGGCTGCATTCTGTTCCCCCCAGAGTATATTGAAGCCCTGACACCCAGTACCTCAGAAGGTGACTGTATGTGGAGACAGGGCCTTGAAAGAGGTGATTAAGTTAAAGTGAGGCCCTTTGGATGAGCCCTAATCTAATATAATTAGTGTCCTTACAAGAAGAAGACATTTGGGCGCAGAGTGACACCAGGGTTGGTTGTGCACAGAGGACAACCGTGTGAAGAGAGAGGGAGAAGGAGGCCGTCTGCAAGCCAAGGAGATCGGCCTCAGGGGAACCACACCTGCTGGCACCTTGATCTTAAACTTGCAGCCTGTGACAAAGTAACTGTTGAAGAAATGAATTCCTGTTGTTGAAGCCACCTACTCTCTGGTATTTTGTCACGGCAGCCCGAGCAGACTGACACGGTTGGCCCTAAGAAGCAAAATTCACTCTGGAATTTTCTGATTTTATTTTACTCCCTTAATTTATAAAGCACGTATCACACACAGCATTTGAATCTCACCCAGCCTATAAAGTAAGTGTTACAAGTTTCATTTTACAGATGAAGCACGTAGGGGTTCAGAGAGTCTGTACAAACACAGAGCTGCTCGGAGGGCAGGTGGAATTTGAAGCCAGGCTATTTGATTTAAATCTCCTTCTCTTTATCTCTCCCCTTCACCCTGAGTGTAGAGTGCGCACCTGTTTCTTCCTGGGGTAGTTTATGCCCCTTGATTTGTTATAAAATATTTCTGACAGGTTACCACTGGTAATCGCGGGTTTCTGCCTAGTGCTGGGATGGAGAAGCAGAAAGCCTGCCAAATCTGCAAAGAGTATTTTTGTTTATTACTCAGTTTCCAGAATCTAACGTCTTTCAATTTTCTGTCATAGTTCCACTGAAAGTAAAGTATGGAATATTGATTGACCCATTGTGTGTGTGTGTGTGTGTGTGTTGATTTGAAGCCATTCCGTGTGGTCAGATCATCACTTTTAGTTGTTCATTCATTGCACAAATGAATATCAGACACCTGTTATGAGCCCTGAGTCCGGGTATCCATTTTTGAAGTAGGAGTTAACGTGCTCAGCATGGAGAGAGATGGCTGAACAGAAAACTGCTGGCCTGGAGTCAGGGAGGTTTCTCCTCTGTGTGAGATTGCACTGTCACTTTGCTCTGTTGAAAATATACTCTTCCCTCACCGCCAAATTAAACTTTCAAATTTCTCTTTCATTCTCAGAAAGATTTTTATGGAAATTTGAAAAAGCTTGTAAGCTTTAGTAAGCTTTAGTAAGCAACCTAATATCATTGGTCTTATACAATCTTAGTTTATTGTCATATTTATTCATCATTAAAGTTATAACTGCTCACATATGGAAGTATCTTGGGGGAGAAAGTGAATAGACAGGGAAGGAACATTCAGGTAACAACTATGATTTGGGGTTTCTTTTCTATTATTTTTAGGCCACAATTTAATAGAAGTTTGTGGATATTATATTTTTTTCACCAAAGATTTTACTTTAAGAAATGGAGAATGCTCCTGTTTACCCCCTAAGAGTAGCAATATTGTTTTAAAATAAATATTTTTTAATTAAATTAAAATTTTAAATTTCAGGGACCTTTCTTATTCTTGTGTGACAACACAGAGTATGTAACTTTAATTCTCTGGCCATTTAATTAGAAGGATCTTTCCTAAGTATGATCAGCATTGGAATTGGTCCAGAGCCCATATTTATAAAACAGTAACTATGACAACCCATTCTTCCTAACCAGGATCAACCCTTAATACTTTCCCAACTATCTGTTTTACAAGATGACATAAGTGGAGGGTTTGGGGGCGAGAAAAAAACAACTTTGGATGATAATCAAAATGCTTTTTGCAAACAGAGCCTTTAAATCTGTTTGTTCAGCAGCATGTGACTCGGACAGTGGGAGTTCATCAGACAGCAAGGATTAACCCCTCATTTGTTTCTCTTTTTCCTTTTGGAAAGGGATAGATGCTGTGAATTCCATGTACCCGGCCTGAGCTGCCAAACAGGATTGGAAACTGACTGACTCGTGGCTGAAACATGAAGCAGGGCTAATTCATCATTCTCCTGTTTTTCATGACCCTATGTAATAGGGTTTGGTTTTGTTTAAAAAGAAGTACAAATATATTTTTACAACTTTCAAGTCAATGTCTCTCTGAACCTGAAAGTGTTTTGGGTGTTTCACCCTTTGCTGATTAAACAGAACGATGCTACCTATCTATAATAATTTTAACCAAATTCCTCATTCCTTGATTCTACATTCGTGCAATGCAGAAACTCCTCTTAAGCGAATATTTAACACAGATCATAATATACTTGAAAAGCCAGTTTCTTCAGATGAATGCACACGTGGCTGGTGCTGACTAGAACACTATGTTGTGCAGAGGGCTCGCAGTGTTCAAGGCGCAGTCAGAAGAATCGTCTGGTGCTTGGTTGGGTGATGCCTCGCGTAAGATTAGCTGACCTTCACAACTGAGGTCGGGCCAGGGCTATGCAACTGAGACCACTCCTTAACATTGACCCCTCCCCTCAGTCCATTTCTGTATGTCTCCGTGAGAATAAATTCCCTGCAGGGATAGGGGAGTTGGAAGATCTGCCTCCATCAGAGCAGCTCCGTCTTTCCTTGGGCCAGAAGTAAGTAGAAGGTAGTAGGCTGCAAACTTTTTGCCTCTATCTCTATGAGTCATTATCACTGGATGCTGAAGTCATCTTAGCCCGCACCCAGCTGCAGGGATAAGAACTTCTTAGTTAAGTTCATAGCAGCCCTCTTAGTGGCACAGGGCACACTTAACCAGGTTAACTTTCTGATATTCTTTCTCCCCTTGGCTTCTATATTATCCTCACTTGATTTTTTTTATATGT